>NC_058098.1:37480000-38730000 GCF_020171115.1 Neogale vison | reverse complement strand
TGTCCCCTCCCAAAACGGAATCAGAACCATGTGAAGAGCTACTGGCCTAGGAATCTTTTTTGGCTCCATCGCTTATTAGTTATGACGCCTTTGTGCATTGGGTCTTACTGTTCTGTGCCACTTCCTCTTCTGTAAAATAAGGACATCTGCCCTACCCTCTCATAAAGCTGTGGTGAAGAAGGGTCAAGTGAGTGTTTTGCAGATTTGCAGATGTCCATCCAGATGTGCAGTTTTGTGTCTAGCCAAGTGTACCACTGGGGTTAAAAACCAGCCAGTCTTCCATTTTCCAAGACACAAACCTGTGGACTACTTCTGCCCATAGAAGGTCCTTTTTCTAATCCATTCATCTGATATTTTTAATTGACTTTTTAATTAATTATATATATTTTCAGGAAAGTACATGACTTATAACTGCAACTGCTTGATAAATTATCATAAACTGAGCCCACCCATGTAAGCAGCACACAGATTAAAAGCAGAACTTCATCATTAACCCTAGGCCCCCAGATAACCCACCCCCATTCTTTATCTCTCCAAAGTGAACCACTATGCTGACTTCTGACACCATTATTAGTTTCTCTGGGGTTTATATTTTATATAAATGGAACCACATGTATCTGATGTGCATGTTATATGTGGCAGTAGTTTGTTCATTTTTATTGCTGTGTGGTATTCCATTATACTGATACACCACTGTGTATTTATCCATTCTTCTGTTAAGTATTTTTTTTAATATAAGTATTGTAGATCATCAATAGGAACTGTTGAACTGTAGTTCAACCCTTTCTATAAATTTGCTTACAGAAGATGTGAGAGGTGCCTGATCTATATTGTATGATTATTGTGAATTACTGTAGTACAAGTGAGTCTGTAAATTAGAAAACCAAGAATTTCTTATGAGTGTAGAAAAGTAGTTTTTCTCTAGAGCCTGAAAGAGCTTTCATAAAAATTTCACCCAATTTCCTCAAAGGGGAAGAAAAAAACACTTTGGATTCTGACTACTAACCTCATCTTCCCGCCCCCGCTTTTCTCTTTCCATCCACTATACTTGGTACCCAGGTTGCTCCCAAGAAATGTAGTTTAAATGACTGTCTTTGGTTAAACCAAGACAAATTAGCCATTTGCTTCTTTGGTATCTTAATTATTGTTGAATCATTTGAAGAAATATTCTATGCTTGCATAGAAGGGAGTTTGTAGGAGGATGTACCTGGGCCTTCCATAAAAACAGAATAATCCTTAGTACTAGTTATTAAAACTGCTTTATAGACTATTCCTAGGATGGATTATCATTTCTCTACTGAGCCTGGACTCTTGCCCATTAGAGTTAATCCTGAAAATTGTAAGGGTTTTTAGTTTTTCATTTTTGGTGGTGTAGTATAGAAATGCATATTTAAGGATAAATCATAGAATTTGAAATCATGTCAAATACTTTCAATCACCAAGGTAGTAATTTGTTGTTTTTTTTTTAATAAATTTTTTTATTTTTTATAAACATATATTTTTATCCCCAGGGGTACAGGTCTGTGAATCGCCAGGTTTACACACTTCACAGCACTCACCAAAGCACATACCCTCCCCAATGTCCATAACCCCACCCCCCTTCTCCCAACCCCTCTCCCCTCAGCAACCCTCAGTTTTGTGAGATTAAGAGTCACTTATGGTTTGTCTCCCTCCCAATCCCATCTTGTTTCATTTATTCTTCTCCTACCCACTTAAGCCCCCATGTTGCATCACCACTTCCTCATATCAGGGAGATCATATGATAGTTGTCTTTCTCCGCTTAACTTATTTCACTAAGCATGATACGCTCTAGTTCCATCCATGTTGTCGCAAATGGCAAGATTTCATTTCTTTTGATGGCTGCATAGTATTCCATTGTGTATATATACCACATCTTCTTTATCCATTCATCTGTTGATGGACATCTAGGTTCTTTCCATAGTTTGGCTATTGTGGACATTGCTGCTATAAACATTCGGGTGCACGTGCCCCTTTGGATCACTACGTTTGTATCTTTAGGGTAAATACCCAGTAGTGCAATTGCTGGGTCATAGGGCAGTTCTATTTTCAACATTTTGAGGAACCTCCATGCTGTTTTCCAGAGTGGTTGCACCAGCTTGCATTCCCACCAACAGTGTAGGAGGGTTCCCCTTTCTCCGCATCCTCGCCAGCATCTGTCATATCCTGACCTGTTGATTTTAGCCATTCTGACTGGTGTGAGGTGATATCTCATTGTGGTTTTGGATTTGTATTTCCCTGATGCCGAGTGATATGGAGCACTTTTTCATGTGTCTGTTGGCCATCTGGATGTCTTCTTTGCAGAAATGTCTGTTCATGTCCTCTGCCCATTTCTTGATTGGATTATTTGTTCTTTGGGTGTTGATTTTGCTAAATTCTTTATAGATTTTGGACACTAGTCCTTTATCTGATATGTCGTTTGCAAATATCTTCTCCCATTCTGTCAGTTGTCTTTTGATTTTGTTCACTGTTTGCTTTGCTGTGCAAAAGCTTTTGATCTTGATGAAATCCCAATAGTTCATTTTTGCCCTTGCTTCCCTTGCCTTTGGCGATGTTCCTAGGAAGATGTTGCTGCAGCTGAGGTTGAAGAGGTTGCTGCCTGTGTTCTCCTCAAGGATCTTGATGGATTCCTTTCTCACATTGACGTCCTTCATCCATTTTGAGTCTATTTTTGTGTGTGGTGTAAGGAAGTGGTCCAATTTCATTTTTCTGCATGTGGCTGTCCAGTTTTCCCAACACCATTTATTGAAGAGGCTGTCTTTTATCCATTGGACATTCTTTCCTGCTTTGTCGAAGATTAGTTGACCACAGAGTTGAGGGTCTATCTTCCTCTTGTGGTTGAGTTCTAGCTTCAGAGCATTGTGGTCTGAAAATATGCAGGGAATGATCCCAATCTTTTGATACCGGCTGAGTCCTGATTTAGGACCGAGGATGTGATCTATTCTAGAGAATGTTCCATGTGCACTAGAGAAGAATGTATATTCTGTTGCTTTGGGATGAAATGTTCTGAATATATCTGTGATGTCCATCTGGTCCAGTGTTTCATTTAAGGCCCTTATTTCCTTGCTGATCTTTTGCTTGGATGATCTGTCCATTTCAGTGAGGGGAGTGTTAAAGTCCCCTACTATTATTGTATTATTGTTGATGTGTTTCTTTGATTTTGTTATTAATTGGTTTATATAGTTGGCTGCTCCCACGTTAGGGGTATAGACATTGAAAATTGTTAGATCTTCTTGTTGGACAGACCCTTTGAGTATGATACAGTGTCCTTCCTCATCTCTTTTTATATTCTTTGGCTTAAAATCTAATTGATTTGATATAAGGATTGCCACTCCTGCTTTCTTCTGATGTCCATTAGCATGGTAAATTCTTTTCCACCCCCTCACTTTAAATCTGGAGGTGTCTTCGGGCTCAAAATGAGTTTCTTGGAGGCAACATATAGATGGGTTTTGTTTTTTTATCCATTCTGATACCCTGTGTCTTTTGATTGGGGCATTTAGCCCATTAACATTCAGGGTAACTATTGAGAGATATGAATTTAGTGCCATTGTATTGCCTGTAAGGTGACTGTTACTGTATATTGTTTCTTTTCCTTTCTGATCTACCACTTGTAGGCTCTCTCTTTGCTTAGAGGACCCCTTTCAATATTTCCTGTAGAGCTGGTTTGGTGTTTGGAAATTCTTTCAGTTTTTGTTTGTCCTGGAAGCTTTTAATCTCTCCTTCTATTTTCAATGATAGCCTAGCTGGATATAGTATTCTTGGCTGCATGTTTTTCTCGTTTAGTGCTCTGAAAATATCATGCCAGCTCTTTCTGGCCTGCCAGGTCTCTGTAAGTCCGCTGCCAATCTAATATTTTTACCATTGTATGTTACAGACTTCTTTTCCCAGGCTGCTTTCAGGATTTTCTCTTTGTCACTAAGGCTTGTAAATTTTACTATTAGGTGACGTGGTGTGGTCCTATTCTTACTGATTTTTTTTTCCAATTTATTTATTTTCAGAAAAACAGTATTCATTATTTTTTCACCACACCCAGTGCTCCATGCAAGCCGTGCCCTCTATAATACCCACCACCTGGTACCCCAACCTCCCACCACCCCCCGTCACTTCAAACCCCTCAGACTGTTTTTCAGAGTCCATAGTCTCTCATGGTTCACCTCCCCTTCCAATTTACCCAAATTCCCTACTCTTACTGATTTTGAGGGGCGTTCTCTGAACCTCCTGAATTTTGATGCTTGTTCCCTTTGCCATATTGGGGAAATTCTCCCCAATAATTCTCTCCAGTATACCTTCTGCTCCCCTCTCTCTTTCTTCTTCTTCTGGAATCCCAATTATTCTAATGTTGTTTCGTCTTATGGTGTCACTTATCTCTCGAATTCTCCCCTCGTGGTCCAGTAGCTGTTTGTCCCTCTTTTGCTCAGCTTCTTTATTCTCTGTCATTTGGTCTTCTATATCGCTAATTCTTTCTTCTGCCTCATTTATCCTAGCAGTGAGGGCCTCCATTTTTGATTGCACCTCATTAATAGCGTTTTTGATTTCAACTTGGTTAGATTTTAGTTCTTTTATTTCTCCAGGAAGGGCTTTTATATCTCTGGAGAGGGTTTCTCTAATATCTTCCATGCCTTTTTCAAGCCGTCTAGAACCTTGAGAATTGTCATTCTGAATTCTAGATCTGACATATTACCAATGTCTGTATTGATTAGGTCCCTAGCCTTTGGTACTGCCTCTTGTTCTTTTTTTTGTGGTGAATTTTTCCGCCTTGTCATTTTGTCCAGATAAGAGTATATGAAGGAGCAAGTAAAATACTAAAAGGGTGGCAACAACCCCAGGAAAATATGCTTTAACCAAATCAGAAGAGATCCCATATCGTGAGGGGAGAGAAAGGGGATAAAAAGAGGTTCAAAAAAAAAAAAAAAAAAAAAAAGAAAGGGAAAAAAAAAGGAATTAAAAAAAAGAAAACGAAGAAAGAAAAGTATGAAAAAGAAAAAAATATATATATTAGATAAACTAGTTAAAAAACGTTAAAAATGTAAAGGGTAAAAGTTAAAAAAATTAACAAAAAAATTTTAAAAAATTTAAAAATTTAGCAAAAGTAGAGAAAAAAAATGAAAAAGAAAAAAATTACTTTAACTGCAAGACTAAAAAATCACAGGGAGAAAGCCATGAGTTCCTTGCTTTGCTTTCTCCTCCTCTGGAATTCTGCTGCTCTCCTTGGTATTGAAACCACACTCCTTGGTAGGTGAACTTGGTCTTGGCTGGATTTCTTGTTGATCTTCTGGGGGAGGGGCCTGGTGTAGTGATTCTCAAGTGTCTTTGCCCCAGGCGGAATTGCAGCGCCCTTACCAGGGGCTGGGCTGAGTAATCCGCTGGGGTTTGCTTTCAGGAGCTTTTGTTCCCTAAGCGCTTTCCGTAGAGTTCCGGAGGACGGGAATACAAATGGCGGCCTCCTGGTCTCCGGCCCGGAGGAGCCGAGAGTCCGGGGCCCCACTCCTCAGTGCGCCCTCAGAGAACAGCACCCAGTAACTCCCGTCTGCCTGACCTCCGGCCAAGCTCTGAGCTCACCGAGCCTGCGACCGGTTCAAGGTAACCCTGAACTGTGAGCTTACTGTCGGCTCTATCTCTGCAGCCGGCTCTCTCGCTCCAATACCCGCAAGCTCTGCGACACTCAGACACCCCCGATCCTTCTGTGATCTTGCGGGACCTGAGGCCACGCTGACTCCGCGTGGGTTTCGCCCCGGTTTAGCCTCTGGAGCGATGTCCCTCAGCGGAACAGACTTTTAAAAGTCCTGATTTTGTGCTCCATTGCTCCGCCGCTTGCCGGGAGCCGGCCCTTCCCCCCGGGGTCTATCTTCCTGTCGCTTTGGATTCACTTCTCCGCCAGTCCTACCTTTCAGAAAGTGGTTGTTTTTCGGTTTCTAGAATTGCTGTTCTTCTTCTCTTCCATCTGCCGATGGATTTGCGGGTATTTGCACTCTTTAGATAAGCTATCTAGCTGATCTCCTGCTAGCTGAAGTAGTCTCAGCCTGCTACTTATCCACCATCTTGACTCCTCTCCCAAGGTAGTAATTTGTAAACTGATTTCTACTCTCTGTTTTAAGAAGAAGAATGAAATGTAAAGTGTGAATTTCTAAAATAAGTGAAATCTTGCCATTTGTTAAAACTAACTAGAGGGTTTAATGTTTGTGAAGTTTATCTACTAAAACCTTGTGAACATAGGCTAGTATCAACTTATAGATGACACCAACTACATGGATTGGATTTTTACATTTGTTCAAAAGAGTAATCTATGTACAAAAGGATAGGAGAGGAGATGTGAAAGTCACCATCGTCACCCCAGTCCCAGAGCCACCAGTCTCTGGTTCTGGTTATTGTTGTTGGAAACATGTTCATTCAATAGAATAATTTCATGCTTCTGTTTCTTGATTGGTAAATAGTCTGTGACTCCTTTTGGGGGAAAAAAAAAATTAAGAATGTAGTTCACACCAGTTTCCACTCCCCTTTCCTCTAGACTTTTGTTAGACTTCTCCTCTAACTTGAAATCATAAATTTTAATTTTATCGCAACTGTAAAATAATATTTTTCTTTCTTTTTTTTAAAATAAATAAATAAATAAATAAATAAATTTTATTTATTTATTTGACAGGCAGAGAGGCAGGGAGAGAGAGAGAGAGAGAGAGAGAGAGAAAGCAGGCTCCCTGCTGAGTAGAGAGCCCGATTCAGGACTCAATCCCAGGACCCTGAGATCATGACCCGAGCCGAAGGCAGATGCCTAACCCACTGAGCCACCCAGGTGCCCCATGTAACATACTATTTCCTAATTTATTTCTTGATTCCTCAACTTTAGACAGTCTTTATCAACCATACCTCACCTCTTTGACTATGTAAGTTCAGGAAAGTTCATGTGTTCTTCTTTTTTCTTTCTTCCTTACTCCCAACCCTCACCTCAATCTCTAGCAATACTGTCATGGTTTTTAACATCCACATTCTGTCCTTAACCTAACTCGTTTTCTACATCTTGATTAGAAGTTCTGAATAGTGCCAATTAGTAACCAGCATTGGCAGTACCAAGACTATATATTATTCACTGCAGATCCCAGTAGAAGATTGGACTCATAAGAAAATAAGAGTCTGTCATAAACCTCTGCCTGTAAAAGAATATTTCAAACATCAAGGTCAAATGGATTCTCCCATGCTATACCCTGTCAGTTGCTCTGAAGCAGGCCACAACCTAATTTACTTCATGTTTGAACCATGACTTCTCATTTATTGCCTTATAAAACCCTCATGAGAGTTTAACTTTACAAACCCATTGGCTCTGTAATGCTTAGTAATATCTAGTAACCAAAAGAGCTCAGAAATCTTTCTTTTCTACAGTCCAAATAAGATAATTCCTAAAATCAAAACAACAACAACAATAATTGGATTACTATGTATTGGTCTGTCATTTTTTATCTGAAGAATAGTATAATTAAAATATTCTCTACCTAGAGCTTTTTCTGTGTCCACTCTCTTTTCTGAAAATCATAAGTAGTGTTTCCATAACACTGTAAGAGCAGTTTTAATCAAACCCCACTGTCACTTGGTGGAGTTTCCAGAAATCCATTACTGAACCTCTCCTCTTGACAAATATATCAATTAAAAGAGCCCCAGTAGGCCACTTCAAGGGTGGGATGACTCAAATACAGGGCACTTTCAAGGTTTATCCTCTGTTCACTGATTCATGAATAGAATTGGTAAATCTCACGTATGAAGGAATATTCAAAATCCTCTTGTTTGACCTTGTTACATGTGCTTTGTCCATAAATTGTTTGCAAGAGGTGGAGCTTATTCCTCTCCCCTGAGACAATCATCCATGGCATAAGAATATGGCAGTGTGATAGTGTGTGACTTCTGAGGCTAGATCAGAAAAAGCATTGTGGCATCCTCCTTATTTTCCCACTCTCAGAAAGACCAGCTGCTGGTGGGAGGGTTGGGTTGGCTGGGTGATGGACACTGGGGAGGGTATGTGCTATGGTGAGTGCTGTGAATTGTGTAAGACTGATGATTCCCAGACCTATACCCCTGAAACGAATAATACATTATATGTTAATATAAAGCCCGGCAGGGACAAAATAAACCGAAAAATAGTAATAAAAGAAAGACCAACTTCCATGTTGTATGGACAGTAAGGCAGCACTGTGGAGAGGTCCACATGGCACAAAAACTATGACCTCTTTCCAATAGCCAGCAAGGCCCTGGGACTTCTTGCTAATATAGCCTCAGCTCTGAATGAACTTGCAGATGACTGCAGCAGCCTTGCACAGATTTCTTCACTGAATCTCATGAGGGGGAGTAGAGTGTAAGTCTCTGAGCAAGAATTACCCAACAAAGCCACTCCTGAATTCTTCACCCACAGAAACTGAGATAGTAAATGTTTTCTGTTTTAAATCACTCTATTTTGGGGTAATTTATGCCAAAATAGAACCTTTTAAATCCTCTCACTGCCAGATAGGCTTCTAGTTAGTCTAAAGAGCTACAGTAACAAATCAAGGTGCTCTGTTGCATTGTTGGGCAGCTGAGACTATCAGATTGCATGAGTAGATTCTGGTTTTCTTCTTTGGGGTCCTCTGAGACAAATGGGATCAGTGCCCTCCTATTTTGCAGTCCCTAGTTACTCTTTCTAGACTGTCTCATTAGGTTCCCTGACTGTATTCCTCTCTCACCTTCATACAGTCAAAAGACTTCTCTCTCCCTGGCCCAGAGAACCTAATTATGTGCTCAGAAATGGGCAGTTAGGAGAGAAGCATGCCACCCCAAAGCAGAAAGGGCAAAAATGAGAACCTGACCTAATTGTGGCTTAGAGAGACCAATCCCAGGTTCAGAGAGATAGTGGTTAAAAGAAGGTCCACATAGGTATATGTAATTAGTTTACTTTATGTCTAAGCTAAATGTTGAATAACTTTCTCTATGTATTAAAGACAAAACCTGTATCTCTTACTATCACTCTCTGCTTTCAATTTTTCTGTGAGCACACATCTACACTCCTGCCTCTGTTGGTCATTTCCCTAGAAGACAGATGGGAACTACTTAACTTGATGGGAAAGTCCTCCCCTGATCTAACCCCAAAATATGCTTCATTGTCATTTCCAATTTAGTCCTTTCCCTCCACCCAGCCTCAAAGCACCCAGTTCTGGCCATTCCAAATTGCTTGGTCTTCTTCCAGAGGGTCCTGTTTTTTCCTCCATAACTTTCACATGCTTTTACCTGTGTTTGGAATGCCTTGGGCCAGTTACATTCCTTCTTTAAAGACCGAGGACAGATATGAATCTTCTTGGAATCCTTTGGAAACCCTTTCCCCAGGTGATTTCTTCTTCCTTGTGCTTTTTATTGCAACATGCAATTGGCATCTCTTATAACATTCACTATGACACATCCTAGACGTGTGTTAAAGTGTCTATCCCTCTCCCTAGGCCAGCACCTCTTAAGCTTTTTTCTGAACCCAGTTATTTGACAGGAATAGATTACAGATCTCTGAGCCCCAGTGACTCACATGGAGGATCCAGGTGTTTAAAATATCTTTCCAAGTACTAGAAGATTCCACTGCCCCTGAGAATCACACCACCAGATTGTGAGCCATTTGAGGGCCAGGACTGTGTCATATCCAACCTTGTACCCACCTCCATAGTAGGCTCCACTAATTATTTAAATTAACAAATTACATGTCAAATGGAATTTCCTTATTGATTGAAATTTTAAATTGACACTCTTCTAGAAAAATGAAATGTCACATAAAGTATCCTTACATGCTCTTAAAACAAAACAAAACAAAACCCGAACAAAACAGTATGGCTTGGAAATGTTGGAAAATGATGAGTGTCTGGGAACAAGAAGATTTGAAGACGGTCAAAATGGATCACAGAAGATAGCCTCTGCACATAGTCTTGTAAAAAGGACAGTTTGGATGTGAATGTATTTGCAACACCCATCCGTCCACCTCCCACTCTCCAGATCATGAGATGCTGGCAACGCCTAGCCTACAAATCACTGCTTTAACGCAAAGCAAATGCTTCTCCCTGAAATGAAACAGCTGAAAAGAATTAATTTTCTCTCTGCTTTTAGAGAAAAAACAAAACAAAACAATATATATTTTACCTGCTGAAGTACAATTACATGTGCTTTCCAGGCCTGTATGGAAGAGCTTTATTGAGGTTGCTGTATATAGTATGGCAAATAATTGTGTAAACAAAGTCACATCAAGCATCTCAGTAGAAAAAAGTGAGTCTTTTTCTATTTTGAACTTGTGATTTGACACAAGTAATTAGAGTATATGCAAATATATGGCATAAACAGCCAATCTCATAATATGGGTACGTTTTTGTCCTTATAGCTTGCCCTCACCGTGCTGGTGGGAGCCTGATAGACCTTGTGAAATTCAGGCGTCCCTGTCTCAGAATGGTTGCTAGGAAGCAGTGAGTATGGGGATCAATGAGAAACAGGGTCCAGATGTTTAAGGAAAATCTTAAGCAATTCAGGATAGGAGGCATAGCAGCTCTTAGAGGTAAAAAAGACTGTTTTTGGCCAGTGGCTTCTGTGCCACTGTTGGGAGTCCTTCATCCTAAATAGATGTGAGGCACACAGTTTAGCCCGAGCGTGATCATCTGATGAACACATACGGTGATTGTTAGTCCCCCATTAAGCTCCCCTCACCTTACACAGAGAATAACTCCAGGTTTCTTACTTTCCAGAGATATGTTCATTTTGCTGATAATTAAGTGTTGTATGTGATTTTGCTTCCAATTGTCCAGCTATCCCTTCTTTCCCTGTTTTTCCTCTTAACTATGAAACGTTCCATGTATTTTTAAAAGAATGTAATAAATTTGTAAGTTATAAAGGATGATAATAAAATGAACACCTGTGGACCTGCCACCCAGCTTAAGAAGTTGCCCATTACTCATCTCTTTGAAGCCCTCATGTGGGCCTGACTTTATATAAATGGTATGATAAATGGTATGTGATACGATTTCTTCTGTGAGAATTTTTGCCGTATCTTACATAATTACTTGGAAGAATAAGGAATCCTTCTATCATTTTAGACTTAGCTCTAGCAAATTAAACTGCTCTTCACTCGCCAAGTAGAACTTAAATGTGTCATTCCTGTAAAGTTCTTTATCAAGTACTCTTTTTGTCACAGTTACCAAAACATGCTATGGTTTAAAAATAAAAAATGTTAGATTGAGTTGATGCTTCCTGGGACATTAAAAAGATAAAAGGTCATTTTACTGTAAGTTAAAATTCCAAACTGCCTTCTGGTTTTACTGGCATTAAAATTTTGGCGAGCACCCATAAACACATGTACTTCAAAGGAGCTTCATTCCAGGGGCCCCAGCAGTATCACTGATTTCCATTTCATGGCACATGCCACCATGAGCACTTATGACCAGGCATTCTGTTGGGCTCACATGATCATAAAAATAACTCCCAGAGAGAAAGCAAATTAGCTATTGGGTTGGTAGTGGGAAAAGAGGTACCAATGGGTGCTTATCTAATGTTAATAACTTGTCTTAGAAATGTAACTAAAACTTTGTTCTCTAAGGGGGTCCAGTGCCATGGTTGGGAACTTTTTTTTTTTTTTTTAATTTTTATTTAAGTTCCAGTTAATTAGCATACACTGTTGTATTGGTTTCAGGTGTACAATGCAGTGATTCAACACTTCCATACAACACTGGAGGAAATGGGTAGAAGCTTACCTCTTCAGTGCCTCAGCAATGCTTTGCAATTGTTACATCTTCACTGTAGTCTTAAGATAGAGGCTGATGTTTTGATTCTTTTTTTTTTTTTTAAGATTTTTAATTTATTTGACAGAGATCACAAGTAGGCAGAGAGGCAGGCAGGGAGAGAGGGGGAAGCAGGCTTCCCACTGAGCAGATAGCCCGATGTGGGGCTCAATCCCAGGACTCTGGGATCATGACCTGAGCCGAAGGCAGAGGCTTTAAACCACCGAGCCACCCAGGTGCCCCTGATGTTTTGATCCTTATTTTAAGGATAAAATGGAGGGAAGCAAATTAAGTAGTTATTCTTTTTTTTTTTTTAATTTTTTTTCCAATTTATTTATTTTCAGAAAAACAGTATTCATTATTTTTTCACCACACCCAGTGCTCCATGCAAGTAAGTAGTTATTCTTAAATGCAAAGTAAATAGGCAGACATGATATTTAAACTTTTCAACAATAGAGCTGCATTAATCTATTGAGGTAGTGCTCTGAGATTTATATATTCCAGAATTAGTTGTTATTTTTAAGAACAAAGAGATGTTGATTACAAATAGCTATAATCTGCTTTGTTTGCTTTATAAAAGAACTTTTTTCCTTATTTTTTATTTTTATTTTTTAAAAAGTGTCTATTTATTCATTTGACAGAGAGAGAACCTGACAGCAAGAAAGGGAACACAAGCACGGGGAGTAGGAGAGGGAGAAGCAGGCTTCCCGCTGAGCAGGGAGCCTGACTCAGGGCTCAATCCCAGGACCCTGGATCATGATCTGAGCTGAAGGCACATGCCTAATGAATGAGCCACCCAGATACCCCTACTTTTTTTTCCTTTGAATATCACTAATATACTTTTTAAAAATTAGAAATGGATGTTTATTTGTAATTTTTTCTCCATCATGAGAAGCATAGTTCTAGCTGTAATCTAACTATGTAGTATTTTTTGCCACAAAATTTTCCATTTGATCTAAAGAATACAGAGATTTATGAATAGAAGTCTAGTGATTATGTAATTCTTATTACTGTGGTTCTCCTAAAACTCTCAGAAAAACATTTTGACAAATTTTATAGTCAATTTTCATCTGCTCAGAGGGTAATAGGGATGACTCTAACATGAAATAAATCCTAAAACAATATTTGTTGAATGAATGAAATCATGTTTCAGTAAAACTTGTTTCACTGAATGCTTTTCTGTTCGGCAGAGAACTTCCATGTTCCAGCCAGTGGCCTCTCTTTCCAGCAGTTTTTAATACAGTAAAATGATAAAAGGGGTACCTGGGTGGCTCAGTCAGTTAGATGTCTGGGCTCTTGATTTCGGCTCAGGGTTTTGGAATCGAGCCTTGAGTCAGGCTCCACCAGTGGGTAGTCGGCTTGAGATTCTTTCTCCCCTTCTCCCTGTGCCCCTCCCACCACTCATGCACTTTCTCTCTCAAATCAATAACTCTAAAAATAAATAAATAAAATGATTAAAAAGGGAAGGGAACCAAATTGTCCTTTGAGGTTTATATTACTATTTGACTGACCTTCCTCCTTCCTTTTCAGTCAACATCCTTCTTTAGTCTTGAACAAATCAGAGTGAGCCTTGGAAAAGAGAAAAGAGTTCTTTTCTTGGCTTAGTATAACCAGGGCTCTATAGAACTTCAATCCCATCCCTCCTACAGTTCAGTGGCGAAAGCTTTTCAGAGAGGTGAGCCAACTCAAAGCTACTTAATGGCCACAGTGGAACACACAGTGGAACACACAGTGGAACACACAAGAACACACAGTAAAGCATCCGTGTATGAACCACATTCTAGGTTATAAAGAACTAAACAACCAGGGGGGAAAATCTACAGAGGTAAGAGGAGGCCCTTCTATTTATAGTTCCTCATTCTTCCCATTTTAAAAATGATCCTATCTTTATTTAATAAGACATAACTTAAAGCCTGTGCAAAATGTCTGAGGATAGGCCATTCCACCTAGAAGAAGCAGCAGCTGACTTGGCAACTGTCCAGCCCAAGACGGTTCTGATTTTAAAGTTCTGTTTTCTGTGCAAGAAAGTCTGGGATGTGAAGCCAGGCAGAGGGGTTTTAAATGGGTGTGGGAGCCAGTGCAGCTGGGGGTTGTTAACAACAATTGGAGAAGAACAATTTTTTTAAAGGGGTGGCTGAGAACTTCTCTCTGGCTAGAAAAGAGAATCCGATTGGTAGAGAAAACTTGCTTGCAACCCTAGTAGATCAATTTTGTTTGCTTAAACAAATGACCTATGAATCATTTTGAAAGAGAAAGAGGTCCTGGCAGGGAGCATCTTGCAAGGGAGTGGTGGTGTAGCTCTACTATTAACTACTGAAGGCCGGGATTTAAGTGTCACTAGGAGTCAAAGCCTTGCATAGGGACTAAAAGCTGTCTCATATAGTGAAAGGATGTTAAGACTAAAGTAGAACTACTATGGGCGTTATACTTGTGGGTGAATTTATTTATTCCAGTGCATTAAATACAGATTTCCAGAAAAGATAACCTCTAAGATTATGTGCAAATCCATTTCAGATGTGCCTGTAATACCATTAATATGTTATCTTTTTTTTTTAAGATTTTATTTGTTTATTTATTTGAGAGAGAGAGAGAGTGAGCAGAGGAAGGAGCAGGAGAGGGACAAGCAGACTATGTGCTGAGTGAAGAGCCTGATGCAGGGCTTGATCTTACAACCCCGAGATCATGACCTGAGCCAAAATCAAGAGTCCGTTGCTCAACTGACTGAGCTATCCAGGAGCCCCAAACATGTCATTTTTGAGTAGCACATGAACAGCACGTCCCACTTAACCCTTTCTCTGGCATGGGAACAGGGTTGGTACTATTGGCCTTTTTTCACATCACACTTATGTAATATGATGTGCTGTCAAGTCACTTGGTAGAGAAGAGCTTGCCAAATCCCTGTGACCATCTTTCACATGTTAAACCCATTCAGGAATCTATTTTAGCATGGCTTTGAGGGCTCTTAAAGTTTTCTGATGGAGATCTTTTCATGGTCTGGCCATTTTCAGTAGCCTCACAATGCCTGGGCTTTGGCTTTCTTTATTTATTTGAGGGGGGTGCGGAGGGGAAAAGGGAGAGAGAATCTTGAGCAGACTCTCTGCTGAGCACAGAGCCCAACTCTTGGCTCAATACCAGGATCCAGGGATCATAACCTGAGTGGAAACCAAGAGTTAGTTGGGCACTCAACTGACTGAGCCACCCAGGTGCCCCTTGGACTTTGACTTTCTAAAAATCTTTTCTTTGCCAGCCACTGGCAAAGAAACCTGGCACTTTCCCACACTCAGATATGTCATTCTGGGCCATTCATTTATCCTAAATATTGCTTTAGTTCATGATCCTCTACATGGAATAATTATACATGGAAAAAATCCCAGTACTATGATATAATATCTGCCCGGTTTGCAGTATTATTATTAGAATCATTTCTTAATACTCTTACCATAAATTTCCATTTTAGATGTATGAAACAAATTATAGACTTTTAGATATTACTCATCATAAGAAATGCTACTCCTATTATTTTTTGCCTCTATGTAACTATATTTTAGTTAACTTTGTACTACTTTTTACCAGCTCTTAATTATAAATTAGGACTTAATTAAACAGTTATAAAAGTTTGTGATACGAACTGCCCTTGAGACAATAAATTTTTTTTAAGATTTTATTTATTTGACAGAGAGAGATCACAAGTAGGCAGAGAAGCAGGCAATGAGAGAGAGAGAGGAGGAAGCAGGCTCCCTGCCTAGCAGAGAGCCTGATGCGGGACTCGATCCCAGGACCTTGAGATCATGACCTGAGCCCAAGGCAGAGGCTTAACCCACTGAGCCACCCAGGTGCCCCCAATAAATGTTTTCTGCTCATTTTTAAAAATTTATAGTGATTTTGGTATTTTAAAATTTCTAACAGGAATAAATTTTTGTTTTGTTTTAATTGCTCTTTAAACATAATAGGTTTTGCCCTAAATGTATGTGCCCAGTGTAAATTTTTGAAGGGACTTATTCACGGTTCTTTGTAAGATTTGGTCATATTTTAGGTAGTCATGAGACATGAAACAGTTTGAAAGCACTAGATCATTTCACATCATAATAAAGCATTCTCATGAAGGATAATTAAAAATATATGGTAACATCTCATTACATCAAATTTCAGAAGTTCAGAATGTCATAATCTAAATAAGGAAGAAGTTTTTTTTTTTTTTATAGTGGAAAAAGTTCTTTTTTTTTTTCCAATTTATTTATTTTCAGAAAAACAGTATTCATTATTTTTTCACCACACCCAGTGCTCCATGCAAGCTGTGCCCTCTATAATACCCACCACCTGGTACCCCAACCTCCCACCCCCCCACCACTTCAAACCCCTCAGACTGTTTTTCAGAGTCCATAGTCTCTCATGGTTCATCTCCCCTTCCAATTTACCCAAAAGCACATACCCTCCCCAATGTCCATAACCTTCCCCCCTTCTCCCAACCCCCCTCCCCCCAGCAACCCACAGTTTGTTTCGTGAGATTAAGAGTCACTTATGGTTTGTCTCCCTCCCTATCCCATCTTGTTTCATGGATTCTTCTCCTACCCACTTAAGCCCCCATATTGCATCACCACTCCCTCATATCAGGGAGATCATATGATAGTTGTCTTTCTCCGCTTGACTTATTTCGCTAAGCATGATACGCTCTAGTTCCATCCATGTTGTCACAAATGGCAAGATTTCGTTTCTTTTGATGGCTGCATAGTATTCCATTGTGTATATATACCACATCTTCTTGATCCATTCATCTGTTGATGGACATCTAGGTTCTTTCCATAGTTTGGCTATTGTGGACATTGCTGCTATAAACATTCGGGTGCACGTGCCCCTTTGGATCACTACGTTTGTATCTTTAGGGTAAATTCCCAGTAGTGCAATTGCTGGGTCATAGGGCAGTTCTGTTTTCAACATTTTGAGGAACCTCCATGCTGTTTTCCAGAGTGGTTGCACCAGCTTGCATTCCCACCAACAGTGTAGGAGGGTTCCCCTTTCTAAATAAGGAAGAAGTTCTTAACAGATAACATAGATTGGAATTCCTGGGGGCATTTTTTTTTAAAAAAGGAAATAAACCAAAATAGGACAAAATTCAGAGGTTTGGGAAAAGGACATATGGTGAAAAATAGATTGCACTCCATTAAACTCCCTTAACCAAACACTTCTCATATTTATAGTAGCAGCTATTGTTGCCACTTCCTAAAGTGTTCTTCCAGAGAAATCCCATGTGTATTTACAAACATATTCTTCCATGGTCCCCTTTTATTTTCTTCCACAGAAATGGCAGCGCCATCTCTATATCATTGTCTACCTTGCCTTTTATTTTAGATAAACTATGTATCTTGTAAGTAAGTATTTTTTCAAACTGAAGCCTGTTATATTAATGAGGTCTGGAGACAATTTAGTGAGTCATAGACAGAATCTTTTAAATCAGTGGATATAATATAAGGAACCCAGTAGTATAAACCAATGCATGGTAAGTAAAAGGGTACGTATTATTTTGTGAAATTTCATTTATAAAGAAATACATGTACTAAGTGACAACATGTGGGACTTTTTAATTTTTTTTGTTATATGGTGATTCATGGACAAAAAGTCAGAAAAATACTCAATGTAGATGGTTCCGTATCTTCCATGTAGAGCTTTTTCCTTTGTTTTTAATTGTTCCATGGTATTCCACTATGTAGAGTACCGTAGTTATTTATATATACTCCCACCAATAGGCAACTGAGCTATTTCCAGTTTCTTCCTAATTAAAACTAATTCAGTGAGTATCTTTGTAAATATGTTATTTCATAAATATAAAAGCATATCTATAGAATAATGACCTAGAAGAAGAATTACTAGGTGAAAGAGTATATCATTTTAATAACTACAGTCAGTCCTCAACATTTGCAGGTTTCATATTTGCTGATTTTCCTACTTGCTGAAACTTATTTGTAATTTCATAATCAGTACTCCTGATACTTTCACAGTAATTTGTTTGCACGTGCAGAGTAGTGAAGAATTTGTCACCTGACATGCACATTTCCAGCTGAGGTGGATAAGGTGATGCTCTGCCTTCATGTCTCAACTCTCATAACTGTGAAGAAACTCTTTGTAACCTGTTTAATTAAGCCATGTTTTTCACATTTTTGTACCTTTGCTGATGGCTTCATTGTTTAAAATGGCCCTGAAGCAGCTCAGCAATACCATCAAGTATAATAATATTCATGTTTTGGAATCCCAGAAGAAGAGAAAGAAGAGGGGATAGAAAATTTACTTGAAGAAATAATAGCTGAAAAGTTCCTGAATCTAGGGAAGGAAACAGAAATCCAGGTCCAGGACATACAGAGATTCCCCCCCACCTCCCTGCAACAAGATCAACCCAGGGAGGTCCACACCAAGACATATCATAATTAAGATGGCAAAAAGTAATGATAAAGTGAGAGTTTTAAAAGCAGCAAGAGAGAAGAAAGCAGTTACAAACAAGGGAAACCTCCATTGAGGCTATCAGCTGATTTTCCAACAGAAACTTTACAGGCCAGAAAGGAGTAACAATATATTCAAAGTGCTGAAAGGAAACAGTCTACAGCCAAGAATACTCTCCAGCAAGGCTGGCATTCAGAATATAAGGAGAGATAAGGAGTTTCCCAGACAAACAAAAGTTAAAGGAGTTCATGACAACTCAAACAGCCCTACAAGAAATGTTAAAGGGGATTCTTTGAGTTGAAAGTGAAGACCATAAACAAGAGTAAGAAAAGTAGGAAGCACAAAAGTGGTAAAAGTAAGTAAATCTATAAAAATCAGTCAGGGGAATCACAAAACAAAAGGATGTAAGTATGACACCATATACCTAAAATGTGGGGGAGGAGAGGAGTAAAAAATGAGTTCAAACTTAAGTGACCATTAACTTAATATAGACACCAATATGCAGAAAATGTTATATACAAACGAAAAGGTAACCAAAAATCAAAAACCAGTAATAGATTTGCAAAAACTAAAGAGAAAGGAATCCAAGTATATCACTAAAGACAACCAACTAACTGAAAGAGAAGAGAGCAAGAGAAGAACAGAGAAAAGCTACAGAAACAACCATAAAAAAACAAGTAGCAAAATGGCAACAAATGCATACCTAACAATAATTACTTTGAATGTAAATGGACTAAACACACCAATCAAAAGACATAGGGTGATGGAATGGAGTTTTTTTTTTTTTTAAAAAAGGCCCATCTATATGCTGCCTACAAGAGACCTAAAGGTCTATATGCTGCCTACAAGAGACCTACCTACATTTCAGACCTAAAGGCACATATGGGTTGAAAGTGAAGGGATGGAGAAACCTCTACCACATACAAATGGATGTGAAAAGAAAGCCAGGATAGCAATAGTTCTATAGGACAGAATAGAGTTTTTGTTTTTTGTTTTTGTTTTTTTTTTTTTAAAGAGAGAGAAGAGACCACACTGACAAGGGAGAGGGGCAGAAGGAGAGCAAGAGAGAATCCCAAGCTGACTCCACACCCAGCGTGGAGCCCAATGTGGGGCTTAATCCCGTGACTCCAAGATCATGACCTGAGCTGAAATCAAGAGTTAGACATTCAACCAACTGAGCCACCCAGGCACCCCTGGGCCAAAATAGACTTTAAAACAAGAGACAGACACTATATAATCATTAAAGGCACAATCCAACAAGAAGATACAACAATTGTAAACATGTAACCCCGTGGGAGCACCCAAATACTTTAAGCAGTTAATAACAAACATAAAGGAACTAATCAGTGGACATTAGTCCAAATATCTGTCCAATTACATCAGTGGACATCTATCCAAACAGAACACCATCCAAACAGAAAATCAACAAGGAAACAGTGGCTTTGAATGACACACTGGACTGGACAGATTTAACAGATAAATTCAGAACATTCCATCCTAAAACAGCAGAATACACATTGTTTTCAAGTGCTCATGGAACATTCTCCAGAATAGATCACATGTTAGCCCACAAAACAAATCTCAACATGTTCAAAGAGATTGAAGTCATTCCATGCATTTCTTCTCACCACAATGCTATGAAACTGGAAATCAACCACAAGAAAAAAATCTGGAAAGGGAACAAACGTGGAGGTTAAATAACATGGTACTAAACAATGAATGGGTCAACCAAGAAATCACAGAGGAGGGCGCCTGGGTGGCTCAGTGGGTTAAGCCGCTGCCTTCGGCTCAGGTCAT
This sequence comes from Neogale vison, assembly GCF_020171115.1. NCBI lineage: Eukaryota > Metazoa > Chordata > Mammalia > Carnivora > Mustelidae > Neogale > Neogale vison. The sequence continues at coordinate 38,710,006 of NC_058098.1, read as the reverse complement.
GATCTCGGGATCCTGGGATCGAGTCCCACATCGGGATCTCTGCTCAGCAGGGAGCCTGCTTCCTCCTCTCTCTCTCTCTGCCTGCCTCTCTGCCTACTTGTGATCTCTCTCTGTCAAATAAATAAATAAAATCTTTAAAAAAAAAAAGGAAATCACAGAGGAAATGAAAAAGAAATACATGGAAAAAATTAAAATGAAATCACGACAGTGTGAAATGTTTGGGATGCAGCAAAAGCTGTTTTAAGAGGAAAGGTTAATAACAATACAGGCCTACCTCAAGAAGCAGGAAGAATCTCACATAAACAGCCTAACCTTATGCCTAAAGCAGCTGGAAAAAGAAGAATAAATGAAATCCCAAACCCATAGAATGAAATAAATAATAAATACTAGAGCAGAAATAAATGAAATATGAACTAAAAACAACAATGATGACATTAGAACAGATCGGTGAAAGCAGGAGCTGGTTCTTTGAAAAGATCAACAAAATTGATAATCATTAGCCAGACTCATCAAAAGGAGAGAGAGGATGCCTTGGTGGCTCAGTTAGTTGAACATCCAACTCTTGATCTGAACTCAGGTCTTGACCTCAGAGTCATGAGTTCAGGCCCCACATTGGACTCCATGCTGGGTATGGAGCCTACTTTAAAAACTAAAACAAAAATGAAAAGACCAAAAAAAAAAAAAAAAAGAGAGAGAGAGAGAGAGAGAGAAAACTCATACAAAATCAGAAATGAAAGAGAAGTAACAAATAACACCATAGAAATACAAAGGATTCTAAGAGAATATTTTGAAAACTTATATGTGAACAAACTGGACAACCTGGAAGAAATGGATAAATTCCTGGAAACATTAAAAACTACCAGGAAGAAATAGAAACCAAACTTTCAGGAAGAAATAGAAAATTGGAACAGATCGATTATCAGCAATGAAATTGAGTCAGTAATAAAAAAAAAAAACCTTCCAACAAACTAAAGTCTGGGACCAGGTGGCTTCACAGGTGAATTCTACTGAACATTTAAAGAAGCATTAATACCCTTTCTTCTCAAACTACTTCAAAAAATGGAAAAGGAAGGAAAACTTCCAGTACTAAAACCAGACAAAAACACAACAAGAAAAGAGAACTACAGACGAATATCTCTGTTGAACATAGATGCAAAAATCCTCAACAAAATACTAGCAAGCTGAATTCAACAATACATTAAAAAAGTCATTCACCGTGATCACATGGAATTTATTCACAGGATGTAGATGTGATTCAGTATTCGCATCAGTATGATTCATCATATCAACAAGAAAAAGGATAAAAGCCATATGATCATTTCAGTAGATGCAGACAAAGCGTTTGACAAAGTACAACATTCATTCATCATTAAAAAAAAAAAAACCCTCAATAACATAGGTTTAGAGGGAACGTATCTCACCATAATAAAGGCCATAAATGAAAAACCCACAGCTAACATAATAATCAGTGATGAAAAACTGAAAGCTTTCTCCTGATAAGGAGTAAGATAAGGATATCCACTCTTACCACATTTATTTAACATAATATTGGAAGTTCTAGCCACATCAGTCAGACAAGAGGATGGAATAAAAAGCATCCAAAATGGTAAGGAAGAAGTAAAACTTTCACTATTTGCAGATGACATGATACTATACACAGGAAAAAAAAAAACAAAAACCAAAAAAACAAAACAAAAAAAAACCTCCAAAAAACTACTAGAAGTGATAAGTGAATTCAGTAAGGTCACAGGATATAAAATCATTGTATAGGAATCTGTTGCATTTCTATGCATAATAATGAAGAAATAGAAGGAGAAATTATGAAAACAATCCCATTTATAGTTGTACCAAAAATAATAAAGTATCCAGGAATAAATTAATTACAGAGGTAAAAACCTGTACTCTGAAAACTATAAAACACTGATGAAAGAAACCAGAGACACAGATGGAAAGACATTTCATGCTTACGGACTAGAAGAATAAATATTGTTAAAATATCCACACTACCCAAAGCAGCCTATGGATTTAATGCAGTCCTTATCAAAATATCCACAGCATTTTTCACAAGACCAGAACAAGCAATTCTAAGATTTGTATGGAACCACAAAAGACCCCAAATGGCCAAAACAATCTTGAAAAAGAAAAACTAAGCTGGAGGTGTCAAAATTCCAAATCTGAAGTTATACTACAAAGCTGTAGTGATCAAGACAGTATGGGCCTGGCACAAAAATAGACACATAATCAGGGAAATAGAATAGAAAATCCAGAAATGAACCCACAACTATATGGTCAGTTAATCTTTCACAAAGCAGGAAAGAATGTCTAATGGGAAAAAAGACACTGTCTTCAATAAATGGTACTGGGGAAACAGGACAGCAATATGCAAAAGAATAAAACTACACACACAAAAATAAATTCAAAATGGATTAAAGTCCTAAATGCGAGACTTTCAACCATAAAAATCCTAGACAAGAACACAGGCAGTAACTTCTTCGACATTGGCTATAGCAGCTTCTTTTTTAATGTCCCTTGAGAGAAGGGAAGTAAAAGCAAAAACAAATTGTTGGGACTACATCAAAATAAAGGCTTCTACATAGTGAAGGAAACAATCAGCAAAACTAAAAGACAGCCTGCAAAATGGGAAAAGATATTTGCAAATGACATATCTGATAAAGGGTTAGTATCCAAAATATGTAAAGAATGTATAAAACTCAACACCTCAAAAATAACCCAATTAAAAAATGAGCAGAAAACATGAACTGAGATTTCTTCAAAGAAAAAATATATATGGCTATTAGACATACAAGAAGATGCTCAACGTCACTCATCATCAGAGGAATGTAGATAAAAACTACAATAAGATATCACCTCACACCTGTCAGAATGGCTAAAATCCATACAAGTGTTGGCAAAGATATGGAGATAAAGGAACCCCCTCACTATTGGTGGGAAGGCAAAAGGTTCAGTCACTATGGAAGAAGGTATGGGAGGGGTCCTCAAAAAGTTCAAAAGAGAACTACCCTATAATCCAGCATTCACATTTTTGTGAATTAAAAATGCAAAAACACTAGTACAGAGGAATACATTCACCACTACGTTTATTGCAGCATTATTTACAATGGCCAAATTATGGAAGCATTCCAAGTATCCATCGATAGATGAATGGATAAAGAAGATGTGGTCTATATGTATAATAGGATATTATTCAGCTGTAAAAGATTGAATTTTGCCATTTTCAGCAACATGAATGGAGCTAGAGGGTATAATGCTAAGTGAAATAAGTCAGGGAAAGGTAAATACCATATGATTGCAGTCATATTTTGAATTTAAGAAATAATAAAAACAGAAGGAAAGAGAGAGAGAGAGAGAAAGACAAATCAAGAAACAGACTCTTAATTATAGAGAACAAACTGATAGTTCCCAGAAGGGAGATTGGTGGGAGAATGGATGAAATTGGTGATGGGGATTAAAGAACACTTTACATGATTAGCACTGAGTAATGTATAGAATTGTTGAATCATTATATTATACACGTGAAACTAATTATAACACCGTATGTTAACCATACTGGAATTAAAATCTTAGCAAAATTAAAAAATAAAGTGGTCCCCAAGAACAGTGCTGAAGTGCTGCCTAGTGTTTCTTTGTGCAAGGAGATTGTTCTATCTTGTGGAGAAAGTGTGTGCTCAGTAGGCTTCATTCAGGCAAGAGTTACAATGCTGATAGTCATGAGTTCAAAGTTAATGAATCAACAATATTGTACATCCAGAAAAAGGAGGAGGAAATTCATTGAATTGTATGTGAGACTGCTCCAGAAACTGCTAAGGTAACATCTGAGGCCATGGAAAAGCTGGAAAAGTAGCTCAACTTGTGGGTTCATGAAGTAATGACAAATAAGCAGAGCATAGGGGACAACATTATTGTGGGGCTGAAAACCAAAGAAATTCATGAGCAGGTTATCCAGGGTGAGGAAAATGTTAAACTCTTCTTTGTTAGTATTGTGTTATAAAGAAAGATTATGTGTGATTAATTGCTTATAAGAAAAATGTATTAAATAAGATGTCTTATAGAGAAAGACATAAAATAAGGTTACTTATTGATTGAAAATGGTTATGACCAGAGGCTTGTAGGAACCTAACCCTGTATTTCCCTTAGGAGCAGTGGCTCAGTGTTTGCTAATTCAGTGTTCATGGCAACATTATAGAACATAACTACCTCAAATTGCAAGGATATTTTCAAATGGCCATGCCACTATCATTAGTAAGTGAGAGTGATTTTTCTCCACCCCCAGCTAAAAATGTTGTTTCAAACTTTTGCTATCTGATAATCTGATAGTTGGATAATGATATTTTGTGGTTTTAACTGCATTTCTCTTACTATGAGAAATGAAGAAGATCTTTTCATGTTTTAGAGCTAGTCATACTCCTTTTAGTTTTCTTTTTGTCTTTTTTTTTTTACTGATTTGTGACAAATCTTCAGATATAAAGAAAATTAGCCCTTCTTCTATGCTACAAATTGCAGATATTATCCCTAGTTTGTCGTTTATCTCTTGACCTTTTTTTTCCCATATGGCAAAAGAAAATACCATAAACATTTTTTATTTTTTATTTTTTTATTTTTTAAGATTTTATTTATTTATTTGACAGAGATCACAAGTGGGGGGGGAGCAGGCTGCCTGCTGAGCAGAGAGCCCGATGTGGGGCTCAATCCCAGGACCCTGGGATCATGACCTGAGCCGAAAGCAGAGGCTTTAACCCACTGAGCCACCCAGGTGTCCCTAGACAATCATTTCTTTCTTTTTTTTTCAAAATTTTTTATTTTTTATAAACGTATATTTTTATCCCCAGGGGTACAGGTCCGTGAATCGCCAGGTCCACACACCCCACAGCACTCACCAAAGCACACCCCCCCACAATGTACATAACCTCACCCCCCTTCTCCGGACCCCCCTCCTTCCAGCAACCCTCAGTTTGTTTTGTGAGATTAAGAGTCATTTATGTTTTGTCTCCCTCCCTATCCCATCTTGTTTCATTGATTCTTCTTCTACTCACTTAAGCCCCCATGTTGTATCACCACTTCCTCATATCAGGGAGATCATATGACAGTTGTCTTTCTCCGCTTAACTTATTTCACTAAGCATGATACGCTCTAGTTCCATCCATGTTGTCGCAAATGGCAAGATTTCATTTCTTTTGATGGCTGCATAGTATTCCATTGTGTATATATACCACATCTTCTTTATCCATTCATCTGTTGTTGGACATCTAGGTTCTTTCCATAGTTTGGCTATTGTGGACATTGCTGCTATAAACATTTGGGTGCACGTGCCCCTTTGGATCACTACGTTTGTATCTTTAGGGTAAATACCCAGTAGTGCAATTGCTGGGTCATAGGGCAGTTCTATTTTCAACATTTTGAGGAACCTCCATGCTGTTTTCCAGAGTGGTTGCACCAGCTTGCATTCCCACCAACAGTGTAGGAGGGTTCCCCTTTCTCCGCATCTTCGCCAGCATCTGTCATTTCCTGACTTGTTGATTTTAGCCATTCTGACTGGTGTGAGGTGATATCTCATTGTCGTTTTGATTTGTATTTCCCTGATGCCGAGTGATATGGAGCACTTTTTCATGTGTCTGTTGGCCATCTGGATGTCTTCTTTGCAGAAATGTCTGTTCGTGTCCTCTGCCCATTTCTTGATTGGGTTATTTGTTCTTTGGGTGTTGAGAGTTCTGATACCCTGTGTCTCTTGATTGGGGCATTTAGCCCATTAACATTCAGGGTAACTATTGAGAGATATGAATTTAGTGCCATTGTATTGCCTGTAAGGTGACTGTTACTGTATATGGTCTCTGTTCCTTTCTGATCTACCACTTGTAGGCTCTCTCTTTGCTTAGAGGACCCCTTTCAATATTTCCTGTAGAGCTGGTTTGGTGTTTGGAAATTCTTTCAGTTTTTGTTTGTCCTGGAAGTTTTTAATCTCTCTATTTTCAATGATAGCCTAGCTGGATATAGTATTCTTGGCTGCATGTTTTTCTCGTTTAGTGTTCTGAAAATATCATGCCAGCTCTTTCTGGCCTGCCAGGTCTCTGTGGATAAGTCCGCTGCCAATCTAATATTTTTACCATTGTATGTTACAGACTTCTTTTCCCAGGCTGCTTTCAGGATTTTCTCTTTGTCACTAAGGCTTGTAAATTTTACTATTAGGTGACGTGGTGTGGGCCTATTCTTATTGATTTTGAGGGGCGTTCTCTGAACCTCCTGAATTTTGATGCTCGTTCCCTTTGCCATATTGGGGAAATTCTCCCCAATAATTCTCTCCAGTATACCTTCTGCTCCCCTCTCTCTTTCTTCTTCTTCTGGAATCCCAATTATTCTAATGTTGTTTCGTCTTATGGTGTCACTTATCTCTCGAATTCTCTCCTCATGGTCCAGTAGCTGTTTGTCCCTCTTTTGCTCAGCTCCTTTATTCTCTGTCATTTTGTCTTCTATATCGCTAATTCTTTCTTCTGCCTCATTTATCCTAGCAGTGAGAGCCTCCATTATTGATTGCACCTCATTAATAGCGTTTTTGATTTCAACTTGGTTAGATTTTAGTTCTTTTATTTCTCCAGGAAGGGCTTTTATATCTCCCGAGAGGGTTTCTCTAATATCTTCCATGCCTTTTTCGAGCCCGGCTAGAACCGTGAGAATTGTCATTCTGAATTCTAGATCTGACATATTACCAATGTCTGTATTGATTAGGTCCCTAGCCTTTGGTACTGCCTCTTGTTCTTTTTTTTGTGGTGACTTTTTCCACCTTGTCATTTTGTCCAGATAAGAGTATATGAAGGAGCAAGTAAAATACTAAAAGGGTGGCAACAACCCCAGGAAAATATGCTTTAACCAAATCAGAAGAGATCCCAAATTGTGAGGGGAGAGAAAGGGGATAAAAAGAGGTTCAAAAGGAAAGAAAGAAAAAAAAAAAGAATAGAATTAAAAAAAGAAAATGGATAAAAAAAGTATAAAAAAGAAAAAATATATATATTAGATAAACTAGTTAAAAAACGTTAAAAAGGAAAATGGTAAAAGTTAAAAAAAATTTTAGCAGAAGAAGAGAAAAAAAATGAAAAAAAAATTTAAATTAACTGCAAGACTAAAAAATCACAGAGAGAAAGCCATGAGTTCCGTGCTTTGCTTTCTCCTCCTCTGGAATTCTGCTGCTCTCCTTGGTATTGAAACCGTACTCCTTGGTAAGTGAACTTGGTCTTGGCTGGATTTCTTGTTGATCTTCTGGGGGAGGGGCCTGGTGTAGTGATTCTCAAGTGTCTTTGCCCCAGGCGGAATTGCAGCGCCCTTACCAGGGGCTCTGCTGAGTAATCCGCTGGGGTTTGCTTTCAGGAGCTTTTCCTCCCTGAGCACTTTCCGTAGAGTTCCAGAGGACAGGAATACAAATGGTGGCTTCCTGGTCTCCGGCCCGGAGGAGCCGAGAGCCCGGGGCCCCACTCCTCAGTGCACCCTCAGAGAACAGCGCCCAGTTACTCCCATCTGCCTGACCTCCGGCCAAGCTCCGAGCTCACTGAGCCTGCGTCAGGTTCAAGGTAACCCCGAGCTGTGAGCTTACTGTCGGCTCTGTCTCTGTAGCTGGCTTTCCGGTTCTAATTCCCACAAGCTCTGCGTCACGCAGACACCCCCAATCCTTCTGTGACCCTGTGGGACCTGAGGTTTAGCCTCTGGAGCGATGTCCCTCAGCAGAACAGACTTTTAAAAGTACTGATTTTGTGCTCCATTGCTCCGCCGCTTGCCGGGAGCTGGCCCCTCCACCCGGGGTCTATCCTTCCGTCGCTTTGGATTCACTTCTCCGCCAGTCCTATCTTTCAGAAAGTTGTTGTTTTTCTGTTTCTAGAATTACTGTTCTTCTTCTCTTCGATCTGCCGATGGATTTGCAGGTGTTCGCAATCTTTAGATAAGCTATCTAGCTGATCTCCTGCTAGCTGAAGTAGTCTCAGCCTGCTACTTCTCTGCCATCTTGACTCCTCCCCACCATAAACATTTTTAATACAGTCAAATGTATTGATCTTGTCTTTAGTAGACTCTGAGTTTTGTTATCGTTTTAAGGGTTAGTATCCAAAATCTCTAAAGAACTTATCAAATTCAACACCCAAAGAACAAATAACCCAGAAAAGAAATGTGTAGAAGACATGAATAGACACTTTTCCAAAGAAGATATCCAGTTGGCTAACAGAGACATAAAAAGATGCTCAATATCACTCATCAGGGAAATACAAATCAAAACCACAATAAGATACAACCTCACACCTGTCAGAATGGCAAAAATTAGCAACACATAAACAAATGTTGACAAGAATGTGGAGAAAAAGGAACTCCCTTGCATTGTTGATGGGAATGCAAACTGGTGCAGCCACTCTGGAGAACACTGTGGAGGTTCCTCAAAAAATAGGAAGTAGAACTACCCTACAGTCTAGCAATTGCACTGCTAGGTATTTACCCAAAGGATAAAAAATACAGAGTCAAAGGGATACATGTACCCTGACGTTTATAGCAGCATTATCAACAATAGCCTAGCCATGAAGAGAGTCCAAATGTCCATTGACTGATGAGTGGATAAAGAAGAGGTGGTAAAGAATGAAATCTTGTCATTTGCAATGACGTGGATGGAACTAGAGTGTATTATGCCAAGTGAAATAAGTCATTCAGAGAAAGACAAATACCATATGATTCTACTCATATGTGATATTTAAGAAACAAAACAGATGAACATATGGGAAGGAGGGGGGAACTAGGAGAGAGGGAAACCAACCATAGGGGACTCTTAACAATAGAGAACAAACTCTATTGTTAAGAACAAACAGGGTTGATGAACGGATGTGTGTGGGTGATGGGCTACATGGGTGATGAGTATTAAAGAGGGCACTTGTTGTGATGAGCACTTGGTGTTGTACATAAGTGATGAATCACTGAATTCTACTCCAGAAACCAATATTGCACTGTATGTTAACTAATTTTAAATAAAAATAAAACTTAAAAAAAGTCTAAAACTATAAAAGCTCTTCTTAAATGATATCTAATAGTTCTGTTGTATATGATGTTTTGTTGGTCCTTTGGTGTTTTTAATGAATTTAATCCTCTCAGTGAAACTAATTATGAATCTTTCTAAGCTGTGTAAATTTTAAAGCAATAGAACAATGGAAGGTCACCAGGTTTTGGAATCCAAAAGTCCTGTTTGAATTGTAGTTTGTGCACTTACTAAAATGACCTAAACTATGTTACTTACCTGCTCTTAGTCTCAGATTCCCCATTCAGGCTTTACTGTGTTCTATTACAAAAGACAGTGCCTGGCTTACGATGGATTCTTAATGTTAGTTCGTCTCTCTCCTGTTTCTCTAAAGCCCATGACCAAGCAATATTTTGTTAAATTAACTTGAGTTAAGACATACACTTCAATAAACAGGATTCCTTTTCAGAAGCATCCTATCATATAAATTGCAAATTATTTCTGTTGAGTTTCTCAGGTTAGCCTGAACTTCTAACTCATACATAAGTATTTGAATTGTAGGTATTAAAAATAATGTGTCAGTACAAAGCACATTGCAAAAATATATTTTTTTGGCAATAACTGTGAAAAGAATAAATGAAGATTGAATTTCTAGACACTGAGTTACTTTCTTTAAAAACTCCTAAGCTATGTCTAGAAACTTCACTGGAAACCCTTCAGTATAAAACCAATTATTTAATGAAGTCAGTCACTGTACCCAATTTATCCTGTTTCATAATTCTAAATTTTTTTATATATTACATTTCCTTAAAGTAGGCCACATTTTTAGAGGGAGTAATACATTTAAAATAAGTGCAATTGTATCTTAAAAAATAAAGTGTAATGTTCTTATCCTTTACTTTCATAATTAGATCAACTATATTTCCATGTGTTTTTCTTTCCATGGCTAATTCCTGAGCCACCTTAACATTTGGGGCATAAGGAGAAGTCACAATTTTAGAAATCCCTTAACTTTATATTTAAATAGAATTGCTTTGTCACTACTCTAAGGAAATTCAGTAAGACTTGAATGCCTTTGCTCTATTAGGCAATTTAGAATATCCCAGACCTTGCTCTGGACTTCAGGATTTTTGAAGTTCAAAGCAGATGTGTGAGGAAGAAAAAACATCTGTTGAAGAGAACTTGCTTCATTGCGTGACACTGTTTTCCTGCACTCTTCAGTGGAGCGTCTGTTGAGCAGGTTGGCAGGTTTGATAATTAATTAATGATGAGGGAATGAGCCATGTATCTGAGGAACTCACTTTTGCCCCTTACTGCTTCTTTCTTCCCCACATGTCTGGCAAAGCCTTTAGAGTCTAGGATCACTGATCCCACAGTTGTGTCTCAACTCAAACACTTGTCTTCAGGCTTAATTAGCTCAGAGATATAAACAGATGGATGGCCTGGAACCCAGAAGGTTTAATGTTGAGCAATGCAATTTTATTATCAGGGAGTTTTGAAATTTTTGTTGGAGAAGTATGTCAAAACTTAAAAAATGCCTTTTTAAAAACACCATAGAATTTTTTGTTTTGTTTTTTTTTATTTTTTATTAAAATATAATGAATTATTTGTTTCACGGGTACAGGTCTGTGATTCATCAGTCTTACACAATTCACAGCACTCACTGTAGCATAGACCCTCCCCAGTGTCCATCACCCAGTCACTCTATCCCTCCCAGCCCCACTCCACCTCATCAACCCTCAGTTTGTTTCCTGAGATTAAGAGTCTCTTATGGTCTGTCTCCCTCTCTGGTTTAGAAAAAAAACCATAGATTTTTGAAAATATTTACTTGAAGGTGATAGGGTTTTGTGTGTGTCTCTGTATGTGGATTTTTCTTTTTGTAACTTTTTATTTAGGTATAATTTCAAACTTACAGAAAAGTTACAAGAACAGTACAAGGACATCTACTGTTCCTTTACCCAGATTCACACATTCTTTTCTTTATCCCCCATTTGTTTTTCCATCTTCACTCCTTCGTTCTCCTGTCTTCCTCCTACACCCACACCCACCTACCCACCTATCCACCCACACTCATACACTGAAACATGTGCATGCTTTTTCTGAACTATTTGAAGTCAAGATGGATGTTTGCTATCTTTCCTCTTAATAATTCAGTGTATATTTCTTATGGACAGGTCATTCCTCTAAATATACAGTGCAGTTATCAAAATCATAAAATTTAATATTGATGCAGCATTATTTTCTAATCCATAGTCCCTTCTTAAATTTCATCAGTTGTCTCTATAATGTTCCTATGACACCGCACCCAGATCAATGTAGGATAACAAATTGCATTTAGTTGTCATATCTCCTTTAAATGGAAACAGTTTCTCAACTTCCTATGTATGTTTTGACTTTGACATTTTTGAAGAGTTCAAACCAGTTATTTAGTAGCGTTCCTGTGTGAGATTTGTGTGGTGTTTCCTCATGCAGTCTGGGTTCTGCAGTTTTTGCAGAAGTACAACAGAAGTGGTGTGTCCCACAGTATCTTATCAGGAGGCACATGGTGTTGATTTTCCCTTAATAGGTGAGGTGAGTTTCCATCATTTGATTAAGGTAGCTTCATTGGTTTCTCCACAGTGAACTTATACTTCTCCTCATTACACTTAGTAAGAACTTTATGGAGATACTTTGAGACTACGTAGATAGCTTTCTCCTCTTCAAGTTGTCACCCACTAGTTTTAGCAGTCATGATGGTTTTCTAACTCTGTTATTTCTTCTGTTTATTAGTTGGCATTCTGACAGAAGGAAGAGCTTTCTCTTCTCCCTCATTTATTTATTCATTTATTTATTTGCATTAGTATAGTCTCAATGCTTCTTATTTTATTTGGTGGTTAAAATGCATTACTATCATTATTTATTTTGACACTTAGTTTGACTCTGATTTGACTAGTGGGAACTCCTTCAGGCTGATGTCTGGGTCATTTTGATAAGTTGTCATCATTCTTTGAGCAGTTCCTTACTTTCTGGCACAATAAGATGTTCCAGATTCATTTTATAATTTCTCTGCCCCAGCCCTGGAATGAATATTCTCCAAGGAATCCTTTTTATGGAGAATGGTAGTTAGAAACCAAGACTCTGTGTGTGTGTGTGTGTGTGTGTGTTAAAAGAAACTACGGAAACTACGTTATGGAATATTACATGTGCTAAATCATTGTGTACTGTATGTATGAGTATGTAGTGCATGTGTTAATTTTAGGCTACAAGTTTCAAACAGAAGAGCATTTATTTTACATGTAATAATCATAAGTTTTGACAAGAAAGAAATACATTTTTCATTTCACAGTAAATGGCATCACACAGTTTTGAGTACTAAATCATCTTGACATTTATGAAGGACCAAATGGAAAGTAGGGAACTGAGTGTGTTAAAATATAAAGCTATCTTTAACTGTTCTATTAAAAAGCAAAGATTTATTTTCCATCTGTGATCTGAATGTGCCTATTTGTGTTCTCTTCCACGGCAGTGGAATTTTTGTGGAGCCACACGACAGAAAGCATGTGTGTTGGATATATGTCAGCCCAGGATGGGAAAGCCAAGGTAAGCGGGAAAACTGGGGCATAACCTGAAAACCTTGCGGCTGTTGCATGAACCTCTAACCAGTTAAGTTGATAAAATGTATTTTTTTTTCAGCCTCTGTTAGACAGTAGCTCTGTGATCTTTATGAGAATCTGATTAAGTACAGTTAATGATCCCAAAGAAAAAACAGCAGATCTTTTTAGCTTTTGATGACAGAGCAGGAGAGATTAGGAAATACTACCCCCCAACCCCTTTATTTTCATCTTGTTCTTTCTCATCAACTATAAATAACTAGAAAAGAGGAAACTGGGGATTGGGAAGAGAAAATGGGAGTAGAGCTGATGGGCTGACAGAGCTGAGTGATTTTGCAGGGAGTGTTGGAATAGATCAAGGAAACAGGTAAAGAAAGCTGAGTGCCTAGATAGCACTCTGCATGTGCCAGGGTGGAGGTGGGCGAGGTGCTTGCACATGACTTGTCTAGTGTTCTGGTGTGTCCTGGCATGCCATGGCTCAGTGTCCTTGTGAGCAGAGTCAAAGGTCTGTGCCCTGTGTGACACGTGCCTGTGGCATGCATCCCTCCGTGAGTCACAACAGTCACACAGACATACACAGCTACTCATGCATTGCTTGGTTTCCCTGCATCCATAATGGGTGAGTCTATATAAGAAATATAATTTATGGATTTTAGTATTTATACTGGCCTGATGTTGGTCTTCATAAAATTTTTAGAAACACATATGGCATATGATATTTACTTGGTATTAAAATAACTTAATTGCAAAGCTATGAAGTGAGCAGCCTCTTAACATAATTTATGTTGTACATTTGGAGATATAAGTAAGGAAAACTAATATCAATGTCTGATATAGATTGAATCATTAACAAATTAAGGATACATGTCAGTTTATCGCTTATTTGTCATTTAACTAACCCACCCAGTCTGACCTCTGTATATTATCCAGCAAGCCAGTAGCATCACAAGGCTTTTGTGAGTACAGCATACAAGAGCATTTTATCAGACAAAGATTGGTTTATAGTCATAACAATATTATTGAGTTCTCCTCCTCTTTGTCTTCCCCTCACCAGACTTATTTCATAAGAGAATGCACAGAGATTGCTTTCTTTCATAGTATATACAGAAGGAAATTATAGTTTTTTTTAAAAGATTTTTTAAAAAATTTATTTATTTGACAAAGAGAGATCACAAGTAGGCAGAGCAACAGGCAGAGAGTGGGGGGAAACAGGCACCCCGCTGAGCAGAGAACCTGACGCAGGGCTCGATCCCATGACTCTGAGATCGTTACCTGAGCCGAAGGCAGAGGCTTAACCCACTGAGCCACCCAGGTGCCCTGGAAATTATAGTTTCTTATTTTAAAGGTGACTTTTGAGGGATGCTTGGGTGGCTCAGTCCCTTAAGCATCCAACTGTTGGTTTCAGCTCAGATCATGAACTCAGGTTTGTGAGTTCAAGCCCTGTATTGGGCTCTGTGCTGGGCATGGAGCCTGCTTAAGATTCTCCTCTCTTCTCCCTCTGCTCCTCAGCCCCTCCCACACTTGTTTTCTCTCTCTCTCTTAAAAAATGTTAAAAAAAATTAAAAAAGATGATTTTTGAGTTTAGAGTAACATTGCCTAATAGAATTTTCTGTGATGACTGAAATGTTTTATATATATATATATATGTGTGTGTGTGTGTGTGTGTGTGTGTGTGTGTGTGTATTTTGTCGTCCAGTAGGTTAGCTACTAGTCACATGTGGCTATTGAGCACCTGAAATATGGCTAGTTTGCATGAGGAACAGAATTTTAAATTAGTTTAAATTTAATTTAAAATACTTATTTTTAATTTAGATAGCCCCACGTGGTGCGATGGCTACTATTGAACAGCACAGGCTTAAAGAATGAGTGGAAAATGGTTATTCAAAAAAGTATTTTCAGAACGTTGTTTTCTTCCCGATGACAAAGCCATTGCCAAATATAAAATAAGCCTGAGAAGCCACAGTAATGGATTGCAGCCATATAAGTTTCTCTCACCCCTTACATATTGGCTCTGAGCTAAAATTGTTTTTTAACAAAAGAACATATATGAGGTGGACTTTAGTGTTGAAGCCAGTCTGATGGAGGTACCATCAAGTTATTAAGTCCCTTGTGCGGAAATGTTCTAGTTACCCTGCTGGTGGCCTTTGGAAGACACCTTAATTATTTAACATGAAATATGGGTACTAAAGAGAGTGGAGAGTCCTGCATTGAGCCCAAAGATGTTTGGCCTCTAGTTGCATTGCTTGACATCTGGTGGACGTGGTTTTCATATTGCTGGTAAATTCTCCAGCTGGTAGTCTTGATTGGGCCAACAGATACAGCTGCTCCTCTTGCCTCACTTGTAAATTATGTTTTTGACCTCCTTGCAGAGAGTTAATCCCTCTCCCTTTCTTCCTCCTTTGAGCCTGTGGCTACAAATGCTTTCCAGAAAGGAGGAAAAAAAAAAAAAAACAAACCAAAAAACCCAAACACTAATGCTTCGGCTGCTGAATTCTATTGATCAAAAAACCCCATCTCTTCTGTCATAAAGGCTGGAATTTTATTGTATTGCAAGTAAGACAATGTTATAAATGAGAAGTTGGGCTCAAAAGAGAAAGGAGCTATAGCAAAGTTTGTATTCCTTTTTAAAGAATAAACTTTTGGTCTACACTTATGGTTTCCTGATTTCTATGAAAAAATTGCTGAATTAATGGCATGCCCATTCAAGTTTGTGAAACATGTTCTCATATAATGTTGAGATCCATGGTAGCAAAGGAGCAAAAATTAAAAATTTTTTAAATTTTTTAAAACAAAACAAAACCCACAACCACCAACAACAAAACACACACATTTTTTTTTAAATTTAAAAACTATTTCTAAAAAGCTTTTTTTTTTTTTTTTTAAATTTGGTCTTTTTGTTACCAAACTCAGAACCTAAAGCCACCTGGCCATTCGAACATTTTATATAACCTAGCTACGTTCAGTCCAAGGTAAGGCCTTGAATTAAAGCTCACCTCAAAATCACAGTGCTTTAAAAAGGCTGGATAATATATATTATAGTAACCAGAGTCCATATACAATTTGAATAAATAGAGGTAGATTCTTTTAAAAATTTCTTTCTTTTCTTTTCTTTTTTTTTTTCTAGAACATCCTCGTAATTATATTATTTAATTTCTAAACCTGTAGCTTAAGTTAAAGAGTTTTTTTTTATTAAATCAAAATTAAGGCATTGATAGCAGTTGGATTTAAAAATCAGATTGCCTATATCCTACCCAGATAGTAGTTAATGAACAGTTTTTAATAAACACCCAGTGTGCATAGACTACTGTGATAAAAACAGATGTTAAAACCGGCATGAAACTTATTGAAGTGTGTAATAAGTGAAACCTAGATTTCTTTTACTATGTGGAGGTCACTTTTTATAACAGTAGTGAAAATACTGTTATAAAAATTCATTCATGAGGAAGAGCAGGTCTTAAAATGTCTCCCCACAGATTTCTTATTAGTTGCAGAGAAAAATAATAAATATATAATGGGGAAACCAGGCAACAACTTGACCTTGTGATCAAAATTAATGTGGCCGATGAGGGGCAGATGGACATCATGTGCCTATGAATGTGATAATATGAGAAAGACACAACATCACTTTTGTACTATTCCATCTGGAAGTGCATAACCTGAATCTAATCACAAGGAAACATCAGACAAATCTAAAATGAGGAACATTCTATGAAGAAAGAAAAAAGGGAGTATATTCTTCAAAAATGTCAGTGTCGTAAAAGGCAAAGGCTCAGGGAAGTGCTCCAGATTAAATAATATGAGAGTCTTGGCAACAAAATGCAATACCTGATCCTATACTGGATCCTATGTGGGCGGGGGAAAATGCTATAAATGCATTAGGTCAATTTACAAAATTGGAATATAGATAATAAAAAATGTTGGATCATTCTTAAATTTGTTATGACTGTACTGTAGTATATTAAAAATATCCTCACTCTTAAAAAATATACACAAGTACATAGGTATAGAGGGCCATAATATGTACAATATCTTCTTGATGCTCCAAAAGAAATATATGGATGGATGGATGGATAGATAGCAAATTAAAAAGTAATGGAGCAAAATGTTGTCAATAGGTGAACTTGGGTAAAGGACGTATAGATGTTCCTTGAACTATTCTGTAATTTTGAAATTATTTTTGTGTAGAAATTTTAAAAAATTTATCATCCTTGGGGTGTCTGACTCAGTGGGTTAAACCTCTGCCTTCAGCCAGGTCATGAACCCAGGGTCCTGGGATAGAGCCCCAAGTCAGGTTCTCTGCTCAGCAGGGGGCCTACTTCTCCCCCCCCCCCGCCTGCCTCTCTGCCTACTTGTGATCTCTCTCTCTCTCTCTCTCTGTCAAATAAATAAATAGAATCTTTTAAAAAATATACATCGCCCTTGGATATTCTGGCACATTTGATTAGTTTTGAAATGAATAAATATTGGAATGAGTGCACTGCCAGGCAGTTGGAGCCTGGATTTTCTCCCTCACTCTGTGTACCTGTTAGTGTTATCACTCTGCCTCTTGGGATCTCAGAGGCCTTATCTGTAAAATGAGAATAAGAATATCTTACTATGCTGGGGCACCTGGGTGGCTCAATGGGTTAAAGCCTCTGCCTTCAGTTCAGGTCATGATCCCAGGGTTTGGGGATCAAGCCCTGCATTGGGCTCTCTGCTCAGCGGGGAGCCTGCTTCCTCCTTTCTCCTCTCTCTCTGCCTGCCTCTTTGCCTACTTGCAATCTCTATCTGTCAAATAAATAAATAAAATCTTAAAAAAAAAAAAAGAATATCTTACTATGCCTTAAATCCTTTCTGGGATAAAGTATGATAACAACAAAGAAACAAAATCTGTCTCTCTAAATACAGATGACTGAATTCTGTTAAGTCCTTGGTATATTATGGATATATTTTATATATAATGGATATTTGTATATATTATGACCCATAATGCCCAGATACTTGCCTCCAATCTGCAAAATTCTAAATTCTAAACTCTGCATTCTAGATTATATAAGCAGATATATTACTGTTCAAATTTCAGTAGAATTTTTGCAATCCCAATGTAGTGTATCATTTTTTTAAATTTTGTTTTTTCGAAGATAGTTTCTGAGGCTTTAAAAAAATCTCAATAAACATCTGTTTAGAAGGAATAGGACAGATGGGATATCTGAGAGTTTTTAATTGGCTTAATGTACCTCTCAAATAAAATCATAGGAGGAAGACAAATATAAAATGGGAGGTATACAAGAAGGAGTTATCAAAGGAATTGGAAAAGAGATTTCCACTCCCAGTTAAGAGGAGGAGAGTTTTGCTCCTACTTCCAACAATGAGAATGAGCTGGATGAAATATAAAATTATGAATTTAAAAAAATTAAAAAATCTGAGTATGCTAGAAAAATCTAAATGAACTAAGTTCCAGAAAGACTTCTAGGACAGAAAAAAACTCTTGACTCATTTATTTTTGGCAGAACAATGGGAAGAGGAGTAAAAATGATGTAAAAGAATATAAAGAGAAACCAGCCAAACTTTTAATGAACCACTTATAGCCTCATGTGAGCTATATGAGAGATTAAAATCCTAAGAAGCCCCAGCCACAGGGTGAGTCTTGCATCCACTACCATTTCTTCCCTATGAAGCCTTCACCAAATGAGCACACCAAGGGCTTGGAGCATGGCAAAGAACTGAGCTTGATTCATTGTAGTGTGTAGGTTTTGCACCAAATACATGACAGTAGCCAAGAAAAGACTGGACGTAGAATAGGAGAACTGAGAGACATCTTTCTGAGGTATTATGGCCTTTATCAAGTGCAAGGCAGTTGCAAGAGAAGGCTGGGTTAAAGAAAAGAAATGAGAAAAGGCCTGCCTTATTCCTACAAGCTATACAGGACCTCCAGGAGCAAGGCAGTATACTATTGACGGCTAGTACCTGGGCAACAGGGTGAAGAAATATGCCATGGCATAGGAAACTGGGGAAGCTTATCAAGATCAAAGAGAACACCTAAGCAACCCAGAAATCTGGTGGCTGGGCTATAAACAAAGAAAATCTCCCATGATTAGAATATTGGCAACTGGATTATAAAACATAGGGAAGACTTCAGATTCTCATCAGGGCTCAGATCCCATACCTTGCTTAAGGGAAATTCCTGATCCAGACCTCAGAATATTAGCCTATAGTGAACTAAATCTGAAATTACCACAATGCCCAGAACCAGCTCACATAGAGATTAGACTGACTCAGAGTCCTCAACCTAGAGGGAGGGAGGGAGTTTGCCATTTTCTTAGGATAAATATCCACTTTAAATATAATTTACTTTTTTTTTTTTTTAACAGATAGTATCTGTCATACAATAAAAATTACGAGTCCTCTGGGATGCCTGGGTGGCAACAACTCTTGATTTCACTCAGGTCATGATCTCAGGGTCCAGGGACTGACTCTTCTTTGGGCTCCCCACTCAGCGGGGTGTCTGATTCAGGGTTCTGTCTCTCCCTCTGCTTCTCCCCCTACCTCTTTTCTCTCTAAAATAAATCAATAAATCTTAAAAAAAAAAAATATATATATATATATATATATATATATTCCTCTGAAGCAGAATAAAACCAGCCAATGGAAGCTTATCCCCACAGATGACCTAGATGTTGGAATTAGTGGAGAAGGATTATAAAATAATTGTGATAACTATAAAAAGAAATAAACAAATGGTATAACTGAAAAATACAGTATCAGAAGCAAGTAACTTATTTGTTGGGTTTAACAGGAGATTGGGGTGGAAAATATGGTTAGTGAACTTGAAAACCAGTCTGTATAAATTGTCCAAACTTAAGCACAAGATGGAAAATGAATTTAAGAAACTGAAGAAGGTCACCTATAGAACTATGACAACAGGGCTAGGATTTGTGCATTTGGAATTATATAGCTGTAAAGTTCTTACATTGTTTAAAAGACAGTATGTTAGTATTTGAATGTAGTTTGAGATAAGGATGCATTTTAATTTCTAGAATAATAAATTTAAACATAATAAAAAATTAATAGGAGACATATGAGAAAGTATATTACAAAATACTCAACCAGAAAACAGGTCAGAAAAGAGGAACAGAAGAACAAAGAACATATGAGACAAATAGAAAGCAAATGCTGAAAGACTTAAACTCTATTATATCAATAATTACATTAAATGTAAATAAACTAAGCACTCAATTTAAAAGGCAGAGATTTTCATATTGCAGATAATCTTAGAAGACCCAACTATATAGTATTCATAAGGAATGCACATTAAATAGACTCAGACAAAATTGAGAGTGAAAGTATGGAAAAAACATATGTAAAAACACTAAGCATAAGAAAGTTAGTGTGGCTATATTAATGTCAGACATAAGAAACATAAGATAAAGCAGGACATTACATAGTGGTAATATGGCCAATTCATCAAGAAGACATAAAAATTCTAATGGTGTATGTACCTAGTAAAGGAAGCAAAAATTGAGAGAACTACAGGGGAGGAACAAACAAATCTACAATATAGTGGGAAATTTTAACATCCCTCTCTCAGTATTAAGTAGAATAAAAATTAGTAAATATATGAACAACTATGATCCAACTTGACCTAAGTGAAATTTATAGATACCACACTCAACAAGTAATTCTTTTCAAGTTCACAAGGAATACTCACCAGAAGAAATTGGAAATTTCAGATGGAATGATAATGGAAACAATATGTCAGAATTTATAGGATATAATGAAAACATTTAAAGAAAAAATATATCTTTAAATGCTTATAATAATGGAGAAATTTTAAATAAATGTTAAATTTCTATCTTAAGCTTTAAGGAGGATAAATACAAAAGAAAAATCAAAATAAAAGTAAAAAAAAAACATAGAAAATTAAAAATAGAAAAAAATCAACAAAGCCATAAATTGGTTCTTTGAAAAAAGTTAATAAAATTGACATAACCTTAGAGAAAATGGTCAGGAAAGAGAAAATAATGCAAATCACCCATATCAAGAATGAAAAGGGAATATTAGTACAGAATCATAGATCTTACAGAGAATAAATGGATAATAAGGTGATACAATGAACAACTTTCTTACAATACATTCAGTAACTTAGGTGAAATTCATAAGTTCCTTTAAAACCCCAAGTTAGGAAATCTAACACAGAAAGTTGGAAATAAACATATACATATTTAAGAAATTGAATTTATGATAAAAATCTCCCAAAGAAAAGTTCATGCCCAGATGATTTCAATGGTATGTTATATCAGACATTTAAAGAAGAAATAATACAACCTTTCAACAATTACCTTGGAAAAACAAGGCAGAGGGAATGCTTTCCAACCCATTTTACGATATGAAGGTAACCTTGGTATCAAAATTTGATAAATATGTTATGAGCGAGGAAAACTACAGACCAGTATCCCTCATAAACATAGGTGCAGGGATTCTTAATAAATTAATTATTTTTAAAAAAGTATTTGAGAGAGAGAGAAAGTGAGCACACAAGAGTAGAGGGAGAAAGGATAAATAGACTCTCCACTGAACAGGGAGCCCGATGTGGGACTTGATGACAGGACCCTGAGATTCTGACCTGAGCCAAAGGCAGACACTTAACTGACTGAGCCATCAGGCACCCCTTTAATAAGTTAATCTTTCAAAAAACGAACAAACGAACAAGAGGTAAAACTTCTGTAAATAAAGGAACAGACAAAAAGGCATAAATATCTTTGTGATATGATGTAGACTTAGAAAATCCAAGGAGATCAACTGTTAAATTCTCAGAATTATAAATTTAGAAAGAGCAAGTAGAAAATAAAGATACAAAATTAAGTATCTTCTGCTTATAGAAGCAGTAAAAAAAAAAAAAAGAAAAAGAAATTAAATCTAGAGTTACTGTACAACCCAGCAATTCCACTCCTAGGTATATAGCCAATAGAATTGAAACTATGACCACGCAAAAACTTGTTCACAGATACAATATAGCAGCATTATTCATAGTAGCTACAAAGTGGAAGCAAATACCCATCAACTGATGAATAGATAAACAAAATATGACAGAATGTAGATTAGTAGTTGCCAGGGCTAGGGCTAGTGGGGAAGGAGAGTGTGAGAGTGAGTGTTAACGGGTGCAGAGTTTCTTTTTGAGGTCATAAAAGTGTTCTGGAATTGGAGCTACACAACTTGGCCAATGTACTAAACATACTAAACTGAACACTTACTTAAAGGGTGAGTTTATGGTGTGTGAACAGATCTGTTAAAATATCCCAACAAATCTATTAAAAATATAAAACAGTGTAATTTACTGTATTAACCAAAATAAATGAGAAAAAACAAATGATCATCTAGATACCATATGCTCATTTCAACTTCCATTCGTGATAAAAATTCTTACAATACCAGAAATCTGATAAATACCTCAATTTGATAAAAGGCGTGTACTAGAAACCTACAGTTAAAAGCATACTAATTGGGGTACAGATGGCCCTTCTTTTCACGAGATGTCGTGAAAAGAAAGGCCATCTGTATTCCAATGTTTATAGCAGCAGCGGCCACGGTCACCAAACTATGGAAAGAACCAAGATGCCCTTCAGTGGATGAATGGATAAGGAAGATGTGGTCCATATACACTATGGAGTATTATGCCTCCATCAGAAAGGATGAATACCCAACTTTTGTAGCAACATGGACAGGACTGGAAGAGATTATGCTGAGTGAAATAAGTCAAACAGAGAGAGTCAATTATCATATGGTTTCACTTATTTGTGGAGCATAACAAATAGCATGGAGGACAAGGGGTGTTAGAGAGGAGAAGGGAGTTGGGGTAAATTGGAAGGGGAGGTGAACCACAAGAGAAAATGGACTCTGAAAACCAATCTGAGGGGTTTGAAGTGGCGGGGGAGTGGGAGGTTGGGGTACCAGGTGGTGGGTATTATAAAGGGCACGGCTTGCATGGAGCACTGGGTATGGTGGAAAAATAATGAATACTGTTTTTCTGAAAATAAATAAATTGAAAAAAAAAGAAAAAAAAAGCATACTAATTGATGAAATGCTGGACACTTTCTAACACTGAGAACAGACAAAGAGGAGGTCCACTCATACTTCTGTCCAGTATTTTACTGGAATTCCTAACCAATACAATAAAGCAAGTAAAAGACATAAAAGACAAAAGTTGAAAAAGATGGAAAAACTGTAGTTATTCTCAGATGACATGGAATGATTCTAACAAATGATGTGCAAGAGCTGTCCTCTGAAAACTACAAAGCCTTGATGAGAGAAATAAAAGAAAAGCTATGTAAAGGAAATAAAATATGTATGTTCACAGATTGAAAGACTCAATAATGTTAAGATAGCTATTCTTTCCAAAGTCATCCATAGATTCAAAGAAAACCTAATAAAATTTTCAGTAGTTTTTAAAATAAGAAATCAACAAGCTGATTTCAGAATTTCTATGGAAATGCAAAGGAGCTAAAATTGTAAAAATCAACTTTAAAAAAGGCCAAAGTTAGAAGACTTAACTTGTTTTGAGATTCCCCATAAAGCTACTGTAATAAAGGCAGTGTCCTCTGGTGAAAGAGATAATCCTAAACCCAATAATAGCAGAAGCTTTGAGATCAGTAGGAATACCACTCTCTCTTCTGCAGTTTCACAACACTCTGAAGGAATAAATCACCACATTTGTTGATGTAGCAGTATTCATAAGACACTGCAGGATTTATAAAAACATTGCCTCAGAAATTCAGATGGAAACTTGTATCTCAAGAAGAAATTCAATGTATCCAACATGGAGATCTGGCATAATCACTAGCAATGTGGCTGCTGCTATTGTTATCAGGTAAAAGAATTGTCTTTACAGTAAAGACTTCCAAAATGACAATGAAGTATACATTCAGCAACTTCAATAAAATAGTCCGTAAAAAGAAAAAAAATGAAAGACTTTATTTATTATTAAGATTTTATTTATTTATTTATTTTGACATAGACACAGTGAGAGAGGGAACACAGCAGGGGGAGTGGGAAAGGGAGAAGTAGGCTTCCTACAGAGCAGGGAAGCCGATGCAGAGCTCAATCCCAGGACCCTGGGATCATGACCTGAGCTAAGGCAGATGCTCAATGACAAGCCACCCAGGTGCCCCTGAAAGACAGAAAATTTAGATAGTACTACTATCTTCTAGTTTACTTTGGTCAGCCTCTTCAACAAGCTTGCCTAATTGTTTATGTACTTTATATTTATTAGGGTATACATTTTAAAATACGAAGTCCATGAATTTACTCATAATCAGCAAGTACTGCTGGTTGAACTGTTAAAAGCACACAATGTCTAGTAACCTATCATAAGTTTTCTGTAATTTCACTTTTTTTCACTGTGTATAGAGATGGAAAGAATTTTATGAGGGTTTTTGGTGTCTGAAATTGGATGAGGATCAGTGAAATAATTACTTTATTATTTCTAATCCTCTAACATTTTTTCATTCATAAGTATAACTTACTATGTAAGTATATCTTCTCTAAAAGATAATAGTATAACTTAAGTAGAACAGGTGACTGGAGGGTATTGAGACTGGAGAGTGAATGAGGAAGATTATTTATAACCTATATTCAGAGAAAATGTCAGAAAGTGTAAAATGGAAAATAAATTCAAAGACCCAGATGGCTAGAGCCTAGGAATGAATGTTTGATAAAAAATTATGATTTATTGTTTTAAGAGGTATTAAAAAGCCTTGTCCTTTGGTTTATTTTGCCATTATGTGATTATGTATACAAATGCTGGTGACCATTAACTTTTTCTAACAATGTTTGGCAGCCTCATTATATCAATCTATGTATTTACCTAATTAAAGCAATTTATAAAACTTTAAGGTGTTCTGTGCCAAGAGTTTGTACCATTGTGAAAGTAAATCCTCACAGGCTAAATAAACTTTTTTCTATACCTTTAAAAAAAAAAAACTAACTAAAAACATTAAGTGAATACAGCCAGACACAAAAGACTACTTTGTAAATTATTCCATTTATATAAGGTATGCTAGATGAAAGAAATCCAAAAGTGGTGGCTTCAAGAAAAGAAGCACGAAGCAATTTGGGATGTTATAGAAATATATTTTGTATGAAAATTTTCTCTATTGAGACACCTGGGTGGCTCCATTGGTTAAGTATCTGCCTTTGGCTCAGGTCATGATCCTGGGGTACTGGGATGGAGTCCCCCATTGGGCTTCTTGCTCAGTGGAGAGTCTGCTTCTCCCTATGCCTGCTGCTCCCCCTGCATATGCACACATATGTTATATGTCTCTTCTATCTGACAAATAAATAAAATCTTGAAAAAAAAAGATACTATTTTTAAAAAAAGAAAGAAAAATTTTTGTGTGGGTTTGGTTTCAGTTTCATGGTTATATAAATGGTCAAAATTCATCAAATGCTTTACTTAACATCTCTACATTTTATCATATCTGAATCAAACCTCTATTTTTTAAAAGCCTAAGGAAAGGTATTAGCAGACCTGTCTTTAAGTAGCTGTGTGGTGAAATGATAAAGAGACTGGGCTGTGGAGTTAGCCAGACTTGGATTTTGATCCTGTAGCCCCTGCTTGTTTATAACCTGGAACAGGTTGCAACTCTGACCCTTGGTTTCCTCATATTTTTTAAAGATTTTATTTATTTGTATGTTAGAGAGAGCACAAGCAGGGAGAGCAGCGGGCAGAGGAAGAAGCAGACTCCCCACTGAACAAGGAGCCTGATGGGGCACTCCGTCCCAGGATCCTGGGATCATGACTCAAGCCAAAGGCAGATGCTTAACTAACTGAGCCATCCACGTGTCCCACTTTCCTTATATTTAAAGTGAGAATGTTAGTGATGCTGTCTAGCATCGTAAAAATTAATTGAATAATATAGCTGGGATGCATATATATAATAGAGCTACATGAATGATGATGATGGGGGTAGTGGTAGGAGGAGGTGCTGCTAGTTGATGTTGTAGCAACTTTCTCAGGGCCTTCACACTCCATAGCTCCAAAGCCTTCTTTGCACTGTAATTCTGCTCCCAAAGGTGCCATTTTATATCATCTATGACAAGAGCAGTACCTCCTAGATTTTCATCCTGTGTCTCTGGTGGAGATGGTGGCCATTATTCTGTTTGACAAAATGTAACTCTAACTCATTGATAGAAGCCAACTGACAAGTGAATTCAGACAAGAAAATTGAAATTACAGGAACACATACACGCGCATATATGCGCGCGTGCGCACACACACACACACACACACACACACACACACCCTCCAGCCCTGCAGTTCAGGGTATTTTGACACTAATGCCCTTTCAAAAAGCTATCTGACTAGAGGTCTGCCAGTTTGATAGCATCACAAGCTTCAGTTTTTTATTCATTCTAAGATTTGCCTGCAGTTTCTCTGTTCATCTAACTGAATAATTTTTCTTTTAAAAGAGGGAAAGATGTTGCTGTTAGCTACTGTTGAATTTCTCTTGTGTGACCCTTGAACATACAGGCAGCCTTTTTAGATTCTACTGAACACTAGACTGTGAAACATCTAAGGGTATATTGTCCATGAACTCCTTAAAGGAGCCCCACAATGGTACCCAGTGGAATTCAGTCACTGGATTTATTAGACCATATGGATTTATTGGACCATATGTTAGATTTATGGAGATCACCTAGATACCATTTGGCCTTAGTCTAAACCAAATTTTAACTGTTTTCGGCACTCTAGTCCCCATCTTGAAGGAGCCTGATAACTGAAGGAACCTGATTCCTGGCAGGAAGCCAACAGCCTCAGGGTGTAGGTTAGGTACCACCAGTAAGCTGTGTACTAAGAAAACATCCCAGACAGCTAAATTTACCAGACACACTTAAGGAACACAAGGAAAAGTGGCTAATCAGTGATTTTATTTGTACCTTTCAAGCTTGCCCAGAATTTCAAATATAGAAAATTGCATTTCTTTTCCATGCTGTTAGGACTGCCCGGAGGATCCTGTTAGGTCTCTTTAGAAAGTCCTTTAGACAAACAGGAGAAGACTGTCTAAAACTGAATGTGTGAAAAACAAACTTCAAGACAGAGGTCTCCTCAGCCTCAAATTTATTTCTAAGAGCAATCGGTAATTTTATTTTTGCCTAATAAGCTTATGCCATCAGTTCTTCCAGATGATTCATTGACATTGCTCCAAAGCAATAAAAAGAACAAACAAGAGAGAATTCACCATGTTGGCAAGAGCATAAATTTTCTCAGAGGCATTAACCATATTTATCCACATAAATCTCATTTTAATCATGGTGTAGGGTTAGAGCTTTGCAAAGATAAATATGTCTATCACCTGGACATAACAACACTGAATGTTAGTTGAGGTGAAGTGAATAAGCCTTTTTGTTGTTGTTGTTTCTATTGTTGTTGTTATAGCAACATGAAAAAGAATGAAACATTACTTTCTCTGTATCTACATACTTACCTAGTCATCAGTCTACATACTGCACATCAGGCATGAGTTGAACATTAGAGTGTTACCTTGTTACCTTTCAGTACCACATTTTAGGTAAATTTGTACCTTCCCAAGGCAGACTGTTTGCCCACAGGACAGGTAACCATGGCCTGTAACTGAGACAAGTGTCCTTGAGAATGATTACCCTCATTACCCACAGCGAGTGAGTAATGGTTATAGAATGCTGTTTTCTTTCTTTTTGTTGTAAAGTGCAGGACAAATGATGAAAGGAAACTTTTCTGGTTTTTTGAAAATTTTTATATTTTTAATTGCAGTATAGTTGATGTGTGATATTAAATTAGTTTTATGTTTACAATACAGTGACTCAACAATTATGTATAGTATGAAATGGGTACCATAAGTGTATTACAGTATTATTGACTATACTCTCCATACTGTACTTTTCATCCCCATGACATTTATTTTGTAAGTGGAAATTTGTACCTCTTAATTCTCTTCACCCATTTCCCCTCCCCCCAACCCCTTCCTTTTTGGCAACCACCGGCTTGTATATTTGAAGATTTATCTATTTGAGAGAGTGATAAGTGCGAGAGACTCTGAAGCAGACTCCCTGCTGAGCACAGAGCCTGACATGGGGCTGTCCCATGACTGCAAGATCATGACTTGAGCTGAAACGAAGAGTCAAAGGCTTAACTGACTGAGCCATCCAGGTGCCCTGAGTTCTTTATATATTTTGGATATTAACTCATTATTGTATATATCATTTGCAAATACTCTCTCCTATTCACTAGGTTGCCTTTTTGTCTTGTTGATGGTTTCCTTCACTGTGCTAAAAGGTTTTTAGTTTGATGTCAGGTCTCAATTATTTATTTTGATTTTGTTTTCCTTGCTTGAGGAGACACATCAGAAAAATATTGCTAAGCTTGATGTCCAAGAGATTACTGCCTATGTTTTCTTTTAGGAGTTTTGTGGTTTCAGGCCTTACTCCACTTGGAGTTTGTTTTTAGTA
Source organism: Neogale vison (assembly GCF_020171115.1). Taxonomy (NCBI): domain Eukaryota; kingdom Metazoa; phylum Chordata; class Mammalia; order Carnivora; family Mustelidae; genus Neogale; species Neogale vison. Next base: position 38,681,968 of record NC_058098.1, on the reverse strand, counting down.
TGGTGTAAGAAAGTGGTCCATGTTCACTCTTTTGCATGCAACTGTTTAGTTTTCCCAGCACCATTTATTGAAGAAACTGTCTTTTCTCCACTGTATTCTTGCCTCCTTAGTCATAGACTAATTGACCCTATATGTGTATACTTATTTCTGGGATCTCAAGTTTGTTGCATTGATCTATGTGTCTGTTTTTTGCCAGGACTATACTGTTTTGATTATTATAGTCTTGTGATAAATCTTGAAATCTGGGATTACGACACCTCCAGTTTTGTTCTTTAAGGTTGGTTTGGTTTTTTGGGATCTTTTGTGGTTCCATAGAATTTTAAAATTTTTTTGCTCTAGTTCTGTGAAAAACACTCTTGGTACTTTGATAGGGAGTGCACTGAATCTGTAGATTGCTTTGGGTAGTATGGACATTTTAACAATATTAATTCTTCCCATCTATGAGCATGTTATATCTTTCCATTTATTTCTCTCACCTTTGATTTCTTTCATTGGTGTCTTATAGTTTTCAGAGTATAGCTCTCTCATTATTATTTGTATTAAAAAATGTTTTTGAGTATACTTGACACACAATGTTATAATAGTTCCAGGTGTATATCATAGCGATTCAGTTTATACATTATGCTGTACTCCCCACAAGTGTAGCTTTCATCTGTCATGATACAAGGCTACAATGGCTATTTTAACCACAGGGAAGTTTTTCAGTGTTATCACTTTACTACAAAATCTTTCACTTCTTTGGTTAAATTAATCCTGGTTTTTTATTCTCTTTAATTCAATTGTGAATGAGGTTGTTTTATTTCCCTTTCTACCACTTTGTATTAGTGTATGGAAAAGCAAAGGATGTTTGTATATTGATTTTGTATCTTGAAACTTTACTCAATTCATTTATTAGATCTAATAATTTTTTGTTAGAGTCTTTAGGATTTTCTCTATATAGTATCATGTCATCTGCAAATAGTGACAGGTTTGCTTCTTCCTTACCAATTTGGATGCCTTTCATTTCTTTTTTCTTGTCTGATTCCTATGACCAGGAGTTCCTGTATTATGTTGAATACAAGTGGTGGGAGTCACATAATTGTCTCATTCATGATCTTAGGGGGAAAGCTTTCAGCTTTTCACTATTGAGTATGATTGTTAGCTATGGATTTGTCATGTATGGCCTTTATTATGTCAAGATAAGTTCCTTCTGTACCAATTTGTTGAGAATTTTTATCAGGAATGGATATTGAATTTTGTCAAATGCTTTTTCTGCATCTATTGAGATGATCATATAATTTTTATCCTTCATTTTGTTGATGCAATGTTTCACATTGATTGATTTGTGTGTACTGAACCATCCTTGCATCCCTGGAATAAATCCCACATGATTTTAATGACTAGTTTTGAATTTGGTTTGCTAATATTTTGTTGAGGATTTTTACATCTATGTTCATCAGGGATATTGGCCTGTAATTTTCTTTTTTTGTGGTATCTTTGTCTGTTTTTGGTATAGAAGGAAGACTGGACTCAATGAATTTGGAAGCATTCCTTCCTCTTCTATATTTTTGGAATAGTTTGAAAATAATAGGTATTAACTAACTCTCATTTAAATGTCTGGTAGAATTCACCTGTGGGGACGCCGGGGTGGCTCAATGGGTTGAGCCTTTGCCTTTAGCTCAGGTCATGATCCCAGGGTCCTGAGATCGAGCCCCGCAGGGAGCCTTCTTCTCCCCTCTCTCTCTGCCTGCCTCTCTGCCTACTTGTTGTGATCTCTGTCTGTTAAATAAATAAATAAAATATTTTTTTTAAAAAAAGAATTCACCTGTGAAGCCATCTTGTCTTAAACTTTCATTTATTGGGAATTTGTGGTTACTGATTGAATTTTGTTACTAGTAATTCATCTGCTCAGATTTTCTGTTTCTTCCTGATTATGTCCCAGAAGATTGTAAGTCTCTAGGAATTTATCCATTTCTTCTGGACTGTCCAGCTTTTTGGCATATGGTTTTATATAGTAATCTCTCATAACTTTTTGTATTTGTGTGGTATCACCTATAACTTCTTTTCTGATTTTACTCATTTGATACTTTCTCTCTCTCTTTTTGGTGAGTCTGGCTAAAGGTTTATCAATTTTGTTTATCTTTTCAAAGAACCAGCTCTTGTTCTCATTGATCTTTTTCTTTTTCATCTTTGTTTTATTTATTCCTGCTCTGATCTTTATTAATTGCCTCTTTTTACTAACTTTGGGCCTCATTTGTTCTTCATTTTCTAGTTCCTTTAGGTGTTAGATTTAGATTGTTTATTTGGGATTTTTCTTGTGTCTTAAGGTATCATTCTTATTATTTCATGTTAACTTCCCAACTCAGGACAAAGTATTGGTTTCTATGATTATAAATATTAGTATCACCCACTGATTTTATAAGAAATTTAATTAAATTATTTTTATTAAATTGGTTAGTGACAGGAGGTGGGTCTACCAAGCATATAGTATAGGGGAGGTGCTAATGACCACCCAAGATTTAGCATGTGTAGGCTTTCCATAGTTACATTCAGGGTAGAAACTTGAGCCCAGACTGCTATTTGGACACATTTTTGTCCCCAGTCTCTCCTTCCCAGTAACCTCAGATTTGAGATCAAAAGCTGGATTCATCAACAGATTAGCTTTTTTAAAAAATTGAAAACTTTCACATAAAAAATTTACACAAAATACAAATTTTACATACATAACATTTTTTGTACACGATTTAAACATTTTAACTTTTACATAAAAATATGTGTTTTTTTTCCTTCTAATTTGTTTTATCCTCTAAGAGCAGATTTGGCAACACTGATAGCCACCCTATTGGTGGGGCCTTCCCTTCCACTTTGACAGTCCTATACCTGGCCTTCTTCACTCACAGGTGTTTGAGATTGATCCATGTTGTACATTTTGAATCCCAAGCAAAGTTTATCTGCTAGAACACATTTTCATTTCGGTACCATACATTCAAAAATATAGTTCCCATCTTTTTAAAAACCTTCATCTGGGGGTGTCCAATCTTTCTAATCCTAGGGTTTAAATTCTTTTATGATAGTTACAATGTATGACTTTTATGTCCTATAAGTAATGCAGTGCTATAAATTGGTGAAAACTTAACATTTTAGTAATAACTAATTGAGATATTTGGATATGGTTGAGCTATTCTTTCTATTTACATTCCTTTCAGATACTTCTGGATGCAATAAGTGGTAGGTACTGATGATTGACTTTTATACTCTTGAGCTGTCATCACTGTATTATACATGTTTGGACTACACTGCTGTAGTGTTGAAGGGATAAAAAGAAACTTAATTTAGGATGAAGATTATATTAATTTGCCATTAGGAGATGCTCAAAGTACTTGGAAACAGCTTTTTCTTCACTTGAAATAGAAAATTAATATTGTTTTAAATTTCTCTCCTATATAAGAGATGAAAAACCAATTAACCCACTGATTTCTTCCATTGATAGTTCTTACAGATATTATGGTAAAATTTTGAATAGTTAGAACTGCCAACTACACTACTCCATTAGAAATGCTTATGTTGTATATTTTAAGAATAAAAATGGAAGATCTGGGCAAAACACGCTTTTAATAGGCAGTTAGTAATAAGCCCCAATAACACCTTTTTTTTTTTAAAGATTTTATTTATTTATTTGACAGAGAGAGATTACAAGTAGGCAGAGAGGCAGACAGAGAGAGAGGAGGAAGCAGGCTCCCTGCTGAGCAGAGAGCCCGATGCGGGACTCGATCCCAGGACCCTGAGATCATGACCTGAGCCGAAGGCAGTGGCTTAACCCACTGAGCCACCCAGGCGCCCCAGCCCCAATAACACCTTAATAGAACATACTTCCATCCAAATTTCTGCACATTTCCAATGCCATATGGTTAGATAGGAAGACCTGGTCTTTAATATGATGACCTCTTAGATACAATAAGTTCCTGAGTCTAGCATTTTAGTTTATGGTTTTTTTTTTTCAGTGTTTTTGTTCAGTAACCATATTTGGTTTTTTAAAAAAGAAATAAGTACAATTTAAAAGATATTTACCAGCAAAGATGACAAAGATACATTTTTCCTTAACCTCTGTTATCCAGTTTTAGAGCTACTCAAAGATTTATTGTAATGACTAACAATGATTGACTAGGAAGGAAGCCCTAATTCTTTGGCTTCTAGATTTTAGCTATTTATAAAACTCAGTTTAACTAGGAATAGAGTTTTGATTAAACAGAGTAACTCATCTTTTAAAAAGAAGTACTTTTAAAAAGAAGTAATTTGTTTATTACTAAGCAAATAGTATGGAGTGCCTTTTATATTCAGACACTTCCCTGGGGACATTAAGAATAAACAAAGAGGGGCGCCTGGGTGGCTCAGTGGGTTAAGCCGCTGCCTTCGGCTCAGGTCATGATCTCAGGGTCCTGGGATCGAGTCCCGCATCCGGCTCTCTGCTCAGCAGGGAGCCTGCTTCCCTCTCTCTCTCTGCCTGCCTCTCCATCTACTTGTGATTTCTCTCTGTCAAATAAATAAATAAATAAAATCTTTAAAAAAAAAAAAAGAATAAACAAAGAAACCAAGAATCTCTGTGCTTTTGGGCTTACATGCTAGTGGAAGAAATAATAAAGATAAGTAAAGCATATACTATATTTGTGATAAGTGCTAAAAAGAGACATGAAGCTTGGAGGGGTTTTAGGAAGTACGAAGGTTCTGATGTTAGGTGGGTCTCACTGAGGAGGTGACATTTGAGTGAAGTCTTGGAAGATTTATGGGAGCAAGGCAAGAACATTCCAGGCATAGAAAACAGTAAGTGCAAAGTCTCTTAACTAGGAGTATTCCTTGTATGTTAGAGGGTCTGTGAGAATGGTCAGTTAGTAGGTCAGTATATGCAATGGGGGACCAGACTGTGTAAGCTCATATTGGTCATTGTTAAGATTTGGGCTTTTTCTCTGAGATGGAAGCCATTGGAAACTCACTAGCATCATGTCACTCACTAACCCATTTGTGACATAATCTGACTTAACATTATAAGAGGTGACTCCAGCTATGAAGGGGAGACAGAGTGAAAGGTTGTTGCTACTCATGTAAGTGATGATAATGATTTGGCTGGAGTGTTAGCTGTACAGATGGTGAGAATCTGTTGCTTGTTTGTGTGTTTTAAGATAGAACCAATGGGTTTTGTTGATGGATTGCTAATGGATGAGGGGAACAGAGAAGACAATGATGACTCCTAAGAGTTTGGCCTGAACAGTTGGAAGAGTAGGGTTGCTTTTTACTAGGCTTCATAGGAATGTGGGGAAGTAGAAAGAGCTCAATTGGGATATGTTAATATTGAGATGCCCTTATATAGTTGGATGTATATGTCAGGAGAGAGGATTAAGCTAGAGATGTATACTTGGGAATCTCAGCATATAAATGACTTTTAAAACTAGAAGATTGAGTGAGATCACCAAGTGAGTGAACACAGACAAGAGAAAAGAGTCCTGAGGATCACTCATGTTTATAAATTTGGGAAATGAGCCACCAAAGAAAACTATGAAATAGCCTAGAGGTTGGAGAACAACACGAATGTGTTGTTTTAGAAACTAAGGAAAGAAAGTATTTCAAGGAGAAGAGGGTGACCAACTTTATTGATGCAGTAGTCTTATACCATGGAATTAGGTCTGAGGACAGACCATTAGATTTATTAGCATTGGCAGGCATTGCTTACTTACCTTGATAAGAGCTGTTTCACTGGAGTGGCCAAAGCAAAAACCTGATTGTAGAGCATTTACAGAGAGAACAGAAGGGACTCAAAAAATTTGAGATAATAAGTAAAGACAAGTCTTTTGACGAACTTTACTATAAATGGATGTACAGAAATCAGTGGCTTTCTTATACACTAACAATGAAAATACAGAAAGGGAAATTAAAGAATCGATTCCATTAACTATAACACCAAGAACCATAAGATACCTGGGAATAAACCTAACCACAGAGGTAAAGGATCTGTACTCGAGGAACTACAGAGCACTCATGAAAGAAATTGAAGAAGACACAAAAAGATGGAAGTCCATTCCATGCTCTTGGATCGGAAGAATAAACATTGTTAAAATGTCTATACTGCCTATAGCAATCTATACTTTTAATGCCATTCCAATCAAAATTCCACCAGTATTTTTCAAAGAGCTGGAGAAAATAATCCAAAAATTTGTATGGAATCAGAAGAGACCCCGAATTACTAAGGAAATGTTGAAAAACAAAAATAAAACTGGGGGCATCATGTTACCTGATTTCAAGCTTTACTACAAAGCTGTGATCACCAAGACCGCATGGTACTGGCATAAAAACAGACACATAGATCAGTGGAACAGAGTAGAGAGCCCAGATATGGACCTTCAACTCTATGGGCAAATAATCTTCGACAAAACAGGAAAAAATGTACAGTGGATAAAAAGACAGTCTCTTCAATAAATGGTGCTGGGAAAACTGGACAGCTATATGTAGAAGAATGAAACCCGACCATTCTCTTACACCATACACAAAGATAAATTCAAAATGGATAAAAGACCTCAACGTGAGACAGGAATCCATCAGAATCCTAGAGGAGAACATAGGCAGTAACCTCTTCGATATCAGCCACAGCAACTTCTTTCAAGATATGTCTCCAAAGGCAAAGGAAACAAAAGCGAAGATGAACTTTTGGGACTTCATCAAGATCAAAAGCTTCTGCACAGCAAAGGAAATAGTCAACAAAACAAAGAGACAACCCATGGAATGGGAGAAGATACTTGCAAATGACAGTACAGACAAAAGGTTGATATCCAGGATCTATAAAGAAATCCTCAAACTCAACACACACAAAACAGACAATCATATAAAAAAAAATGGGCAGAAGATATGAAGAGACACTTCTCCAATGAAGACATACAAATGGCTCTCAGACACATGAAAAAATGTTCATCATCACTAGCCATCAGGGAGATTAAAACTAAAACCACATTGAGATACCACCTTACACCAGTTAGAATGGCCAAAATTAACAAGACAGGAAACAACATGTGTTGGAGAGGATGTGGAGAAAGGGGAACCCTCTTACACTGTTGGTGGGAATGCAAGTTGGTGCAGCCACTTCGGAAAACAGTGTGGAGATTCCTCGAGAAATTAAAAATAGAGCTTCCCTGTGACCCTGCAATTGCACTCCTGGGTATTTACCCCAAAGATACAGATGTAGTGAAAAGAAGAGCCATCTGTACCCCAATGTTTATAGCAGCAATGGCCACGGTTGCCAAACTGTGGAAAGAACCAAGATGCCCTTCAGTGGATGAATGGATAAGGAAGATGTGGTCCATATACACTATGGAGTATTATGCCTCCATCAGAAAGGATGAATACCCAACTTTTGTAGCAACATGGATGGGACTGGAAGAGATTATGCTGAGTGAAATAAGTCAAACAGAGAGAGTCAATTATCATATGGTTTCACTTATTTGTGGAGCTTAACAAATAGCATGAAGGACAAGGGGAGATGGAGAGGAGAAGGGAGTTGAGGGAAATTGGAAGGGGAGGTGAACCATGAGAGACTATGGACTCTGAAAAACAACCTGAGGGTTTTGAAGGGGCGGGGGGTGGGAGGTTGAGGGAACCAGGTCGTGGGTACTAGAGAGGGCACGGATTGTATGGATTGTATGGAGCACTGGGTGTGGTGCAAAAACAATGAATACTGTTACGCTGAAAAGAAATTAAAATATATAGGGGTAGGGTTATGGACATTGGGGGAGGGTATGTGTTTTTGGGTAAATTGGAAGGGGAGGTGAACCATGAGAGACTATGGACTCTGAAAAACAATCTGAGGGGTTTGAAGTGGCGGGGGGGTGGGAGGTTGGGGTACCAGGTGGTGGATATTATAGAGGGCACGGCTTGCATGGAGCACTGGGTGTGGTGAAAAAATAATGAATACTGTTTTTCTGAAAATAAATAAATTGGAGAAAAAATATTAAAAAATATATTATATATATATGGAAGTAAAGAAGTGAAATGGTAACTGGAGGAGGAGTAGGTCTGGAGAGTTATTATTCTTTCCTCTTTCTCCAGTGCAACCAGATGCTACACTTTATATCCAAAACATTTCACAGATACATTTCTGTAAAATGAGCAGAAATAATGTTGTCCAACTGTTGAGCCGTGAGGTTCCCCAACATTTAATGGATGGTGAGGTGAGGAAGAACCAGCAAAAGTAGCTGAGGTTTCAGCATTAAAGTAAAATAAGGGAACATCTTTTTAGTAGTTTGAGTGTGGCTGGAATTAAAGGAAGGAGTTAATACTTGGGATGAGCTGTTGTAAAGACTCACACACAATTCTTTATTGAAATGTAGGGGAGGCAAATTTTGTCTCTGTCCTTCTAGGTTCTTTTGGCCGGTCTGTTAATTAAATTGACATAAAACAGATTAACAGGAGAAAAGCAAATTTAAGTATGTACATATAGGAATCCCATTAAAAAAACATTGAGGGGCACCTGGGTGGCTCGGTGGGTTAAAGCCTCTGCCTTCAGCTCAAGTCATGATCCCAGAGTCCTGGGATCGAGCACCACATCGGGCTCTCTGCTCAGTGGGGAGCCTGCTTCCCTTCCTCTCTCTCTGCCTGCCTCTCTGCATACTTGTGATCCCTGTCTGTCAAATAAATAAATAAAATCTTTAAAAACAAATAAACAAGCAGGCACAGCTTGTATGGAGCACTGGGTGTGGTGAAAAAATAATGAATACTGTTTTTCTGAAAATAAATAAATAGGGAAAAAAAATAGTACCCACTTCAAAACAAAAAATATATATATATATATAAATAAAAAAACAAATAAACAAACAAACAAAAATTGAGACACAAGGACAAGTGAGTCAGTTAAGGCTTGTATGCCATCCTGAGCTAAGGAATGGAACAAGGGCCTGGGAATTCCAAGGGGAGGAGGATAATTCACAATATTCTTACCGTGAGCTGATGTTTGGTAATTAGATGTTTGCCTTGCCCTACAGATAGGCCTTTCAGATACAAAATTATCCCTAGTAATGGCTCTCTTTCTGGCCAGGCCTCCTATCTAAGTTCTTTCAGGTTGTTAAAGTTCTCAAAATTTTCTTGATTCTGTTGGGTCTCAGTTACCAGATCAAAATAATCCACATGCAGAAGTGGCATATTTGGGGGTCATGTATTTTGCTCCCTCATAGAAGGATGTCTGAACCATTAAGTGTTCACATGCCTATCTTGCTCTTTTAGAGTAGACTGGGTTGAACAGTAAGTTTGTACCATTTCCCTGACATTTAACTGTGCTCCTTTTTTTTTCAGAGAGCATCTCACAGGATGCAGCAGGAGTTCAGCTTGGGAAATACTTCTGTCTAGGTCTTAATGCCTTAGCAGTTAGTTCTTTGGCATTACATGGGTCAGATCAATAAGAAGTCAGGAAGCAGATGGTTTTGACAAGGAGAACTTTCTTCAAAGGGTTTGTTGGTGGTTTTCATTTGTACCCCTCCCAAATTCCTCACTGACAGATCGACTGATATTCTCAGGAAATAGTCCATTACACAAATAGTAGTTTCTCTCTTTATACTAGTTTAAACATTAGTCTTTCATTTTGTTTCAAATACAAGATGCTCTTTTCAAGCAATGGTAAAATCTGTGTTACCTGGCAGCTTACCAAGTGGAAGATTGTAACTGACACTTTGGATTTTCACCCAGTATAAATCATCAGGATGTTGAGACTTCCCTACCAGGTTCTAGAAGAGGGCACTGGGTTGTTTTTACCAAGGAATTGGTGGCCCAGAGCCACCCCGTACAGAACTGCAGGTAATCCCTGTCCACTGGGCCTGCAGAACTCAGCTAGTTCTTCTCCTCTTAGCTCGGCACCTCATGCCACCATTAGCCCCTCAGAGAAGAAATATCTGAGACACCACATTATTTGCCTAAGGTCACACAGCTACAAAGAGGTGGAACTAAGATTCAGGCATGACAATCTGAACTCGAGAACCCAGCTTCTAACCACTTACTCGTCTGGAGAAGCCTAAGCTGGAGATATATATTTGGGAGTCTCAGCGTATGAATGCTTTTTGTAAAACTCTAAAACCAGTTGAGATCCTCAAGGGAGTGAACACAGACAGAAGAAAGGAGGCCTGACTCCTGGGGAACTCCCACATATATAAGTTGGTGACAGGAGGAGGAACCTGCAAGGGAGACTGAAAAGTTGTGGACATAGAGGTTGAGGAAACCCAGGTGAATATGGTTCCTAAAGCCAAGAGAAAAAGGTGTTCCAAAGAGAACAGAGTGATCCAGCCAGATACCATTGCTGGGTCCTGTGTGGACATTACAGTTATTTCGTTCATTCCTTTTGAGCAGTGGTAGGAAGTAGAGTGGGGGGCACAGTCACACCTTCCAGAATGAATCTAGAACAGTAATAAAAGGACACGGATTAATTTACATATTGAATTGCTGCACTAAACACTCACTAAATCACCATACTACATAATTAAGAAGATGCAGGAAAATAATGGGAAGAAAAAAAAATCAGCCCCAGCCCTGACTGAATCCTTCTGGAATGCTGCAAGCTACCCCCACATTCACCGCTGTTAACATTTTGGTATATTTCCTTCTGTTTTTGCAGCTGTGATTTTTTTTTTTTTTTTTACATACAACTGTGATTATGTAGAATACATGAAATCACATATATTGGTTTATTCTTTTAGGGGCACCTGGGTGGCTCAGTGGGTTAAAGCCTCTGCCTTCGGCTCAGGTCATGATCTCAGGGTCCTGGGATCGCGCCCCGCATTAGGCTCACTGCTCAGTGGGGAGCCTGCTTCCTCCTCCTCTCTCTCTGCCTGCCTCTCTGCCTACTTGTGATTTCCATCAAATAAATAAAGTCTAAAAAAAAAACGATTTTTAGTATAAAAGCAGTACATGTTCCTCTTAAAACATTTGAAAAAAAAAAGAGTAAAGAAAATTTTAAAAATCGGAGTAGAAGGTATAAAAGGCCTCTATAGTCTGAGTATGTATGCATTAACATTGTGGTATCAGATGTGTAGTTACATTTAGTCTGCATGACTTATCCACGGACCTTTCTTCCTGCCTGCCAACATACATATCCAAGAGGTAGTCTAGGGACAGGTTTTGTTCTGCGGAGATGGGGATGGCGTGAAAATCTAGCCTCCTAGGCCCCAACCTCAGATATTCTGATATGTAGTGGGTCTCAGTAGGTGGTCATAAAACTACCCTCTAAGAACACCCCTCAGCATTAGGCTGGGTCTAAGGAGAGGTGATACAAAGTCCCAGAACCAATTGGGATTTTAATTAGTTTTTAGAGGAGCTATTAAAAAATCTATAACCTAAGTTTTAGGAAAATTTAGATGTGGGTTGTTTTGGAAAACACTTATTCAAACAGTTAGAGTGGCTTTCTAGTACAAAACTATGTAGGATGTTAGAATCAGAAAGAATCCTGAATATAATTGAATTAAATTTTTTATAATTGAATTAAATTTTTACCGACAAAGAGGCTGAAGCCCAGAGAGCCAGTAACCTCTCAGTGCTGACACTATCTAGTTTATCAGCAGCAAAGTTAAGGATCAGACCCAGTTCTCTGACTCCCAGAATCATCCTGAAACTTGTTGGTAAAATCTATGGCAATGACTTTTCTGTGCAAGCTGTATTTCATCCTGGGAGACGACATAGTCATAAGCCTCCTGCAGTGAGAGGTGTGTCTCTTAACAGAGCTAGATTTAGAATCCTTATGGCAAGGCTTTGTGGGAGTAAAGAGAACCCTAAAATTTGGAGTCCACAGGCTTTCCTTCAAGTCTCAGTTTTTCCACTTCCTCCGTGACCGTAAGCAAACCACATAACGATTCTGAGCCTTGCTTTTTTCCACCTGAAATACAGGTATAGTATACATCTTTCTACCTGGCATAGTATTTTGAGGATGCAAAAGCACTGTGAAAATTAAAGTATTATGCAAATATAGGGGCTTGGTATTTTTATTAAGATGTCATAAAGAACTAGGTTCACAAAGAACTAGTTTCTGTATCCTACAAAGACATAATTGCCTTCCGAGCAAGATCCATGTGTGTTTCATTCTTCTGTTTCCTTATAATAAGTGCAGAATAAATATTTGCTAAATCATGGAGAGCTTTTATCACCTTTAGCAAAATGAAATGCTCATGATAATTCTCTCTGTGAGTGATGGTGTAATAGGTACTGTGAGACCCGCCATGTTTATGTAAATGCCTTCCCAGGGCTTTTAAGTTAAAAATAGGAGGGTAATCTTGTCTGATATTGCCTGTGAAGTGTGTCCTCTGCATGGTAAAAGAAGTAGCAAAAGTTGCCTTGAGACTGGAACAACATGCTGTTCTCATCAGACAGCATTTTAAGGCATGATATTTATATGTGAGAACAATAGACATTTTCCCTCTTTGTAGCCTTGTCTCAGTACACAATGCAATTTACTATAATGCTGTCTTTGTGTTTTGTCCACATTCACCATTGGATCTTTTATGGTACCCTTGTTTTAAATGTGGAAAACTAGGTAGGGTGACATACAGTAAAATGACTAACATATGGCATTCATTCCTCATTCTGTTGATATTTCTGATTTGTTAGGTTGAACTTAGGAATTAGAACTTGAAATTGCTCTGGCCTATTTATTACTTTTAGTGAAAGACAATGATGGAACAGAAGTAAAACACTCGTTTTTGGATTCATTAGCAATGTATACACAAGCTAAATGAAGTCAGCACCAAAGAATGTTGAAACTTGGGGGGGCAGCTCTAGAGATAATCTAACCCCAAAGCCCTCATTTTATAACTCAAGAGACTTCACTGACTTGCCCACTATCCCAGAGACTTAGGAAGTAAGCAGCAGATCTTATAACCTGTAGGTAGATTGGTTTTTGGTCTATAAAACATACACATTATTCTGGACGGTGTGAAGCAGGTTCATGTGACACCGTCAACTGCTTGAGGACATCTGCTTTCAGGATGAAGTCTAAAGACCAAACTATTTTTAGAGCAGTAAACTACATTCCAAGGTTTAATGCCACACACAAAGAATGCTCAGAATATACTTATTCACAAGTTGTATCTCCTTGAAAGACAGCTCTTGAAAGCAGTGGGCAGGGAACTTCTGGGAAAAGATTGGGGGTGGTGGTGTCTCCTGACTCACTCATTAAGGGGGAGAAATGCCCATAGTAGAAACAAAGCAATAAAAGCCAACCAGACACACTTCCCCTGCCCTTCTCCCTGGAATCGGTCATTTAAGGTCTATCACATTTGTGCCAGTAAAAGAAAGCACAGAGTGACTATTATCACATCAGGTAAGAATGTCCTTATGTAAGGACATAAGATATGTTCAGCCAACAGAGCCACCTCACAGTACCAAATTTCCATGCCCTAAGTAGCACAGTGATAAATACAGAAGACAAACCTAGCCTGTAGCTAAATGGGTCTTTATCCTATGAAATAGATACATTATTCCATAGTATATTAAGAAAATTCATGTGACACTGTTAGTGTATGGAAAAATATGTTACTGAGAACTCAGCAGTTTGAAAATAAGGCAGAATTAACAAGAGAAAGGAGAATGGTAGGGAAAAAGAATATCTGTCTCTTTAAGCCTGCCTGATAATGGAAGATTGAGCAGGAGGCACTGATGTCTCACTAGAGTCCTGCTTTCCAGAAGGGAAAATGCTCATGCAAACAAGGTTGCTCTAGTGCTTTCCATATTCCTCCTCATGCTGACTTCATTAAAATTTTATTAATGTGGCCTGATGTAAGAGACACAAAAGGCACACAGCCCTCATTTGACCACTATCTAGGTAGCTGATGTCTCTTTCTACAGGAGGAGATGTGTGTTGACGTGTGATGCTGGTGTAAATGAATGAACAGAATCTGTTGGATCATACTGTGTCAGTCTTGGGAAATACGCAGGCTTTTATTTTCAGACTTTTTTTTAAAGGTCCACCACTTCAATATCATTTTGACTGTTTCATTTGCATAAATATCATTACAAATGTATAACATAAACTATAATCAAAAACTAAAATATAAAATTAGGAAATACAGGGGTGCCTGGGTTGCTCAGTGGGTTAAACCTCTGCCTTCGGCTCAGGTCATGATCTCAGGATTGAGTCTCGCATTGGGCTCTCTGCTCAGCGGGGAGCCTGCTTCTCCCTCTCTCTCTGCCTGCCTCTCTGCCTACTTGTGATCTCTGTCAAATAAATAATAAATAAAATCTCTTTTAAAAAATTAAGAAATATAAGATATCTAATTTGCAGTTTGTTTCTTTCGTTTCCCAACCCTCGTTAAAAAAAAAAAAAAAGTCCTTTATTTGTTTACCAAATATACTGAACCCCTCTACCATATGCCAGACTATTCTTTTAGGAACGGAGGAAAAAGCAATGAGTAAACCAATAAACTCCCTGCCCTCATGGAGTTTATGTCCCAGTGGGGGAGACAAGCAGTGAGTAAGATAAAGGAGTAAAATAAATGGCTGGTTAGATAGCAGTTAAGGACAAAGGAACCCTTGAGGCAGAGAGGTAGTGAGATTCAGGACCAGTGGCCAGTGTAAACCTTCCTGAATAGGTGAATTTGGAGTACAGATCTGGCAGGGTTGAACAAGGGAGCCGCAGGGACACTGGGTGGAAGAGCTTTCCGGGCAGTGAGAATAGCATCTGTAATAGCCTTCAGGCTGGGGTGTGCTGTGTGGTTGTGTAACAGCAAGGAGGCAAGTGGAGAGAAAGGACCGAAGTGGGGAGAGCAGGAGGAGTTCAGCTCAGAGAACTAATGGAGATGAGAACATATGGGGTGTTGTTGGATTTTACTCTATCACTTTAAGATCTGTATCTGTTATGCACTGGTCCTATTATAGACTGAAGTGTGTTCCCGCCCCCACCGCCCAAATTCATATCTTAAAGCCTTAGCAGAGAATGTGGCTATGTGAGAAGGCAGGGCCTTTAATGAGATTATTAAGGTAAGTGAACCTAACGGTGGGGCCCTAATTAAGTAGAACTTGTGTCCTTATCAGTAGAGGAAGAGACACTAAGGATGCACAGATAGAGAAGAGACCACCTGTAAGCCAAGGAGAGGGGCCTCAGAAAAACCAAACCTACTGATAATCTTCATCTGTGAGAAAATAAACTGATGTTGTTCAAGCCACCCAGCCTGAGATATTTTGTTAGGAAAGCCTTAGCAGACTCATACACTATCTTAACACCTAGTTCACCTTGATGAAAGAACTTTCTGCTAATTAGTCAGATTGAACTTGAGCAAACTTTACCATTTTAACTGGCTGCAACACTTATTTTATAAATGTCAGTCCAGAAGAAGCCAGTTCATTCTATAAGGTACTGTATTTGAGTTAAAGAAGATGTGTACTGGGGTGCCTGGGTGGCTCAGTGGGTTAAAGCCTCTGCCTTCAGCTCAGGTCATGATCCCAGGGGATCAAGCCCCGCATCGGGCTCTCTGCTTGGCGGGGAGCCTGCTTCCTCCTCTCTCTCTCTCTGCCTGCCTCTCTACCTACTTGTGATCTCTGTCTGTCAAATAAATAAATAAAATCTTAAAAAAAAAAACACAAAAAGATGTGTACTGATAAGTCATCCAGAGCAGAGCTAGCAAGCCAGTCCAGCCAGATAAGCAGTTTTCTTTTGCACTGGCAGTTTGGAAGTAGCTCTTATATTTCTTTTGTTTCTGTCTCTCTTTTTTAAATAAAATGTAAAAGAATTGGCCTTTAGCTGATATGAATGAAGAAGTAAAATGCTGTGCCTTCTCTTTCTATCCCTCCCCCCCCAAAACATGTTCCCTCTTCTTAACACCACAGAAATGATGAGGGGTGATGATTGGGTGCTTTTGGAGGTTTATTATTTGTACCTCCAAAAGGCTGTGGAAAAATCAAGTACTTATCCTCCTTTCATATATAAACTTTGTTTTGGAATACCAAAAAGTTGATGAGAGAAAGTTCTTCATAGTAGAATTTCAGCTCTTAATATAGTGAGAATGACAGGAAACCACCCTTTGGGAAATCCCTCATGAAATGAGGGGTCTAAGCAATGACTATCAGTGGCCACTAAAACCACTGGGCAAAGGTTGATGGAATTTCCTATGGAAGGATCAGGCTGCCACCCCCTGAACCCAGTGGATCAAATCCACAGGAAGAGGATCACAAGATATTGGGTGCCTTCTGAACACACGCTGCAGGAAGAACACAGCCCCACCTGTAGAAAATTCTTGCCAAAGACGTACTTTAAGAAGGTAGCTACTACTTCACCCCAGTGAAGGAATCAAGGGTTGCCAAATTTTTTTTTTAAGATTTTATTTATTTATTTGACAGAGAGAGATCACAAATAGGCAGAGAGGCAGGCAGAGAGAGAGAGAGAGAGGAGGAAACAGGCTCCCTGCTGAGCAGAGAGCCCGACACAGGACTCCATCCCAGGACCCTGAGATCATGACCTGAGCCGAAGGCAGCGGCTTAACCCACCGAGCCACCCAGGCGCCCAAGGGTTGCCAAATTTTTCAAGAGAAGCTAGGAATCAAGATGCTTTTATATAACTTCTCCATTTAAAAATATTTTCTTTTTTTAACAGTTGGAAAACTGTGTGGGTCAAACCAAATAAACCTGGCAGCTCTCCCTTACTAAAGTCCAGCATGTCATTTTTGTGTCCCTCTGCCGTCCTGTTCTTCTTGTCTTCCGGTGCCAGGGCCTCTGGAATGTCTTCCTCAATTCTTTGATCTGCATCTGTTTTCTCACTTCTGACTTCCTATGATACTTGTGGTTCGGTATCTGTGATATTGTGATTTATCATAAGAAATGTATTTTTGATCTTCCTTCATGGTTCCTGACTCAAAGCTCTCAAAACCCTTGAACATCACAAGCAGTAAGAGCAGTGGGATCATATTTTATTATAATATTTGGTCTTCTGTCCTCAGTTCCTAAATTTGAGTTACATCCATAAAGGTGAAATGGGTGTCTCATTATTCATGACAAGGCCCTTTCAGCCACACCTGAGCTTATGTTAACGAGGTGACTTTTGGAAAACCCCAGGGTAACCTAAAAATGGGAGTTGGTTGCTAGGGGAGGCAACCATGTGGTTAAGATTTGGAACTTCAGCCCAGTTCCCCAATGTCCAGGGAGAGGTGAGGGACTGAAGATTGAGTCACCAATAGCCAGTGATTTTAGTCAGTCATCCTATGTAATAAAGCCTCCAGAAAAACCCAGTGGGGTAGAGATGGTGAACATGTGGAGGTGCCAGGACAATGGCATGTCTGGGAAAGGCACGGAAACTCTGAGCTTCTTCCCAGCTACCTTGCTCTAGTCATCTCTTCCATCTGGCTGTTCCTGAATTATATACTTTTACAATAAACCAGTAATTTAGTGAGTAAACTGTTTTTTTTTTGAGTTCTGTGAGCCACTCTAACAAATTAGCAAACTTGATAGAGGTCGTGGGAACTTGCCATTTATTGTGGGTATGTCCACCAACGTGGACTTGTGATTGGTGTCTGGACTGGGAAGGAGCAGCAGTCTTGTGGGACCAAGCCCTGAATTTATGGATCTGACACTATCACCTGGTAGACAGTGTCAGCACTGAGTTCAGCTGTAGGGCCCCTGATCAGTATTGGCAGAATAGAGTTAATTGCTTGATGGTGTTAGAAAACACACTTTGGAGTACTCTACCCTTATAGGACATGGTTATGTGCTTTTGTTAATACTTTTCTAATCATTTTATGTGGTTGTACTTGTCTTCCCTACAATCCCTCATGTTCTTAGAAGGCATTTTGTCAGTATTCTGCCATTTGCTTTTCTCTGTAGCACCCAAATATGTTCACTGTTTTTGAAACTTAGAAAATGAGTTATATAGCAAGCAGATATACACAAATGCTAGGAGTTACTAAATACTCAGCAGTTGTTAATTATTTTATCTGTAGCAGCAAAATAGCACCATCAAAAATACTGATCTAAAAATGTCCATTTTCTTGAAACTTACCTGTTAGCATGCACCTAATATTTCTTTAAAATACCACATTCTATTTTTGGAGACTATCTAACTTTTAAAAATAGAATTTTCCAATTCTTGGATATCCAATAATCTACAAAAGAGATTGTGCTGTATGATGT
Organism: Neogale vison; assembly: GCF_020171115.1. Lineage (NCBI taxonomy): Eukaryota > Metazoa > Chordata > Mammalia > Carnivora > Mustelidae > Neogale > Neogale vison. The sequence goes on along the minus strand of NC_058098.1, from coordinate 38,663,869 downwards.
TTTATTCTATGGTTTTGTGTTTGTTTAAATAATGATAATCTTACATTAATTGACACATTTGATTGCATGCACTATCTCATGTCATCCTTATCAATCAATAGCATCTGATCATAAATGCTATGATTATATTCATTTTAAAGATAGGGCCCTAGGAAGTTACGTAGCCAACAGAGGTTACACAGCTAGAAAGCACAGAGGCCTGTATTGAACCATTACTGGTTCAAGATAGCACTAGCTGCTCTAAGAAGGAAACTCCAAAATGTATAGTTGCTCAAATGTGGTAAGAAGTGTGTTTCTAATTCCCATAAAATCCAAATTGGGGCTTGTGATTAGCAACAGGTTCTCCTCCAGGCTGTGAACCAGAGTCTGAGGCTCCTTACAGCACATGAGCCTCAAGGTCGTCAAAGAGAGAGCATGGAGAATGGTGTATAAGAAGATTTTCTGCCAGGGATGGTAATGGCACAGAGTACTCTAGTCCACTGGCCTGATTCAGTCACATAGCCACACTTACCTGAAAGGCAACTGAGAAATGTAGTCCCTCAGTGTGTCCAGGAAGAAGAGGAAATGCTCCAGCACCCAAGATGCTCTGAATGTGTAACCCATGCACATAGCCATTGTGATAAACTGTGTCATAGATTAACTTTAGAATTAGACGTGATATGTTATATATTACATGTACTTCGAAAGGTTCTGGTGGATGAAAACACCTCCTATGTGTTTTGAAATTTTGTTTCTTAAGTCTCTCTATGTGGAATGTTTTCTCAATGTCATTTGTTCTATTTGTAAATGCCTGTATTGCTTTGACAGAACTATCTTGCTTCAAGCTCTATTTTTAAAAAACAGAAAACCAAACCCTCAGAATTATGAAACCAATGAATAAAATATTTCCAAGTTCTTTTTTTGGACCATGTCTGTCCAGATTTTATTTTCCTGACCCCACCAAAGGAGGATAATAATTTGTTTAAGAGACTCTTCCCTCTTCCCTTGACTCTTGTGGCAGATCTCAACAATTCTCCTAAGAGTGGAAAAGATGGATTCAAATATAACCACTAAATAAAGGCTTTGAGACTTTTAAAATTAAATCGTGTGCTTCAGGCTTTCTTGGAAACCACAAAAGAACAGTCACTAAGGTGGTCTTAAGAGATTTAAAGACATGAATATGAATGATAGGAAGTCTCAGCTACTACTTAGATTGTGATTAGTACATCAAGGGATTATATAATTTCTGTGATATTTTGTCTTTAACTTTCTCTTTTTAAAATCTTAGACTAAATTTGTTATTATATAATGTACTTGATTTTATAACAAGATATAGGCCTACGAATATTGGCTTTGAGTTAGTTTAATTTATAAGTGGATAATTCTTCAAGGAATATTAACTTCAAGGATCTTTGTGTGTCGGTCAGGGAATTCACAAGAAAGCCGAGAATTTTATGTTTACAAGGCAGTGAGTTCCACTGGTGTGGAGCTGTTGACATCTGAGAACTCTAGAGCTCCATCTCTGTTCTAAACACAACCACTTGGAAAATGGAAAAGTTTGTCTATACTTTAAAAAATGTCTATTTAAAAGAATCTGCTATGCCAAACTAGTTTGACTTTTTAATCAAACTAGTTGGTTATACTAGTTAAAACGCTTGAGATTCTTTATGCATTCATAAGTATAGCCCCTTGAGGGTGTGTTTTAGTCATTTCACTCAGCATTTCCAGAGTGTGCCTTCTGGGTCAAGCACTTTGACAAGTGCAAAAAATACAGAGTCCTGTGTAAGACCAGTTCCTGCCTCCTACTGACTTTCACTTATAGAGGCTACAAATTCAAAGCAGACCAAGACCAAGACAGTTACATAACAGGACAAGAAGTGCTCAGCTGGGTGCCAGAAGAGCTAGAAGAAGAGCTTCTAGAATGGGTTGGGGATCCTGTCAAGGAAGTCTTTACTTGAGAAAGAACCAGAAAAGGACATGGAATCATGGTTAGAGAGGGATGTGAGTGGGGCATGCAACAAAAAGTAGAGGAAAACAACCCAAAATGAACTCATTACTGCTATTTCATGTTGATTTTTATGTGCTATTTATCATTAGTTATAAATTTTCCTAAAAGTGCACTTGCATTTAAATGGTTTTAAGACAACCTTGTTAAGTTCTTAATGCTTATAGGGTACCCAAGAGTCTACACAGTCCTTAGACAATGTAAAATACTTTATTGCACTTTTCAGTGCTGACACATAAGTTCATTGTAGAAAATGGTCTCTTTTTAGCTACAAGAGGAATTCCAGTCCACATGTCAAAAGAACATTTCAAGATGAATACTTGTATAAAATATTCTCTTAAACAGCTCCCATGTTTGTAATGTGATTTGATGCTCCATTGACACACGGAAAGCTTCAAATACATTCTGGATCAAATGTTTTCAGACCAAGGGCATTTATTTTCTGATGAGTCAGAAGATCATATTGATGGGTGAAACTGGGGAAGTACTGTCATTCGGACAGATGGTCAACCGTTTTATTACTTTCAACACCAAGATTACCCGAATGGGTTTTGTAATTGCAAAATCCCTTTTGACTAGATGATGATTTGGGAAAGAGGTAACTCTGAGAAGTTAATCTTAACTAGTTTGTCTAGTTGAGCATTTCTGTCTTACATAAATAGCAAATTTTATACAAATCTCTGTGCATTTTCGAAGTATTTTGTCCATGTACTGTTAACAGCTATCTCCAGACCTCTGTCATCTTTTGCAATCCTTTTTCTCTTCCTTCCTAACTCTCCTTGATGCTTTGTAGTTTAGCTTGGTTTATTTAGATGTTCTTCTATCATAAACCTGGAGGGGGGAGTGTCAGAGATAAGTTTGAATTGGCCATCTGTGTTTTTGTAAATCTCAAGGGATTGCTATCAAGGCATAGGGCAAGAATTTCTTCCTTTTAGCTCTGGTCTTTTCCTTGGTCAGCAGGAAATCAGTTGCCTTAAGACCAACATCCCGCCGGTCAAGTAGCAGGCCATCTGCTTGGACATATGTTCACTCTTTGATCTTTAAACAATTAATTTATTCTCTGATGCCTGGACCACCAGGCCTGCCAGGAGGTCCCACTGGACTCTCCCTGTATCTCTGCGAAACATGAAGACAGATTTCCCTGTGAGCTTTTCTCTTAGGGGACAGATATTTTAACAGACCTGATTGGACAATGCCAACCTATTTGTGAACAGAACCTGATGGTGTTAATGTTTCTTCTATGGGGATCTGCCTTGTAGATTCATTCCCAGCTAGCCTTTTTTCTTAATATTATCATATGGAGTATTATTCTCCACTGGGTAGGAATTGTCATTTCTGCTTTATTCTTTTTTCTTTATTATTATTATGGTAAAATATGCATAACGAAATTTACCAAGTTAACCAGTTTTGAATGCAGAGTTCAGTGGCATTTAGTACATTCATATTGTTATGTAACCATCACCACCATCCATCTCCAGAACCTTTTCATCTTCTCAGACTGAAAATTTATACCCACTAAACGGTACTGTCCATTCCCTCTCCCGCAGCGCCTGGCAGCCACCATCCTATTTCCTGTCTCTATGAACTTAACTAATAGATACCTCATGTAAGTGGAACCCTACAATATTTGTTCTTTTGTATTTGGCTTATTTCACTTAGCACAATATCTTCAAAGTTCATTCATATTGTAGCATGTGTCAGAGTTTCCTTCATTTTTAGGGTCAAATAATATTCCAAATAATATTATTATTTCCTTCATTTTTAGGGTCAAATAATATTCCAAATAATATTACATCAAATTTTGTTTATGAACTCTTGGGTTGTTTCCACCTTTTGGCTATTGAGTCCTTGCTTTCACTTGTTTGGGGTATATATCCATAAGTGGAATTATTGGATCATATGGTAACTTTATGTTTACTTCTTTGGGGAACTCCCATCCTGTTTTCCATCAGGGTTTTGCCTCATTCTGGATCCCTGTCATAGCTGCATGACTCTCTTCATGACCAAAGAGGATGAGATTAGGGATGAAATTGACTGAGGGACTTCTACTCTTTCAGGGATTTTTTTTTTTTTTGTCTGTTTAGAAGAATTAAAAAAAAAAAAAAAAAAAACTGATGAAAGATACCTGGGGGGAAAATTCTCTTTTGCCTCCTTTTAAGGAATTCCTGGAAGAATAACAGCTCCATCAACATTGAGCTCTGGGAATTGTGAGAATTGAGATTCTTGTGCCTGATGTGACAAAGACTGCTGGGTAGTGGAATTAAACAACGCACTCTGTTCTAACTCCTGCTAGGTTAATGACGTATCACAAGAAACAAAAGAGCCACAAGCTTTTCTACTGTGGACTCCTCAGGTGCAATATTTCCATATGGTGAGATCCAAGTTTGGCCCTCAGATGTAATAATGAGCCCAGATTCTGGGACACCGTTCCCAAAAGCATGAGCCTTGTGAGTGAACTCACTGATACTTGTATCCCAGGAGATACCACAGAGACTGCCTCACCCAGCTCGCTACCTGAGGCAACAGACCTCACCCTGGTAGGTTACAGGTTGCTTCCTGCCTTGCACATGGAAAAACTCAGTGCCCAGAAAATGTTTGCTATTCTCTAGAACTTTCCAAATTCTTGACTTATGTCAGCTCCTCTAACAGGACTTGAGGATTGAGGTTCAAGAATACTGTCTACCCTCAAACTACAAATCAGTTAGAGCTTAGCTGTCACTCCATCTAAAACATAGGCTCGTTTCATATTTGGTTGCATGAGAGGGCGTCATTCCCACTCTAGGCTTGTCCACTTTGCTAGCTGCCTCTAATGGCCTTGCCCTGGGCTCGAACTCACTTCTGTTTAGTCCTTAGGAAAAACTTGTTTAGAGAGCAGAATTAGAGAGGATTACCTAAGGGATATGCAGTCCTTCTGTTCTTCTTAGAAGCTCCCGGCATTTATCTATCCCTGGATTAAGCCAGATCATCAAAAATAGGAATTCCTGGCTGACATTGTCCTGACCCCTTATGGAACAGCTTTTACTGTTTTCTATCAGAGCCTGCGTCCTTTGAGTAAAGCTAACACTCAGCCCTACAAAACTCCTTGTTGTACAACTGATGTCTTCACTCACCCACTAACCGTGGTACCTTCTGTGTATAAAGCCCCGTAAGAGAAATAGTTCCCAGGCCTTGTATCAGGAATAGTTGTTCCCTTGAGCAGTTGGTTTGTTGTGATTCTGGACACACATGAAACACCTCTCTGGTTATGGAATGAGGAAGCTGAGAGATGGGGCAACAGGCTGCCTCCAGCATGGATAGAAGTCAGGTGAGAGTTTGTGTGTTAATCTCATGCCTGTCTTTACCTTATTTTGTAAGCTCCTATTTTTCTTTCAGTCTCATTGCCTCACTTTTGAGGTTGTTGAATTATTGGAATTTTTGCAAGTTATTCCGATCCCTTAGGGAGTAAAACGTAAATGTGAATCAGGTATTCTCATTTGCTTTGGAAGACAAAATGTATATTATTACTTTTCAGAGAACTAGAATATGTTCAATAAAATTGACCTTAAAACCATTAACTACTGTTCTGAATATGACGAAAATGTAAGTTCTGTGCCCTCAGAAGCCTTTGCTATCTTGTTCATTCTGTACTTGCCATTGCTAGTGCCATGTTTAACAGGTAGTAGACGCTCACTAAACATCCCCTGCAAGATTTGACCAAACAGGATCTCTGCACCGAACCGTTACCAGCGTCACGGTCTGGAGATTCTGAGACGCAAGGAGAGTCTGTGGTTCTAGTACTTCCTCTGCCCTCATCACTTAATGGGTGGACACAGTTGGCCCTTCTAATGCTCTCCTGTCTCCCTCTCTGCAGACTCATATTTCAAGACTCCCTCCTGGTGCAGTGGCCGGACAGTCCGTGGCAATCGAAGGTGGGGTTTGCCGCCTGGAGAACCCGATGAACTGACCCTTCAGGCCGATCGTGAAGCGTCCAAGAGACATTTCAGAGCCTGAGCATTTCGGGGCTTTTTAACTGAAGTTGGATGTTTTATCTTCGCCGTTTTATAATCCCTCTCGCAGCCTCGTGCACCGCTTGCGACACTAGTGCTGCTGTAGTTAGCGCTTAGTGACCTGCGGACCTGAGTGTGTGTGTGTGTGCGCGCGTGCGTGTGTGCAGGGCGTGCGCTTGCTTCTCCCTCCATGAAATACAAACCCCTTATCGTGTAACCTAAGACCGGGAATGATTAAATCACCTTTACAAAACGTGTGCTGTACTGTTTACAAGTAAAACCTAATGTTGCAAAGGAAACGTTTTTGATTTCATACAGAGGTACCAGCTGTCGTTGGTGTAATGTGTCTGAGCTGAAGAGTAAACCTCCTTGTTTAAATGAGTTGACAGTGGTAGTGCTCCATTTAATAACAGTACTAAGTGATAAAGTGTTTTTATTTGTTAACCAGTTTAAGTGGATCCTGTGCTAACTTAAACTGTTATTCTCATCCCCCATATGGGGCATTTTTCTTTAACAAAGAATGGTTTCAGTGAAACAATCTAGCAGAGAATTAAGGTCAGAACCTTTTTAAATAAAAATAGTCTTATTGATAAAGTTTGTACTTCTTTCCTCAAGCTTTTCTAAGCTTAAATACTGCATATGTTCAAGCTATATGTACTATATTATGAGAGAATATGTAAAGAGAACATACAAGAATGCACAGTCCTTAATTTGTGTATAATGGAATGTTATTTACAATGTAACACTGTAAATAAGAAAGCAAAATTTATGGGAAAATTCAATATTATCTTTGTTTCTTGTTTAAATATATTTTTAAGATAAAGGCACAAAAATAAAAGAAGCGTATTACTGAGTGTAGTGTGTGATTAGTGTGTGATTCCTCTTCTCAGACTAATAAATTATCTTTTGAATCCTAGATTGGAGAGCCATTTTTTATTTTATTTGTAAAAAGTTACTTCTTGCAGAAATCATACCTTTATTTATTTATTTTTTTGCTATGGTTCTGATAGTTCAAAACCAGTCTTTACGCAAGTTAGGCTGGACACTAACAAGATGAAAGTTGAGCTTCGTTCATGATTGAGTGGTCAGTATCAAGACCTAAAGTTTTTATTGCAGGTTGATTAAAAAAAATAAAGGGGAGGAATAAGAACTCTTTGCTTTGGAAAATTGTAGTGGCAGCTGAAAACCCAAGGGTTTCAGTTGATAAATTGTTTCTAACTATTATATTTAGTGATTCTGGAGCCACATAAGGAAACCAAGACTTTTCTTTTGATTTTGTGTAAGAAGTGGCTATCAAGAAGATACTAAAGATAGCCTCCCTCAGGGAGAGGAAGTTCCCTGCACCATATAATCATGGTCCTGGGCGGTAACTGATAAAGCCCCAGATGAAATTATACACTCGACATCGATGTATGGCCAAATTATAAAGGAAAGACAACCAAAATGGAGTGGGTGTAAATATGAATGATTTGGGAGTTGCTGATTTATATTCCTTGTACAGGCAATTACATTGGTCTCGCTGTGTTCTTGTAGACAGGTTGGTGCCGTGGTATCTGTTTCTCATTCTTAATGAGGCTGAGAACTTAGTAAGCGATGGGCTGGCTGGTGGGGAGCCTTTGGCTTCAAAAGCTTTCAAAAAGACCTGTTACCTGTTGGCAGGGTTTTTTGAGGAACTGGACTGGATCACATAAAACTATCAGGACACTTTGGAGTCTGAAAATCATCTGACCTACTTCACCAGGAATGCCATTTCTTTTCATCTTCTTTTGACTTTATTCTACTCATATTTAAAAGTTTGGGCTTGTTCAAGACCCCTTTTATGAAGAGTTTAAAAACTGGTCAGTGTAAAAGAGGCTTTATTCTCCAATTCCCTTTTTTTTTTTTTTTTTTTAATTTAAGGAATAGTGCCAAACCAGGAGGGAAAAAAAAAAAAAAAAAAAAAAAAGGTGATAGAATCATGGAGGCAAAAAACATAAAGGGTGGTGTAAATTCCTTAGTGATCAGTTCAGATATTAAAGAGCAGATTCTGGAACCAGAGGATAATCTACCTCATTTCACACAAGAGTAGAAAGGGTTGAAAGATAAGAAAGTAATCTCATTCCCTAGTCTGCCTTATATCATCAAGATGCTGAAGCAGTATTTTAACATGGATGATCTTTACTATAGGCCTATTTTCTGCTTCTCTTTAAGCCCTGATGGTTGGATGCTTGGTTCTCTTGAGTATAAGTAAACCTGGTCTGGATTCCTCAAGGCTAACCCTGTGATCCTGCTCTGGGTTTGGCAACGGGAGTTTTCTGGAAGTGGCCAGGAAATGGAGGGCATGTGCTCTACCTGCAGGAACCCGCAGCACCTGTCCTGAGTGCCGAGGCCTGAAGGCCTTGCCTGGGCCCATCCTCCTCGCTTATCAGCTCTGCCTCTTTTGTCTGCCTCCTGTGTGTCTGACGAGGGCAGACCCTTCCTCCTCTTTTCCTTGCTGCTTTGAATTGTGAAGTTGAAGTCTGACAGCAATGTCTGTTAGAATTGTGGACAAAGTATGTATAAATAAGTCCTAAATGCTAGTGTGTGGCACTTGTCTATGAGCAAAATAGATGACTTTTAGCTCATAGCTGTGGGGACCTCTCTTTGGCTGCTCAAAAGTCTTTTTTGCCTAATTGCTCACTGTGTCCCATGTTTGAGAGTGATGATGGTACATTGTTCACCTGCAAATAAGTGGGGTCATTATTCTGTTCTGAAGCACAGGTAAGAGTGGGGAGGGAGGAAAGGATGTTGTGAAGAAGGGAACATTTAGAAAAATCCTGAAATTATTCTTGAATCTTGAGATTGTATTAAATTATTGTGGAATTTTTTTAAAAAATCTGGAGCACTGGGTGTTAATACTCAAACAATTATGGAATACTATACCAAAAACTAAATGATGCACTGCATGTGACTAACATAATAAAAAAAAAAGAAAATAAATTTAAAAATCTGGTCATTGTTTTAAAAGCAATTCATGCTCACTACAAAAAATCAGAAAATAAATAAGGAAAGCAAAAACAAAACAAAACAAAACAAAAAACAGAAAAAACCAGCCCAACAAAAATGAACTCATAACCCCACTTCCCTAGAGACAATATTTAGTAACACTTTATCTTGTATCCCTAGACTTTTTATGCATGAATTTTCTATGTTTTTAACACCAAAATGGGTTTACATAACCTGCTGTTTTCACTTAAGTCTATCCTAGAAGGATGTCCAGACTTATAAGAATTACCTCATTTATTATTGGTTCGGCTACTGCTGTTCAGTACATATATTCTATCCTTAGTGTTCTATAGAAACATATCCCAGGACTAACCGTATAGTCAGCTTCTGTTTTCTTCGGCCACAGGTCCGCACAGTGAGCACCGTGCCAAAGTCTGATTTGCCAATGAAAGCCAGCCGAGCAGGGGTCCTAGAGCAGACCACTGTCATTGCCCATTGATCCTCCAGTTCAGAGTGCCTCAGAAAACATTCAGTGGCTAACATCTGCACCTCTATGTCTGAGGACTTGTTCTGGAACTATAGAAACCTGCACTGTCCCTGCACACAGCAGACCAGAAATGCCCAGGAATCAGCATGCCCCAGAAGCAGCTCCCAACCACTGATGAACAGGAGTTGTATAAATATGCTCACTCCCTTGCTTTGTGGGTGGTATAAGTCTGGGGTATGTGTTTTACCCTGTTTTTGAGAGATTTCCCACAGAAATTAAGCTTCAGTTCCCCTCTGTGGTAGTTGACTTATTAATACACCTCATGTTGGCCTTCTTCCTTTCCCTGTACCCTTCTTCATTCCCCTATTTGTGTGTCCTGGGGTTATCTCCCAGACAAACTACTCTCACTTGCCACCTTGTCACAGGGTTGCTTCTTGAGGACTTGAAGCTAAGAAACATTCCATTCTCCTTGGCCAAAAGGCCTTGATGGGCCTTTATACCCTCTTCTGCTGAGAGGGTGGCCTCACCTGTCTGCTTGGGGCCCGGTTTGGGAAGCAGATGTGTTTCTGATGAACCATCTTCATCCCTCATATCTGATTGAACATTCTCCAAGTGATAAGACTGGATGTGGCACAGAAGCGGAAGGAAGTTCACAGGTTGGTCAGTGATGCCAGGCACCGGACAGCTGGAGACAGGTGCATACTTTTAAGGAGGTGGGGAAAAAACAAGCTGAAGAGCAGCAGTCCATCAAGGATTGAGGGACTCCTTCAGGGAAGGGATCTGGAATTGTGTTAATGGTACTCGGAAGAAACCATAGCCAAGGGTGTGTGATGACTTTAAGAGATCTGAAGAGACAAAACAGTGGTAACCAGTGTCCCCACGTCATGAACACATCTCCAAGATGACCACACTGTAACAACCAATATGGCACCCACTTTCAGAATGCCGTCTCTCAAGCCTGGGTATCCCCAACATAATTTTATGGTGAAATTTTTAAAAAATGCCTCCCAACATTTTTCTGAAAACAAAATGCTTATTAAGTCAAGCACATCAACTTTTTTTTTTTAAACATAAACCCTACAATTGTTCAACATTGTGACTCCCTTTATGCCAAGAAGGCCAGTCTCCCATCCAACTTAAGGTTCCAGTAGTTAGTCGTGGTGTGAAGGACTGAAGGGGAACTATGAGTGGAAGCTACTCCTCCCTCCCAGGAACACTTGCCCAAGAAAAGGTTGAGCCCAGAAGAAATGAGTCCATATGAATATGATTAAGTTGTTTTACTTCAGTTATATCCTAAACCGTTCCCAAATCCTGATTAAGCAGGGATGGAGATGGGTGGGTAAACGCAGTAGGCTGCACAGGTTGGAAATGAGTGAACAGGAGGTTGACAGCATAAAAGTAATCCTTTCACATTAATATTTGCTCTGGAGCATTAAGAATTCTTAAGGAGTACACACTGCTTTTCCAAAATACTTAATTTGGGTTCAAGTTTATAAGGTATTAGTCCAAATACCTATCATCAGAGACCTACAGGCTGATGAAAGTGATCAGGCAGTTTTTCTTTGCCCACATAGTACTACCTCTGAAGTGTATGGCCACAGGAAGGATTAAATCTAAAACTGGCAAGGGCCTCGCTCCGAAGCTGTGCACTTCCAGAAGTCCATCAGCCAAGCCCAAGGTGGTTCATTGTGACCAGTTGCAGAATGCAGCCGACAGAGCAAGCACGGTGGTTTCTTTTTTATGTGGTTGATCCCCAAGCCTTGAAACCACAGTGGCGAAGCTGGAAACACTGGGCTAGGTTTTCTCGGCCCTGATGGAGATTTCACTGATTGTCAGCAGAGCTTCAGAACCTGGACAGAAAAAAATAATCAGTTCCTTTAATCACTGCTGTTGCTGTTACGTCAGGGGTCCAAAAGATTGCTCCTCAAATGGAGGAGCCTTGGGAAATCCAGCAATGCTTACAAAATAGAAGACCTTGTTCTTCTCATAGATTAAGAAAAATACGTTCTTCTTTTTAAATATAATTTTATTTTTTCAGTGTTCCAAGAATCATTGTTTATGCACCACACCCAGAAAAATATGTTCTTTTTCATTGATAAGCATAGTTAGATTTTAATCTGTCCCCCCAAGTTATCCCCCCAAAACCTATTAACTAGTAGCCTTTTCCATCTAGTTAATGGTAACTCCATCCTTCTGGGTGCTCAGGCCCAAATTCTTGGGGTCTTTTTTTTTTTTTTTTTAATCTATTGTTGCATAACCTCCCTAAATCTTAGTAGTTTCGACAAGTATTTTGTTTTCTCACAGTTGTGTCAATTAGGCTGGGCTTCACCTAGTGGGTTTTCTGTGACTCTTGTCGGTAGTCACAGGTGTGCTGTGTTGAGCTGGAGTGTGAGCTTGGAGCTGGGCCCGATGAGCTTCCTTCCTTTTCTTTGCAAGCTCAAGGTCTTTCCTTCTGCTTGTGGCCACTCTACATGGTCTTTGCATGCTGCTTCTCCCATAAGACGTGGCAGCTCAAGTTCCCAGGAGCATTGAAAGCAAAAACTAACAGGGCCTTTTAAGGTTTAAATGGTCAGAACTGGCCCAGCCTTACTTTTGCCACATATATTGCTCAAATCAAGTCACTGGGCTCAACCCAGATTCATGAGGGGCCTGCATCAGGTATTAATACAGAGACAAGGCTCTTTGGGGGGCCACCAAACTGAACTTCTTGAATCTGCTTTTTCTCCTATTTTGGAACCAATCCATTACTAAATGCTATTGTCCTGAATTCAACCACTTCTCCCCCTCTCCACCTCTACCATCCAGATCATCTCTTCCCCAAGTTACAACAACAGCAGCCTCCCCACAGCCGCAGTTACATGCCCACTCAGCAGCCAGGAGGAGTCTGATCATGATGCTCCTCTGCTCAAAACCTGACAGTACACCGTGCCCCACTGTCCTTACAAGACCCTGGGATCTGCTCCCTGTCATTCTCCAACTCACTTCCCGTTATAACCCTTGCTCACTCTGCTCCAGTCATCCTGGCATCCTTGCCATTCCAGCAGCCCAGACCACCTCCCATCTCAGAGCCACTGCACGTGCCTTTACCTCTCCTCCTTTCCAGATGGATCCACATGGCTTGCCACTCCCTTATTTTCTTCAATTCTTTGCTTAAATGTTACTGTCTCTCTCTTTTTTAAAGATTTTATTTATTTCGTTAGCTAGTTAATTGTCAGAGAGAGAGAATGCACACACGAGCAGGGGGAGTGGCAGGCAGAGAGAGAAGCAGTATCCCCACTGAGCATGGAGCCTGATGCAGGACTTGATCCCAGGATCCCGGGATCATGACCTAGCTCAAGGCAAATGCTTAACTGACTGAGCAACCCAGGTGTCCCTATATGTTACCTTCTCAATGAGCACCCTTCTCACCACCCTCCGCCCACCACTCTGCGTCCTGTCCCCTTTCTGCTTTATTTTTTCCTTCTGGCACTCGCCTTTCCAATCTACCATATCATTGACACTTTGGTTTGGTTTAGGTGTCTCCCTCCATTTGCAGGTACACTCCCTGTTGAAAACAGGAATTTTCCTGTTGTTCATACTATACTTCCAGGACTGAGAACAGTGCCTGGTACATCATAGGTCCTCACTAAATGTTTGTTGAGTGAATAAATATTTGTTGAGTAAATAAATGGTTCTTCATGGTGACATGGAAGGGGCACTATGGAACAGTGTATTAGTTTTCTATTTCTGCCATAACAAATTGTTATAAACTTAACAGCTTAGAACAACACATATGTATTATCTAACAATTCTGTTAGTCAGAAATCCTCAGCTGGATTATTTGCTCCAGCACCTGAAAGGCTAAAATCAAGGTGTTGGCAGGGCTGCATTCCTTGCGCAGGGGCCATACTAATCTTCTCTGTATTGTTCCAATTTTAGTATATGTGCTGCCGAAGCGAGCACGGCAGGGCTGCATTCCTTCTGGGAGGCACTAGGAGAGAATTTGTTTCCAGCTCATTCAGGTTGTTGGCAGAATTTAGTTCCATGAGGTTGTAAGAATGAAATCCCCCTTTCCTTGCTGGCTGTTGGCTGAAGAAAGTAAATATAGGGGTGCCTGGGTGGCTCCGTGGGTTAAAGCCTCTGCCTTTGGCTCAGATCATGATCTCAGGGTCCTGGGATCAAGCCCCGCATTGGGCTCTTTGCTCAGCAGGGAGCCTGCTTCCCTTCCTCTCTCACTGCCTGCCTCTCTGCCTACTTGTGATCTCTGTCTGTCAAATGAATAAATAAAATCTTAAAAAAAAAGAAAGTAAATATAACAAACCTACATATATATGCTTGCTCTCTCTTATCTTGACTTCTTTGACATAAAAATTATATTAAGTTATAATGATAATGATTTATCATTGCATTTGCAACATTTATAGATGTAATATGTGTGACAATAATACCACAAAAAGAAAATCACGAGTAGGGCTATATAAGAGTAACATTTCTGCCCCTTGCTGGAATTGTATGAATATAAATCTGAAGTTCATTCTGGTAAAGTGATACTTATGGGAATCCCTAGAGCAACCACTAAGAAAATAACTAAATAGTGGAAAAATTATTAAAGGAATCAAATGACACTAGAAATAATCACTTAGTGCAAAATAAGCAGTAAAGGAATAGGAACAAAATAGAAATGGAACAAGATAGACATATAGAAAACAAAAAATTAATCCATACTCTAATAACATTAGATGTTGTACTATCAGGGTTCTCTAGAGAAATAGAACCAATAGGATCTGTATGTGTGCTTGTATATAAATGGTTTTTCATAAGAAAGTGGATTGTACAATTATGGGGCCTGGCAAAGCCAAATCTGCAATGTGGGCCAGCAGGCTTGAGCCCCAGGAGCCCAGTGGTGCAGTGCCAGTGTGAAGGTCAGCAGTTTGGAGACCCTGGAGAGTCAATGGTGCAGAGGAAGTCTGAAGAAAGCCTCTTGGAGAGTTCCTTCATTCAGGATTTTAACTGATTGGATGAGGTCCACCCACATTCTGGTGGGCCATCTATTTTATTCAGTGTTCACTAATTAAAATGTTAATCTCATCCCAAAACACCCACTAAATTGACACATAAAGTCAACCATTACAGATGTGAATGAATTAAACAATCCAATCCAAAGGCTGAGAGTGTCAGAATGGATTAAAAAACAAATTTCAATTATATGCTGTCTACAGGAGATACGCTTTAGACTCAAATATATAAATAGGTTGAAAGTAAAAGAATGGAAAAATATATCATGCAAACAGCAACCATAAAAAAATCTGAAGAGGCTATACTAGTATTAGTCAAAATAGACTTGAACACAACAGGTATTGCTAGAGATAAAAGGGGCATTTTATAATGATAAAAGGACCCATCCATGAGGAATTCATAACAATTACATACACATTTAACAGCACAGCCCCAAAGTCCATGAAGCAAAGGCTGATGGAGTTGAGGGGAAGAATAGACAAGTCAGCAATAATGGAGACTTCAATACCTCACTCTATATTGGATAGAACAATTGGGCAAGAGGTCAATAAGGAAATGAAAGACTTGCACACCACTATACACAAGGCACACCTGACAGACACCCACAGAAGGCCTTACCCATCAACAGCAGAGTACACATTCTTCTAGGATGTACATGAAGCATTCTTCAAGATGGCCCTTAGACTAGGCCATAACACAAACTTCAAGTTGAAAAGGATTGAGATCAAAGCAAGTATGTTCTCTGATCACAATAGAATAAACTTAGAAATTACTAAAGGAAAGAAACAGAACAAACTCAGCAATATGTGGAAGTTAGACAAGGGGCTACTAAATAATCAATAATCCAATGACAGTCTCAGTTGGTGGAGTGTACAACTCTTTATCTTAGGTTTGTGAGTTTGAGTCCCATGTTGGGTATAGCGATTACTTAGAAATAAAATCTTAAAAAGACACACACAGGTAAAATAGAAAATACTTGAAAATGAATTCAAGACGTAACATACAAAAAACTTATGGGATTTAGCTAAAGCAGTTCTTAGAGGGAAATTTATAGCTGTAATTGCCTACATTAAAAAAGAAGAAAGATATCAGATCAACAACCAAACACTCTACTTTAAGACATGAGAAAAAGAAGAGCAAACTCAATCCAAAGCAAGTAGAAAAAGGAAATAATGAGGATTAATTGAGAATAGAAAGACAATAGAGAAAATCAATAAAGCCAAAGTTGGTTCTTCAAAAAGATCAGATTGTTAACTATACAGACTAAGATAAAAGAAAAGACTCAGATTAATAAAATCATAAATAAAAGAGGGGATAGTGTTATGTAACTGACAGAAATAGGACATAAAGGGAATGTAATAAACAACTAAATGCCAACAAGTTACATAGCTTAGATAAAATTGACAAATGCCTAGAAAGATACGCACTACCACAAGTGACCCAAAAAGAAATAGAAATTCAAATAAACCAATAACAAGTAAAAAGATTAAATTAGTAAGCAAAAATCTTCCCAGAAAGAAAGTCTGGGACTAAATGCTATGTCAGTTAATTCTACCAAACATTTAGAGAATTAATTCTCTAAATTCTACACAGACTTTTCCAAAAAAACAGAAGAGGATGGGAACCTCCTCAATTATTCCATGAGGTGCAGTCACTCAGTCAGGCAGCTCTCCTCAAATAGTTAAACACTGTGATTTTTCCCCTCTTGGTATATAAATACTCAGGAGAAATTAAAAATTTATCACACAAAAACATGGACGTGAATGTTCACAGCAGCTTTTTTTTTTTAGTAATTTTATTTTATTTTTTTAAATTCATTTGACAGAGATCACAAGTAGGCAGAGAGGCAGGCAGAGAGAGAGGCAGACTCCCTGCTGAGCAGAGAGCCCAATGCGGGGCTCCATCCCAGAACCCCGGGGATCATGACCTGAGCCGAAGGCAGAGGCTTTTAACCCACTGAGCCACCCAGCGCCCCCATAGCAGCATTATTTAATAGTCACAAAGTGAAAATAACACTAATGTTCACCAACTGATAAATAAACAAAAACGTAGTATATATCCATATAATGAAATATTATTTGGCAATAAATATAATAAAATACTGATAAATACAACAACATGAATGGACTTGGAAAGCATTGTGCTACACAAAAGAAGCCAGTCACAAAGGACCATATATTATATGATCCCATTTATTGGAAATTCCCAGTATAGATACATTTATAGAAACAATCTATAGACTAGTAGTTTTTTAGAGCTGGGAAGGATGGGGGATGGAAGGTTAAGTGCTGGTAAATTAAGAGTGTGGGGTTTCTTTTAGGATTAATTCATGATGTGTTTTAATTATGATGCTGAATGCACACCTGTGTGGCTATAATAAAAGCCATTGAATTGTATACTTTAAATGGGTGAGTTTAAATTCACCCATTATTTCATTAATTTACGATAATGTAAGTCATATCTCAGTAAGTTGCTAAAAAACAAACAAAAAAAATAGGATATAATTCAGGAATAAATGCTGGTAAAGAATATCATACCCTATCAAATTCTTCACTTTCTTGGTGGATCATTTCCAGTTTTTCCAAACATTTTTCACATGTATAATTAGAAATTAAGGTGCTTTTAATTTTTAAAAAAATTTTAAAGATTTTATTTATTTATTTGGGAGAGAGAGAACACAAGTGGGGAAGGGGAAAAGCAGAGGAAGAGGGAGAAACAGGTTCCCCACCAAGCTGGGAGCCTGATGCAGGGCTTGATCCCATGACTCTGAGATCATGACCTGAGCCAAAGGCAGATGTTTAACCAACTGAGCCACCCAGGTGTCCCCCAAATTAAGGTGTTTTTAAATAACCACAATAACTGGGCCATATTATTACATCTAAAACATTTTATAATTATTCTTTCATATCATTAAAACTCTGTTAAGTGATCAAATTTCTAATTGCAGTATATAGTAGTTTGGGCTCAGTCATCCATTACAAAGTACAGTAGTCTGGGTGGCTTAACCAATAGAAATTTATTTTCCTCACAGTTCTGGAAGTGACAAGTCTGAGATCCAGGTATTGGTGGGTTTGATTTTTTCTGAGGCCTCCCTCGCTGGATCGCAGGTGGCCATCCTTATCTGTTTTGTTTGGAGTTGTCTTTCCTCTGTGCATGTCTGTATCCTAAGCTCCTCTTCCTATAAGGACACCAGTCATGTCAGATTAAGGTCCATTCACATGACCTCATTTTATGTTAATTGCCTCTTTAAGGGCTCTATCTCCCAAAACAGTCACATTCTGAGGTACAAGAGCTTAGGATTTCAACATATGAATTTTGGTGAGGGAGGCACAATTTACCCATAACACATTGTAAATGTCATTTAAAAAATATTTTCTTGTTTGAATGAGGGACTCTCATAAAGGAAAAATGAAAACCCCACAGTTTCCTATTGTTAACATAAATTACTTCAACTATTGCCACTTCAAAGTGTACAAATAAAAAACTAAGTTTAAACTTCTTACGTGCATAGCTCATTTACAATTATAAATCCAAGTAGACTTACAAGTGAACACAACAAAATCTAAAATCAAAGTTTATGTTAACAATGATATGATGGTTATATTACACTGTTTTGGTTACTGTTTTACCTTAAATCATTATCTGATTTTATTTTGGTTATTGTTTTTCTCAGTCCTAAAATTTCTATATGATATTTCTTTGTACCTTAAATTTCTTTGCCGAAACGTTCTATTTTTTATTCATTGGTTTCAAGCATGTTCATAATTGTTTATCAAAGCATTTTTATAGTGACTGCTTTAAATTCTTTTTCAGCTAATTTTAACATCTTGGTGTTGACATCTATTGATAGTCTTTTGTCATTCTAGTTGAGATCTTCTTGGTTCTTGGTATGAGTGGCATTCCACTGAAACCCTGAAACCTGGATATTTTGGTTATCATTTTATGAGTCTCTGGATCTTACTTAAATCTTGTGTTTTAACAGGACTCCTCTTTAACAGGTCACCTTTTTGGTGGGAGAAGTGGGGTGTTCCCTTGTAACTTGCCAGTTGGAAGTAGAGAAGTCTGTTTTCTCTACTCAGCTCCTTTGACCCATCTAGGGGAGTGGTTCCTCATTACCCCTTGGTGGAGGTGGGAGTTCAGGCTTCCACTAGGACTTTTGCTGGCATCCTACCCACTGGGAGGGGAAGGGGCTCTTTACTCCCTGGAGGAGATGAAATTCTCCTTTCCCCTTTGGCCTTCTATGATTCCACTTGGCAGAGGGGGTCCTGGGATGCATGTAATGGCCTAATGAGGATAAAAGTCTAGGTTCTCCCCACGACCTTCACTGGAAGGAGTGGGGGTGCAGTTGCAGCCTTTTTGTTTCTTATGGTGTTTGGCTGAAAGTAGAGCTATTCTTGTCTCAAAGTTTTCTGTTCTACTAGACTGCCCCTTTCTTGGTCCATTGGCCTGAGAGAGCAGACTTTTCCTAGGGCTCTTTTGTCTGTGTCCATTGGTATTTCTGGGTTGCTGGCTTCTCCAGTAACCAGTCTGGGATAGATGAGGCAAAACAAACCCTCAGGGAATTCATCACCATGTTCCTCAGGACACACGGTCCCAAATTGGCCGTGCCTAATTTTCTCCACCTTCCAACTTTTCCCATGTAAAATGCCCCATGTTTTTAGCTGTGCTTAATGGAAGGAATAAGGGAACGTTCCTCTACTCCATCCTTCCAGAAGCCAAATCCTGATTTTTATTATAGAAGCCTTTATTTGGAAGCTGAGTATTTTACTAGTTGACTTGATTCTTTTGATTTTGAACTGGACAGCCCTCACTTGAGTTGCTAATATGCATTATACTTCCGTTTTAACAATAAACTTGTTTTTAGCTATCTATCCATTATTTTTCTAGCCAATCCACTTAATAGATACCCTGGGAATTTGTAATGTATCCATTTCACGAAAAATTCCTGGTTGAGGGTTTACCACTACATTTACTGTTGACAAAGGTTGGTGTGTACATAGATTGACCTCTGCTCAACCCTGAACAGAAAGATAAGACCACAAAGTTTATTTTGCTTTCAGCAATTTCAATTCAGAAATTGATCACGACTCAATTTCTTTCACTTACTCTTTTCCAGCTTCCTATAACCTTCATTTGGCATCAACATTACTACAATCACAAATACAAATACAAATACAAATACAAATGAAATTGCCCAGCATGAATTAGTTGCAAGTTGACCCTGAATATGTTTGTATTCACTCATTTTAGTTTGTCATCAGAATGAAAAATTCTGGAACTGCAAAATCCATTGAATTCATGCATTCTGGAGGCTCCATCTATATGGACTGGTAAACTCCACTTTGAGAAACTTAAATATACACTATTTCCACATCAAGCTGGTTAATAAGAGTTACTAATGTACTACAGGCTAGCCTGAATGTGGTTGTTAAATACTGAGGCACATGGTTGGGGATAGACAGGAGCCATCTGACTGGTAGAGTAATGATTATAATGATGATAATAGGTTCATTCTTTACCCATCTGTATCATTCACTGATAGTCCCCCTCCTAGACATTCCTAGACACTACCATGTCCAGTGTGATCCAGCTGATTTCCTGTTGCCATATTCTACAGTTACTATACTGTGCATCTCTGTACCTGGGAGTTTCCTCCAAAATCACAGAAGACTACTCTGCCCATGACACGCCAGAAGTGTGAGGACATTAACACATCACAATAACACAAATGAGCAGCCTTCAATTCATGATTCTTAGGAGCTGGTGTACAAAGAACCCAACTCCTTCACCTTTGGCGTGGGATATCACTGAGGCTTGTGTTTGCACCACTTCCCAGAATTTCCCTTTGGTATTTCCAGCTCCCAATAGTGGTGACTGCCTTGCTAATGCATCCTTTATTGGCTGCCTTCCCCCCCCTCATCTCCTAGCAGCACTATCAGTGTTTCCTGTACCTTCCAGATAAAGCCCTTGCACTCAGATTCTTATCTCAGGATTTGCTGCACCTTATTAAGTGCTTTTACTTATGATATCTTATTTGACCCATTTGACCCATACAATTCTGGAAGAGAGGAAGTTATTTTCATCAGGGCCAGCAATTGAATGTGAGCCCCGTATTCTGTTACCTTCTCTCCTGTATCCTGAGAACAGTACCTGGCACATTATAGAAGTTTAACAAATAATTGATGAATAAAAGGAGAAACTGATGCTCCTATAAGTAATTTTTATCAAATTACCAAGTAGAGAGCCAGGGCTTGGTCTTTTGTCTCCAAGCACAGTGCTCTCCCCACTACACACTCACATCCCATTCTTAACCCTGCTGTCTCAGATCCTGGTTTACAGAGGAACTTAAAGATGACTTAAATATGTCAGTATCATTAGCCAGCTCTAAACCATAGCAATGTCAGTGGTTTCAGAGTTGGTGGAATAGAAAGATCTGTGAGGATATTAAAGATATTTATGGGACAAATGGCCAAGTCTGCTTGTTTGTATCACACAGATATTGGGGGGGGTCGCATCATTCCCATGGTGAATATCTGGAGATGTAGGGCCCCCCAAAATAGAGGCAACTAGTTTTCTCTGTTCCAAGGTAGTTAAACACATTCTAGCCCAGCCATATTTTTATTTTGTTTTCCTCATCAGCAGTGTGAACATATAAAAGTCCCTTTGCTTGGAAGAACCTTGTTTGACATTCTATCTTAGGCTTTAAAAAAAATTATTTCATATCTCCTTTAAGAATTCTAGTAAGTTCTATAATAAATGGACATGTAGATAAAACCATGTTTAGCAATATGAACAAAGAAATAATATCTATTGCAGTTAGCTATCAGATTAGATATTAACTCATTAATCCATTTTTACTTAAATCGTGCATCTTCCCCCAAATGAATGGTTATGCTGTGAAGCCATTTTGATTCCTGAGCACTGCTTTCCCTAAACTCCTTAAAGTCATGAGGCACATTAAAGGATATCCAATTTCATTGGTCTAAGCTGAGTGATCGCAATTCATCAAGGCATGAAAAGTCTGTCCAGTCTTGTGGAATATCATTAAATGGTTCAAGGATGTTTCTAATCTTAATGATGGCCAAGGGGGAGCAACTATTACGATGATGAATGGGAATGAATATCTGGAGAAAGTTCAAGGCATGTTATACTTACAAAGACTAATACATGTTGTTTATCTAAATCATCCAACTGATTAAAGAAACACACAAAGCCCAAGACAGTTAAAAGCAGAGAACCAAATAGGCTTTGACCTACCCTGGTATATTTATCGCTGACCATGTCATGCGTGTAAAATGTATTGCTCCACCAAGATGCTGTGTATATAAAGCGGGAGGGTCTTTTGAGGCTGATGTTGAGTAATATAGGCTGTCCAGTTTATTGCCTGGCTAAATATTTATATAAATGATTTCATTGATGGTGGGGAAACCTCCATAAAAGGAGTCTTTCAATGTTACTAAATGATTAGCTACTATGCCTAAGGCTTAGGAACAGCTAGGTGGTGGTGACTTTGGTACTTCCACTCCCCAAACCAATTCCTCAGTTGCTCAGTGTTTTAAATCCCTGAGCTGAGCTGGATTGTGTGTGTGTGTGTGTGTGTGTGTGTGTGTGTGTGTGTTTATAGCCAAATAAGGCAACACCCTTGGTACCAAGACCAGTGTGGAGTCTGCATGGAAAGAGGAAATGCTTTTTGGTATACACCTAGAAGAAGGCTCTTTGGAACCATCTTTCATTGGGAGAACATATCTATCTATTCAATGTGCACTTAGCTCAGGGCAGTCAATGCTGGGATAAATGGAGGCAGCCTCACTTTATATCATAAAGGCCAGAGAATGAATCTCTTACGCAGGGGATTGCTTTTGGTTGATCTTACCCCGGGAAGGAGGAGGAAAAATCAACAACATAGGTGACTGGGAGAATGTTGGGCCATGGTCCAAAGACTTAATCATAGTAGATATCTTTAGTAGGTCTGGGAGTTGTAGGTCATCAGGCTGAAATAGGGCATCCATTGCTTAAAGGATTGCTTAAAGATAAAAAGCTGGAGTTGTTGAAGATTTAGAATTAAAGACACTCTTTACTTGGATTCTGAAACATCTAATGTTTCTGGTTTTCCTCATACCTCCCTGGCTTCTCCTCAGTAACCTTTTATGGCTTCTCTTCTTTCCAACTGAACATTGGTGGTCCCAGGGCTTGGTCCTCAGCCCTCTTGTCTCCATAGATCATTTGATCTCATCTGATGGCTTTAAGTATCGTGCCTCCCAAACCACCAGCCTGAATTGCACTTTAACGGCAAACTACTGACTTGGTATGTCCACTGCGCCACCTAATAGAGCATTTCATAATATGTCTAACACAAAGCCCTTAGTTTTTTCTCCCCATCCCGTAACCCCCAAGCCTGCTCCTTCCTCAGAATTCACCATTTCAACTGATGTTCTCATTTACTCATTAGCTCATATAAAAAAATCTACAAGTTACCTTTTTTTTTTTTTAAAGATTTTATTTATTTATTTGACAGAGAGAGATCACAAGTAGGCAGAGAGGCAGGCAGAGAGAGAGAGAGGAGGAAGCAGGCTCCCTGCAGAGCAGAGAGCCCGATGCGGGACTCGATCCTAGGACCCTGAGATCATGACCTGAGCCGAAGGCAGCGGCTTAACCCACTGAGCCACCCAGGCACCCTACAAGTTACCTTTGAGTTCTCTCTTCCTCCTCTGCACCACACACACCCTTGAGCTACAGCGTGAGGAACTGGCTGACTCAGAAGGATGCCTTCTCATCTGGTCTTGGAAGATGCAGGAGGCAGGGCACCCGATGAACAGTGAACTACTCCAGGTCACTTCACGTTATTTTTTTTCTCTCAATGGGCACAGGTATTTCAGTGGAGATACCAGTTTGGCCCATCTCAGGGGTCAGATATGTAGACTTCAAATCCTGCATCTTTGTTTACAAAATTAGGAGTCTCAGCCTGGCTCAGAATCCCATGGACAGAAGCTCAGGGAAAGCTGCTGTGTGTCAGGTGCACCTTTGTTATCTGTCCATCTTTGGCCACTAGAGGGACAAGATCAAATCAGCTCCTGCCCCTCCCCCGACGGCCGTGGCACCGTTTATCTCCATCTCCTGGCATCTTTCTTTCCCTAAGGAATGTCTTCCCTTCCTAACCTTGCTTCACTCCTCAGTTTAGTGCTATTGAGAAAACATGGCTTGTCCTCCCTCCACAGATCCTAGGCCAGCACTTTCATATTTCTTACTTCATTTTTCATAATCAAACATGTTATAATGAAGAATGGAATTCTTTATTGAAAGGATGGTGAAAAACATTTCTTTCTTATTATTGGAACTACAAAAGTGATATACTTGAAATACTAGAAATTCTTTTTTAAAAAATCAGATGAGGAAGAAAATTAAATTCCTTTACAATCCCATCGCTGAGAAATAATCACAACACTTAACGTTTTAAAATGTTTTCCTTCCATTTCTTTTTTAGTGAATTCATTTTGGGGAGGGAAAAAATGTACCAAAATTTATATGGAATTGGACCTTTTTGTGAGTCATTATGCACAAACCTCCTCTTAAGAAGAAATTGGCTTTCCTGATAAATGCAGAAGGAATTTTCTGATGAATTCTTTTTTTCTTCTCCTCTTCTCCCCTCCCCCCCTCCCTTCTTCTCTTCTTTCCTCTCCTCTTCTCTCTCTCTTTTTTTTTTTTTTGAAAGGAAGAGAGAGAGAGGAGTGAGTTTCAGAAGGAGAGGGAGAAAATCTTAATTACGCAGACTCCATGCCCAGTGCAGAGCCTGCTGCAGGGCTTGATTTCACAACCCTGAGATCATGACTTGAGCTAAAATCAAGAGTCGGATGTTTAACGGACTGAACCACCCAGGCGCCCCAGTGTTCTGATGAATTCTGATGGGATTAAGACCATGTCTGAGAAAGCAGTTATTCACCCTCCCAAGTGACTCTCAGTTGACATTTCTTCCTTTTGGTATCTAGTCAAACAATGATTACCTAACCATTTCTTTTCCCCACTGAAAGGAAGTCTTTGGATTAGCCTGATGTATATAGTTCTTTTCCCTGCAGCAAGATTGCCATAAAACTCTGACTTTTAATCACATTTGGAGCCAAGTTCACCAGTTGCATTTGGAAACAAATTTCTTCCACCTTCATTTCATTAAAAAAAAAAAAAGGTCAATTTCATGGAGCTAAAATTTATGTATGATAAAATATATCCACTTCAAATGTACAGTTCAATGATTTTTGGCAAACATATATTCCTATGTAACTGCCACCACAAGCAAGATGTAAAACATTTTTATCACCCCCAAAAGTTCCCTAATGCCCCTTTGGAGTCAGTCTTCTTTCACTTCTTGCTCTTAGTAACCACTGATCTGTTTTTTGTTTCTGTTACTACAGATTAATGGAGTTTTTCTTTTTCTTTTCTTTTCTTTTTTTTGGTCTTTTATAGAATTTCATATAAATGGAATCACCCGGTATGTATTCATTTGCATCCAGCCTTTAAAATGTGGTTGAGAAATCCATGTTTTTGTGTATAGCAGGGAGGCACCTATTTTCTCTGCTGTAGAGTATTCCACTAAATGCGAATACACCAAAAATTTATTTCTCTGATCTATTGGTAAGCACCAGGTTGTTTTCAGTTCCAGGCTATTAAGAATAGTGCTGTAGGGTGCCTGACTGTCTCAGTCAGTTAAGTGTCCCACTCTTGATTTTGACTCAGGTCGTGATCTTGTGGTCATGGGATTCAGCCCACGTTGTGTTCCTTGTCCAGCTTGGAGTCTGTTTGTCTCTCTCCCTCTGCTCCTGCTTGCTTGCTTTCTCTCTCTCAAATAAAAAAATAAAAAAATAAACCCAAATAAATAAGTTCTTTAAAAAGTAGTGCTGCTAAGGATATTCGTATTTAAGTCTTTGTGTAGGTGTATATTTTCCTTTCTCCTGGATGAATACCTAAGAGTGAAAATCCTGAGTTATATGGTATTTTACACTTATGTAAGAATATAAGTATAAGAAGTTGCCAGACAATTTTTCAGAATGGTTGGGATCTTCCATTGACTTCCATGACTACTTCTTACCAGTGAAAAGGGAGTTCAACAATGAAAAACATGGATATGTTGTCTTTTCTCTTTGGTTCTCTTCCTTTTGAAACATATTTGTCTTTCTTTTTCGTTTCTGTGAAAGAGAAATATCCAGAAGAAACAAAATGGTTATCTGATCCTGAAGATAAAGGAATTGAAGAGAATGCTAATGAATTCCTAACCTAAGAGGGGTGAACTTTCCCTTCAGCCTGCAAAATGGTCTTTCAGACTACCTTTGAGACCCATTTTCAGACGTGGAGATTACTCAGTCCTCCTAGCTCAGCCCCAGGTGACTAATCCTTTGCAGATTTCCCATGGTAGGCCTATTAAATGTTTCTTTGGCACCAACTCCCTTTCTTTAGAACACTTAGCATGGTTTATAGTCATTTATATTTGTGGAATTCATTGATTAGTGTCTTTTTTTCCTTACTTCAGGAAACAAGGAACCAAGCCTCTTTAATTCCCCTGACTCACAGTAGAGCTCAAATAAATATTTTTTAAATGAATGTACAAACGAATGAAAGAAATGGAAAATAGGCTAACAGAACAAGCCTGCTGAGCTAACAGTTGTTACTGTACAAAAAATGGTTAAAATGCAGGGATTCATTGACTGCCAACTCCCTAAAAAAGACCATAGCTATACTCTGCTGATCAAGCAAAGCTGTTTGTTACTTACTGCAGTAAGGTAGAACACCACCTTGACAAAGTCTCAGTAGTACCTTCAAAGGGACAGGTCCAGGCTGATATGTGTAGGGTTTTAGATCTGGGTTTGAGCAGTTTCAGGCAGACCTTTCAATGTGGGTATTCCAACTGGGCAAAGTTCACGGAAGATAAGGGTTCTAAGAAGTAAGGTATGCTTTGATAACCAAGTAGGTCTGTCCCACAGAGCAACTTGTTGGCCTGAAAAAGGGGGCTGGTTGAGTAGTCCATTGTTTGAAAATAAGTGGATGTTGGGGAAGCTCCCGGAGCAAATATTGAGGTTATTTACTGACAAGAATTTCCTGGAACAAATAGTACAGTCTTCTTGATGTAGGCTTAGTTCTGTTAAGTTATGGGGCTGCTGGCAGCTCCCAAAACCCAGTTGCCTACGACTAAGTATAGAAAGGCAGATTACTTCTCTGACTTTTATATGCTGAATGAGGAGACTATGTTTCACAACAATTGTTCATTGTTAAATCTGGAAAAATCTGTAGGCATGACTGGAATACTAACTGCTGCATTCCCACCTCTTGAATTTAAGCCATAAAACTTGTCATTATATAAAATACTAACATCTCAACAGCACATCCTGGAACCAAGATATGGATTTGTGAGGCTTCACTCTTTTTGTCCTTTCTCTGACTTTCCTTTATTTTTTTGATTTACAATTGCTTTATGAACCAACACTTTAGTTTCCCTGTCAAGAATCTGGTGGGAATGAAGAGTGAGAGGACACACCAAGGAACATGTTAGTACAATAGCAGATGATTCTAATGAGCTCTGAACATTTAGGAAGCTGTAGTGGTTAACGTAGGGTAAGGTTACACATAATATCAACATAACTATTTTGCTGCAAAGTGGGGAACAGCGAGCTCTCTATAAGACTCTTTGGGGATTGGGGGGGTCTCCTTGACCAAGAGCTTAGGAGGAAGGAGAGCAGAATGAATTACACAGAGGCATTTAAGAATAGCTGAGTTAAGTTGCCATATCCCCACCAATCAGATCCCTCGCCACATCACAAACCATTCACCTGGTCAAAATGGAAGACAGAGGCAGTCTATAGAGCATTCCAAAGGCACCATCACCATCACATTACACATAATTCGTAACCAAGTCTCCATGCAGTGTTGGAGGAAGCATGCTAGGGCTTGTGCGACTCCCCAGCCACATGTATGGTAGGGTAGGGATGTAGGAAAGTTTTTGGCCATGGAAAGTAAACATCTCACCTCCAAAAGGGCAGAGTCCTGCAAACACTATGAAACAAAGACTCACTATTGTGAACAGAGCCAAGAAGTTCCCAAAAGGGAGGGTGGGGTTTGGGCATGGCTTTCCTTCTCTTCCCTGGTGTAATATTGTCACATCATCTGGGGGTAATGTGTGCAGAAGGGAGCCTTTAGAAAGTTGACTGTGCTATAATTTATGGCTCCCCTCAGCAACTAAATTTTTCTCTCTGCTCTACAGCCTAGCAGCTGTAATTCTTCTCTCCCTCTTTAAGTTTTTTTTTCTTATAAAATATATGTACATAATCTATAAATTAAATAAGCCCCCAAATAGCAAGGGCCTTACCACTTCCTACCCCCAAGTTCTGCTGCCCAAGACCCACTTGCTTTCAACCATTTTTCTTTTTTGTATTTATCTGTTTACTTATACTCTTTCTGGATTATTCATATTAGGCCTTATGTGTTGACTTCCTGTTATGTTAAATTAGGACACAGTACCTTTGCACACTCCTTCCCCTTTTCCTCTCTCCCTATTCTCAAAATGACATCACAGTTTTTAGCTAAATCAGTTGTCACTATTTATGTTGCTATGGTAGATAAATATGGTTTCCCCCAGAACCAAGTAGGGAATTGTGATTATCTTTCTTGCCCACTGCTTAATTTCATTGTTTTCTACCTGCAGGGTTTTCTGGGTCCTACCTTAATTTTTCCCATCTGATCTGTCAAACCATACCCCACCCCCCAAAAGGATAGCTTTTCCAAAAGCCCAAACATATCAGATAATTTGTTCTACCTTCTTTTTCTGAAGTCTTCCCTGCTGAACCCTTCTGTTCTCCTGTTTTGATGCAGTCTTTAGGGCTGCTGCAGGGTTGTCATCCTAGAGTATTTTTCACCATTACCCTGTGACTTCGCTTTTTGGCTGCCTTGTTTTTTGGATCCCCACATCTCCCACTTTCTTGGCTTACTCCCTCCTTTTGTAGGATCATCTTCTCTAGTGGTTTCCTAAAACAGAGCATATGGGAGGCACTTATATTTTCAGTCCAGAGATGCATCTGAACTGTCTTTATCCTCCCTCTTACAATAATTTATAATTTGGCTATATGTAGATTCTTGTTTGAGACTCAATTGCTTTACTAGCACACATACTGCTGTGACTAGTACAATGCAAATTTCATCTCCAATTCTTTGTAAGTGATGTCTTTTTCCCTTCTCTCTCTATTTCTCTCTGGGATAGTTTTCAGGATCTTCTCTTTATTTCCATGAGTCTCACAGTACTGGCCACTCAATGAGCTCTTTCTATCTCAAGACACCCTCTTTAGTTATGGAATTTTTCTTTTGTTGTTTCCTTAATAATTTCTTTCTGTCTCCATTCTCTAAGTCTTTGGAATAACTCTTATTTGGAACTTGGATTTCCTAGGTTGATTCTCCAAGATTCTAATCAACCTTTATGAAAAATATTTTTCTATTTGTTCTACTTCCACCCACTTTATTTTCCAAGCCTTCTGATTTTTAAAATTTTAACCATCCTATTTTAAATTTATAAGAGTTCTTTCTTATTATTTCATTCATATTTCTTTAAAATTTCTTTTCAGTGTTCCAGAATTCATTGTTTATGCACCACACCCAATGCTCCATGCAATATGTTCCCTCCATAATACCCACCACCAGGCTCACCCAACCCCCCACTTCCCTCCCCTCCCAAACCTTCAGTTTGTTTCTGAGTCCACAGTCTCTCATGGCTTCTTTCCCCCGCCAGTTTCCCCCAACTCACTTCTCCTGTCCATCTCCCAATGTCCTCCTTGTTATTCCTTATGCTCCACAAGTAAGTGAAACCACATGATAATTGACTCTTTCTGCTTGACTTATTTCACTCAGTATAATCTCTTCCAGTCCCATCCATGTTGATACAAAAGTTGGGTATTCATCCTTTCTGATGGAGGCATAATATTTCATAGTATATATGGACCATATCTTCTTTATCCATTCATCTGCTGAAGGGCATCTTGGTTCTTTCCACAGTTTGACAACTGTGGCCATTGCTACTATGAACACTGGGGTACAGATGGCCCTTCTTTTCACTAATTCAGTATCTTTGGGGTAAATACCCAGTAATGCAATTCCAGGGTCATAGGGAAGCTCTATTTTTAATTTCTTAAGGAATCTCCACACTGTTTTACAACATGGCTGCATCAGATTTTTTTTTTTTTTGGAGCTAAAAATGTTTATTATTTACTCACGAAAAAGCGTGCAGCAGTTTAGTAGTAGTGCATAGGATTTGGTAGCCGAGTTTGAAAGTTAGATGAAATTGAATTTATGAAGAAGGAGTAATTTATGTTTTCGGAGTCTAGAAATAATTTCAGTTCCATGTTCATGATACAGATTTGTTTTGGTGGAAATATTATATGACCACAACTAAAATTCTCCATGATTTTTCATAAATATTAATAGCGCGTCCCGTGTCGTGGGGTAGAGTTACACTATTTAACTTCAGGAACTGGTCTGGGGAAAGAAGCAGAGGTGAGTGGAAGCGCATCGTTCATTAACTGTGCGGCCGGTTATTTGCCTGCAGTTTGAATCCATACAAGAATCGCTTTCTTAGATCTCAGGGAAAATGGGAAACACTGACGAGCTTTGGAAATCTCTATCTTGGTTCTGAAAAATTCTAAAAAAGCAGGCTGCATCAGATTTTATTCCCACCAACAGTGTAGGAGGGTTCCCCTTTCTCCACATCCTCTCCAACATATGTTCTATAGACCAGTGGAACAGAGTAGAGAGCCCAGATATGGACCCTCAACTCATGGTCAAATAAACTTTGACAAAGCAGGAAAAAATATACAGTGGAAAAAGACAGTCTTTTCAATAAATGGTACTGGGAAAATTGGATAGCTATGTGTAGAAGAATGAAACTCGACCATCCTCTTATTCCATACACAAAGATAAACTCAAAATGGATAAAAGACGTCAACGTGAGGTAGGAATCTATCAAAATCCTAGAGGAGAACATAGGCAGTATCCTCTTCGACACTGGCCACAGCAACTTCTTTCAAGATATGTCTCCAAAGGCAAAGGAAACAAAAACAAAAATGAACTTTTGGGTCTTCATGAAGATCAAAATCTTGTACACAGCAAAGGAAACAGTCAACAAAACAAAGGGGCAACCCTCGGAATGGGAAAAGATATTCGCAAATGCCACTACAGACAAAGAGCTGATATCCAAGACCTATAAAGAACTTCTCAAGCTCAACATACACACAAAAATAATCACATAAAAAAAATGCGCAGAGGACATGAACAGACACTTCTCCAAAGAAAACATACAGATCGCTAACAGACACATGAAAAAATGTTCATCATCATTAACAATCAGATTTGAATCAAAACCACATTGATCGGGCTCTCTGCTCAGCAGGGAGCCTGCTTCCTCCTCTCTCTCTCTGCCTGCATCTCTCCTACTTGTGGTCTCTGTCTGTCAAATGAATAAATAAAATCTTAAAAAAAAATACACATTGAGATACCTTACACAGAATGGCCAGAATTAACAAGGTATTCATAATTTTTTATAGTTTCCTCTTCTTGTCTCATGGATGCAGCATCTCTCTCTTTTTAAAAGATTTTACTTATTTATTTGAGAGAGAAAGAGAGAGTGAGAGAGAGAGAGTGCATGAGATGAGGAGAGAGGGAGAAACAGGCTCTCCACTGAGCAAGGAGCAAGATGTGAAAGCCACATTACCCAAAGTGCTGAGTGTGGCACTGGTGGTACATGAGTTGGCTTTAGGGCACGAATGGCAAACACGTTCCTTATAATTTATTTGCTCTAGTATGTGCTGGCAAAAATAAAACTAACACACCAAACCCATGGTGATATGAACATGATCACTTAAGACAAGCTAAGTGAGAGTGAGTCATGTTCCAAGTATTAAGATCAATAATAGTACAGGAGGGATAGAGACAAGGCAAAAACTCAAACAAAAAAACAAACAAACAAACAAACAAACAAAAAACAAAATGGTATTCAAATGATTGATGTTTGGGAGACACTATAATAAAGAAAAGGAAGGCATCTTTTATTACATTAGGAGAGAGAGTAGAAAGGGGACTCCGTGTGGAACTGATGGACAAAGTAAAGGGGCGGAGATGTAAGGTGGGGAAATTAGAAATCCCTTTCTGTGTGTTTGAAGGGTGGTCAGAGACTAGGTTATAAAGAACCATGTATTTTCCTAAGTATTATTTTAAAACACTGGCTCCATGGTTATACAGTGTCTGAGTCCAGGAGGTAGCATGGTTATTCATTTTGGCTCATCCAAGTCCAAGTCAGTAAGAAATGATTGCGTTTGAATTATTTACAACAACTAAGAAAGGATATAGACTACCTTTCTGCTGTCACCCAGGAAGCTACTGGTGTGTCTCCTGCTCTAACCATCTGCTCCCATCCAGCCCACATGATGCTGGATGTAGTATGCTGAATAAATGTAAATTTATTTTAACCCAAATCTCAGAAAAACCTTAACCAGGTTATAAAATCTAATACCTTCTCAATGAGTATGCACATGATGAATTCTAGATTTCTTATCATTCTAGATATCCCTGTGTTTTCTGCATCTGCACAAGTTAGGTAAACTCTGGAACACAACATAGCAATTCAAGTGTTCTGTAATTGCACTGCCCAATGTAGTAGCTACTATGTGACTACATAAAGTTAAAATAATTAAATAAAAAAAATGCAGTGTCTCAAACTAGCCACATTTCAAGTGCCTTCTGGTCTCATGTGACAAGTGACTACAGTATGGCATATCAAGATATAGAACATTTTTATTACCAAAAGGTCTCTTAGATAGCACTATCCCAAGTTGCACAAAGCCTATTGTTTTTCACTGAGCTAGAATGGATATATATAACATCTTAGCTTCAGGTGTACAACATAATAATTATATATTTGTACAAAGCCTACTTTTAAATTTAAAAAAAATCTTAAAAGTAACCACCACCACAATCATGACACAGAACAGCTCCATAACCCCTCAGATTCCCTCATACTACTCCCTCAGAGGCACACTCCATCACCATCCCAACACAGAGCTTGAACTCACAACTCTGAGATTAAAACCTGAGCTGAGATCAAGAGTTGGACGCCTAACCAGCTGAGCCACTTAGGCGCCGCAATATATAACCTTCTGAGACTAGCTTCTTCTACACAACTTAATGCCTTCAAGTTGTATCCAATTTGTTGCACCGACCCAAATCTTCAGTGCTGAAAATATTCCATTATACGGTAACTTCACAGCTTGTGATTCTACTCACTGAAAGACATCTTGTTCATTTCCATTTTGGAATTTATGAATAAAGCTGCTAAAACATTTGCGATTAGGTTTTTGTGTGAATATAGGTTTTTATTTCTTTAAGGTAAATATCCAGGAGTAGGTTTGCTGGGTTGTATGGTAAGTATAGGCTGAATTTTACAAGAAACTGCCAAATTTTTTCAGAGTGACTATTCTATTTTTTCTTTTTAAAAATTTAAAAAAAAAATATTTTATTTTATTTTATTTCTTTTCAGTGTTCCAGAATTTATTGTTTATGCACCACACCCAGTGCTCCGTGCAGTATGTGCCCTCCTTAATAGCCACCACCAGGCTCACCCATTCTCCCATCCTCCTCCCCTCCAAAACCCTCAGTTTGTTTCTCAGAGTCCACAGTCTCTCATGGCTTGTGTTCCTCTCTGATTTCCTCCAACTCACTTCTCTCCATCTCCCAATGTCCTCCGTGTTATTCCTTATACTCACAAGTAAGTGAGACCATATGATAATTGACTTTCTCTGCTTGACTTACTTCACTCAGCATAATCTCCTCCAGTTCCATCCATGTTGATAGAAAAGTTGGGTATTCATCCTTTCTGATGGAGGCATAGTACTCCATTGTATATATGGACCATATCTTCTTTATCAATTAATCTATTGAAGGGCATCTTGGCTCTTTCCACAGTTTGGCGACTGTAGCCATTGATGCTATGAACCTTGGGGTACAGATGGCTACTATTTTTCACTTCCAACAGCAGAGTGTGAGAATTTCAGGAGCTCTGTGTCTTTGTTAATATTGGTGTTGTCTCTCTCTCTCTCTCTATTTTTTGCCATTCAAATACATATATGGTAGTTTAAATTTGCAGTTCCGTAATGGCTAATTCTGTTTTGGTTACTTACCACCTTTATATTTTCTTTGGTGAGAGACCTATTCAAATATTTTGCCCATTTAAAAATTAGACTGTTTGTTTTCTGAAAAACAACCTGAGGAGTTTGAAGTGGCGGGGCAGGTGGGAAGTTGGGGTACCAGGTGGTGGGTATTATAGAGGGCATGGCTTGCATGGAGCACTGGGTGTGGTGAAAAAATAATGAATATTGTTTTTCTGAAAATAAATAAATTGGAAAAAAAGACTGTTTGTTTTCGTATTGTTGAGTTTTGAGCATTATTTATATATTCTGGTTATAAGTTCTTTGTCAGATACAAGATTTGCAAGTATTTCTCTGTATCCTTCTTTTCTTTTTTCCCCCTTTCTTTTAATAGTCTTTTATGGAACAAAATTTTAAATTTTGATGATTCTGATTACTATTGCTTTATAATAAATCTTCAAATTAGATAGCATGGTTTCTCCAAATTTATTCTTTTACAAAATGGCTTTGGCTGTTCTAGTTGTTTCTCCATATGAATATTAGAGCCAGTGTTACTCTGTCTACAAAATAAAATCCTGCTGGGATTGGGATTAGAATTTAGTCAAATCCTTAGATCATTTGGGGTGAAAATCAACATCTTGACTATGTTGAATCTTCACATTCATGGATATATTCATGGATATAGCTCTTTAAAAAAATTATTTATTTATTTATTTATTTGAGAGAGAACACACGCAGAGAAAGGGGCAGAAGTAGAGGTACAAGCAGACTCCTCACTGAGTGAGGAGCCTGACACAGAGCTGGATCCCAGGATTGGGTTCATGATCTGAGCTGAAGTCAGATGCTTAACCAACTGAGCCACCCAGACACACCCCTGTGGTGTATCTTTCTGTGTATTTAGATCTTTGTTGCTTTCTTTCATTAATGTTTTGTAACTTTTCTCATATAGATTCTGCACATATTTTTTACCTTTCTACTTAATTATGTCAGTTTGGAGCTGACATAATATATGTAATATGTTACATATGTAATTACATATATAATATGTAAATGATATTTTTATTTTTTTATTTCTAACTGTTGATTGCTAGCATGAAGGAGTATGATTGATTGGGGTTTATTTATTTCTTTTTAAAAATTTTGTTATATTATTATTGTTGTTTTTAAGTAAACTCTTCCGTCAATATGGGGCTCAAACTCACAACCCTGAAATCTAGATTTGAGTGCTCTACTAACTGAGTCAGCCAGGTACTGCTGATTGATTGTTTTTAAATGTTGACCTTGTATCCTGTGACCTTGGTAAGTTCATTATTAGTTCTAGATCTTCTTTTGTAGACTATTAGCATATTTCAATATGCACTGTCATACTACATGTGAATGGGAGAGCCTTCTTTCTAATATCAAGGTTTTGGCAACATTCTGAGAGATCAGATGAAAATTTCACATCATGTAAAACAAAGCTGAGTTTTTTGATCTTTCTTTTTCATTTCTATTTTTTTGATTAAAGTTCCTTTTAGATTATCTATATGCTTTTCCTTCCATGCCCCTAATGATAGGAATAAATATTCTCTCCATAAAATGGCCTCATGGTAATAGTGGTTTTGGTGACATAGTCTTCATACCAAAATCAACTTTCCTAGATGTTCTCAAGGATTTATAACTTCATACCCAGACACCCTCATGAATAAGTTATTCCATATAGTTACTTGGGGGTAAATATTGCAACTTTAGCACTAGTAATGAGAACATGAAACAAGAACCAGACAAGTTTCTCTAGAAACCAGTTTCTCTAGAAACCAGTTTCTCTAGAAACTAGACCCAGAGGCCTCCTCAGGGGCTTCTGATAATGGGATGGAAGAGTATCAGTCCCAGGAATGAGACAGTCTGAGGAGCCAAGAAGGAAGGGGGATGGCATTGCTGTCCCCTCAAAAGGCCTCTGGCACCAAACCACGGCTGGTATCTTCCAGACATAGAGGTTCCATCATTTGTTTATAGGAAAATGGTCCTCCCACCACTGGCTGACCCCTGCTGACCCCAGGATTTTTCAAACAGCTTAGCCCACACAAATGACAGGCTGAAGTTAACTGTACCATGCTAATTGAGGACTGTCAAAAATACCAACAGGCAGGAGGTGGCAGGACATGGGTGTTTAGCACGTCAGAGTTGCTGGCTCTCGTATAATGCACTTGATCTGTTGTGGGTCCAGAATTGTCCCAGGGAATAAGGGGGAAGGTGAGAGAACTATTTCTCTTGGGCTACCTTAGCTCACATGCTGTATGTCATTAATCTGGCAACAAAACAGGAAGCAACATTGGTGCTCAGAGCCAAAAATAAAGCTCAGGCGCCATGTCCAGAAGCCCTGAAGACAAGACAAAGGGAGTCTTTTAATTAGGACTGACCAGCCGTAATAAACCTATGGAAACAGAACTACATGCTTTCTGGCACGCACACACTACACCACCCATACAGCAGTATTGGTAGCTAAAAATTCACATCGTTTGAGTGAAAGAGAAAAAAAATAAGCCAACTTGAAATTTATTAGGTCCCTAGGGATGGGTTGACTTACCGCATTTCTTTTCTAGAAATGCACATCTAAGACCAGACTCTACCAAATTTAATTCTCTACCTCTTAGGCCCTATTTCTGTCATGGGGTGGGGAGTGGGGAGGTGGGGCCAGGGGTTGTTGGTAGGAACCAGGTTTTATTTTTTTTCAATAAATCCTCACCACCATGGGGCCATACCTGAACTTTTAACAAGCTACAGCCACTTCACCTTTTTTTCCCTATGCTTTCCCAGGCTTATTGATATATAATTGACATGTAACATTGTTTAAAGTATACAACATGATTTGATGATACAAGTGTATATTGCAAAATGATTACCATAAGACATTTAAGTGTTCTTGATGATACTGAGGCTGGCCCAATCCATCCACCTATTCACCCATCCACACATCATCCATCCATCCACCCATCCACCCATCCACACACCATCCACTCACCCATCCACCCATCCATCCATCCACACACCCATCCACCCACCCAACCACCCATCCACTCATCCACACATCCATCTATCCATCCATCCATCCATCCATCCACCCATCCACCCAATCACCCATCCATCCATCCATCCATCCATCCACCTATTCGCCCATCCACACATCATCCATCCATCCACCCATCTCCCCATCCACCCATCCACACACCCATCCACCCATCCACACACCATCCACTCACCCATCCACCCATCTACCCATGCACCCATCCACACACCCACCCACCCATCCACCCATCCATCCAACCACCCATCCACCCATCCACTCATCCACCCATCCACCCAATCACCCATCCATCCATCCACACACCCATCCACCCACCCAACCACCCATCCACTCATCCACACATCCACCCAATCACCCATCCATCCATCCATCCATCCATCCACCTATTCATCCACACATCATCCATCCATCCACCCATCTGCCCATCCACCCATCCACACACCCATCCACCCATCCACACACAACATCCACTCACCCATCCACCCATCTACCCATGCACCCATCCACACACCCACCCACCCAACCATCCACCCACCCCCACATCCATCCGTCCACGCATCCACCCAATCACCCAACCATCCATCCATCCATCCATCCATCTACAATTGCCCAGTACCTACCATATTCCTGCCACCTACTGATATAGGTGCTCAGAACACAAAGTTGTACAAAAGACAAGCATTCCTGCCCCAAGAAATTCATAGTCTTAGCTACCCATTTTTTAGAAGCCATGTTATTTTCTTCCTTCTTTCCTTCATTTAACAAATCCTAATTATAGTACAGCCACTTTGTCTTAAATTTTAAAGTAATTTTTATTTTTTTCTTTATTACTAAGAAAATGCAAGATAAATTGCTGTCAACACTTCTGTATATATCCTTCAGACCAAGGTTTCTCAATAACAGCACTACCGATATTTTGGGCCAGAAGAATCTTTTTTGTGGAGGGCTGCCTTGTGTATTGTATGGTGTTTAGTGGCATCTCTGGCCTCTTACCCTCGACCCCTTAGACGCCAGTAGCAACTCCCTTCCTACTTCCCATCTGTGTTGGAATAATGAAAAATGGCTCCTGATCATTGCCAAACGTCTTCTAGGCCCTCACTGCCTTAGGCCATTCTGGATTCAGGGTGAGGTTTATTGACTGAAACTTATCATCTATTCCCTTTCCCCTTCAGGAGTCTAGATGACACTTATAAGTTATCAGCTTTATTAACTATTCAGTTTGAGACAACTGGAGCCCGAGTGAGCCTGATTGGTTTCATTCATCCAAAGTAAACTGAGGAGCTGGAAGCAGAAAGAAGAGGCCTGGTTGGACCTGTCTGAGGTAAGAAAAACCCTACGGTCCTGCCAGAGCAGGTCTGAGAGGACAGAAAAGGGAGGGGCTCTGTTTTGGGGTTTTGAGACAGAATGACCCTAATTGGCTGCTGCTGATATGGTTAGTTAAGATAAGCTGGTCTCTCCAGGTTGGAAGGTCATTCCACAGCTAGGAACCTCCTCTGAGAAAGCCACACAGTGGGGAGGGAGTTCAGGAGTTCCTGCTTTAGGAGTCAAGGCAGGAATTTGGGGTCATGACAAGAAGGGCTCCCCATATTAGATTTTTTTTCTATGAATATATAGATCCACATACACATTTTAAGTAAAGGCTGTTTTAAAGGCTGTTTTGTACCCTGTTTTGTGGCCTTTTTGGTATCACACCATGTGTGTGATACCAAATGGTTTATAACCCTTTTTCAGTTCCCATAATCAACCCACATTGAATTATTGAAGACAGCATTAGAAACGGCTGCATATTATTTGCTTGTACATAATGTCGTTTCGCCCATTCACTTTTGGCCATTGTTGTTTTCAAATTTCTTCCAATATGAACAGAGTTAAGCATCTGAGAGATTAGGACTGCAGTTTGTCACTGATTCTTGCCTATGGGCAAATTATTAGATGTGGAATCATTGGTTTCATGGTGTGTATTACTATGCCCTTCTTTTGGAATCTGGAGCCCCAAATTATATGTAGCTTGAGGAGCTAATGTAAGTAGGCATAAATGAAGAAAGAGTAATTTAACAGCTGCATTGCATATTTTTCTGCCTTCTCTAAAACCCAGTTGACTGCTTAGAGTCTGGGGACCCCAGTTTGAAAGACCTGAGCCCTGGGTTTTGCTTCCTCCCCTCCCCAACAGGAACCAACAGCTCCTTGGGCCCTGAGAAAGCTCTCCTCTCCTGTTTCTGGGCCACTTAACTTTTGGCACACCATAGTACTTTGCCCCTGGCACCGTGCTGTGGCCAGAACCACAGTTGTCTTCTGGATTTGGCATCCTTGATGAGGTTAGGTGTATTTTCATAGACTTGGGCCCATCTGGAGAAGGCTATGTGTATTGTAAATATTTTCAGTTTTCCGTATATCATGATGTTTTGCCATCTGAGAAAGATCTTTCTCACAGCCCCTCCTTTGGTAAGAAAACTGTCCTTGACGTGCAAGCTAACCAGTCTAGAGTAACCCACTTACCCTACTTGGCCTGGGTATCCCAGGAGGCAATACTTCTCTTCCTTAATTATCCCAGGGCCAGTGCCATGGCCAGACAACTGGTGACCCCTTCTTAAGGTTTCAAACTAGCAACCCTAAACTGTTTACCTTGTTTGCCTTGCCTTTCACAAGGAAACTCCAATAAAAGCCATGGTCAAAGCACACCCATCATTCCAGTTTTCTGCCTTCTGACCTTTCTGTCTTTCCTCTGTGACCGGCAACGTATGCTGTGCCTCTCATCTCTAGGATTTGTGAGTATAAGAAAGTTTGGTGTTCCCTGAATCTCTCTAATGTCTCCTGTTGTGGCCACACCTGCTGACAGTCTCATAAAATATAAATCACTGTGGTGTAGGACCTGTCTTTAGGCTTTATGAAGCTGATTCCCTAGGCTTCTGGTCTTGAGTTGTGGGGACTGGCTGTCACTTGAGTGCTTTTGCAACAAGTAATCACAGCCTTGATATTTCCATTTTTGTGTTTTCAGCCTGAGGACCCCATAAGAAAGAGCTGCTGAGATTCACTCTTCTGCTCTAGAAGTTCCTAGAAAAGTAGTCTTTCAACAGGGGCATATTTTAAACACTAGTACCATTGAAATACTGTCTAGAAATCAAAAGCTCACTTTGTTCCAGGAGACTTCATTTTTTTCCTTTCTTCATCTCTCTCTTCCCCAACTTAAACATGACCCCAAAAAAGTGCCGTCTAAGTCGTGAAGCAGGAGACAGACAGATGGCCAAGGTTAATATTTGTGTTTGGAAGCACGGTCCCCATGGAACGGGCAGTAGCCCTTGAGCTGCCTCCAAGGTTTCTCTTAGCCAGTGTGTTGGCCAAACAGTCCTGCTCTTCATACAGTTTTTATGGTTTGGGAGGGAGCTGCGTGTTTCCATGGGAAGAGACCGACTAGGCTTTGAGGAGGCTGTGGCAGTGGTGGGGGTCAGACCCTGGGGTCCTGCTCCACAACCCCAGCTGCCCCCTTCCAACCCCTGGCAAGGTTAGGAGAACCCACTGGGTCTGGGGAAGCAGTGGAATTGATGGGGTTGGCTCAGCGAACAAACGCCCAGTGTTCCATCCACTCTGCATCCAGTGCCAAGGTCCATTCTTCAGAGACACTGACGGCTCTGTTCTGTGAGACAGCAGCCTTGCGTCACTCCGCAGGGGAAAGGTGCGTGCTAGACCTCCCTCTTGCAAAACCTGGGTCCACCAGGAGCAGTGCCAGAGCTCTGCCATTGGATCCAGGCAGGGCTGCTCAGCTAAGGGAGGGAGCTAATTTTTCCATGGTGCTCTATGGAGGTCAAGGACACCTTAGATTCTTTTGGGGAAAAATGAAGTGGTGTGGTGTCAGCCCTTTGACATTGCCTCATGAGTGGCACTGTGGGCTCCCCACCATAACCATTGGTGGAGTCCAGTGCCCAAAGGCATCATGGGCCAGAAAATGTAACTAAAGTAGAGAAAAAGTTGGCCAACAGAATTCCCTAAGTTCTGCTTACTGCTTTAAAAACAAAAACAAACAAACAAACAAACAAAACAACAAAAAAGAAAAACCTGTATGCATATTTATAAAGACTAAACAAAAATAAAAACAAAAATATTAACTCCTGTTTCTTCTTTTTCTGTATTGTAGTTCTATGGTCTTTATAATAAAAAAGAAAAGTGGAAAGGAAACAATCCTAAAATTTTCACCAATTTTTCAAAGGTTGAATCAGGAAGGTTCATGTTTCCAGGAGTCCAGCCCGGCGAGTATGTGTTATAAACATGCATGAGCCTGCTGAAGGTGGTGGTGGGAGCATTTGGATTTGGGCGTGCTTACCTGTGTGGGGTCTAACCTTATATGGAACTAAGTACAGTAGAATCCTGGAAGACTGAGGGCCTCTGCTATGCCTCCAGCCAAAGAAATCTTGGAGGCTCCTGGGGCTGTTTCCTGGGCCTGCCATGGCTCATTAATCATGTCTGTCCCGAGTGAGCCTGGAGTGGGGTGAACCCAGGGCCAGCACAGATGGAGAAGGGCCAGCACAATGGACTAGGGGTGTAGGGCACAGGGAGAAGACAAAGCCCTAGGAAGACAGGAGGAAAACAATGGATGCTTGAGAACTTGGCTTTAAGGGACATCTTCTCTTACATGGAGTATCAA
Source organism: Neogale vison (assembly GCF_020171115.1). Taxonomy (NCBI): domain Eukaryota; kingdom Metazoa; phylum Chordata; class Mammalia; order Carnivora; family Mustelidae; genus Neogale; species Neogale vison. The sequence goes on along the minus strand of NC_058098.1, from coordinate 38,622,596 downwards.
CCCCAGACTAGATAAGATAGTCTAATCTTAACTTTACTTCGCAAGAGGGCGTATGTTTCCAACTACAGCAAGGAGATCATCACTGAGAGAATAAAGCTTCATTCTAGAAAACCCCCCATGAGCACAGAGATCTCTATTAGCAGATCTTTTTCTTAAATTCCAAGAATCTTTGATTCTAAATGAAGGATCTCTCCCTGCTCTCTTCTGACCCAGCATCCCATCCTGTTATGTAGACAACTACACCCTTCTCTTTGCCACCATTTGCTTAAATTAATTGTACTAGTTTGTCAGGGTCTGAAAAGTCTGATTCTAAATGTTTTATTGAAGGAAACTTTGGGTTTGAAAATCCAGTCTGGGAAGGTGTGTGTGTGTGTGTGTGTGTGTGTGTGTGTGAATATTTTAAATACTGTAAACTTGAGACCATCCCAAGACCCGTCTCCCCTGCCCCCCCATAATGATTCTGATCCCAATGCCAATGTGCGGGGACTTTCCCCATAAACCAGCAAGTAATTCTCTGACATGAGTTGGGTGTTCTGCCATTCATCTCAATTCTAACACTGTCTACCCTGAGATGGCTTCAGATCCTGCAGGCTGAGTCCCCTGACACTGTCACTTCACCTAACTTCAGATACGAATTACAAGTCCAAAGTGTTACCTGTTTTTCTGATTGGCTATAAATCAGAGGCTCATATGACCCCCTTCTTGGGTTCTATTAATTTGCTAGAGTAGCTCACAGAACTCAGGAAACATTTTACTCACTAGATTACTACCTAACTGAGACACAGATGGGAGAGATGTGTAGGGCAATATATAAGGAAAAGGTTTGGAGCTTGCAAGCCCTCTCTGAGTGTGCCTCTCTCCCCAAATCTCCATTATTCAAATACCCAGAAATTCTCTGAATCCCATTTTTTTGACTTTTTAATGGAGGTTTTATTAGTCATGATTGATTAAATCATTAGCCATTGGTGATTGATTGAATCTCCCACCCTTCTCCCCTTTCCCTATGGGTGAGGGGGATGAGACTGAAAGTCCCAGCCCTCTAATTACCTGGTTGGTTCTGGCAACCATCCCTCAGCCTTATGTAGGGTCCAAAAGTCACTTCATTCACTTAATAAAGGCAACTCATTACTTCAGAAATTCTAAGAGTTTTAGCAGCTCTGTGCCAGAAATAGGGATAAAGTCCAAATATATATTTCTTATTATAAATCACACCTCCAGAACCTGGAGATCAAGACCAAGTGTACTTCCTGGCCTTCATAGATCTTGCTTCTCCCCCTTAAGATGAGATTCCTGCTAGTAACTTACAACCAGAAAGTCCACTGAATGCCAGAGAAGAGAATATTAAATAAAGAAAGAATCAGCATGGGGTTGGAGCAAGAGAGAAAGGAGGAGTAGAACATCTACAAGCAGAAGAGATAAAAGTGAGATCATTCCTGAGTGGAGTAACCACATGGGAATGTGCAGAAGCTGGTGGGCTAGGGGGACCGACCCCAAGGCTGGTCTGGCTCTCGTGGCAGTTCTGTGGACACAGGGCTGCCCAGATGAGCTTGGGAACCCTCCAAGTTCTGGATTCTGCAGAAATGAACTCTTTTGGTTGGTATCCCTGATGCTTTTCATCCTACAAGTGAGCAGTAACCACTGGCTGTGGGATCTGAGCAGATGCTCTGCAAACAAAAGTCACCAGTGAAGGAAAAGGATGTCAAGTGGAAGGAGCTGCAGGCACAATTCACTGAGGCCTGAGAAGAGCTAGAAGCCTGACTGGGGAGCCCTGCATCTCAGAACAGGGTTGGGACATCTTTAGAATAGGAGGACTTTCCTAATATCGAAGGAGGCCAGTGACCACAGTTGCTTGGCCCAATTCTGCTGCCCCCAGTCCAGTAGGGAGAAACACATTCAAAGAGAGTGGATGGATTTCTTTTGTTTGTCCCCTGGTCCAAGTGTGGTCTGAGGAGGTTCCTTGACTTTTGGATTCAGAAACTCTCACGTCGGCACGCACTGAATTTAGCCTTGTCTCTTGAGCCAGAAAGCAAGTACCTGAGGAATGAAGCCCAACAAGGCTGGTTTCCCAAAAGCCAAACTGTGTCTCCCTCAGGCACTGCTGAGCCTCTGCTCTCCCAGGAGAGTGGTAGATTAGCATGGCCACAGCTTGTCTGGGTGCAAGTTCTGGCTTCCCCACGTGGGCCTCCAGGCATATCTGATACTGGCCTCCTGCCGGACCTCATTTAAGACCTCTGTGTGGGCGGCGAGGATTGGAAATGGAATTTCTCACTTTCCCCACTCACATGGGAATGCCACCAAGCAGGACTCTGCGGGAGGTAAGGGAGGCCAGCAAAGGGGCCTTCACCCCCATGGGTTGGGACCCTTCCCTGACCCTTCAGCCGCTCAGCATGTTGCAATATTTCCTTAGGAAAAGGCTCCATCCTTGGAGGCTTGGCTCAAGCAAAGCGCATGAAAGCAATTTTTCACTCTTCTCGAGACATTTCTTCCTGCATCTCTGCCAGCCACGTCCTCTAGCGTCTCCTTGTCCATGCCCCAGATGGCCAAAAGTGACCCAAGCTGGGCAGGCACCCGCCCTCCAACACACACACATCATCAGGGGGCGCCCTGTCAGAAGTATTTGACCCCTCCTTGTCCCTGTGTGTGATTTTATCAAGCAGGACATTCCAAGGGCCTCTGCAACCTTTCATGTCACTTGTGCAATCTCCAAACTTGAAAGCAGAGAAAGCATGAGCCAGATATTGTCAACCCAGGGCCAGGAGTTCCACAAATTTGTCAGCCTGGAGTACCCCTGATGTGCTGGTGAGGTGAACTTGCCTTGTCACCCCTGGCAGGGCTGGGTAACACTGGTCATGCCCTTGACTTGCACAATCCTGGCTGTCAGGCAGCTCCAGGCAGCACCGCAGGAAGAAGACTGTCTCCTTATTCTGGAAGGGTGGACTCTGGTGCCCCGAGGATCTGTCACAGACTCTGCTGCCTCTGTTCCAGGTTCCAGGTCCCCTCACCACAAAGCAATGCTCTGTCACTGCTCATCTTTGATACACATGGCAGAGACAACTGAGGCTTCTCTGCTCTGAAAAAAAATCCTGGAAATAGCTTCAAGTCAAAACAAATACAAAAACAAACAACCCATCCAGACCTGCAATCCATGCCCCAGTGGAAAAACAAACTCTGTCTGGGTTTTTGGGCAGTGAAGATTTGGGAAGGCCAGCCTGTGTGTGTGGTTCCAGAATACTGGTGGAGTATTGTAACTGATTGCCAAAATGGCCTCAAATTCTTCCTAACTTTGCCTGTTACTTTGAAGCTCCTCCCCGTCATGAGGCAAAGTCTGTTTCCTCACCTCTTGAACCTGGACTGGCCTGTGACTTGCTTCTACTAAGAGAACATGGCAGAAGTGAGCGTTTGTCAGTTCTAAGTCTGAACCTCAAGGAGTGTTGAACACTTTCTCTCACTCTGGTGACCACCACGTGAACAAGCCCAAGTGAGCCTATTGGAGGATGACAGACATGTGGCTAGTCACCCGATTGCCTCACTGACAGCCGTTTGGCCACAAGACATGTGTCTGTGGTCATTGTAAAGCCGACCATCAGCGGACCCTCTCCCCACCCCACCATGGTATCACAGACACATGAGAGAATTTGCCAAGTCAACTCAGAGGAGAAGAACCACGGAGCACATCCACAGCATTTTGAAAAATAATAAATGACAATTGTTTTAAACCACTGTGTTTTGGGGTGGTTTGTTATGTAGCAAAAGCTAACTGATAAACCAGCCCAGTCTATTCTTAGGAGAACAGTGGAGAGAAGAGGAGAGAAAGGGACTTCAGAAGGGGGGCTTGTCATGCCTCTGTGCTCAACCTTCCCATAGACACATTCTAATTCTACAAAGTTCAAATATGATCCCTTAAGGTGCACAAGGGACTTGGCCGAACTCCAGAGCAGAGATAAACCATGAGGAAATACTTGGGAATGTCTTGGCCTAATTAACCAATAGTTACTCTATAGGGGAAATTTGAGGATTTTCCTTCCTTCTTTCTCTTTTCCCTTCCTTCCTTCCTCCCTCTTATTTATTTATTTTAACTTTTTGCATGCTTGCACTCCCTGATATTTTGGTAACAGATACATTGTGTGTGTGTGTGTGTGTGTGTGTGTTATAACAAGAAGGGCTATTATTTTAAAACTGATCAAATAAAAACCCTCAGCCTACTGTTTTCATATTGAGCATGATTCAAGAATGGCTCAGTTACCCATGTGTTGCCTGGTTGTGGTGCCTCCTTCTGCGGTCTCCCAAACGAAGTGCAAGATTAATGTTCAACCATTTGTAAGTGGTTGACAAGCTGCCACCTGTGACTTTGGGGAAACGAAGTTACTTTGGCGAGTTATTCTATATCATACCCTCTGTAGATTACTTTTGAGGCTGTTGTTCTCCGCCAAAAGATCACATCTAAGAAAAGAACGAAGTTCTGAGATACATGGAAACTAGTTCAACATGGGCAATGGTCAAATGTCGAACTTCGGTAGGGATGAGGTATGCAGGCAAAGTTTGAAATCAGGATTCTGGTCTCTGAGTCTAGGAGACAAATCACCAACTCTTATTGACAAAGTGGCTGGTGAGTAAATAAAGAAGGTGACAAACAGCGGCACCAGGAGACGTTGCAATGTGCAAGGTGTTACAGATTAGCTGGCGTCGTCCTCACCAGGGAGACCAGTTTTAGCGAAAGGGGGAGAATGTGGCTTGATTTGTAGCTGATGATATCAGGTGTCTAGTCACTGGAGATCAAAAGAAAGCTCACCTGTGAAACACTGCTAATGAAATTGGAGCAAAGGGTAAGCTCTTCTCATGGGTGTGTCAAAGGAAAGTTTTGCTCTGCATCAGGCCAGTAGGATGTGAATCACTATGTTCTCTGGGATGTGGTCATGGCCACGTGACCTCACGTTCAACTCTAGCAGCATTAACTCTGGAGATTTATCAATTGTGTGTAATCAGTCCTTTTAAAAAACACCTAGTGATTTGGGGACCTAAAGTTTCTTCTCTTTTCCTATCATGTATGTCTAGAGACTGACAGGTCCTTTGTTTTGCATTTTCTTCGAAAGTCCCTGTTGCACTCGTGTGCGTGCATACTTGTGTGTGTGCGTTTGCTGGTGGTGCTAATGAGGGGACTGTGGAGAAGTGATTGACTTTCTTATTCTCACCCTATAAGACCAGATTTTGCGCAGTTCACCTGGGATGACTCAATATATTTTTTTTTCCCTGAAAACAGAAACTAGTATGTGGAGGGTGACTTGATCTGCATGTTCCTGGGATAACTCTAAAGTGCTGAGGGTATGATACATTCAGGCAAGTCCAAGAAGTGAATGTCACATTCTCTGCAGTAGGGAATTAGCATGAAAGAAGATAAAACATCCCTAGCATGACACCCCATTGAGAGGAAAATTCTACTGTATTCTGGCACTTGGAAGAAATTCATCATGGTAGGACTTATTATCCTGTGTAAGGGCAAATTCTTTCTTAAATACAGTGGAAACCACTGGCCTTGCTTCGCTCCCTTCTGTTAAGTTCCATGTGCCCGAATTTCCATGGAATTCCTATTTATAACACCACAGAGGTGCTGAAGAGCTGTCAGAACCACACTCAAAGCTTAACTGAAGCACTCACGTTTCCTTTCCTTCTGGCCTCTGGTTACTGAAAACATTTGCTGAAAATTGCTGTCCCACTCAAGAACTGTCAAAGGTAATTGTGCTGCACAAAAGTTACGGAGAAGCATAAAGTAATATGGTTACCACCTGGCGACTAACTTCCTAGAACCTGTCTGATGAGCCGCAAGGCTGGCACATGTGTACACACCCGTTTCTGTCTGAAAACCACGACAGCATAAATTTGTGAGGAAGACGTGTATCAGAGGCCTCTTGGTGGCAATTTACGGTACAAATCCCTATGTAAAGGGCAGTTGTCAGGTCACCAAATCCAGTGAGGTCTGAGGTTCTGGTGGCGGGGTAGCGCTGTGAGGGGAAAGATGGGGGGAGAATTGGGGGCTCTGAGAAAGTGGATCTGTGTGAAGCAAGTCGCAGTACTCACTTCAAAAAGCAAGGTCTAGACTTGGTGATTCTCACAACTGGCAATGACCTTGGTGTCTAAGAAAATGAAAATCAGAGACTCAGAAGGTTGGGGGTGGGGCTTGAGAGTCTGAGTCTCCCCACCTTGGATTCTGGCCTAATCTGTGCGGGTCCAGAGGAGCAGGAATCTCTTTCCCTCTGAAGATTTCCAAGAGAATGAAATCCTTCTCTTTCTCAGTAGCCATTCTCAGAGTCTCACATCCTCCTGGAGATGGTTTCGCCTTAACTTGAACTTAGAAGACCCCAAGAAACTCTCCTAAAACAGGTGCCTTTATTCTATGGCAAAAACCTCACTAAACCCGTGAATCCACTTTTGGATTTCCTTGGGAGCATCTAGTTCTGTCCGAGGCTGTCTTTTGGGGTCTGAAATTGTGGCTGTGAGGATGTAAACCTAGTACATGCTTCTCGGCACCAGGGTGTAGCTCAGAAAAGACACGATGAAATTAGGAATTTCCAGCCATGGAATCCGGGGTCCACATCGGAACAATCCTGACATTGTTATAAAATCAACCAATACAAGGAGGACTTGCTCTTTTTATCTTTGGTGATATTCCCAGTTGAACTTTTGAGGTACAGAAAAAACTTCTCGCTTCTCAGGCAGTCTCTAAATTGAAACCAGGGATGGCAGAGTTCGTGGGGCTCAGCACTCACTGAAAATTCTTAAACAGCAGAAAAAAAGTTTTTTTCCCCCCTCTCTTTGGTGACCTCTATCTCTCTCAGCCTCCCATGGTATTTTTTTTTTTAATTTGCTATTTTAATGTCACACTCCCTCAGGCATGGGGACACTGGCAGGGTGAGGGCAGACCTTCACAAGCACTCAGAATGGAGCCTGGCCACCAAGTGTGTGAGGCGTACACGACCAACTCCAACTGTCCCTGTACCTGCACCAGGCCCACAAAGGGGGGCGGGGAGAAGGCAGAAGACACAGTATCCTCTCCATGGGGGTCAGGGAACAGGTGGCCAAGAACCCATGCCGGGGAGGTGAGGCAGTGCTGGGCATGCACTACTGTCCTGTGGGACTTCATTCCCAATACACAAACTCAAAGATAAAATTATTTATGTGCTAAAAACAGTAAACACATCAGGAAACCCTAGTGTGAGTTCAAGGAGTCTTGAACTCCTTTCTGAGTTCAAGACCCTCTTGCCTTCACTGGTCCTGGCTGAAGCTTATTTTCTCTCACTGATTTCAAAAGCATGACATGACTCACTGACCATCTGAAATCTTATGCCTGGAGTCTTCTTTCCTGATGACTTTTTGATTCCCATTCTTTTCTGTGTAATCTGCTTCTAATTCCTGGAAGCTTTTAGGATCTTCTCTTTAACTCTATCTTCTCTTCAGAAATGTCTCACTTCTGCACTTTAGCGTGAATTTTTCATCATTTATCGTCTATTGCCCTCAGAGAGCCCTTTCGGTCTGGAAACCAATGTCTTCTGTTCTGGAAAATTGTCTTGCATTGTTTCCTTGCTAATTTCCCTCCTTGATTTCTTTTTCTGTGCTGTCTTCTTGCAACTCCTGTTGCTGGATTTTGGGTCAGTCCCCTAATTTGCTTTCCTTTCTTTTCCTAGTTTCTATCTCCTTCATCTTTGCCTCAACTTTGTCAACTGTCAATGAAATTAATAAAATTTCTGCAATCATATATTTCATTTTCAAGAGCTTTTTTCCTCTTTAATTATTCATTTTTCACAGCAAGCTGTTCTAATTTGGATGCAATATCTTTTCTTGTGTATTTGAGAATACTAATATTTTCAATCCTTTTATTCATTCCTACATTAATTCTGTCCCTCCGCCTCCTTTGATCTTTGTTCCTATTCTTTCATGTTGGGGACTTTTCATAATACCTGGTGATATATTTATGTGGCATAAAAAAATTGCCTTTTGTCCCATTTTCTTAGCACAGAACTCCTAAAATCCCTTGGAATCTCCTGACAGAGCAGAGTGTCTTTGGTATGCCGATGAGAGGACCTTTGGTTGAGGGGCTCCTAGATAGCTTCAGGAGGATAGCTGGTCTCCAGGAAGTTCCAGCCGTGATTAGAAGGTTAAGACTGTGAGCTCAACCCCCTGACCTCCGGAGAGAGGTGAGGGGCTAGAAATGGAGTTGAATCACCAATGGCCAGTGATTTAATCAATTGTGTCTATGTAATGAAAATTCCATAAAAACCCCTAAAGTGAAGGGTTCAGGGAGCTTCTAGGTGGGTTGAACACATGGAGGTGCTGGGAAGGAGGTACCTGGGGAAGGCCTGGAAGCTTTGTGACTCTCCCACCACACCTTGCCCCAGGCATCTCTTCCATTTGGCTCTTCCTGAATTATGTCCTCTATAGCAAACTGGTAATGGTAAGTAAAGTTTTCCTGAGTTCTGTGAGTTATTTCAGCAAATCATTAAACCTAAGGAGGGGGTTGAGGGCACCCCCAATTTATAGCTGGTGTGTCAGTAGTATAGATGGCCTGAAACTTGTGATGTGCTCCCAAAGTGGGACAGTCTTGTGGGGTTGCCCTCTAAGGTGTAGGATCTGACACTAACTCCAGTAGACAGTATCAGAACCGAATAGAATTATTGGACACCCAGTTGTGGTCAGAGTGTTGGAGAGATGGTGCTGGAAAAGACACTGTTTTTGGTGCCAGGAGGGAGGAAAACCTCTCAGTCTACTCAAAAGTGAGGCACTATGATGCGATGCACTAAGACCATGGGTCAGGACACTTTTCTATAGGGTGGTCAGGGAATGAATCACCAATTCTTTGAAGAATTCCAAAATGTCACTATTTGAAGGTCTTTTCTCTGAACTGTTTAGAGGGGAGTCTAAATCTCCTGCCAGGGGGTGTTTGTGTGTGTGCATATGCGTGTGTAGGAGAAAGTAGTTCTGGAAACAGTGAGGGGAAGGAGGATTGGGGGGCCCACAGGATGACATGGGAACTTTATTTACCTGCTCCCCAAGTCCATTTACTCCAAAGAATTAACTGCCAGCTTTCTGCCGGGATGTGAGGGAAAGACTATTGACTGAAGGTACACACAGGGAGAGGAGACCAATGGGCTTAACCACATGACGGGCAAATATCCAACAAACAAAGGGCTTTACTCTTACATTTCTTTTGAAACTTTCGTTGCTTATAAACACTGAGCAACTCAGAGTTTCTTCAGGGTGAAGCAGCTCTGTCCCCACTTGTCTGCAAGCAATTGGCTTTCTCCTTTCTTCATTTGCCAAGGTAATTACCAGTCTTCCATTCATCTCTCACCTTCCAAAAATTTGTTGAAAGCATTTATGGCAAATTGTCTCTCATTCTCTTTGACCTTGTTGATTAATTTGTTTTCAAAAATTCCTCGGCTGTCATTATAATGAAATTTGGTAGGAAAAAAAGTTAGTTATGGCCTGGTAGTTTTAACTGGAAGTTTCCTTTGGAAATCTTAATTTTTATTGGGGTCCAAACCCATGCACTTCTCTTTTAGGCAAATCCCTGCTGTTTACTAAGTAAACAGTAAACAATCTAGAGAAATAGTTAGTCTTAGTCTGTATTTCATAGCCTATATTTACTTAAACACAATTCAAATAATCCTGGTTATTTAGTATTCTAGCTTTTGGTGGGTTAGAGGCAGAATTTTAGTAGGAAGTTAGATATGAATGTGGCTAGACTCATATATGCTATAGTATAAAGACTAGCTGGCAGACCAAAAGGTGGCAGGACACATATAATAACAAGTTAAAAGAATGCATAACAGTAGAACAATTTATAGAGGTACAAAGAGTTCTGTGCATTTAAAAAATGCATTGCTGCAATTAAATGTAATGCTGATGCCATCTTCCTATTACAAAACCTTCTGTGGCTCCTCATTGTCGGTAGATACAAGTCTAATGTTCTCTCACTGTTCCATCGATACCCAAGCATTTGACCTGTGGTACCAGCAAAACACCCTGCTCTATTTCACCTTTCACTGAAGAGGTGTGAATTTCTTAGCAAGGCACACCCTTTCTTGCCATCGCAAGTCATCCTTCAAGACCCATTTGAATTCTCAAGATGTATTCTCCCTCCCTCTCTTCCTTATCCCCATAACTCTTGTTTAGAGATATATAACAGCACCTGTGAGGAATTTTGAACTTACATGTCTGCCTTACCTCCCCAGTTGGATCATATGCATCAAGCAGCAGGGGGCTGTTGTAATGGATTGAATGTGTCCCTCCCAAATTCATGTGTTGAAACCCTATTCCAAATGTAATGGAATTTGGTTGTGGGGTCTTGGTAGGTAATGAAGTCACAATGGTGGGACACTTGTGAATGGGATTGTAAGAAGAGCCTGGGAATGAGGTAGCCTACTTTCCACCATGAGAAAATGCAAGATGTTGGGCAGTCTGTAACTCAGGCAGAAGGTCCTCACCAAGAACCCAACCATGCTGGCCCCTGACCTGGGACTTCCAGCCTCTAGAGCTGTGAGAATAATACCTGATAGTTATATTTGTTATATATATGGTATATTTTATAAGTTATATAATTATATTTTACAATATATTTTAGACTATGGTATATTTGTTGTAGCAGCCTGAACTGACTAAGACAGCCGTTACTCTTGCCATAATGCCTTGCCAGTAAATATTCCTGAATAATGTTTGATAAACCCAATCAACAGTATAATAATTGATGTTTCACATCATAATCTTTATTCCAAAGGACAGGTCAAACAGGAATCTATACACTTCATTTAAGAAGAAAGCATATGTGTGCAACAAAAAAATGAAAAAAGAAAAAAAAGAATGCCATATAATGAAATCATTGAGTATGTGATGTTTTGAAATTGGCTTTTTTCCTCAGTATAATGCCCTTAAAAAATACTAAAAATGAAACAAGAAATAAATTTGTATGATGTATAAAAGAAATATGACCTTTAGCTTATCAGAAACTTTATTACTTATTGATACAATAGTGAGGCATTGTTTTTCACATGGACAACAATTCTCTTATACCATCAAGCTGTTTCAGGTTGAACATTATAGCTTATGTATAGAACATCAACTATGTCTTTTTAAACAGAGGCACTATAAAGGGATTGTGGCAGGTAGGGAAAAAGGTGAACATTTTTATTTCAGTATGTTTTGGGGAGCAGCTATGTGTTCCTTGACACAACTGACCTGTTCCCGAAATATTTGGGATCAAACCTTATCTTGCTATTGACTCGTGTTGTACTTTGAAGGTGCTTTTATCTTTGCTTCGGATTGATCTTTGATTAGGTGTGACTCCTGACACATTTGCTTTAAATTTCTCTCTCCTCCCCTGTCAAGTGGTTAATGATCTCAAAATGTCACACTGGATTCCACGGATTTCCCAGGAAGTCAAGTGTAGGTAGAAAAATAAAACAAATTTAAAAATGGAGAATCACCTTACTGGTGTTTTCAACGCATATGTGCGAGGCCAGCATCATGGGTATGTGAGCTGGGCAGTTGCATGGACCCGTACTCAGTAGGGCCCCATGCTTGGTTGAATGCTCTGCTGTTACTATCTTGACATTCCTAATAATTTTATCTTGTGTTGCACAGGTGAGGTCTGACAGGGCAATGGAGCATGTATATGAACTGAAGAGATACATACCATGCGTGGGTCTGCTGGTCTTTGCTGCCCATTTGCAGTCAGTGTTTGCAATGGCACATGATATGGGACTCTGGTAGACAGCGATGCATGGGAATTCAGCTCAATTCAAAGCATGTATGTGTACAACATACAAAGCAGGCTGTAGTATTGATATCCCGGGGAGGCCACATTCTCTGTTCAAACCAGACTTGCTTTGAATGCAGAAAGAAGAAAAGGACATTGTAAGAAGCATGAATGATCAAGAAACCTTATCGTATCCTATATAACCTTATAGGCTGGTAATGATACGAAAGGAAAGGGAAAGATAGGACATGAATTGTTGTTCCTTTCCTTCCAGTTCTTCCTAGCTCATCTGTAAGCCTAAAATAGAAACTGGTCGGTAGAATGTGAGTGTGTGAAGAAGTAAGATAAAAAAAAAAACAAAAACAAACAAACTTGATTTAGCTTCGTGCAACGTTTCTGCTGTTCTGATAAGAACAAAATACATAAGCACATATGAGCTATGAAATATAAATTGTGTAAATTTCGTGATTCCTTGCACAAGTTAAATACTCTTATATTTTCATTTAAAGCAGCTATTATACAATATAAGGATGAATGGTAAAATTCATGCGAATAAATTATTCTCATTCTGCTTCATACTGGAAGTCCTAGCCATTGCAGTAGAAAAACAAGAGATAAGAGGCATTCTGACTGAAGAGGAAAAATTAAGACTGTCCCTATTTGCAGGTGACACAACTATCTATGTATAAAATCTCAAGGAATTAAAAAAAAAAACAACAACCTCGTAGGACTATAGTGAGTTTAACAAGGTTACAGGATAGGAGGTAAAAAACATCAGTTGTTTTCTATATACTAGCAGTGGACTACTGAAACAGATTTTTTTTTTTTTAAAGAGTGATTATTGTATTACTTTGCTAGGGCTACCATAACAAAGTAACACAGACTAGATGGCTTAAATAACAGAAACTTTTTTTTTTTTTCAATTCTAGAGACCAAAAGTCTGAGATAAAGGTTTTGAGCAGGGTTGGTTTCTTCTAAAGCATCTTGCCTTGGCTTATGGATGGTCATCTCCCTGTGTACTCATGTGCTCTTTTCTCTGTGTGTGTCTGTGTTCTATTCTCCGCCTCCTATAAGAACACCAGGAATATTGGGTTAGGGTCCACCCTCATGACCTCATTTTAACTTAATTATCTCTTTAGAGACCCTATCTCTAAATATAGTCATACTCTGAGGTCCCGAGACTTCAACACACGAATATTGGGGATGGGGATATGCAGTTCAGACCTTAACAATCATTAACAATAGCTAACTATTATGAAATAAGGTATTGCTAAAAATTAAATACTTCATTTGTAAGTCTTAAAAATTAAGGCTTAAAAATGTGCAGAATCTATATGTTGAAGACTTTAAAGTGTTATGAGAGAAATCAAAGATGTCCTAAATAAATGGGATAGACATATTATGTTTATGGATTATTATATAATTAAACATAGTAATATGTTGACTCGACACACATTGGCCTATAGATTTAAGGCAGTTTCAATCAAAATGCCATCAGGATTTTTTGTAGATAAGAACAAGATGTTTACAAAATTTATATGGGAAATTAAAGGAATTAGGATAGCCAAAACAATTTTGAAAAAGAAGAAAGTTGGTGAACTCCACATGACTTAAAGACTTGCCTTAAAGCTGTAGTTATTAAGACTGTGAAATGTTGGGGAAGAGATAAGCCTATATATCAATAAAACAGAACAGAGCATTCAGAAAAAGACCCACACAAGTAAAATTAACTTATTATTGACAAAAGTGCAAAGATCAATAAAAAGAGAGAGGATAGTTTTTTTCAACAAATGGTGTTGAAATAGAGATCCTGTTTAAAAACGTGAACCTTGACCTCAGCCTCACACTTTATACAAAAATTAACTCAGAGTGAATCACAGATCTAAACGTAAAATGTATAAAAATTTTATAAAATTTTATAAAATGTATAAAAATTTTAAAAAGTGAAAATCTTCTTGATTTGGGGTTTCACAAAGACATCTTAGACAAAGGTGCGCCTGGGTGGCTCAGTGGGTTAAGCCTCTGCCTTCTGCTCAGGTCATGATCTCAGAGTTCTGGGATCGAGCCCTGCATCGGGCTCTCTGCTCATCCAGGGGCCTGCTTCCCCACTCCCACCCCCCATCTGCCTACTTGTGATCTCTCTCTCTGTTAAAAAAAACAAAACAAAACAAAACAAATCTTAGACATGACAGCAAAAGTAAAACAGATAAAAGAAAAATACTGATAAATTGGAATTCAACCAAATTAATCACTTTTGCTTTGCAAAAGACATTCTTGAGGAAATGAAAATAGAAAACTATGGTCTGAGGGGAAATCTCTCAAAGACTCATGTCTGACCAACAACCTGTATCCAACTTGTATCTCTCCAAATTCAAGAGTAACACAACTACCCAATTTTAAAAATGAGCAAAACTTTTGAAGATATTCCATTAAAGAAGATACGTGGAAGGCAAGGAAACTCATGAAAAGATGTTCAATGTCATTAACTATTAAGGAAATTCAAATGAAGGACAAAATGAGGAACCATGTATATCTATTCAAATGACCCAAATGGAAAAACATACTGACAATTCCGAGTGTTCATGAAGATGTGTGGCAACTAAGATGCTCATATGTTGCTGGTGGGAATTCAAGACAGTACAGCTATTTGGTATTTTCTTTCAAAGTCGAACAGACACTTACCATATGACCCAGCTATCCCACTCCTAGATACTTACCCCAGAGAAATGAAATTTTATGCCCTCACAAAAACCTGTACAAAATTGTTTATGGCAGCTCTTCTCATAATTGTCCCAAATCAGAAACAACTCAAATGTCTTTTATAGGTGATAAACACACTGTGGGTATATCCATACACTGGACTGCTACTCAGCAATTAAAAAAAAAAGAATGAACCATTCACATGTACACACAACAACAGCAACAGTAACAACTTGAATAAATCTCATATTCATTATGTCCAGTGAAAGAAGCCATTTACAAAAGGTAATAGACTCCATGTTTCTAGTTACATGACATTTCAAAAGACAAAACTATAGAGATAAGTGCTTACCAGGGTCCATGGGGGGGGTGGTGGGGTGGAGAGTGGACTACAATAGGAAGTAAGAGAGAGTTTTTTGGGGGTTGATGAAACTGTTTTTTTTTTTTTTTTTTAAATCCATAAGAACCTCCATTTCAAACTGCTGGGGTTGAAGAGCAAGGTTTTCGTTCAAGGTGAGTGTTCTGTACTCTTTTTTTCTTTTCTTCCTTTTTTTCTTTTTTTAAAGATTTTATTTATTTAGTTGACAGAGAGAGACACAGTGAGAGAGGGAACACAAGCAGGGGGAGTAGGAGAGAGAGAAGCAGGCCTCCTGTGGAGCAGGGAGCCCGATGCAGGGATGCAGGATGAGATCCCAGGATCATGACCTGAGATGAAGGCAGACGCTTAACGACTGAGCCACCCAGGCGTCTCTTCAGTACTCTTCTTTCAAAAACTTTTAATATTCTGCACTATGCGTAGTTCATGGCATGAATTAGAAAAATCCTGCCCAAATCGATGAATCCAGTTCATGAAATGGGAATTATGGATGAATATGTATTACCCACATATCAGTATTTTGATGCTGGTAGGTTTTACAGAAGAGCCGGTCGTTTTGAATCTGGCTTTCACCTGAAGTGAGTTTTGTCTTTTGAAGGCAGCAGAGGGATTTTGGTCATGGTCAAGTCTCTGGGGACAGACAACCAGATGACTGTTCAGGAAACAGTTTGGGGTGTGGAAAGTCCTGTTATAAGCCACACCCCTTATTACCTTCCTTATAGCAGAAGCTGTGAGCCCTCTCATGACATCTAATCCTTGCTCTTTTGTGTTTTGTTTGGGACTTAAAGTGACAGGGTTCTCCCCATTTTATTTATGGAGACAGATATTAGAAGAGCAAGCAAACAAGCAAGAGCTCTAAACAAATACATCTTAAGCACGAGGTCTGCACGTGTTGCAGATTTTCTTTCCTCATTTTTCGTGCCCAAACTCATTTCCAGAAAGGACCAGAGACCTCTAACCCCTTGCTAAGAACAAAAGATAATAATCTCAGTTGTGGTATCACATGTGTTTCCCATGAGAAGGGAGATTCTTTAGGGAAGACCCTCCCCCCCCACCTCGCCATTTGTCGGACTGTCCTCTGGGCACCCCCTGGTGGTCGCTTAGGTGGAGAGTCTCTCCTTTCCTGGTCTCCAGAAAGCAGCTCCCTGGCTGGAACACCTCCATAAATCAAATAGAAACATTCTGATTCGTTTCTTTGGAGCAACAAGAAATAACTGATCAGCAAGAGAAGCAGCAGCAGAAAAGAAAGTATTTTCTGACCCAGTAGTGTTAAAATGTTGTCATCAGGACTTGGAGTCCTTGTGGTTTTCTTCTGTGGCATGAGTAAATCTCTTTGCCCCTCCCTGTGCTTTAGTTTTCTCATCTGGAAAATGAGAAACTTAAACTAGATTATTTCTAAGGATGCTTTGACTTTAAACTTATCTGTTATCTAGTGTAGGTATTTTGGGGGCTTCTACAGAGGTGTTGGAAGCCATTTCTGCTCCCTGACCTAGCACCAGCCCTGAGTAGAGATCAGTGCCTGGGAAACTGAAGGCAACGTGAAGACATCTCGTAGGCATCTTTTTGACCTCTATCACTTAACCCTTTCCACCTGTGGAAGGGAAAGAATCCTGAATATTTGAAAATAGATGATAATGATTAGGGCACAATTGAAGCCAACTGAAACTTCATGTCTTCAAGAAGCTCTCATCCAATCACAGTCAAAACCCACCAGTCTTCAGAAAGACATAAGGATACACATTTAAATCCTACACTCCCGATAAAAGTGTAGTAAGATTCTCTTTCTACACTTTTTGGTCCTGTCCATCATTTTAGGCTTCATAAGTCCTGAAGCTGAAACTTGTATTTTAAAAAATACATCTCACATTTACTTATGTCTTACAGATAATGAGGCCATTGATCCCTACAACATCCTGTGTATTTTTAAGCAACTCACTCAGGTGCTCGCACCTTCTATTTTCCTTACTGGTGAGTTGGGGATATGAAAGAGAACACCCATGAGGACATGTTTTGTAAGGGGGTCACACAAATATGCATGTGTGTGATACTGAAGCTGATTCACAGCCAGATCCTAGAGATGTACTTGGAAGTTGCAACATTTTCCTACAGAACATCAAGCAATTATTTCACATGTTTCTTGGCTTAAAATTAGAATTCCTCTTTAGTGCATGCTGTCTTTATTAGGAGGAAGACACATTACATTTCTTAGAGAAAAACACATCCTAAAACTGACGAACGGACTACACTGAAATCCAGACGACTCACGAGAAATACTGCATTTCCCATCAATTTGGCTATGAAAAAATAAATTCTGTTGGGAGAAGAGGACAGAGAAAGGTTTGTTCCTTCTTTCAGAAGGAAGCCTCCATTCAGGGTGCTGGCACTGAAGAACAAGGTTGCCTTTCAAGGTGAATGTTAAATGATCTTTTAAAAACTGCTTTTAAGGGGCGCCTGGGTGGCTCAGTGGGTTAGGCCGCTGCCTTCAGCTCAGGTCATGATCTCAGGGTCCTGGGATCGAGTCCCGCATCGGGCTCTCTGCTCAGCAGGGAGCCTGCTTCCCTTCCTCTCTCTCTCTGCCTGCCTCTCCGTCTACTTGTGATTTCTTTCTGTCAAATAAATAAATAAAATCTTAAAAAAAAAAAACTGCTTTTAATAATCAACTAGAGGGGCGCCTGGGTGGCTCAGTCGGTTAAGCATCTGCCTTCGGCTAAGGTCATGATCTCAACATCCTGGGATGGATTCCTGCCCCAGGCTCCCTGCTCAGTGGGTAATCTGGTTCTCCCCTTCACTCTACCCCTCCACCCTTGCTCATTCTCTCTCAACAAAATAAAATAAAATTAAATAAAAATAAAAAAAAATAAAAATAAAAATCAATTTGAGGAGCGGTCACTGGCTTGTTTAAGAAAAAACAGGTCTGAACTGATGAATCCAGTTCATCAAATGGGAGTAATAATCATAAGGCATTTATAAAGATCATCTAAGAGAATAGGTATTTTAAACGCCGAAGAAAATAAAAGACCAAGAAGTCTTAGGTCCTATGAGGCTTACCATGTCTGTGTTTTTGAAAATAAAGGATACAAGGATTTCAGCTGCATGGGGGGAAAGTGGTGCTGAGCTTTGTCTATGGTAATGCAGTGGAGGGTGACCCTGGTTCTATAGTCTTTTATCCAGGGGGATGAACTTTTTCTATTGCTGTGGTGTGATTCCAAGTTTCCTGTCCTGTTCCCCTTGAGCCGCTGTATTTCTGAAAAGTGACTTCCCTCCCTTTTGAGCCAGTCCCGAGTTCTCTCAGCACCTGTCTTTTCAACAGGTCAGCCTTTGTGTGTCTCCTTCTTTACAGGAACACACGCCACCCCAATCCCTCTTCACCAGCTCATCCTTGGGACCGAGGAATGGGGACTGCGGTTCTCCTCTTTTGGCCTCTATCCCACATCAGTCCGGTTGCTCCCCCTGAGTGCTCGCTTCTCCTCAGAGTCGTCCTGCCACGGTGCCGGGCATGTGGGGAAAAATGCTTGTGACAAGTGGCTGTGTACCTCTGAGGACTCCCTTGATCCTAGGGGGGTGGTGGGTGGCAGGGAATCTTTGCCGAGAAGTGGAAATGGTGATGCCTTCCCTCAGAGCACACCTAGTTGTTCCAGGAAGCCAGGAAGGATTGTGGCTTGGCCGAGCCTTTTCTGCCCTACTTTGTCAAATGTTGTCTCTTCTTCCTACAGCAATCCTGGGAACTCTTTTCATCCCAGGGTTTTATTCCAAATGGAATGTTAAGAGGGTTCAGATGCTGAGAGACAGCTCAGGGCGGTGGGGGTGGGGAGAGGTGTGAGCTTGTCCAGATCTGTGGCTTTGCCAGGACTGTTTTTAAGTTGACACAGGGCTAAATAAAAAGCCCCTTGCTTTGATCTCAGGGACTTCCTGGGTAGACTGTCTGATTAGATAAAGATCACGTATCTCCCCCCACCCCCCATCCTTTAGGAAGTAATCTAAGCTTTGCAGCCATTCCTTGTCTTGCCCTCCTGTCTCCTTCTCCAAGTATGGTTCTCTCTCTGTCTCATTGGGTCCCTCCCTGGGTCTTGGGTTTTTCTTTCTGTTTGAGCAGGAAAAGGAGCCTGAGAAAACAAGGCACTTCTTCCCCCTTTAAGTCTTCTTAAGTTGTTTAGAAACAAAGCAAAAGCTTTGTTTGAGAGCCTCATATGGACCTCGTCTGGTCCCGGGCATCAAAGGGATTTGGTCTCTATTTGCAACATGGTCAGCTGCTGGGATGCTATGAAGTGAGCGAGGTGGCAGGTGGAGGGTTTGGAGACAGAAATACAGTCAGTCACTGAACTGGGTTCATCCATCAGGACAATAGGGTGTGAGGTGAATGGTGTGTGCAGGGGCCTCTTCTCTTAGAGAAACCTGTAACTCTGTAACCGAGACCCGGACCCTCAGGAGATGCCCCAGAAACTGTCTCTGACACTGAGGAACTGGCTTGCTCTTGGGATTGGGGCAATTTTAAAAAATCCTTTAATTGAAAGAGGGAGGTGAACCATGAGAGACTATGGACTCTGAAAAACAGTCTGAGGGGTTTGAAGTGGCGGGGGGGGGGTGGGAGGTTGCGGTACCAGGTGGTGGGTATTATAGAGGGCACAGCTTGCATGGAGCACTGGGTGTGGTGAAAAAATAATGAATACTGTTTTTCTGAAAATAAATAAATTGGGAGAAAAAAAAATCCTTTAATTGAAAGAGCTGCCAAATTAGAAATCATCTAGGCTGGGTCATAACTTTCCAGCTTTGTTCGGGAGACTCTCTTTACGACATTAAAAAATGAACCTTTGTCAAAGGGTACATGCGCTTTTAATATTTTATTTAAACCTCTGTGCCAATCACTGTCCTGAGTGACACTCACAATTTACAGAATATGAATGTTAACTCCTTAAATCTTCATGACGACCACAGGAGCAACAATACCAAATGAAGAAACTAGAACACAGAGAAGTGAAGTATTTTGCTCAAGGTCACACAGCTGGCATGTGGCAAATTACAGATTCAAACTCAGGCCATCTAGTCCTGAGACTCCGACTTTGCTGCCCAGCCCCTCCCCCAAACACACCCAAGCTTAGAAATTCACTGAGAAAATACACAAGGGAAGAAAGCATATACATTTCTGAATTCAGTAATACTTTTAAATATTTTCATTCACATGAAAAATAGTCACACGTGTATGTGGGAGGCAGTTGAATGTAGAGGTTCATTCATCAATTTCATAAACAATTCTTTGAAAGCCCGCTGTGCCTGCCTGGCCCTGGGCTAGGTGCTGGGCATCACGCAGAGTTTGAAATACATGGGGTTCCTGCATTCCAGCCGAGGCTTTAAGGCCAAGGGCCTGGACAGGAGACGGAGGATCCCATGTGCACAGCAATGCTACTGAGGGTTTTAGATGCTGTGGGGCCAGGGACCTGGAACTTCCTGGAACAGAACATCCCTCTCCTTGGATCCAAGCGACAATCGTCACTTACCCTGGGAGGAAAAGTGATGTCACTTACACTGCTCATGGGGATCCTTGCCTGGTCTGATCACACTTGCCATAAAAAGTGTGACTGCATTTGTCATAAAAATTCATGCGGTTTAGGTACCTGTAGAAGAAACCTGCTCATTTTTCTCTCCAGTATCTTCTTTCTTTGTCGTGGGCTCTTGTTAGCTGGGGCACCTGGCTGCCCAGATAAAATCTTCCTCCTCTCTTACAAATAGTTGAGGCCAGAGGACTGAGTTCTGGTGAATGAGATGCAAAGAGAAATGTGCCTGCAACTTCTGATAAATCCTTTTTCACTGGCTGGAATATAAATGTAATGGCTGGAGCTTGGGTAGTCACTTTAGACCATGATGTGGAAATGGCTTGAACAGAATTGTGGAAGAAACTGGATCCCATACTTCCCTGGGGCTATCTATGGCCAGACTTACTTATCACAAGACACCAATGACCTTCTATTTATTTAATCCATGGTTACCTTGTTTGATACAGCCTCCCTCTTAAATAAGGTGCTTAAATGATGTGCTCTTACTCTTATTTACTTGAATCTTCCTAAAGCTACCCAACATCTGTCCAATATGCTTCCTTTCTTCTTAAATTAACCAGAGTTAAGTTCTCTTGGTTTCAGCTTGGAGTCCCTATTGGCATCATCTGTCGCCCTTGGGTTTGTAAACACAGGATGATACCAATGCTTTTAAGGTTAAAATATCTCCTGAAATACAAAGCTAGTATGCCACACAGAACTCTGTAAGGAAGTCTGAATTCTCTTCAGAATTTGGGAAGTATTTTTGCTTGGGGCATACTCTACTATCCTTTCCATGGATTTATCTTAGTTCTGTGTAAAAAGACAAGATGCTGTGTTTTTTCCAGGGCCCATGACCCCTCCGTCTTTGCTGAGGGTGTGTGTCGGGGGGAAGCTTTCACTGCAGGGCATGGTTAATGGGGCCTGGGGTCCGAGTTATTGGTCACTTCCCATGGGAAGGGAAGCTCGGGCCCTTTGCTCTGCAGCTGCACCTGCACACGTCTCCCCACCCCTACCCTCTGCCCCTGACTTTGGGGTCCAGGGTCACCCCCTCAAAGCAGGTTAGGCAGATCCTCTAGCCTTCAGTCTTTAGGTGGGGTCTTCAGAATTGTCAGGGCTCTCTTCCCTCCCTGCTCACCAGCAGAGTTTGCACAGTTTCTGTGGGCCCTGGGCTGCTCAGAGAGCTCCCTTCCTTTGACCAGACTTCAGACACACCATTGCCAGGTACCCTGAGACAACAAGATGCCATACCCCTCTAGGGGCCTTTGTTGTGTCTGGGGTGTGTGTGTGTGTGTGTGTGTGTGTGTGTGTGTGTGATGGGGAGGGGTTACTCTTTTTCTGTGGTCACAACTTAACCCCGTCATATCTCCAGGTGTCATAGTAATCTTAGAGTTCTGAAAACCAACCCTGTCTTTTTTTTTGGACAGATAAATAGGCTAGAGTATGGGATATATTTTTTTTTCCAGATTCCCATTTCACCATCCTTCTCCTCTTTTCTTCTATCTCTTCTCTAAGCTGTGCCTTGCTGAGCCCTCTTCTCCCACTTTCCTGAGTGACTGCACTCTGTTAGGATTACGTGGGGCTCACTCCTCAACCCTTAGCCCCTGGAGACCCAGACAGGATGTGGGTCAGTGACCCCTGGTGCATCTGAGCTCTGCCTTCTATAACTTCCAGTTTCTGACTAGAAGCAGAAACATCTGGCATGCCAGGCCCACATCTGGTTCATCCAGCGGAAGCCGGAAGTTGCTCATAGTCTAGCTGTTCTTACTCTGTTTGGTTTTCGGCATTTCAATTTTTCAGGGGAGCGGACAGTGGGAGAATTCCGTGCAGATGAATACTGAGTCATCGGTGACGGCAGTGAGATAGACCCTCTCAGAAGAACCAGTGGGAACAAGAGCCTGACTTCAGTTTGGAAGGTGCTCCGATAAGAATCAAAGCTTACTCCCTCACACCCCTCCCAGATGCTGGTTCCATGTAGGAAAGGTGGGGGCAGAGGAGGCAGAAGTAAGCAGACAAGCTACCTGCATGTCTGATGTCCAAACAGTGAAAGAGGACATGTGGTTGAGGCCAGCCATCCCCAGGTTTAAATATGGATCTACTACTTGAGTGATTGTGGGCAAGTCTTTCTACTACCTGAGACTTGTCCTCAACTGTGAGATTTTTAAAAAGGTGACTGAGATGATTTCTGGATCCAATGTCTAGCCCAAAGGAGATGCTCAGTTAGCGGGCATTTCAGCCCGAGATGGGAGTTAGCGGCCCCAGAAGGGGCAGGTTTTGTGCCGTCTTCAGCTTCTCCCGCAGATCTGGGGACAGGACTGCAGGGGTGGGTGGCAGGAGCTGTGGCTTAGCAAGGCTGTGGGATAGGCTTCGGGCATCCTGTTCTGTAAATGCTGGATTTGGGACCATGTTCCCAGTGCAGGGCTCTGTCTATCCCAAGGGCTCTGTCTTATCCCAAGAAAGAAAGGAAGACTGAATCTGGGGAGAGGCAGCGTGTGTGCTTCTCTTGGGAGAACCAAGGCGGCTGCTAGCTGGAGTGGCTTCACTGCCTGGGAGTTGGTGAATACACATGTCCTACCTTCAACATTACCATCAACAGCCAATGGAGGCCTGCACGTCATCCTCTGTGTGTGAACTCATGTATACCCAGGGGCGTCAGACTCATGACCCTGTAGGATGCCATCCAACTTCACTACGTTTATTTTTTCTTTCTGGTTTTTTGAATTTTTAGTCCTTAGTTTAAAATATATCACATATACAGAAAATAAGGTAACAATTGTTCATTACGCAGTGCTCAGATTTAACTAGGATTAATATCTTGTAGTATATTTTGGGTTTCCTTTTTAAAAAAAAATAAATAACACCTTACTTCTAATGTTTTCCACCTTTTTCACCCACTCACTGTCATCCATCCCCAGAAGTGACAGTGACCTTGAAGTTGGTGGTTAGCCTTCCCGTGCATAATTTAGTACTATTACCTGTGTCAGTGTCCAGACATAATATACTATTGTTTTGTGAGTTTTTAAATTATTGACAATGTGTAATACTTTATAGATCCATTTGAAATTTACTTTTTTGCATATTACATGTTTATGACACATCTGTGACAGTATGCATAGCTTTGGATCAGATTTTAACACCTGGACGGTATTCTATCTTATTAACGCATGGTTTATGTGTCCATCCCACTGTTGGTAGACAAGTTGTTTCCAAATTTTGATGATATAAAGAAAGCCATCAGGAGTGAAATTGGTGACTTCTGCTGTTGGTGACACAGTATCCACTGTACTAGGTATAGTCAAGTTATCACCCAAGTTTATATCCCCATAAGCAGTGGCAATAAGAATTTCTGTTTTGGGGGGCACTGGGGGACTCAGTTGTTAAGTGTCTGCCTTCAGCTCGGGTCATGATCCCAGGGTCCTGGGATTGAGCCCTATTTAGGCTCCTTGCTGGGCAGGAAGCCTGCTTCTCCCTCTCCCTCTCCTCTTGCTTGTGTTACCTCTTTTGCTGTCTCTCTCTCTCTCTGTCAAATAAGTAAATAAATAATATTAAAACAAAAGAATTTCTGTTTTTTCACCATCTTGCCAATGCTTGATATATCAGATTTTTTTTTCCTAAATGAAATGTAGCAACTCTGACTTACTACTTACAACTGCTGTCATTAATCACATCCTCATCTGGTCCCATGGTACCTATCACATTGTATTATAGCTGTTTGACGTAGTCACCCACTGAGCTATTCTTTTATGACAGGGTTCCTGTCTGTTCCTATTTGTGTTTCAGGATCCAGCATGGTGAATTGTGACAAGCACAGAGTAAGGGCTCGGTGTACCTCCATCGACTTAAATCCAAAAAGAAGAACATCGAAGAATGGTTAGTGTAGGGGCAGAACCAAGATTGATCAAAGAATCAGAACCTTCAGCCACTCCTGGATAGAATGTCAACCAGTATAACTACTTTGGAAAGCTGTTGGGCAGCATCTGCTAAAGCTGTTCACGCCCTAGCACCTGCTAATTCCACTTCCAGTGGAAATGTTTGCAGACAAGCATGAAAAAATACACCCTGGACCATTCACGGCAGCACTGTTTATAAAAATTCCAAACAGGCAACCCCCCCAAATGGTAGAAAAGGCAAATAGAGAGGTGCAGACTAGACAGTGATGAGAATGAATGACCATAACTGAACACAGCAGTATGGAAGACTTTCACAATACAATGTAGAACAAAAGATGCCAGACCTCAGGGAGCACCTGCGGCAGGATTCCGCCGACGTTCGAAATCAAGCAAAATCAATCTCGGGTCGTGACACTGATTACTTTTGGCAGGAAGTGGTTCCGAGCTGGAAGGTGGCGCGGGAGTGACGGGAATGTTTTAGTTATTTTCTGTTGAGGTAACATTTACATATGATGAAATTCAATTTTTTTCCCCTAAGGGTCCAATCCAGTGGGTTTTGACAAACGCAGCAAGTTGTGGAGCCACCACCATAATAGAACATGTCATCCCGGGGAGATCCCTCCCAAACTTTCTGTTCTCTTTTTTGACGTTGCTCATGAATATGTTCGCTTTGTGAAAATTCGCCGAGCCACAAAGATTATGATACATGTGCATTTTTCCGATTGTATGTTATATATCAGTCAAAAGTTTGAAGGGTATTATTTGTTTGTTTGCTTGTTTATTACAGAGTATTAAAAAAAAAAAAGGGAGGATTGTCCCCAAAGCACAGCAGCTGGCTACATGATGGCTGGTTGTGTGGCAAAAGGAACAAATGAGGAACAGGGAAAGGCGACCGGAATGGCACAGTGTAGAAATGTTGGAGAAGAGAAAACAGAATGAGCTTGCTTTTATCTCAAGCTTTGGTTTAGGGTTGTGGGTCTCTCGTCTTCCTCCGTGTAAAGACCTCACCTCAATAGCATGGAGGACAAGGGGCGTTAGAGAGTAGTAGGGAATTTGGGTAAATTGGAAGGGGAGGTGAACCATGAGAGACTATGGACTCTGAAAAACAGTCTGAGGGGTTTGAAGTGGCGGGGGGGTGGGAGGTTGGGGTACCAGGTGGTGGGTATTATAGAGGGCACAGCTTGCATGGAGCACTGGGTGTGGTGAAAAAATAATGAATACTGTTTTTCTGAAAATAAATAAATTGGGAAAAAAAAAAAAAAAAAAAAAAGACCTCACCTTAGTTATATTGACAACAGGGGCAATGAGTTACTTTAGAAGTTCCAAGGAGGATTTTGTCCCGGGAAATCCTGGCTTTTCTCTTTGCCTTCCCCCGCCTCCTTGTCCATTTGCTAAGCTCTCCAAAGATAAAACAAAACAAAACCCAAGCTGGGTGTAGAAGGGAGCGAAGGAGGACAGAACTAGACAAAGCGAAACCGCATGTGTACTGGTGTGAAATTTGGAAGCAGTGCTTGTTAAGGTCGGTTACTGCTCCCTTTCACTAAGGATTTAAAGGTGTGCTTCATTTAGACCATTCCCTTCCATGGCGAATAAACCTAATATGTAGCCACGACCTTTGTGAAAAATAAACTTAGCTGCATAGAAAAAAATTCCTTTTTTCTTTTTTAAAAGTCAGGCTTGAAATTTTTATATCCTTTGAGTCATGTTCTTGAAGCAACTGGCTGGTTAATTCAAGAAATGTTACTTTCCCAATTCAAACATGACATTTTGAAAATCATCCATGAATTACATGCCTCAAGAATGAAAGGCTTTTCTGTGCCATTTAGAAGTTATTTTATTTTATTTTTTATTTTGAGAGCAATCATGAATATCTGCAAGGGCATATTTATTAGTCCCGGAACAGATAGAAAATTAGCAAAGTCATAAAATTCTTACCCAGCTTTGCTTTTGCAGCTGTGTCTCAATCCACCAATACCCCTGCTGCTAAAATGTTGAGGATGATGTTCTTTTTGCCTTTCCAGGCAAGGTACTGATCTTTGTATGTTGGCTTTCCAACCCCTTACATAGAGATGGAGGTAGGAAAAAATATATATGAAAAACAAAAACCGAAAAACCGAAACTGTCCCTAAGCTTTGTTCTTCCGGTGCAACAAAGAGTTGCTAGTCCCATAAATTTGTTTCCTGAGAAGTCTTACCTTCTGATCCCAGAAAGTGCCCCTCTTCTCCTAATCCTGTATGGTAAACCAACACTAAGCCTCAGAAAAGCAACAGGCTGTAAGCTTTCTGTCTTAATTTATACTACTGTGTTCGGGATCTGTACACATGGATGTATGTTCCTGGGTATACCCACCCAGTAATTACCATGGCAAGCCTTTAATTAGTCTGAAATAGTGCAGGCATAATGGTGACAACCCACACATTTTTCCATTGGAAATTGTAAGTGGATGACAAAGGGAGAACCCCATCCTCTTCCCTCCCCACACATAACTTCCTGTGAAGCTTTTTCATGATTTTGTATGTCAGGTCGGAATCCCTGCTCATGGGGGTACTGATCAGTGTCAGTCGATTAGAACAGGGCTACTCAACGGGTGGGCCATGGAGCAGAGCTGGTTTGTAGTCAGCAGGAGATCAATTAAAAAACGAGGAGAAGGTGTTCAGCAATTTTTAGAGGGATCTGGCAGGGTCATTTTTCTGTCTGTTGGATCTAATTATAAAAACTGGGGACTTATCACTTTGTTTTGTAAAAGCTTGAAAATCTGGTAGAGTGCCAATCTCTGGTCCGAATGAGATTGGATTTTCCTTCTTGATAGAGCTATCACCAACAGCAAAACCTCCTCTCCATGTGAGCATGATGAAAATAAGAGTGAGCTTATATTTGAATGGCACTCACTAAGTATCAAAGCATAAACTCCTGTCTTGGTTTGGGACTCCCCTGGAAGAGAATCCAGAGAGAACGATCTGAGTAGATAGCACACTGGAGAGATGATCCCAGCGAGCCACAGAAGCGGA
Organism: Neogale vison; assembly: GCF_020171115.1. Lineage (NCBI taxonomy): Eukaryota > Metazoa > Chordata > Mammalia > Carnivora > Mustelidae > Neogale > Neogale vison. The sequence goes on along the minus strand of NC_058098.1, from coordinate 38,595,354 downwards.
GTGGCGGAAGAAACATGGGGATAGAAAGGAAGACAGTGAATGGTGTGTTAGCAAACGAGTTGCCTCTGTGGGTGCCTGGAGCTCAGCCCCTCTGGGGGCTCCGAGGAAAGTGCAAAATATGCTTCACAATTGCCCTAGTGGAGGGTGAGGAGGCTGGGACATTCATCCACACAGCTCCTTTCAGTCAGCTGTTCAATGTTCCTGAGGGGGACTGTGAACTCCCTGGTACTTCACTCTGTTCATTGTGCAAGCCAAGGGGCCCCACTGCCCAGAGAAAGTGATGAAGTTACTAAGGCTTGTCGCAACTTCCAGTTGAGAATTGGGTTGGTGGACACAGATGTGTAGGAAGTGTGGTAAGTGCCAAGCGGGGTGCGACAATGAGTAGGTAAGACAGGTGGCCTTATCCAGTTGATAGCTAGTAAACTGAGGTCTAGTTTAGCACTCTAATACAATGTGGAAGATGGTGAGGGGCTGGGAAACCCCTCTCTTCTTTGGTCACCTACTTTGGGCCCATCCAGAGTCCCATGCACTGGCTCTCATAACCAGGTGGTCTACCTCTGTGGCAGACACTGGCTGAGTGCTCACCACACCCCAATCCCTCAACTAAACTCTATTTCCCCATCGTCCTCATAGAAGAGTGTGGCATGGAACAGAGCCCCGGAGAAGGAGTGGACATGATGTATAGTACATCTCTGCTTGACCTAACCTTTATGCTCATCCTGAACACTCTCTACTCTTTAAGCAGGCTGGAATAGAGACGACTCCCAGGTCGTCGTCCTAGAGAGTCCCAGCTTGAAGACGGCCATGCCACAGCATGGAAGGAGTCTGGACCCCTGGGTCATCACTTACAGGAGAGACACTTGGCCAGAAACAAATCCTAGGTTTTACGGTGTTAAGTCGCTGTGATTTTGAGGATTATTACAGCAACTAAGTATTGCAATAAATAATGCAACATACGTGTGTGATCAAATAATTTGTTTCTCTTTCTATCACTTATCATTATCTCAATACTTATTTATTTTTCGGCTGTCTGCCCTCCAACAGGAAGACTCGGATTTGCATACTGTCCTGTCTCCGGCGTCCGCTGGCAGAATGACAGAGCTGTGCAGAATATGTAGAAATAAAGCCAGGCCCTCTGCGCCCAATATGAGACTCTGTAAGGGTTGATGTAGGGGCATTTGGCAGATCTGAACAATCTGAGTAAAAGCAGGGTGAGTTAGAGAAAAACAAACAAACAAAAACCAAACTGATTCTGTGAGTGTCGGGAAGACTTGGGAAAGGCGTAGAACAAAGAGGAAGGTTACGAATGTTGGCTTGGTGGTTAGAAAGGACTGGCTTCAACCAGCTCTGCCATCTATGGAGCATTATGAGTTTGGGCAAGTTCGTTAACCTTGTTGGGCTTCTTTTTCCCCATCTGTAAAATGAATGTGATGTACTCTGCCTGCCTCCCATGGTAAAGGGAAGAGCACTGAGGCACAAAGTGTGAGCTCAGGAAAGAGTGGCAAGGATAGTACTATTCATTGATCCCTGATGTTAGTGAGGCTGGAGAACTCTAACCTCCTGGCCGCTGAGCTACCCAGAGAGAAACACTGCGAAGACTATAATCATGGTGGACGGTTGTACTGGGGCCAAAGAGAAAGCTCCGTGTGCAAGTCCTCTTCCTCAACTTTCCCATGTGCGGCCACTAGAGGGCCTTGGGCATGTCTGTTCTCTCCTATTGGCTTGCTCAACGTGGGGGACCCAAGGGGCCCAGCGCATTACTAGAAAAGGAGCTCTTTTCTTCAGGGAGAATCGAAGGAGCAAAAATTTGATGAGAGGCTTTTGTGGAGTACTTGCTGAGGGGTCATAGGTGCTAAAGGCGAGGGTGCAGGCTCTGCACTCTGCTACAGGCGAAATTGGCCCTTGAGCACGTGATCTATTTGCAAGGAGGGAATTCCTTGGGGTTACCCTGGTCCTGGCTTGAGACCCTGTGCTGAAAATAAGATTGCGTTGTCTTATCAGATACCCAAACAGAGGGGTTCTGGTTTTCTGAGCGCCACTCACTGGCTTCAGGACTGAAAACTAACTTATCCTGATAGAGGCAGACCATAGTTCAGCAAATTTCCAGAGGTTTGGCACTAACCTGGTCAGGTATAGGAGACTAGGGATGTATTCAGTAGGCAAAGAGCCCAGGGGCTCTCCCCTGCTCCCACCTCATCTTCCAACTTTCATATTACTAGGTCAGCAAGGTCTGAGATGAAAAAGGCAAAGAGCCTGTTGAAAATATTGCTTATATCAGTCATTCTCACTTTAGCAGAAAAGCGCTCTGTTCCTTGATAAATCCTTAATAAAGATACCTTAGATATAACTCCAAAACTTACCACTCTTGTTCCTCTGCTCATCGCTTTAAATATACTGGCCTTCAGAAAAACCCAAGCTCATTCTTAGTTCCTTGTTTTTATTCTTACTTTTTTCTAACCCATCCACTTCCCCCTCCTTGTTCCCTGCTTTATGAAATACCAATCCTCCATTAGTCCCAATAGGTACTTCCTTGATTCCTGCCTGTTTTCCCATAGTACTTTGCACTTACCCTTAAAAAAACATTTATCAGAGGGTGTTATCGCACATTTTTTCCCCTCTCTCTCATCACTCAGTTTATCTTCTCATGTGCTTCATCTCATCACTGCTTGAATACCTGTCTCAACAGGGACTTACCACCTCAAAGGCAATGCAATCCGTTGCAACCAACTATCTTTGCAAAAATAGTTTTCTTATTATTAGTAACCAAATCTGCTTCCCTGATACATAGATGTATTAATTCTCTCCCTATCAGTTCACTTGCTTAAAATTCCTTTAGATGTTGATAAGGCTTCTCATGTCATAATTAGAAATAGCTCTTAAATATAGATATTCTGAGAAGGGAAATACAGGGGTAGTTCATTCTAAAGTGTAAATGATTGATATGAACTTTTCCAAAAGAACAGATTTTATTAAGGGAACTTAAGAGTGGGATCAAGAATACCCAAGACACCACCAGGACGTCAACAATTTGATATAGTAGAAAGAGCATTAGGCTAGGAAATGGAAGATGGGTCCAGTGTGATACATTTTTTCCCCTGGGTTTTGGTTTTCTCATCTGGAAAAAGAATAATCTGCATAATGAATAGTTCTACTTACTTCTATCACTGCACAATTTTGTCTGTAAGCAAAAATCTGGATCGTCCTTTCTTATTCTTCTTCTTCTTTATTTTATTTATTTATTTTTTGAAAGGCATAGATGGGGGGAAGGTAGCGGAGGGGCAGAGAAAGGGGGAGAAAGAGAACCTTAGGCAGGCTTCAAGCCCAATATGGAGCCTGACATGGGGCTCGATCTCATGACCCTGAGATCACGATCTGCGCCACAATTAAGAGCTGGATGCTTAACCAACTGAACCACCCAGACGTCCCTCCTCTGGACTGTCTTAAGCCTTTACTCTAGTCTGCTTTTCTTAGTTCTTTTTAAGCTCTGAGTGGGCAAAAACTTACCTGTGTGTCAATGAGTTCAGCCTCCTGAGGACTGGCCTGACATTCTTGGTGCCAAAGGTGTCGTGAGTTATACCACCCACCATCAAGTCAATCAATGAGCCTTTTATTCCCACCTGGTCTGAGCCTCCCTCTCTCCTGCCTCGACGCCCTGGACTTGTTCTTTACGGTATTTGCATCATAAATATTTGCAGGTAACACATTTATTGCAGGTAACACATTTTATTATGATTTTATGATATATTCTCTTTTCCTGGAGTTTTGCAAGTAAAGATTGCATAAGAACAAACTCTTTGTTTGTCCTAAGTTCCACACTACATAACCAGGTCATATTACAATTGCTTGATGCACAAGACTCAATGACTCAATAAATACTTTACAAAAATAATGTAGTTTTTTTCCCCTTTCTTAAAACATAAAAAATTAGAAATTTTATAGATTTGAATCCCCCTACCCTTTTTATATGTATTTACTGGTAATATATTGGTGGAGAAAAAAAATTATTACGACAGTATTAGAATAAAATAGATGAAATGAGGTCCATGTTCTTTTCCCATCTATTTTGCTTTTGTTTTTTCTTCTGCAAAAGTGCTATTACCTATATTTATGTCTGACCTTCCCGCAGCCTTCTGAACCTCCCACTAAGGCGTGAGCAGCACTTCTGCCACTCTATAGCCTTTTAGTAGAATTAGAGCATTATGCTAACATTGGCCTTTTATTTTAAAGCCTATTTAAAACCAGTCCTCAGATTTGCCCCTAAAATCCCCATGTGCCCTCGGCCTCCTATCCAATCTTAGGCAAGGATATTCTGGAAGCCAAGACTCCAGCAGGGTGCCTCAGGACTAAAGAACATTTGGTTTAAGGTGGAATTTTCTTGTTTTTCAGACACTTCCGTTGAGTTATTTAGTTTAAAAGAAAAAATTACTCCCAAATTCCCTTCTCTTCCACCTCCTTGAGCCCCTGTCTGAACTCTCACAGAAGTGATTAAACAGTTTCACAACTCCAGCGAAAAGGTTATGCTTAAGTCACATTCATATTAAATAAGTTATATATAAAAACTGCTTATAACGTTTACAACCCAGTCTTTCCCTCTTTGCTCCTCCAGAAAACGCAGGATCTGGGTGTACACTGAATCCCACCCACGAAGGCTTCCAGGTTCTTCTTCTGGCTCCTTTGTCCCCATCCTCCTGCCAACATCGCCCCTCGGAGGGATTCCAAGGAGCTCTGTGGGCATTTCGGATGGCAAGGTGGCTTCAGACAGCCGTCACCTGGGGCAGGTACACACCCCTAGTGTGATTTATGAAACATATCCTCGTAGTGTATACAAATATCTACGGATGTGGATAAGCCCGGCCCTGCCCTGCCCCGGCGGCAGATCCGCGCACTGCGTTTTGTGTCACAAATACCGGAGGGGACATCTCCTTAGTACTCCCTGGCCTCTTGGAACTGCTTGATGTAATCTTCGTCTGAGGGACTCTCGGTGCACTTCTGTCCGTTGTTGGGAGGCCGGGCCTCGTTGTACCTGCTCCAGTCACCCTTGCAGATAATCCAGGGGAGGACGTCCACCTTGTAGTGGAGCTCGGCTGAGAACTCGGTGCTGATGAGGTTGGGGGTCCCCGCCCCTTTGCCCCTGGTGATGAGCTGCATGTTGTCGCCATAGCAACAGTGCTGGGCGGCCAGCGTGGTACTCTCCAGGGACAGCATGGAGCGAATGCAGTACCGGGCCGTGGGCTTGTAGATCTCCAGCTTCTCCTTGGGCCCACTGGCGTCCTTCCAACGGAAGTCCTTGCGCTTGATGCGGTCGAAGATGTCCGCCGTGCTGTAGGCCACCTCGGTGGGGTAGGAGCAGGGGCAGCTGGGCAGGTCGTTGATGACCTTGTGCATGTACTTCTTTAAGAACTCACTTTTGCAGCCCATCCAACGCTCGCAGCTGTCGGTGTCTGAGAAAGACCAGAGAACCCCTCTCACCATATGCAACAGGGGTGGCAGATTCACACTGACCTCAACTCCTGCCCTCCCAGGGGGAATCCCTGCGGTCCCCTGGAACCACCAGCCCTCGCTTTGGTCATGCTCACCCCTCTTGGCCTTGGGAACTTTATTTGCAGGGCAACCTCCTCCCCATGTATACCATGAAAAATTTCAGACACAAAAAAGTAGAGAGATGAAACTCCAGCAGTGACTCCCTGTCTGCCATCACCTAGATTTAACCATTACAGTTGCTTCGTCTGCCTTATTTCTTGAAAATATGTGACATGATTATCCCTGAATTTTAGGAGGCATCTGAGGAAGAAAGGGAGGTTGCGGGATAACTCCGCTAACACCTATAACAAAATGAACACTAATTCAGGGGGCAATTTTGAATCTCCTCTTTAAGTATCTGGCAACAAGGTGGAAAGTGCCTCAAAGGAGAACTGGTAGTCCCTGGTTTTATTTGTGCCACTCACAAATAAAACTGGAATAAGCTAGAGCTGGTGGCCTCATCTCTTAACCACAGGCACCAAAGAATGACAATCCTTGTAAGCAAATCCATATGATGAGATGTCTCAAAGAGGAAGGGGCAGGTGGCCCCTGCTTTTAGGGAACTTAACAGTAAGGCCCAGAGGCCACTGCCCTCTAGGCTTCCAGCAAGAACCTGCCCCTGGAGGTTGTTGTATTTGGGCTTTATAGTATTAAAATGTCCACTTCATTGTCAATTAATTAATTAATCATTGAACTCATTTAAGACTGAGGTGGTCCTAGTTTGTTAATGTGGATTCCTGGCTTTATTCGGAAAACCAAAATATGTTTGTGTGGGTCCTGCCCTGCCCATGGGAACGACTGGCCCCAGGAACAGGCCACTCGCGTATGCCAAGTTTGAACAGAACAAAATTTGCTGGGGTTGTCTGGGGCTGGGGAACACGTTTGGTGTCGCGGAAACGGAGGCTATAGGGCAGAAAGCCTGTTGGTGTCAGATCGCGGGACTCTTCTGTGCAGTTTAGGCTTGTTCCGAAGGCACTGGGGAACTACTGAAGGTTTTGGAGTGACAGCTAAGTTGAACAGGAAGGAGATACATTCAGTGCTGGTTGCCAGAGTCTGAGTGGGAAAGGACCGAACAGGAGGGGTCAAGCGAGCTCAGAGAGTAGGGCAGCTGGGCCTGGGTGGGCTTGAGGGAAAAGGAGGAGAGACATTAGGAGTGACTCCCTGCTCTGACCCAGATGCGTGGGAGGCTGGTGGTGCCCTAAGAAGGAATCAAGTGGCCAGGATGGGGGCGGGGTTGGGGGCAGGTTGGAGGAGGGCACAGGCTTCTCTCAGAATGAAGAAGAGAGAGAGAGGGGGCATTTCTCAAGCACTCAGAAAGGCCTGGCCTAAGAGGAAGAGTGTGGGATCTTGTGTTCAGTTGTCTGCGATCAAAATCTAGCTCTACCATCTACTAGCACACGCCCTTGTGCACGTATAGTCTCCCTCCCTGTGCTTCAGTATCCTCCTCTCCAAACTGGGGATGAAAAGGATGCCCATCTCGTAAGGCACAGTGAAGATTAAGCTGGAGGAATGCAGGGAGCCTGCAGGCCCAGGGTCCTGCCAGAGGGGATGTGCCAAGGCTCAATGTGGGCCTGAGCTCTAAGATTCCAGCCCTGTGAGCCCCCGACTGAATAGCAGTGAGAGAATGCAGGCTCCCTCCTGGGAAATGTGTGTCTGCAAAGCCAGGGCAGGCCTCCTCCATTGGACAGGGTGTTCAGAAGCAATATTCAGTGAGGCCCTAGAAAATAGCTTGGTTATCATAATTCATGTACCTACAGAACATACACTGACTTATTTTTACCTGTCAAACTTGGTAGGTGTTCAGTGTGATGGTCACGTTCTAAATGCTCTGCCAATATGTACTCATTTAATTCTACAATAACTCCATAAGGGGGCCCTGTGACCTCCTACCATTCGACAGATCAGCTAACTGAGGTGCTACCAGGTTTGGCAAATGACCTTGTGCAGATCAAGCTGTATCCCACCTCAGTGAGGCATCTTCTGTTTGGTCTTCTCTCTTCCCATTCCATGTTTTCCCTCCCCCTGGAAGTTTGTCCTATGTGGACTCTATCGGTGGACCCCTAGATCCCTGACTGCTCTTTGGGTTGAGCCAAAGGGAGGACCTTGTCAGAGACCAGGGCGAGAGAGGAGAGTGAGGTCAATGTATTTGTCCCTGTGGTTCCTCCTTCACTGTTGCAGGTTGGCTACACCCTTCTGCGAACCCAGAATGGTGGCGGGTAGTAGCCCTCTGCACACAGCTACCCTCGTCCCCTCAGGCCAAGGGGCGGTTAGGGCCCCCCATTGTTCTGTCCAACCCCTTCTTGGTGTCCAATCTACCCTGCTCATCAGACCCTCATTGAATGCTCCTCAATTACCTGATTCCAGTGTGTCGTGTTTGTTCCTGCCCAGAACCTGATTGACACCCATCCCTACTCATCTCTGTGTGTCTTTAGACCCACCTCAGGTGTGGCTTTGTCCAACTGGACCTATCCTCCGCAAAAAAGCAAGCAGCTGCCTGTCTGTAGGGTATACAATAGGAAGAGACCTGAGAAGCTCTCTGCCCTCAAGAGACAACTTTTGTTGCTCTACCATTTAGTGTAAATTTCCTGCATTTAGTCTCTAATTTCTTTCAGGGGTGTGTGTGGTGGTGGTGGGGTTAGTAAAAGCATTGTGTTTGCAGAAGGCTCCTGCTAAAGGTAGTTTTTGTGTGTGAAGGACTGAAGTGGAAGCCCTGGGTCACAGAGAATTTCAAACTGCCTCCTGTTCGGCCAACGTCGACGAAGTTTCAGGTGGTACGTGGTAATGTGGCAGAAGGAGTCTCACCTCTCTGCAATACAGAATTGCATCCTGAAGCACATGAAGATATTTTTAAAAAGGAAGTTTTCACCTTGTACCTAGCTGTCACTTGTCATTTGGCTTGGTTCATGCAGACTGTGTTTGGCCTAGCTCCTTCGAGCAGATGAGTAGCAGAGTATGCCAAAGGTTTACGAAAAAATACATGTGGTAGAGGGAGGCAGGCATAATACGGAGAAAGCTCCTTTTCTCTCCTTCCTTCCTTTTGGTACAGAACCAAGACCAGCATTTCCTCACTTTGGGGGGACACTCCATGAAGGCTGTCAGAAGGGGGGTGAGGCCCCACTGGAGACTGAATCCATACTGAGGGGAGAGCTGTCCCACTCCTGTCCCACTTATTGTGGAAGCTGGGTGGCAAGCAAGGCGGACACAGAGGGTGCTCTGCTTGGCCTAGCCTGCTGCAGGAGGCCTGGGACGGCTCTCTCTTGCTTAGAGTATATTCGGTGAGCGAGAAATTCGCTGGGAGAACTGGACCCCGTAAGAGGAAAATGAAACACTTAAATGGACCCTAGGACGGGATGGCACTGCAAAAGCAAAAGGAATTTCCAAAATATTAAATCAATATTTGGATAAAAAATGGGGACAAAGGTCTCCTTACCGACTTCAAACAGTTTGGTGGCATTAAACTCCTCGCTTCCTGCCAGCAGACTCACTTCGGTGGCGGCTGTCCTGAAGGTGTCTTCAATTCCTAAACACAGACAGGAGCTCATTTTTCCCTAGTTATATGGAAAAAGTTACCCCCCACCTCCTGCGCAAATCAAGAAACAAATACACCTGAACAAAGCCTTTTTTGTATTCATGACTACTCATGGGCAGGAACTTGCCAGCAGAGGAAAGAGTAAAAAGCAGGTAGTAGAGCATAAAATATATTAAAACCCCAGATACCATTTGCAGCATGAAATCAGATCCAAATGTGCCTGAATGGGTCTTAAGGAACTCATTCACTAGGCCCAGAATGGGATTTGGGGCAGTAGGGGACACATGTCCATCTGCAAGTCTACCTGTCTGGCAGTGTCTGGGCGACAAACTGGATTAGAAGCAGGGGTTAATATTTTGTCTAGTGGTCCATACCAGTTTTAAGGAATGACTGACAGAGTTCAGATCATTACTAGCCTGTAACCCTGATCAAGCCACTTAAACCTTCAAGTGCCTCAGCTTTCACATCTGTAAAATGGAGAGACATAAGCGCCCCACCTCATAGAGTTAAATGCACTCAAGGAATTATGTGTAAAGAAAGAACTTACAGAAGTAAGTGGTAAGTGTTAGCTGATAATTTCCCCAGGATTATTTTGAGGATATAGTAGTTCACAGCTAAAGAGCAGATATATCTCATCTTCTAGGATGTCAGCACTGCCCATGATGCTTCAAAGAGAGTAAGCCGGGCTTGTCATTACTGGCGTGGAGGGGCTGAATCCAGTTTGTCTCATACTTCCCGGTTCCCCTTTCCTTTCCCAAACTACCACTCCCATCCAGCCTTCCCTTACAAACAGGAATGCTGTGTTATCTGAGACATCTGAGGAGACCGGGATGGTGGAACATGGAACATGGAACATGGAACATGGTAGTCTATGTTGGTGGAGAGCCTTAGTGGCCTGAGAGGCATGACTTGATTTCTTTAAGAGGCGCTCTCTGGCTTTACATGAAGCTCCTTGAACTTATTTATAGGGCTGACCTAGGGGACAGACTTTTACAGTGTAATCACTGCCAGGCCAGGGACACTGCCTGCTCCATGACTCTTTCCAGTAATGCTGAGAATCAACAAAACAAATAAAGAAAGAGATCTTGTTTAAAAAAAAAAAAAAAAGTCCTTCATGTTCAAAGGAGCCCTGAAAAAGACTGGGAGGCCAAGGAACTGAGAGGCAGAAAGGATGGAAGAAGGGCAGGGTCAGAAGAGAAGAAAATGCAGGAGCAGGCCTGCTGGGCACGTTGCTCTAAGTGGTGAGAGAAAACAAGAAGGCAACATTCAAAATGGTGGCAGAGAAATATTCAGAATTGTGGTTGGCAGTGGGGAGACTTGGATCTGGTATCAGCTCGGAAAAAGAAAACAGCAGCAAGCCCCCAAGTCCAGACACTAAATGCTGTCTGTATCCATGAGTGGCTGAACCCCGTATCTTTCCTCCTGGTGGCAATGGACCAGTTTAATCATTAAGAACATCGATCTTGGAATCAGACTGCCTGAATTCAGATTCAAGACTGACCTCTTGCTGTTTGTGTGACTCATGCAAGTTAACCCTGTGCCTGTTTCTACAGCTGTCGAGTGGGTACAATAACAAACATCCACTTCATGAGGCTATTGCAGGAATTAAATGAAAGAAGGTACATGAAGGCCTCAGAAATCTGCTTGATACTTAAGTCCTCAAAAAAATCCTATTCTCCATCATCTTCATTATCATCTTTTCTTCTTCTTCATACTGTCTTTCTCTTCCTTCTTCATTGTTTTCTTGTCTTCCTTCTCTTCTTATCTCTCATATTATTATTATTTATGGGTTTATTTCCACCTATTTAAATCCTATCACATCAGACATTCAACTCAGCTTCATTATGATTAACATGAGAAAGATCAGGAAAATCATCTTGATGGTTGCTCCACTTCCTGAAATCCACCCACATGGCTGACATAGAGCCAAAATTTAACAAATTTGTTAAATTTGGCCCCATTTTATATATATGCTGCTTTGCTAACATATGCATGCCTAATCTGATCCTTCCCCTCTACCCCCAGAAACCCTCTGCTCTTTCACTTTTTTTTTTTTTTTTAAGATTTCACTTATTTATTTGAGAGAGAGAGAGCCCAAGAATGGGAGAGAGTCAGAGGGAGAAGCAAATTCCCCACTGAGCAGGAAGCCCGACACAGGACTCGATTCTGAGACTCCAGGATCATGATCTGAGCTGAAGGCAGTCACTCAACTGACTGAGCCACCCAGGTGCCCACCTCCACTTCTTTTTTGTTTCAAATATCAGCCTTATGGTCTAACGACTGAGTTGTAGGAGTAGAAAGAGGAAGTCTGGGGGCATCCGGTTGGCTCAGTCTGTTAGGCGCCACACTCCTGATTTTGGCTCAGGTCATGATCTGAGGGTTGTGAGATTGAGCCCCTGCATCAGGTTCTGTGTTGAGTGTGGAGCTGCTTGAGATTCTCTCTTTCCCCCTCTGCCACATTCTACTCATTTGTATTCTCTCTCTTTAAAAAAAAAAAAAAAAAGAATACAAAAGTTAAAAAAAAGTAAAAGGAAGTCTGTATCAACCTCAACACCCAAACAACAAATAATCCAAGTCACGAAATGGGTGGGAGACATGAACAGACACTTCTCCAAAGAAGACATACACATGGCCAACAGACACATGAAAAAATGCTCCATATCACTTGGCATCAGGGAACTACAAATCAAAACCATAATGAGATACCACCTTATACCAGTTAGAATGGCTAAAATTAATAAGACAGGAAACAACAAATGTTGGCAAGGATGTAGAGAAAGGGGAAGCTTCTTACATGGTTGGTGGGAATGCAAGCTGGTACAACCACTCTGGAAAGCAGTACAGAGTTTCCTCAAGGAGTTAAAAATAGAGCTACCTTATGACCCAGCAAACGCACTACTGGGTATTTACCCCAAAGATACAGATGTAGTGAAAAGAAGGGGCACCTGCACTCCAATGTTCATAGCAGCACTGTCCACAATAGCCGAACTGTGGAAGGAGCCCAGATGTCCTTCAACAGATGAGTGGATAAAGGAGATGTGGTTTTTATATATATATACAATGGAACATTACTCAGCCAACTGAGGGCTGCTGGAGGGTTGGTGCTGGGGGGATGGGGTGACTGGGTGATGGGCATTAAGGAGGGCACATGAAGTGATGAGCACTGGGTATTATATGTAACTGATGAATTACTAAACACTACATCAGAAACTAATAATGTACTATATGTTGGCTAACTGAATTTAAATTAAAAAAAAGAAGGAAAAAGGAAGTTTGGGCGTGTGGGGATCAAACTTTCTGTCTCTGAACTATCTTCCAGATGGGGCCATTCAGAATGTGCTGTTTGTTAGAAGAATCTGAGATCTTATTTTAAGCTGGTGTTCTACCTGGCAATGGGAACACATGTAAATGCAAAACCACAGGCCAGGAGTTGGTAAATTGCTTTGTAAAGGGTCAGAGAATAAATATTTTAGGCCTTGTGAGTCACAAGTGGTTTTGGTTGCATATTTCTTCCCCCTCCTCCTTTGTCTTTTCCTTCTCCTTTTCCGTTTTCTTGACTCTCTAAAAATGTGTATGCTGTAGAACAACAGGGCACACTTTGCTACCCAATTGCTACAGATACAATTATTTTTACCCCCAACACGGCCTCTCACCAAGTTTACAATTAGTTTAGTTTTCAAAACCCTGACAATACAATTTATTTTTATTTTATTTTTTGCTTCTGAATCTCTGGGTTTTAATGCATTTGCCCAGAGTAGGCAATGCGGTTTAAAGTAATAATTAACTGATGGCCCTGGGGGGCTCGAGGTGTTAAGGGATTGACTCTTATTTTCAGTTCAGGTCAGCGTCTCAGAGTCCTAGGACTGACCCCAGCAGGGAGTCTGCTTCAGGATTCTGTCTCCCTCTGCCCCTCCCCTCATTTACTTTCTCTCTCTCTCTCTCTCTGTCTCTCTCTCAAGTAAATAAATAAATCTTAAAAAAAAAAAAAGTAATAAGCAACTGCCAAGTGTCCTCAGTTTCCTCCCACGGATTCTTCAGTAACTTTCGCTGACAGAGCTACCTGCGTGGTTTTCCTGTAAGCATCCCTGAAGCCTCTCATCCTGGCTTCCTTATCGGACTATGAATGCCTCTCAGCATGTGTCTCTTCAAGGCAAAACAAATCCCGCATCAAAGGCCCAAGTTAACCAGAGTCCCTCCTTGAAATTGCACAAGTACACTGTGGCACTATGCTCTACATCATGACTACTGCAATTGTGCCGAAGACTCAGGAAACCCATCTTTTTGCATCCATTCAGCTCATTACTCATCTCTTACTGTTTCAGTCTGGTCAGAATCCTTATTAGGGAAATGGCTGTCCTTTAAAAAGTGAGTTTCTTTAAGGTTTAAATATAAATGAAAAACTCTCGCTTGAACTTGGAGCCACTCCCCTGCATAAACCCACCTGGGCAGTTTGGACGGTCACATGTCCTAGATTCTGTCGCGGTACATGCGTAGCCACAAGACCTGGTCCGTTTCTGGTTGCCGTTCCCACAGGTGACACTGCAGACAGACCAGAGACTCCAGTCGCCCTCGCCATCTGTGGAATCTGGAAGGGAGCCAGGGATATGGTCACCAGCCGCCGCCCAAAGAGTCCCCAAATCCCCCTTGTCAAGCAGTCTTCCAGTTGTCTTATTCCATCATTCTCGCCATTGGAGGGGACCAGATGCCAGCTGGAGTCAAAAAGCTTGCGGCTCCGGAGTTCATTTTAGGGATTAGCTTGGTGAGAGCAGGGACTCTGTCTGAGGTTTTGAGTACCGTGGTGGTCAGCATGTTGCCGGGGCCTGACCCTTAGAAGGTTCCCGGTAAGTGCCTACTGAGAATGCATGCATTTGTAGAGTGTGGGATCATGCAATACTATGGTACGTAGTTTCCAAAGATGACCACCATCACTTCCTTCCCTCCCCATACATACATTCATTGAGAGAGCAAGAGTGAGGGAGCGAGCAAGGGAGAGAGTCTACTTCCCCTTCCCTAAAATCTGAGCTGACTTCTGCCCTAGGAGCCTGGCAGCTTCCAACTTTCACTCTGGGCAATCCAGTCGCTGTGAAAGAAGCTGAGGCTAAACTTGTATATTACGGGTCACAAGATACTACACACGTGAGTGAAGCCTTGTTGAACCTTCTAGCCCTTTCCAGTAGACAGCTGAATAGAGCAGATGCATGAGCAGCATAGCAACTGCTTTGTGGGGCCCGATCTCCTGAGCCAAAGAATTATGAGAAATAATAAACTGGTGTTATCTTAAGTCACTGAGTTTTGGGATGGTTTGTTACACAGCAGTAGATAACCACTACATAATGGTAAAGCTAGAAATGACCCTTCAAGGTCATCACTTAATATCTATCCAATGAATATTTATTGGATAGCTCCTATTATATGCCAGGCTTAATTCTAGGTATATGGGAAACACCATTAAATAAAACTTCCAAGATTTTTGTCCTGATGGAACTAATATTTTAGTAAGAAGAGTCACGCAATAATTAAACAAAAAATGAGTAAGTTATACAGTACATTAGAAGCAAATAAATGGTATGGAAAAAAGGAGAAGCAGACCAAATGAGGCGGGGGGTGGGGGGCTTGGGAGTGTGAGGGGTGTGAGGAAGGCGGTATATTATCAAGACTAGTTTCTCTTTTTAAAAGTAAAGAAACTAAGTCCTAGTGTGACTGGTGGTTGGGGGTGGGAGGACTTATCCAAGGTAATAAGGGTAACAGAAAGGAGAGCTGGGGTCCCAGTGCCGAGTCTTTGATCTCTACAGCATGACTGTCTCTGCAGCATCTCTACTCTGTAGTAATTTTCTCCTGGTTTATCCAGATCTTCCTACAGCCTTGGGGCCTCTGCCAGTGCCAAGCTTGGGGCAAGGGGCATGTGCTCTGTTGGAAAGGGGTCCTCTTGGTTCGTAACAGGTCGTGGTGATCCTTATTATGTAAGCCCAGCAGGAATGTAGTCCACACATGTTTCTACCTGCAGTGTGGGTTCTGTGCCAGCCTCCCAGGCTGTTGTTTACATGGCGCTCACTCAGAACACTCCTTAGGCAAACACAGGGCCGCTGAGTCTCCTCAGCCCATTAAACGGAGTTGTGAGGGGGTAGTGGTTGTTCATGGTTGTGTCCTCAGCCCCAACCCAGAGCAGAGAGTTTGCCCACACCTTGACTGCCCCCAGGGCCCCTGTCCATTTCTTCTCTTTCCCCAGAAGGAATCTTTTTCTATTTTGATCTTCTTCTAAGAAATGGTTTTCCAGCAACACAGCCAAGACAGATGTTTGAAATGACTGCCTCATGTGAAGGAGTTGGGCCTGTTCGCCCAGTGTGAGTGTCTTCATCTCTCCCATCTCTTACTAGGCATCAACAGGTAGAACTGGAGAGACAAGCTGCTTCCAGGGGGAGAAGCACTGGGTGCTCCCTCCAAGACCTCTGTGGTCTGGTGCCTCTTGGTCATCTCCCCAAGAATGTCAGAAATGTGCCTGAACAACTGTGACATCACACTGTCATCGGGGGAACATTCAGGTGCAGTGGGTAACAGACATACATGAACACACTCAACCATGTCCTACATGTACCACCAAGACCAGCTTTGTTGAAGGGAACAGCAACAACAAAAAGTCACAAATAAAGATTGTAATGTCATTAGACTCATAAGGGGGGTGATGGGTCAGTCAGAATATGTTTACTGAGTACATAGGTAGAGTTCCTGTCACTTTTATGGTGGGTACATAATCCAGTGATGCCAACTGGTGTTCCTGCTTGGCTTAGCAGAAGCAATGGGACTGCAACCATTTAGAAATCTCTTGCAACTTTTCCTTCCTGTGGCAGTAATATGGAGAGATAGTTTTTGGAAGTATCCTTGAATTTTGAGATTTCAGCATTAACCCTGCCATGAGGCTTCTACTGGAATCTTTGCATAAGGTAATTTCTGGTCTTGGTTTCTCGGAACTAAATCACTGAATGTTAATGGTGTGTCAGATTACATAAAAAATGACTTCTATAATTCCTCTCCTCATATCTACCCTGTGGTTACTGTCCTCTGCTGACCCCAGCCTAGGCCCTGTGACTTGCCATGGCCAATGGAAAAATAGCAAATATGATGCAAACAAGAGGCTGGAAATGTGTTCGTGCATTAGTGTTTGCCCTCTTGCTGTAGAGAACTCATCCAATGCTACGGGAAAAGCCGGGGCTGGCTACCTGGAAGGTGAGGGACAGCTGGAGATAGACCCTAGCCAGCCACCTGTCCAGCTGCGGCCCCATTGCTGAGGGAAGCCATCCTAGACCTCCAGCCCCAGTCAGTCCAGCCCAGAGCTGAAGAAAAGTCCAGGCAAATTGCAGATTCTTAAGAGAGAACCCATTTGTTCTTTTAAGCCACTAAATTTTGGGGGTGGTTTCTTGAGCAGCAAAAGTTAACTGTTAAAAATATACCATAAAATTCTCCCTAAAATATGCTTTCTAGATGGCTCGTGGACTCTGGAACAGTGAAGGGCTTATTATTCCAATAAGTGGCTTTCTTCAGGCTTTTATTTTAAATGCTCCCAAAGCCCTTTATTTTCCAAACTTAAAATGTGGTCCCCCCAAATCAGGCACCGAACAATTCCGTCACCACCTGGCTGGTCATTTCTGTTAGGCTAGTGACGAAGGGCTAAGCGTGCATGTCAGCTCACCACCCTGAAGGCTCCATAGCCGACTGTCTTAGACTCATGTCCCAGGAAAGACCCTCCTCTTGGGGAATCTCTATTTGTTTAATGTGTGCGAAGGACAGAAGGCTTTGAGGGCAGTGTTCCTTTCTGCTCTAATAAAACAAGTCTGTTCTCATTTGCTCACCTGCCAGGGAACATGGCTCAGAGCAGAAAATGAATGTGAACAGCGGTAATTGCTGAGATGACAACGACAGTAAAAAGCAGTCCCTGTGACATCAAAGAGCTCAGTGAGGGAAGAAAACAATGCAGTGTACTGGGCTGAGAGCTGGGTTTCAGCCACGTCGTTTGAAATTTTAAGGTAGTGATTAAGCAGTTTGAGCGCATAGAGACCTGTGGGTCGGTTAGCGTCTGGGCAACTGGGGTGATTTGGTCTTGACTGGGTCATGGGCAAGCCTCCACTGCTAATCTTAGAGGAGAGTGGCTACCAATTACTGAGGGTCTGCTTTAACCAGATTCTCTGTCTAAACATACTGATTAAGCTCTGATAATAATCCTGTGGGTAGGTGGAAACATCCTTTTTTCATGGATAAGGAAACTGAGGCTCAGAGAGGTTAAGGGTCTTGCCTAACGTCACGCAGCTCAGACCTGGCAGAGCTGGGACGAGAGGTGAGGTCTCTCTGCTCCCGCCATATGCTCCTTTATACCCTGGTACCCCTGCAGCTTTAATTCTGGCCCACATTGGCCTCTCTTTTTTAAGACACCCACTCATGTGGCCATAATTCAACATTACAAAGAAAAAGCCTTGACAAAAATCACTAGGAACTCTATTAACAGAGGCCTCTGACCAGTCAGAGAATTGTAAGGAACAGAGTCCCAAATCCAGGTTGCAGTAAGCAATTGCCTATCTGGTTTCATTTTGCAGGTTATTCAGAACAGTTTTGGGAATGGTATACCGCTATTTGACAGAAAAATATTTCTCTGGACTCTTCCTTTGTCCCTGATGATACCTTAAGTATCTCTACAGAAGGCGTTTCAAGTGGAGCATCTCAAATACAGTCCAAAGCAGAGCCACTGTGTTCCCACAGTCAGCAATAGGTCTAACCAGCTTCCGTCGTGTGTTTTATAACATTCTAAAGATGCCATTCTAGTCTATTTTTTTTTTTCCTACCTGGTTTTTTTTGAAGTACTCTTTGGCCACCAACATTTAAATTCTGATTAAAGATGCTACCTTTAAAAATCTGAAATCAACATCCTCCACAAAGACCAGTTCCTGTGGCAGGTTTAGCATGCCTGAGAAAAGTCAGCACACCCTTGCAGCGGGTCTGGAACCCCAGAAAGTTTGTGCTGCCGGAACCCTGCCTTTCCAGGCCTTCTCTCCCTGGATCCTTCACAGCACCAGACCTAGGGACAAATACTTAGAAATTGTTTAATAGTTTCTCGTTGATTGCAAAAAAGAGTATTCAGCTTTTCTGATGCTACAGAGAATTCTGGAAACCACACGGTCCTTGTGAACCCGTCAGAGAAGCAGCCATTCCTGCACTCACAGGGCCCGCTGCTAAGCACTTGCCACACAGAGTCGTGCTATTATTCAAAGTGTGGTCCGAAGACCAGCAGTGCCGGCCTCAGCCACTGCATCAGAAGCTACACTAGAAAAGACCTCCAGGTTATTTGCATTCATGAAAAATATGAGAAGGATTCCTTTAGGGGTATTATAAGGGACAAGATTTTCTTGATAAAGTAGCTGTCCTGGGATCTACTCCAATGATGAGGGAGTTACTAAGAGATACTCCCAAACCATAAAAGATGGCAGTTTCTCCATGGCCCTGAGGGGCTGTCAGATCCAGACGCAAGACCTCCACAGGGATTCTAGGTCTAGAAAGCTATGGTGAAGGTGGCTGAGGCAGCCACAGTCATGGTCCCAGTAGAACTGAATTCTATCCTCAAGATAGAAATGGACGATGTTCTTCATGTTCAGGAATTCACCAGAGTGTATTCTGTAAGGGCTTTAGATGCAAAAGTTGTTTCTAGTTGTGGTCTGCAAACTCTGGTGAGCCTGAGAATCATCAGGGGACGCTGGTTGCAAAAAGAAAGAAACAAAAAAGCAAAGAAAGACCGACTCCAGGTCTCACTCCTGGACATTCTAGTTCAGCAGAAGGATAGCAGTGTCTCTCAAGCTGGGCTTCACACCCACTTAAGAGCATACTCACAGAGCTCTTAAAACCTGATGCTTGGGCTGCACCCCCCAGAGATCCCAATTTAACTGAACTGAAGTCTGAGCATTGGGATCTAAAAAATTGCTTGGGTGAGTATAAGGAACAACCAAGACTGAGAACCGTCACTCTGGAATAGTGGGCTCAGGGCACCAGAGCCCCCTGGAGGGCTTGTTCTAACACAGATTTGGGGGATCCAGCCCAGAGTGGCTGGTTCAATAGGCCTGGGGTCGGGGCCTGAAAATTTGCATTCCTATCACAGTCTCGGGCCATGTCGATGCGGCTGATTTGGGGTTCACATCTTGAGGACTATTAGTATAAAGGGAAGGGGCTGAGGCCAGGATTGGTAACTATTAATTATGTAGTCAGGGGATTCTGATGGGGGAGGGTCTGAGCTCTAGTCTTCAAAACAATGTCCCCTGTGTTCTGGGCAAATGAATAAGTCAGAAACTTGTGACATATCGGCCTGGCACCCAGGGATCCTCTGCGTTTCCCTTGCTTAACACCATAGGACTTTCCTCTAATTTCTGTCTTCCCAGTTAAGCATGCATTTCCATAATCACTCTGCTGTCCTAAAGGAGAGGATTATTTTTGTTCCCCAGAAAGGCAGGATAAAAAAGTGGTTAGGAGAACAGACTCTGGGCTCAGACTGCCTGAGAGGTCTCAGACTTGCTTCAAGGTCAAGTTGCTTCACTTCTCTAGGCTTCAGTTTTCCCATTTGTAAAATGGGGTATCTGCCTCAGAGAGCAGATTAAATAAGTTAATATATGTGAGATGCCATGAAGAGGGACTAGTGCTTGGGAAGTGCTATATAAATGTTGGTAATTATCCCTAGTCCTTTTCTCTTGGAAAATAGGTAAACTCTACTTCTTCTGGAAAAGGGGAGGTTTTACAAGCTTCCTAGCTAGGAGTGTGGGAGTTCTCTTTCTGCTTCCCTAGCCTGTGATATGTATTTCTACCCTGGCACTGTTTTCCTCTATCACTCAACTTTTCTCCCTTGTCCATGGACAGGTGAGATCCCCTTTAAGGAAGACCAGTGTCTTTCTAATTTTTGGATTCCCGGAGCCTAGCACAGTGCCAGCCATAAGACATGCTCTTAGAAAAAGGTCCCCTTGTTTTGGAAGTTGCTTAGTATTGTCTATTAGTGGCAGAAATGACTCTCCAGCACAGAGCTGGTCTTTTTACTGAGAGATGGAGGTAAGGGGGAGAGTGTAATGGTGCGAGACAGGTCATTCCCGTCATATAACCATTGTTCCTAAGACTGCTGGTGGAGAAGCCACAAGAACACTGTCATGATGGAGGCATATGTATAACCTCAGATATTCTTATAACACAAGGCAGGCTGCCCGATTCCCCATGAAGCCTTGCCAGGTTTCTTCCTTCTCGCACAACCAAGATGTGTTTCCCAGCTTCCTTTGCATTTTGGTGGGGGTTATATGACCGGTGCCATCAACAGAGTCTGAGTGGATGTGGTGTGTACCATTTCCAGCCTGAGATGGTTAAGAGCATGTGTGCCTTTTCCAGGCTCCACCTGTCTGTCTCCTTGGCTGCCAACCAGATGTAGAGCATTCAGTGCGTAACTCAGGCCCTGGAAGTTGGTGGAACTCTAAGAGGGAAGGAACCTGGATCCCTGAATGATGGAGTGGAGTTGAGTTTCCCCCACTCTGTCTCCCATCCCAAGTGAAAAACAGTTTTTATTATTTAACTCACTGAATTTGTAAGGTGCTTGTTACCTTCCCTCCCCTCCTCTAAAAACTTGGGAAACTAGAAATCCCAACTTGGCATCTTGAAATTTATTTTCTTGAAGCCTTCCATTGACAGCCGATGAAGCACACGTTCCTGTGGGTTCCCAAGGGCTGCTCTACTGCCCATGTCAAACGTAACATGGCTGCCTGCTCAAAAGAAGGATCTGGACACCTTTCTTTGGACTAAATTGATTTTCAGTATGAATTTTTACACTAAAATACAACAGGAAGTGGATTTGGTGATTTCCTCATTTTTAGAAATAAAACTAAAACTTCGGGGGGGGGGGTGAAGCAGAACCTCAAATATCCCTAACTAAAAAAAAAAAATTCTCTCCTAGGATAATTGATATGATTTAAAAATTATAGTCTTTCCAGAAAAATGTGGCTGCTAGTGCCTTCTTGGGGCTTCTGTGGAACAAAGTCTTTATGAGGTATGCCTCATAGAAGACCCAAAACCACATACTGTAAACTGGGTTTTTCTTGGCTCCATGTCCATTAGATCTCAACATCCTCATTTATTCTCCCCACCAATTTTATATCACTGGGTGGTAAACTCACCATATTCTGGCTGCTCTTTGGTTTCAAAAGTCCGGTGGCCTGGGGCTGGACGGTCCCACCCCCTGGGGGGGTTGAGGAAGTTGCTGTCATCTGAGGTACTCTCGTACTTATAGTCTTGGTCCCCGCTGTTGGCCCTCGTCAAGGACAAGGACCTCTGCCACCAGGCCCTCCAGTCGGGGGATGGGACTGACCAGCTGGGCTTATTCTCTGGATGCTGATCTTTATCTGCTTCAGAGTCAGGACCGTCCACCACCTCTATGGTGACCTGAAGAATTCAGAACAGGCCAGAGTCAATGAGGAGTCTATAGCCTCCAAACTAGGTACCCTCGGAAGAAAGTCTAGGAGAGCAGAGGGAAATGATGGATGTGTCTCTCATGGAGGAATGCTGAGACTACATGGTGATACAGGATGGAAAAAGCCCAGAGATGGCACAATGGGCCCCATGACCAAATAGGACTGATTTACATGGGCCTCAGGCTGGAAGGCTACTGGGGTTCCTGATTTACCAATGATTATGTAGCTGGGAAGTCTTTAATTCAAGCAGTAAACATGTACTATATGTGTCCCTGAAGTAACACAAGAGTAATTATAATAAAACCAAACACTTATTGAGCACTAAGTCTGTACCAGGCACTGTTGTAAATGGTCTACATATATTAATTTATTTAATCCTCATAACAACTGTATAAAGTTGGTACTGTTAATTGGCCCCTGTGGTTGACTCTCTGCAAAGATGGCCCCAGTAATTCATCCCATCCTTGCAGGTGTGTGATACATCTCCCATTAAGAAGGGATTTCCTCTCTCTTTCATTCTGGCCCAGTCTTGTGACTTACTTTGTGCAGTAGAACATGGTAGGAGTGACACCATAACAAGGCTTATGAGGTCTTACAGCTTCCATTTTCATTCCATCGGAATGTTCCCACCACTAGGGGTAAGGAAGCCTTACACATAGAGACCAGGTGAACAGAGAGGCCACCTGGTGGAGAACTGAGGTACCTCAGGCAAGTGGCCCGCTCCAGGGCCCCAGTCATGTGAGCTGGGACCACCTTGGATGCTTTAGCCCAGCAGGGTTACCAAAGCTAATACCATGTGGACCAGAGACCAGCTCTACTGGTGGAGCCCTGTTCAAATTCCTAACCTCCACAACCATGAGCAATCCAATGGTCATGGATGGCTTCAAGCTGTTAAGTTTTGGTAGCTGGGCAGCAACAGGTTAGCTTTTCACAGAGAAGTGAACAATCTGCCTAAGGTCGCACAGCTGGTAAGTGGCAGATGTGGATGTCTAGCCCCAGAGCCCATGTTCTTAACAACTGCCACACGGCCTCTCAAAAAGCCACAGAAATACCATCCCCTCATGCACGCAAGGGCCATGAAGGCCACACGGGCTGAGGGGGGCTGGTGCCACCACATGTGTGGAGGTGTGAGCACAAGGTCCTCAAGGTCCACAGCTGTGACTTTCACTCATCCCATATCCGGACCCTGTGAGCAGGCTCCTCAACCGACCCTCAGGGTCAGAACAGAGAATTCCAAAGCCAAGGTTAGAACTTGCTCTCAGATTTACAGAGCCTCGTTTTGAAGTCATGGGGCTGGAAGAGTGCAGTTTCTTGGCTCCGAGAGACAATCAACGTTGAGAAACTTGTTTAAAAAATATAATAAGAGACTCACTGGGTTCCTTTGGCCATCACATAGCCCTTGCAACACCCCCTGGATGAGTTGTGTGCAAATGAATCAGAAACACGTGCTCTGAGTAATCAGCGCAAGCTGTACTGGGCAGATGCATTTCCAGTTTCGCCCTAAGCTGACATCTGAGAGAGTTGCTGGGATGCTCTGCCAAGTTGCACCAGGCTGTGCCCATCCCTGAGACCAATAGCCCCTTCCTTGTGGGCTAGGAACAGGGAGACTGGAATTCTCCTTGCCTTGACCTTCCGAGGAAGTTGCTGGGCCAATGCTGGACCTGGGCTGTGGCCTTGTGTAGTCCATATGCAAGGTCAAGAGTACTGCCATCCGTCCCACAGAGTCCCCAGGCTGCAGTCAGTCACGAGAATCTTTTTACTGGTGTGGGATGCCTAGTAGGGCATCCCTGGCTTTATTCCCCACCACCACAATTCTCCCCTCCTGTAAGCATCCCTTGAGTATTTATAAATAATCACGGAACTTTTAGTAATCTTTCAAAAAAGAGAAAAAGGAATCATTGGTCTTGATTCACTGCCATTTGTTGGAATGGCTGGTCGCTGGAGAGTGGCTGGAACCCCCACACAGCTCTGGAAGGACAAGTGTTGCAGGAGTGTGCAGCTGGGTGGTGACAGGGCAATACTGAGCCTTTGGAGACATAATCTTTCTCCTCCGCAGTTCCGTCTCCCTCTGCCTACAGATGGAACAACTGAGCGGCAGCAACCGTCTGTAAGGCTATTAAGGGTCTCGGAGGCGAGACGCTGCCAGAAGCCAGGCAAGCCTGCAATTATGGTAATGAAATCAGTCTCTGGGTAGAAGATAAGGGGAACATGCCCAGCAGTTTTGGTATTCCATTTGTATTCAGACTGGAGTCAAAGGGATTGCCTAAGCAAGACGTGCCCTACAATTTCTCCAAGCTGGGAATAAAAACAATTTTATGTTTTAAGCTATTACCGTCAATACGATTTCTTTTTCCAAAACTGTTGCTCGGATCCAAACAAAATAGACTTGTTGCCTGGCCAGGCAAGGAGTAGCAAAATACGAATTTACTCCAAAAACTATATCGATGACTAAATCTCAACAGCTTAGAGGTTTTTTTTTTTTCCCCCTTTAATTTCTGGCCACTGCCCCAATTGAATTAAACACAAAACAAAACAAAAACCGCCAAAAACAAAAAAACACACAAACCTTAGAATCCACCCTTCCCTACAATTAATAATGTGGAAATCTTATACTGATATCAAAAGAAGAACTCTAATCCTGAACCTGAAGTTTTATAGGCATCCAATTAAAGAAACTTAATGAGCATGATCAGCGGCTTCTCGGAAGACGGGGATTAGTTTTATAGGTCCTGTTGCTCTCATTCTGTTTACATGTTCGTTAGCATCAAAGAATGGGTTGATAAAGATGCCTTAAACAATAATCGATGTGATGAGCTGAAGGTGTGGGAGTGAATACAGCAGATTTCTAAGACGATAAAGATGCTAGACCTTACCATCTTTTCTCTTCCTTCATATACATCACCAAGGTGTCTTAGCATATTTATTTCTTCTGGACTTTTCCATACCATGAATCAAGATAGCACAAGCAAGAGAATGCTTTCAAAAGACCCAAGTCCAACTTCTGGCAGGATCTTGTCAGTGCCAAAAAAAAAAAAAAAAGAAAAAAGAAAAAAGAAAGAGAGTCCAAAATAGGTGCCAATTTGGGGGAATTCTGTCCAAAATTGGAAATGAGGATAAGATCCTACGAAGTGTTACTAGCTTCCTTCCTTCTCTTGATAGTTAAGACATTTCTTAGAAACAAACTCCTTACACTTAATCTGAAAAGTCTACCAGTTAATCAACTAATGACTTAGAGAAAACAGAGGTCTTGACCTTCTCAGCTCAAGAATCTTTTAGCTGGTCCTCTAAGCCTTGAAAGCTATGGTGACTAGGTAGGCATGGGTCAGTATTTCCCAGACTGGAATGTGAGCCCTAAGGTGAAGTGATTTCCTCAGGAGCACAGAGCACCTAGGGACAAGAAAACAACCTCCAGTGAAAGGCCAAGATTACGCTCCCCCTTCCTTCCTTGACAATTGCTGCAGAAAGATAATCCCCTCCTCTCAGACTCACTGATGCCCCAGAAACAACTATGGCAACCCAGCTGACGGAGGTTAGTGTTCTGGGACTCGCAGCGTGCTGGCCCAGACATTCTTGCTTGTTCTCCACAAGTTATATTTGAAATTTAGGCACAGAAACCGGCGTGAAGGATTTACATTCCTGAGGTGAAGAGAGCAAGGAAGACACAGAGCTGTCCCAACACAAGTTTTGTGATTCCCCATTATTTTATACATGTTTCCTCTGTCATCTCAATCCATGGTCATCACCAACCTGCACCTACTTGTTTGGAGAAGCTTCCCATATACCTGTGCCTCTTGCTAGGGGCTTCACATGGACGCTCTTGCTTCATCCTCACCACAACCCCCGCTTCTGTGCAGTATTGTAGGACAGAAGTACTCATGTATAGTATTACCATCCCCATTTTACAGACAAGTAAACTGAGGCATAGAGAGGTCCAGTAACCTGCAGGAAGCTGTCTGTCATGGCCAAGCTCTCAGGACACTTGATCCCAAGCGCAGGTCAGTGGGCTCTGTTGTTCATATTCTGGACAATACACCCCTGTAAGAATCTCCACCATACAGGCTTGTCCCCAGAGTTGTGTGTGAGGTCATGTTTTGGGCACAAAGCCTTCCTGGTTCTTGGTTGGTCAAAGTTGCCATTCTGAAAGTATTTTAGAGAGAAAGGAGGAAGGGAATAAAAATTACAAGCACATACATTTGTAGCCCTGGGGCCAACCCATCTGATTGTATCTTGTGGCCCTCCAGAGGCTGGCGGCCATGTAAATAAGTCTGTGCAAGGGGAAAAAAAAGATCTCTAGGTGACTATTTTAAGTCTCCCTCAGTGGGAAAAGAAGAAATCGGTATATTGGTTGAAATAAATCCTGATCTCGATCCAGGAAAGAAATAATTGGTTGTGAACAGCTACTGTGGTAACGAATTGATGGAGAAAGCCTAATAATGAGTTTATTTTAGAGACTTTTGTCTTTATTATCTGACCATCAGCTGCAGACGGAAAACCCAGCCAACAAGTCTCAAGTTCGAGTCTAACTTTTCCTGGGAGAATTTCCTTTCTTTCCTGAATGACTGATTTATTTATTTTTAACGAAATCCGACTTCTACTATTGTTTCAAATTTAATACGGAGATTGGGTTCAGGAGTTTGAGGCTGTGTCTTTCTAACTTGTGCCTTGTTGTCTTTTCCCCACTCACTTCCACGGCCCTAAGCGGGTCCTGCCTGGCTTAGAGGGGAGGGGGGTTTAAAAAAGCCCCCCCCCAAGCTGGGCTTTTTCAAGGACTTCCCTTCCCCAAAGTTAAGGGGTCTAAGAGGGAGGTGACCCCTTGTGCGGGCTTGGCAGTGTCACGTTGGAAAGGTGTGGGTTATTTGGCGGGAGGGACAGCAGACCCCAGACTCAGAGCGTGGGAAACTCTTTCAGACACTGGAGGGGATGGGGTGGGGGTGTTCAGAGAGAAGGTATTAAATTCCCGTTCAGCTCCCCAGCTTCAGTGAAGGACAGCTAGGTGGGGGCAAGGGGCAGGTTGCCAAGGGACGGGGGGGAGACAAGGCCAGGGGCCCTGGCAGCGGAAGCCCCGTCACCTGTCTTCGCTCTGCTCCCCAGGGAGAGAAAAAGCTTTGACAGCCCTGGGGGATCACTGGAGCTGTCTGCTTGGCTGAACCGCCCCGTGTCAAACCAGTGCATTTCAACAAAAGAGCAGTGCTGTAAGGAAGGGGTAAGGGCTGCCAAAACAGAACCCATCACCCCCTTTTAGAAAGCACCTCATCTTTTAAAGGACCACCAGGGAACTAGTTTACTCAAGTGCAATGGTGCATGGGGCTGCGGCGGCCAGTGCTCTGTGTGTGTGTGTGTGTGTGTGTGTGCTTGTAATGTGAGCGTGCGTTCTTGTGTACGCACACTCACACACTGGCCTAGGCTGCGGCTCTCAGGGAGAGCAGCTGCTTCCTTCTTTCTCTGAACATCTTTCCAAGTGACCTTTGTGGTCTTGCAGAAAGAGAAGGCCAGAAACACAGTTCAATTTTCTTTTCTTTAGGGCCAGCAGGTCATAAGATCAATAAAACCTAAGCTGCTCCTGCCCCTCTCAATGGCCAGTGGGAGGCTAAACGGCCATGGGGATTGTGCAGAGCAGGAGTGGAGTGGCTTGTCTAGACAGTGGACAGAAACGTGGTCGTACCTTAGACTTCGTGGGCTTTGCACGATATTCTGATATTTGCAGCTATGGGGAAACCTAAGCTCTTGGGAGCTATGGGGATCTTTGCTGTCCAAAGGCCAACTCAGGAAAGGAACGAGGACATCCAGGAGCGCCCCTGTTCTCTTCCCGCCCTGTGCTCCAAGGTCTCCCTTTCTGAACCTGTACCTGAAGGCGAAATTTTGGTTCCCGTGCTGGGCGGGTGAGGTGGGGTGGTGGTTAGACAGAGTGAGAACAAAGCACTGACTGCCCCTGTTGTAAGTCTATGTAAACATGTCTCAGAGGGGACATGGCAAAGAATTTCCACCTGTATCATCTCCGCAGTCATGCCTTACTGACAGTGCACAGGGAAGCTGCCTTCGATAAAAGTCCAAGAGGCTTTGCCAGACTCTCGTGTGGGACCTTCTCATAACTCACCTCCATTTAATTTCTGCCCTTTTGGCTCATTCTAGTTCTCTCCATATCCACCAACTCCAATAGTCCCTTGCCCTCAGGAAGCCAGGTGGAACTGTTCCAGAGCATTCTTTACTTCCCATCCAGCTAAACCACACAGATGAGGATGATTTAAAATGACCTGGAACCCTGGGTGCTCTACTGACCTCATGCACAGATTGATCCATTGTGTGGGCTGTAGAAGGCCCAGACTTTACGGGTGCCCTGCCCTTTTTGGGAAAGGAATCTGGGTTTCTTAGTCTGAGGATCTCAACCACTGTTCTTTCCTGTCTATGTTTTTAAAAGGCCCAAGTGAGGTCTGGGGATTCCTAGGCTCACAGAATTATCTGGGAGAGAGACAGGGGATTCTCAGAAATTCTGCTCCAAATTTGGTTCTTAGGTAGAGCCCCGTGTACTTAGTAACTTTCCAATGAGAGGACACTCCCTGCAACCTTCAGTTCCCCTGCATCCAGGCATTTTCTTATAACTTTACATAAGAAATTCCTTTTTTTTTAAAGGTTGTATTTATTTATTTGACAGTGAGAGAGAGAGAGAACACAAGCAGGGGGAGCAACAGGCAGAAGGAGAGGGAGAGGGAAAAGCAGGCTCCCCACAGAGCAGAGAGCCTCATGCGGGACTCGATCCCAGAACCCTGGGATCATGACCTGAGCTGAAGGCAGACGCTTAATGATTGAACCACCCAGGAGTCCCTACATTCTTAAATCTTCTACTTTAATAGCTCAATATTCAGCATTAAATCCCACAGTGACATTTCCCACCTGTGGGGGAAAAACGTGAGCCACAGCAAGCCTAAAATTGCTTTGGACATGGCCTAAGCTCCCTTGGAGTGAAGGTGGCCTGGTCCCAAAACCATAATCTATAAAGAAGGGGGGAAAAATCACTTCCTGCAGGTAAAGGCCCAAGGGGGAGCACTGTCCAGTAACAGTAAGGAGAGTTCTGCACCTTTTTTTGCCAGTCCGCACCTCCCCCAAGTGGATCCTTTGTTCTTTAGCAGAGAGCCATGTAACCACTTCCTGGAGAAAGAACAGTGGAGTGAAAGGCCTGTTTTTCCATTTAATCAATTAGAACAATGCAAGACTCTCTGGAAATGTTAACAGGTGCATGCAGTGATTTCTGCGCAGGGGTCGTCAAAAAGTGACTTCTGAAACATTTTTCATATCTAGACCCTTACCAGTATCCTGTTCTATTTCTTCCTGTCTATTCATACTTGTTCACAATGGAACAGAGCATTTTTCCCTCCTCTGTCTCCATGTTCCCTTTGGCACTGTCTTGGGTGGTAGCCGGGACCTTCATACCTATGTCATTCCTGGATGGAGAAGGTCATACATTTCTTACCTTCTCATAACCCTAACACAGTATTTTATACACAGTAGGGGCTGGTCAACATTCTAACTGGGGCGTATTCTCAGTGACATTTGTTAGCCGCTATGACACTGGTGTGATGAGCAGAACTCTGACCAAGGAAATCTGATCTGGAAGGTGTCATGCAAAGAATGTTAGTCTTGAGAGAGGGAGAGTTAACTTAATTAAGGATCAACTGCTCTGAGGTCAGGTTCAGGAACTTTTGGCCTTGTAAGCTAATTGGAATTTGAAGCAGAGAGGAAGAATAAGAAAATGCTGCCCTTCCCCAAATGCAAAGGATGGAGAACAAAGTTCAAGGTGGACAGGAGCTACAATAGAGATGAGATTGCCTTGTTGACTAGTCCCCTTCCTTGGCTATCATGGGCACCATCTCTGGGAATACACAGAGGGAAGTACAAGCAAAATTCAAAATCAGAAGTTTATCTGTGAAACATGGATTGGTAGGGTGAGTATTCTCAGGACGCCCAGGAGCCTAGATTTGAGCTTCAACCACTATTTACTAGCCATGTAACCTTGGGCAAACCAAATAGGAACTTCTTAAGTACCTGCTGCGTTACTGATTATGGAAAAAGGATGTGGGCTTCATCTTCTTCATGAGGGTGTTTGGAGTCAAACCAGATCAACATTGCTTCGTAAAGCATGTCTATTTCAGCATAGAGGAGGGCTGTTATTTTTAATCCCAGGTACCCTTTTCCCTAACCACCTCCTTCAGCTTCATTCCAGCCCATCTTAGTGGTACAGACTCATGTCTCCCCCAGCTACTTCTGTTCTCACGTCCCTTCCTCTCACCCAACTTTCTGAATCAGACCTTTACATTTTAGAGCAATGAAGTGTTGTCACCCCCTGAAGGAATTGCTGGTGTCCAGGGTAAGCTAAGTGGGATTTGAGAGTGTGCCTTCCCCAGTACCTCTGAAATCATACTGTGCTTTGCCAAGTGAGCTTCCACGTTAAATTGGCTCTTCTCTACAGGTACCCTATTTTGTTAATTTCAGGGCATATAATTTTGTTTTGTTTGGGCATATCAACATCTCTGAGCGCAGGATGTATTGTAATCATTGCATTACATTGCATTCAGTGTCATACTTGAATTATCAGTGTTTTCTTTCTTTAGTCGTGCATCAAATAATGGTGCATCTCCCAATGAAGGCTGTCACACAGATGCAATGAAACACTGGTCCTACAGAGATAATCTGATTGTCAACCAGAATCATAAGGGGCTAAGAATACAAGTGCGGTAAGGCAGTGGTTGCTTTGACATCAGATCAGGACACAAAGAGATAGGTTCTTTCAACTCTCAAGCATTACCTGGATATTTGGATTCTGCCCATTGATGTCAGCTTTGGAAAGATCTGGAAAGTTTGGGAGATCAAGGAGAAAGGATCTGGGGCCATCTCTTTGCAGTGAAGGGTGCCCAGGCTCTTGCCGGAATCGCTGTCTGGGGAAGGGTTGGTGTGCAGCCTGGTGGTCCAGATGTTCCCCGGCTGCTTCTTTGGAGAAAGGAAAGCTAGTTTCTGATGCAGAGTCACTTTCCATGTGGAGGTTATTCTAAAACAAATAAACAAGCAAAGGAACAAATAAACAGGAGGCACGTGATTTGAGAATACCCCCTCCCTTAACAGTCCATTAAATTCAAGAGCAAAGACAATGCTAGTGGCTGGAATTAAACCAGGATGGTATTCCCAATTCATCTTCACTTCCCTTGGTTTAATTACTCCATCTTCAAAAAGCCAAACCATCAGGGAACTTTTCCCAGCCTGCTGCTCTGGAATTTTCTGAGAGCTAAAGTGTTATGGGATATTTATTAAACATTGAAGCACATCAACACAGAAGTGCTATTTTGAAGGAGAATGGGTATTCATTCAGAACTGGAATCAGAGGATGATTTCCTTCTCATAGCTTCAATTAATTAATCACTCTGGCATTAGTTACAGCCCCCATGTCCAGAGTTTGTTTCTGTTGTGCATGTCATGAAACAAAAGATCTGACCAAACTGGATAAAATGTTTGAGCCAAATCATTGACTATAACCAACCAACCATCCATCCATCCATCCCTCGGGTCAACAAGTGTCAACCACATTCTAGGCATAGGAGATAGAGCCACGGACAAGACCTGGGCCCTATTCTCTTAATATTTACAACTAATTGAGGGAACAAAATAATAAATATGACAAAATCAGATCAGAAATTGGTGACCGGTAAGAAGAAAAGAACTTGATGGAGAATGGCCAGGGACAACCTTAGGTTGCTGGGAAAACCTCTTTGGGAAGGCAAGACCTGAACACCTGCTGCAACCTGGGGAGGTACATTTTCATAAAAGAAACAGCAAGTAAGACAGTCCTGAGCTGGGGATGAACTTGGTCCCTTCGTGGGATGGAAAGAAGGCCAGTGAGACTGGTATGGAGTGAAGGAGGAAAGATAATATGTGATGAAGGAAAAGACGGGGATAGCCAAAGAAAGAGTGACAAGAAGGCATTTTGAAATTTAATACCTTTATTCTGAAAAGTTCAAGTCTGTTGCTTTTCCCAGCTAGTAAAAAGTGTCTCTATTTAGTTGTCATTTGGGGAAAATTTTTGTAGTGATTGAAGAGTGTAGAAGTTGCTGGACTTCTTTCCCAAACCAGCCCTTCTCCTCCTCTTGTTCTCCCTGGACCTCTCTTTGGAGGTTTCCTCCATCCCTTCAGGGATGGCATTTTCATGTTTACTGGAGAAGGGAGATGTAGAGATAGAATTTCACCAGCGTTTGGGTCAGTGGTTAATGCTCTTGTTATTCTTGGGCATGTTTCGGGGTTTCGGAGTGTATGTTCTAGCACACTGTCTCCACATGCACTCCCTGCCCCCACCGCAGTGCCTCTGACCCAGCCAAAGGGTTACATCTAGTATCAAAACACTCTTGACTTCAAGTACCAAAGGTCAAGAACGGCCAGAGAATGAAACACATGTAGCAGATAAATATCTTCTTAGTTAATCTGAGGGCATGGATATTTCCTATATCCTTTAAACAGAAATGCTGAGGAATAAAAGTGCTGGTGCAGAGACCACCTCCGCTGAAGATGCCAAGAGGACAAGGGACCACCAGTCTGCACACCAACCCTTCCTCAGCGATTCCAGCAAGAGGCTGGGGCACCCTTCCCGGCAAGTGCAAGACAAAGATAGCCTGTCTGCTCTCTCCTCTTTAAAGCATGCAGTTAGAGAGTTACACAGCGGGGAGAAGCTGAATGTTCGTCATCGTGTTTTTGCTTGCCCTTGGTTTTTGCTAAAGAAATGTGGCCAAGGGAAGTGCCTTTGTTCACCTTTCCAGCCACCTCTCTGCCATGGTTTTTGTCTCCTGGCACATCCTCGTAAAGGGAGTTGCCCTGGCATTCCCTGGGCATTGCTCAACACAATGAGGGCCAAATGTATTATGCTGAGACTGAGCCCAGCACAGGGAGAGAGGAGGGGGGTAGGGGAGGAGAGCAGGGGAAGGAGAGAGAGAGAGAGAAAGGAACATGCTAAATCTTCTCTCAACATAAGAGTTCTGTCTATCATAGTCCAAGGGGAGAGAACTGAAGGCAATTGCTCTCTTCTTCTTCTTGCTGGATCCCCAACCCTAAAACACCTCCAGCAGCATTAGTGAGCATAGTTGGATTCTCATGGAGAATTTCTTGCAGAGAATTTGTGAGTGAAACTCTCAGAAGGGGACCAAGGCTTGCTTGCCAATTGCTTCAGGGATTTCCTGCAAATCCAACCCTAACTTCGTTGTAGTAACTGGGACACAATGCTTAACTGGGTTAAAAATGGAGTTCTCCTTCCTTTACCTGTGGTGACATAAACTTTCTACCCTTTAAACTCACATTTTAGGAGAAGAGATAGGAAATGCTATTTGGCATTTTGTTTAGATGGCTGAAAAACCAAAGACAATCTGATTGGTTTCTTGGTCTGACTCTGGAATTTCTCAGTAGGAGATTGACCACCACGGAGTGATCCTGGCTTAGCCATGAACCAAGAAAACCCATTAAACTCTCTGTGGCTCAACAATCCTCCATGTAAAACAGCAGATAATAAAGAGAGTCCCATGTTGTCCCAGCAGGATGGTCAAGACAACTCAGTTGGGTTATCTCTACACATGAAAAAAAAAAAAAGAGAGAGAGAGAGAAGTGTAGAGTTAGGGCAATCGGCTGGTCAGCTCAGGCCACAAGCTGCTCTGCCGGGAATAGACTGGGGCTAAAGTATGTTTTGGCTTGAGTTCTGCACACAATTGTGGCATTTCTCCATCTTTTCCCAATCCCCCCCACCCATGTCCCACACAAGCTTTGGGTTCATAAAGCATTTGGAAGATGGGAAGTAATAAAGAAACACTAATCACAATCTCTGAATATCTGAATTCCTCTTGCATCTTTATCAAAACATATTTAACTGGAAACCTTGGCTCCCTGCAGTGGCATGGCCCCAAATTTCCAGAAACTGGACACCCTAGGATAGGGGAAGGATGTCTTACAACGTCTCATATAAAATGAAACTCCACTTTATTCAACCAATAACAAGATCTGGGAGTAGCCATTATTTTGAAATCTCGATTTTACATCTGGGGTGATAGGCAGCAGACAGGATCTGCTAACAATGCAGGAGAAAGCCTTTTCTTAATCTTTCTCTCGGAGCACAGGGCTGGTCTTCCTTGCAGAGAATCCCCCCCAACCCCCCACCCCAGGTCTTGGTTGATGGCCATCCCTCCATCTAGATCAACGAGTTCACCCGCCGAGTGTCGTATTTAAGTTATGCTACCAGAGTGAAGATTCTCAGGAAGGGTGGGTCGCAAAACGAAGATTTTCCAATAGTTTGTGTTTTATTCAGAGAAGCAAATGCCCCTTCTGGAAGGTACTCTTTTGGGAAAGTCCAGGAACTGAAGACAGGAAACCTCACCATATTTTCTGAGGTGCTGCACAATTCATTTTGTCTCAATTCACATGACATGAGGAGGTCGGCTTAGCTTGAGAAAAAATTTCTTCACCCACAATGTGTGTTTGAGGGGATCGTCAGTCAATGCTGCAGCTCCAGCCACACTGTTCTCTCTGGAGTTGGGATTACCAATAAAAAGAGGAGCCAAAGCACTAACACTGTTCTATGGTTTACATAGGCGCTCTGCTCAACAGCTGAGGCAGGCATCTATAGTGGCCAAATGACAGAGCTACTGCTTGACACTTCTCATCTTTGTGCGTAAAGCCTGTCCCATCCCTCTGTTATTTTACTACTGTTTTTATCTAAAATGGGGGGGGGTGTTAGGTAATAATAAAATGTTAGCAACGATGATAAAATAGTAAAATGGGATGGGGCGCCTGGGTGGCTCAGGTCATGATCTCAGGGTCCTACGATGGAGCCCCACACTGGGCTCTCTGTCTACTTGAGATCTCTCTTTCTCTGTCAAATAAATAAATAAAATCTTAAAAAAAATAATAAAGTAGGAACCGTGTATTTTGCCTTAGATGGGAGTATTGTGGCAGATATTTCAAATGCCTACCCAATTCTATTCCCCTATTCTATTTAATTTTTACTCAGTATTCATTTCAGGTGGCAAGGTAGGGGGGCTAAAACTACATTTCCCAGCATCCACTGCAGCTGGGAGTGACCACGTGATGCAGTTCCACCCAATGAGATGCACGTGGACAATGCTGGCTGGAACGGCTGAGTGGGAGGTGGTCAGTTTACCTTTTGGCCTTTCTCTCTCCTACTTTCTCCCACCTGGTACAGATACCAGTGCTTCAAGTGAAACGAGGCTGCTGGCATGCGTGAGGTTGAAGGCTAGTCTCTAAAGCTGACTGAACGGAAGGATAGGGGAGCCTGGGTCCGGGATGGCACGGTAGAGCCATCATAGGAATCCTGGACGGGTGACCTCAGAACTTCTTTTACCGAAACCCCAAGCATTAATGTTACCGTTGACAATGCTGCAGCACGAGTGGCAATGTTCCCTGTTGTGACTCTAATATTAGAGCTGTGACTACCAATGGAAAGGGAAATGCCCTGTTCGGTGAAGTGACTCAAAGCTGGGCGCTCTGTTCTGGGCAATGAACACAAGCCGCGGGGGACAGAGGTACCCACAGGGCAGGGCGGTTAATGAGCCAATCATGGCAGACTCCTCAGCGGCAGTCAGGCTACATATGCAGCTCTGCCATCTCTGCCCATCCCCAGACCTTTACAGAGTCTTCTCATTGTTTCAGCATCTATGTATTATATTTCTCAAATGTATTACTTCCTGTATAATGTAACATTCCTTTTATTTGTTTAAAACGCTATCATTAAATTTCAAGGAGTTTGCTCTCACTCAAGGAAACCAGAGCTCCTTGGACAAATGGCCGGCTGACTGCAGAGCTTGGGCAGGGAAGTAAGTATAGGTGAGTTTGGGATACTTTGTTGCACCGGAAGATGGGGACGCTTTAATGGCGAATGGTGTCCTCTGAAAAGAACACAGGAGCCAGCTTGAAGGGTCCTCACTGCACAAAGATTAAACAATTTGGGTGTCAAAACAAAGTTCGTCGTTCACAATGCATAGAATCTATGTAAGTCCATGAACTTGGGATGATACTCACAAAAGAAAGCACGAAAAACTATTGCCACCATTTGAGGTAGAGATTATAAAATTCCTTACTTGAAACCTGGTTGTTAAAGAAAAGGTTTGCCTGAAGAAATGATGTTTGAGCCGAGACTGTAGAGGCAAGCAAAAGTGAAGTAGGTGAAGCAGGTGCAGAGCACAGAGCAGAGGGGGAGGTGGGCCAGCAGACACTGCAATCCTGGCAAAGCAAATGGGTACAGACTCCCCGGGGCGTGGAGGGGCCTGGCAGAGAGACCCAAAGGGCATCCAAGCTGCCAAGGAGTGGGACCACTCTACAGTCTCAGTAAGACATCGCGGAATTAAAGAATATAAATGTCAGGCCCAGCACAGAGATCTCAACTCCTTAGCCTTTGGTCTGAAAGCTTTCTCTTATAGTGCTGTGATTTTCCGCCAGGCCACCACTTCCCTGGTGGCATTTTCTGGGTCATGTGGAGGCTTCTGAAGCTATGTGGTGCCGGGATCGTTTCCCTCCTCCCAACTCTCAGCAGCTGGTCCTGAATGCCCCTGGGAAAGTTCTACCAACATGAATGGTAGAAGAAAAAATGTCTCTCATCTGTAGACTGGGGACAGTTTCTAAGATGATAAGCCCAGATGCTTTATCATTTGTGTCCTTTCTTCCCAGAACATCACTCCCCCAACCACTGCCTCTGGCCATGGCATGGCGGGAGCAGCTCATTCTGGCCATCCTCGTGATGAACAAGGCTTGTCACAGCCACAACAAGGTCAAAGTGGTCACAACGTTCAGAGTTTCCAGCTGGCTATTTGGCACAGGCAGAGG
This sequence comes from Neogale vison, assembly GCF_020171115.1. NCBI lineage: Eukaryota > Metazoa > Chordata > Mammalia > Carnivora > Mustelidae > Neogale > Neogale vison. The sequence goes on along the minus strand of NC_058098.1, from coordinate 38,558,988 downwards.
GAGAGGGACACAGGGCAAATGAGGGTGATCAGCTCAAGGGGAGGCAATCAAGGAGTGGAAATGGGGATGGGTCCACCTTTGGGAAAAGCCTTGCTAAGCATTATTGTCCCAGTCTGTAAATAGGCACCTGCCCTATCCTGCAAACATCTCCCAAAGGCTGGTATGTGGGAGGAAAAATGGCTTATCTGACCATTTCCAGAACTTCCAGAAGAGGCACAAATTGGTGGCTGGCTAGGAGAGTTTTAGTGCTTTTTTTTTTTTTTTTTTTCCTCCTTTAAAAGGCTGTGGTAACCATTCCCAGATTAACACAACCAGGCAGACTTCTTGGAGGCAGACGGGATGGCAAATTTCTGGAGGGCAAAGCACACGCATATCTGCGATCTCAAAGCCCACACCCTCCAATTCCACAAGCTCAGGGGGCACCCAATAAGTACCAGTTGATGATAATGATGGCTACGGGCCTAGTTAGATTTCATTTTAATTAGGCTCAGGCTACAGGCCTCATTACCCCTACTGTGGCTTTTATGTGGGATTCTGAAGAAAAAAACAATCTAGGCATCGTCTATTGAAGATATTAAAGAAGATATTATTAGCAATGCTTTTGGTCTCATAGACTTTGAACAACAAACAACAGAGATTATAATTAATGTCGCTGCAGCCTCTCTCCTGAAAACATACTAACAATATAGCTAATTAGCAATATGTCCTCATTTGGGGCTGGACATCTGCATATTATTATCGACAATGCTTGTTTCCTTTTTCCAGATTAAAGGAAGCCATACTGCACCCAGGCACATGGCCATGCTCCTTTCACATGAAAACACTCCGTTTTTCTTCTACCCACGATAAACACACTCAGAGCTTTATCTGCACTAGGCATCGATTTTTGTCTGGAACGCTTCCACACATCTAAAAATAAGTTCAAGAATGCCACTGGTGGTATTTCAAAGGGAAGAGCAAAAGTTCCCCGTTTGGGGAGATAAAAGAAAAAAAAAGGGCACCGTGATTATCTTTACACATGATTGGGGAGCAAGCGCTTCTAGGAAGAGAAAACCAGAATAACCAGAACGAGTTTCAGGCAGTGAAGTAGGCTTTCTTAGGGGGGTGCACGTGCTCTTAGGGCTCGGGCAGACCATTGTAGGAGGGGGTGATGGAGGGTCATTCTGTGAAGTGCCGGAAAGAAGTCAGCAGGACCCACGGGTGAAGATGCAGATGTCCAGGCTGACCACCTTCTGCTCTCTCTCTGTTCGGGTGTGATGGTCATCGCTCCCCTTCAGGCAGCAGGAGCAGAGACAACATCAGTGGCTTTCTTTAACAGCAAGCACAAAAAGGCAACTTCCTGGCAAAGGGGAAAGGGCCAGAAGTCTGCTTCATTCTTGGCTGTGGCAGCCTGCAGATGACCCTGGGAGAGAGTGACACAGGTACACCACGTTTCAAGAATGCATCTCGGTTGGGAATGGAGCCTTCTGTTGAAAGCCTGACAAATGGCTGAGGAATCTTACGTTACAGGGGCAGAATGTATCGCAAGAGTGTTTATTTTAGGGCTTGGGAATGACCCTGCCGATGATTCCAGGCGAGGCTTTAGAAAGCATGAAGAATGGTCAACTAGTTGCATTTGAGCAATGGTTCCACGGGGGATGGGGCCAGCCACTCACCCCTGTGTTTCTTCCTTAATGGAAGGCTCTTGTGGCTGGCTGGTAAAATGGATGTCAACACCCCACTAGCTTGTCTCCGATACTTGTATAAACAGCTTTGATCTTGGAAACGTGTGTGTTATTTGTGATTTTTCAAGTTGTGTTTTCTCCATTGCTGGCCAAGAAAACAGAGTGGGAACTATCCAGGACCCATGTCCTGTGAGGCTAAAGAATGAATAGAAGTGAAACACAAATTATTCTTTCAAGTCTAAGAAAACATGTAAGAAGGAGAGCTCAAGGATTCAAAGCCAATTTGCCCAAAAGAAACCTACACCCATCATCTAAAACATCTCTGCGAATGTAAGGGGATGGAGAAACTATATTTTCCAGAACCTTCCTCAGAGGGAATGGTGGAACTGTGTAGAAGGCCCACTTTGATGAGTCCCTTTTGGTGTGAGACAAAACCTACTTAAGGCTAAGATAAGGGGAGGTTTTATCTGCTGAGAGAGCTGTCGCAATTTGAGGGCAGAGCTAACCTCAGAGCTGCAGAGACCAGGCCAAGGGTGGCCACCAGGGGGCCCTTTGGCCACGTGGGAGCTTAGCTTCCCCTCTGTGTCAAATTTTGAGCAAATATTTCATGAGTCTGGATTACTGAGGGTTTTTCAAGTTGTGATTTCTCCATTTGTAGCAAAGAAAACGGAGTGGGAACTGTCCAGGGCCCATGTTCCAGGACCCAATTTGAAGAGGCACCAAATTATTAACGTGCCTAAATGGCCCAACTATCTAAGTCATCCCTTGACCAAAGCGGGAGGTTGTCAACCAGGACAAGAAGACGCGTGGAACGGGGAGCTTCCAAGGCCCAGGTCAAGGCTGGTGTTCTGCTGTTGAGAGGCAGAACCAAAGAGCATTACATGGCACAGTTAAGAGGCCGGCCTGGGGTTGGAGTGACCCTGGGGACCCTTGCCTAGATTATTATTTTAAGCAAGATGGGTTTCTTTTAACACTCAAAGTCAAGACCCTTCACTGAACCCTACCATAGATCTCTGCGCCAAATACCTCCAAAATAGGTTTTAAAGGGAATTGGAACTTTACCTCAAAATTCTGGAAAAGGGTTCATGGTATTGTGGGAGGGGCCTGGGCCTGGAGGTACGAGGCCTGGTTCTATGTCCTAGCATTGCCTCTATCTGGTTTTGTAAGCTTAGGCAGGTCACTGTACCTTTGTGCCTGTGGTTTGCAAAAATGTCTGCAAATACTTTCTTAATATCCATGCCTTGGGTAGCTGCTTCCCACACTATTGTTGTGCGTGGCCACGTGATTTACTTTGGCCAATGAAAAGTGCTTGTGTATTGGGGCTTGTCTATTTTTGTTACTCTTTGTAATCCCAAAACCACCATGTGAAGAAGCCTGGGCTAAACTGTTTGATGATGAGATACATGTGGAATGGAGACAATCCACCCCAATCAGTCAGCCAATGACCAGCCACTCAGATGGAGACCATCCTAGACCACCCAGCCCTAGGTGAGTCAACCCACAGACTCATGAAAAAGCATCAGTGTTTGCAGTTTAGGCTAATGAATTCAGAGTGGCTTGTTATACAGCAAAAGCTAATAATTTAGGGCCTCAGTTATTTCTTCAACAAAATGGGCACGGTGAGGTAGGGTGGGAGCTCCAAAAAACAAAACAAAACAAAAAAAAAAACAATCCTCCATCTATCCAGTTCTGACATCGTTGGAATGGAGCCCTCAAGAGACACTAGTCCTGGAGAAATGAATTTTCCAACAATGTAAAACAAACAAACATGTTATACCAAGTGCTTGAAAACATCAAATTGACATGGGCAGATGAAACAAAAACCTGATGGTTCCAAATATCTAAAATGTAACTACTATCTCCACTTGCTAGAACACCTTCACCTTCTCCACCTGCTGAGGCCAACCCTGGTGAAATCTGTTGGAAAGCAACCCCCTGCCTACTGCTTCCGTCAATTACGTGTGCGGCTTTGTTAACGGGCCTAATGCCAGTTTTTCAAAGATTCGGACCTGAGATTTAACAGTTCTCCCCTCTCACTTTCATGATGCACCTGTATAGCTCTGTGGGCTGCCAGAAACTAGCAAATGCCCATTTATTAGGGAACCCCTACTGACACTATAAAACAATTACAGAGCTATCATAGACCAACTGCAGCCTGAGGTGCAGAGAAAGCTGCACGCCATCAGGACTGGCTCCCTTTCCCACCTGCCCATACAGATTGTTCTTATTTGGGCTGCTGGTCTGTTCTCCCAGGGAAACTGTTTGATCCCTAGGCGGAGAGCTGGCAGACCAGGCGATTGTGGTCCCTCGGCTTAGCTTGGCTAACCTTTCTCTATAAATGGTTGGGGTGTTTGTTCCTTTCGTGGATTTGCTCAAGAACACTTCCTGGGCACCTACTTTGTGCCCGGTGCTCTTTGGGCAGTGAGGCAGTTCAGTCGCCCATCGCTTGTGAAGGACAAATTATCCAAAGCTTGAAATAAAGCAAGACGATGTCTGCAGGTCTCTTGGTTCCTATCAGGGCTAAGTATGACAGGCCCGTTCAAGATGATCTAATTCTCTAGGCCAAGGTAGCTTTGTTTCACCTATTATTTACTACTGACTAGGGTCCAGACTGAATGTTACATGGTAACTTGTACATTTTTACCGTGTAGAAATACAAATAGTTTTTTTGTGTGTGTTTTTTTGTTTTTTGGGTTTTTTTTTTTGTTTTTTGTTTTTTGTTTTTTTTTGGCCTGGTAGAAAGAACTCATTAAAAATTCTCATCATGGGGTGCCTGGGTGGCTCAGTGGGTTAGACCGCTGCCTTTGGCTCAGGTCATGATCTCAGGTCCTGGGATCGAGCCCCACATTGGGCTTCTGCTCAGCAGGGAGCCTGCTTCCCTTCCTCTCTCTCTCTGTCTGCCTCTCTGCCTACTTGTGATCTCTCTCTGTCAAATAAATAAGTGAAATCTTTAAAAAAAAATAAAAATTCTCGGGGGCACCTGGGTGGCTCAGTGGGTTAAGCCGCTGCCTTCGGCTCAGGTCATGATCTCAGGGTCCTGGGATCGAGTCCCGCATCGGGCTCTCTGCTCAGCAGGGAGCCTGCTTCCCTCTCTCTCTGTCTGCCTCTCCATCTACATGTGATTTCTCTCTGTCAAATAAATGAATAAAATCTTAAAAAAAAATAAAAAAAATAAAAATTCTCATCATAAGAAAAAGAAAACTGTAACTATATGAGGTAATGGATATTAACCAAACATTGTGGTGATCATTTCACAATATAATCATATATCAAATCATTATGTTGTGCACTTTCAACTTATGCAATGTTATATGGCAATTGTGTATCAATAAGACTAGCAAAAAAAAAAAGGAAACAATAACTGAAAGCTGAAAGCTTACTGATTTATTGCCCTATAGGACATTAACCAGTTTTATTTCTAATTTACAAATTTACATCCTTATGATTTTCTTAAGGAAGGTTTTAAATATGTGTTCCTCAAGTTCTCTGACCTGGCGTTAGCAACTTACTTCCCCCATTAGTTAGTTAAATTAATTTTTGACATGTATTCCTTTCATATTTGTATTGGACTCATGTTTTTAACATTATAAAAACCATATTAGGACAGTCTTTTTTCTTCAAGGACTCTAGACTCCATTGGGGAAGTTAAGAAATGCTTATGCACATGCACAAAAATGCAAAGTGGAAGTGGAAAATTCCTTAGGAGCGGAAGCTTTCAATGTGAGGACGTAAAAGGATCCAGACTCTTACTAAAGACTTCAACTCACCATGTATTGACCCTTTTATATCACCATATTATGTTCTTTTACTATCTCTGAAAGACCCATACGGGTCCCCTGCAGCAGGAAGCTGAAATGAGTATGGAGAAGCATGGTTTGTGACCAGGACTTCTCTTGGGATTTTTCCTCTGAGGAAGGGCCAGGGACGGAGCGGGGCTGGGGGTGAGGGTTGGGAGGTGGAGGGGGGTTGGGAGATGGGGATGGGGTGGGGGTGGAAGTTCACGTGCCAATGGGCACCCACACTACTTTCAACCATTTTATTACCTCCCTGCACCCATAAAATTTCCTACTCTGACCCTAGAGAAAGAAGGCAACGCCCAATATTGTTCTCGGTAAAGACAATTCTCCCAGTAGAATTCACTCAGGGAGGTGAGGTTCAGGAAAAGAGGACAGCAAGGTTCTCAGACAGCTTTCTTTTGGGGGACAGTCATGAAGGGAGGCGGTTTGCAACAGAGAACATGCTTCCAGGTTTACTGCCTTCTCCAGTATAAACACCATGATGTATCAGTCTGAATCTGGGCAGGAAATGGACAGCACTGAGGTACTGGGTGGCCAGGGAGAGCTTAATAAAGGAACAATTTACAGATGTCTGATCAAAGACACTGGAAACCACCAATGATACTGCAGTACCCAGGGCCAGTAAACCCAGGGCGATCTTATAGCCCCAGGTTTGAAGAGGTGAGGAAAGAGCGAGGTTACCATTATCCAAAGTAGGAGGAAGAGCGTTGTGTGTGGGTGTGTGGGGGCAGACGGGGCTTGCTAAGTAGGGCCATTTCCTTCTCCTCTTCCTCTCATCCACTGCCCCAGAGCAAGGGAGCCTGTTGATGTAATACACGCAGAGCAAGGACCCGAGGCCTAAATTAAGATGGAGGAGGGCAAACCTGGGTCTAGAGATAGACGAGAACATATAGGGCACACAGGACATGTCTGGGAAAACCAGGTGATCACTTGTACCAGGCACTGGATGTTAAACTGAATCTTCACAACATCCATTTGAAGTAGCCATGAGACCCGAATTCCAGAGATGAGGAAGGGAACTCAGAAAGGTCCCTAGCTGGTAAGTAGTCTCCACCACCCTGTCCCTCCCACTGATGTTCTGCTGTCCTAATTCTGCAACCCCCTTCCCCAGAAGGTGCTCTGGAGACTAAGAGGCTCTGCAGCCCCTTGAAGTCCCCATCCCCCTACCATTGCGGCTTGTTTAGGGGTAACGAGGGGTAGGGGTTCCCAGGGGGCTGGCTCACAGCTGACCTACAGCACACTGTTGATTTCATCCTCAACTCGGCTCCCCCACTTTGTTTGGTGGGGTGTCCTGGACTCCTTTTCTTTTTTTTTTTTTTCTGGACTCCTTTTCTTAGGAAAACTCATACTAGCCCAATGCCCTTTGACTTGGGCAGTCTGATTTTATACATTAACAGATATGTAATATATACTTATAAATATATATTATGTATAACTTGTATTTCTAAACATATTATATGTTACATATAAAATTTATATTTATAAATTTAAAAATATATACATTTATATATATAAATTATATTTTATGTATAATATAAATATATATAAATTTTATATAAATATATTTATAAATATAAATATAAGATTTATAAATATATTTATAAATATAAGATTTATATTTATAAATAAATATACATATAAATACACACACACACATATATATATATACACATACACTGCACAAGTTGAGAACGAATGGGCTAGCATGAGTTTTCCTAGGCAAATAAGTCCAGGACTCCCCCTACTAAACAAAGTATATATTTAAATATGTATATATATTCATAAATAAAATTATATGTATATATATATAGAGAGAGAGAGAGAGAGGAGATAAAGTAAGAATGGAAGGGCACATGGGGCGCCTGGGTGGCTCAGTCGGTGAAGCATCTGACTCTTGGTTTTGGCTCAGGTCACCACTTCAGGGTTGTGGGATATGCCTCCCATGTCAGGTTCTGCACTCAGTGGACAGTCAGCTTAAGGTTCTCTCCCTCTTCCTTAGACCCTCCCCCTTTGCTCTCCTCTCTAGAAAAAAAAAAAAAAAGAGAGAGAGAGAGAGAGAAAGAGAATGGAATGGTGCATGGTACTTTATACAAACATTGTGGCAGCTCTTCAGGGGGCCAGATGAAGCAAAGAACAGACAAAACAGGTCACCAAGAGCCCAGCCTCAAACATGTGTTGCATTGGATATTAGTGTCTGGTGCCACTGCATTCTTCCTCCTGCCTGCTAAACATTTAGGATGAACTTTGAACATGGCAGGGGCCCCATGACTGGCCATCCACAGTAGAACGTCTAAGGAAAATGCAGGCATGAAACAGTCACAGAACGAAACACGACGGAAGCAAGAAGAATGAACCGAGAACAGCCACACCCAAGAACATGGATGAAGCTCACAAACATGGTAGCAAGCAAGAGAAGTCAGATACCAAATACACTAAACATACGATTCTATTTATACAAAGCTAAAAAGCAGGCAGAACGGACCGGGGCTGTTAGAAGTTAGGACAGCTAGTGACGAGAAGGGAGCCCATGCTCTTTGGGGGGATGGGCTATGCTCTACTTCTTGGTCTGGGAGTTGGTCACGCAGTATGTTCACTTCGTGAAAATTGATTGAGATGTGCACTGTGATCTGTGCTCCCTCTGGTGTGGAGGTGACTTAGATGCAAAACTTACATAACCACCAAAAACCCAAAAGAAAAGAAAACAGAGAAGGAATCATGGGAGAAATGGCCATTGGCAAGATCAAGGATATTTTTTAAAGATGCCGCGCTTCTGTATTATTGCTATTTTCTGAATAATAAAGGGTACAGGGAAATCCAGCTTTTGCAAAAAGAGGGACTTTGCCTTGCCAGGATTACTTCCCTGTGGCTCAGTTTTCTCACCTGTGAAATGGGGAGCATCTCTGTGGTAAACACAGGTCTTTCTCCCCTTCGTGATTCCTTTTCCTCATTAGCCTTTCTAGTATCAGAGGTATCTATCTTTTCTCTCGATGGTTCCTGCTCAGGCTCAGCTCCTATCTTCCCTAGTTGTAAGCACTCCTCCACCTCCGCCGCCTTTTCAGCAATGTCTTCTCTGTGCTAGCCTTGTCCAAACAGTCAACTCAGGGTCTCCTAAAGCTCCCCACCAGCTGGGTACAAGCTTACCGCCCCAACTGTATGGATGAGAAAATTGAGTGGAGAATGTCACCAAAGTCACTTGGCTCATAAAGGGTCCAGCTGGGGCTTACGCACCTGTGAACTCAGCTGAAGGTGTTAATGCTGGACGGTGGACACAGGAGATGGCAGCCTGCTGTTGGCTGAAGCCACGGGGAAGGACAATAACCACCCCGGCGCATAAGGAGACGGATCAGGACACGGAGAGAGAACCTAGAACCTAGAACCAGGCTGCAGCCTCTCCAAAGATGCCTACCCTTCAGGAACAAGGGAGTGGTCTGTGCTTTAGTCTTTTGAATTTTAAAGCCATTTTATCTCCCCAAGCCCTTCTTAACACAGTCTGTCCTGAGAATTATCACACCAGACCTGCCTGGCAAGAGTGGGGCACAAGACAGGTCTGGGGATTTGGCTCCCTGTGTTGATGGAACATGATCCTGGGGATCCTTGGGGAGGAGGTGGCATGTAAGAAGCCTTCTAGCCTGGGCTTAGGGTATGGGATTTCCGACTCCCAGCCTGGGGCTCTTCCTATTCAATTGGCTGCTTCTGTGGCATTGCTCTTGTCTGCCACAGTTTTCCATGACAGAATCACAAAAAGTTAGCCTTTTCCTTTAAAACTGCCATCCTACCAAAAAAATCTGGAAAGAGCCTCTGAATAAGTGGATGGAGGGGTTAGATGGACGGATGAATGAACAGGATAGATTTCAAAGCCCCATAGACGTGGGCATAGCTGAATCACCCTACCTCCCTGAGAATATGTTACAGTCCTGGGATGTTGGGGGAATGAACAGAGGCTCTGGCAGAGGTGGGGAAAGTTTTCCCTGCCTCAGTTCCTGATTTGGTCTCCACTTGTGAGGCGACCCTGAGTTCTGCCCAACATGACACGGCAGAGGCCCATGCCTCCCAGTGACGTCATGAGGAGTGCCTGGCTTTACTCTCTGCCCCGACAGAGAATCTAGAGACGGCATTGGAGGGACCAAGGGGGACAGCCACCTGGGCATGACAGAGCCACCAGGCAATACCCAGGGAGTGTAGCAAGCAACGTGGGGCAGGAGGGGCTTGGGAAACAAGGACAGAAAGAAAACTGAAGGAGTCTTCAGAGGGGTAGGAGCCCAAGTATTTTGTTCTCCTGCATTCAGTTCTGATTCTGGACAATTTCAGAATCTATTTGCTTCTCTTCAATGTCAAATAAGAATGCAAAGATGATACAGAAGTATGTCTACGTATGTACTGATTTGCAGATATACATATATATTTTTAAAGATTTTATTTATTGATTTGACAGAGATCACAAGTAGGCAGAGAGGCAGGCAGAGAGAGAGCGGGGAGCAGGCTCCTCAATGAGCAGAGAGCCCGATGCGGGGCTCGATCTCAGGACCCTGAGATCATGACCTGAGACGATGGCAGAGGCTTTAACCCACTGAGCCACCCAGGCGCCCCAGATACACATATTTATAAGTACGGTTATGTAAGCGTATACATGTGTTCACCAAGCTCACGGAAAGCTGATAATAAGCTGAGTTATCACTTTAACTTACTTGTTCTCAAAGTGGGGTCCCAGGGTTAGCATTACTCATTAACATGAAAAATGCTGAGTCTCAGGCGCCACCCTGCAGAATCAGCCTCTCGTGGGGCTGGGGGGTGGGTAGCAGCTTATGTTTTAACTGGCCCTTCCAGTAATTTGGACGCAGGCTGACATCTGAGATCGTTGGCTCTCACCAGGAGAATATGAGGAACAGGTGGCTGAGTAGTAGTTATGGAGCTATTATTCTGACAGTCACTTTAGCAAAGGAAAGACTTTCAGGAAATGAAGGCCTCTCAAATGGCTGGTGTATTTTTCCTGGAGAAATGTAATCAGGTGAATAGCCAATGAACCCCAAGGCACCCAGTCCAGCTTGGGGAGACCCTCTGAGCTGTCACCCACTCCTCAGGGTTTTGTCCCCTAACCCCCCAGGGACGACACCCAGGGCAGAGCTCCTCACCCTCCTGGGACGCTGGGTGAAAGAAGCTGCTGCTGAGTCAGGTGACATTAGAAGCCAATACAGGGGTGAAAAGATAGGACCTTGAGGGTGGAGAGTGTCCTGGAAGATTTGACTCGCTTCCCACGTATCCCCAGCATCAGTATGTTCTAGCGTTGTCCTGCTCGCTTAGGTAGCACGTGTCCCGAATGGGGCAGCACAGGGTTTCTAACGGACATCCTCTTCACTGCATCTCTGTCTCCGAATAAGCTACACGGGTCCACGGGGAGGGACAGGCTTGGGCCCTGACTGGCTACTAGATCAACTTTTCCAGCTCAGAGGGCTGGCAGACTCAACAAGGCCCATGAAGGGGCCCTCAGGATGGCCAAAGAGAATTTATCCATCAGTATATGAAAGATAAGGGAAGACAGAGGAAAGAATTAGACCAAAAATTTCCTTCAGGTGCCCCAAATGCCAAGGGCCTATTACTGTGTTTTGGGGGTGGCTCCTCTTCAAACCAGAGAGCTCCCCTTTGCCCTAAAAGGGTCACACAACACACCCAACAGCTCGGATAAATCCCAAACTGTCCGACAGCTAACCTGCGATTTTCTAGGAAATTGCAGAAGGACTCAGGTATGAAGTTGGAGAAGCAAATCCATCTGTTCCCAGCCTAGCTGCAGCAGTCACCATGAAAACCCAAAGTGCCCCATTTCAAAGGGAATCACCCCTGAGGAGCATTCCTTTACCAGCTCCCCTGCACACTTGCTCCTTATTCCTCTGGGGAGACCTTCTGGAACATAGAAGCCTGATGGATGAATCCAACCCAAGAGGACGCTGTCTTCAGACAACCTCCACAGGCCCCCACCAGAAAGAGCTCATGCAGCAACAAGAGATTTGCTCTCCTCCAGCAAATGTTAACCTCATTCTGTGAAAATGCCATTTGTTGGCTTCAGTTCGGACTCTCACCTACACTCTCCAAGTCTGCAGATGGAAAGACTGGTTTTTAGGTAGAGCAAAATCCATTTTTAACCAAGTTGTGAGTAGTCAGTCACTAAAAGGCCCACGTGCTCGCCCTCCCCAGCAGTCAAAAGAAAAGGCAGACAGTACACAGAAACTTCTCCCACATATGCCAGGTTCTGTCAACTTCTGAATGACTTTCAACATCCTGACTTTTGAAAGCAGGCCCTAGAAGGTCAGAAGACAGACTTTGTGACAAGTGGATCTGTTCATAATCTGACCAAAAGAAATCAGTTTCTTGCTTTTCAGAAGACAAAGAAAGCATCTTATGACCCCTCTCTCCCGCACACCACTGCTGGTTCCCTCCCTCACTCCCTGGCTGGGATCTTGGGTCTCAAGCCCAATTAACAGAAGATCCCGTTCCCTGGAATTCCTGCCCCTCCCCAAGGGAATTGCTCCCGTCCCAGGTCTTGAACAAAGATTCCACGACGCATGTTTGATCTCTTCACGCTCCATTTTCATTAGTCCTTCACACTCTCCATCACTTGGAAAAATACAAACAGCATGGTTCAGTTTTAAGGTTAAGAACTGACAGTCTCCATAAACATTTTTACAATGGAAGCTGACTTATCCACTGCCAGGATTCGGTGTCTGCGGGAGGGGGTGAGGTGGGATGAAGGCACAGTGGGTAGTAGAAGCCTTCAGCGTCCGAACGAGAGAACAAGAACTGTGCATTAAGTGGGTAAAAGGGGCCCTTGTGAATTTGCTGGCAAAGAACTGGGTTATCCATCTCTGAATCATTAAGGCATCTTGGGGAGGGACAGGGAAACCCGAGGTGCAGGATACCCCAGGTATACATTCCTGACTTCCAGAAAATACGAAGCAATCAGCGGTCCTGAGTTGGGACACTATCATGCCATGAATATTAAAAGTGACCTAGGAAGAGCTTCTAAAATCATTCTCAGAATGTCTGAAGAAGAGAGACAGGGGATAATATAGACGGGGGCAAAGAAGACCCAGAACTTAATCCACACTCCACCCTAAACCACCTCAAGTACTTAAGAGCTGAAATCATCTGATGAGAGCTGGAATTCACTTCGAATGGCATGTGGGTGGATGAACTTCAGGACTTTTATTCATTTACTCACTCAACATGTAATTATTGAGAGCCAATGACTCGATCCCAAGCACTGGGAATACAATGATGAAAAGACAGACACCATTCTTGCCTTCAGGGAGTTTCCAGTTTCTAGCAGGGTTCCCAAACTTTGCTGCACCTCCCAGTGCCCAGGTCATACCCCAAACCGTTTAAATCAGGGTGTCTGGAATGGGACTCAGGTACCTGTACTTTTCAAAGATCTTGGGGTTTCCATGGTGTCACCAAATTTGGGAATCACTTAGGATTCTTAGCTGTGTTGCCACGATTTGCCTGATCTATGAACACCAAAACGTTGCCTATCTCTCGTTCCAGCAGGCCCTCCTCTGCTTTCTGAAGCTCCGTGTGTCCACAGGACTTCATCCTAATAATGTCTTCCAAACAAGTGCAAAATTCTGTGTTGCTCCCAGGGGAGTTTCTGGACTTCAAGTACTAGCCACATTTTTAAACACTGGTAGGAATACCTCCTATTCCAAACCCTAAATCAGAACACATTAGCCAGCACCTAATCTGATAATGGTATAAAGTATATGAGACCCAGGCCATCCCAGAAACTCTAAGTCTCCGGCTGCCATATCTACAAGGTCATTTCATGGCATAAATCTTGGGAGTAGATTCCCAGCAGGTTTAAATCACCCGATGTCTTTGTTAAGGTAGAAAAGGAGAACTTGCTTGATAAGCCCTTACCCTCTGTTCTCTCTGAGCTTTTTTATATCCAGTTCCCCTTCAAACGATCAATGGAAATCCATTATAGACTTTCTTGGACCTGCTCCTGGATTTTCATCAATTTAGAAAGGAAACATTACATTAAGTCTTTTTCTGGAAGGCCCCAGGAATGTTCAAAAATGAGAATAAAAGAAAAGAAAAAGGAAAAAGGAGCCTGCTTTGAAGTTGCAATGAATGTGCCAGAAGAAACAAAACAAAACTACAAAACAAGACACAAAACACCCAAAACCCAAACGATGGATCCTGAGAAAAATGTTGCAGAAGAAGGACTTCCCCTGCTTCCCATTGTGCCTTCTTAAGGCTGAAGTGGTCCCCACTCCAACCGCCAGAGCCTGCCAGTTGGCCAACGCAGCGGCATTCCACTAGAGAGATTAAAACCAACTTTATGATTGTGGTGCAAATAATAAACAGCCTGGCAGGGTTTCCTTCCAAAATGAAAGCTCATTTATTTTCCGAGGTGTATAATTTGGTTGTAAATGTTTCCTTTGGGCCAAAACATCCCAGATTGGGTTTTTGCCTGGAACGCATCACTGCTTTGCTGGAGAAGAATGGACTCCGTGTGGTCCTAACTCATCCCTCCACTCAGGACACGGAGGGGCTCAAGTTGGCCTGCTCTTGCTTCCCGTCTGGAGGCAGCAGTCTACTGGGCAGACCCAGAGGCGAGGAGGCAGGAGGCCCCGGGGCCCGGACTGGCTGCCCCACCTCCGAAGTCCTGGTCCACCTGTGAGGTGGACAGGTTCGCTGCTGGCCGTCACTCATGCCTGTTTCTGCACCTCTGGATGGTGGCAAGAGTGGAAGATTAGGAGCCCTGTTCCCCGCAAGTCTTGGCTTTTCTTCCAGGTCTTTGTGTCCTCATTTTATTTATCTTTTCAAAAATCATCCTACAAAAATCCACCCAGCAATGACTAATATTTGGAGAAAGGCAAAGTCAGATTCTTTCCAGGGCTCGTGGGCTGACCACACGTACTTGGGGCCAGAATTTGGCCCGTGGTGCATAGCCAGTCGCACCCAAATACAAACAGCTTTCTCTTCCTATATAAGCAGCTTCAGAAATAACAGCCTCTTTCTACCAGTTTCGTGTTTATCACCTCTCTTCCTTACATCGTCTACTTTCACCCTGTCTCCCGGTCGTATCTTCTTGGAAAATTCAAAGCCAGTGCTATGCTTTGTAGATAAAAAGATATTTACTGCACTTCCTCCCCCCCCAAACATCTTGTGGGATCAGAGAAAAGGCATCAAAGCCATCATACGACATAAATTCCTTCAGGATCTCTGAAGTTGTCACTCTCACACAGGGTTCGGGGTGCAGGAAGGGGGAAGACATGTGCCGAAAAGAGCAACAAAATTAGTGCAGTTTGTCCTAGGGAACATGAGAGGAACGCGGGAGAAATTCGTGTTAAGGGACCTGGCTCAAGTGGCGAAGTTCAGTGGTCTCACGTATTATGAAGTCACCTGCTGGGAAATGATGAAGCAAGATTTGGCTAAACCTAAGACCCTTCTGAAACTGACCCTGAAGCACATGTCAGGCAAAATGTTACATAAAAAAATAGCTTCCTAGAAGTGTAGACACCTCACTGCTAAGATGAATGGCCCACCAACTTGGCAAAATTGTATCAAATTTTCTAGCAGAACCTGGCCTGAGTCAGGTCATGCACACCAGCCACAGGCAGGTCACACTCAGCTTTTTGGATCATCACCTGCTGCTGGACATCAGGCTGCTAATTCAAGTGGAGAAACAAGAAATGTTTTTAAAGGAGAATCAAGGGATTAAGTGCTAGCCTTCTGACAATCCAAGCACAAAGAAACATAGTAATATGAATGGGGCACCACAGTTTTAGCCTCCAGGGACCCTGTAGCTAATTCCTTCAGCACTTTTTGCTGCTGCCATTAACTGCATGGCCCACCTGGCACCTGGGAAATCAGGTTCATATGGTCTTTGGAAACCATAATACTGATGCGGCATGGAAAAGCCATAGAGAAAATTCTGACTTTCCTCTGTATCAGACTCACCAAAGCAAGGGATTCAGAAAGGACTGCTGCATGAACGTCATGTTTGCACTGTGGTTAGAGGGCTTTATTCTAGGACACATGCATCATACGGAGACGAAGGAGAAACCAAGATCTGACTTTTTGAAAACTCTAATTCTTTCCTACTTCACTACCTTATGTCAATACATCTGAGCCTCTGGGGCTATAAGTCACTTCCTGTCATGGTCAAGTTACATCTCCTCTATGAAGCTTTCAAGACTTTTCACAGTTCCCAGGTGCAAACATGACTTGGCTGAAAATCATTTTGAATTCAGAATATTGCCTACAGACGCCTGGGTTTTGAGAGATAATTACCCTTCATGCCTGAGTCTCTCTTTTACGTCACTCTTCCTCTTCTGAGGTTCACGTGTGCAAACACACACACTCACACACACACACCACATACAACACTTTCCTGACAGAAATGCCCCTGGTTCCAATGAAGGCATCTGGTGAAAGTGTCCTGGGTCACTAGAAACCTCTTGACCTGGGAGTCTACAAGCTCCATGATAACTTACTTCATCAGATGGTTAGAAGTGAGTCAGGGAACAGCATCACACAGACATAAGGTAACATTTAATAGCACGATGTTTCCTGACGCTACTTTTTTTGGGTAAATTGGAAAGGTTAATTCACAGAGGAACAGAAAACTGCAGATTCAGGCCCCCCTCCTGCCCCCGACGGTCTTTTATTTATTTATTTTAAAAAAAAAAATCTCTGTATCTCTGTTCTATTCCCTTTTTTACCCTGGGATGGTTAAAAAAAAAAAAAAAAAAAAGATCAAAAGGGTGGAACATTTATTACAATGCAGGGGTTGTTGAGTGACTATGAATCACTCCACTAGAAAATCAGGTTAAGTTCAGCAGTTTTACATTTAAAAGAAAAATACAAGGTATGAGTGGAGAAGCCCAAATTAGTCACTCCCTAATCAGGGTGTTGGAACTCGAGAATCTAATGGGGGCTCTGTCATTGTCAGCTGTCGGCCAGGAGGTCAATTTTCTGGACTCCGTTTTCAAATCTCTGCAATGAATGAAGGAATAACCACTCTGTCTTCCCAGGTCTAGTGAAAGCATTTTGGGAAGCACTAACGAACGGAGCACATTTCACTGAGCATGCGCCGTATATATGCAGGGCTTACACCACATGTACCGTGGGGTATAAAAGAGAAGCGCTACCATCTCTGCTCCCAAAACCCTTACGCTGTTTTGGCAGGCGGGCAGCGGAGTGGGGGTAGTGGGGATGGCTCACGCCCTCCGATAATTATGTATGAGGAACGATGGAATCCTCATTTAGTGGATGCACAATGCTACGAGGGTTCAGAAATGGCCCGTTTCCACCTTGACAGTTCGTAGAAAAAAACACTTTCATGATTCGTCCAGAATTTTCGCAGATGGAAAATGGGAGCAAGGCAGTATTCGCCAAGTGAATGGTCTGAGCAGAGACGCAAAAGAGCATGGGGAGGGCACGAGGAGGAGCATGGGGAGGGCACGAGGAGGAATAAGAGTCCAATTTGGCTGCAAATACAGCCTATAAAGCAAAGGGCGAGAAAAGTTGATTAATTCCAGATACCTCCAGATTCCTCGATACCTGTTCTGAGGCAAGTAATAGGAAGGGACTCTGGAGGTTCTTAAGCAAGACAGGGCAATCATTTTTAAGGAAATTAATGTATTCTATTTTAAATAGACAAGAGAAACCAGAATTAAAAGTAAGGAGATCTAGGGAAGTGAGGACCCAGTTCACCACGCCTGACAGGGAAGGAGAATGGTCCCCCAGGACAAATCAGAATGGGCAGGGACCCATTTACACCTGGAGCCAAGTACAGAAGGCAGCTTCAGAAGGGTCCTCAATGGTCGCCCTCCTGCAATTCACACTTTCCTGCAATCTCCTTCCTTTGAGTGTGGGATGGAGGAAGGAACTTGCTTCTAACAAACAAGATATGACCAAAGTGACGGGACGTCACAGAGATTAGGTTACAAAGACCATGGAATTTGTCTTGCTCACGCTCTCTTCCTGGCTTTATTCATTTGCTTACTCTGAGGAAGCGAGTTGCCATATTTGAGCTGCCCTATGGACGGGCCCCCATGGCAAGGAGCGCTGGGCGCCCTCTGCTAACAGGGCCGAAGAACCCGAATCTTGCCAGGAAGAAAGCCAGAAACCTGGAAGCCAGTCCTCCCCCAGCCATGCCTTGATATTGTCCTGTCTGATAAACTCGATTGCAACCCAAGCTGTATCCAAATCTCTGACCCACAGAAAATGTGAGATAATAAATTGTCCTTTTTAAAGCCGCTAAGTTTTGGAACAAGAGATAACTTGTTATGATATATAATACATCTAACACATACATATAATACGTACATATTATAGTGTATAAGCAAGATACTTAACTGGCATGGAAATGGTGGGGACAACTGCTCTTTGAGATTAAAATCCCAGCCTCATGGCCCGAAGTTGTGCATACTCTTTTTCCTAGGCTTTGTTGATTTTAAAACTTTTCATAAAAAGAAACCTCTCCACCACCCCCTTCTTTCACTGTTTCCTAGAGCTGATTAAAGAAACATGACTTGATTTTCAATTTCAAGCAACTCAGGGGGGCATTCCAATAGAAAAACCGGCAGGAAATTAATGCCATACACTCCAGACAAGGCAGATGCTTCTAAATCTGACATTTAGGTGAAACACACCTTTCCTTTTGCCCTCTTTTGATTTTGCACTGGTAGTTTGTTTTTAGGAGCCTGGGAAGGGGAAATTATTCTCTCAATATAAAAGGCTGTCACTGCACAAATGCATTAGTGCCACCAAAACACTTAAATGATAGTTCACAAAAAACTTGGCCAAGGGATGTTGAAGAAACCGAATTATTCCCTCGCTTATGTTTGAATTACAGTAGTATCTGACAAAGCTAATATCATGCCCGCGAACTATGTAATAAACTTCCATGTTAGAACTTTTAAAAGTGTGTGTGTGTGTGTGTGTTTATGAAATGTGATTACTTGTAATTAAATTCTTTTCACTGGTGTTCTTGTGAGAAAAACAAATTATAAAACTGCCTTACCACAAAGCTTGCAGGACATAAGGACATAAAATGTCCAAACGAGTAACCACACTCTGTTTTTATTAGTTAAGGCTGTATGCTCCTCACCTCACCCTCCCCCCCTGCCAATAATGACATCTTCCAGAGTAGTGGGAAACAGAGACTCTGTACTTGAACTTGACACCTTGGTGAGACCTGCAGTCATCACAGTGGTGAGGGACTGCTACCTGCAAATTGGTTCTAGATAAGCTGTTCTGAGTCAGTTCTCCTGCTCATGCACACTTTTCATTCAAAACAAAACAAAACAAAATAAAACAAAACAAAAAAACCCCCAAAACCAAAACAAACAAACAAAAATGCTATGAGTTCTGCATTTAGTACAAGATTGAGGCATATTTTCTTTCTGTGTCAGTTTACCTCTCCTGTCTGTATGTGAAGGAGCAGACAGCATGCAGTGTGGGTTTGTCCATGGCTGTGACCTTTCTCTTTCTCTCTTTCTCTCTCTGTCTCTCTCTCTTTCTCACCCCTGCAGGTGGGTCAGCACCTTCTCCACTGCAGCTGGGTAACAGAGGAACATTCCCTTCTGCAAATATCATGAGCACTGAGGCTCATCTCCATTCCACTAAAGGAAACACATTATCTGAAAAAGTAAACACATCATCTGTGAAAGTAAGTCCATCTTCCCTTCAAACATCTATTCCAGGGAAACAGTACCTGCTACTCTAACTGCAGAAATACTGTGAATTCTAAGTCCTGTATTCCTAAACAATGGGTTATAGCAACTTCTACCCAAACTATGTTTTGCTGATTGGTAGCCAGATACATATTCATGATGCAAAGAGATGCTTAGAGGTGATGAATATGGGGGCATCCTTTATTTCTTCCTTAGGTTTTGGTGCTGTTGAAGGACTCAGTTTTTTCTTGACTACATGTCCTGCATTCTGTGAAGTGATGGGTTTCATGAATTAATGACCAGTTGTCAGTCATGCAATGAGACACAGCTAAAGGGGAGGCAGGAAGAAGACAAAAAGCTGAGAGCACAGGCTCAAGTGTGGTACCCAGAAGTGGATACCGGTAGTCCTGGAAGCAAAAGTAACTTCTATCCCTCATCTGATGCCCTTACATCAAATTAGTCAGAGGAACAAGAGCCCAGAGGCCACCATTGAGATAAGAGTGTCACCTCCAGTAAAGAGAAGCTCAAAACCATTCCCATCATGGTTTCTCTAGGTTATCCATGACCATAGGCTGGCTCTCCATCCCCCACTGCTTTGAAGATCTCTTAAATGGACTCAACCTGACCCTGCCACCCTTCCAAGCCCTCCTTCTAGCACTTTCATTCTATGATAAACCATCTCTTCTCATTTTCAACTTCTTCTCTGACTATTCCTTCAACCTTCTCCTAGGTCTTCATGGTCCCCATAGCTACTTCCTGACCATTTTTTCCCCTTCTTTCTGAAAAAACAAAACCAAAAATGCATAAGCATTTCAGGAGGATGACTATCCCAGTTGCTATGTGGTGCCTCTAATCATTCTTCATTTGTTGAAAATGTAACCTTCCGGCTCAGTCTTCTTCACCAGTCTCGTCTGTCATCCTATTTGGTAATTTCAACATCTATGTAAATGGCCGTCCCAGCTCCTTGACTTTCCACCATCAATACTTTCCTCTACTGCATCTCAGCTCCCCTCTGCCCTAGACCTTCTGTCAGCAAATCTACATAAAGATGCTTCCTGTTCTATTAGCTCATTTCCCTAGATTTTAACTCACTGAGATATCTGGTCCTCTACCATTATCTCACCACCCCGCAGCTTTCTCTTTAATTTTCCTTCTTATTTAGCACATGTTCCTTCGTATAACCATTTCTTTGTAACTCCCCTCAACACTCCTTGCCTCCTTCTCTCCCTATGATCTATTTCACCGGCAAAACTTCCATTCTGATTGAATCCAGTGATCCAACCTGTCTATGTTAGAAGCCAAGCAGATGGACAATGTGAAAAATAAAATAGCCCAACCTGAAAACCTACTCTGTTTTCCATGTTCTTAAACCTCAAATAAGTACTCAGCACTGTTCCAAAATCAATGGCCCTTCCCTCACAATCTTGTCTTCTCTGGCATCCAAGACGATTATTTCATATCTGCTCCATCCAAATCCCCTACTCTTCCTCATTGTTCTCACTGCATATTGCATTGAAGGAAAAGGAGCCATCCATGGTTAATTCTTCATGACAGTTGTATAGTTGACTTTTGTATTCTCACACTAGTTCTATACTCCCATCTGCATAGCTCCTCCTTCTTCTCAACTATTGCATAGAATGGTCATCCCTGCTTCTATCAAAAACCAATTTCCACACATGTATTCTTGCTTTCTTGATCAATTTACCTCTCAGCTCTCCCCTCTCAATCTGTCATTGTTAATTTTCTCCTTTCTATTGGCTTGGTCTCAGCATCGGTGATACCATGGTACCTCTGATCTCAAAACAAATGAACCAAATACTCGCCCTCAACCCCTTGTCCACATGTTTCCCCTTCATATTAAAGCTTCTCTAAGACTTACTTCTTCACCTTCTGTTTGTTACTTCACCCAGTAGAGGTTGTCATCTGTTCCCATAATGCCTCTTAAACTGAATTCAGTATTAAGAATTTCAGCAATGGCCATGCTGCCCAGTTGAATGGGCACTTCTCTGTCTTCATCTTCTTTGCTCTGACAGTAACATCAAAAGGACTCTTGCCTTAAGGTAGTCTCCTCCCTTGGTGTCCATGACATAACTCTTGGCTCTCCTTCTACCACTTTGGTCATGACATCTTAGTCTCAATTCCCAGTGCATTTAACCATTTCCCTGCTCAAAATCTTCACTTGGATGTCCCAATAGGCATCTCAAATTCCATATGTCCAATATCGATCCACTGATATGTATGCCTCCCTCCCACATAAAACTGGAAGTTATCTCTGACTTGTCAATTTTTCCACTCTGAAATATGATCCATCAGCCCGTCCTATTGGCTCTGTGTCTGCATGGTGTCTTGCAACCATCCACTCCTCTCCACTCTGGTCTATGTTTCTTCTTCTGCTGGATTATTTTATTATAGAAGCTCCTAACATGTTTGCACCCCTCCAGCCCATTCTCCACAAACCAGACAGAGTTATCATCCAAAATCTCTTTAATGGTTCCTTCCTTGCTGATCTCAGAACAGCTACACCCTTTATCACGACCTAAAAGGCTCCACCCTCTTCTGTAAGTTCTCAAACCAGTTTCTCCATTATACTCACTCCTTTTCTCCAGTCTCTTTTCTATCCCTTAGTCAAGCCAAAGTTTCCCACCTCAAGGCTTTGGTGCTCATGATTACATTTGTCTGAATGGCTCTCTCCAACTAGTTTTTGCAAAGATGGCCCTGTCTTATTCTTCAGTTCCAGTCTTCAGTGCCACTTTTCCGGCAAGTCCTTCCCTGGCCATACCCTTTTAGTAGGTATCCCCAGGTATTCCTTATCTTTGCTTCCTGTCCAAGTCCATTATAATCCATAATAATTACTTTACTTATTAATTAATTATTTGCAAAACCCTCTTCCAGAGCAGAAACTTGTACTCTATTGAATCTCCAGCATCTAGCACAGTGCCTGCACATAATAGGCAATATGTAAGTGTTAAATAAATGAATGTGTAAGTGTTAAATAAATGAATGGGACCATGGAATGCTTACTATATAGTTGGGCCATGCTCTATAGTATATGTACATCATGTCCTTTACCTGACTGCAACCTGGTCTCTGAAATAAAACAGCCATAATTCATGGTTATTTAATTTCCTTTCAGTTCTCATAACAACCTAAAAGTAACTATCAGAGCCTGGGCATTTTAGATGTGCATTTGCTCCAATTCTCTCCAGTAAAACAAAACCATGTTAAGGATGTCCAGGAATGGGAGGCTGTGTGGCTTCACAAAAGAGAACTGGCTTGGGAGTCAGCCAACCTAGAATGAGCAGTCTGGTCTTGAGAGAGTTCTTTCATTTCTCTGGGTTTGGGATTCCTCATGCAAGAAATGAGAAGTTGGGACTCAGTTTTCCAGGTGTCTTGCCAACAACAAAATTCTAGGGTTTGGTGAAAGCCTGTGACCCACCTTCTAAGTAGAGTGCCTCATCTTGGTTGGGGAGTGTGTCCGTGTGTGTGTGGTGTGTGGCACAGAGCTTGGAAGAAGGGCAGGGATCTTGCCTGCATTGGGTGCATATGCAAGCACCAGTCATTTGCCCATGGATCTTGCAGCACAAAAAGCACTTCACTTAGATTGTTAGAACCAAGACACAGAACGTTCTGGGGGCATAGCCAGAGCAATTCTCCTGCCAGCATTCACCTTTCCTTGAATCTCAAGGGGAGTCCACAGATGGCTCCCTGACATTGCTCCAGGCTGAACACTTGGGATTTTGTGGGTGCAGAGTTTTTCTTTTAAAAGGAGTCTATGTGGCCAACAGACAGCCCTGGTCACTTTGGCAAGCTCCATCTCTGGCAAATTTCCATGGCACTTCCACTTCCACTGTAACCTAAGTGGCAGGAAGAACCCCAACCCCAAGAGTAGTAGACACATACAGGAGCCTTCAAAGTAAAGCAAGTTGAGTTAATGGCTTGAGCTATCTTGGAGCAACAAGCATTCAGAGACCCAGAGAAGAGCTGCAGGTAGGCTCCTTGATTAGAGGGAGCTCTTTAAAGCTGTGATTCTGTCTCTTAGTTTTCCCTGTGTTTGCATCCCTGTCCTTCGTTCACTTTAGGAAGGTGGGAACGGTGCTCTTCTTGGCTCCACGACACACAGTTCTTGGCTTATTTGGGGCCATATCTTTCTGTACTTGAGTTTTCTGGATCTAGGCAGTCCCTCTTCCCTTTTCTTCTTCCCTCCTTTCCCCATTTATGAACACATTAGGGCCAAGGACACTGATGTTCATTTTTGGGTTATCTCAGAGCTTTGCATGGGTCCAGGCCTCGGAGAAAAAAGCAGTGGGAGAGGCATGGTGGGCCACAGACACCACACTGGACTGTACTTCAGGGTGACAAGGCCAGTGGCAAGAACTTGGAACAGAAAGGTCACAGGTGCCTTCTGAAAAGCCCGGCTCTCATTATTTCCACCTGCGGCTCAACAGTTAGAGTCACTCTCCTTAGGGATGCCGTGGCCTTTCCAAATATTTCCAGTTCCTTCCCTCTGATGTTTATTCTTATTTCAGGTGAGATTTACCTCATTTCATGGGTGTCTTGTGAATTGTTTTGCCTCAAAGTCTCCCTGGGAAAACTGCAACCATTTCACATGGTCAGTGTGTCTTCCTGAAGGATGCCAGTGAGCAGAGCATAAAGAAAGGACCTAGTCAGGAGTTAGCCTTTTTCCAGCCAAGTGTGGCCTGCTGAACCTTTTCAAGAGTAATGCATTAAACAGAAGTGGAAGCTTCAAGCCAGGGGCACTTGGTCACTCCTGAAAATGTGTTATCCCTTCTGGAAAGTTTCACTGCTGTAATAAGTGATCGCAGATTGAAAGGATCGTTCTGGATTGTTTGGTTTTGAGCGAGCTGGCAATTGTGACTGCAGAAGCCTCTTCCTCCACCACCGGAGTCAGACCCCAAGTAATGCCAAAGACATCCTGTACGTCTCAGTAATTTTACTTGCATACTGGAGAACCGATTTCCCTCTTAGAAAGTTTCTCGTAGTCATAAGAACAACTCTGTTCTTTTCTCACTCAGTTCTAGTATCTGTAGATGCTATTCAGCCCTAAGGGATTTCCACACTTAGGGCTGTGTGAAGGAATGTTGTCCACGTGGGTCCTGGAGGACTGCACAGAACCGACCCAGGCTTATTCTGGTCTCAGTCCTTAAACAAATGTGTACTCCACAAAGGGCAACTTCAAATAAGTTAATGAGTAATGGGATATGGACTTTGCCATTTTGCCTGTTTTTGGTGAGGTGGCCCTCTGGTTCAAAGTTGGTCACCCCTCATTAAGGACTTTCCCAAGACCTTGCAGAGCCTAGGGAAAGGGCTGTAGCATAAAAATATAACTCAATTAGTCAAAAAAAGTCACCACGTTGAATAGAAGGCTGTCAGGCCCATGGCTAGACTTTTAGGAGTGTTTGGGCACACGTAACCACAGTGATGGAATGTTCATCTCACAGGGCTCTCAAAGGTACTCTTTTTCTAAAATTTTAAGTTATTGCTTCTCTTTATTGTACACAGTGTCCTATAAAGAAGATATATGCCCACAATTGAGCTTTGAAAGAGGACCACGGGGCCAGTTCCTTTTAAAGGGAATGAAGTCAAGCAGTAAATTTGCTGGTCATTCTTTTCATATGGACTGTATCTTAGCCAGCAGTTGGTCTTTGATGTCCTAACAATAGTGTGGGGCCATGGAAGCAGGAGAGGATCCCCATAACACCGAAATGCGTCCACACTCATTAAAATTTGGAGACCAGTCTGCAGGGTACGGCCCATCAGGGAACACAGGGAGTGAGCACTGGGGCTTGTGGGCTGCCCTTCCCATTGAAAAACGGCCATCTCTTCGGTACTGTCCACCCTTCCTGTTGCATTCTTCATTGTATTTTTCACTGAAGTATGATACACATGCAGAAAAACGCACACAGATAACGATAGAGCTCTGTGAGATTCCATAAGCCGAATGGGTCTGTGTAAACGGCACTCACATCATGAAACAGAACATTAGCAGCACCCAGACAGCCCCTGGTGCCCCCTTCTAGTCATTTCCTTGATCAAGGCAACCAGGGTCCTCTCTTCTACCAGCACAGATTTGTGTTTCCTGGTTGTTTTCCATAAACAGCATCAGCCAGCAGTCTCTGTGACCGGCTTCTTTGAGTCAGCATTTCGTGTGTGAAGCTGTACGGCTTCAGCTTCCGTCTGTGCGCTGTCAGTGTGTGCACTTACTGATCATCTGCTCTACGATGATGGGCACTTCGCTGGTTCCAGTTTGGAGCTAATTAAATAGTACTGCTCTTGGGATGCCTGGGTGGCTCAAGTCGGTTAACCATCTTGCCTTTGGCTCAGGTCATGATCTCAGGGTCCTGGCATCGAGCCCTGCGTCAGGCTCCCTGCTTGCTGGGAGTCTGCTTCTCCCTCTGTCCTTCATTCAACTTGTGTTCTCTCTTTCTCTCTCTCAAATAAATAAATAAATCTTAAAAAAAAATAGTGCTGCTCTGAGCATTCTTTCTCAGATCTTTGAGAGCATGGATGAATACATTTCTGTGGGGTATATATCCAGGCTAGGACAGGTGGGCCAGGGAGTACATACATATTAGTTCAGTAGTTTGGAAAACCAATTTTCCAAAGTGTTTGTATCAGTTCATATTCCCTATAGATGCTCCCCATTCTTGCCAACATTTGGTGTCTTCAGTTGTTTGTTTGTTTCCTTTTAGCCTTTCTGGTGGGTTAGTATAGTGATTTCGTATTTTCAGTAGTCATGTATTTTTTTTTTTTTACCATTAAGCTGTATACCCAATGTTCAATTCTGCAATGATCAACAAATTAATAAACTATTAAGATAGTTGAAAGGAGACTTATCCCAATTCAACATTTGGGATGCAAAGGGAGAAGAAAGAGGTCACTGCATAACATACTGGATGTATGAGAAACAGCCTACCAAAACCAAAACAAAACAGAGGGTAAAATATACTGGGAATTCAGGGCAGTAAGGGGCTTGCGAGAAACAATCGAAAAAAGATCTGGAACCAGAGTGGCCCACAAGCTGACTAGATATTAACAATGTAATACCATAGCTAAAAAAGGGAATCTGATACTACTGTCAACTATGGGAAACATTTTAAAAACGGACTACTTGTTCTTCAGAAGACCTTGAGGAAACAGAATTTGTGACACACTGAAGAGAGGGAAAACTGGATTAGTTGCAAGGAAGAAATTCTTCTGGCCAGCCATAATCACTAAAAAGCAGAATATATAGCTCACGGAGCCTGTGGAACTTCTGTCCTCTAGGCACATCCCGTTTCTCTTGTTATGTCTGGGAAAGGAAGGTAGGAAAGGGTGTCCCTTCTTCAGGAAGTGGTTGCAGGCTTAAATGGTTAAGGCTCTGTGAGTGATGAAGAACATATTTGCGGGCACGGTTCCATCCCTACCATGGAGCACACGATTTTTAAGCAATGAGACTGCACAAGGAAGGGCATTCAGAAGGAAGGCAGAAAGAGATGGACGTGCGTTGCTTGACTCAGAAACCACCTTTGGTGGGTGGAATCCTGTGCTGACAGAAATCCACAGCCTTTTCCAGTTCTAATTTCTCAGAGGCAGGCTCCTTCGGGCCTGAGGCTGGCCCAGAGCCAGGCTGAGCTGCTCCACGCACACAGCCCTAGCTGATGGCTGGGTCCCACTGGAAATGCTCATCACATCCCTCCGGCATCTGCTTCGGGACGTGGCCGCGTGGTGGGTCGGGTGGGGAGGGGGCCTCCGTTGAAGCAGGAGGCCAGCTGCTTTCCCAGTCTCTTCTCGCAAGCTGTCCCTGCTCTTGCTTTCCTCTCCTGCTCCCACATGGGAGAAGAAGCCGAGAATAGCCTTTTCAGAAGCATCACTGATTGGCATGAGGTAGAATGTGTCGGCCACATGGAACGGCCTGGACTGCCTCAGTTCTGTGCAACCTTGCTCTCCACAGGAGGCGCTCTGAGCAATCAGATGTCACACCTTGATTTCCTCACAGCGCTTTGCCTCCGCTTCTTCAGCTGCAAAATAGAAATAGTCCCCATTGGGCCACTTTGCGAATTGAAGGGTTAAAGATATAGTCTCGATGGCAGTGCCTGGCACAGAGGAGAGGCTTCCGGTTAGCTTTTGTATCAACATTACCTGTCCTGAAGATGAAGTCCAGAAGTTAGAATGATCCCCTGAGGATGTCTATTCGTTGATAAAGCAAATGAAATGCAGAGAACTAAAGCAACTTGCCCCAAATCAAACAGCTCTATCATACCAATACTCATGAGTTAAACCATTCTGGGACATCAAGCATGGTCCATGCAACATGATAAGGTCCTAGTGATGGAGCTATTACTATTATCCCATTTTATTGAACAGGATGTGGAGGCAAGGGGAAGAGCACAACTTCTGCCTATGGATGCGTATGTTAGTGAAAAGCAGAAGGGGACCTGAAACACATCCAAAGCCCGTGACTTGGGGTCACTCTGTCGGGCCTGGTGACGAGTTTGTGCTGAAGGAACGGTGAGGCCCCAACAAGGGCTGAAGCGTGCTTGTTGCCTCTGCCTTACCGAGCATCTTCATCATGAGAGGACAGTGGCAGGTAGGCGGCTGGTTGTCGGAGTATGGGAGACACGTGGAAGACACCCAAACCCAGTCCTCAGCTTGGCTCCTGGCCTGCCTAGACCTACTGAGCCCCAGAAGAACTGCGGGGCTGTGAACATAAGAATACATGCTTATTGTCGCAGCCACTGAGTTTGTGGGTGGGGGTCCTCTGTCATGCAACATAATTGGGCAAGAGCTGAAAAATGCCTAACCTGTATTCAATGTTTTCTGGGACTTGCAATTTGCAAGATAAGCATCTAAAATGGTGCTTCTGGGGCGCCTGGGTGGCTCAGTGGGTTAAAGCCTTGGCCTTTGGCTCAGGTCATGATCCCAGGGTCTGGGGATCGAGCCCCACATCATCTCTCTGTTCCATGGAGAGCCTGCTTCCTCCCCTCTCTCTGCCTGCCTCTCTGCCTCTCTGTCTGCCAAATAAATAAATAAATAAAATCTTTTTTTTTTAATGGTGATTTTTTTTTAAAGATTTTATTTATTTATTTGAGAGAGAGAGACAGTGAGAGAGAGCATGAGCGAGGAGAAGGTCAGAGAGCGAAGCAGACTCCCCATGGAGCTGGGAGCCTGATGCGGGACTCGATCCCGGGACTCCAGGATCACGCCCTGAGCCGAAGGCAGTCGTCCAACCAACTGAGCCACCCAGGCGTCCCTTTAATGGTGATTCTTAAACTGTACTGTGTGTATGATTAGCATGAGGCTCTTATTAAAACGGAGGTCCTAACTCTGTTGTTTTGGGTGCGGGATGAGATTCTTAGTTCCCCGAGGAGATCCCAGGAGATACCACAGCTGTTCTAACACTCTGCGTGCAAAGGCAGAGCAGTCATCCCGAGCCTCTGCTCTGTCTCTGAGCCACAGCTGTGCCTGGTGAACATCAGGGCAGCGGATGGGTGAGGGAGGGCCAGTCCCTGCCCTCCAATGAGCACTCTAAGTGGGTTTCTAACCCTGAGCCCTCGCTCCTAACGTCTAGCATAGCCAGGAGGCCAGCTCATGTTAACATTTCCTTCAGCCCGCTTCATGGGTTAGGGATTAGAATCTCCTAATGAGATCTCCCCTTTTTTACTTTTTGCCCTTTCTACTTCCTGGAATCTGAAGGTTCCCAGCAATAAAACTGGCTTCCAATTCATTTGGGGCTCATAACCAATACCAGATTTCCAAGTCACAATGTAATTGAGTCCCCAGGCAAGAGATAGAAAATCTATTTCTGGTTTTCTTAATTTCTAGTCAGGGAGGGCAAGGGGACAGGAAGATGAAGGGAGCAATGGACAGCAGCTTCCAGAGGAAGCCAAGTCTTTTGCTGGACATCTCTGCAACCTGTTTTTTTGTTTTTGTTTTTGTTTTTTTTGTCTAGTACCTAACTCTTCTTTCTACCACTGTTACCTGGAGAATTGAGCCCTGTGAAATTTTTGTCCTTTGGGCATCCTGGAAAAATAGAAGAGTTCTCTCCAAGGAGACAATATCTTCTCTCCTTTCTTCAACTTTCATCATGTAGTTGACTCTTGAACAACTGGGGTCCGAACTGCATGGGTCCACTTAACATGGATTTTCCTTGATTTTATTGATAAATACAGTATGATGCTGTAAATGTATTTTCTCTTCCTTAAGATTTTCTTAATGACATTATCTTTTCTCTAGCTTACTTGATTGTAAGGACACAGTATACAGTATGTATAACAGACAAAACATGTGTTAATCAACTGCTTATGTTTGCAGTAAGGCTTCTGGTCAATAGCAGGCTATTGGTAGTTAAGTTTCTGGGAAGTCAAAAGTGATACGACTGTGTGGAGAGGGGGGTGGATGTCCCTAACCCCTGCATTGCTTAAGCCTTAACTGTATATTGTAGATCACAATCTACAAATGTTTTAACTGTAGGAAGATCTCATCCTGAGACTCAACTTCCAAATATTCTGAAGGTTTCCAGTGGTGTCTCTGGATTGTTATAGATCTTAAACATGTTTTGTGAGTGCCTTAAAAAGACTGCCACAATTTCCTAATTAAGCTAAAGACACACCTACCATGTGACCAACCCGTTTGGCTCCTAAGTATTCACAGGAGAAGTGAAAGCATATGTTCATGCAAAGACTTATACCTGAATATTCATAGCATCTTTACTTTAAGAGGCCCAGATTGGAAACAGCCTAAATGTGCTTCAGTGAATGAATGGATAAGCCTATTGTATGCATACAGTGGAATACTAATTGGCAATAAAAAGGATCAAATGCTTTTGCATAAAACAACATGGATGAGTCTCAAAATCATTTTGGTAAGCAAAGAAGCTTGCTGCATTGTACATCCTGTATGATTCTACTTATATAAAAATCTAGGAAACGTAAAAACCAATCTCTGGTGACAGAAGGCAGCTCAGTGGTCTGGAGACTGCTGGAGAATGAGGGAGGACTCACAAAGGAGCACAAAGAAACTCTTGGAGATGACAGACTTACTCATCATCTTGATGGTTTCACAGGTGTCAAAACTCATCGGATTGTTCCCTTTAAATATGCATGGTTCACTGTACATCTATTACACCTCAATAAAGCTGTATTTTAAAAAATAATAACACAGTTGCCATTCCTCCCCACTCCCCTTCCCCCCATTTTCTCTTCATCCCTATCTCTGAGAGGTAGTTGGGAGCCAAGACATGTTTTTCATTTGTTTTATTGGCACTGGCATGAATATTTTATCTAGATGCCCGTGGGAGTAAGTTAACACCTGGGTGGCCTATGACATCATTTCCAGCTTCCCTGGATCCTTCATATAGATTCTGGCCACATCTTGTTATTTTTGAAAATAGAGATGTGGTGTCCGGGGAGAAGTGGCCTATTGCTTTCACAGTCTGTTTTCCGTGTTCCAGGTCACTTATGTGAACATCTGGGGATTAGGGTGCCCCAAACTGTGAGTCTGGCAGCCCGGGGCCCCAAACATGAAGATAGAAACTCTCCTATTCTGTTGGCCCCGCAGCACTGTCCCTGCCAGGGGGTCAGGGGACATCGCTCTCTTACAGGGGTATATCAGTCGCAGACAGGGCTCTATGCAAGTTGACTTGGTTTACTCAAATGTGCACAGGTCAGGCCAACAGGAAGAAGGAGTAGTTAACCTACTGTTTTTACTTCTACTCAGTTTACAGAAATAACTTTCAGTGATGCATGCTGGTCGGCACTTGGGGAGTTGATGAGCAGCTGCATTTATCAAGCCCTTGGCATCTGCCTTTTTTAGGCATTAGATGACAATCCTGTGCACCTTTGAGGACTTTCTACCACAGCTTATCCTCCTACCTACAATCGCAACCACGCAGGGAATCAGGCTCTGAGAAAAAAGACCAACTATTTCTTTAAACGCCAGCAGTCTGAGGGTTCACCTGGCCCTGATCGTCCTCATTCCTACTATTTTGGAATTCCCCTCCACCCAGCTGCTCTGGGAACGCATGGCGCAGCCAGATTCTGTTGCTGCCCACAGCATGCGCCTTTCTGAGACTAACAGGCTTCAGCTTTGTTAATGACAGCAAGAAGCAGCAGGTGCCTCATGGAAACTGCTCTGTACACTTCTTATACCATCACTACCGTCCTCATGGCCCAGTGCATGAGTAGTGTTTTGTTTAGTTTGGGTTCTCCCACAAGGAAACTCTGAAACGAAGAGCAAGTAGTATATTTGGGAGATGACCCCAGGAAGCTTTGGTGGGGGAAGAGGAAAGAAGGCAGAGAAGGGAAGAAGCCATAAGGTTACGTGATCAAGCCAGTGATCACAGTGGGCAGTGAGTGGAACACTGGGCACTAGCATGTTGACTTTATTAGCATTGTATTCCATCTAACCTCTGGACTCATCAGCCACAGAAAGAAGTTAAGTTTTATCTTTTATGTTCACAGCTTCTTATGAAGCTTCTATGGAGTACAGAAAAGATTTAAATAAAATCCAAAATGAGATCTGTTTCTTAATAGCACACTCCTTTGCAATTTCTTAAACTCACTGGGTATCATCCTGGGTATTCAATCGACACCGCGTCCCATCCCCTGAAGAATCTTCTGTCTTTTAGGAAGCGAATACAGACAAAGGAACACTCTTAGCTGTCACCGAATAAAGAGGCTTCCTCACCATTTCTTTTTTTAAAAATCAAAAAGTCCTGGGGCGCCTGGGTGGCTCAGTGGGTTAAGCCTCTGTCTTCGGCTCGGGTCATGGTCCCAGGGTCCTGGGATCAAGCCCCACATGGGGTTCTCTGCTCAGCGGGGAGCCTGCTTCTCCCTGTCTCTCTGCCTACTTGTGATCTCTCTCTCTATGGCAAATAAATAAATAAAGTCTTTAAAAAAAAAAATCAAAAAGTCCTGAGCCAAGAGTTGCAGAAGAAAGATGTTCTCTGGAGATTAAGAGAGAAATAAGAGGACCACAGAAACCATTAAACACTATAAACTAAGACCAATGCAGATAATTGAATCTGGAAAGATAGAGAAACTATTAAAATAATAGTCTTCAAGGGATGCCTGGGTGGTTCAGTGGGTTAAAGCCTCTGCCTTCAGCTCAGGTCATGATACCAGGGTCCTGGGATCGAGCCCCGCATTGGGCTCTCTGCTCAGCAGGGAGCCTGTTTCCTCTTCTCTCTCTGCCTGCCTCTCTGCCTACTTGTGATTTCTGTCTGTCAAATAAATAAAATCTTTAAAAAAAACAATAGTCTTCAAGTCCTGCATGAGACACTTTTTTGAAAAGTGAGTGAATGGTGGTAAAAAAATAGCAAACACAAAATTAAGATGTAGCATAAAAGATTTAAAGGACACATCAGATGGACAATATTATAACATTGAAGGTTGTTAAAAGAAATACTTGTATGACATATGGAAGATTGTGGGATTCTTTCTTTTGGAGGCTTTAAAACCAAAATAGACTCTTCTTTACTGAGTGGGTAGTTCTCATGACTTCTAAGACTGTCCCCCAGACCCAAAGACCAATGCCTATTAGCACATGGCTGGGAAAGAATGAATGAAGGGACTACACAAACCATAAAACTTTCTTCTGGTTTGTATAAAGGAAAATGAAATTAAGAAATAAAATTATAGTGTTTCAGTTCAAGGTGACAGGCGAGGTATTTTCATTTACTTTCTTTCCTTCTCCAAAGGATGAAATAAAGGCAGATGAAATAAAAAAGGCAGATGAAATTTAAAAAAAAAAATCCATTACAGAGGTGTAAAACTGAGAGGGTTCACCTATGGAAGAAGGAATGATTTCTAGTTGACATGCAAGAAATGGTAACCAATTGAAAGTGGAACACGGTGTCTGGGTGGCTCAGTGGGTTAAGCCTCTGTCTTTGGCTCATGATCTCAGGGCCCTGGGATCAAGCCCAGTATCAGGTTCTCTGATCAGTAGGGAGCCTACTTCCCCCTCTCCTTTTGCCTGCTTCTCTGCCTACTTGTGATCTCTCTCTCTCTCTCTCTGTCAAATAAATAAATAAAATCTTTTTTAAAAAGTGAAACACTACAGAATAGAGAAAGTGAAGAAAAGTCTTTAAAGTTTCTTTAGGGGAGTTCTTATAGTAGTATGAAGAATAGAGGCCATGTCAGTTGCCCTACTAGGTATTTACTCATAAGACATGAAAACAGGGGCATCTGGGTGGCTCAATGGGTTAAAGCTTCTGCCTTCCGCTCAGGTCATGATCCCAGGGTCCTGGGATTGAGTCCCGCATTGGGCTCTCTGCTCAGCAGGGAGCCTGCTTCCTCCTCTCTCTCTGCCTGCCTCTCTGCCTACTTGTGATCTCTGTCTGTCAAATAAATAAGTAAAATCTTAAAAAAAAAAAAGACATGAAAACATATGTTCACAGAAAGGTTTGTATGAGAATTTTAATGTAGTTTTTTTTTTTTTTTTAAATAACATCCCAAGCATTGGAAACAACCCAAATTTTTACCAAGGATGGATAAACCAATTGTGATGTAGTTGTGCAATGGAACGCCACATGGAAATAAATTAGAGAAATCTACTGATACGCCCACCAAAACAAATGAATCCTCAAATCATTATGTTGAGCAAAAGAAGCCAGACACATACACAAAACTGCACAGGGTATGGTTCCATCTGTATGAAGATCTAGAGTGGACAAACTGATCTATGATGACAGGAGTCAGACACTGGTTGTCTTCAGCAGGAGTGAATTGCCTATGAATATTCACTAGAAGACTTTCTGGAATGATGAAGACATTCTATATCATAATCTTGATGGTGGCTAAATGGGTATATACAATTGTCAAAAATGGAACTGAACTTTTAAGACTCATTTATTTTATTGTATATAAATTATATTCATTATTAAAAAACTAAAAATGATGAGAGAGAAAAAAGAGTGAAGAAGAAGAGGAGGGGAGGAGGAGAGAAGGAGAAGGGAAGAAGAAAAAGAAGGGAAAGGAGAGAAGAGGCAAGGCTATAGAAGCTAGGAGAAAAAGGTGAGAAAAAAACTGATTAAAGAGTGAATAAGCAAGAAATTACTCAACAAGAATTCTTAAGATGAAGAGAAGCATGGAGCTTCAGATTAAAAGTGTCCACTGGTGCTAACCAGAACTACCTAACTAAAGCCTTAAATCTAAACACAACATGATGACATTTCTGAAAGTTATGAATAAAGTGAAAAATCCTAAAAGCTTCTAGTTAAAAAAAAAAAAAGTCATCTAC
Source organism: Neogale vison (assembly GCF_020171115.1). Taxonomy (NCBI): domain Eukaryota; kingdom Metazoa; phylum Chordata; class Mammalia; order Carnivora; family Mustelidae; genus Neogale; species Neogale vison. The sequence continues at coordinate 38,524,614 of NC_058098.1, read as the reverse complement.
AAAGACATAGTATCATGTTTTTGAGTGAAACATGAATAAAATGGGATTTTATCTTCAAAATTCTGAGGAAAAACAACATGGAACACAGCCAACTACCAAATTAACATTTAAGTATGAGAACCAAATAAAGATATGTTAAAACATTTAGGATCTCAGTGAGTTTAGCCTTTGATAAAGCCTCTTTAAAATAAATTTCTGAGAATGTTTTCCAGCAAAATAAAAGATGAAATATGAGATTCGAGTAGCAGCAACAACAGATGACGAAATAAGTAAAATTTACAGTTATATCTAGATAATTATTGGGAACATAAATGAAACTCCTAAGAAATTATTCCTAAGACAGTTATAATGAAAAAGAAAGAAAGAAAGAAAAAAGAAACAGAAAGAAAGAGGAATAATCAGGTACTAAATATTCATATAATGTGATTAAAAGTTGAGAGATACATAGAAAGAGAAAAGGCATGTCAGATTCTTATGTTGGGGGGAGATTTAGTTATAAATACGGATTGATTTTCAGCACTGATAGAAAAGTGTAAATTCAAATCTGTTAAAATGTTAAGAGTAACAGCAACAGGACATTTTCAAAACTTGAGGAAAAATGAACATGGTAAATAATATTTAAATACTTATTGAATGTTCATGTGCTAATAAAGTACTTAACATGCATTCAGTGATTTAATTTTTACAACAGCACTAGGAAATAGTAATATATCTAATTTCCAGAGGAGGAAATTAGGATATAGGCTAACTCTCTTGCCAAAGATCACACAGGAAATTGGAAGGTAAAAGGCAAAATGAGAAAAATTATGGAAATTTGAGAATACTACATAAAATGGGAAAAATATCTTCAAATCTACCCATAATCACAGTAAATATAAATGAGTTAAATTTATTGATGTATTGCATGGAAAAAGAAATTTAGCTATTGGTTATAGCTATCAACAAATCCCAGGAGGAAAAAAAAAAAAGGAAAACAAAAAAGGTATTCAAGACAAAAACTAGTAAAACGATAAATAAGGAATTTCAACTTGATAAAATATGACCACCAGAAAGGATATTTTATGTCCCAACATCATGGATTCTAAACAAGTAAAGCAAAAATTAATGGGATTATGAGAAATAGACAAATCCACAACAGTAGGATAAAAATGAAATTAATTTCCTTGAGGAATCAGTAGATAAGTAGAAAATAAATAAATCAAGAGTTGGAGGGTTTTCATAATATAACTAACAATCTTAATCTGATAGGTCTTACAAAGAGATGTAAGATTGTACAGCATAAAAATATACAGTCATGAAATATTTGCAAAATACATTTGTACTATGTACAAACTTAAACTGAGAAAGTCTAATTTATCAGTATGTAAAAATATATGATATTCTGGAAAATGTAATTTATCAAAATTGATTAAAGAAAAGTTACATTATTTGAGTAGACTACTGACCATGGAATAACATGGAATGTTAATCAGAGATCTCAAGCAAAGAGGTACCAAGGCCAAAAGGGTTTTATGAATGAATTTTAACCATCTCATAATCTTATTTAAAGTGCTAAGGTGAAAAAAAAAATGAAGATTTTCAACTCATTCCATGATGAATATTGATGAGTATTGAAATAGATACTTCTAGTTTTCATGCACACACCAGGAAAACTAAGTATATACTTCTATAGCTTTCCTAGATTCCAGAACTAACAAATTAGAAACTATAACAATAAGAAATAAAACCTTATCAAAATAGCAATCAAACCTAGGTATGATAGGACAAGTAGTGGCTATTCATTTGGACAAAAAACAGAGTTATATCTTGCTATATCTTTATCTTAAACCTTAAACCCACAATAAATAAATAAATAGACCTTAAACCCACAAATAACACCAAAGTAGATTGTAGTTCTAAACAACAGCAGCATCGACAACAATGAAAACTATAGAACTGTTAGAACAAAATCTGTTTAAAGATTTTGACAATCTTTATTTGAGGAACTCTTTCTTAAGTAAGGCAAGAAAACCAAAAGTCATAGGGGAGATGATTCAGAGTTGTTTACATTTAAAACAGAAAGTTTTTGCATGGCTAAAGGCAGCGGAAACAATATTAAAAGATGAGTGCAAGATTGGTCTAAACATTTACAAACCCTATGAGACAAAAGATCAATATGGTAGAGATTTTGCAAAAGATGGCCACAATAATTCCTCCCAACCCCATACATGTGCTCCTTTACAATGTTACTTTGTTGGTCTTCCAGTTAAGAAGAGTCTATTTCCCGTCCCCTAGACTCTGAACTAACCCATTGATTTGTTTGGCCAACAGAATGTAGATGAAGTTGTATAAGTTCATCAAGAGGTCTTATAATTTCTGCTTTTACTCTCTTGTGGCTCTAAGACCACCAGGTAAAGCCATGAAAGCTAGCTTCCTTGAAGATGAAAGACCTGAGAGAGAGCCTCGGTGACAGCCAGCATCAACCTCAGACATATGAGTGACATCATCTTGGACTATCAAGCTCATGTCAAGCCAACACAAGGCTACAGCCACAGCTATAATTCTGGGTGAGTTCCGTAGAACTGCCCTGCTGAGCCCAGAGCAAGTTGCTGACACACAGACTGATGAACTAATAAAATAATGCTCGTTTTTAGCCACTAAAATTGGGGTGGTTTGTTATGTATAATAGCTAAGTGGGACAGACATCCATAGTTTATAAAGAATTCCAGGGATAAGAGCAAATAACCTGGCTGGAATATGGGCAGGCAAGTCACAAAACAAGAAAGACAATGCTTGTTGACCTGAATCAGAGCTGGGAGTCCTGCTGAGGAACTGGAAAAGGAACTTGGGCTCCACAATCCACCTGCCTGCGTCTGAATCCTGGCCCTACTCACTATAGCTGCGTGGCCTTGGGCAAGTTACACAAATCTCTCCAGGCCTCAATCTCCTCATCTATGAAAAGGCTATAGAAAAACTGTCAATCCCACAGAACCATAGCAAGGAAACTTACTTGTATTAAGTACAAATAAATGTGCCTTTTGCTTCTACTGCTATAAATAGCTCAGGTGACCTCTTGCATTAGAAGCAGTGAGTATAGGGGCGCCTAGGTGCCTCAGAGGGTTAAAAGCCTCTGACTTCGGCTCGGGCCCAGATCCCAGGGAAGCAGGGAGCCTGCTTCTCTCCCTCTCTCTGCCTGCCTCTCTGCCTACTTGTGATCTCTGTCAAATAAATAAATAAAATCTTAAAAAAAAAATCTTTAAAAAAAAAGGCAGTGAGAAGCTAAGCTGTTTTATTGAAGGCAAGTAGAGGGATAAAGGAAGACAGCTCTTAAAGATGGTAGTTAGGAGGCAGAGAACAAAGACATTGAGTTACATTTCAGAGCTTGGTTAGCCATAATGATATAAAAATATCAATTTTGTGGTTTATAATACTTGCTTCTATCTCACTGTCTTAACAAATTCTAGCTTTATTATTTAAAATTGGTAGAAATTCATGGTTTTAAATTTGACTGAGATTAGTAGAGAGGCAGCCATAAAAGAGGTATAATAATATTATTATATTATATTATATTATAATTATTATTATATTATATTATAGTAATAATTATTATTGCTGTGGATTCTATATTTTAGAATGCTCTATCTTCCAGACTGCTTTCATTATATGTAATTGTTTTATTACTATTATCAATTAAAGATATGAAAGAACTAATCTGAGTTTCTGATTAACATGACACACTCATTTCAATGGAGATAAGATTTTATTCAAAAGTGAAAAAAGTTTGGGGCACCTGGGTGGCTCAGTGGGTTAAAGCCTCTGCCTTCATCTCAGGTCATGATCCCAGGGTCATGGGATCGAGCCCCTCATCGGGCTCTCTGCTCGGCAGGGAGCCTGCTTCCTCCTCTCTCTCTGCTTGCTTCTCTGCCTGCTTGTGATCTCTGTCTGTCAAATAAATAAATAAAATCTTAAAAAAAAAAGTGAAAAAAGTTAAAGTTTTTTTGTGAATTTTTATGCAGCCATTGGACAGTTGGACAATTTCTTATAAGATATTTTAAAATACTGAAAGCAGTACGCAGACTGACATTGTTTTCATGAGCCACATTATTGCATGCTCAAAGCATTTTACTGCCACCTCCTAACAGCATACCTACAGTATGGGGATAGTAACGGAGCTAAAAAAAAGAATGTATCCTCTAGTATGTTGAAACTACCACCCAAATCGTGTTAGATCATGTTTATATATATGTGTGAGTATGTATATATAATGTTATCAATGTATGTGTATATATATAAATATGTATATTCCTATTTAACACAATAAGACTGTCAAGATGTGTTTGAAAATTTAAATTGTTAAAAGGCTTTCTCTGTCTTACAGCCAGCATGAAGACTTTGCTAAGAACTTGGAATACAAATATCTTCAAAGATTTTTCACTATAAAGTAACAAAAACAAATTAAGCAGCTTCTAGCTGTGCACCCTTGGACAAGTTACCTAACATCAATGTTTTCATTTGAATCTGGGATAGCGGTAGTGCCTGATTCACAAGACTTTTGTTGATATACGTAAAGTGTTAAGAACAGTGCCTGACACATAAAAGACACTTGAGAAATCTTAGCTATTATTGTTGTTATTCTTACTACTATTTTATTGGGTGTCCTTGATATGTCCAAACCACCAGATCTTCAATAAGGGAGTATCTCTTTTTTAAAAGATCCCAAATACCCTACTGTTGGGTAAATAAACCAACCATTGTGCATTTCTAACTGCAACCTTGTATTTTAGAATATTTTAAGCGGTAATAACAAATAAATAAGGTAGTATAAGGATTGGTTAACTTCCAGGCTACAAAAAATGAGTTTAGCAACTTAAAATTTCACAGAGCCAAAATAAAATAAAATTAAAATTAAATAAAATATCCCAGAGCCAACAAACTCAAATGGAACTTAAGATGGGTTAAAAATGCCCAATAAACAGGAAGAATATAGTGTCCCCAGTTTTGTTTTTAAATGCACCTGCTAGTAGTGAATTCCATTTCCGGGGCTGAAAACAACATACTAATAAATGTCTTTTGCAGACCTTCTCACTTGGTGGAACATACTCTTTCTCCATTTGAATCGTAATATCTTTAGAGAGCCAAAGAAATAACTTTAGTCAGGAAGAATATAAAACTTTTATAATAACAAATTACAAAAGAGAATAAAGTTATGAACCAAACTGTTAAACTCATCATTCTGCCTGGATCAGTGCATAGAGTAGACCAAATAACCAAACACTATTACAAGATAAGCTGAAACGGGGGATTAGCAGCTCCTTGGGACCCAAGATATTCCTAGGACCATTACTCCTTCTAGATCCCCCATTTCTTTTGACCTCTTGGGGAAGTTCTTCAGCCAAAGGCCCTTTTGAGAATTTAATCCACTTCCCCTTTGCAGTTGCCACTTCCACCAGCTGCTTCTCTCATTACCTTACTGTTCAGGCAGAAAAGGCTAACCCCAGGTTATTCTAATGATAGCAAACACCTCATAAAGAAATCTGCCAAATTTACTTTTCCATAGAACACCATTTTTACAGCTTTTCATGAGCCCATGAGGAAAGAAAGCATCATGTATAAAATATGACTTCCAGAAATCTTGAAGATATTAAGAATGGTGTCTACAGTGTTAGACTGCTAGATGTACCATAGTCTAAAGAATGGGAGTCTCTTCTCTTCAGTTTCCCCAGAGGAATCCTATCAGCCTGTCATTGTACCTGTTGGCCCATGGGAATTGACATTTTCAGAAATGTCCCAAATTTAAAAGAACTGCAAGCTCTGGGGTGTATGTTTTTCCACTCCTGGTTTGGCATTTGCGTGCAAGGATCACCTTGCTTTAGTCTATGACACCCTGGCAGAGAGAAAACTTGGTATAATTAATCAAGAGTTTGGAGTGTATGAATGTTGGCAAATTTCCTAATCTCTTTTGTGCCTCAGTTTTTGCATCTGTAAAGGGGGAATATTAATAGTATAGAACTTCATTAAATCAATGAAATTCTGTAAAGCGTTTAATGCAGTGGCACACAGTAAGCACTATGGAACTATTTAAGTGAATTCTCTCTTTAACAGAACTCTTCACAAAAATTACACAAAACGTAAAAAAAAGGAATTAGTTGGGGCAATGATTGTAAAGCCCTTGGGAACAATGAATAATACTTATCTGGACATTGCAGAGTAAAAGAGTTTTAGAGAGGCTGGTTTGAGGAAGAGATTTTAGGAGTCAGAAAATTCCCACTGCTTCTTGGGAAAATCCTTTTTGATTTCTACCCATGCCCCAAGTTGACAGCTGCTAACACCCTTAGACTCAAGGAAAAGCGTCTTCCAAGACAGCGGCAGGAAATTCCTACCTGAGCAATCCTTCATTCGGAAGCGATAATTGACCTTGTGTCTGAAGCCCCTTATCCCCTCCCTAAAGGCGACCCCCACCTCCTCTACCGTCGCCCCTCCTTGGAGCTGAACGGATCATCAGAATCCCATTCCTAAAGCGACCCTCAACAGGAGCAGAACGCTGGAGGCTTTACTAGACATTTAGAAGCCCCAGGTGACCCGGCCCCAAGCACGACAGGTGGCTTGACTCCGCGCCCTCTGAAAGGCTGGGGACATACACGAGAGGCACGTGGACTGCCTGGGCAGACAGAGGGTGTCTGGCCATTCTCCTCGAGAAATTATTTCCTGATCTTTGGCGTTACTTTTCCAAAGGGCGGACTCACTGAGGTTCTTCTTCTCAAACCTACGTTGGGGATATTACCCTTAGTTAAGCCTCTCCAACCCTGTCGTCCCCTCTCCCCCAGAGTAACATTACTCAGCCTCTAAAGGGCAACCAGAGACTGGCAGCACCCTAAGGCCAACACACACCCACACTCCACACCTCCTCTGCGCATCCCAAGCCTCGCCCCCCAGGTACCCGAACTGTGACAGACCTGAAGGAGAGCGTCTGCTAGACCTCGACGCAGGGTTCAGCCTCCAGGCACTTACCCCCGCTCTGCCTCTGCCTGAGACAGGTTGCCCCCGCCCGGCTGCTGCCCAAACATTTGCTCTTTGGTGAGGCGGGAGACCCGCCTCCACGCATGCAGCGGGTGCTAACTCAGCACCCCGCCACCCGGGGCCCCGCAGCCACGCGCGCCCCTCTCTGGCGGCGCACTCACCTGCAGCTGGGTCCGGCTGGCGTTGCCCGCGGCCGCGTCCGGCCCTTCCGCGGCTCCCGAACCGCGCAGCACCGTGATGTGCAGCGTGAGCAGCAGCAGCCCCAGCAGCAGCAGCAGCTCCGCCGCCAGGCGCACCATCCTCTTAAGACGCGCGGCTTTAGGACCCGGCGCTGCGGGCGGCGGCGGCGGCGGCGGCGGCGGCGGCGCCGGGGGAGGAGGAGTTGGAGCCCGGGAGCCCGGCAGCGCGGCTCCCGCCTCGGCCCCTGCCGGGGCCCCGCTCCCCGGGCCCGCGGGGCTGGCGCTGGGCTCAGCGGGGCGCGCCGGGCCGGGGGAGCAGGAGCCACCGCCACCGCCACCGCCGCCGCCGCCGCACCACGGCGGAGCCACCGCGGGGCCGGGGGCGTCCAAGCCGGCTGCGGAGCAAACCCCGGCGCTCCCCGGCAGCGGCGGCGGCGGCGGCGGCGGCGGCGGGGACGGGGGGCAGCCCGGGACACGGGCCGGGCCGGGGACCACCCTGCGGGCAGGGGGCAGCGGGGGCAGCGGGGGCGGCGGCGGGGCGGGCGCAGCCGAGCCCCCGAGCGCACATGGGCGCCCCAGATGTGGCCGCGGCGCCGCAGCTGGAGCGGGAGCGGCCGCCAGAGGAGCGCGGGGAGGAGGAGGAGGAGGAGAAGGAGGAGGAGGAGGAGAATGAGGAGGAGGGCTTCAGTGGCGGCCCGGAGTTACCTCCACGCTTGGCTCCCCCGCCCTTGCCGCCCGGAGCCACTCACCCGACGAGCCACCTCCCCTCCTCCCCGCGCTCCTTCAGGCCGCGGGCCGCGCCGCCCAGCCGCCGAGTCCTAGGGTGAGCCGACTCCAGATGGGGGCCCCGCGTGCACAGGGGCTGTCACTGTTTGGAGGTGACCCGGGTGCCCCTCCGGGGTCGGCGTCCGCCTGCCAGGCTGCGCCAAGTGCGCGCACTGCTGCCGAGGTCGCTGTAGCGGGCGAGGGCAGACCTTGTGCGTACTGAGGCTCGGGGCTGTGGGTGGGTGGGGTGCCTGGGCGAGTTTGGAAATCTTTATTGACAAAGTGGAGTTAGGAATTGTGGTGATGGAGAACCGAGAGGTGAAGGACAAGCCAGGTGTCTGCCACTGTGCGCCCCTTGCCGAAACTGCCGTGCGTGTGTACGAGGGGAATAATCAAGTGTCGTTCCAGAAGGGTCTTGACACTTGGTCCTGGACTGGGGGCCGCAACTCCCTGAGCAGCTCTTCACGCGCCCGCGGCGCCGGGTAGAGCTTGGGAAGTGAGGAGTGGGTGTGGGTCCGGTCGAGCGCGCAGGTGGCTCGGCTGGAATCTTCTGGAGCCGGGAACCCGCGGCTCAGGCGCGCAGGACGTAGTTGGGGCACTAGGGGTCAATCTCAGCTCAGGCAGTCGCGCGTCGAGGGGCTCATCCCGGAGGCGCTGCTCCCGGAGGGGACCTAGGGGCTGCCGTCTCACAGCCGCCGCTCCCGGGCCACCGTCTCATGACCGCGCTGCAGCCTCGGGCTCCCGCGCGCCGCTCATGCCTTGCTGGGGGCCTTGGGCGAGTGGAAGGGCTCCGGGGTTGAGCAGAGGGCGCGGAGTCCTAGCCTCGGATGCGAGATCGAAGTGGGTTCGGTGGCAGGCTCGGATAACCGCAGTGGCAGCGCGCTTTTCCCTCTCGATCAGGATCTGGCTCCCGCCTTCCCGAGTGGCTCAGAGTGGCGAGCGCAATGCACGGCTGGGGCCTTTTATATAGCGTTTCCCCCGCCTCCTACCGGGTTTCCTCCTTCCCTCCTTCCCTGTGCCCGCCCAGCCGGTCCCTCCCAGTGTGCGGAGCCCTCCGCCTAGGCATTCGCACACGTCCGTTTCGCAAATTTCCAAACCTACCTCGCTTCTGGGGCTCCGGTTCCCTGGGGCTGATCCTCCCAAGTCTAGCTTAGGTGACCAAAATTAAATAAACTTTTTTCGCCTGCACGTCCCGAGTCCTGTTTCTGCCTTTCTCTCCGCCCTACAAACTTAAGATTCTAAAGTCAACTACCTTCCGACTTCACATTTTTACGCAAGGCACGTCAGCGGAGTCTTACCCAAATAAGACAAGAAACCCTTCATCAGTCCAAAAGTTCCTCAGGTCACCGTGACATTTTGCAGAATTTAAATAGCAGTGGTCAAGATAGGGTGTAATGGTTGCGTTTTAACCTGTGTCCGGGGAAGGAAGGGCTGAGGCTAGTTGCCGCTTAGGAGATGCTGTGAGCATTTTCAAAATTCTAACCAGCCCTAGCATTTTATTAATGAATTGGCAGCTGTTTATAAAGCACTCGGTATCTTTCCCTTTTCAGTACTTTGGGGAAGGGTTGCAGGGGGAGAAAGGGGAGATGTTTGGAGGGAGTGCTTGCTTTGGATTTTTAGGCGGCCAGTCCCGTCAGGCATCTCATTGAAATCTCTGGGCTCTGAAATGTCAAATAATTGTCAGCCAGAGCGCTGGGGGAGAATTTTAAACAATAGACCGTCCGCAGTTCAGATGGGAGATCAAAGAGGGGATCCCAGCAGTTTTCAGACCCCACAAGGATCCTCCTGCGTGTTTTCTAATTAGAGTCACTTGGAAAGGGGTGGAGGGCGGGAGAATCAGCACAATGATGAAATATATAAATTAAGATGGCAAACTAGAATCCTGAAGGCAGAGAGAGTTTAAGCCTGGCTCTAAACTCCAGTTGTGCCAGATTATATGATGTGGGTGCACAGGGACAAATGACTTTCCTATTGCCTGAGGCAGGCTGGTCTAAATTAGAATCCACGCTGCTGTGTCCTGTATTTCCATCGCATACAGTCCCCACATGTGAGCCTCAATTGCCTCTCCTCTCATCTAAAATTAACATTTTTGGATCCTAAGGAAAAATAACTTTTAAAAAAATTCTGGAAAGAAATCCTTGCAGTGAGTGTACATTCTTGTAAATTTGTAAAGGGCGAGTTGGAGATCAAAGCCCTTGTGAAATGTTGTAAAAATTGTAAATTGAATTTTGGGGACAGAAGTCTTTATAAAATGTTGAACAAATGTATGAATGAATCCTATTAAAATCCTTTCACGCTGTGAGATCCAAATTCCAGGTGAGTTTATGTTCTAGTAATGGCACATAACCAGTATTGATGAAAGTCCATACTCTGTGACTAAAGTTGCCAAGCCAGGCTGCATTTTAGGGGTTAGGGAAAACAGGATTATAATTTTTGTGGAAAAGGAATTACATATTTAATAGCCAAAACAAATTTGGTTGCAAGCACATTTATGGAATTGGACCAATTGCTAATGAAAATTTTAAAAAATCCTACCTCCTTTTTCAGAGTTCTCAGAACAATTTATTCATATCTTGTTGTTATTATTATTATTACTATTATAATAGATTTTCTTTATTTGAGAGAGAGAGAGTGTGAGTGGGGGGAGGGGCAGATGGAGAGGGAGAGAATCTGAAGCAGACTGCGCTGAGCAAGAGCCCAACTCCCGGCCTCATCTCACAACCCTGAGATCATGACCTGAGCAGAAATCAGGAGTTGGCTGCTTAACCGACTGAGATACCCCATACCTTTATTATTGATCTACTTTGCCCTAGTAGAATGTGTCTGTTTGCATATCTGCTTTCTCACCAGACCTGGATCACCATCTTTAGTAGAACATTTCAGAGCACATGTCCCCTCCCACTTCCAGCATACAGTTTTCTTTCTGGGTTCACAGAGAACATGTTCAAGCAACATTGGGTCCAGGTGGGCTGTGAAGAGCTCTGGTATTTCCAGGTCTGGCCCTAGAATGTCTATACACACTCTATTTTTCCTTTCTACATAAAACAAAGGACTCTAGGTGGAAGGAGCCCAAATCTCTGAGTTACTGCTCAAAAGGGAGGTATGGGACCAAAGGTGTCTGCATTTAACTGTGCATAATGAGAAGTAAAACTTTGTTGTTCAAAACCATTGTGACTTAGGGATGTTTGCTATAGCAGCTTATATTAGCTGCAAGACAGGGACATCTGTCTCATCATCATTATATTTCTAGACCTGAGCATAAAGCTTTGTATGGAGTAGTTGCTCCACCAGTGTTCGTTTAATGACTGTAATAAACGTGGTCTTTATATAGACCTTACTTAATAAGTTCACTCTCCTTAAAGTATTCCTACTATAGGGGGCTGACCTATAAATATGGACTCTTCTGTCTTTTGATTATACTACTTTCTCATAGATTTCCTCTTGTATTCTTGGTCTGTTTCTTTTGCAGACAAGCTTATTTGACTGGAATATTTGGAGAAAATAAGAGAAATCAACAACAAGCCAGAACACCTTGCAAATATTGTTGAAGAGAATCTTTTTTTTTTAAAGATTTTATTTATTTATTTGACAGAGATCACAAGTAGACAGAGAGGCAGGCAGAGAGAGGAAGGGAAGCAGGCTCCCCGTTGAGCAGAGAGCCCCACGTGGGGCTCGATCCCAGGACCCCGGGATCACGACCCGAGCCGAAGGCAGAGGCTTTAACCCACTGAGCCACCCAGGCGCCCCGTTGAAGAGAATCTTGTTGTCTATTGTGACAGGATTTTATTGTTGTTCCTTTTTTTTTCTTACTGAAAACTGTTGCAAGACAGTAAAGAATTGTATTAGTAATTTTTTTTGAAGAGCTATTTATTTATTTGACAGAGAGAGAGAGAGACAGCGAGAGAGGGAACACAAGCTGGGGGGCGTGGGAGAGGGAGAAGCAGGCTTCCCACAGAGCAGGGAACCCAATTTGGGGCTCGATCCCAGGATCCTGGGATCATGACCGGAGCCGAAGGCAGACGCTTAACAGTTGAGCCACCCAGGCGCCTCTTGTATTAGTAATCTTAAAAAGAATGTTTTTCTTAGGGAAAAATTTAAATATATACAAGAGTAAAGAGAATAATATAATGAATCCTTGCATACCCAGAACCCCACTTCAACAAAACTCATGGCCAATCTTATTTCATTTTATATTTTCATGTACTTCCTCCCTCTCAGATTATTCTGAAGCAAATCCATGACACCGTATCATTTCACGGGCACTTTACATCTTTCAGTTTGTAGCTCAGAAAGGTAAAGGCTCAATTAAAAAGAAATGAAACACATGCACACTGAGAGAAGTCAAAACCAGAGACTTACTGGGTGTAAGAATGATTAGCCTTTAGGGACTGCAGTGGAAGCTATTACGTGTTCACCAAAATTGTTTCTTTTCAGATATACCAGTAGACTACATTTCCCACTATCCTCTGGACTCAGATTCAGTCACATGACTGAATACTGTCAATAGAATGTGGAAGTGATGTGTGCCTCTTCCATGTTTAGCCCATAGAAGTCTCCTATGCAAGATCCTTTCTCTTTTTCCTGGCCTGCTGGCTGAATGTGTCTGCCCAGGATGATCTTAGAATAATGATCAGCCTGGATCCCTGGAGCAGAGCCCTTACCCCACCCCTGACTATGCCCAGAACACCCTGGCTAGGCTTTTATGTGACTGAAAAATAAACTTGAAAAAATGTGTTAAACCACTAAAATTTGGGAGTTTGTTACAGGAGTTTTTACTGTCTTCACTAATAAAGGGGTGGGGGACAAATCATTCCTTTCAAGGGCTAGATAACAAACTTTGTAGGCTATATGATTTCTGTTGCAACTACTCAAACCTCCTGTTGTAGTAGGAGAGCAGCCAAAGAAAGTCCATGAACAAATGGGTGTGGCTGTGTTTTCGTGAAACTTGGTGCACACAACAGACAGCTGGACCACATGACTTGGTTTGCCAATCCCTGTTATGAGAGATTGGCACATCTCACCACCTCCTCTCAGGTGCTGTTGATGAAGGAATCACAGCAAGGTGGGGGCAGATGGATTCTTCTAGCCATGTAACCTCTTGGGCAAGTTACTATACTTCCCAGTCTCAGTTTCCCTCATTTGTAATTTGGAGCTGAGAATGGCTGCTCTAGGGATGTTGTGAAGTTCAACGATCACTTCCACAGGAGGGCAAGGTGAATAGTCCCAGGTCTCTCTCTCTCCTAGATGAAGGACACCATATTATGTCCATAAGGGCAGAGAGCTTCTGTGTCACTCACTTCCCACTTTACATCAGAGATGCTCCATAAATATTTGTTCAATGGATGTAGCTTTTAGAAAACTGCTGAAACTTGTAACTAGCTGAAAGGCTCTGAGGTAAACCCTAAGCCCTCAAGGAAACACAAACAAACGAAAAGTGCAAAGTGTTGTTCCATTAGAGTCCTTTGAACTATGAGGGGGTCACAGTGCTCAAAAGTGAGAAAATCACCACCCTCAGAGGCTCAGAGGGACCCCCAGGGCCACCACTCCCTGAAGCAACAGCTAGGCTTATGGGACACCTGGACCTCTGGCGACATTCTGCTTCCTGATGCTCCAACACACACACAAGCACGCAAAACGTGTCAAGACTGAGGGTATTCTTGTGGCGCTCTCTACTTCACCCCAAGAGCCCCTAAATGTACAAAGAACCTGAGATTACTGAGTGCATGACCTTTTGAGGAAGCCCAGAAACTGCATTCCTGAGTGAGGGCTGTCCTTCCCAGGCATGAGCTAGAGCAGTGGAGAGACTGGATTGGCTTTTTGAAAAGGTTTATGATGGTTCTTCCTTATGTGGCAGGGTCAGTCCTTCACTGCATTTCTAGTGTGCTATTAAAGTATGACATCTTCTGCAAAATAGTGAGCCCTTGTAGCTCTCATCTGTGTTTTTAAAAGACCCGTTTATTGCCTTTGCTTTGCTATAAATTATTTCTGTGCAAATTCTGGGAGGCAAAATAAAATCTCAGGGACATGCTATACCTGGAAGAGGAAAGGGCTTCATTATTATAAGGAGGTGTGTGTGTGTGTGTGAGTGTATTTAATATTTATATTATATATTTATATATTAAATATATTTATTTAATATTTATATCTAATATATACATTATATATTATATAATATTATATATATTATATATTATATATAATAATATATTTAATAATTTAATATATATTAAATAAATGTATATTAAATTTATATAATATATATTATATATAAGTTAAATAATATTTAATATATATTATATACAATATATTATATATTTATAATATATATATTTAATGATTCAATATATAGTAAATTAATATTTATTTATAAACATTATTTATATAAATATTATTATTTATTATTATTTATATAAATAATGTTTATAAATAAATATTTATTTAATATATATTAAATTAATATTTATTTAATATATATTAAATTATTATATTATACTTATACTTATAAGTATATACTTATATACTTATAATATATATTAAATTTATATATAATATTAACATATATTAACATATTATATATAAATTTAATATATATTATATTACATATATTATACATATATTATATATTATATTGCATATTATATATTAAACATATATATTATATATTTAATATATATAAATTAAATAAGTGTATATTAAATAAATAAAATTAAATAATATAAATATATATATTTAAACTTCTGACAATTTCTGAGCAGAAAGTGAGTGAACTATTCACTCAGAGCTGAATCTCAGAGTCTGGATGTTGGAAGGAGAGCTTAGAATTCAGTATCCAGCTTCCTTTTCTAGATGAGGAAACTGAGGTCCAGAGAATTAAATAGCCATTGTCAATAATGCAAAGAGACTTGGTGGCAGAATTAGGGTCCATGGCCCTAAGACCAATGTTCTGTTTTTCAAAGGAAACTTTAAAAAATGAAAGTATGACATACACATAGAAAAGAGTACATATCCTAAGTGTATAGCTCAAGGGAATTATTACCACCCAGATCAAGAAACAGTCGATTACCAACACCCCAGAGGCTGATTACCCAAATGTTACCAGTGTTCTGACTTCTATCACCATACATTTGAATTGCCTTTGAAACATTAATACAAATTGAATTTTACAACATATTTTCTTTGGGATCTGGCTTCTTGTACTATCTTCTATCCCTCTCCTCAACTTTTTATTTTGAAAAATTTCAAACGTCTAGAAAAGTTTACATGTATAATTGAATGAACACCAGACATCCATGTGGTAAATTGCACAGATGATCAGTTTTTCCTTCACTGTACCCAGGCCCTTCACAATACGACTTTGTAGCTTCTCCCATCACAATGTGGAGACATCTTCCCTCCACCATGCTGGCCCTGTGATTGGCGTTGACTAACTAGCAGCTACTGGGGGTGGCGGGGGGAGGGGGTATGGGGTGGGGGGCTGGTGACAGGGGTTGTGCTAGGTCTCTGGTTGGACCTCAAGAAGACTCATGTGCTTCCTCTCTCTTGGTGTCTGTCTTGGAGCTTTGTCACTGCCATGTGAAAAAAACAGGATTAGGCTGCTGGAGGAAAAGAGACAGGGTCCTAGTCACCCCACCCAACACCCAGCATATCCCCAGAAGCAGAGCCACGTAACTGACCTGTCACTGATCGTACACACACGTAAGGGGACCCAATGAAGATAACAGGAAGCATGCAGGTGAGCCCAGCCCAAACAGAATAGTGAGCTAAATAAATAGTTGCTGTTGTGTGGCAGTTTTGTAATATAGAAAAAGCTGTCGGATATAATCCTTCACCCTAAACATGTCAGCATATATCTCCTAAAAATGAAGAGATTCTGCTACATCATCATAGTATAATTTTGCTTAGGACATTTGCTGCTGATACAATCATCTTATCTAATTTGCAATCCTTAGTCAACATTTTCTTACTGTCCCTACCATATCATTTATAAGGTTTTTATTTTTTTTTTTTGGATCCAGGATTCAGGTGAGAATTTCTCACTACATTTCATTGCCATTGTCATGTCTCTTTATGTCTGTCTTGAACAGTCCCCAGCCCATTGACTTTACCAAATGACCTTCAGTTTATACTTGCCTGATTGGTTTTCCAAGATTAATTTTAGATTATGCACTTTGGGCAGGAAAACTTACCTGGATGGTGTGTTCTTAGCATGTTACACCACAGGGCCCATGAAGCTCATGAAGCCCATGAAGCCCATGAAGCGCATTTGCCCAGTTGTTTGGGAATTTCTTCCAAGGTGCAAAGATCTCGAAACGTTTTTGTGAGGTTAAGTGAGATTAATTCTTGACTGAGGATATGTTGGTGGGTTCTATTTTTTTTAATGTGGAAAGAGAGAAAACACACAAATTTATCTGATCTTCCAGGAACCTATGACATTTTGTTCTAAGTTGTTTGTCAGCCTTGTCCAGTCACCACAGGGCAGTGGGCTGCGAACATATTAGAGGGTGACTTTCTTGTATGAATCAGTTATTTTTTCGTTTGGGCTTATCAGAAGTCATTATCAATTCATTTTTAAACGTTTCACTTCAATCTCTTTTGGGGGGAAGGGTGTAGCAAGCCAGACCTGGTGTAAGACAAAAGCAAAATACATTTTTATTACTCACAACTGATTTCAGTGATTTAAAAATAATAAATACATTAACTTTGTGTCACATTTTTTTTCAAATGCAAAGAGAGGTTAAAAAGAGCTCAGTCATATGAAGAAAAAACCCAACAGGCTAGAAATATACTCTCTCTTTTTTTTTTAAACAACTGAGGAGTTTTGGAAATAATCTTTTCAACAGCCCCCAGTGAAGTTATACCTGAAAGAAAGTTAAAACTGGTAAATTTGCATTTAGAAAGGAATGAGACAGCTGGTGCTCAGCAGAGAAAGAGCAAACTGACAGCTTTAAGATGCCACATCAGAGATGTCTCCATGCAAAACAGCTTTAAGACGGACTGCTTCTCACATCTTTACTAATAAACACAAGATCTCATCACCAAGGCTTATGGCAAGGATTTCACAATATTTGCGGGTGTGGTGCCTCATTTGTGAGCCAGATGTGTCTAAACTGAAATCTGAAGATTCCCCTTTGGTAAACTCTAAACAGGATGATGAAAGTTAGATGAGAAATAGCCCCTTGGAAGAATAAGCATGAAAGAGCTTGTTTATATATTTCTGGAGCTCAAATTTGGGATGACTGTTATTTTACAAAGGTCGGGATTTTCCTTTATTTACCTGGTGTCTAACTTAGTTCTGAAACTGTAGTTGTTTTATCCATGAGTGATGAACAGAAAGTAGTGTTTGGGAATAAAGATTTTATTTGTTGGGGATGTGAAAACCAAATAATACTTTAAAGGGATGCTTTGATTACTCACAAAGCCTGAAGGATAAACTGTTCTCACTCTTTCATGTGTGTGTGTGTGTGTGTGTGTGTGTGAGTAAACAATATGTGATGGTGATATCTGGCACAACAATATTGAAAATTTTCCTATAGATGTATTAGTCAGGGCAAGTAACACCAGCTCCTATAACAAACATTCCCTTCCCTGAAGCTCAGTGACTTAACACAAAAAAAGTGATTGCTTACTTAAACCACAGCACTTTGGTATTAAAGAGCAAACTTCCTTTGAGTAAGGGAGTCAGACACCTTCTGTTCAGTGGCTATGCATTTTCTAGAACATTTGTCCAGTGAAAAGAGAAGAGAAAAGATTTATATGGAACTTTGCTCAGAAAGCCATTGGCCAGAGCTCAGTCAGGGCCCTACCCAACTGCAAAACAGCTGGGAAATAGAGAACTCCTAGTTTAAAAGGAAAATAAAATGGGTATGTTGAGGATTTAGTGCTGTTTTCACATAGAATTATCTCTGCCAAAATACCACTTGTTTTCAGTAGTATATAAACAAAAACTTATGGTGTCACAGATGGGCTAGAAAGAGCAGGTATCAATACATTTTTCTATAAAGGGCTAGATAGTAAACGTTCTTCAGCTTTGTGAGACAAGAAGAAAAATTAAGGACATTACATATATACTTTTTTTTAAAAAAGATTTTATTTATTTATTTGACAGAGAGATCACAAGTAGACAGAGAGGCAGGCAGAGAGAGAAAGAGAGAGAGGGAAGCAGGCTCCCTGCTGAGCAGAGAGCCTGATGCTGGACTTGATCCCAGGGACCTGAGATCATGCCCTGAGCTGAAGGCAGCAGCTTAACCCACTGAGCCACCCAGGTGCCCCAACATATGTACTTTTAAAATAATTTAAAGTATACCTGTTGAAAAATGTAAAAACCATTCTTAGTTCAGGGGCCATACAAAAAAAGAGACAGTAGACCAGCCTGGCTGTACTTTGCTAACCCTTGGACTAGAGAGATTTTAAAAGGAAATATTTGGAGCTGAAGGATTTTCTGTTTCTCAGATTCCTTTTTTGCTTGAGATTTTTCAGATGATTTCTTGTGCCAAATTACATGAGAATGTAGGTTTAATTGAGGTCATGAAGATCTCGCTGAATAAGACATTTACATTCTTAGAAGGTAATATTTAAAATAAAAAATATTTACTGTAAGTCGAATAATAAATAAATATTAGGTCATATTTTGAAACATAGTAAACCTATATGTCATTATAAAAGAGCTCATTTCTGCAACATAATGCATAATTACAACATGATAAATTATAATATTAATTTTCTAGGTACTTTATAATGATTTATTTATTGAGATTCATCTGGTACTTCTAGTATATCAATGAAGCCCTAAGATATTGCCTTCTCCTTGCTCTTCTTTCTCTCTTGTGTTAGAATGATTGCTCTTCCTGGTTATTGTACAATTGGATAATAATATTAATGAGAAGCCGGATTCATGGGATAGTCTGGGCAGAATCACATAGGAGGATGTTGGCTTGGCCTGACCATACCAATCCCAACTCATTAGCAGTAGTGGTAGGGGTATGATTTTATATATCATCTAGGTTAAGTAAATATATTAATTTTTTGAAAGTATTGCAAAAAATGTAATATAAGATTTATATTCTAAGATTTTACTAATGAGTAGATTTGTTACAATTTTTTATTAAGCACTTTTGTAATTTGAAGAGTCATATATTTTCGCTGTTGAAAGTGTGGAAAATTATAAAAAAGGAAAATCAATTATATACACTTCTATCACCTAAACATCACTGTTTGCCTTCCGATACAGTTCTTTCCTGTTTATACAAACACATACACACCAAACACATACATATATATGTACATGCGAATACACATAGCCTATATACCTATTTAGATACTTTTATATAGTTTGGAGACATAATGGAAACCATGTTTAATACGTCCATTAAAACTCATCTAAAAGAAAACTTTTAATGACTGCAGCATATTATCTTGTATGATTCTATAAAATGCACTCAGCCAACCTCTATTCTTGAATACTTATATCACAGAAATACTACTTAAAATATCACTAAGAGAGATACATGCAACAGAATCACAGAAAAACATGTGTGTGAGGATATTCATAGCAGCTTTATTCCTAATAGTCCACAGCTGGGAACAGTCCAAATGTCTATCAGTTTTAGAATGGGTAAACAGTATTTGAAATAGGCACACAATGGAATATTAATCATCATTGGAAAAGAGCTGATGGCTGCCTGCTGTATGTAACAATACAGAAACTTTTCACAGACATAATGTTTAATGGAAAAATAGATACCAAAGAGCACGTTCTCTATGATTCTATTCATATGAAACTCAAGAAGAGGTACAACAAATTCAAGGGTCTGGGATGTCAGAATCGTGCCTTGGACGGGGTGTAGACAGGGATGGGGCATGAGGAGAACACCAGCATACTGGAGGTGGTCGATATTTTGGTCTGGTACTTGCATACGACATTAATATGTAAAAATTACTTGAGCTGTATGTTTCATATTTGTGCACTCTGTAAGTTACCCTAATCAGTAAAAATAAGAATAAAAAATAGTCTGTAGATACAGCTTAGAAAAGGTTTTGACTATATTTCTTATAAATTCCTCAGTATAATCTTATATGCTCTAAAAAGATGCTATTTTGAACTAAAGAGCATATTATTTTGTAAAAACCTAGGATCTCTTTTCTATTACAGTACTCTCATAAGCTAGACAAAGGACAGCATTTTTCAGATAATGCTAGTAGTGCTCAGATTTGTCAAAGAGTACTAATAAATCAGTTGGTGGAATTAGGACTAGAACCCTTCTTTAGACTTCATGTAAATATCAATTTAATCCAGCACTGAATATAAGAAATCTGAATTCAGGAGCACCTCGCTGTCTCAGTTGGAAGACCATGCAATTCTTGATCTCGGGATCATGAGTTCAAGCCCCACACTGGGTGTAGAGATGACTAAAAAACAAATAAATACACTTAAAAAAACCCAAAATCTAAATTCAAAAGTCAGTTTAATTAAAGATGTTGCTCCGTGAACTGCATTTTACAGTTTCCTTTTCTTTCTTTCTTTCTCTCTTTCTTTCTGATTTTATTTA
Source organism: Neogale vison (assembly GCF_020171115.1). Taxonomy (NCBI): domain Eukaryota; kingdom Metazoa; phylum Chordata; class Mammalia; order Carnivora; family Mustelidae; genus Neogale; species Neogale vison. The sequence continues at coordinate 38,504,129 of NC_058098.1, read as the reverse complement.
TTTGACAGAGAGAGAGAGAGAGAGAGAGAGAGTGTGTGTGTGTGTGTACAAGCAGGGGGAGCAGCAAGCAGAGGGAGAGGCAGACTCGCCGCTGAGCAGGGAGCCCAATGTGGGACTGAGATCATGACCTGAGCCAAAGGCAGGTCAGGCTGCCTTAACTGGCTGAGTCACCCAGGAACACTCCTTTTATTTTTTTTCTTTTTTAAAGATTTTATTGATTTGACAGAGAGAGAGAGAGAGAGAGAGAGCACAAGCAGGGAGACCAGGAGTGGGTGAGGAGAAGCAGGCTGCCTGCCAAGCAGGGAGCCTGATGTGGGGCTTGATCCCAGGAACCTGGTATCATAACCTGAGCCCAAGGCAGAGGCTTAACCAACTGAGCCACCCACGTGCCCCTTGAGTCAGTTTCAAGTCTGTTCCCCACGCCTACATTCCAGGACTCAAGCCAAAGGAACAAGAAAGTCCTGGCCATGCCACATAAGCACATTTAAACACTCAGCTTTCTGTCACATCCACTTACATTTCATTAAACAAGCACCATGGCCAAGTCCAACATCAGGTATTGGGGAGGGGGAAATATTGGGTTGACTACCGTCCATCTGTATCAGTAAATACTGCTGCCTTGTTCACAACTTCCAAATTCAGTGCCTTAAAAGAATGATTTATTTTTCTCAACAGTCAATGAATTGGTTGAGGTGTTTTTGGTAAGCTGGGGGCTCTCATGCATCGGTGGGCTGAGGACTGGTCCCTCCACCGTCACCTCAGCAGGGGTAACACAGCTCTCTTCCATGTGGTATCTCATACTTAGCCAGCCTGCTGGAATTTGTTCTTTTAATGGTGACAGGGTCCGAGAAAGAATGGAAGATTCCAAGGCTAGCTCAGCCTTTGGAACTTGTATGGCATCATTTCTGCTGCATTCTGTTATCTACAGTAAGTCACAAGATGGTACAGATTCAGAGTGTGAACAAATAGACTCCAATATCTGATGGGAAGAGCTGCAAAGGCACATTGTGCAGTGTTCTTTTCTCTAACAGAGATGCCACATAAGGGGGAAAAAAACCCACACTGGCTTGCTGATCTTGAGATCCTACTGGGTGCTGTCCAAACCCATGAAGACATCACCAGGTAATGGATATTTTTTTCTCTGCAAAGGGCTTAGTCAGGCTCCCAGAGACCTTGAGGAAGCTGTTTATTAGCACCTTATGAAAGGAGAGGAAGGGGACATATTATATTTGGTCTAATTTGACTCTCTATATGTTCAGCGTTTATCATTTGATTAACTGCAGTAAGAAACTACATGATCAGAGGAACTGATAACAGACTAAATTTGGGTAATGAGTAAAATTGTGCAAATAGGCTGTGAATTTTATTCTCATCCCTCCCTTCTTTTCTCCCCAGGATCTCTCATTCCTCCTATGGATATCTTTGTGGGGACCTGTGGTGGATTGTACTACTTTTTCCATTTCTTCAGTGGAGTGTATTTTCCTGCCCCATTGATATGAGGCTTAAACACGTGACTTGGTTTGGGGCCTGTGGGTAGAGGCAATGGGATGTCAGTTCTGAAGCTGGATCTTACAAGACACCATTTCTTCTTATGTGTTTTGCTTCTATCCTGGGGCAACTACAGTTCTAAGGAAGATGTGAGATGTATGGAGCAGACCTGGACCTAGTCCACAGCCTCGGCCAAGGCCAACTGAGCCCAGATGAGGTCATCTGACCCCACCTCCTCTGCAGACAGGTGGATAAATGATTATCATTTTAAGCTACTGAGTTTTAGGGTGATTGTGCCTTTAGGGTGACTTATAGCATTATTGCAGAATTAGCTAACTGATTCCTAAAATTCCCAGGGAAATGAGCCAAATCATCTATGACTCAGGTTCACATTTCACATTTATCCACACAAAACTTGAACAAATTCTCTATAAAATTGTATAGTTGGAAGACACATCCTACATTTGTAATTTGCCACATCCACACAACTCCTCCCCTATCATGAACCCAATCTTTCTTTGACTTAATTTGAAATCAGTCATTTAAGTCAACATTTCCACCTACCCCTATGCAAGCAATAATATCCATGAAATCAAAAGTCCGGTGTGGTGTTGTATTTTTCCCATCCATCTCTGTATCTCTGTGTATCTGTAGGCACATACATACCGTGGTAGTGATCATTCTATGTGCGTATCACCAAGCCTCATTTGCTATTTTCCTGGGCACATAGAAAGATCACCTTTCCAAGTTAGGTGGGACCATGTGGCCACATTCTGGACAAGACTGGTTATATCAAGAATGGTCAGAATCAGTGTAATGATTTACTCATTTCTAGATCCGGTTGCTGAAATCTCCTGTGCTATCTATCCCCCTCTCTCTTTCCTTGTCTACTGGCTAGAGGCAAAGAACACAGTTTAGGACTCCAGGTTCTTTGAAAGTGGCAGAGTCAGTTGAGGGAAGGAGCCTTGATATTTAAATTATCTTATATATCAGAGGTCTGTCCCCATCGCCCTTCACCCCCCCTTGCCATTCCCACCAGCCCCCACTGTCCAGTCCAGATTCATTGACTGAAAAATCAATGCTTACTGTATCAAGCTACTGAGAACTCAGGAGATATTGGTTTTAGCAGTCAGAGTTACCTGTCGGATAAAAAATGCATCATCCTTAAAACTAGATGATATCCATCCATTTATTACATAAGCTTCCCTCTACACCACCTGTGGTCCATATTCTATACTTTGGAAACACTGCTATGATCCATCTCCCCATGTTACTGTCAAAAAATTAGCCCTGGAGAGGGAAGGTGCCACCCAGGTGTGCACAGTGAGTTAGAGCAGGAGCTGGGGCTCAGATTCAAGATGTCCAAGTCCCAGACTGACCCTAGTTCAGGAATGCTGGGCATCTATTTAGTCCCCTCAGGATTACACAATAGTTTGTTGTCCACACTGCCTACATCTCCTGTTATCTTGTCACTGCTGACAGATGCCAAGGACTTCCATCTCTGCTCCCCAGAAACTTTGCCTGAGACTCTTCTCTGGCCACAGAGGTGCATCCTGCCTGCATGCCATGATGAGTGCCCTGGGCTGCCCTCCACCAGGAAGGACACAGGAGGTGGTGGGCAAATACTCCCATTTCTTTCCTGAGAAGCCTGTCCTACACAGTCTCTCAGCAGGGTTTTAGAGGGACTGAGCCCTCCTTACCCACCTACACCCCCTCTCTTGACTCCTTTCCTTTTCCTCTCATTTCCTCCCTCATGAGAGGAGGCAGATAACTTAAGGGAAGACATCTCTGAGGAGCTGGCCTCTAAAGAGAGACCTGAATGTCCTGTGGGGACATGCTAGGACAGTTTCAAGTGAAAAATCACCATTTAAAATATCTCTGGAGGTGGGAGAGGGCTTGACACGTCCAAGGCATAAAAATGAAGCTTGCGTGGCTGCTGCAAGGGAGTGAAGGGCATGTGTGTCTGGCTGGGGTTGGGGGGTGGTTCTTAGAGAGGTGATCATGGGCCAGTTAAGGATTTTTTTTTTTTTAAGATTTTATGTATTTATTTAAGAGAGGGAGAGAGAGCACGCGTGACAGCATGAGATGGGGGAGGGTCAGAGGGAGAAGCAGACTCCCTGCTGAGCAAAGAACCCCATGTAGGACTTAATCCTGGGACTCCATGATCATGACCTGAGCCAAAGGCAGTTGCCTAACCAACTGAGACACCCAGGAGTCCCAGGCAAAGGGTCTTAAGCAGAGGAGCCATTCAACCAGATTTGTTTCTGGAGTTCAAGTAACAGACTTTCCCAAGAAAATTTGGGGACCAAGGCATTGGTGGTTTTTGGCAAGAGACAGTATATGTGCTCAATGACGTTCAGCTATGAGCTCCATCTCGGAGGGGAGGCCAGGCCTGGTGGAGTCCAGTGTCTCTGTGCATGGTGACCAACGCCTGCCCTCTGCTTTCCCTTTTCACCATGATCTGTTCTGTCTGTTCTTCCTTCCAGTCAGAAAGGGCAGGTAGAGGTGGCCCTGAGAAGTGTGTGTGTGTGTGTGTGTGTGTGTGTGTGTGAAGATACCTCCACTGCTTTCTAAACTGACATCTTGGGCCCTAGTCTGTCTTCAGCCCTTAAACTACAAGCTACCTCATGCTAAATTCAGAGGGAGTTAATTCAGCTGGCACGATTGAACAGGCGTTTCCTCTTGCACTTTGCCCCATGCGGAATAAACATCTTTTTGTACTACAGCCTGTTAAAATTATTAAAGGAGGCTCCAACAATATTTCCATGCCCAGGGGAAGAATTCTATTACAGCGCTGGGCAAACTGGGCCCTCGAAAACTCCAACAAGGGATTCTGGAAATGGTGGGGAAGATTGTGAGCTGTAGATGTCAAGTAAAGGACTAAAAATGGCTCAGACAGGCAGAACAACTCAGCCCGCTGAGGGGAGTCTCTGTCACCTTGTTTCCCTCCAAGGTAGGGAAGTTTGTCGTGAAGGCTAATTAGGTTGTTTGAGACTTGGAACTGAGGGGTCTCAAAATTAAAATAAAACTACGGAAATCCAAAACCAATCAATGCTCAAAAGACTGATTAAGTCTGTCTTTAAATGTATAGAGGCTTGAATAATATTATTTGAGTTATTATATTCATGAGGATTCTGAGAAGCCTTACAGCGTTATTAAGTTTTATGCGAAAGAAAGGATTTTGCTAATCTGTTTTTGGTGGGAACCAAGGTGACAAGCACTTGGATAAACAGTTTTTTTCCTCGGAGAGGCACATGTACTGTAGTTTTAAGATGGATTTAAAGAGTTGGGTCAGAAATTGTTTCAAAAGTTGAGTTTATCCTCGAAGGTTTTACATTTCTTAGTCTGAAGCCCCCAGGCCCCAGCTCCATTCTGAAGTTTAAAAAGATGATTTGATAGTACAAATTACTTTCTTTCTTTGTTTTCCATCTAACACAGTTTGTATTTTTTAATAGGCATATATACTACTTTTATAATTGAAATCTCTACAAAATGGGGCATGAAGAGAAGTAGTCAATGACTATAAAAATGTGTGATAAGTCACTGCTAATTAAAAATGCAAGTATTGACCATGTTAACTGAGTCAAGTAATTGTTGTTTTTTTTTTAACACTATCACTTAACTTAATTCTCTTTTTTATCCATAAAGGCTCATCTTATTAAAATAGAATGTTATCTCAAGTGCATGGAGGCCCTTAAAAATACAAAAAACACTTCCAGTACCTGAACAAGATATGAAAGTTTGATCTGTGGACATAAAGTTGAGTATTTGCAGATGAAAAAGGTGCATATTCACGTGACTCTTCATGGGATTGCTGAAGGAGAGATTTAACTTCATTGTTCCCTCTTTAACTTTTTTATTTTTTTTCCTATTTATTTATTTTCAGAAAAACAGTATTCATTATTTTTTCACCACACCCAGTGCTCCATGCAAGCTGTGCCCTCTATAATACCCACCACCTGGTACCCCAACCTCCCACCCCCCCGCCACTTCAAAGCCCTCAGATTGTTTTTCAGAGTCCATAGTCTCTCATGGTTCACCTCCCCTTCCAATTTACCCAAAAGCACATACCCTCCCCAATGTCCATAACCCTACCCCCCTTCACCCAGCCCCCCTCCCCCCAGCAACCCACAGTTTGTTTCGTGAGATTAAGAGTCACTTATGGTTTGTCTCCCTCCCTATCCCGTCTTGTTTCATGGATTCTTCTCCTACCCACTTAAGCCCCCATGTTGCATCACCACTTCCTCATATCAGGGAGATCATATGATAGTTGTCTTTCTCCGCTTGACTTATTTCGCTAAGCATGATACGCTCTAGTTCCATCCATGTTGTCGCAAATGGCAAGATTTCGTTTCTTTTGATGGCTACATAATATTCCATTGTGTATATATACCACATCTTCTTTATCCATTCATCTGTTGATGGACATCTAGGTTCTTTCCATAGTTTGGCTATTGTGGACATTGCTGCTATAAACATTCGGGTGCACGTGCCCCTTTGGATCACTACGTTTGTATCTTTAGGGTAAATTCCCAGTAGTGCAATTGCTGGGTCATAGAGCAGTTCTATTTTCAACATTTTGAGGAACCTCCATGCTGTTTTCCAGAGTGGTTGCACCAGCTTGCATTCCCACCAACAGTGTAGGAGGGTTCCCCTTTCTCCGCATCCTCGCCAGCATCTGTCATTTCCTGACTTGTTGATTTTAGCCATTCTGACTGGTGTGAGGTGATATCTCATTGTGGTTTTGATTTGTATTTCCCTGATGCCGAGTAATATGGAGCACTTTTTCATGTGTCTGTTGGCCATCTGGATGTCTTCTTTGCAGAAACGTCTGTTCATGTCCTCTGCCCATTTCTTGATTGGATTATTTGTTCTTTGGGTGTTGAGTTTGCTAAGTTCTTTATAGATTTTGGACACTAGTCCTTTATCTGATATGTCATTTGCAAATATCTTCTCCCATTCTGTCAGTTGTCTTTTGATTTTGTTAACTGTTTCCTTTGCTGTGCAAAAGCTTTTGATCTTGATGAAATCCCAAAAGTTCATTTTTGCCTTTGCTTCCCTTGCCTTTGGCGATGTTCCTAGGAAGATGTTGCTGCGGCTGAGGTCGAAGAGATTGCTGCTTGTGTTCTCCTCAAGGATTTTGATGGATTCCTTTCTCACATTGAGGTCCTTAATCCATTTTGAGTCTATTTTTGTGTGTGGTGTAAGGAAATGGTCCAATTTCATTTTTCTGCACGTGGTTGTCCAATTTTCCCAACACCATTTATTAAAGAGGCTGTCTTTTTTCCATTGGACATTCTTTCCTGCTTTGTCAAAGATTAGTTGACCATAGAGTTGAGGGTCTATTTCTGGGCTCTCTATTCTGTTCCATTGGTCTATGTGTCTGTTTTTGTGCCAGTACCATGCTGTGTTGATGATGACAGCTTTGTAATAAAGCTTTAAGTCCGGAATTGTGATGCCACCAACTTTGGCTTTCTTTTTCAATATCCCTTTGGCTATTCGAGGTCTTTTCTGGTTCCATATAAATTTTAAAATTATTTGTTCCATTTCTTTGAAAAAGATGGATGGTACTTTGATAGGAATTGCATTAAATGTGTAGATTGCTTTAGGTAGCATAGATATTTTCACAATATTTATTCTTCCAATCCAGGAGCATGGAACATTTTTCCATTTCTTTATGTCTTCCTCAATTTCTTTCATGAGTACTTTATAGTTTTCTGAGTATAGATTCTTAGCCTCTTTGGTTAGGTTTATTCCTAGGTATCTTATGGTTTGGGGTGCAATTGTAAATGGGATTGACTCCTTAATTTCTCTTCCTTCTGTCTTGTTGTTGGTGTAGAGAAATGCAACTGATTTCTGTGCATTGATCTTATATCCTGACACTTTACTGAATTCCTGTACAAGTTCTAGCAGTTTTGGAGTGGAGTCTTTTGGGTTTTCCACATAGAGTATCATATCATCTGCGAAGAGTGATAATTTGACTTCTTCTTTGCCGATTTGGATGCCTTTAATTTCCTTTTGTTGTCTGATTGCTGAGGCTAGGACTTCTAGTACTATGTTAATAGCAGTGGTGATAATGGACATCCCTGCCGTGTTCCTGATCTTAGTGGAAAAGCTTTCAGTTTTTCTCCATTGAGAATGATATTTGCAGTGGGTTTTTCATAGATGGCTTTGATGATATTGAGGTATGTGCCCTCTATCCCTACACTTTGAAGGGTATTGATCAGGAAGGGATGCTGTACTTTGTCAAATGCTTTTTCAGCATCTATTGAGAGTATCATATGGTTCTTGTTCTTTCTTTTATTGATGTGTTGTATCACATTGACTGATTTGCGGATGTTGAACCAACCTTGCAGCCCTGGGATAAATCCCACTTGGTCGTGGTGAATAATCCTTTTAATGTACTGTTGAATCCTATTGGCTAGTATTTTGGTGAGAATTTTTGCGTCTGTGTTCATCAAGGATATTGGTCTATAGCTCTCTTTTTTGATGGGATCCTTGTCTGGTTTTGGGATCAAGGTGATGCTGGCCTCATAAAATGAGTTTGGGAGTTTTCCTTCCATTTCTATTTTTTGGAACAGTTTCAGGAGAATAGGAATTAGTTCTTCTTTAAATGTTTGGTAGAATTCCCCCGGGAAGCCGTCTGGCCCTGGGCTTTTGTTTGTTTGGAGATTTTTAATGACTGTTTCAATCTCCTTACTGGTTATGGGTCTGTTCAGGCTTTCTATTTCTTCCTGGTTCAGTTGTGGTAGTTTATATGTTTCTAGGAATGCATCCATTTCTTCCAGATTGTCAAATTTGTTGGCGTAGAGTTGCTCATAGTATGTTCTTATAATAGTTTGTATTTCTTTGGTGTTAGTTGTGATCTCTCCTCTTTCATTCATGATTTTATTTATTTGGGTCATTTCTCTTTTCTTTTTGATAAGTCTGAGCAGGGGTTTATCAATTTTATTAATTCTTTCAAAGAACCAGCTCCTAGTTTGGTTGATTTGTTCTATTGTTTTTTTGGTTTCTATTTCATTGATTTCTGCTCTGATCTTTATGATTTCTCTTCTCCTGCTGGGCTTAGGGTTTCTTTCTTGTTCTTTCTCCAGCTCCTTTAGGTGTAGGGTTAGGTTGTGTACCTGAGACCTTTCTTGTTTCTTGAGAAAAGCTTGTACCGCTATATATTTTCCTCTCAGGACTGCCTTTGTTATGTCCCACAGATTTTGAATCATTGTGTTTTCATTATCATTTGTTTCCATGATTTTTTTCAATTCTTCTTTAATTTCCCGGTTGACCCATTCATTCTTTAGAAGGATGCTGTTTAGTCTCCATGTATTTGGGTTCTTTCCAAACTTCCTCTTGTGGTTGAGTTCTAGCTTCAGAGCATTGTGGTCTGAAAATATGCAGGGAATGATCCCAATCTTTTGATACTGGTTGAGTCCTGATTTAGCACTGAGGATGTGATCTATTCTGGAGAATGTTCCATGTGCACTAGAGAAGAAGGTGTATTCTGTTGCTTTGGGATGAAATGTTCTGAATATATCTGTGATGTCCATCTCATCCAGTGTATCATTTAAGGCCTTTATTTCCCTGTTGATTTTTTGCTTGGATGATCTGTCCATTTCAGTGAGGGGAGTGTTAAAGTCCCCTACTATTATTGTATTATTGTTGATGTGTTTCTTTGATTTTGTTATTAATTGGTTTATATAGTTGGCTGCTCCCACGTTGGGGGCATAGATATTTAAAATTGTTAGATATTCTTGTTGGACAGACCCTTTGAGTATGATATAGTGTCCTTCCTCATCTCTTATTATAGTCTTTGGCTTAAAATCTAATTGATCTGATATAAGGATTGCCACTCCTGCTTTTTTCTGATGTCCATTAGCATGGTAAATTCTTTTCCACCCCCTCACTTTAAGTCTGGAGGTGTCTTCGGGTTTAAAATGAGTTTCTTGGAGGCAACATATAGATGGGTTTTGTTTTTTTATCCATTCTGATACCCTGTGTCTTTTGATTGGGGCATTTAGCCCGTTAACATTCAGGGTAACTATTGAGAGATATGATTTTAGTGCCATTGTATTGCCTGTAAGGTGACTGTTAATGTGTATTGTCTCTGTTCCTTTCTGATCTACCACTTGTAGGCTCTCTCTTTGCTTAGAGGACCCCTTTCAGTATTTCCTGTAGAGCTGGTTTGGTGTTTGCAAATTCTTTCAGTTTTTGTTTGTCCTGGAAGCTTTTAATCTCTCCTTCTATTTTCAATGATAGCCTAGCTGGATATAGTATTCTTGGCTGCATGTTTTTCTCGTTTAGTGCTCTGAAAATATCATGCCAGCTCTTTCTGGCCTGCCAGGTCTCTGTGGATAAGTCAGCTGCCAATCTAATACTTTTACCATTGTATGTTACAGACTTCTTTTCCCGGGCTGTTTTCAGGATTTTCTCTTTGTCAATAAGGCTTGTAAATTTTACTATTAGGTGACGGGGTGTGGGCCTATTCTTATTGATTTTGAGGGGCGTTCTCTGAACCTCCTGAATTTTGATGTTCGTTCCCTTTTGCATATTGGGGAAATTCTCCCCAATAATTCTCTCCAGTATACCTTCTGCTCCCCTCTCTCTTTCTTCTTCTTCTGGAATCCCAATTATTCTAATGTTGTTTCGTCTTATGGTGTCACTTATCTCTCGAATTCTCCCCTCATGGTCCAGTAGCTGTTTGTCCCTCTTTTGCTCAGCTTCTTTATTCTCTGTCATTTGGTCTTCTATATCGCTAATTCTTTCTTCTGCCTCATTTATCCTAGCAGTGAGAGCCTCCATTTTTGATTGAACCTCATTAATAGCTTTTTTGATTTCAACTTGGTTAGATTTTAGTTCTTTTATTTCTCCAGAAAGGGCTTTTATATCTCTGGAGAGGGTTTCTCTAATATCTTCCATGCCTTTTTCAAGCCCGGCTAGAACCTTGAGAATTGTCATTTTGAACTCTAGATCTGACATATTACCAATGTCTGTATTGATTAGGTCCCTAGCCTTTGGTACTGCCTCTTTTTCTTTTTTTTGTTGTGAATTTTTCCGCCTTGTCATTTTGTCCAGCTAAGAGTATATGAAGGAGCAAGTAAAATACTAAAAGGGTGGCAACAACCCCAGGAAAATATGCTTTAACCAAATCAGAAGAGATCCCAAATCATGAGGGGGGATTTCTCCCCCCTCACGATTGGGTGAGGGATCTCCTCTGATTGGGATCTCCTCTGATTGGGCTCTCCCAATCTCTTCTGATTGGGATCTCTTCTGATTTGGGGATAAAATGAGGTTCAAAAAGAAAGAAAGAAAAAAAAAGAATTAAAAAAAAGAGATTGAATTAAAAATTCAATCAAGAATTTAAAAAAGAATTAAAAAAAAGATTGAAGTGATTGGGATCTCTTCTGATTTGGGGATAAAAAGAGGTTCAAAAATAAAGAAAGAAAAAAAAAGAATTAAAAAAAAAGAAAACGAATAAAGAAAAGTATAAAAGAGAAAAAATATATATATTATTAGATAAGCTAGTTAAAAAACGTTAAAAAAGAAAAGGGTAAAAGTTAAAAAAAATTTTAGCAGAAGAAGAGAAAAAAAAATGAAAAAGAAAAAATTAAATTAACTGCAAGACTAAAAAATCACAGGCAGAAAGCCATGAGTTCCGTGGTTTGTTTTCTCCTCCTCTGGAATTCTGCTGCTCTCCTTGGTATTGAAACTGCACTCCTTGGTAGGTGAACTTGGTCTTGCCTGAATTTCTTGTTGATCTTCTGGGGGAGGGGCCTGGTGTAGTGATTCTCAAGTGTCTTTGCCCCAGGCGGAATTACACCGCCCTTACCAGGGGCCGGGCTGAGTGATCTGCTCGGCTTTGCTTTCAGGAGCTTTTGTTCCCTGAGCGCTTTTTGTAGAGTTCCAGAGGACGGGAATACAAATGGCGGCCTCCTCGTCTCCGGCCTGGAGGAGCCGAGAGCCTGGGCCCGCTCCCCAGTGCGCCCTCACAGAACAGCTCCTAGTAAGTCCCATCTGCCTGACCTCCGCCGCACTCTGAGCTCACCGAGCCTGTGACCGGTTCAAGGCAACACCGAGCTGTGAGCTTACTGTCGGCTCTGTCTCTGTAGCCGGCTTCCCCGTTCCAATACCCGCAAGCTCTGCAACACTCAGACACCCCTAATCCTTCTGTGACCCTGGGGGACCTAAGGCCACGCCGACCCCGCATGGGCTTCGCCCCGGTTTAGCCTCTGGAGCGATGTCCCTCAGCGGAACAGACTTTTAAAAGTCCTGATTCTGTGCTCCGTTGCTCCGCTGCTTGCCGGGAGCCGGCCCCTCCCCCCGGGGTCTATCTTCCCGTCGCTTCGGATTCACTTCTCTGCCAGTCCTACCTTTCAGAAAGTGGTTGTTTTTCTGTTTCTAGAATTGCTGTTCTTCTCTTCGATCTGCTGATGGATTTGCAGGTGTTTGCAATCTTTAGATAAGCTCTCTAGCTGATCTCCTGCTAGCTGAGGTAGTCTCAGCCTGCTACTTCTCCGCCATCTTGACTCCTCCCCCTCTTTAACTTTAGAGAGAGGGTTCAAATCATTACATTATCAATCCGCCCACTCTCTGTGCACCAATATTTCTCCAGAAATAGGAATAATAATACGAGCTACTTGTAGGGCTATTGCAGGTATTAATTCCATTAATAAAGATTCTAGGACCGTGACTGGTGCACAGTAACTTTCCGTACATGATATTTCTTTCCCCTAGTCCCTAGCACCCAGTTATTGAGCATGTAGATAATGCTTAGCAACTACTTCCTAATGAGTATTCTGGTAAGGGAGACCTTTTCTAGAATTGGAATGATAGGAGAGATATTCCCATTCGCTCAGGGAGGCCAGTGAAGCTCACTGATCTCCCATCACAAGCCCATATCCTGTGCTACATGAAACCATCAGTGGTGTGCTGAAGAAAGGCACACAGGCTTGTGAGAGCCAAATGTTAAATTTTTGGGAATCTGTAAGCTGCTTTTAAACATGACCATTATTAAGAATTAAATGACGTAAATGTGCACGTAAATAAATTATACTAAAAGCAAGGTAATACTCAAAATTTAACATTTCCTCTTGATTTTTCCATTTTACGATGACCTCTGCTCTTGAATTTATTCATATCTGTCATAGCTATGCGGTGGGAAAACTGTATAATGCTGTGTTTTTACACATCTCCTCCCGACTCTGTGTTCAGTGATGGTACTTCATGTTCGTAGATTGAAATCAGGCACGGAGTGAATATTTATACCATAGAAACCAGCAAATGCTACATATCAGGGCTCCCCCACTCCCCAAGTGCCCCCTTCCCCCACCCCAAGCTACTCTTTATTAGCACACCTCTGACTTCGCTCAGCCTGGAGTGGGGGATGGGGTTGGGGGGTGGCAGAGATTAGAAGGGATGGAGATCTTCAAAAAGTTTATCATTTGACAAAACTTACAATTTTTTGCTGCTTCATCCCCAATTTTTCTTCATGTTAAGGTTTTCATGGGTCATTATATCAGAGTGAAAATCTGCATTTTCCTCTTCTCATTTTCTTTCTTTGCACATAAGCATTTAGATAAGTAATTTTTGGTAACATAGAAATAGCAGTTTATGCTACTGCTGGCTCTGTACCCCCAAAATACATTTGGAGTTCACCAAGCTGTCACCCCCAGAGCCAGCCATTCAGCCAGGCTTTCTTCAGGCCCCAAGGCCCCTCCAACAGCCTTGACCTTCTCATTGTCACTCTGGTCTTTCAATCTGTTTTTCCACATAGCAGTAGGGAGGATTTCCCGCCCCTCCCCCCCAATCATTAACTTTACATTTCCCCATTCTTAAAAAAAAAAAAAAAATCACTTTATTGGGGTATGTTTGACATACAAAAAGCTGTCTATATTTAATGTATACAACTTGATGCATTTGGAGAGAACTATACATTTGTGAACCCATTAGCATAATCTATGCCATTAACATACCCATAACCTCCAGAAGTTTTCTCCCATTCTTTTCATTATTGTTATGATTATTATCATTTTTGTGATAGGAAAACTCTTGTGATCTAGGCTTTTAGTAAATTTCCAAGTCTATGGTACAATTTAACTGACTGTAGGCACTGTTATATAGTAGATCTCTAGGACTTAGTCATAGGAATAATCCATGAGACATGTGAGCCAGGTCATGTCACTCCCATCTGAGAACCTATCCAGAGTTGTGCTCTGCACTTAGGATAAGATGCAAACTCCTTGTCACAGCCCGTAAGCATCTACAAGATCTGGTCTTTGCCTGTTTGCTCACTTTGTCTTCTCATTGTTTCTCTGACTGTGCCTGGATCATACCCATTTTTTTTTTCTGTATCTGGGTCTTTGCACAATGGCTCTGCTGTCGGGACCATCCCTGCACTTCCCTGTTCCCTAAAGTCTAGCTGCTTTTTGTCTTTCAGGTTTGAGCTGAAGTGTCACCTCTCAGAGAGGTTTTCTTTGGTCTTACTATATAAAATACAGTAAGACCTCCTCTTATATCTGTCTTCACCATGGGTCTGTATCTCTTTCATTTATTGTGTTTTTCATCATTTGTAAATATGTATTATTTGTTTACTTGCTCCTCTTTGGCTGGTTCCCCAACAAGACAGGGAGCTTTAAGAACTAGGGCCTGGGGGCACCTGGGTGGCTCAGTGGGTTAAGCCGCTGCCTTTGGCTCAGGTCATGATCTCAGGATCCTGGGATCGAGTCCCGCATTGGGCTCTCTGCTCAGCAGGGAGCCTGCTTCCTCCTCTCTCTCTCTCTGCCTGCCTCTCTGCCTACTTGTGATCTCTCTCTGTCAAATAAATAAATAAAATCTTAAAAAAAACCAACAAAAAAAAAACCTAGGGCCTGGGTCTGCCTTGTTTCATCAGAGCATGACCAAAGCCTAGCACAGTGTCAGACACAGTTACATTTAATGAATAAAAGACACATGAAGATAATCTTAAAGCCCAGAGTTAACATTTTGCTACAGCTACTAGTTTCAAATGAAAATAGCACTCATGGGGTGCCTGGGTGCCTCAGTTGGTTAAGAGTCTGCCTTTGGCTCAGGTCATAATCCTGGGGTCCTGGGATTGAGCCACATGTTGGGCTCCCTGCTCAGTGAGGAGTCTGCTTCTCCCTCTCCCTTTGCCCGTCCCCCTGACTTGTTCTCTCTCTCTCTCACTCTCAAATAAATAAAAATCTTAAGAAAAAATAGCACCCATTTTGCTTTTTTCTCTTTTGATAGGATAACAAAAAAAGTTGTTTCTTAACACTCTTGTATATTTCTTCTCACTTTTCTGCCTTTACTTGTCTGTTCCCCCCTTCCCCCCTTCCCCCCATACCTGCTGCCCCTCCGTCCCTTGTTGTCCTTGAGGTCTCATCTCAAAGGCCACTCCCCCAGAGCTTTCCTCTGCTCTTCTTGGATATGCCCTTTATTCAACCTTCTTCCTTCCTTCTTGTGCCTTCCTAAAGGCTCTTACCTTGCTGAGTGTCACTGTAAAGGAGACTATAAACTTTTCCAGAACCCATACAAATGCATATCCCTGAGGAACCTAACAGCATGTTTTATAGACAACACTGTCCTCAGTAAAAGTTGCTCAATTAGTTTATGATGAAAATCGAAAAAAAAAAAAAAAAGGAGTTAATTACCCAAATGTTTCCAAATGTTTATCTTCATGTAGGAAAAAAGAAAACTTTGAACGACTGATTAAACATCTTCTTTTTCATCTCTGTGGTTTAGTATTGTTTAAATACAATCCCATGGTTTGTTTCTTATCAGTTAAGCCATGTTCTCTCCTTTGTTCCAATAGTGCAAATTTGCCTTCGCCTAGTGCTTCCTCTTTAGAAAAAAAAATCTTAAAAAACTTGGAGTTTCCTCTTTAAGGAAAGGCTGAGAAACACTAAAAATACTAATATAGGATAATAAATATCATGAGGTGAAATTCCTTTGTGCATTTTGTAGGAAGAGCCAAGGCAGACCTGCTCAAAGTCCTGGCAGTCCCTCTTGGCTGGGATCAAAGGGCAAGTGACCTAGATTCTAGCCTGATGTTTTCAGCATAATGTGTTTGCAGCTTTGCCTCCAAATTCCAAAGAAGGTCACAGTGAAATGGGTGGGGCTGATGGTGACTCCATTTTCTGAACTTAAAAGGTTTAAGAAAGTAATGTGCCACTCATTTGCAAAATTAATGAAGATCTTATTTCTACTGTGACTTTGTCCAGATTTATTTTATAACCTAGCTACACAAATGGAGGATGTGGACTTTCTGGGTGATGTCAATGATCTCTATCTTTACAGGGGTGTGGATTACCCAGGAGCACTTTTGTTAGAATTCCTAGTACCAAGCACTTACGGCTTGTGTGTTTCTCCCTGTAGATGTTAGACCACAATTTTAAAAAAGGAAAAAGTAAAACGTAAGACATGGGCATTGAAAAACAATCCAAGTAGTACAGAACTGGATAAAGAAAAAGATTCACAATAAAAAAACGACCCAGGCAATCACGACACAATGTGGTTGATGGCCAGCAGTATCCTTCAGCGTCACCTGAGACCTTGTTTAGAAGTGAAGACCCTCAGACGTCACCAGGGCCCTCAGTCAAGGCCCATAGTCTACCAGGTAGCCTAGGCCAGTTGTCTCCAGTTAAAGCTTGGGAACCTCTGCCTTGAAAAAAACTCTTGTGTCTGGGGGCACAGTTATCTTCTCCCCATTGAGGTCCCTTTTACCATCTATGCGGCACTGTTAGCCAGTTTCTTTGATTAAAATCTAGCCATTTCTTACTTTCCCCCACTTTACAGAATCCCCTGCTTTCCTTCCTGTGCCCCCTGCCCCTGCCTGTGCCAGGCATTGGAGGCTGTCATCCCGATTTCGTTGTTCCTAGCCACACAGTGATTGGGTGAACTGAGCCTAGTGAAAACCACTTAACTTCCCGCATGTCTGTTTATGCTTCTTTACAAAAGACATAATGGTCCTGGACTACTCAGAGCTTAAATTAATTAATGTTTATAGAGCACTTCAAGCCTTGGGGATAAAAGCCTCTTTGAAAGTGTGTGTAATTATTATTATGGCTAATGAAGCTGGCTGCTAACCCCTCCCCCTCACTGGGGAGGGGTGAGGCAAGGGGAGCTGCTCTGGGTAACAAAATCCAGAGAAGGTGGAAATTTAACTCAAGTGTCATTTTTTTTCTTTGCTTACTCTATTGGTATTTTTAGGGCCTCTTTTTCTTTTTTCTTTCTTTCTTTCTTTCTTTCTTTCTTTCTTTCTTTCTTCCTCCTTTCTTCATACTGCATTGCGTGTAGATGAATTAAGTCAAGTGGGTTTATGATAAAATAAGCAAAACACATTCTAAATACAGTGCTTTTCTCTGGCCTCATACACTGCACTCTTCTTGTTCCCTTGGTTGGGAAGTGAGATCCAAAAAGCCTCAGAGAGAGAGAAGATTTTTACTAGAAGGTGCCTTAGAGTTTATAGTGATGGTTCTCAAGATGTTGAGGTTTATTATTTAGTCTTGGGATTAACCAACTTCTAGGAACATAAAACTTAATGCTAAAATTGCAGTAATACGAAGACATTCTGCATAGGTCTCTGCTCTAGGAAAATGACAGTTTAAAGTACCGATGCATCTCCAAGAGGTAAATGCAGAGCCCACAGTGTTCCAAGGGAGACCTGTTTACCCAACTCAGATCATTGCACAAAGGACATTTGGCATTGACAATCTCAACTTACTCTTCATTCATTTCTGTGGTGTAAGTCTCATCTCTGTTGGCTTGATTTCAGAGATTATGAAAGAAGTAAATGCAAAAAGTCAATAAAGTTGCCCCAGTGCCTTTTGGGACCTCATTGTACAATGATCTATTATTTGATTTTTGGGAAATCAACTCATATGTATATGTACTAGGATAAACTCACTACTTTATCTATTTGGAATCATTTTGAAGCGAGAAACTTTAGTATGAAATGATCTTTTAAAGATAAATTCACATGTTTGTTAACTGGGTTTTATCGCAGCTAGATAAAGCTATCCAAGTAAGAGTTCCTGCATCAGTCCTCACAACTGGTCTTGCAGGAGTGAAGTCAACACTGTTGGTTGAGGGAGTTGATCTATAGGAGGGGCACCATTGGAAGAGGAAGTATCACTGAAACTGAAGTGTAAGCAAAGGCTTGACTTAGGATTGTCTAGATATGGGCACCATCTTGGCAGCTTCTTCAGGACAACCTCCACCCCCTTCACTTCTTTTGTATTCTCCACATTCCTCCTCCCCCCCCGCCACCCCAAAGGTTTAAGACCCTGATTGGGAGATGGTGGACAACTCTTTACTGAAAACTTGAGTCTGAGTCCTATAGGCAAATACACCAAGTCAGTTATGAACATAAATATCAAATTCACTTAGGGGACAGCAGTCAATTAAGAGGCATTCCTGGGAATCTCCTTTGCCCTACAATGTGAAAAGTGTTTCCTGCCTTCAAGGGGCCCGTGAGATACCTATAGAGACAAGCGAAACAGATTTGTATTTGTCTCTTCCTCTGGAGGAGCTTTATGAGGGCTGGACCCGGGTCTGTTTTACTCACTGTTTAAGTTTTGGTTCATAGTAGAAAAGCAATACATGTGTGTGCCTTTTTAAAGGTTTATTTATTTATTCAAGAGAGAGAGAGAAGAGGGACGGGCAGAAGGAGAGTGAGAGAATCTTCACACAGACTGCACTGAGCACAGAGCCCTACCAAGGGCTCCATCTCCAGACCCTGAGATCATGACCTGAGTGGAAATCTAGAGTAGGAGGCTTGCTGACTGAGACACACAGGTGTCCCCCACCCCCATAGATGATTTTTAAATGCATGGAAGGAGAAGGATGGAAGAAAGGAAGGATGAAATGTAGGAAAGAAGTGAAATAAACTATGCATGTTGCTTTTTATTCAAATAGAAGTCAATTACTATGTACAAGTTTCAGGGAGGAGGAAGGCATTGAACAGGGATCCAATGGTAGTAAGGGCTTGGAGAAACATGTGGGAAAAGGAAGATGTTCCAGTGGAGGGAAAGAATGAGAACAAGGATGAAAATGAGTATATCTGTGGCTTGAGGTGAGAATTAATAGTTAAAAAAAAAAAAAGATTAATGGAGAGAGTGGAGACAGCTTATAGGCATTTAGGTATAAGTTAGAAAGACAAAGTTGTTCTTTACCAGGTCATGTGCCCATAATAATGAAAATTTATTAAAAGTAAAAAGTTTAGTTAATAATCCAGGAATTTCCTGAATAAATAACTGAACATTTGTGTTATCTGGAAAAGAGTATTGAAATATGAATTAGGTTCACATTTTCCAGGCTTTTGACAAAGACCAGTAAAGAATCCCAGAAGGACTTTGTTATTTATATATTAATGCTGATGATAAGTTTTTAATTATTTTGGAATAATTTGTGTCTTAGAAAAGGCAAAATTATAATAGTAAATGCATGAAAATGAAGCCTTTCTCTTTTTTTAATGGAAACTAAATTATTTCCCAGAAGTATCCAAAATCAGGAAACAGAACAGAAAGGGATTAAAAATTTGTTTAAAACCTTTCTAAATAATTGGCCAGGATACAACTTGAACCCTAGGCTCTCTGGATGTGAGTTGAAAATGACATACTTACTTCGTTCTTTGAATATAGAGTTTTCTATTCTAAAATAATAAGGGGGGAAAAGTACAATTTTTCACATAACTTACAAAGCACCATGATTGCTTAAACCTAGACTCTTGACATTTTAGACAGAATTGAACCAATTCAGTGAGTGAAGTATAACTGTGTTTTGACTTGGTCTGGACAAAGTCTTTGAGTGTTCAGACAGGCAAATCTAAGAATAATAGTAATGAGTGGAGTGTGAACTTTCCCATTCATCTTAATGGGGTTGTCAACTATGAAGTTTAATTATATCACTGTTAGCCATTTGATGGCAGTTTTGAGACTCAGAGGCCAGCAATTAGTGGTGACTTCTAGCCCAATGAAGTACCTCCACTTTCTTGATTGTTGTAATGAATGTCCACTAAGCAGAAGGTCAGTTACAGTCTTTTTGATCCCGGTCAATCGCCTTAGTTACTGAGTCATTAGCTGCCTAATAACTGGAAAATCCTTCTGGTCAGCTAGATCTGTCTTAGGTGTGTTGGTCATTCTTGCCAGGTGAACCAAATTGTCTTTCATTTCTGATTATGACTTCCTAAAGAAAACAACAAAATATAATTAAGAAATGGCCAGTGAGCAAGTTCTGTTTCTTTTGTGTGACTGCCCCTGCTGTCCCTCTAGGGGGATCTAGTCCACCTCACTAACCTGATGAAATGGCCAGTGAGCAAGTTCTGTTTCTTTTGTGTGACTGCCCCTGCTGTCCCTCTAGGGGGATCTAGTCCACCTCACTAACCTGATGAATACTCAGTGTGGTTGAGTTACAACTGGCAGGGGGAGCCTACAAGGAGAAAGAGCTCATGGTCTGTTCATTCCTATATTCTTCTATTTATTCATTTCGTGAAGTATGTTTTCAACTCTACTATGTGCCAGACACTGGTTTAGAGTAAGCTTGGCCAACAAGACCTATGGGGCTTATGGTATACTAGAAAACATTTTGGAATTGACTTGTGTAATTCCAGTACATGGTAAATAGATTAGAATTTATTTTAAGAGTGATAAAGTGCTATGATGACAAGAAAGCAGGGTGCTGCGGGTCATGTGGACATTGCTCTAGATCAGCACTGAACAATAGAAATACCATGTGAGCCAAAATATGAGCAACATATGTCATTTTAAATTTTCCTATAATCATTAAGAAAAATTTTAAAAAGCATAATTTTAATATGTTTTTTAACTCAATATATCCAAAATAAAATTTCAACATGTAATCAATAAAAAAATGATTGAAATGTTTTACATTCCTTTTTTCCCATGCTAAGTCTTTGAACTTTAGTGTATATTTTACATATGGAGTACCTCTGAAACGTTCAACACCCACAGATGGCTAGTAACTACTATACTGGACAGCACAGCACAGTTTGAGATAGTGGATGGAGAAGGACTTTCCACTACTCTACTAGTGAAAAAGAACCTCCATTGTGAGATATAGGGACTGCTAAGTGCAAAGGCACTGAGGCAGGTTAAGTTTTTAACCAAGTTTGAGTTCAACTGTAAAATTAGAAAACAAATATAACTTGACATTCAATTTATAATACTCATATGTAGCCCTGCTAAATGGTCAAAACCAAATTATCTTTTCAAGGTGCTCATATAATCCAACAGGTCATAGTTTCTTATGAGCTTAAATGAAATGACCTGTTCAGCTCAGTTTAATAGCTTGGTTGTAAGAGAAAGAAGTCTGGGTAAAACAAAACTTTTAAAAAAGATAATGGCTAAGTGAAGGCATCTTGAACATATTTTTTTTCCTTTTGTCTTTGAACATGCAAATTCATCACAGTCTAATGTGTATTTTACTGATAAATATGCTAATTGTAGATTCTAGGTTCTAATAGTGTTATCTATCTTCAGGACAGGACTTTGTGAAAAATACATCTGTGTACCATTGCTTGTGTTTTATCTTTCTCTAGAGGCAGGCCATGTTTGACCCCTCCGTTAGCCCAGCAACATAATGAGTTAATTAAAAACAAAGGTTTGCTCTACATAGAAAATGAGAACTCACACAGAAATCACCTAAAAAGAGTCACTGAATGTATTTTAAAATAAAACGTCTGGATAAGCTTTTCATGTCAAATAAGCATTCTCATATTTGCCTATTAGTTTGATGTATGTCTTCGTTTGGATTCCTTCAGAACTGATCCCAAGAGAAGGATATGAATATAAGGATTTTATCTGAGGGGCAATTCAGGATGCAGGGGTAGGCAAGGGGAATGAGACCGGGAGGGAGGGAAGCCAACACAAGATGCATTCAGAAGCCAGGCACCATGGTGGGAGATAACTGGAGCCTACTCAAGCAACACTACTCTGAGATTCATGTAGAACATGCTCCAGTATTATTTCCCTTCCGGGCTAATACATTTATTTCCCAACTCTGTCTCCAGGGTTGGGGGAGGAGGACATGAATCCCTTGTAACCTGACTCCCACGCTCATGGAGAGGGCTCCAGTGCCCAGGGAAAAACCTCAGCGGAGGGATATGGGTGTCAGCAATTAGAAGTTGGGAAAGGCCAAGTGAATCTGGTAGATCATGGGTGGTAGCCAGCCCATGTGTATAATGGAAGTTCATCCAGAAGTTTACCTTTAGCACTTAATAACTTAAATGTACCTTATATCATCCAGCACTATACAGTTTTCAGAGGACCTTCATTTACATGATCTTACTCAGTCCTCACAGGGACCCTGAAGGGTGTGTTGAGCAGGGTTTACTTCTCATATGTCAGAGAGGATGGATTCATGGGACCTTAACCATCCCAGATGGTTAAGGAGGAATGCAAGGATTTGGATTTGTGGAAATCCTGTTGCCTCCCCATCACCCTCATCTATTGTCTCTCTCCCCTATGCAACTATACTTGGCCCTTGGCACTGGGCATGAGATTGACCCCATCCCCACCTACAGGAATTGGCCTCGATTGGCCAATCAGATCTCTGTGTTCTTACCAATAAGGTGATTGGTGCAGTTCAGTCTGAGCGGAGTGAAGGACTGTACTAAACTAAATAGCTGGGATAAAAGAAAGATATATTTTTATCTCTTTTTTTATTTACAAGTGTATGTGTATGAGACAACAGGTAGCCCTGTAGTTCTTGGCAGTCTTCATGAAAGTGTGAGACAACCCAGCCTTAGGAGGAAGCCAGTGTCACTGATGGCAGAAAAGACAGATGAAGAAAACACACACAAAAAAACCCCTCAAACCAAAAACAGGGTCCTTTGTAACATTGTTGACCCACTGGATAGAATCCTGCTGAAGCTGAGAAAACCCTTTGAATTTTTATGCAAACCATCTGGGGTAGGATTTTCAAATACTTGCTGTTGAGAATATTTTATCTGACTCCTGACTTGGTGCTTATAACAAATGCCCCACATCCTCCAAGAATGAAGTAACTTGAAGCTACTATATGCAAAATCTAGAGGGATTTTATATGTCATCTCTATGACATGTTCACATAAATTCTATCTTATCATTTGAAGTGTGTGTCAAAATCCATGTGAGCATACAGTCCCCATTATAGCTTGGAGACCAGCTCCATGTCAGGAATGGCAGCAAAACTGTTAAGTAGACAAAGAAGAAAGACTTACTTCAGTTTTAAGTGGACTTGTGGCTAATATAAAGAATATTCTATGAAAAAAAAATTTTTTTGAGAAATAGTAAATTTAGACAACAAAGGAAGAATAAGTAAAACAAATGATATCTGGAAAATCAGATTGTCTCTTTTTGGGGGTGGGGTATACGACTGTTGCCACTATAAGGGGTTTGTCTACTTTCTTCTCCCTCACCTACCTCACTTCTATAGATTAGAAAAGGGAAATACTCATTTTCTTAGCCCTATCTTGTTGCAGCTATGAATGGCTAAGGAATATAGTTCCAGCCAATAAGATGCAAACAGGTCGTGATCTGGGGAAATTTCAGGGAAAGAATTTGTTTTCCTGATAAAATGGGACATATAATACTATTAAGCCTCTTTCTTCTTTCCTTGGTTTGAATGATGATGTGAAACCCAGAACTACTGTGGGCATTTTGAGGTAATGAGGAGACAGATGGAGTGAAAAGACAGAAATAATCTGGCTGGCCCTGCTGAGCAGTGGAACTCATGCTTCAAACAGATGTCTCTGACCTTTCCTAACTGGTATATGCAACAACCTTAATAGCTTTTTGAATATTTAAGGTTATTTTAGATTTTTGCTTTATTTAGTTTTTTTGTT
Organism: Neogale vison; assembly: GCF_020171115.1. Lineage (NCBI taxonomy): Eukaryota > Metazoa > Chordata > Mammalia > Carnivora > Mustelidae > Neogale > Neogale vison. The sequence continues at coordinate 38,480,809 of NC_058098.1, read as the reverse complement.
GTTGTTTTGTTTTGTTTTTAGGTTTTGATGGTTGTAACTTAATTCAGGAGATATTCATATGTCAAACATGTAAGTGACTAAGTCTTTTATTAAAAAATTATTTAATAAAGGAAACACCCACTTGCTCTGGTAAAGCAGGAGGAGCCTCTGTTATGGTTTCAGATAGTTTTGGGAGCATGTATGAGTTCTTCCCACTAAACACCTCTTTGATTTTTCATCTACTTGGGCAATTTCTCTCATAACTGGTTTGTTTAGGCCTTTCATATTTAAAATGATTATTGATATAATTAGATTATAATTAATCTACTCGTCCCTCTCCCTCTTCCTCTGCACCTTTCCCAGCTCATGCTCTTTTTCTCTCTCTCAAATAAATAAATAAATTCTTTAAAAAAGAAGTGAACCTAAGTCCATCTTCAAATAACATTATAATACTTTATATGAAGTTTAGGTATCTTTTGGGAAAATATTCCCAATTCATCTCTCCTACCCCTTGTGACATTAATGTCCTTTTTTCACTTATCCATATGTATACTCACTGCAATATATTATTAATTATTATTTTGTAAGTTACCATATAAGCTGAAAATAATAAGAATAAAATATTTTGTTTTACTTCTACTTATTCCTTCTCTGGCACTTTTTTTGTTCTTTATGTAGATCAAAGTTTCTGACCTATATTATTTTTCTTCTGCTTGAAGAACTTCTTTTATCTTCTTGCAGAACAGGTCTACTTGTGATGAATTCCCTCAGTTTTTGTTTGTCAGAGGAAGTCTTTATTTCTCTTTCAACTTTTTTTTTTAAAGATTTTATTTATTTATTTGTAGATCACAAGTAGGCAGAGAGGCAGGCAGAGAGGCAGCAGAGAGAGAGGAGGAAGCAGGCTCCCCGCTGAGCAGAGAGCCCGATGTGGGGCTCGATCCCAGGACCCTGGGATCATGACCTAAGCTGAAGGCAGAGGCTTTAACCCACTGAGCCACCCAGGCACCCCTCTCTTTCAACTTTTTAAAAAGATTTTATTGTTTAGTCATCTCTACACCCACCATGGGGCTTGAACTCACAACCCTAAGATCAAGAGTTGCATGCTTCACTGAATAAGCCATCCAGGTGCCTCTCTCTTTCCATTTTGAAAGACTATTTCATTGGATATAGAATTCTAGGTTGATGGTTTTTTCTTTAACATTTCAAATATTTTACTTCATTCTCCCTTTACTGGCAGTTTCTGATGAGAAGTCCACTGTAATCCTTTTTCTTATTCTTTAGGGAAGGTGTTATTTCCCTGTGGCTTCTTTCAAGATTTTCTTTTTGTCTTTTTCTGCAGTTTGAATATGATATGTCTAGGGTTTCTGGTTTTCATTTGTTTGTTTGTTTTTTTATTTATCCTTTTAGGGTTCCCTGAACCTCCTGGATCTACGATGTTTTCGTACTCTCAGTAGTTTTGGAAAGGTCTCAGCCATTATTACTTCAAACATTTCTTCTGCTTCATCATTTCTTTCTTCTTCTGGTACTCCAATTACTTGTATGTTATACCTTTCAAAATTGACTACAGTTCTTGGATCTTCTGCTCTGTGAAGTTTCTATAGCTTGAAGATAGCTTAAACCTGTCTTTTAGCTATCTCTTCTCTGTCATGTCAAATCTACTGATAAGCCCATCAAAGGCATTCTTCATTTGAATTACAGTGTTTTTAAAATTTTTAACATCCCCTTTTGATTCTTAGAGTTTTTATCTCTCTACTTAACTACATGTTTTTGCATGTTGTCTACACTTTCCCTTAGTTGATTGATATATTAGTTATAGTTATCTTAAATTCCTTGTCTTATAATTCAAACTTCAGTTTCATATCTGAGTCAGGTCTTGATGATTGCTTTGTGTCTTCAGACTATATATACTTTTTCTGCTGTATATTGTATGTTGTATTAGGTAATAAGCACTGGGGTAAATAGAACTTATGTTTGTCTGGTTAAGAGTATGCCTTTGTTTTTAACACTTGCTGCAGCTATGGGGGCAGGAATTTAGAATTCCTTAGTGTCCTTGTTTTTTTGTTTTTTGTTTTTTTTTTGACTTTGGACTTCCCTAGGTATTCCTTATCAGGGAGAATCTGGTCAGCATTTTTAGCTCTGGTCCCCTATTGTTATACTGGAGTCCTGTTAGTATTATGATAAGATGATGGAGACAGAGTATGCTCTATAGACTTTCAATTAAATCTCAGTGTTTTGTAAGACTGTGTCTTTGGGCTGTGACCTTAAGAAGTGATTCACTAGTAGTTTATAGCTATTTTCTCTTCTGCTCCCTACTTCCTGCCCTGGCTGCAGTGTTCCCAATCTATTTCCTTGGAACCTTGTCCCATGTTGACTATGGTCCCCAATCCCTTCCTCATTAGATGAAACAAGAAGGCTAGAGTGGACTGAACTGGATTGCATGCCCCTTTCCCTGGTGAGATAAGGCTCTGGTAATGTTTTTTTCTTTGGAGAGTATGTATTTCTTATGGAAATATTCTAAACATATTTTTATAAGGTGTACTCCCCTCCTGGTCAGGGGCCTCTTCACCATGAGAACTTGATGGATTTCCTGGAGGTAAACCCCATGAGAATTTGCTCCCCACCCCTCTTCCAAACCCAAGGCCCTAAGGAGTTTCTTACTGTCATGCTAGTTCACACTTAGCTTCCAGAAATTCATCAGAATTATCTTTGAGTGCCCCTACTACTTTATGGCTCTAGCAGTTTCTGTTCTAGGTAAGCAGTCATGACTGTCACTTTTGGATGGCCCAGTCTCTCCAAATTTCTAAGCAGTTTTTTGCACACCTCAGTTTTCTTATGGGTCTAAGAAAGTAATTGATTTTCAGTTTGTTTAGTAATTTCTTGCTGTAAGGATGGGAGTGGCACTTTCAAGGTCTTTACACATCAGAACTAAACCCAAAGTCCCCTTACCTCCCCTTTGGGTCTCTCTTTTCTTACCCATAAAAATGCTATTGCATAGCACAAAAATGCAATAGCATAAAAATGCTATTGCCATTATTTTATGAGGCAATAATCTGTGAAAAAGTAATCTAATACCAATAGCAGGTGGTAAATGAAATGCAATTCTATATTTACATTTTACAGGGAATTCCATTATAAAGAAGGGAAGTAGATTTGAATTTGATACATTTACATTGCATGAAATCAAGTTGATGTGCTCAAAACAAAAATTAATAGAGGGAAAATGATTTAAATAATGTGAGTAGTTCTTCCTATCAATCCATAGTAAAGTTATGTCAATTAGCAGAAAAGAGCAGTAAAAAGTTGGGGAGTGGGGCTGAGGAGGAGAAGGAATAAAAACTTCCAAGCAGGAGGAACAATGGATGGAAAGTGCCTGGGGCAGGAAGAAGCCAAGAACATTTAAGAAATGTGGGAGTGAAACACCTGAGTGGTGTAGTCAGTTAAATGTCTGACTCTTGCTTTCAACTCAGGTCCTGATCTCAGGATCATGAGATTGAGCCCCACAAAAGACTCCAAGCACAGCACAGTGTCTGCTTGAGATTCTGTCTCCCTGTGTCTCTCCCACCATGCTCTATCTCTCTAAAATAAATAAATAAATCTTTAAAAAAAGAGAAATATGAGAGGGGAACTGAAGGGGAAGAGAGGTGGAGATAATGCTGGAGAGAAGGCCTAGTGATCATTGCAGAGTGCTTGGACTCTGTTTTAAGAGTACTGGATTCATTTCTCCAAAACTCAGTTTCTATCATTCATTTATTTAATAGGTAGAAAATTAGAAATGGTGCCTTACTATGGATTTATTTTGTATTTCTTTCTATTGCTATCTGAAGTTAATATTCTTCTTTATGTATTTATGTGACATTTCATGTCTTTTATTTATATTTAAATTTATGTTTAATTCTTATTGGTTCTTTTACTGTTAAAAATTATAAAATATATTATTTTTTAAATCTTTCATATTTGGGGGAAAATAATATCCCCAAACTTTTGTTTTTCTTTTATTTTAGTTCTTACCACCTTAAAACATATGGCTCTTCCCATCTGTTGATGTGATACTTCAGTGGCTTAAAATGATAACCATTTATTTCTCACTCATGTGTCTGTAGGTTAGCTGAAATTCAGCAGCACTAGACTGGGCCCTGTCTACATAGCTGGTGATTTTGTTTTTGTTTTTGTTTGTTTGTTTATTTGCAGGATTATTTTATAAATATATCAATGTTTGGTTTCTTGGAGCAGGTTACAAGAATGCTATGGTTGGGCAAGTTCTTGTGACTCCATTGACTAGAGGCCTCAAGGTTAGATGTTTGTAGGTGAAAGGGAAAGGTGTCTTTTTGCTTGAGTTTACCCAACAGCAGAGCCAGAGATAAGGATTTGGGTGCCAGAAATTAGTATATTTGGGAGATTATTCCAGAAGCATAGTGAGAGAGTGGGAAAGGGAGACAAGACATAAAAAACAGCCAGTAAATTGTTCATTGTTCATTGTTCATTGATGAGCAGGTTACCACCATGGGTAACCTGGAGCCCTAACTTGATGAGGACACTTTGAGAAACTACTTAGAACATACCTTCAAATTATACGCCCCAACTTCAAGGAGGTGCACCCACCTGCCAACTTCCATCATTCACTGGGGAGGGCTGCTTCTGGATAGCAATTTCTGCTTTGTGTGAACAGGGGGTTACTAAGTACAGAGAAAACCCTTAGGAAGAAAGTTGTGAGTATTATGGTAGGAAGTTGTCAGTGTGCAGGAAAATGTCCACCAGGCTGCAGGTAACCTCCAGGGTAGGCCAAGAGGACATAGGCAGAACATCTGCCAAAAGAAGGTACTGGAATGCAGAGACCAAAATAAGCCTTAGGATCTCATGCCTCTTTCCATTAATTACTACTGCAAACTCAGTTGGCCTTCAGTAAACACTTGTTATATTTAACCAGCCCATTGGGTTCATTTACCAGAAAGTGAACACCTTGCATGTAGGGACAGAGTGGTTGTCTTCTTTTCCCAACATCTAATTCAGAGTCTGAAACACCATTACTCAACCAATGATGGTGTAGGGAGGCAGTTTAGGAGAGTAGAGAGAGCTTGACCTTTGGGGCAGGACAGAAAGTGTAGGCTCTCGTGGCTTGATGATTTATGTCATTGTATTCCAGTGGGCAAGCTACTTGCTTCTCTTATTCTCTTTCTGCATTTTCAACATTGAAATAATGATACTGGAGTCAAATATTATTGCAAGAAGCAAATGAGTTAACAAACGTTAACAGCAGGGGCTGATCTAGAATTTTTCTAATAGGGGAATTTAGAGCAGACAGCAATCTAGAGAGAAGGGAAAACAGGGCTAGGTACTTTGTAGAAGATTGAGAATATATCATCAGCTGGGCAAGAACTCCATCCAAACACCTGCTTGGTGCTGTCACAATATTTGTCAGGTCCTTAGATGAGAGCTTAGCAGGTTACAGGCATTTAACTTAATGAAGATGTTACTATCAGGCTATTGTGCATAAGATTGTCCTTGTTTGGAAATGTTATTGTGTTAAGAGTATATTGATAGTGTTCATATCTTGTGATACATAACTGTTATTACAATATAATGATGTGACCCCTGAAGTGGAAGCTTATAGTTCAAGGCAGAGGGTATCCTTGAAATTGTTACTTTTTCCTTAGATTTCTCTTGTGTGAGTATCTGGGTCCATGTGAGTGACTGTCCATCTCAGGTCAGATCAGGGTCCATACCCTGAATATTGAGAATGGCCAAATCTTCCCCATAGAGTATAAACTAGGTAGCATAGGGAGCCTTAATGGGTGGTGATGTTGGGAAAATCAACAAATTCATCCTATACAACAGGATGGGGTCCAACTCTGTCATTTTGCTCACCGTGTTTGCTGGTAGGCAGTGGGTGGGTGTCTTGAAAAACTTGAAATAGGCTCCTCAGAGTACGTGACTATGGGGGATAAGGGCCATGGTGGCTAGAAGTTGAACTCCGAGTGATGAATTCCATATCTGAGATCTAGGTTTCACTCTGCATGGATCCTAAGAGACCTCTCCATTCTTTTGTCTCTGAATGCAGAGCCATAAACCTGTAAGCAGCCTTGACTAGTATCTTGAGGGCCTAGTACCCACAGCAGGGACTTCAAATCAAGATAGGAAAAAAAAAAAAAAAAAAAAAAAAAGAATTGTTAACCCAAAGAGTAATGTTCTGAGCTATTCTAGTATATTGGTATTTTTCCACTAAATTCAGTGTTTTTATTTTCTAATTGTAGAAGATTACACTCCCAGCCGCCATCAAACACTCCTAATCTTTATTCACAGAAAATGGCGTATAGTCTTCCAGATCTTTTCTTAATGCCTTATATAAATACGTTTCAAATGTTTGAATAGTTTTATAAAAAATTTATGCTTCCAATATCAATGGATACATTTTTTCAGTATCATTTAACCTTGAGTTCATTAAACTTAAATAAATCTTAAAAAAATCTTCAAAAAATTTAATAAATCTCCTATTTATGGACAGTTATGTTATTTCCAACATTTAGATATTATAAACAATACTTTGATCCTTGTTGCTAAATATTTGTGACATACTTAATTTGTTCTTAAGCTCTCTTTCATATTTATATGTGTGTATATATATATACTTATTATTATTATTTTTACAATATTTTATTTATTTATTTGACAGAGAGAGAGAGATCACAAGCAGGCAGAGAGGCAGGCAGAGAGACAGGGGGGAAGCAGGCTCCCTGCTGAGCAGAGAGCCCCATGCGGGGCTTGATCCCAGGACCCTGAGATCATGACCCGAACCGAAGGCAGAGGCTTAACCCACGGAGCCACCCAGGCGCCCCTACTTATTACTTTTTTAATCTCAATCTTGGTGGGTCACATTCTGAAAAATTTTCTTGCTTACAGTTTATTAATTCTCTCTTAACCTTTGTCTATTTAACCCTACTATTGAGATTTTATTGTCAATTGTATTTTGACATTCCTAAAAGTTCCTTTTTCCAAATCTGTCCCCTCCTTCTGACATTTTCTGTTCATTTTTCAAAAATGTCTTTCTTTAATCATTTAAACATGATTTTTTGGGGCACCTAGGTGGCTCAGCAGGTTAGGCCTCTGCCTTAGGCTCAAGTCATGGTCGCAGGGTCCTGGGATCGAGCCCCACATTGAGCTTTCTGCTCGGTGGGGAACCTGCTTCTCCCTCTCTCTGCCTGTATCTCTGCCTACTTGTGATATCTCTCTCTGTCAAATAAATAAATAAAAAATTCTTTAAAAAAACGTGATTTTTTTTTTTTAATGGAGTCTCCTGTCTTTGTTTCTGATATCAACTTCTTGTGCTCTTTTTTATAGTGGATATTTTCCCCATGAGTTTTGCAGTTTTGGGCCATGAGCTCATCTTCTGTGGGACCTCATTATGAATCCTGGTCTAAGACTATGTCCCTTGAGAGAGATTTTACTCTGGTAGCTTCTGCCAGGCACGCAATGGGTATTATAAACTCAGAACATGTTTTATGTTAAGTTATAGACATGAGAATTCTAGTGTAAATCTGAATGCCAAGTCCATGAAGTCAGACCTATGATTATGAATTCTCAAAGTAGACCATTTCTTTTCCTCTATCTAGATCCTAGACAGCAAAACATCATTGTCATCTCTCTCTGCCTTTGGGTGGATTGTTCTAGTTCAACTTCTCACCTCTCACTGATCAGAGTCCTTATCTGTGTTCCCTGCATGGTATTTAAAACACAAGCCTTGACGTTATGAGACCAGAAAATGCCCATAGAACTTCTAGAGTTTTAGCTTAGGTTAATATCCCAGATTCCTCTTCTTCTTTTTTTCTTTTATGCCAAACGACTTCCTTAACTTTCCTGCAAGGCTCAGATCTGCATCTAAAAGGATTTTATATCTTCCCTGGTATTTCCACATTGTAGTGACAGAGTTTCTGGTTGTTTAGACTGAAATGTTACCAGAAACTAAAGGTCTTCAGTATTTCAGCAGTCTAAATTCTCAGAGGAAGAATTTCAAATTTAAGAGGCATGCACATTTTAAATGTATCTTATACAGTAACATTTGATAAATAATACACAATGCGGAAAACAGTTTGACATTGGAATATCTTATGAGTATAACTCAAGAGCACAACGATGAACATGGGACAGCTTTAAAATAAGTTCTTAGCTCTTTCGTTAATTCAATCTGTCACCTTATTTCTCTTTCATGTTAAGCATCAAAACTTTATTTTTTTTTCAAGAAGCAAAAAAAGCAAGTGGCCACGTGTGAAACTCTTAGATTTTTTATTTCTGGTACTTTTCCCCTTTAGTAGAACATTTGTCTCATCATGAACTTTGGAAATAGAAATCCTAAATGCCTGAACAGGAATGCTCATGGAATTCTGATGAACAAAAAGTTTTCTGAAAGCATGTCCCCAGATTCTTACTTTCTGCAAAGTGAAGACCTCCTATATATAAATTCTGTGTTCAAATCAGTTACATCTATATATAAGGTTGGATGGTTAAAACAGAGGAAGACACTACATAGGGAAGGGGCAGGAATGAATTAGTGCACAAGCTGTTATTTTTAGTGGCTACCTTGCCTAGTCCTTAAACTGTCACTGAAGAGTAGCTTTGAACAAGCTGCAAACCCCCTAAAGGTCATAAACCAGGAGAGGAGAGACTCTAGGAACGTGCACCAGGGAAGATGCAGATGGATAAACAAGCCATAAAGTGCACCATATTTTCTCTTTCCCAACATTCACTGAAGAGTTGACCTCAGGCTATTACCCTGTGAAAGTGGAATTTTAAGAGTCAACCCCAAACAAACCTGTACCAATCCCTGGGTGGCTGGCTTTCCCCATCGCTAATGAAACCCAGGAGGGTCCCGAAGGAAGGTGTGACAATTTGAGAGGCAGAGTGAAGATCACAGAAGTGAGAAAACTATCACCTCGTTTTCCCCATCCCGAGGAGCATACGGGCCAGACTCAGCATGCCCGAAGTTCTTGTGGCCTGGACAGAGGTCTCCCTGCCTGAGAGCAGTATGGGAATGGACACCCACCTCTGAGAGAGCCTCTCCTCTAGCTGGCTCAGCTCAGCCTTCTCGAAGGTGCCTTAGCTGAGGAGGGCATTCAGATGTGACAGCCCCTGCGCATGTCATTTCTGAGGAACCAGATGAATGCATTCACATGGAAGGAGGTGATGAGAACAAAAAAAGGTGTAAATGACTGCTTGACCTGTAGGCTGGCTGGCTGTGGGGTCATGACTCTGGCCTCCATCACAGGAATAGGGATAGAGCTTGTAAGTTCTCATCTATCTGACAGAGGTAAATAGGATGGTGTTGGAGCAGCTGGGTCTCCAGAAGGTGGGGAGGAGGCTGGGTCTGTAGGAACTGAAATACCAGGGTGTTATCTGCCTCAAATCTTCTTATCGATCTCCAGATACTCCCTTGGGTGGTAGAATCAGGCTCCGCCACACTCCTCAGAATGTGTTGAAGAGTCAGAGTTAAGTCACTCATCAGACAGTGATAAGAGGTGGGCTTCCTCCACACTCATTTTTCCTTTCTCACTTGTGGAAATCTAGAGCCTCAACCACACATGAAATGATTATATCTTAAGACTTTATGGGGCCACAGGTAGTAAAATAGCCTGGGTCCTTGAAATACTGTGTGGAGGAATGTGCTTGCCAACCCCAGACATTAATTTTGACTTATATCTATATGAGCAAAAAAAAAAAAAAGAAAGAAAGAAAAAAAGAAAAGAAAAGAAAGAAAAAGAAGCTCATCACCTCGTGTTAGGAAAGTTTAATGTACTTTAACAAATAAATTATCATTCTGAGACTTCTTTGCATGGTACTCCTAGATAAATTCTGATCTTTTCTGGATGCCATGTCTCCCTCTAGTTTGGAGGTATTTATTTTTGAGGATTAGTCAAATAATTTTTTAAAGAAAGATTACTGAGGAAATGAACTTTCTGGATTTTGGCCTTTCTTAATTAGGTAGATTTTTTTTAGATATAGAATTTTAGATTTAAAGCTATTTTCCCTCTAAATCTGAAGGCATTGCTTCATTGTATTTTGAGTCCAGTAATGCTAATAAGACTTCATAAGAGAAAAAGTGTCAGGGGGTACAAACAACATATGGACAAAAGACCAACACAAAAGCCAATCCACACACAAACTAGAATGAATTACTAGTAAATGGGAATCAGACATTAATGAGAACCCATTTTCTTCCATCAAATTGACAAAGATTATAAAAATGGTAATACTCAGCATGGGCACAGATTAGAAAAATGAGTATTTGTGTACACTGCTGATGGGTCTGATACTGGAACAAAATTTCTGGATATTTTTTTATCTTGTTTTTATTTTTTGAGAGAGAGAGAGAGAGAGATAGCGAGAGAGAATGAGGGCTGGAGGTGAGGGTGGGGTAGAGAGAGGAGTAGAAGGAGAGAGAGAATCCCAAACAGGCTTCACTCCCAGCGCAGAGCCTGATGCAGGACTAATCCCATGAACCTGAAATCATGACCTGAGCCAAAATCAAGAGTGGGATGTCCAACTGACTGAGCCACCCAGGCCCCCTGGAGAGCACATTTATAATACTCAGAAATAAAATCATTACTTTTATCTTTGTAGGTGAGTTTTGTTTTTTGTTTGTTTGTTTGTTTGTTTTCAGCTGGAAACTTTTTAGTTCTTCTCTTTTATCTTTGAGGTAGCAAAGTTTCATAAACATGTGTTTAGATGAAAAGCTATTTTTATTTAGCAGCTCAACACTTACTGGGCCATTTCTATCTTTTGTTTTGTTTCAGGCTCAGGGAAATAGTTATTTTATTTCTTTGATTTTTTTCCCCCCCTGCCTTTAGTTTTCCTGATTTTTTCTTTCTCAAGTTATTATTAGATGGATATTTCTTCTCTCATATGGATCTATTATAGCTTTTAAATTTTTCCCTCATGTCATTTTTTGTCCTTTGCTTTGTATTCTTTTTTACCCTCTCATTTTTTTTTTTTTTTTTTGCAGGGGGTGAGGTGGGATGCCTGGGTGACTCAGTCACTTAAGCATCTGTCTTTGGCTCAGGTCATGATCCCAGAGTCCTGGGATCAAGCCCCACATGGGGATCCCTGCTTCACGGGGAGTCTGCTTCTCCCTCTCCCCCTCCCCCAGTTTGTGTTCCCTCTCTATCTGTGTTTCTGTCAAATAAAAAAGTAAAAACTAAAAAAAAAGTATATGAAATTGGTATGGACATTATTAAGATAGCTGCATGACTTAACTATAATTATTTACAAAATAGACACATTATGGGAAAAACCATGTATTGTTGGCAAAAAAGATTATTTTTCTTTTTAAAAACACTCCTAGGCTGATTGGCTGCATCAGTCTGGTAAAAAATTTTCATTCAAAAGATGCCAAGATCTTTTTCCATGATCTCACATTACTACCCATTCATTTTTCACACACGGAGCCTTGTTCCTGCTGGGGCTCACAGTCAAATTGTAGGCTACATTGATCTCATCACAGTGAAGCCATTACACTTCTGGTCTTCCTTACACATTTGCTCCATGCATGCTTAAAATCTGGGAGAAACATACTCATGGGCTGGTGAAACAAAGAAGCAGCAATTTCCTTGCCTTATTCCTTGGCTTGTGATGAAGTAGAGAGCATGATGTGGTGATTGGAGCCAGACCTAACCTGACCATGGGCATTGCAGCCGACCCAAACCTAATTAAGAAAGATCCTGAATAAACTTGGGTGAGAGCCAAAATCACCAGCCTCTTCAATCAATATTTTTGATATAAAAATTAGCATCGGGGCTGAGTAAAAGGGAGCACTGTTTCATGTCACAGCAGGAAAAACAAAACAAAACAAAAAAACCTCTCCTGCTTCTACCCTGACTTCCTGATGTTGGCTATTTGATTGATTTGTATCTGTGATAATTTTCAGAGCAGTTGACTTACTCATGTCAAGTTCTGTCCTAAGCTATGTCACAGGAATCAGCCATTTCCAAACAGGTAAGTTGGTCTCACTTGTTCTCTTATTCCTGGAAAGGAATACAGTAGTCTTAGAAAAATAAAGCCAGGCCCTGTTGGAGCTTTGGAAGTCCTCTTTACACACTGCTAATCCCCTTTAACACACTGGCCTTCCAAGATGAGTCCACTCTTAATCTCTACAAGGGTGTCCAGAGGATAATGTATGTCGGAGTCCTTAGTAGAGTATCTGGCACATGATAAGTGTCCAAAAAATGATTGACTTGCTGTCTTTCAAGACACCACATACCTTTAGAAAGAATTCCTAGTCTTGATCCAGGAAATTTGCAGATAGAGTATGAGATAACGAACGAAAAGATTAATATTTGACTCATGTCCATGCCTTTGTTATCCTAAAGACTACTCTTAATGAGGTTGAGACAAATTCAAGGGACCATTGAAGACATATCTACCTTTTAGAGAGATTCAGTGAAATATTTCCCAATAAAATCCAAGATTTCTGGGGCTTACTTTGAAATAAACTGTGAGTGGGGGAAATAGATGAAAATAACTAGCCATGGACAGATAATGTTTGAAGCTAGGTGACAGATGCAGTTGGGTTCATTATACTATTTTCTCCTTCTTACTCTATGTTTACAATTTTCCATTTTAAAACCTTTTTAATGGAGATGGATTAGGAATAGTTATTTTTAAGTGGATGGACTGCTATCAGTTCATAGCTGAGTCCCTCCCCCAAGAAGGGACTTTGGCTGAATGGAATTGTCTTGGCAAGGTAATGCCCTCCCCCATGCTTCTACCTTGGTAATCTGTATCGCATGATTAGTTGATGGCAAAAAGGACATAGAAGCCTGACTCCATTGCTTCACTTTGAGATAATTCTAAAGGGCCATCTCCCCATGGGAGTGACTAAGACCTTTCTATGATGAAATCATAGTTAGGCTTCTTCCTTTTCTAATCCTGTCTCATCGCTCTATCTTACCTATGGTTCCATTGTGTGTGGTCTCAGTGGTGTGTTGGTAAAGGTTTAACAGATGGCTCTTCAGATCCTGAATGTATAGGGTTTGCCAATATCTGTGGTGTAAATGCTTCCAGCATGGCCAATTTCAAGCTACCAAAGTGATGTTACAGAAGGAGGAGTTGGGAACAGATGAACACAATTGGTTCTTGTGACAGAGTTCAAGCCAGTGCCAGCCACCCTTGCCCATTTTCCCTAATGAAATTCTTAAATGCAAATCTCTGAGTCTCTATTTAGGGTAATTCAAACTAACACAGAACCATCAATTGTTTTTTATATTATCTATTTTAGTGATTTGACTATTAAAGAAACTAATATTTCACAGAAAAAATGAAATGTTGGTCACCTCAAATGTTTCAGTGAAACACACACACACACACACACACACACACAATACTGTAAGACAATGTCCCATAATAATTGCTTAGATACATTTTAAAATACAGTCGCCTTTTAATTTCCAAATATTACACAGCTGCATAAAGTGTTCTGAGAAAATAGACTTCAAATATGTTGTTTATATGGAGACCAGGAAAAATGGCCATGAAATCACTAGAGAAGTTCAGAGTATAATTGTTATTACTGCCATAAATCCAAATACAGGAAAGTTAAGGTTTTCTCATCAAAAATTTTAAGTCAGAGTAAGCCATTTGTAATATTTGCTATCTCTGAAGAAAATACAGAGGAGCACTGCATGTGTGAAGAACCATTAAGACTTTCACCCTATTTGAGAGCTGTTGTTGGAATAAGTAAACAATCAGAGGCAGATTATTCTTAATATTCAATTTTGTAAAAAGAGAAGGTACCTCGAAAATGGGAAGAAAATATCCCACTGAGGAGAAAAGTTTGGAATAATTCTCTTTACTTCAGTAGTATAAGCACCCTTGATTATCAACAGAGAATGAGGACAAAATTTCTGTTATGCTACTAGAGACAATTGATCTATGCAAATAAAAGCTCCAACAATGGTTCTCAAATTAGGACATGGATTAGAAGCACCTGAGGAGGCTGTTGAAATGTAAATTTCTAGGCACAACAGCTATTCTTACTCAGTGGAAGTCTGGCTGCAGTCCCAGGGACCTGCATTTTGATAAGCTTCTAGCAAATTCTCAAGCCCATGGTGTCTGTCAAACCAAAACAGCTGAAAGGCAATAAACTGAACATCCATGATAACACAATTCATAATGGGATTAAGGACATAACTCGCCATTTCCCTGTTAAGCAAATATATCCTCTCTATGAATATTAGTTTGAATCCTTTATCTTCTGTTTCACTGAAGGCCACTTTTAAAACATCTCCCATCTAGCTATCAACCAGCCAGAGTCTCACCTGTGTATCTTTACATTCTTGCTTGCTCTTAAAGGAAGGGTAAAGTGTGTATATGTGTGTGTGCACGCGTGTGCATATGTGCTTGTGCGTGAATGAGGGGAGGGTTGGGGAATATAACAGAGTTTTCTTAGGAAATTCTTTTAACAGAACCCACCGAAGGGACATTTTGAACTGTGGTATATTTATTGAGACTCAATAATCCCTATTGATTTAAAATTGTGGTTTTATAACCTAGCAGTAGGTGTTTTCTTATAAAAAGTAAAAATTCTCATGATTACCCTCTTAAACAACCTAATTCTATATATGACATATACTCTTCTATTACCAGCCCTATGAGATCTGGGTCTCTCCTAATGTTCTCAGGAAGCATTGCATTTGGTTTATAGTTGTTCTCCTAAGTTATTCCCTCTGACAGAGATAGTTTTTCATTTTTTTTCTTTAAATCTTGCACATGAGAATGTAATAAATTGTTCTAAGACTCTGGGATCTTGATGAAGCAGTAGTAATGCCCCCCCTCCCTTGTTCTTCAGGCCAGGTGGATAAATAAATATTTTCCTATCATGAGTTAGACTCAGGATCCCCCATAAAAGTCATAAAGATGGACGAATATAGCAGCTCACAAAGACACCCCTCTAAATGCTTAAAATTGAAAGGGTAGTTGTGAAGGTGTATATGAAGATCATGGACATCTAGAACGGAAGGGGAGGTTTTTTTGCTTGCTATACCTCAGTAAGGTCCTCTTCGTCTACTGTTCCTTTTATAGGACTGAAGACATTCATGCATTTTTGGACAACTAACTAGAATCAATTTCATTTAAATGAACATTTTCAAGAAAAAAGACCTTTTTGGGGACATGGATACCATATGTATTTTCTTTGCATAGTTACTGGTGCACCGATGCATTGGGAAGAATTAGAATTTAGTTACCAGAATTAGTCGCTGGAGGGGGAAACTGCATAGTGAGAACTCACTTCCTCTCCTCTTCCATGGATAGTGATCCTTACAAATGTGTGTAAGAAACCTTATTGTTGTGATCTACTTTTAAACTGATATACCTAATAGGGGTTATACTCTCCCTATAAACAGCTTTCCATACTGCTCGCCTTTATCCTTTAATCAGTTGTGAGCATCAGGCGTGTTGCTCTCTCCAACACCAGTGTGCCTGGCTGGGCTTCTGTCTCGGGGTACGGCATGAAAGCTTGGGTCCATCTGTGTCACAAGTCAAGCCTCTCTTGAGGTGATTTGTTTATACTGTCATTTGATGGAGTGGAATGTTCTGTAACTCATTCGAACTAGTATAGAAGCTTTGCTAAAAGGTCACCACTGCTCTTTAGAGTTTCCAAATCTGGGAACCATATGGGAGCTTGTTAAAGATAAGGTTTTCCACTGGCTTTTTCCATACCAACAAGAGCCAATTAGTAAAAAGGCACTATTCCAGATAAATTTGTGTTCACATTTAGAAAGACAGACAGACAGACAGACAGAAGAAGAGAGAGAGATAGACAGAGATAACTCAAGGAAATTACAGTTCTTTGCTCAATAGTGTGTAAGCCCATTTTATACCAAAATTGGATTGCGTGTGCCAGCAGACAGTAAGGACTATTTGATAGGCCTGAATGGGGGTGTCAGTCTTGAACAAGTTGAATAGAATTTGCTTTTAATGTCATTTTTGGATCAATACGTTCAAGTATAATCTTGCGAGTCAACTCTAAAGGAAACTACATCTCACCATTTACTCAAAATTTAATAGGAAAATGACAACTCATTCTTTAAAGTAATAAGGGTTATGTATGCAAGCTAAACATTCACTCACATGGCACCTACAACCTTCAAGTTGTCATAACATTACAGTTTGAATCTAAGCCTACAATTGGCTTGTGTTTGCTTTCTGCCCCCTTCCTTATGAAACAAAAGTCTTGAGTTTTCCAAACCTCAAAAGCTCAGCTGTAAAACTGTAGGAGACCAGCAAGAGGAAAAGGAAAGTTTCCTTCAAAGACGTCTGGAGTCACGGCTGGCCAGTCCTGCTCTCTCCCTCCAAACATTAACTATGGCTTTTGACACTTGTCCTTGGAAAAGGTCCAAATGTGGCAAATGGTAGAAGCAACATTTCTTTACCCTCCTGCCTGGAGCTCCCCACAATACGGAAGAGTTCTAGCGGGGGCATTCATGGGTGAAACAAGGAGGTCAGCTACTGTCTACCACGCTTGCTCACGTCTGCAGATGAAATAAATACACCCATAATGAGATCTACTGAATTAAAAATCAAAACCCTCTCATTTGGTTGGAATGCCTGAAAGAGTCTGGACCAGAGAGTCTGCACAGTAGCAGTGAAAACACAGGCTCATTGCCATTAAAAATGTTCTAGGAAGTGTGTGTGTGTGTGTGTGTGTGTGTGTGTGTGTGTGTGTGTGATGTATTTGTAGCAGGATACTGGGAAAGGAGAAAATTTTAAAAATCTGGAACCATATTTTTGTCTCTGCCGTCCCAAGCTGGAGACATTAAAAACACAACATTTCCTTCAGTTCAATTAAGCTGGTTTGGAAACCAAAATTGTCCTTAGAAAAGGGGGAGAAATCCATTTATATTCCTTTTGAGGCAAAAAGGGGGGGTTTTCTGGCAAAGTCTTTAGGTACAATTCAGGATCAGGAAACTTAATCATCCAGTTCAAAGCTTGTCTCGTCGTAGAGTTCGGGGCGCGCTGACTTCCTGTGCCGAGAATACTTCAGTTGTAGGAGATCACCCATTTCATCCAGGTTTTCCAAAACCTGCAAAAAAATTGCCTTCCATCAGTTATTCTTTAAACCCCTTACACCCCACGGAGATATAATCTTCTATTGCCAACTTCCTTGATTTTAAAGAAAAGGAGAAGATCCAAACCACTAAGGTATGGCTTATAAATCACAGCCCTCGAGGAATGTTATATGTTAATTCATTTTATTTCATATCCTTTAATAGTCTACCCCACATTACAAATATTTTATTTGTTAACTTATTTTTGGGGTGTGAGGAGAGGAATAAAAGCATTGGACCCATGCTTACCCTTTTAGGCTTTATTTTAAAGTTTAATGACTTACATATATGTTTTAAAAGATTTTCTTTATTTATTTGAGAGAGAGTGAGAGAGAGAGAGAGAGAGACAGTGAGAGAGGGAACCCAAGCAGGGGGGAGTGGGAGAGAAACGGGTTTCCCACAGAGCAGGAATCCTGATGTGGGGCTCAATCCCAGGACCCTGGGATCATGACCTGAGCCCAAGGCAGACGCTTAACGACTGAGCCACCCAGGTATTCTTAATGACTTATATTTAAACTTGTGGAAGAAAGAGGTAAGGTTGCAGATTATATTTGGGTTTATGTCCTCATGACACAGCAAATCAGTCTGGTCAAGGGCAAAATAGAACATTGCAGCAGCTGGTTAGTGTCCTCTTCTCCCTCCAATACTGCCCCAACCCCAGCACTTAAACACTCATCTCTATGTTCCATAGAATTGTAGGACATAAAACTACAAGGGACCGAGAACTCATCTGTTTCAGTTCTCTCCATTCAGACAGATAAATGTATCCCCAATTTTCCAAAGCAACTACTGAGATGGAGAATAGACTAATGTTATTTTCCCATGTAGTATATCACTGATCTTATGGTATTAGGCATGCCTTTTAAAACTTTTTAGGCCATCTTGCCCTGTCAGATGAGGAGGACAACATTAGGACCTAATGTTTTGAAAAAGGTGCAGATGTCTGTTAATTATGGAATGAATGACTAGTGGGACTAGTGGGCTTTCCTCTTTGGGAAGTCTTTCAAACGTATCAAGTTTGATATCCACCAACATATGAAGAGTCTTTTCTTTCTGGGTGGTAGCATTATAGGTGGTTAAAATGTTCTTTTACTTCAATGTACTTCCTAACTTTTTACACCAAATCTAAGCACTAAGACAAAGTAACAAAAGTTATATTTGAAATGACATCAAACTAGGATAGTGTCTGTTGCTCTTGGCTGAAGGTGGGGATGGAGTAGCTCAGAGTGGGTCATCTGCACGCTTGGAGGAGATGAGAGACAACTCATGGAAGGTGTGGGAGGACACAGGATTTCTAGTCGTTTTAATCTGTCTTTTTAACTTCCATTTTGGTATCTGCTATAAAATGTACACAATATCTTGACAGTGTTTATACAACTTATAAGTGGATTTATGTTGAAGCCCACTGATCAGATGACCCAGAGGACACCTGTAC
This sequence comes from Neogale vison, assembly GCF_020171115.1. NCBI lineage: Eukaryota > Metazoa > Chordata > Mammalia > Carnivora > Mustelidae > Neogale > Neogale vison. The sequence continues at coordinate 38,462,308 of NC_058098.1, read as the reverse complement.
GCAAAAAAGGCAGGCATGAATTACAGAAGGAGCATCTTAGTAAGAGGGAGCTGGGAAGGGCTTCTTCCCACATTGGAGCTTGTGCTCGAGATGACTCTAAGGAACCAGGGACCAGTCGGGGTTGATGTTGTTCTGAGTGGGTGAAGTTCAGAGATTGGTTCTATGCAGAATTCTTATGGGGCAGGTGGGGTGACTAAGATGAGGTCATTTGTAAAGGAGCAGCCATCACTCATGTTAGAAGAAGGAAATTCTAAGCCGTTTTGTGTATGTAGAGTGGCCTCATCTCTGCCTTGGTCCAAACATGGTTATAGAAGGAACTTGTCTAGTATACGTATTTTCTGTGAGTGTTATGTTCAGTTAGCTACTTCAACATCTTGGTTATTCAAGGGTCATTTTACACTTACCCATATGTGTATATTAAGGAATATGCTCACAATTTTTTATTGATATAGGTGCCTGATTTCAAAAGTTTTGAGGCATCTGGCTAGATGATGTCTCTGAACTCCTTCCAAGTCAACTATTCAACAGGATTAAGAATGTTTGAAGAGAATCCTGAGGTCTGATGTCTCCTAAACTGGGTATCCCTGAATACCTCAATGCTGTTGGGGTCACAAAAAATATAAACTCCCCACTGCTATCTACCCCCTCTTGTCATCTCTGGGAGCATACTCTCCGGTCATGTCCTTTCCTCTCCTCTGCCTACTGTCTCTCTCTCATTACTTTTTTCCTCTCTTCATGTGTAAACATGCCCAGGTCTTTCAAGGGCTTTTATAAACCTATTTTTCTTTCTTTTGCAGTCAAGCTTCTTGAAATATCTGTCTACTATGTCTTTTTGAAAGAAAAACTTGTTAAAATTAATTACTAGAAATATATACACATTTTGGAGAACCTAGACAACATAGAAAGCTATAAGGAACAATGCAACAAAGTTCACCCATCATCTCAAAACCTAGAGTTAACTCAGTTATTAGTATGTCATGCAAGAAGTTGTTATTATGTATGCACTTTGTAGTGGACACTGGTTTAAGTCCTAAGAATGTAATGGTGAAGCAGAAAGAAAATACACTGTGTATATAATTTATTATTTGAACTCAAAGTATTCACTTTTTTATTCTTTATAGAACTATCTCCTAGTGTATGTATATATACATATATACTACATATACACACACATACAACAATCCATAATACATGTTATATGTGCATGTATATTACACATATACACATAATTCATTCCATCTTCATGTAGAATAACTCAGTCATATATAATGAATGACTTCATACAATCCCATATATAATTCCCACCTTCATGTTCCACAGTTGTCTATATTACTTTTCCAAAATGAATTTATATTATCTGTTATCACTAGTCACTTATTTATTAGTATCTCCTCTTAGAGTTTTTCCCCAGGGTTTTGCACAATAGTAGACACTCAACATGTTTGCTGAATTGCTTGACACTAGGAGACAGTTCCATTGACTCCAAACTGACTGAGATGGCTTAGTTGTCTTTTCTCACTCATTTCCATAAAGATCAAAACCAAAGGACAGTGAAATGTGGTTTTGAAATCATTAAAACCCAGTGTAGGTCTGGATGATATGATGGACCTGTCTTTGCCAACATGTTGGTTAGTTGGGTCGTATTTTCATATGATGGGCTTGGTGGCTCTATAAGTGTCCGTTTGTGAGTGATTGCGGCTGAAATAGAACATCAGATTAGCTTTTGCATTTAAGATCAAGGAAATAGCACAACATATAGCTACTCAGTCAGTCTTTTTTATGAAACCAAAACACTGCCTTGAGTCAAGTTCTCCACTAAACTCATTTTTCTTTCCTATCCACTGAGTTGATCACATTGTTGGGCATTGTTGGCAACCCCTTGTTTTTCCGCAATGAGTTTTATGAGTGTTGTTTTCTAAACCACCAATAGAAACCCAGGGAGCCCCAAGCTAGCTCAATAAAAGAACCTGCTCACAATGCAAAGTGCCAGTACCAGAGGTTGTTGGCCTGTGGGTACTCACTGTGTCTAGCATCTCCCGGGTATGTGCTGCTGAAACACAAAACCGAGCCCGAGCTTCTGCGAGGGGAGTAGCTGGAAATCCAACGACCACCACCCCGATTTTTCTATTTAATAGATGCCTTGCAAAAGCCCTATGGGAAAGGCAAAAGAGAAGGTTAGCTGAGAGACGACAAAATTATGTGGCAGGAAAAAGAGTGTGGTTAATCGACTTTTCTGATAACAACAAATAGAAGATGATTGAAATTACTAAACTTCTGTTACGTGTAACAGGAAATGGGGACAGTGTCTTGATGGCACCCAGAGCTGAGGGTGCATATGGTAGGGCCTGGCACACCCATTAGAGCATTGTGAGTACTGAGTCTTTGACACTGAGCAGAAAATGCTGATGTACACGACCCTGGTATAAGGAGTCAGCACTGATATACAAATTCTTTGTCTGCAGGGTTCCTAGGAACAGAAGCCCCAAGCTAACAAAATGCAATTGCATAAAGAAAGAACATATAGTAAGTGCAAACTTGTATGTTTAAAAAATCCAATACCAATAACAGAGTATGAAAATTTCAAGAAGCCTATACTTAGTGACTATTATTTGAGTACCAGGATCTGAGGGTCTGCCAGGAGATAGTCCCAAGCTGTATTATCACTCCAGAGCCATATTTTTCCCCCATTAAACCAGAGGTGAAAAATAATAAGGGTCTCCTCATTTTTTGTTGTGTGACTAAATCCACCCCCGTATGTTCAAGGATGATAAACCCATCGACTGAGTTAAAGGGGGAGCGGGGTAAGAGGGATTCAGGGAAGAAATATGTACACACAGAGAGGCTGGCCCGTGGATGCAAACTGTAGAATGTAGGTCATAACTACAAAGCTTTCTGACACAGGGTGTTACAAATCACAGGGTGTAATGTTTCTCCATGGCGATTCCTTCCCTTTATCTTCTTCTAGACTTTTTCTTTTTCAGAGCTAATCTCAGTAACGGTTCTGGACTATCAAACTCTCAAAAGTCTAGATTTTTTTTGTGCTAAGAGCCAAGGTCAGACAAAAAGGCATGTGCCCCTACGTGAATCTTGCCCCACTTTATGCTCTGTTGCTCTCTGCAGGAAACCTTTCTTACTAAATGTCTCTGCCCACAAGCAAGGTAAATGCCACAGATCTGTTCTTAGCATGAAGAGGCTTCAGGTGTCCTTTTTAAGGCTGGAAGATGACAGCAGCACCACAGAAACCTTCCAGTCGTAACTCAGTAAGAATTCTTGAACCAGACATGGAGAACTAGCCTGTCCGTTTATTCATTCCTCTTGCCATGGAGCTGTCTGTCTTTTTGGTTGCCTCACGGAGAATGCATGTTATCAATGGAGTGGTGGAGATTGCAAGGTCTAGGGAGCACAGTGTCTCTGGCCCTGTGGCCCAGCTAAGGCAAGAGACACCTTTGATTTGGACAGGGAAGATTAACAAGAAGATGAAGCTTTCTGAGAAAGTTAGAAAAACAGAGGCTGTGCTTTTTCTTGTTCACCATATGGAAGGCTGCCCATGGAAGGGCACACGATGAGAGCTCATAATTATCTGAGAAACAAGGCAAGTGCTTTTATTGCTAGACTACAAACCACCTGACCCATGATCTCAAGCTAATTTTCGGGACTCCCCAAAGACCATTTTCACTGTCTGCATGTTTCTCTTTGTACCAGAGGAAGTGAGTTTTGCCAAAGAATGTAGAGCAAAATATAGGACTGTTGATTCATTAGGCTAATCTGAGGCCTCCCTGGAGCACTTTCAGCCTTAAAATTTACACTACTAATCCTGGCCTCCTTAGGTTAATGTGTCTGATTGCCCTGAACATTTTATATAATGAGCCTCTGGGTTTGTACTCCCCAAAACAAATGAGAGCCTGTAGTGTGAGCTGAAAAAAGCTGGGCTACATAGATAATAATAATAAGTGGTTAGCAATGCATTACGGGCATCATCATTGTACCGCGTATCCTATCATCCTGAAAGAGTATGACGAAGCCCATGGAAAGAGAATGTAAACTCTGTATCAGAGACTAAATATAATATATTCTTGATTATTCAAATGAATGTTTTATGGATGAAATCACATGATACCAAATGTTGCAGAAGATTCCAGTGGTTGAGTCGCAATGAAACTTTGCTCTAAAAGATACCTTGCTGGAGAGGATATTTCATTCTGCAGTAGACGGACAGGTGGAGAGATCACAGTGCTTCAATAATATCAAAGGGTTGAAAATAAGCAAACGAAGGAAGTGCTCATACACTGACTTATACAATTAACTCCTTGTCTCAAAAGCTTTTCTCCATATCAACTTTCTGTTGAAGGAATATCTGAGAAGAAAACAAGGCCGGGGGCAAAGAAACTTTTGGCAGCAACTCTGCCAACAAGAGAGGACATTACCTTTGGTCACTGACCTATTCTAAGTTTCCTTAGACAACTCAAGCAACTAGAGTGTTTTGTTTTGTTTTTCCCATTCGCTGGGTTTGAGGCCTTTTGAGTCATCAAAGATGACATTGAGAGTTAAACTCATACTGTGTGTTTGCCTTAATGAGATGTGTTTCCCCCTGCTGCGGACAAAAGCTTCAGAGGCTGTGCTATGCACTGAGAAGAACTCTGGTTCAGGAGGCAAGCAGAACTGGCTCTGAATTCTGGGCTCTGCTGCCTGTAAGCTGAGTGACCCTCAGTAAGCAATTTCACTTTTGTGGGTCTTGGTGTCTTTGTTTATAAATTAAGGCCCAGCATCCACCTTTGGTGGGTGATCACTGGATTGGACAGTCTTCCTTAGCATAGAATCAGCATTCAGCTACATCCACTCCTCCTTAAATACCATCTTCATTGGAAGGCATTAGATGGTTTGACATATCATCTAAGCTCTAACATGGCATATTTGATTCACACAATAGCAGGATCTCCACCTACTATTTTCCTGAAAGTTCTATTTTTATTAATGCAACCAGAGATTGCAATAATTATTTTGGAGAGCCATGCAACCACGGTGACTCAATCTGGTTACACTCAGTTGAAACTAATAATAATAATCATTGTACTAGTAGAAGTCCTAGTAGTAGTAATAATAACTACCACTGATGAAGTACTGATAGTATACCAAGTACTATGTTAAGTGACTTATATACATTAACAATTAAAACTACTAATAATAACAGCTCACCTAGTAGCTCCTATATGAGACAACAGGCTGTATGAAGACAGACCTCATCTTGTTTAACTGAAACAACTATGAAATAGGTCTTATTGCATCCTGTCATAAAAATGAGAAAACTGAGGCTTTAGAAAGCTGGGCAACTTGTCAAAGATCTACCAGCTAGCCAGAGATAGAGTCAAATTCTTCTTTATTCCGAACTCCTCACTACACCAAGGAGCACAATTCTTACACATAACAGCCTCTGATCTCATTTTTTCACATTAGCTGTTGTCCAGCTAGGACTCCCAGCATTTAAAGGAGCAGAAGTTCTCCCTCTCTCTTTCTGTTATTGCAAAGGCAAATTCCTGAATTTAAATGCGTTTGTTTTAACTCTTCATGTCCTCTTCCCACGGCATGGATTCATACTACTATTCTAGTACCAGCCTTCCCCACCAAAGTCAGAACTATCCGGCACGCTCCCCACGACCACCCTCCAGCATTGTGCACTTTAGATGATCAATAATAAGACAAATTTATTGTTGATGTCTTCATGTGAGCTAATGATAACATATGAGATAGACATGGGTTAAGTGTGGAATATTTCTTCCAGAACATACCATTTTGCTAACCATTCTGAACAAATGTAGGTTTTCATTTTGCCTCTCCAAATCAGATGTTTAGGATCATATGCTACTTTGAATCCCTGTTGCTAACCCTCCCTGCCCTAAGTACTGAGCAGCATCCTGTGGGACTATGCTCTTGACCACTCCATACACTGTTAGCCTGACCCAGTTTTGTGAACAAAGGGCTTAGTGGTGGTAATGGTATGGCCTGCAAATTAACTCCTATGTGGTTTTAACTGCTTGTTATTTTGCTGTGGTGAAATGATAGAAGAATGTACTCTGAAGAATTAATCAGTTCTATCCACCATGAGTTCTCAACTGATAATCCCAGAATCTCTTCTCTACACTTGAAATACTCTACCAATCTTTTCACTCTTCGAGAGTCAAGCAGAAATTTCCAACAATGGAGTTATGTTACAGGAGAGTTAGGACTTCTAGAATCTTATAAATATGTGTTGACTATTACTTTCTACTGTGTACATGGTCAGACACCCAAATAAACATTTTATATTTAGAAAGGACTCTAATTAACTTTCTTTTAATAACAAAGGTAGTTAGTATGTGGCAGGTTGGAGAATGGCTCATGTATCAAACTGTCTATGCCATATTGAGGAAAAGTTACTTTCTTTTTATGTAGTTGTTCTCGTGCTCAATTTCAGAATTGCAGTCAATAGGAAACAACTCCACATAGGTTTATAGGAGAGGCATTAAAATTTAGTGTTAAGATTGTGAGCCTAAGTTTGGGTTTGCCTCTTGATAGTCTCTTGATTTTATTACTGCTCAACTTGTATGACTTTGGGCAACTATTTAATTGTCTGCAGCCTCAGTTTCCTCCACACTTGAAATAAGGCTGCCTTCTTCTGAGGATGGGCATGAAAGGTCAGTGGAGAAAGCACAGAGTCTGGTAATAATGTTGTTTTCAAATGTTGAGAGATATGGTCTCCAGAAGTTCTCCCTGAAAGAGGCTGTGGGACAGAAATAGGCACAGGATCATCCTTAATTTACAGTTGAAACCTAGACGGTGACACCCAAATTCAAAGGGCTTGAAAGTGGTGGACACTTGATTCTCTTCTTAGAGGACCTGTGAAAAGGCCCAGCTGATGGGCTGGCAGGTGGCTTCTAAGAAGCTGTGCAAGCGAATTCTGAACTTGGCACCCCATTCCAACTACATAAGCATTGCCTATGCAGAAAGAGTTGTAGAGTCAGAAGCACTGTCTTAGATCACCCTGGGGCTTCGGGTTTATTCTGAAAGCCCATTGAATACTCACGCTACTTTAGCAGGCATGTAAAGGAGCAGAGGGATGACGGGAGACTCCTCATTGCCATAGATAATGAATCCCATTTCATTCAGTCTCTGTCTGAAGTATCTTGTGTTTTTTGCAAGTTGCCGTACTCTCTGCAACCCTGAAAGGAGACAGACATGAAATCCATCAATTCCCACCAGGAAGAGAGAAGCAAAGGTCCGATTGACTTAGCAAGTATTCCTATTTCTTATGTCTTTCTGCAGGCCTTCATCATTCGCTGGGAGGGGGTCAAAATAGGGTGGGGAAATACCTCTTGGTGAGCAGGTATGGGCACTGATGTCTGAGAGCTGTTCTGAGTCTGGAAGCCAGGATCCAGTGGGGTATGGTGCTGTTAGGTTCTGCTAGCAAGTAAAGGCAGGCTAGCCTATGGGGTGGGGTGGGCAGAGAGTGTGTCTAGTGAGAAGGAAGGAGACAAGCTATCATTTACTAGGTACCTGCTGTGTATGGACTCTGTGCTAAGTGCTTTATTTTATTTATTTGTCATTCTTTTAATTTTAATTTTTATTATCTTTAAAATTAACATATAATATATTATTTGTTTCAGAGGTGTGTTAAGTACTTTAAAGACATTAACTCAGGGGAAAGGAATGTGACAAGGAGAGACATACACTCAGACACAGACACACAGACACAGACACAGACACACACCACACCTGTTGTTGGTAGAAGCTTTTCAGCCACACTGGGCTGGCCCTTTAAGTTGGTTCTCATCCAAGTCTCTAATCGAAGAGCACTTCACCTAACCTAAGCTTGAAGTGGAAACACATCCCTGGACAAAGATAGGTCCTGCTGAGACCAGAACTGTTTTGTGAGGCATTTGGTAGTGGTACAGTAATAGACAGAAAGGAATCGAGTGAATGGAAGAAGGGGATCTCTGTTTTCCCCAAGCTCGAAAAATGACAGCATGGGCTCCAAACAGAAGGTCAAAGAAGGTAACATGTGTCCCTTTCCAGGTTATTGGTGCTTCAGCTCAAAAGCTTAGCCTCTGTCCTCCATGTATGTCCTGGGGGTAGGTTACACATACGTGATGGCGAAGACAATTAAAGAGTGGAAAGAGTTCTGAAGACATCTGTCTACTCCATTACCATCACTTACCAGTGAGGCAAGTGAGCAAACCAGCCAAATCCAGAGTGTGTGTGCTTGATACGGAAGATTTAACAGAATTGGATGTTTAAGTCCCCTAGAAATCAGTCCAACATTTGCATCTAATACAAAGTGGCTGTTGAGCAGGAACAGCTGCTATAGCTGACTTCCATTATGATTAGTTGGGTTTTTATTCAAACTGATTAGTCTTTGCTTTACTGGTTTTTCAATATTCTGAACATCACTCCTGGGTGTCTGCAACTCTGCAGATGGAAAATGGTTAACATGTCAGTAAATATGTCAATCACAGTTCTCCAGTTCCTTCTTGGAGAAATGGCCCCAGATTGTGTCTTGACAGAGGGTTGAACAGTGGAAATTTCCTGCTCAACATCCTTCCTCCAGGGGGCCATGATGTTCAGACAGAGTTGGACCTGACTTTCCTCTTTTCTACAAGGTTATCATATGACCAAGGCCTAGCCAATTGGAATAATCCATCCCTGTAATTATTGGTTCAATAATGATGAACTATAACCTGGGCTTATCAGAGTCTTTCCGATCTGTTGAAGAAGTATATAAGTGAGGTCTGACATCTGAAGCTACATGTTTGTCGTCATATGGAGGAAACCTGCTTGAGAATGATGTTAATGCAGAAAGCCAAGGTATAAGACCGTAAGAGTCCTGATGGCATCATTGTAACCTAAGGCCTAGCCATGCCTAAGTGAGACTGTTTTTTGGACTATCCCAGTATGTTTCTTTTTCTTAAGCTATTCTGAGTTGCATTATACAACCTACAGCCAAATGTGTTCTGAGTAATGCAGGTGGCCACTTTATTGGATGAGGTTACCTCTAAAGGACAATGCTAATATCAACCACAATAGTACTTGCAACTCACATAATATCACATAAAACACTTGACAATAATTTATTTAGTCTTCGCAACAACTGTGTTGAACTAGATGCTATATTCTCATGTTACACATGAAAAGAAGTCAAGTGACTCACCCAAGTTCACATAGTTGGTAGGTAGCAGAGTCAGAATTTGAATCCAGGTAATTGAGTTCTAGAATCTGTGCCACTTACCTCTACATTATGCCCAAGAGTAGCAATGGATGATGTCTATCCAGGTAATGGATGATAGCCAACTATTTACTACAGACTCAATAAAATGTATCTCTTCCAGCTGTTAGAATCATTGTTATACCACGTTTTTCTAGTAGAGGCAGTTCAGATGTTGGGGACTGAGCAATCTTTCAACAGCCTCATGTTGTAGAGAAAAGGAGTAGGACATCAAGGACTAGAGGCCTGCCCCAGGGAAAGACTAGCGAAATCCCTTCACTTTAGTTGGGGAGCCTGATGGGCTACTCCTGAAAAGTAAGGTGAATCAGAAGTAGATAGGTCCCCAAAGGGCACATTCTTCATCCAATCATCTGACATTTTTCAGTAGTCTCTATCACTCCCAAAACACTTCAGCTCTTCCCTGAGAGTTTTGCTTACGAGGCCCAAATCTACTTGACTTCTCTGGCATCTTAAATGTGTTAACAATATTTGCAAAAGAACAGAAATTTAATTGAGGAGAACACCAACCAAGAAGGAGGGGTGTTGAATGATCCAGTTGTCTCTGCTTGTTTTCTGTTACTATACTTCACTTAAGCCCGGTTTTCAAGGAAGACTCCTCTCTGACTCTGCCAGAAGGTTATGATGGAGAAAGCATCTGGATTTCCCTTCAGGAAAGCTGATGTCTCAATTCTACCATGCTGGCCACAGCTAATGGATGCACGACACTCTTGATTGAAGGCCAGTCTACTTGGGTGTTGGCCAGAAAGCCATGAATTGGTCTATCATGAGAACTTTACCAAATAGATAATAAATATGAATTAAACCAATAAGGTCCTCTTGCTGGTAGAGGAAGAATGTGAAAAATTTAGAGAAAACCAACAATTGGCATTAAGACCTAAAATTGAGAGACATAGAGAGAAAAGCTTATAATCAGAATCTATAAGACACAGGAAGCCGCTGGTCAGTGGCCGTGATGATAAATGATAATAAAAAGAAGTGGGCAGTGCAAGGTTAGTCAGTAGCAACTGGAAGATAAACAGAAACAGGGAAGAGCATTTAGTCTAGTGGGCAGACAGATATGACATCTACAAATGGATGGAAAATTGCAACTCTAATGAGTGCTGTGAAGAATACTATATGACTAGAAGTCAATACATGTTTAGTGAGTTGAGATTGGAAGGGTAGACAGATGTTAACAGGCAAAAAACCAGAGGGGAACATTTCAGGTATAGGAAACAGGAGCAGTGGTTTGTGGAAGAAAAGAGTGGTTGAAAACAAGGTAAGATGTGGTTAAATGTGGGGCAAGATGAGGCTGGAATGATGGGTAGATTTTCTTAAAAAAAAAAAAAAGAGGACAGGGATAGAAGAATTCACCATTTTGTGGCTGGGAAGAGAAAGAACATACAAGGGAGACAAACAGAGCAATCAGTGAGGGAGAAGACAAATCAGGAGATAAAATAGTGTTTACCGAGTTTATCAACATGGCAGTCATTGATAACCTTTATTTTGGGGTCCCTGGTTGGGACTTTGGTTTTCAAGAAACAGGTAGCTGCAAATATGGTTTAGTTTAATGCATATATGCTTTTATTTTCCCACCCACCTCCTTCAAAAAGGGAAAGATAAGCCCTCAATCCCCAAGTTCCAGATTTATATAAATGTTGCTGCATAGAAAAACCTCCCGGGGTCTTAAAAATGAATTGCTTTGTAACATGCCGAAGTGATCCTTGGAAACTTGTATATGTACAGAAAGCACCCCTTTGAAGGCCAGAACTAGAAACGAGGAGGAGAATATTTGTTTTTACTTAAAAAGAAAAAATTTCATCTATGCCCCTAAATAAAGAAAATTTCATCTGTACCCTGAAACTGAGTATTTAGGGGGGTATAAGGAGTAGGGGGAGATCGTGGAGGAAGAAGGAAAAGAAGAAGAGGGCTGGAGTAAGACTTGTTTTAAAGGTGATTCAAATGAAGTCACAGATCTACATCCCAGCCACCAAAATGTATTCCATATGTCCTGTCGCCTTGTACGTTTAGTTCTTTTGTTGATCGTTAGCTGCACAATGAATAGATGACTTCATCAGGCTTGGTCTGATGATTCCTAAATGATCCCCCTCAAAGACTAGAAGGATTTCCTGGCCCGGAACTGCATGAATGACTTAAATTGTTTTCCCAGTGGCATTATCTTTGCGCTTGCCCATAATGACTCATCTATCATTGGGCTGCCCAGCTACTTAATTGGACCCGTCTGTCCCCTTTGCCTTGATTAACCCAAGTAACTGGATCATCAGCTAATGCCATCACTTTACTGCTTGTAGATTCTTTGGAGAGTTGACCAAATAGATCAGAATCCTAAGGGTAGCTGATCTAAAGAATTGCCCTGTCTTTTCTATCTTTGAATCATTTAGCACAACACGGCTGACAAGCCATTATGATACACTTCGTGGTCACCATGTTTTCTTATATAGATCACTATTAACGCCTTTGAGGTCCTTTGCATCGGCCAAGATACAGCTCCTTTCAATTACTCTATTGCTCACTCTTTAAAATTGGAAACATTCTACTCCTGTAGGGCCTAGGGGGAGAGAGGAATTTATGCATATAACATGCTACTCATCTAGACAAGATATGGGTGATTTTATTAATTGTGGTGTGCTTTGAGATCCTTGCTTGAAGAGTGCTTTGTAAGTGTAGGAGGAATTTTTTAGCACTTGTCTTTTTGTACAGGGATGGCCAAGTAAGGGTGGCATGGATACTAGGCATTGCTCAATTAGAGACTCTAATTCAACCCTTTCTGGTTCTTCTTTCACACATCATGTAAAAGACAGGGCGGTCTCTGCTCAGATAATTAAGTAAATGAGCTGATCCCTTATGTAGGGTTCCAGAGAGTTTATAGGACTGTTTATTTTGCTATATTGTGGGTTCTCTGTAAAAGGAAGAGTCTTTAGAGTTAAATGGACTAAAAAAACCAAAAACCAAAAAACAAAAAAAAAACAAAAAAAACCCACCGAACTCCCTCTGGACAATATATGGTTTGATACCTCAGGTTTACCTGTAAAATACAGATAAATAAGCTCATCGCCCGAAAGGTTGGTGGAAATAGAGGGGTTAATGCAGAAACATGCTTCATACTGTGCCTGGCACACAGTAGGTATTTGGAAGTCTAATTACCCTTTTTTCCATAGGGCAGTAGTTCCTAGCAACCTTAATAGCACCTCAGAATCATCTGGAGAGCCTGGCAAAGCCCTGGTCGCACCGCAGATCAACTGAATGAGTATTAAATCAATATAAATCAGGATGGGACAAGGCATGAATTTTGGTTTCCAGGAGGCATAGCCATGGAGACTTGGATGTCTCAGAAACGGCCTCCATTGCCACTCAAAGCCCACAACCATGCCTGTTGGCATTAAGTGCCTGACTATGTCCTTGGTAGTGGAAAATAGAAGATGGGCACATGTCCTGGCCTCTTCTTTGGCACGATTACCTCCCAGCAGTTTACCAGTGCTTGGATGCTTGAAGAGTACGTTTTGTGGGGCTGACCTGCTCCCCTGACACCTATCTGCTCTGACTCGAGATCACCCCAACTGTCAACACCCCACCTCCCCACTCCGCCATCCAGGAGGCTCGATAAAAATCCAGCTGACCTGTATGTTGCTGTTCTACCCATTCAGATTTCTAGCTCTGCCAACTTGAGAGATGGTCTAGGTTACCGGAGGCCACAAATACTTTAACCTTCTCTCCAATGCTGTTAAAACAAAAACAGCTGGGGCAGGGGAAGGAAAACAAATAAAACACAAAGCATCCCACTACAAAGCTTTGCAGTCCCCTAATAAAAACAATCATCTGTGGCGTTTCCAAAAATATGCTTGGGAGAACTCAACCTCCAGAGGGCCAGAAGGCATTGCAGACAGTGGAGACTCCCGGAATGACCTGTCAAAAGCCGAAGAAGGAAAATTTGTTGTCTGCTAAACCGTCGGCATGCAAAAAACAAAGAGGCATTTCCCTCTGAAGGACTAAGTGGAAGAGGCGGATTTCATGAGCTTGTGAGCCAACCCGGGTGCCGCTCTCTATTTTCTGCAGGTTTGCAAGCTCACTTGCTAATAGAGGAAACATGAATGTGCCCAGATGCCACAGAGGGACTAATTTTATCATTTTCCAGGCATAAAAATGCACATAAAGAAATACATGCTGCTATCCCTCCCTAAATTATTTAGCACGCCGCCATGACCGTCGGAATTCAGACTGGACAACCTCGAAGAGGCTCTTAGGCAGCCTTGCTTGGAAAATGTTGTCTTTTTTTTTTTTTTTTTTTTTTTTTAGAGATGGGAAGAGCCTTCCCATAAAACATCTCTTAAAATTTAAGAAGTCGATCTTTCTAAAAAATCACATTGATATTAAAGAATACCTAAATGACCTAAGAATGCCTCATCTCCTTGCCTCTTGCCCCTTCTTTGTCTGTTCACTCAAGGCTCCTCCCCCTGGCATGGCAGGGCATGGCGGGGGTGGTCTCTGTGGTGAGATGGGGGGTGGGGAGTGGACAGGATGGACCTTGGAGTAAAGTGTCAGTGTGACAGCAGGAACCCAGCGGTCTGTTATTTTAAGCTCTGGAGCTCAGACAGGACATTTTGTTTGCAACACACTTAGGGGCAAAGTGATCTCAGCTAAGATCAAGAAGCTACAGAGCAGGAAGAATCATAAGAATCACATTAGCAGTGACAAGCTTCCCAGTGGGATGGAGAAAACTGTTTGGAGTGGTTTGCTGAGAGGAACACACATTTTTATCAGGCACTGAAGCTCTCCCTTTTGATGTCTGGATTCCAAGGTTACAGCATGTTTTATAGTCACATACACATGTTCCCGGGACTCTTCAGGCCACTTAGTCACACCCCCGGGGAATGTACATAGAAGCAGGGAGGCCAGACATCCAGGGTGGACAGCTGTCTGCACCCTGCCTCCACCTCCCTACCCGTGACTCACACACAGCATCAGGAGTTTCACCCACGAGAAGAGAATGGATAGGTCTTGACTATTATTACGCACCAGAAACGGTATTTTGGGGCCCTCTTCACAGATACCGAAACGGAGGCTGGGAGATCATTAATGCATTACTGAAGCTGACCTGGAAACGGGCCGTACCTCCCGGGCTAATCAAAGTCTGCTCTTTGGAGAGAAGCTGGTAAACTTATTTCTGATGAGGTGTGAATTCCATGATTCATGGATTCACAAGTTTCACAAACGAAAAGCACTCACTATGTTCAGGAGCCAGACCAGCTGAGAAGGGGAAGTAGAAGATGTGAACATTCTGAGACGGTTTGCAAGGAAATGTTTGCATGGAAGACAGGGCAGATAGCAGACAATATACAACTGAGCGAAAGAGCCTTAAGAAAGATGGAGACAGAATTGGCAGGCTTTTCACACAGTAGGGCTTCCTGAATATTTACAGAACGAATGACAGGATTTAACGGTAATTTGCATTTCAACAGAGAGCAGTGTCTTCGCAAGTCACAAATTGTGGAAGTTTGCACATTTAATGGGGTAATTTGGAAGGCTAGGGGCCATCTGGGAACTTTGTAAATTAGTGATTCTTAAGCACAGGAACACACCAGAGTCTCCTGGGAATCTATCTTTTTCTAGAGTACATACAATAAAGTCCCCCTGCCCCCACCCCCACCCCCGGGATTCTGCTCCAGAAAGACTCCTATGTCGTTTCCAGTTGAGAATCATTGCTTGAAGGCATGACTGCTATTGTGGGTGTTGATTCTACAAAGATACTCCTACAACAATACTCGGGCTGATCCCAACCGAAGACACCAGAAAGCAATTTTGTTTCGGAATATTTTGTACTCCATCTACAGATCTGTATGTAAGATTCCACCTGCCCTTCCCTTTTTTTTTTTTATAAATGAAGATGAGCACGTGACTTATCAACTCTGAGGCTTCATTTACTGATCTGTTAAACAGGGAGGATAGCAGTAACTGCCTCACCTACTGGAGTGCACCATGGAAGAAATGCTTTGAATTTTGGAGCAAAGAGCTAGAGGTGGTAAGTGAACATTGTGTGTATCTAAGTTTGGAGGTGGGGAGGCACCTGGAAATGGGTAACTCACTTGCCATAACATTTGCATCACAGTCATGAGAAAGATCAGTGGAGTCAGACCACAGAGAGCTCTGAAGGGCACCCTAGGATTTGGTAGGTTTTGGTGGGTAGTAGGGAGCCATGGCAGCATCATGAGCAAGACATGCCATGTTCTGAGGGGGTTTAGGAGGAGGAAGCACATGGTTGACGATGAGGGAAAAACTGGAGTTGGCAAGACAAGTAGGAGGCCAGAGTGGCAGCAAACTCTGAAGCAGGTGAAGGGGTGCGCATCCTCAGCTTGTTGGGATCTGTGGCAGGAAGGCAAAGGAGGCAGCAAAGGACAGGTCCTGGGCTGAGCGACTGGGTTCATGGGGTCCCCTGAAAGGTCTCTGTGAGCCCATGCAAGTCAACATGGCTACCAGGAAGTCACATCGAGACAGCTGCCTACATGATTCCACCCTCTGGCTTTGTAAGTGTCCACTGGGAGTGCACGGGTGAAGCCCCAGAGAGGCGGCGTGGGGGGACATTGAGGGAATGCTCAGCAGAAGGCCGATCAGACTGCCCTGCCCCCACTACAACAATAGCATCAAGGCCAAGAACTCAAAAAGTGTGAGCCCAGTTTCCTGGGTCCCAAGTCAGCTTTACTGTCTGGGGCAAAGTACTTCATCTTTCTGTAACTCAGGCACATCACCTATAAAACGGGACTAATGACAATGTAATAATAATAATATCCATTCCATTCCATTCTGCACATTAAATGTTAAGCACTTAGAAGAGTGTCTGCACACGATAAGTCCCTGGGAGTACTGTAAAATTTAAAAACTATTTAAATCTTATAATATGGATGCTTATATACATTTCATTTGGAAAAAAATTCTGTAGTTCAAAAATATTGAAAACTATTCATTTGAACCAAAGACCAGACCGACTGACGTGGATTTGCCCTATAGGGCTGTGTCGGTGAGCTCAGTGGAGGTTAGGAGGTTATCTGTGGCACCTGCACCCAATCTGGCTGTTCCTGGTCCCTTCTCAGGTTTTGTTTTGTTTTTTTTTTTCTTTTGTGGGATTTTTTTCAGTGTCTAGGACATGTCCTCCAATCGCTTCTTACCCACCAGATGTTCACTGGGACAATTTTCAGTTTCAGTATTCAAGTTGAAGAATCAAACTATATACAGTCCTCCTATTTTAGAAGAGTAAAATAAATTTTAGGGACATTAACCTGTACCTAAGGCTTGATCAAGTGAGCCCTTAGAAGGGACTGGGCTCTCCCTGAAGAAAGAGATTCAGGAAGAGAGAGGGGGAGATTCCCAAAGATTTGAGAAGGAGATTCCCCATTGCTGGCTTTGAGGCAGAGGGAGGGGCTGGATGGTAAGAAGTTCCAGCAGTCTCTAGGAGCAGAGAGGGGCCAGCATGCAGCTGGCAAGGAAATGGGGACCTCACCCTTGCACCCCCAAAATTGGATTCTGCCACTTACACGTGAGCTTGGGAGAAGAGCCTGAGCTCCAGAAGAGAAGCCAGCCACAGATACCTTGATTTGGCCTTGAGCACAGAACAGACTATGCCCAGACTCCCGACCCAAGGAGAGCATGGGATAATAAATGATGTTGTTTTAAGCTGCTTAATTTGTGGTAATTTGTTATGCAGAAATAGAAAACCAATACATTCATTCTCTCTAGCCCAGAGCACATGCCGGGCTTCTCCAGGCACAAATCCACCTGCTTAATCCTCCCCAGCTGCGGCCCATAGTGTAGCTGGTTTTCTCCACAACTTGTCCAGATAAGAGTGGGGCTGGGGCAAGGCACCCTGGCATTTGGGGTTTTTGCTGCTTAGCTGAACATGAACCAGTGATGGGAAAAACACAGGTCAGTATGAAACAGCGGCTTCCCTTCACCCTCTGTGATGCTACAGCTGGAATCGCGTTCTTTCCTTCTCTAGCTGTACTGAGCCAACATGAGTACCACATGTGTTCCATTACGGACTCGCCCATCTCTGTGTCCCTCGACACAGAGGACAAAAGCCAAGAGGAAGCTTCTGGAGGGACTCATGGTGTAAAAGGATATCTTGTTTGCAGGGCGGTGGACGGAAGTGGCCACACTAACCTTTTGCCCCAGTGCCATCTAAAAGACAAACAGATCCTCTTTACCCTCCTGGTAGGGAAATTTTGTAAGGCCTTAAAGCAAGTGCAGAATTTACGGAGCTGCCCTAAACCTCCACCTTTGCCTAACCCTCACGGCGAAACAAATGAAGGGACGGAAGATCTGGCGAGCCAGTTCCATACAACCAGACCAGCTTCCCCTCCTCGCAGGGGTTCAGTTTGCCGGCTACTTCTGTGTTTATGGGATAAACCCAAGCCGTCCTATGTGCACAGAAATGGCAACAGGGCAGAGAAGCAATGTCTGTCACTCGGCTGGCTCAGCCCAGCCTGCGGTCCGCACATACAAAAAAAGGGCCAGGTAGGACTTTCCACCCCCACCCCCCAGCATAGGTGATTAATCACTACGGAGGTAGCCCCTCAGTTGAAAGCCAGCGGAGCGTAGCGCCCGGCCATCTGTTTTGTATTAGCTGTTGCTGAAACGCCAGTGGCCTGAAACCTTTGGAAAGACCACAAAGCCCCAAGCGTCTTTCTCTGCCTCTGTCTGGTCCCCAGCGGGTAACCAAGCACGGATCTTCAGGAAGAAGCAGCGAATGCCTCCCTCAACAGTGCCCGGGCCCTCACAGGGCCCGATTCAGGTGGGGTGCTCTGTGGACCCCGCTCGCACTCTCTAAGGGACTTCCAAGGGACAGAACGGAACAGAAAAGAAACTGTAGGAAGCTGATCTTGGATCTGCTCTCTGCCAAGGCAGGTGCTAAGAAACGTGAGAACTTTTAAAATCACATGTCTCATTATTGAGTTTCTTCGCCCCAACCAGGGTCCTTTGGGTGTTCACTGCTTTTTCCTCCCTTTGTGGAGGACAAAGAATTCCCCGGGGGAAGAGTAGATGATGAACAAGGACAGCTCCAGAAAAGCTCAGTGATGCGGAGGGATTAAGGTATCTATAGCTCCCACAAGCACTGAAGAAAAGCAACAGCTTTTGAGGGAAGTTTGTGACTGTATCTCATGTCAAATACAAACAGTAAGAAAGTGAGAAAATTCGACTGGAGAGTAAATTGCTGTCACCCTGCGTACTCCTCCCTCATCCCCTCCCCCACCTCAGGCCCTAAATCTTCCCAGTTACTCACTCCCATTTTTAAACCTATCAAACTCAAGTGTAAAAATATGCGTGCCCTGTTCCAGGATCCAGAGCAAAGGTCCAAGGTCACAGCTGGAAGGCACTGGTGCCACTTTCCCCAAGTCCACGTCGGGTTAGAAGCGGGGTCAACACCTCACCTGCCAATCTCATGATAAAAGTTCACAAATGACCGGGATGAATGAAATAATCCATACAAAATGATTTAAAGATGAGGCATGCTCGTATTTTCCAGTTTGAATGCATTATATTTTAAGTCTCACTCTTTTTTTTTTCTTTTACCCTTAGATTTTCTCTCCCGAGGGTTTAAAAAAAAAAGAAAGAAAAAAAAAAAGGAAAATGATGGAGATTCATAAGTGGATGGAAGTTCCTTGAAAGATCTTGCCATTGTATTCCACTCTTTCTCTTAATAACTGAATAAAAAAACAGATTAAGCCTTCAAAAAATCTGTTTGGCAAATCTCAAATACAGCAGGAACGATCTGGAGAGAGCTTGCCCATTTAGGCATAACGGAAACAAACAGTGCTTCTCAAAGTCGATAAAATGCTTCAAGCAATGTGGGGCAGGGTCATAGCTTCATGTGATCTCGATCTTGGCACAAACTCTCGTTTTAGTTCTCTGTCTGATGCAGAGTGATGAGTCACCTTGACTAGTCACTGCTGGGTGCTGGTGTGATAAACGTCAGAGGTTCAATCCTTGTTCAAGTCTCTTAGCCTCCTTTAAGTCCACGGTCCCCAAAGAACCCAAGGGTGGCTGAATGTGAGGTTTGGGCTGATTCAAAACCAGCCCCTCCATTTCAGATAACTAGCCTAAATGTGCTTGTTTATAAATTGCACGTTTTAAATTGCAATGTTCTATGTTCTGTCCCATCATGTTCCCCCTTCCAGAAAAAAAGTCTGACTTGTCGGAGAGTACGCTACTATTTCCAAAATACACGTGATTCCCTGATCTGGCCTGACTTCCAGAGCTGTCCTAATTTCGTGTCATTTTAATGTCTTCTGGAGAAGCATCATGCCCAGGGTCCATTTTTCTGCCTCCAAAGAGTGCACGGTGTTGGGGAATTTAGCAACAAAGAAATGATAATGATCTTAATACCTGCCGTGGCCTGGGACTAGGTTCTGTGCAAAAGAAGCAGAAATGGTTGTAGTAAAATCCAGACTAGGACCCCCGAGAGTCCCTACAAAAGGAAGAGAGATTTATCTCCAGTCCTTTGGATTTTGTTTTTCGTTTTCTCTTAGCTACTTTTATTCTGTCTCAGGTCAAGAGATTTAATCAGTCAACAGGGCAAAATTGGGAAACTGTCTAAAATATACAGTGTCTTCCTACAGTAGACATCCATCAAAAGTCTAGGAAAGAATGTCCCGGACTGAGGTTAAGGACTGTGGCAAAGCCTGGCTAGCTACTCACTGAACCCATTTCCTTCTAGGCAGACAGTTACTTCATTTCCCTGGCTCCTCTGTGGTCAGGCAAGGTCATGTGGCTGAGTTATGGTCAAGAGAATGTGGGCAGAAATGAAATGTACCTTTCCAGTTCCAGCCCGTGAAAAGGTTGAGTATTTCATCCCCTCTGTTCCTCCTTCCTTCGGTGGCAAGCTTGGAAGCTATACATTGAAGCTGGAGAAACTACAAGTTGGAAGGAGGTTGGATTCCTGGAAGAGAACTGCCTATGCAAAAGGAGCAACCATTCTGGGCTTTGTATGACCAAAAAGTATTTTTTTTTATTATGTTAAGTCACTAATAATATATTGTCTGCTACAGCAACTTATAACCTTAACTAATACCAGCCTTATAAGACTGTGTATACCATGAAAACTTTCAAGGGTTTAAAACCCTAATGCCTTTCTATGTTTCATTGGCTAAATGGTATAAAGGGAAACTGTAATTTTTGTGTGAGAATTTTAGTTTCTCAACCTCTCATTACTAGTCACCAAGTAATGTCATGAAAACCTGAAGTTTCTTGATTGAAAAAGATCCTAAGTGCAAATCATCATTAAGATAGAGTAGGGGAGAGAAGGAGGCCCCCCCCAATAGTGTATTTAGTGGGAAATACCATTGTGGATGCCTCAGAATCAACCTATTCTTCTCTATTTTAGATACGTACTTTGCCTCGGACAGAGGATTAGCTGGTGGCCAGTCCTTGCTGATTACTGTGTATAAAAAAGTCACATGCACTTTTGGGCTTTGGATGTCTCCATGGGAAACGTTAAGTAAGGGATTCAGCTAACTGCTTAGATAATTAAAGGAGAAACTCCATTTGTGTTCCTGCTATTTGGGTAGCATTGGCTTGAATTACCCAGCTTACTCACCTCTGTATTAGATGGTGTCTAGACAGAACCTTAGTATATGTGATAATATAAAACCACTCATTTATCAAAAGAATAGGAAAGGAACCCTAGATTTTGGACTGTACAGGTATCAATCAAAGGAAGTGATTCTAACTCCAGTGTTTGAACCAAAATAATTCTCTAGGTAATCTATTTGGCCCCAAATCTGGTCAGTGAGCATTCATTTACATAGTTGATGCTTAAGACACAATTAATTAACCAAATGCTAACTATTTGGAAGGCTGGGTTGGGGGCCTGTGGCTAACATAGGAGGGATAAATTGCAGGAGATGGAGGAGGGAAGCAGTATTTTCTGAATGCAGTCATTGAGATGGGGCTTCGAAGGCTAAATAGGGATTAGGAGATAAAGAATAGGTATAAGTGCAGGGCACCTGGGTAGCTCAGTCAGTTAAAGCATCTGATTTCGGTATAGGTTATGATCTCAGAGTCTTGGGATCAAGCCTCACATCGGGCTCCATGCTTAGCAGGGAGTCTGCTTGGCACTCTCTCCCTTTCTCCATCTTCCCCTCCTTCTGCCCCTTTCCCCACTCATGTTTGCTCTCTTTCTCTCTCAAATAAATAAATACCGTCTTAAGAAAAATAGGTATAAATGGGTTGTGGGAAGAGATGAAGGCCTTCCAGATGGAGGAGATATCCTGAGCATACATAAGGGAGGGACCAATGCCTGGTGAACAGTTGATGGGATATTGCCAAAGCTCCCATTGAACGGGGTCATTCATCCCATCAACATATATTGCTTGGGGTTGGGGACAGGGTCCTATCTTCATGGCATTTGTATTCTACTGAGGAAGACAGACCAATAACCAAGGAAGCAAGTATATAATTCCAGGTGGTGATGAGTACGGTGAAGAAAAATGGTGTGGAACAGGGGAGTAGAGAGAGTTACCCACAAAGAAATGGGTGATATTTTAGAAAGGGTTTACTGTTGCTGGCAGGTGTTCAAAGGGTCATTCCCGCATGAATTCCCATTCCAAGATGTTCTGAGTCCAAAGTTCATCTGGGCCCTGAGTTTGGTTCTGAACCACTTCTGAGAGATGAGTGGGTGGCAGAAAGTACAAGGGCACTTGTGTCTGTCTGGGGTCAGGAGCAAGGAAGGTCTTATGTGGTGGTCAAGGGATCAAAACAGGGAAAGGTTGCAAGCTTCTGGGGAACCAGAGAAAGTTCTAATTGTTTTCTTTCAATTTGAAGATAGATTCTTTCCTTGTTGATGAGGCTAAGAAAAATTTTATCGGTGCCAATTTTGAATTATCTGGTGATTTTAAACATGATCTTAACTTGTTCAATGAACAATACATGCCCCTTCCATTAATCGTTCCTGTTTGCACAGAAACCAGTCATCAACTATGTAAATTCAGCCCCTCAGATATTCTCAGTGAATAGAACCAGGGATTTTCCAACGAAGGGACAGAACTCTCAGTTTTAATTTTAGGATAGGCGATGTTGCTGTAAAATAGTGACACCATAATATAAGCAAATTTTGATTAAAAAAAAATCACTTCCTCACTTCAGGGATGGAGAGCCTCTCAGAGGGATAAAGGAGAGGGATCCCATTCCCCGAGAGGCTTCATTCCCCAGCCCTGCCAAAGGCAGCATGGGATGAGTAAACAGAGTTCTGGGGTCCAGGTAAGGAAGGACGTCTTTCCAGATGGAATGTTTTGAGTACTTCCCAAGTCAAGCAGGAAATAAAATCTCAGAAAGATTTAGTGTGAGCAGGCCCTCTGTTGGGGAGTGTGTCTATTTAATACTTCCTCCTCAGATCCTGGCCCATCAGTTTTGATTTGCCAGCAGGCAAAGGAAGCCAACCTGAGGAAGAATTCCTTGTACTGGCACAAGGGCTGAGAGTACTTAGCTTCCATTTGCATACTCAGTTTCCCCATCCGCCCTAAGCTTTCGTGCTCAAGTTCACCAAAACCAAAGTTTCCAGGCTCTCTTAGGCTTGTTAAGCTTTTTCTTCATCTTGAAAGTGGAGAATTGAGGCAATTATTTGGATAATATCTAAGTTTGATGGGTAATATCTAAAATGACTGAGGAAGGATCCTAGTAATACTGTGCTTATTTGTTTTGTCCTTTGGTAGCAATAATCTCTGCCCACAACCTTCAGAAAACATTAAATTAATAAGATAAAACACCCTATTGTTGTTTCATCCTGTCAAATTGCCCAGCTTTGAGGACCCTTTGTAGTGAATTGCTTTATTTCCAGGAAGAACACAATTCATTATTTCATCTTATTTTTTTAAAAGACTTTTATTTATTTGTCAGAGAGAGAGAGAGAGAGCGCACAAGCAGGGTACGTGGTAGACAGAGGCAGAGAGAGAAGCAGGCACCCTGCTGAGGAAGGACTCCCGATGCGGGACTCGATCCCAGGACCCTGGGATCATAACCTGAGCTGAAGGCAGCAGCTTAACCAACTGAGCCACCTAGGCGTCCCTATCATTTCATCTTAATTTTACCTTTTGTTTTTCCTCTATGGCCATAATATCCAGACACATCCCCCACTACTACTCATAAACACCCCTGTTAAAGGGTGAAGAGGGACAAATGTGACTTTGAATAAAAATAGAGGATTTCATTTTTCTTAACTTCATTGCATAAGACTGGGAGACTTTATTAGCAGTGATGAAGGTTTAGGATACTTAAATTGAGTATTATACATTAGGAATTGCAATTCTGTATACATTTTCTCTTGCAAGTACATTCTGACTACTCTTTTCATTTCTAGGGATACTTCTGGCCACTCAATTATAAACATCAAATATTTCCATGCATATGATAGCAAAAAAGAGGTTGGTTTTTTTTTTTTTGTTGTTGTTGTTTTATTAAGAAAATTGGTGATCATCCCACCAGCCTAGCATGGAAGTGACAGAAGGGAGAAGGATGGTTAAATCACAGATATGATGATTTTTTTCATAAAGCCATTTTGGTAAAATAAGAAATGAGTTAGCCGGGGCGCCTGAGTGGCTCAGTGGGTTAAAGCCTCTGCCTTCGGCTCAGGTCATGATCTCAGGGTCCTGGGATCGAGCCCCGCATCGGGCTCTCTGCTCAGCGGGGAGCCTGCTTCCTCCTCTCTCTCTTTGCCTGCCTCTCTGTCTACTTCTGATCTCTGTCTGTCAAATAAATAAATAAAATCTATATATAAAAAAAAAAGAAATGAGTTAGCCAGTGGAGTCATTCAAATGTAAGTACTGACCTATTAACTATAGTTAGATTTTTTTCCAAAGCTATTCCTGTCTCTGATAAAATTTTGTATCTAAAAAAACTGATGTTACACAAAAAATTAAAAATATTATACGTCCAGGGCACCTGGGTGGCTCAGATGGTTAAACATCTGCCTTCAGCTCAGATCATTATCCCAGGGTCCTGGGATCAAGTCCCACATCGGGCTCCTTGCTTCTTGGGGAGCCTGCTTCTCTCTCTGTCTCTTTCTTTCTCCATCTCTTATGACTAAAGAAATAAAATCTTAAAAAAATTACATGTCCAGATTAAACTTAGATATTCAAATAAATGGGTCTGTAGATTGCATGTTGGCAAAGAGGTAAGTTTTTTTTTTTTTAAGATTTTTTATTTATTCATTTGACAGAGAGAGAGAGAAAGACAGGGAGAGAGGAAACACAAGTAGAGGGAGTGGGAGAGGGAGAAGGCGGCTCCCCACTGAGCAGAGAGCTCAGTTCGGGGCTCAATCCCAGGACCCTGGGATCATGATCTGAGCCAAAGGTAGATGCTTAAAGACTGAGCCACCCAGGCACCCAAGGAGGCAAGTGCTTGATAAAGTGTATAGTTGCTGTTTCACCCTCATGGGAAATTGAAAGTATTATAAAATCTTAGCATCTGATATTCAAAAGTTGTATTGGATTGAGCAGACCATCTTTTCTAAGAAAAGTGCCAGTGTCATTTCTACACCATATCAACAAAATTGTAACAATCACAGCAGGAAAATGAGTAGCCAATAGGATGCTGATAATTATAGTGCAAAGTCAAGCAGACCCCACACAGTAATCGGAAAAGCCATTCTTCCCAAGTTATGGATATGAAAGGCTTGGTTGTAGTTTATTTTAACTTACTCAAATTCCTTCTTCATAATTTAATTTAAACTTAGCAGTTGCCCATTGGGGATCTCCTTTCTCACTGAATGGAGTTCACCTATTACAGATGCTCTGAAAAACTGAAGTATTTATTATACCCCGTCCATCCCAAGAGACACGGGTTACTAGAGAAATGGCAGTCCCTGGGTCTGATGTCTCCTTTCAAATCAAGTAATATAATCAGTAGTGTGATAATGAACTCCTAATGACACTCCGTACTTCAAAAAGGTTATATAGAAGGGCAGGTTGAAGGGAGAGGCTGTTGTGAACACAGGTACTTTGTGAGGGTATGGAACACTTGGCTATCAGGCACCTATGGGCTGTGAATTTCTAATGAATATAGAGACCCATCATGTTCCCATCACCAGTGGTAAGCACAGTGTCTGACACCTAGTAGGTCTCTGATATACATTTTCCAAATTGAATTAAAAAGAAACATTCTAAGTCCCAATTATGCACTGAGTATAATACAGGTACTGATAACATATCTGTTCTGGGCCATCTTTTCCTCCAAAGGATGGAGCAGAACCTCTGAAAACTTAATCCTGGCCATCTCAGCATTGAGCTTGGCCACAGTCAATCTCTTTCTTGGGATTCTTGCCCTCTGTCTGTGTCTAGTTTTGCTCTTACATTTATATGCTAATTTTAGTGCCACCAATGTCTGAAAAAGTTGCCCCCGTGTCCCCAGTCATCACTTCATGTCTCACGGAGTGATGGGACAATCTGATGGGAGGGAGGAAACTGAAGTGACTACAGATCATCACACACCTGTGATTCTGGTCCCTGGGGCAGCAGCTTCAGCATCACTTGGGAGCTTATGAGACGTGTAACAAGCATTTCTGAGCCCAAAGCTGTCAGCAGCCTGTTCTCACCATCCCCCCAGGTGATTCTGATACAGGCTCAAATCTGAGAATCATGTCTCTACATAAGGGAAAGGATAAGGGGTGTATATGTGTGTGTGTGTGTGGGGGGGTGCGGTGTGTCTGCGCAGAGGGAATTTGAAAGGGAACCGAAGATGGAATTCTGGTAAATGCAGGCAGGCATGCAGACCTCACAGAAATGGGGAGTAAGAACAGAGAGAAAAATAAAAAAAGAACCAGAAAAGAAGAGCATCTCCATAATTAAGACAAGACTTCAAAGAGAGGAAGAGGTGGAGAGGTCAGTCAAATCTAGGACAAGAGGACAGGCAGCAAACACCACCGTTTCAGGAAAATCTGCAGCCACGGAAGAGACGCAACTCTTTTGTGGGCTGGTTGAAGAGGATGAAGGGGGAAGGGAAAGCTAAAAAGGATGCGGGAAGAGAACAGTTCATCACTGAGAAAAGGGGCTGTGCCTGTAGCAGGTGGGAATGGAGAGAATCAAGCACAGAGGAGTGAAGGAGACAAGGGTCATTTCTTTGTGGAGCAAAGAGGGAAAGAGAAGATTCTGTCTTTCCACAAGCATTTGCTGAGCACCTGTACCTGCCCAGCACTGTTCTCAGTGTAACGAAGTAAAACAAGGCAAAACGTTTGTTCACCTGGAGTTTACATTCTAAGAAAGGAAAACAAAAAACAAGGCGATATCTACTGCATTTGTCAGGTGCTTCCAAATGCCATGAAGACAAGAGCGAGGTAAGGAGAACGAGAGGGACAAGGAGGGAGCGTAGTTTAATATAGGGCCACTCCCCTAACAGGCTATTGTTAGGTAAGGACGCTAGGGACATGCGGGAGGGGCCACACAGATACTAGTCAGCAATGCTGGGCTGGAGAGGCCGGCGAGGGCACAGTGCCTCTGCAGGCGTCGTTCCCTGCATTCTAGGAAGAGCGAGGAAGCCAGCTTCTTGGAGTAGATAAAGCGAGGGAAAGAGGGAGGGAAAACAGAAGACCTTATCATGAGAAGACTTGAAGACCATGGTCTGGGCTTCACACTCAGCAGGATGGGAAGCGGTGAAACGTTCTGCGAGGGGGGTATTCCGAGTTACACTTTTAGAAAAAAAAATTACTCTGGCTTCTGTATGGAAAACAAGTCCTATAAAAGAAAAGAGTGGAAGTGGAGAGGATATCCCGGAGGCCACTCTGGTAACATGGGTGGAGCTGACCCAGGGAGAGCTGAGGCTCGCAAGAAGAGACCAGATTCTGGACACAGAGCAAAGGACGTGTTGTGGGATTTGCTGGTGGAGCAGGTACAGGTCTGAGAGAAAGGTAGAGCTCTCCTGTGAGTAAAAGCTTGACAATCTGGAGAAGGGCAGAAAGCAGATGACTTAAAATAATAGTAATAATGGGGGCACCTGTGTGGCTCAGTCGGTTAAGCGGTTGTCTTTGGCTCAAGTCATGATCCCAGAGTCCTGGGATTGAGCCCCACATCGGGCTTCCTGTTCAGTGGAGAACCTGATTCTCCCTCTTCCTCTGCCTGCCACTCTGCCTATTTGAACTCTCTCTGTCAACTAAATAAATAAAATCTTTTCATGGGGTGCCTGGGTGGCTCAGTGGGTTAAAGCCTCTGCCTTCGCCTCAGATCATGATCCCTGGGTCCTGGGATCGAGCCCCACATCGGGCTCTCTGCTCAGCAGGGAGCCTGCTTCCCCCTCTCTCTCTGCCTGCCTCTCTGCCTACTTGTGATCTCTGTCTGTCAAATAAATAAATAAAATCTTTTAAAAAATAATAATAATGGTAACTGTTAGGTTTATTGAGTATTTCCTATTTATCAAGTGTCGCACTAAGTTTGTTACCTGTATGATGTCATTTACTCCTACGGACAACCCCCATTAAAATTAAGGGACGGAGGCTAAGCAAGGGTAAGCAGTTTGCCCGTCATGGAGCGAAGGCACTTGGGGACCGGGCCCCATGCCTCCTGGCTGCAGAGAACATACCCTTAATCCTCCCTGACATACGACTCTATTTTCTTCTCAGAGTGCAGAAAGGGAGAGTGGGGAAGGAAGGCCAAATTGGCATTTCAAAAAGAATACTGACGGATGTATTGAAAAACATGCATGCAAGATTTAAATAAATAATAAAAAGACACCTGTTGCTGGTGCTTTCCTTTAGGGGGGTTGCTATGATTTGGGACCCGGCCCTGTCTCCTGTTTGCGCCAAGTGGAGGCGAAGCAAATGGCAGAGCTGAGGTCTTCCTGGACCTCTTCCAAAGTGATGTCAGTTACGGAGGGTCCCCGGTACTAAGTGACCCCTTCAGCTGCCTCCCGGGTGTGGAACGCATTGCTGGCCTCCACTCCTCTGAGATAAGCATTCCCTTGGCCTGGTTTAGCAGAAACTCTGACCTGAAACGGAGTAGGCCGGCAAGATGGAAGTTGAATCGTGATGTATTTATTAAGCCGAGCACTGGGTTTGACCCTCAGAGGCACAGCAGATTAATTCAAGACACATTTCTTGCCCTTAAGGGGCTTAGAGCCCTGATTTGGCTTAGGGACCACTCAACAACCATGAGGATGGAGAAACCAAATCTCCACTCTGGGCTCATGGCACTGCATGATGGGACAGGTCAGGAGATTAGAAGGGCCATGGTGCACGTGGAATGAACGCCTGCACGGCCCGCAGCTTCTCAGCCTGTGTGCCCGAACTCCACAAGCAGCCCGGCTGCGAGGGAAGGTGACCGTTTGTGCATAAATGTTGTCATTTCACAGAGACTGCTATTTCATCTTTGAACCTTGGCTTCAAAGGAAGCCTGACCTTATTCCTGTGGCTTGCCTTTCTTTGAAGCCTATGGCTTTGCATTGCAGATTAAAGTGAAGATATTCATCAAGGTACAGATCTGGCCAACTGCTCTCCAAACTCAACCCGAAACAAAGCCTTGAAAGGCTGCAATCACAGTTGCAGTGGAGTGGGCTAAACATGAAGGCTTGGAGCCGTGCTCTCTTGCTCAGATCCTGTAAGGCAGCTCCGGAATGACACAGTGTGCCCCTTTGAGCTCCAGACAACTTTATCCCGAGAATCCGTATATCTCGGCAGAGACGGGTGAGTTAATGCAATGTTCTCAACCTGTCCTATTCATTTTATTTAAAGCAGAAATTGTCGTCAATGAGACCAGCATGAACACTCACTGGTGCCTTTGAATTCTTCAAAAGATGTGTCAGATAGAACCATCTGAAACTTGGCAGATGATTCAGTCAATTTTCTCTTCTACTACTTTCCTTTGTTGACCCCTTCAAAAAGAAATTGTCCTATCTTTCCCCCGGGTTCTCCCATCTTGACTCTAAGAAAACAGGCTTCATACATTGCCTTCTCTGTTCTTTCTTTCTCTCTTTTCCCTATTAAGATGGCAAGAGGAGGAAAGTGATAAACTTTAAGTGGGAGGTAAAAAAAACAATAAGCAAGTAATTCTTTAATTATTAGGTGAAAAGAGAGAACCAAAGGAGATATCGGCCACCTCAGAGGAAGAAAAATGGATAATAGATGATTATCAAAGAACAAATGATCGTCTCTTCCAATGTGATTTTTCTGCAGATTTTCAGTTGTGATCAGATAAATGAAGTGAGTTCTGTCTGTGATGAAGTGGGAAACCAATCCAGAGGAGAGAAGGGAATGATTGTCAGGTTCACTACACATAAATCAACTGCTTCTGACAGCATATACACTAAAGGGCTTAAGAAACCAATGATCCTTGGGGCGCCTGGGTGGCTCAGTGGGTTAAAGCCTCTGCCTTCGGCTTGGGTTATGATCCCGGGGCCTGGGATGGAGCCCCACATTGGGCTCTCTGCTCAGCAATGACCTTGCTCCCCGCTTTCTCTCTGCCTACCTCTTTGCCTACTTGTGATCTCTGTCTGTCAAATAAATAAATAAAATCTTAAAAAAAAAAAAAAAAAGAAATCAGTGATCCTTACTGAGACATAGGCTAATTTTCAGGTAACTTTCCTGGTTATTTATCTTTAAGATAAGACCAAAGGAAAATTCTGGTCATTGTAGGACAATTCATTTAACTTGTGTTTTAACTTAAATCTTAAATAATTGTTTTCCATTAAGAGAAGCGTGGAGTACAATGAGATACAACCTTATACCAGTTAGAATGACAAAAATTAACAAGACAGGAAACAAATGTTGGCAAGGATGTGGAGAAAGGGCAACCTTCTTACACTGTTGGTTGGAATGCAAGCTGGTACAGCCACTCTGAAAAACAGTATGGAGGTTCCTCAAGAAGTTAAAAATGGAGCTACCATACAACCTAGCAATTGCACTACTAGATATTTACCCCAAAGATACAGATGTACTGAAAAGAAAGGGCACAAACACCCCAATGCTCACAGCAGCAATGTCCACAATGGCCAAACTGTGGAAGGACCCAAGATGCCCTTCAACAGATGAATAAATAAAGAAGATGTGGTTCATATATACAATGGAATATTACTCTGCCATCAGAAAGGATGAATACCCACCATTTTCATCGACATGGATGGAACTGGAGGGGATTATGCTAATTGAAATAAACCAAGCAGAGAAAGAAAATTACCATATGGTTTCACTCATATGTGGAACATAAGGAATAGCACAGAGGACCATAGGGGAAGGGAGAGAAAACTGAAGGGGAAGAAATCAGAGAGGGAGACAAACCATGAGAGACTCTGGACTCTGGGAAACAAACTGAGGGTTACAGAAGGGAGGGGGGAGGGGAGATGAGGTAGCAGGTGATGGATATTAAGGAGGGCACTTGTTGTGATGAGCACTGGGTGTTATATGCAATTAATGAATCCTTGAATACTACATCAAAAACTAATGATGTACTGTATGTCAGCTAACTCAACATTGAAAAAAAGAAAAAAAAGAAAGAAAAAAAAGAAATGCACAAAGTTCAGGGTCCCTGTGGGGCTAAGTGTCTGCCTTCTGTGGGTCATGATCCCAGGGTATGGGATCAAGCCCTGCTTTGGGCTCCCTGCTCAGTGGGGTCATCTTCTTCTCCCTCTGCCCCTCCCACTGCTCATGCTCTTTCTCAAATAAATAAAACAAAATCTTAAAAAAGGAGAAATGAATAAATTTCAATAAGATCATTAATAATGGCTTTGTGAGCAGCCACTGGTTCCAGACTAGTTTTTTCATACAACCAGACAGTTCATATGGGCACAGATGCAGCTTTATTTCCAGCTTCAGGTTTAACAGGTTGAAAGATTTCTACTTATCCATATCCACATCCTTTAAGTTACCAGCTCCTCCCACAAATCGGGGTCTGGTCATATGCCTGGTTTTGGCCAAAGGACTATAAGCAAGGTGGTGTCACTTCCAGGCTGAAGTTTCTCTGTTCCCTGCCATGGGGACCGTGGAGGCTAGAAGTAGGCTTAATTGGTGCTTCTTTGGAGGACAGCTGTGTGGAGAGTTATCTAATTTGTGTTAGACTTGGTGTGAGCAAAATAAAACTCAGTTCTGTTAAGCCATAGAGATTTTCAGGGTTTGTTTGTGGTGGCATAACTTTGCTTATCCTGACTAATCCAGGGCCTTGGAGGACACCCAGTCTTACCTGACTTCCATCATAAGAATCTTTCCTACAGCATCCCAGAGATGTAGTCCAAATACTTCTCCCCTGATAACTAAACATCTCAATAATAGTAGCAAATAATGGCAGCAAACAATTATATGATGCTTACTAAATAATTGTTTTCAGACATAATTTTAAGTATTTTGTATAACTTAATTTACTTGATTCTCAAAAAAGCATGAGCTCATCAGTATTATTTTCCTCATTTTATAGCTGGATGAATTGAAGCACAAGGAAGTCACTTGCCCAGAGCTGAACAGATAAGTTAAATCACTTGCCTGGGGCCACAGAGCCATAGGATTCCAGTTTACTTTCAGTTTCTGCTCCTAACCATCGTACCACGTGGCCTCCCTAGATTGAATTTCCATTTCCTTTTCACACCAACTATTCAACAAGAGACAGAATCATAAAACTCCAAAGACGAGGTTGGAAGAGGCTTTGGAAAACCATTAATTACTGTGTTTTACATGAAGGAACAAAATCACTTTGCAAGCCATTTTCCTTAAGTTTTCAAACTGGTGTCCTGGGGGGGGCGCTAGGCTTCAGGAGAAGGGCCTCAGGGGCTGTCAGTACTGAGGTAGGTGTACACGCTACTTCAAACAGCCCAGTCCTGAGGGAGGTCGGGTGGAGCACAGGGATTCTATGGTCCCTTCACCAGTCCTGGGGCTGCGAGATTTTGCTACTTCCATAAATGCACTCTGGAGATTTCCTGGTGGAAAGACCTGCCTTATTCACCATTGTATCCCCACTGTGACATGTAGTAGAAGTCCTAGAAACTATATCTAGAAGATAGAAGGCAAGTTCCAAAAGGCTTTGCTGAAACAATTTTTCAAAAAGAAGATTAAGCTCATTTGGGTTGAACACAGTAGCACACTTTGGCTGTCGTGACCAAATGCAAAAAAAAAAAAAAAAAAGGAAATGGAAAAGAAAAGTTATTGTTTGTGTTTCGTCCACCTATCCTCAAATGGGCAGTGGCCCTACTGTGTGCCCAGGGAAACACAAGTGACAGCCTCAAGCAAGTGCAGGCAAATACACACAACTGTTTGCTTCATTTTAACGTAACTGATTACACAAAATTATCCAGATTAGCTGATCACATTAAGAGGAAATTAGAAAGTTTTCTTTGCTTTAAAAAGGTGTTTCTCTCTCTCTCTCTCTCTCTCTCTCTCTCTCTGTGTGTGTGTGTGTGTGTTGGCAGAAGTTCTAGTACATTATTGTACTATGTATGATTATATATCATGTACAAACTGGGTTTATACAAATTGATTAACAAATTGGGTTACATTAAGAAAAGGTATATATCTGAGAAGGGGGCAGACTGATGAGGCATAGAGAGAAGTCTAAGAAAGGATTTGTGGGAGTTGTCCCCCACTGCAGACCCTCTTACCTTGTGTGGTCCCATCCAGTCCCATGATAAATTTCATTGATCTGATGATTTGCTCTGCTACTGGGGGGCTCATGGATGTAGCATAAACAGCACTGTGTGAGTGAACTCGTAAATAATCCACAAGGTCCTTTAATAAAAGAGGAAACCAAAACAGAAAGCAAGTAAGTCTCAGTGTTGGTGGTGAGAATTTTATCTAGTTTCCTCCCATCCACCAATGCACAAGACATTTGATTCTTGAATGTGGTCTACATTTTCAAGGGGCATCACCAAAATGTTTCTTTTTTCTATCTCTTCTTCTTAGTATCTCCCTCAAAAACCTACAAGGTATACAGAAGTGGGATGCTAAGAATTTGGAGTTGAGGTCTGTAAGGCAAAACCATACAAAGGAGAATGATTTCCCAAATGTTTGTTGAATATCTAGCATGCACAAACACTGGTTTAGTATTTAGGAATATCCAGGAATATAGGATGTGGTTCTTGCCCTTAAGCATCTAACATTAGATTGTGCCTGTGGAAAAGTAATAGGAGGAAAAGTAATAGGATACACAGACCAGTATACGCAACGGGGCTAGAAGATTGCAGATGAAAGAGAGGGGTATTGCTGGCTGGAGCAGACAGGGAAGGCATCAGTGAGGAAGTAGAATTGTCTTAAAGAATGATGACAGATAAAGAGGAAAAGAAAACTTGGGGTGGGGGTAGGGAGTGGCAGAAAGGAAAGGTGGGAAATTAAACGAGAGTGCAGGTTAAGACCAAGTAAATTCTGGTTATGTCTTGGACAGTAGAGAGCTATTGGAATTTTTGTGCAGCACTGCTTGGAGTGTTGACTGACTGCTGGTCTTCGGGTGGTAGGAACGATTCTTCACTTGCATGCCTGACTCCCAAGGCCGAATATAAGGTCCCAGGTAAGTCTATTGAAAACCTTAAGATGTTCCAATAACTCAGGGCCCAGTGGGGAGGGCTGCACTGGAGGTGCTCAGCCATCTATCGGCTGAGCAGACCATCCACTGGCTCTCCTGCTCTGGCTCATGGCTTGGGACCCTAGGGACCCTCTGCAGAAAAGCTAATGGGCTAATGCTAGCTCTCTGCATTAGCAGTGAGTCTATTAAGGATCAGCCACCTTCTCCTCAAGAACAGGGGGACAGTTAAGAATCCCTCTTAGAGGTCTTCTCTGATCATTCCCTCCTAAAAGTGACTGGGAGGAGCCTTACTTTGCGCAGGCGCATCTCCTCCTAAACCCCTCTCATTGGCTACCTCCAAGCCTGGGGCTGTGCCCACCTTTCACTTTCCCACTTCTCTTGGGGAATGGATGGCATGGTCATTCACAGGCATTTTAAACATTCTTAGCTCATCTTCCTCAGTAAAGTGAATGGTCTGTCTCACAGGTGGTTGGTGATGTGATGCATCTATCTGGCCCGCAGAAGGGCCTGGCCAGACCAGGTCCTGACCTCTCTCCCTCCTGTCTCCTTCAATGTGACCTTCATTCTGAATCCCCCCTTCCATGCATTCTTCTTCCCCAACTTCCTTTCTCCCTATTGTCCTTCATTTCACACTCTTCATTTCTTTTCTTCCTTTTCTTCTACTGATTTCCTATTTCCCTCTTTTGTTTCAAATTCATTTAAATCTTTTCTTCTCTCCATTCCCAAGCATTTTCTTCTCCCTTCACCTCCTCTCCCAACCTCTTCCCCTCTCCTCCCTCCTCTTTCTTTCCCTTCTTTCTCTTCCTCTCCTTTTTCTCTTCTCTCCCTACTCCTGGGCCTTCCTCCCTGCTTTCATTTTTTCCTTCCAGCATGTTTGTACAAGGACTTGCTCCAGGCTCTGTTCTAGATGTGGGAGTCTAAGAAGAGAAGGAGGATGGAAAGGCCAGTCCCTGGCGGCCATCATCTACTTACATTAAAATTAAAATTAAATTTCTATCTCTTCATTTGTTTAGTGAATCTCATATAAGCAGTTGGGTGGGTTTTCACTATATCGGAAGCGTATCTGCAGGATGATGGCCTGACTTAAGTCACTGGCCACACAGTATTTGGAAAGCTCACTCTGGAGGAGGCGGAGAGGGGAGCACCTAAAGAGAGAACGGCATTTTCCAGAGTAGTTGAAGATAGGCTCTTCTTCACAGCTCTATGCTCGGTGTTGCTCTAGGAGCAGCAACAAGGGTTTTCTTTGTTTGTTGAGAGTTGGTGCCTCCTGACAATGGTGGGGAAGCCAAGCGGAAGAGAGGGCGTAGGACATCGGTGACACTATGATAGGGACTCATGTGGACCGGGGCTGGAAAAGGGCTGGTTCAAGGAGGTTATCTGGCCTTGAAGGATGGGCAGATCTGATAAGATGGAGAGGAGGGGAGAGGCATGGACCTGTGCTAAAATTGGGAATGAGGACGGCATCTTATCGTCAAAGAATGGAGGTGTCGATTGGGAGTAGAGCGAGAAGCCAGTACTTCCGAGACAAGGTGATCACCGCGAAGGGGAACGTGACCGGAGAGTTACAGGACAAGCTCTGGAAATGGGCTGCTTGGGTTCAAATCCTGGCTCTCCCACTTACTGATACTTGACCACCGGCAAGTTACTAAACCTTAGAGCTGGGCACATGGGTTGGGAGGAGGGGACCCAAACACAAAAACTCCTCCAAATGTCTCTATGCCAGTCCTCTTGTTTGGCCGAGGGCAATGTTCTAAGTTTAGGGAACTACACATGGGGACACCCAGATAGCAAAACAAAGGTTTTCCGCCCAGCTCTTCCTCCATCCTTATTGGAGTAGTAAAGGACGGAGAAGAAAAGAAAGGAGAAGAGCGTTTTAAAGTAAAGAGAACCCAGATTTGATGAAAATTGGCAAGGCCCCGAAGACGTAATAGGGCTCGAAGCTAAGACCACAGCTGATATTCCTTGGCCAGTTGAGGCGTCAGTGTAAGAACTTTACATGGATTAATCTGCCCAATCACTATTTTTATCTCCCTTTTATAGTTGGGATGCCTGAATCACGGAACAGATCAGAAAATTATCCAACCAAAGCATGGTTGGCTAACAAGGATTTGGACCCAAAGAGCCTGACTCTGGAGTCCCTGCCCTTAGCACCACACTATAATTCTTCTCCAGACCAGCGAGCTGGCTTGGCCTGTGAGGGGGGGGAGGCACGGGCTGGATCGCATCAGTATCAAAATGCTTTGGGGCTATTGCTCTTATTTCTTGAAAGTGAGTGAGACCCCCTTGAGAGCAGGGACGGAGTTACACAGTCTTCTGAAATCCACAGCAGCAGTTACCTAGCAGGTGCCTGGTAAATACTGATGATCTAATGAAAAGCAGAGGGGTTTTTAGAGACTGAGGAAGGATGGTGAGGGTCCCTGAAGTATATAGAGAACTGCTAAGCTGCATTCTTAGGAACAAGGACAGAAATATTCTCTTAGTCTTAGGGCATCACTGGCAAAGATCAGACAAAGAAACAAAACAAAGCTTCCTTGGGCTCCTCAAGGGCTCTTCTCAATGTCCCCAACACGTAATCTTCCTTTCCAAGTTGGGAAATTTCATAAAGCCAAGGTCTCCTGCATTCTTAGTTTGAATAAATGCCTCATCAGGGCAGTTATCCTTCCCTTTTAACATTAAGACTCTCTTGCTCACAGTCTTATCTCTTTTAGACTGAGTCCCCTTCCTCTGAGGGTCTGTTTGTGGACGGGGTTAATTTTTTTGCATGCTTCAGAAGGTGGGGCTCCTTAGGTAACTTCTGCAGAACCCCGTTCCTGATTCCCTTCTCGCATTCCGCCACTGGGCACTGGGAGCCATGAATTAAGAGTTGGCTTTGGTCTCTTCGAGGCAAGTCTGGGTTATGTCTTCCTTCAGAGTGGGTTAGAGGTCTCCTCCTACTGAGGTTTCCAAGTCCATTTGTAAGTTCAAAACCCTGATTATTTTCTCTACCCATAGGCCTGGAGTTCAAGGGCAAGGGTGGTTTGCTGAGGAAATCAGACAGGAGGCTCTTAGAATAAACATCTTGGTGTTCATACCGTGACCCCCATTTACTTCAAAGGGCTGTTAAATGCAGCCGGGGCTGAGGCTGGCTCCTGCGAGGGGCCTGACTTTGTCTGGCGCCCAGGCTTCTGGGGCTGATGCTCACCCCAAACTTGGCTGCCCTGTCTGACTTCCCTCCTCCAGCATTCCAGCCCCGCGGCCTATCAGTCATGAAGGCTACCTTTGCTCCACTCATTTGCAGGTCTCTGCTCAGCCTGGGGAGGCTATGAAAGCCAGTGGTTAGCAGCAGGCATACCAAGGGACATAGGATACATGCCTGAGAAACATTTGGTCTCTGCAAAGCAGGGTCTTTAGAAAATACCTTCTCTGCCACTGGACTGACACAAAGTGTAAAATAAACATAAATCTAGCTTCATCTGTTCAGGTTTGCTCTAAAGAAGACATTCATGGCATGGAGCCTTTGTCAGGTAGAAAGAAGTAATGACCTCAGAGGTCTTGAAAGGACAGAGCGTTCCAAGTTGGGTTGTTCACAGATCATCTACAGTAGCTCCAAACTCAAAGTGAACAAAATTGCAAAATCTTGCTGGCTCTGGAGAGACCGTTTTGCCTGTTTCCCTAAGGTGGGGAGAGAACTTCAAGGCCAGGGCAATAAATTCCAACAAGCAGAAATTACTTTGTTGGACATTCTGTGACAGGCAGCCCAAGGCCAAGACAAAATCTCTACTCTCTGAGATACTATCTTAGCAAATCAACGTTTTCTCCCCTTGTTTGTTTCCGAACACTTCTCCTTTTGTGACATATCTGGTTGTTAATATACATATTCCTGACCTCGACTAGCTCGAGAAGACTTCTAGAGCTATATATAGAGGAATATAGTTCCTCTACTACTAATGCTAACACTGACATATAAAAAGAGAGCCAGACAGTTTTATCTTTTTCTAGATTTTTGGACCCAAGTAACTACTTTCAAATTTCAAGATTTACTAAGATCTGCATGAACATAGTGAAATTGAAATTATTAGGGTTTCAGGAAAATGTAAAATCCCAGTGTGTGTGCTTTTACATTTTTATGGTTCATTTTGTTGCTTTTGTACCCATTGGTTAGAATCCTGGATATTTTGCAGTTACTACCCCCCCTCCCATCACACAAATTGAGATATACGTTCTAAAACATCCAAGAAAAAAATACGATAAAATGCTATAAAAACTGTACTCTAAATATTTAAATAACCAAGTAGAAAGATTTCTTTCAAATTAAAACTGTTAGCATTTGTCCAATCCTCTGTCCTTTCAGTTAAAAAGCATAGTTTAAAACAAACTCAAAGTCAACATTTTTTTGCAAAAATAATTCAAAATCCAGGGGAATAAAACTATGACTTAAATGGAAACTACACATAATTTAAAATTAACATAACTTAAAAAGATAAAGGTACAGATGAGCAGATGCAAAAATTCCATTAACTCTTGGGCTTATCAAGTCAGAAGGAAACCTGTTACTCATCAAAACCGTTCCAGATAGGTGTGCATTTGACTGATTTTGAAATCAGGGAACGACGCATGTAAACACTTTCCCAAGTGGCCTCCAGTCTCTGGCTCACCCTTCGTGTCTTGAAACTGCCCTATGTTTTCCAGGTTTTGTATCTATCTTGCTCTTCGAGGGCAGTTAAGGCTCTCTTTGGTTAATGGCCCTCTGCCAAAGACTCTAATTCTTGCTGCCATCTAGTGGTATATTTGGAGACTGCAGTGTAGTATGGAGGGGGAAGAGAAGACAAAGGCTCCTGGAAAGGGAAAGGGAGGAGGAGGCTTAGGAATGATGAAGTTCTTTGCATCCAAGCATGTAGAGAATGAATATTTTTTTTAAAGATTTTTATTTATTTATTTGATAGACACAGAGAGATTACAAGTAGGCAAAGAGGCAGGCAGAGAGGGAGGGGGAAGCAGGCCCCCTACCCCCAGCAGAGAGCCCGATGTGGGGCTTGATCCCAGGACCCCGAGATCATGACCTGAGCCGAAGGCAGAGGCTTAAACCACTGAGCCACCCAGGCGCCCCGAGAATGAATATTTTAAAGAGCAAGGAAATAAACAGATCTACACATTTTTCTGAATTGTGATTAATGTGAATAATGATTTTCCACGATTGCCCAGTATCTACCCCAAATGAATACAAGTTACATAGACAAGAATAAATACACTTTTAAAACAGTCCTAGTGGCTTGGGGATGGATAGGAAGAGAGAGCCAGAGTGAGCTGGTCCCAACTTCAGACCAGTCATGAGCCTTTGTTTAAAGTGGATATCCGATGAAGGAACTCCAAGGGGAAAATATGACATGTACCAAATTTGACAACATTTCAAGGATCCGCTCACTTTAGTTTATTCAGGTGCCCTTGGTTCAGGAAACAGAGTTACGCTTGGTTAAAAATTTTGTAGTTCAGAACTGCTGCTAAAGTAATCACAAAACCACAAGCTCACAAAGCCATGTAGCCCGGATAAGGGACCTCCTAAATTTGAGAACCTCTGATCCCTCTGCTTCCACCGCTGAGGAAGGAACATTTAACCTTTCACCAGATTCAGCTAAATTTTGTAGGATCCTAAGCATTCCCGATGTTTTTAGCATTACGCAGCTAATTCCCACAGGCCAGTGGAGGGAGGATGGAAAACAGTGCTTTGAGCTCAGAAGAAAGTAATGCTTGTTGAAGGGTCAAGACCACTGTAAACCCTGAACATTTGAAGCATTTGTGCCTCTCATGGTCACAGTGAAATCTGTTGTTTTAAATCATAGGATTTCAATTGGCCAGACTGTCTCCTGCTGCAGTCCCTGAGTTGTCTAACTGGTTTATCAGGAGTCTGAACTCTTGTTCCTGCGGGTAACAATGAGTAAGGAATTGGGAATTTTGGAGAAGCTGTGATGCCACCTGCATGGTGTGGATTTGGGTCTGGTGTGTCTCCTTGGTGGAACCAACATCACTGTCACAAGTCACTTTGGGACAGGTGTAGATCTGTGTGAGATAGCTATTAGGATTTCGATATGGGGCAGACCACTGGCTTCTTTATCCCTCAAAGCCAGGTTTGAATTTTTCATTTTCTTTTTCTCCCTGGCTCTTCTCTCCTTTCTTTAGTTTCTTTTAAACCTTTATTGGTTTATATGGGCAACCACTTTGATGATATTGGCTCAAAATGACTGGGACAATACTCAATAGTCTGATCCTATCAGATCAGAATTTTAAGTCCTATAGATGAGATATGAGAGGGGCATCTGGCTGGCTCGGTTGGCCCAGCATGCGATTCTTGATCTCAGGGGTCATGAGTTTGAGCCCTACACTGGGGGGTTGAGATTACTTAAAGGAAGAGAAAGAGAAAGAAAGAAGGAAGGAAAGAAAGAAAGGAAGGAAGGAGGGAAGGAAGGAAGGAAGGAAGGAAGGAAGGAAAAAATCTTAAAAAAAGGTATTAGAGGGTGACCCAATTTGATCTATGGCTTATCCAACATGCGGAGAGAATTATTTTGCACAGAAAAACTCTTAGAAGGGTGTTTCTGATCTTGCCACAATTTTGATGAAAACTCTTAAAACCCAGAACTTGTAGCAGAGTCAACCTCATTTTTTGCCCACTGTTGCTGTTATCTACTTTATGTTTTTCATGCCCCCAAACCAAACTACTGACAGCTCTGTAACCTTCCCTTATCATTTCTGGTGTTTGGTATACATTATTACCTCTTTTTAAAATATACCCTCCCCCCATCTTCTGCCTTTGAGAATGATATTTATTCTAAGACTCCTTAGCTACTACCTGCAGAGTTAACTATCTCTCTCCTTGTATCAAGTCTTCGCCTAGGTACACTGCTAGTGTTGTCATTTTATTATAATGTGATTACGTATCACACGCTTCCCTTCGCCATTAGAGGGCGAGTTCTTTGCCATTCTGGACCTATTTGGCCTTGGACTCACTGTATCAAGGCTGCCATGATCTACTGAAGTGTGCTGAACTGAGCTGAAGCTCTCAGGGTATCCACAGAAGCCTGCAGACTATGTCCCCAGAGTTTTCAGATTTGATTTGATTTGATTTTTTAAAAGATTTTTATTTATTTATTTGACAGACAGAGATCACAAGTAGGCAGAGAGGCAGGCAGAGAGAGAGGAAGGGAAGCAGGCTCCCTGCTGAGCAGAGAGCCCAATGCAGGACTCGATCCCAGGACCCTGGGATCATAACCTGTGGCTTTAACCCACTGAGCCACCCAGGCATCCCAGAGCTTTCAAGATTTTAAATAGACACAGGGATCCCTGGCTTACCTTCCTTCCAGCTATGTAACCTCCTGAGGCTCCAAAGCTTTTGGTGAATGTGCCCATAAGCACATCAACATCTCGAGGGTCCAGTCCAAAGAATTCTACAACACCCCGGCCAGTTGGGCCCACAGACCCAATACTGTGAGCTTCGTCTATGTAGAGGTAAGCCTTGTATTTCTTCTTTAGAGCCACAATCTGAGGCAGACGCACGATGGAACCTTCCATGCTAGGGCAGAAAGAGAAATGCTTGTCACTTGTGTACACTTTCCTGGGAAGCCCTGTGATGGTCTTCCCTCCAATCCTTCTCAGACAACCTGTCCTGACACCAGTCAGTGGTGACAGGGACACACAATTCCTTTCTTCCTAAGGCATAACTTAGTTGGTTAAGACAACCCTCTCAATCTTGTAAAGCTGATCTGGCATTATTTTACTTGGAAAAAAAAATTATGTTTGATAGGTTAAAGTGCTCTGAGTTGTTATAGCTAATTCCCAAATGAACAATGACCTTACTGTGTTGTTGATCAATTTATTTGTAAAGTCAATTAGTGTAACTAGACTGACCATTTTGGATTCTAGGTATTTTGCTAGTTTTAATGAAATTGCTCTATGGTAATCTGTCTTTGTCAGCCTGCTGCTGTCTATTTGACCAGTTCTATGACATAGACTTTGAATTGGCAAAGATTAA
This sequence comes from Neogale vison, assembly GCF_020171115.1. Taxonomy (NCBI): domain Eukaryota; kingdom Metazoa; phylum Chordata; class Mammalia; order Carnivora; family Mustelidae; genus Neogale; species Neogale vison. Next base: position 38,420,601 of record NC_058098.1, on the reverse strand, counting down.
AGGTAAGAATTAAAAACACACAAAAGAACTTTGCTTAAGACACATAGTATTAGTGAAAGCACAAGAGAAAGTTCTTAGAATCTCTTGTTCACTGCTCAGCATCTGGTAATGTCCCCTCTTTCTGTTCATTTAGGGGAAATTGTTCTCATTCTTGAGCGAGCACCCAAATCCCTGGATAGTTTGTTAAAACACAGATTACTGCTCCCCTTCTGCCCTGCTCCTGAGTTTTTGATTTGGAAGTTCTGGGCTGGGCTGGGGTGGGGCTATGAACTTGTATTTCTACCAAGCTCCCCAGAGACATCCTACTGTTGGCTGGGGACAACACTTTGAGAACCACTGCCATAGAGGAACCTTTTCGTTTTAGCCCTAAGTGCTTAATTTTTCATGGTATTGTAAATTGCAAAAACACTTCAAGTCCTCCAAAAAAGGGAAAAATATGAAGGAAATAAATAAGTAAAACTCACATTTACATGGCATCTTTGGAACTCGATGGATTTAAAAGGACTTTCGGCTTTCATCAGTTCTCACAACACTTTGTGGGCTGTGTCTACACCACACACAGTTTTGACTTCCCTGACAGGCGAATTCTATGAAAACACACAGTCCCTCACCCTCACCATGTAAAGGAGCTTGTCAGACAGCTCAAGGAGTTTGGTTCAAGAACTAATCAATTAACGCCAATTGAACTTTGAACTTCTCCCTTCTTCCTAATTAATTTATTTATTAAATTTAGTGCATTATAAAAATAAACTTAAGTGTTAGGTCAATCCAGTCAAAATAGTCCGGCTGGTTGTGCAGTGACTCAGGCCAAGAGGTGTTGGTTTGGAGGGAGCAGACTAGCCAGCAGTGCAGGATTTGTATTTTTGGCTTCTTTAAAGGACTTTATTCAAAAAAAAAAAAAAAAAAAGGGACTTTGTTCTTGAAAGCAGTTTTAAGGTCACTGCAAAACTGAGCAGAAGGTAAAGATTTCCCATATACTCCCTGTCCCACATACACATACACATCATCACCCCTATTACCAACATCCCCAAGGGCAGTCCATTTGTTACAAATGCACCTATACCAACACATCATTGTCACCCAAAGTCCATAGTTACCATGAGGGCTGCCTCTTGGTGATGTGCATTCTATAAGCTTGGACAAATGTATGACAACATGTAGCCATCCTTATGATACCCTACAGACTATTTCTACTGCCCTACAAATCCATTGTTCATTCCTGCCCCCACCCAACCCCTGACAACTACTGATCTTTTCATGGTCTCCATAGTTTTGTCTTTTCCAGAATGCCATGTAGTTGGAATTATGCACTGTATAGCCTTTTGGGATTGCCTTCTTTCACTTAATAATATGCATTTAGTTTTTTTTCTGTGTCTTTTCATGGCTTGAGAGCTCATTTCTTTTTAGTACTGAATAGTGTTCCATCGTCTGGATGCCCCACAGTTTACTTAGTCATTCACTGACTAAAGGATACTTTGGCTGCTTCCAACGTTTGGCAATCTTATTGCTTTAATTTACATTTCCCCCATGACATATGATGTGAAACATCTTTCTGTATGTGTATTTCCATTTACATACCTTCTTTAGTGGGGTGTCTGCTAAGGTCTTTTCGATCATAATTGTTAGCTTTCTTACTGTTGAGTTTTAAGAGTTCTTTTGTACATTTTAGATCACAGTCCTTTATCAATGTATCTTTTGCAAATGTTTTCTCCCAGTCTGTGACTTATCTTTTTATTTGCTTGGCATGGTCTTCCGCAAAGCCCAAGTTGTTAATTTTAATGAAGTCCAGCTTATTGCCTTTGTGTTTCTCACAAAGTCATTCTGAATGGTTGGTTTCAGATTTAATGAAATGGAAACCAAAAACACTCATCTTCTCTTATATAAGTTTGTGAGTTAACTCCAGTATTTTCTTAGATTAATTGTTTGGTTTCCAATGAGGGGAGAAGGTACAGCCATCTGACTGGGCGTAGAGTGGAGCCACACCACTTACCAACTGAGGGCTTGGGCAACTTACACGATGTTCTCTGCCTCTATTTTCTCAGATGTAAAGAAAGCATGATGATGAAACCCTCCTCATAACTTCTTTCTAGAAATAATGTTTGTAAAGTGGTGCATAACAAGCACTCACTGGGCTGTTCTTTTTCTTAGGAGGAGCGTAGAAGGAAATGTTTGGAGTGAGGCCTGACTTGAGAAATGGGGAGCCCTTAACAATGCTCTGTGTTGAATCTTCCAGGAAAGAGGCATATGGGTGTCGTACAGAATAAATGGCTATATGCCCTCAAAATTCTAGGATCTACTTCTCATCTTTAACATGTTAGAAGTTGGTAACACAACTATACTGAAAACCTGACATGTCACAAATAACCATTCTTTGTTCTGGAACTGAATTTGGCAGGAACCAGAGTTAATGCTGAACAGTTTGCAGACACTCGAGGCAGCTAATTAGCCATCCTTTGCCGGGGCTGGTCTAGCTGATGTTAGGAGTCTGCCCACCTGGTTTATATTTCTTCCTCTAAGATTAATGACTCTACAGTACTGTTGATTTCTGGAGTTACTACAGGGCACGCATGAGTCCTGGGGAGAACTCAAGTTTTATAAAGAGTTATATTCACCTGCACTAAGTTTTCATTTTCTTAATGTGAACACATTTGAATCGAACCCTTTCCTACAGTGGGATATTGAGATTGGTGCATGCATAGAAAAGGGAGTTCTATATTATTCCTGTAAATTGCTGTCAAAAACACAGTGCCAGAAATGAAAAAGAAAACAAGGATGGTGTTTTATTTTTTTTCTTCCTGAATGGCAAGTTGTGTTTTCTTTTGACTTCAATGAAAGAAAAACAACTAAAATACAACTGTAGGTAGAGATAATTCCATCACTTAATTTGAAGCTCTGTGCAAGGATTTGAATTAGTCTCGAAGCACAAGCTGATGAATAATTTCTTTATATCGTTTCTGTTACATAATGTATTAGCTAAGTGGCAAGACTCTTTTTTTGAAATTTCCCTCTCACCACCTTCCCCTCCACATAGAAAGCATATTATCCATTGGCAGGATTGGAATTAAACCACTGGTCTGCCAACTTACATGGTGGAAAAAATCTCCTTGGTGGGCCCCAAGTATAATCCAGGGAATAAAAGAGGGTAAAAAGAGAAAAAGAAGAGAGCTAAGACTAATTAAAAATAAAGTACTTTCTTTTCCTTTTTTCCTGTATGTATTTAAATCATAGGCTAAAGTTCCCAATCCTTTAACTTACATTATTTTTGGGAGAAGGGCTTCCACCCTTACAGAGAATGGCATTCTGAGATTTAAAGATTTATTTACGTGTGTGTTTCTTGGAAGGGCTGGTCACTATTTCCCAATAGCTTTGATTTTGAACGTTTGAGCTCCAGTAACGCTGCTTTCATCTCCCAGGCTATTTGGGACCCCCTGCCCTTCTCTAGTATATTTTTGAATAATTTCGAGACTTCTTGACCACCGTGGATCCACCAACTAGACTTTTCAGAGACACAAAACTAGAAGAGTCTGACTTTAAAGTAATACTTAAAAGAAAATGCAGATGAGAACACGATAATAGTATGATTGTAATTTTAAGCCCCAGACCATGAACTCACGGAACTTTGGATCTCAAGTTTCACTCTCCCTATTTTACAGATGAAGAAACTGAGCCCTGAGTAGGTAAATGGTGAAGGCCACCTGGAGGACTTTTACAGTTTCCATGTTTATTTTATGGGATGGGGGCACATGGGTGGAGTCTTCTGTTGATAATGGACCTCTGTTCCAGTGGGGCTCCCTGGTTTGAACCTTGGCTCTATTTCATCTCAGTTATCTGTCCTGGGTTAAGTGTCTTCCTCTTCACAGCAACCTCAAAGAGAATGGGGAGGTTTCCTCAAGATCACACATGGGAAGCAAGGAGCAGACACAGAGTAAATGCAAGCTTCTTCCCCTGACATCCATCCTTCAGTTGGGTGGAGAAAACTTCACTATGCAGAGAGCTTATTGTTTTCCATGTTGCAAACTTCTCCACTGAAAAGAAATTTAATGATCCAGACAGCTGCCCTTGGTTGTGGGTTTACCACAGACTGGGCTTCTGCCAAGAACGGGGTTCTATGATCTTATTTAATACTTACAAAAGAACCTTATGAAGGGCACAGAACCGTAAGTGACAACACTGGGATTTGAGCCCTGATCCCAGGCCTCTCTCCAGATCCAGGATCCTCCATATTCTCTCTCTATATAATGAGGCCTAGACGGTTTATGGATGGTGACCCTATTATTGTTATTATCGTTAGTATAATTATCATTATCATAACTGCTTTTGTGGAACTGATGGATTTCTTAGACTTGGTATCTGCTTTTTCTACCTTGATACCTGCCTGAAACTGGTTAGGTTTCAGTTTCAGTTAGGTTTAAGTTAGGCAGACTCTTTTTTTTAGGCTAATTATGAAAAATTGATTTATATGAGGCATTTGTGGTGGGGGGTAGGGGGGACTTTGCCCACGGTGACAAACCACAGCAATAGATTAAAAAAAAAAAAATACAGGAGTGAAAATTCAAAGGAGGCTTTGTGTTGAGGTTAACAGGGTATGTGTCCATAGCACTTTGTTAACAAATAGAAGTGCATTTGTGAACTGTTGATTTCACATTATTAACCCTGGCCTTTTAGAAAATTCTGTGGGGGGACGCCTGGGTGGCTCAGTGGGTTAAGCCTCTGCCTTCGGCTCAGGTCATGATCTCAGGGTCCAGCCCCGCATCAGGCTCTCTGCTCTGCAGGGAGCCTGCTTCCCCCCCCCCCCCGGCCTGCCTCTCTGCCTACTTGTCAAATCTGTCTGTCAAATAAAAAAAAAAAAAAAAGAAAATTCTGTGGGAAATAATTTCATTTTTTGGTGACAGCAACAAATGAGAACATCCACTATGTTCCAGAACTCCAGTTTTGGTTAGCCTTATTCTGAAGATGAGGAAACGGAGGCCCCAGGAAGTACCAAGACTTTTTTAGAGGTGCCCTGTTTCCTAGCTATGTATGGGCCTTTGGAGGGCACAGTTTCACTTTCACATAAAGACAAGATTCTGTCCAATGAGATAAAAGGAAGCTCTCTATGAAGGAAATCCAAGGAAAGTGGAGGTTTCCTCATACAAATAAATGCCACACCTGTCTCTGCTGTCCTCCTGAGATCATACTGGTAGGACACAGGCCCAGCCATGAACAAGCCCAGCTGCTGGAGTGAGTTCTCTTTGTAACTGATGGGACTAGTTGACAGTAAAATGCTGGTGGTCTGGTCCACTTAATTTCAGCTACAATCAAAGTACTTCAAACACAACTTTCCTTTAGTGGAACAAGTTCTGTTTACTTGCCGCTGGATTCTGTCAATTCTGGTTAAAGGAGATGCCCAGTCTGCTCTCCCTCAGCTGATCCATGCTCCCACATGTCCAGGCCTGAATGACATGTGTTTAGATAAAGGCTCTCTTCCCAGACTGGCAGCTGGCACAGATCACACAGGGAGAAAGATCTGGGCTTGAGGTTATGACAGCCCAGAGTCAATAAGATTATTTCTGAAAAGTAGCAAGTTCAAGGCTAGTGAGTAAACTATTCATAAAATTGAATTATTAATTGAATGACTCTACAGTAGGGTCTTTCAGTCTTGGCACTGTCGACACTTTGAGCAGGTGGATTCTCTGTGGTGGGGGCCTGTCCCATGCATTGTAGGATGCTTAGCAGTATCCCTGGCCTCTGCCTACTAGAGGCCAATAGTACTCTGTGGCTGTTGTGCCAACTGAAAATTGTCCAAATTCTCCAAGATAGGGGTGGGTTGTGGAAGGGAATCACCTTGATTGAGAATGCTCCTCCAGGGTGACCCCAAAGACTTCATAAATAGGGTATCATCTGGGGGCTGAACCGAGGAGTTATTGATGGGGATACATAATGTGGGCTGCTGGAAACTGGCAATGCCATCTTTGCAACTCTACAGTAGCACTAGGGACATCCAGAACACCAGGCACTAGGACAGTGAGGCTGAGAGAAAAAAACAAGATGGTACCTGGCTCATTATTATTACTACTACTGTTACTATCATTAACATTATTATTTTAAATTGAGGTGAACGCACTTCTTTTTCCCAAGAAGGGTGGAGACACGTTTCTTCTGCTGCTTGTTATCCATTCATGGAATGGAAATGATGCACACTCTGACTGAGTGGAAAGTCCCATCAGATCTAAGTCTCCTTTGCAAGCATACCTCTCCTTGTAGGGAAGTTAAGCTCTCAGTCCCTTCCATCTAATATTGTTCACTTTTCCATAATTATAAGAAAAAACTCCCTCAATTCTTTGAATGTGAAGATTGTTTGAGAACTGATTTAAGGAGGGAACACTTCGAGATGGTGTTTCCTTGGCTCAGGGACAAAGGCATTCGATAGAAGAATGGCCTGGAGGCAATTTCCATTTCGGTAGTGATAACCAATTCAGACAGAGAAAGAAACCAATTCCATCACAACGGGCCTTGTACAAGCTCTCAGTGGCTTAGTGGGTGTTTTGTCTTCGTGGCTTCGAAGAGGTGGGAAAATGAGCACACCTTCAGATGCTAAGTCCAACGGCTCCCAGCTCTGGATCAAGAATTGTCTTGGAGATTAGTCTTAACCTTGTGGAAAATGTGCTGGCTTTTTGTATTCTAATGCCAACAACTGGCCCAGTTCAGCAAGCAACTTGTGTTTGGGTGCACTCTCCAATTAGAAGCATCTGGGTGCCTACCAGCAATGCCATAAAGGCAAGAAGCATTCCTTTTCTCTCTCTCTCTCTCTCTTTTTTTTTTTTTTTTTTTTGGAGAGAAAGAGCTTGCGAGTGGGGGGCTGGGAACGGACAAAGAGAGAGGGAAAGTAGAGAATCTTAAGCAGGCTCCTTGCTCAGTGTGGAGCCCAATTCAGGGCTCTATCTTGTGACCCTGAGATCATGACCTGAGCAGAAATCAAGAATCTGATGCTTAACAAACTGAGCAACTCACACACCCCAGGCAAGAAGCGTTCTGATGTTGAGTAACCCAGCACCTCTAGGCCTTTGAAATTGTGGGCAGCCAACGGTAGTGGAGAGAATCAATGCAAGTTATCAGTGCCCTGGGAGGAATTTCTGAGGATACCTTCACAAGAATCCAGCCTCTGAAGCGTTCTGTCATATGCAGAGACATTGAAAAGCCAGGTGACCCAAGGCCTGACAGCTCACGTTAATAGCTCTGGTTTCAGTCCCTTCATAATACCTTACATCCGACTCATTTTCCCATGGAGCTAGGAGAGGTCAGACTTTCCTCAGTTGTCAGCTCACTGTGGGCCCCAATGCCTTAAAATGTCTCTGGTTATTTCCATACCTGTAGATGCCCTCCACTAGGATGAGAATCTTCTTCCAGGCTCTGCGGATTCGAGGCTGGCCATAGATTACAGCATCTCTCAGGAGCTTCTCAAGGCTTTGCATGTCTTTAAATAATACCAAAAAAGAAACTGAGTCATGAGAAGGTTTTTCTATCCTCCCTCATTTTTTTTTTGAGACAGCATCAGATTTCTTGGGCTCAGGCTCGGACCTGAGCTTTTCGGGGAGCAAAATTGGAATCAGAGAACATCTTGGGAGAGAGAAGGGCTTACATTTTAGTACAACTTAACTCTGACAAGATGACTCGTGGGGTTTGTATAACAGGCAGAATCAACCCCCACTGGAGGCACATTGTTTCATAAGCTCTTAAAGGCTCTCCTCTCCTGCTTCAACACAGATAGAAATGCTACATTACATGCATCCCTGGGACTTCAGCTTTGTTACCAGGTTAAAATGAACTCACAGAGATATCATAAACTATAGAGTTAGTTGAGTTTGTACAGAGTGGTGGCCTTGCTGGCAGGTTCTCACTATCTGTACTTTGAGACCTGACCTTCGACATCCTCCATCTTTGGAGGTTTCAGAACTCCAAGTCAGGGGAACCATCCACACTCCTTTGCAAATTACTTCGAAACATCTGGACACATTAATAGGCGCTCCCCATTATTGAGCCCTGTCTGCATTCCAGGTATCGTTCCAAACATATTTTTTGTAAGAACTCTTCTAATCCTTACCATGACCTTACAGAGGAGGCACCTTCATTTTATGTTTCAGGAAACCAGGGCACAGGAAAGTCTGGTAAGTCTCCTGAGGTCATGATCACAACCAGCAAAGCCATTTGAACCTATGAAGTCTTATACCATGACCCACATCCGGAACCACTACCTTTGACTGCCTTCAATGAGAGCTGTTGTCCCTTCTTCAAGCCCCATGGTCATGTAGAACAAGGAAGGATGGATGTCTGCTAGAATATTCTTCTTAACTTGTGGCATCATATATAATTAACAGTGACTTTTTATTTATCTGCAATCACATGTAGATGACCGGGCTTTGGTTGAGAGACCACTGGGAAAGACGAGTCTACATTTTAGCTGCGTGTGTATGTGTGTGTGTGTGTGTGTGTGTGTTTAACCTGCAAAGCCCAGAGAGACAGATAAAAGGCAGAGGCTTATGGGCTTGTTTTTTTAGACTCCTTGTATTTCTACTGTGTTTTGTTTTTTTTTTGAACCTCCTTGAGCCCTTCCTTTTTGAGAATCTGAAACCAATACCGATGTATCTTAGTCTGGAATCTGATTGTAATTTGGAAAGACAGAGATGCTACTAAACAGCTGACCTGTTGCATAATGTCCTCCAGGAATTAGAGACCCCATTAAAAATGCTCATAGAATAAACTTAGTAGAGATAAATCTAAAACGGCACAGTCTCAATATTGGTTTTGGTTACTGCAACAAGAAGCAGATGTGCCAAAGAAACAGCTATTCGTTGGGTTGTCACTGGTCTAAGTTCAAGTTAGCTGAGGTTCTTGGTTTCAATGGAACGCCCTGAAACTTTACCTTTTAGTTCCCAGTCTGTGGATCTGCCTTAGGGCTTCCTTACAGCGGTCCTAGTGCACAATATTAGTGCCAAATCAATGATCATTCAATTGGTTGCCTTCCCATGGAAAAAGGAAGGAGAATGACACATTGGATCTAAATAGAAGTTATGAGAAAGAATAATTGCCTCATGTCTGCAATAATATTTCTTTAATTACCTGTGTTTGGGGGGTTTGTTTTAAAGACAGGCAGACATCTTCTGTCTTCACAGAGGTTTTAGTGACATGACATCATTACCCACTAGATGGCAGCCAAGGAAACAAAAAGCAGCTCTTCGAGAATTTCCAGGATAATAAACCTTCGCCTGTATGGACATTTTTCTTTAGGCTGGGTTCCTAAGATGTTGAAGGAGCCCCTGTGATTGAGGGAGACAGATCCTTTTTCTATAATCTACTGCAGGCCTCTTAGTCTCTGAATGGAATGAAGAGATGATGAATGAAATCATTCCTGTTTAAAGAGTGTTTTCCTTCTGGGAGTTGGAATTTATAAGTTTTGTTTGGTACAGAAGGGACACATGATCAGTGTGGTCCCAATGCCATAGTAATAAAAACAAACCCAAGTGAATGAAACTACCAGCCACTTATAAAATGACTGTTCTAGGGCACTTGGGTGGCTCAGGGGGTTAAAGCCTCTGCCTTCGGTTCAGGTCATGATCTCAGGTTCCTGGGATTGAGCCCCATATTGGGCTCTCCTCAGCGGGGAGTCTGCTTCCCCTTCTCTCTCTGCCTGCCTCTCTGCCTACTTGTGATCTCTGTCTGTCAAATAAATAAATAAAATCTTTTAAAAAAATTAAAAAAATAAAAAATGACTATTCTAAGATTTTGAAAAATATGTGTAGGCAGAGATTATTTTATTGTTTATGCAATCAAATAGGTCCCATACATATTATAGGCTTAGACTGGGATTAGGTTTAAAATAAACACCACTAAAGAAAAACAGAAGGTTCTCCCCATTCTTTTAATAATAAGCAGGACAGAGAACAAGCCTTTCAATGGCCATGAAGTGTTTCATGCATTTTGCTAATGGAAGCGAGAGGAATCATGGTCCCTTCTATGGTAGGGACCTGTTCCACTCGAATAGAGAGTTCCACGGGGCTGGGTTTTGGTGAAACATCACATAGCTGCTGGTGTCCACACACTGGGATTCTTGAGCAGGGTGAAGATCAATAAGCCTTATTTCCCACCTTATTTCCAGTAAGCAGGGAGTCACCGGCCCCTTAGAAACAGAGAAGCTGGGCAGAAAAAGGGATGATTTCACTCAGTGTGAGATTCCAGACCCACATTAGTGTCTGGCAGCTTCTCTTTGGTTCTTAGGGTCTTGCTCTATTAATGCTAAGAGCTTGTGTGGGTTAGAGACCCACAGGATTTAGGGCTTTGTGGTTTATGTTCTGCAGGCCTTGGGAGAGTGTACTATTTCAACAAGCCACACGCTAACATCTGCAAGGGATTTTTAAATAATGATGCTTAATAAAGCACTTATATTTGCATTAAGTTAATTCTCATGACACCTCTAAGAAGTCGGAAAGAATGGTTTTTGCTTTCTCTGATGAACAAACCAATGCCAGAAGGTTTGTAAAACCAACCACCCAAAACCAAACCCAAACAAACCAGTTTCTTGTTGATGTATAAAGAAAGGTCTGAGAAATGGAAATTAAAATAAAAAAATAAATTTGATGCCCTCGAGGCGCACACACACAACACTAAATATCGTTCTGAATTTATTGCACACTATGGACTTGTAATTTCGCCTCAAGTCTGGGTATCAGCAATGCCTTCAGCATCATTCGCCACCATCTGGCTCACTGAGGTAATTTCCTTTGGTTTACGAAGGGCTGAGAGGAGCGAGCTGGCATGCGGGAGGAACTGTTAGCTATCAAAAAGTGAAGGCATGGAGGCTACATTCTGGTGATCCGTGCAAAGCAAGCCCTGGTTTGTCACAGGTATGGTGAATCAGATTACCGAATCGCTTATACTTGGAATAATCCAACGATGTGCCAGAAACTACCATCAGGCTTATGTGACAAATACCTTTTGAGGACTTGTTCCTGAGCCTGTCCTTAAATTCGAAGCCCTGATAATATCAGCACGGTTCTGGGTCCAGGGCCAGGCATGGTGGTTGCGATGATTATCAGCTCTGTTTTCCTCTGCTGCCCAGTGTGGCTGATGGCTCTTCCCTTGTCCTTCAGGGCTCCGTGAAAACCACCTCGAGGTGCATTTAGCTACACCCTCTGCTTCCCTGTTCTGTGGGCTCCTCACCAAAAATATTATCACGCCTGCGCGTGACAGGCATTCATCAGCTGTCTCTTAAGTGAAAAGAGGGTTGGATGATGAAGGAACACTACTGGTTACTCTAAGTCCTTGCTCTCCATCTGTCCTCCATTCTTCTTGTTCTTTTGGAGATGCTCAGTTTCATCCTTGAACACTGAACTGAAATGGGAACTGTGAAGCAATATTACTCAAGTGACTGGGAACGATGATAAATAAATTATACGTACTTTTTAGATGATGATGGGGGACATGTACCTTGTTTAGCCTTTGGGGGAAAGCATAATCATAGTGGCTAACTTTGGTAAGTAAAGTAAATGTTTTTGAGATTTATGGGGGAATTTCTCATGCATGGAAAATTTGGTACATTAAGTTTTGCAGTTTGGGTAAATAGTTTGGTTCAGATTTTCTTGATAGCCCTGTGGGTATGTGGAAAGGTGTTGCGGGGCCTTCAGGCAGGCCTGCAAGAAGCAAGGTATTCTCCTTGCAAGGGCACCAAGGCAACTGGGAGTAAAGGACCAAGCTAGGGGCAGGGCCTGTGTACCAGAGGAGAGGATCGTAAGAGCAACTTGACCACTGAGGTCAATGCAGGAAGGTCAGATATGACTTGAGAAATAATGTGGGAGCTCAGAAGTCAGTGCTGGGGTCTTGTGTCTCAGGTCAAGGGCAACCAGCGTGAACCGTGGCTGCATCTGCCTAACCCAACTGCCCTGCTCAAGGAGAGTTGCATGGGAGAGGGAGAGGGCAGAGATTATTCTACACCAGCCAGGGGGAGGCAGCTTGAAAAAGAGGTAAAAGTGCATCATGCTTAAGAATGGGAACTAGAGTCAGTTCTCCTTGGTGTACATTCCAGCTCTGCTCTTATTAGCTCTGTGTCTCCTTCCCACTTTGTGCCCCTATTTCTTCGTGTAAAAAAGGAGATAATCCTAGCAGGTGCCTTGTGTTTATGAGGCTCAAATGAGTTCGTACATGTAAAAGGCTCATTACAGCAAAGGTTCAGTACTATTAGTTGTTAGAGCATATTGAGGCAATCGCTGTATTTATTAATATGGAGCACACGTATTTCATGGAGCACTGGGTGTGGTGCATAAACAATGAATTCTGTTACACTGAAAAGAAATTTAAAAAAAAAAAAAGAAAGAAAGAAAAAAGAAAACAATCCAGTTCAGGAGTCCAAGTCAGACCTTAAGATCTAAAATGTTGTGGCTCATAAAAAGTAGTCTCGGTGCTGTTTCTAGGTTTGAACTTCCATGGAAACAAGACTGTTGAGCCCTCAGAGGCAGAACCCAAGAGTTTCCCCCACAAACATTGCACTCATTCTTCTATCTCCTCTTGGCCTTTAAATTCCTTTAGGTAGAACCTTGGTTCTGTTTCTCCACCTTTTCAAAAAAATTAATTAACTGATTAATTAATTAATTTATACCAACTTCTCCAAATTCTTGGCCTGCCCAGGGCTCTGACCCCATGACAACTCTCCTAGCTGAAAAGACTGCTTCTCCTCTCCAAGACTAGTTCAAGAAGCCCTTTGTGATGCCTTTGAGGACAGAGATTGCCTTTACTCTTGCTAGGTGTGGTACCACACCAGCACCATTGGCCTTACCTGGGAGACTGGCAGAAATGCTGAAGCTCAGTCCTCACCCCAGATCTACTGCATCTGCGTCTGTCTTTTAACAAAATCCCTCTAGTGAATTTAGTGTAGGTTAAAATCTGAGAAACATTATTCCAGAATCTAGGTCCCATGTCATTAAAGTGAGCAAATTCAGAGAAAAAAAACCACCTCAGTCCCGAGTTTCCAAATCTCTGGAAGAAGTTGTCAGTTTTTCCAGAGAGTTAAAATTTACCCAGGGCTTGAAGTCCTGGAAAGCCAGGGTGTTAATTCTCAGCCTGGAGAATGTGTTTACCCAGGGCATCCAAATACCCCAAGGGGCTGTGGACCACTTCCTCAAAATGTACTAGAATCATGATGTAGAGCAGACTTATGGGTCCCTGCTTGGAGCTGACACCTTAGCTTTGGTTATGAAATGTCTGAAGAGTTTGATTTGTGATACCTGAGGAGTTGTGAAGGCAACCTAAGGACTGGCTAGTTCACTGAAGCTGCCCAAAGGAAAAAACAGAAGGAGATATTCTTGGCACTTCCAGAGGAATCCAAATTCCAGAGGAATTTAGAGGTCAAACTTTAGGATTCTGAGTTAAAATTTGGGCAACTAACAAGATAAGCTGTCACACTAAACTGATTTTTACACAGGAGCCCTACCTCTCTGGGTCCTACATTCACTCTGCCTGTAGCTGAACTTAACTTAGTGGGTCAGAGCATTAGCAAGTGTTGTACAAGCCCTGCCTACATCCCCCAGCCCATCTCTTATTGCAAACACAGGTCATTCTTTGTCCAAGGGCTTTTTTTCCCTGACTGTGGGGGCCATACTCAGTCTGAGCAGGAACAGCCTCCAGTCACCCACAAGTGGGAATAGGTGTATAAATAATGCAGCTTCCTCACACCTCAAGTGGGATAACACTGAGGTATGTCTACACTGGCATAAAGAGGTACCTAGTAGGATTGAGCTTCAGTTGTCTATTGTGGTAGCTTGCTTGACAACATGCCCTTTGTTGACTGCCTTTCCTTCTCTGTCTCCATTCCCTGCTCATCTGCTGGTGCTTCCTGGGGTTCTCATCCTAAATCAATCACTTATACTCAAACCCTTGCCTCAGGCTCTGCTCCTGGGAGAAATGAACCAAGAGAAGAGCAACACACTTGGGTTTGAATTTTGACTCTGGCCATTTATCATATGTGATGTTAGGCAGGTCATTCAATCACTCTGAGAATCAGTTTCCTCATAACAAAATTAAATGAAATGAACTGATTATAAAAAGGGCTTAACATAGAGTTTGGCACCAGGGAATGAAAAATAAATGATAGGTAGGGTCTCAGTAATTGTCCATATTCACTATCTAGGAAGAACTAATCTATTGGTGATAAAGAAGTCTGATAGCAACTTTGAATTTAGTACCACTGAAAATGTTCTTCTGAGTCCTTGGAGAGTTTCCTTGGAAACTAGCCTTCGCATGTTCTGATTTTGTTCCTTTTCAGAATTTTCCTTCTGTTTGGTCTCCTTTGATCCTATTCTGATTTTGTGGGAAATTGAAAGAGAAATGAGGAATAGCTTCAAGTTAGTCATCAAGCTTGTTCAAATAGGATTTGAAGCTTGCAATGGTCTGAACAGGTTTAACTGTTCTTAGGTAGAATTACCCATGCATAATTCAGAAATTCAAGGGTCCAGAATTCTGATTCATACACAGTTGCTGTAAATAGCAAAGGGGATTCTCTAGTACTGATTTGTATAAAATAGGACCGCCTCTCCTCCACAAGTCAGGGGAGTATCCTCAACGTGTAAGCAGAGGACACAGGCAGGGGAGAGCCCTGGAGAGCAGAAGCAGAGAGTCGTATGAAATCCCATCATCATGGTGTTGAAGAACATTGGGTCGAGGTGGCCATTCTTAAGGACCTGTCTCACAAGTTACTAGCTTTGGTCTGGGCTCATACACACACAGGAAGGCAATTTAGTATCTTCTCCATCTTCTTTACATTATTATTCCAATCTGCGTGGATGCATATTAAGGATTAAAGCATCACCGTTTACTGAGGAATGTAGTGTTCTCCTGGGAATGGCAAAGCAAGAAAGACAGCCAGCAGCAACTGAAGCCTTACGTATTGTGACCTCATTTAATTCTTTCCCTTCCATATACCATTCCACTTCTCTCACCTCTCGAGGAACAAGTCAGTCAAAGGATCCCAGAGGTACCCCAGCTCCTGGAAGTGGCTGTTTTCATGCTATGAACACAATAGCTGGGAAAGTAAGCCTATTTGCAAAAGGAGTAAGCATGCCAGTGAGTGGGAACAAGAGCTTTGTGTGTCTGGGAATGAAAGTGTATTAGTTTCCTTCTAGGCTGGGAGAAATTAGTACAGACATGGTCAAAAACAACATAGATTTGTTATCTTACAGTTCCGGAGGCCAGAAATCTGAAATCTCTCCCTGGGCTCAAATCAGGGTATAGGCTGGGTTGCTTTCCTTTCTGGAAACTCTAGGGGAGAATCCATTTTCTGGCTTTCAGGGGCTTCTGGCACTGCTTGGTGTGTGACCTTTGCCCACTTCAAAGCCAGCAGCATCTTTCTTACATGGCATCACTCTGACACTCATGCTCCTGCTTCCCTTTCCTACATTTAAGGACCCTTTGATTACACTGGAACTGTGCGGACAATCTCTATGTTAATGTTCACTGTTGAGCAACCTGAATTCCGTCTGCAACTTCAATTCCCCTTTATCACATAAAATAATATATTCACAGGCTTTGGGGATTAGGATACAGACTCCCCCCGCCCCCCCAAGTAGGCACCATACCCAGCATGAAGCCCAACAAAGGTTCCTGAGATCAAGCAAGACCTGGGCTGTGGTTCAGACGCTTATTCGAATGAGCCACCCAGGTGCCCGCAGGACATGGACATCTTTAAAGGCCATTATCCTACCTACAACAGAAAAGAGCAACGGCAGCTCATACAGGAGAGAATTTTCACTAGATGATGGAGTTTGAACCCTTGCTGCGCACAGCTCTCCGTTAGTTGGAAGGGGCAGAATTTACACAGCTCCCGGCTTTCCCCTTGAGCAGTTGTAGGATCTTGGACAAAGCCCACATCTCCTCATTGGTAAATCGGCATCTGCCTCATGGGGTCGTCCATGAGATTAAGTAAGTACATAAGAGAAAGCCACTAGCTCAGCATCTGCTGCAGCGTAAATTCTCAGTGAGTGCTGGTTGCTGATATAAAATAACCACAGTTAACATTCATTATAGAGATGTAAATGAGAGCTATTCTCTGCGTTCTGGGAGGACAAAGGGAGGGCATGAGGAATAAGTTACTAAATGTTTTGAGAGCTTTGTAAAGTTGGAAGATAAAATGAAATTCTTGAATTAGAATTTGAGCAAAGGATTAAGGAATTAAAATGTTATTTTGAAAGTAATAGCAAACCTAATAAAAAAAATTGCAAGAATAAGAGTACTACAAAGAACACCTACATACCCTTTGATCTAGATCCATCTATTAACATTTTATTCCATTTAATTGATCACTTTCACCTGTCTATCTATTGATTGATCAACTGATTGATCTATCTATCTATTTTTATCTCATACAGTCTTTTACTGAACTGAGACTACTTTGCATATATAATGGTATTTCTGAACATTGTAGTGTCTTCTCTAAGAATAAGGGTATATCCTCTTATGAGAATACAGCAAGGGCCAGAAAACTTTTTCTGTAGAGGACCAGACAGTAATACTTCAGCTTTTGTGGTCACACATTCTTGACTGTACTTTATACAGTCTTTTAAGAATGTGAAATCTATTCTTGGCTCCCAGGCCCTAGCTTGTTTACCCTGGATGACAGTGGAGCTATCGGCTTCAGTACATTTAACATTGATACCATAGTCTTATTTAGTAATATCTAACCCTTGGCAAGTTCCAGTTTTGTGAACTACTCAGGAATGTCCTTTATAGCACCTCCTTGTCTCTTTCGGAACCCAGAGCCTCACATTGGGCTTCCTGTTCAGTGGGGTGTCTGCTTCTCTCTCTCCCTCTGCCTGCCGCTCCCCCTGCTGGTGCTCTCTTCTTTCACTGTGTCAAATAAGTAAATAAAATCTTTTTTAAAAAAGAAAAGAAAAGAAAAAGAAGAACCCAGTCCAGAGTCAGGGACTGTATTTAGTTATCACAGCACTTTGGTATCCTTTAATCTGGATCATCTCCTCAGCCTTTCTTTGTCTTTTACGATATTTGCGTTATGTGGCGAATACGTTCCTTTCCTCCCTCCCCCCTGTTTTCTTTTCAATAGAACATTTCTACTTTGGTGCTGCGTTCTGAAAGGCAGTATTCTCATCTGAATACTTTGTAAGTCATGTTGAGTCCTTCTCGGGGTATTGTATCTGGGGATACACACTGTCCCTCTGCCCCTCATCAATGATGTCAGTTTTTACCTGCTGTCCAGATGGTGTCAGATTTCTTCCCGATGTAGTTACTATGCTTCCTTTTGGATGTATTTTCACTGGAATTGTTATCCTGAGCTGGAATCTGAAGTAGAAGATATGATACAGCTAGCTGCCTAGGGTGTTATGGGCTGGACCAGGAGAAGCCAGTTGAACAATTACGGAGCAGTTGGAACTAATGGAAAGATTCAATCCATGACTGAACTGCATCACTTATTTGAATATTTAAAATAAGGTTGTCTTATAGTGGTCTGTTTAGAAGTTTTCCCATTATACTGTTTCTGCTAAAGTGTGTGTGTGTGTGTGTGTGTGTATGTGAGCAAAAATGTGGAAATAATCTTCACTGATGTGTTCCTGTGGTTGGCATCTATTCTATATATGCAAGAATAAGAGCAGTATTTTTTGGTAACTGTTTGTGGGACTGGAATACAGGTGGTGATTATCCCCTTCTCTTCATATTTCAGCCTCAGCCAACAGGCAAAGAATCAATTCAAACCATTCCCTGCCCCACTCCCCTCAAAAGAAGGGTTGTTAACATAGGGGGGTCAGGGCCTGCCAGTCCTTTGCCATGTGGGCCATAGGAAACTATCTCAAGAAGCATTAGCCAAACCCTAGTTCACTTCCTGACCTATGTCCTATAGGCTTTCAAGTTTCTTGCCTCCATGAAGACCAAGAATGGTTTGTCATCCAAGTTTTCCCATTTTGACTTCTTTGCCGGTGACGAGGGGTATAAAGTAGCTGGGTGAAAGGACTCAGGGTCTGCTAAGTCGTTTTAGATTCATAGGAGGAAGAAGTGGGAAATCATGCATGGGTGTCCAGCTCCTGCCACAGCAATGGTGGTTAGAGAAGCTGTGTTAGTTATCTATGGCTATGTCACAAATTACCCCCAAATAACAAACACCTATTATCCACAGATTCTGTAGGTTAGGAATCTGGGAACCTTAGGTGGGTGTTCTGGCTCAAGAAAGTTGTGAGCTGCAGTCAGGATGTTGGAGCTACAGTCATCTGAAGGCTTGAGGGAGGCCAGAGGATCCCCAAAAGTTATCCCATTCACAGGGTTGTTGCCAAGAGGCCTCTGCTCTTCTGCACAGGCTGCTTAAGTGCGCCCCCTAGTGATGACAGAGGGAGGAACAGGCAAAAGCCGTAATGCCTCTAAAAAACGAGCCTTAAGAGAGACTATGGACTCTGAAAAACAATCTGAGGGGTTTGAAGTGGCGGGGGGGTGGGAGGTTGGGGTACCAGGTGGTGGGTATTATAGAGGGCACAGCTTGCATGGAGCACTGGGTGTGGTGAATTAAAAAAAAATAATAATAACCATGTAAAAAAAAAAATGACATATCATCACTTCTACTGTGTTCTTTTGACTTCATAAGCCAACCCTGAGACAATGATGGAAGGAGTTACCCAAGAGCATAAATGCCGGGAGGTGGCGAAGTCACTGGAGAATCACAACTGTAGGTCGTAGGTTGGAGAGTAGGAAATTCTTTTTTTTTTTTGTAATTTTATCTATTTATTTGACAGAGAAAGAGAAAGACACAGTGCGAGACAGTGAACACAAGCAGGGGGAGTGGGAGAGGGAGAAGCAGGCTTCCTGCTCAGCAGGGAGCCCGATGTGGGGCTCGATCCCAGGACCCTGGGATCATGACCTGAACTGAAGGCAGATGCTTAACAACTGAGCCACCCAGGTGCCCGCCCACCCCCCCTTTTTTTAGAGTAGGAAATTCTTGGTTAGTGAATAAGAAAACTCTCTGTTGTTTATATATGCTTCTCTCTCGCTCTCTATCATCTATCACTACCCCTATAAAGCCTTCAAGGGAAAAGTAGAGAATGGTAGAGTTTGGGCTAAATTCCATATAACAACACATAGAGAAGGTATACAACAACTGTTCTGGGGACAGCTGACCTTCACTCTCCATATGCCTATTGTCCTTTCCACCTGATTCTGTTCAAAGCTTTAACATAACTCAAAGCTTGTATCTCTGTTTTCACTGCCACTAGACATGGTGCAGGGGGGAGGTTACTAAATGCTTTGAGCAAATACAGTTCATCCAGAGAACAGCCCAAAATGAAGCAGAACTATCCAAACACCTTTGTTGCTTCTTCAAGTACATATATCTTCGCTTGTATATATATCTTAGTGGCTCTACCTTAACTGGCCAGGACCTTTTTTTATCTTCACGCTAGAGCTTTTGCTGCTTTTTACACACTCCAGATTATTCTATTTGAAATACCCTTTCCCTTATCTCTGATCAGAATTCTCTTAATCCTCCAAAGTCTTTGGCAGATACTATCATTTTCATGCAGTCCCCAAAGTGAAATGACCTCTGCATTCTTCTGGGTCTTCATAATGTTTTCTAGAGTCCTTTAGTGGCACTGGCAATGAAAATGATGAGGACAATAATAACCTAATAACAGCAGATACAAGCAACTCAGAAGTTTCCATTGCCAGGCTTCATGCTAAGCAAGAAGTTTATGTGCCTTTTCCAACATATTGTGAAACAGGCATTGTAATTACCCTCATTTTTGCAACAGGTAACTTGAGATCTGAGAAGTTTAAGTAATTTGCCAAGGATCACATGCTAATAAGCTATTGAACAAGGACACAGATGCTTGGGCCAAAGCCTATATGTTTTTCTTTTCAATACCAAAGATATTATATGATAACAATTATATTTTAGGAAAACTTATTTATAAGGAAACTGACAGAGTTTAAATATAGAATTCAATGAATTTTAATAAGAATGTACACATCAACCCAATCAAAATAACAAACATTTCTATCATCCCAGAAAGTTTCTTTATTCCTCTTCTCACCAAGTTCCTCCCCCAAAATCAGGGGAAAACATCATTATGATTTCTATCACCATAGATCAGTTTTACCTAAAAGTTTCTTTTATTTACTATAAATAAACTCATATAGTATATACTGTTTTATGTCGGGTTTATTTCATTAAAAATAATTTTTCTTGAGAATCATCCATGGTGTGTGTATCAGTAATGTATTTCTTTTTTTATCGGAGGGTCATATTTTATTACATAGATACAGCACAGATCTTTTCCATTCTCCTGCTGATAGAAATTTGGGTTGTTTCCAGTCTTGGCTATAATGACTAAAGCTTCTACGGACATTCTTGTACAAGCCTTTGGGTGGACATACACTGGAAATTCTAAGATGAGGAATTTATGGGTCATAGTATAGGGACATATCTGCTTCTCCTACTAGATTGTAAGCATGTTCTGGATGGGAAGAGTGAAAGCAGGCATTATTTTAAGGAAGAACATAACTTTTTTACCTGACTGTAACATAGAACTTAAGTCTTAAAACCTTTCAAAGACAGAATTATAGAAAAGGAAGAGTTATAACACTTCTGATCATCGAACGTCAGTCTCCTACGAGATCAGTCATGTCTACAGAGGCTACATTGCAAGACCACTAATAACAGTGACATTAATGTGTTTGGGTTACACTTAGCAATCTGGGTGTTTAAAGCACTTCAACCATTTGTTTCAGGTCAGCAGAGGTTAACAAGCCAGTAGTGAATATAAACATAATTGTGTTTCATGAGGCTAAATTCCCAGTTGGAAGAGCAAGGACAAAGCCCCATCAATAATCTTTACTATCCTCTAGAAGCAAGCAGTAAATGTTGGGATAAATTGATTGATACTCACTGTTGTGTTTGAAGATCCTTATGGTTGCACCTGAGAGTCGGGCCCCAAGTACAAGGGATGCATGATTTAACTCATCACTTAAAATGAGGCATCCCTGTTCAGAAAGCAAGCACACAAAACACACAAAAGAGTAAATAAAATTGAAGAAACACAACATGTGGGAACAGAAAGAAACTTAGACCTGTAACATAAACCCACCAAATCCTCTTTAATTTTAAAAGGACAAGTTTCACCTGATGTCTATGTGTATAACAGCCTGTAGACAATTAGCTGATAAAGATGAGGATTATTTTAAGGTATTACATCTTTAACCATTTGCATTTGAAAAGATCATTCAAGACCTTGGTTAAATGCCAGTTACCATTTTCTAAAGAGTTGATCTTTGACGGGAGAGTGGATATACTTTGGGTGGGTTATGGTTTGCTGAGGTTCTTCCATGCTGTGTTGGATTATTTGAGACAGTTTTGGTGTATTCCCTCTGGAGGGCAGGGGTCCTTTCTGCAAGGCCTTTCAAGCCCTTGTTTTCCTATTCTCATTCTCTTCTGTATTGACATCCTTGTAGACGAAAGCATCACTGCTTTCCAGCTAAAAAGTTGCATTTGGAAAAGTGTGGATGGCAACTCAGTCTGAGGTGAGTGATAAAGATCCATCGAATTTACTGCATATAAATTATAATCGTGAAATTAATTTTCTTTTTTTAATTTAAATATTTCTAAATTTTAAAATTGCTCAAGTGAACCAAAAATGCAGAGACAAATTCTGGTGGCCATTTGTGGCCACCCAGAATCTTTGAGGTCTTGCTTATATTTTGGAAACTTCACACGTGACATGTTTTAAGTTTTGGGGGCAAGAGTCAGCAATCTTCTCATACCTCCATACTCTAGATGTGTGTTTGTGTGTATTTATAATTTTTTTAGTGAGCATTTGACAGTTATTTGTAAACCTCATGATACCTCACCCCTAAATTCTTCACCATGTATTTACTAAGAACAAGGACATTCTCTGGCTAAATCACGGTATAATGATCATACCCAAGAAATCCAAAATTCATAAAGTGCTATCACGTAAGATATAGCCTGAATTCACATTTCTCCCACTGTCTTAATGGTGTCAGTGTCTTATTTTATAGATGTTTAATTTCCTTCTATTTTTCTTCAATGCAGAATCTAATCCAAGATCATATATTGCATTTAGTTGTCATAAATCAGATTTTTTTAAACCTAAATCTGGTTCTGACACTTGCTTACTTAAACTGAGCCAACCAAATTCCCACTTTCCCTCAGAAAGAATTTCCAGTACTCAAGCATGACTATATATGAGGCGTTTTCCAACTTGCCTTCATCTCTGGTCTCTTCCTCATTGACAACCTTACATTTTAGTTTGTCCAAAGCTCAGTGCTTCATGCATGCGGCTCCCTCTTCCTTCTCTTACAGTAAAAACTCAACAGGTGAGTAACAGATTCAGTCTCATGTCACACACTTTGCACAGGCATCTCAGCCTTTCCCAAGAAGAGCTTGGAAGCAACTCTTTTGCCCTTCTCAATGGATGTGCATGGCTTTTCTGTGGTATTCATCCCATTTTATTGGTGCATTGTTTACCCCACTAGACTGTAAATGACATACATCTATAAGGCACAGGTCTTATTCATCTTTTTATGCCCCGTATCTTGCTTTATATGTGGACAAAGTTGTTTCTCAATAAGTGATCTTTTAAATGAATAAATGGAATGAGTGGCATGTGCAAAATGTTCAAATAAATGCCCGATAAGCATTTTCTACATTGTAAGTGAGGACATGAGAGCCTTAAAATCTCATTGATCTTGCTGAACAATCATCAAAGATGACATTTGACCCATATCTAGGACTGTGATTCTATAAACAGAACATCATTATAAACAGATTTGTTGGACTAAGCTGCTACATTAATTTAAAAAGCTGGACATTCAATCAGCTTTTCCTAGAAAAAGGACCTTCCCCATACTTCTAATGAAGGACTTGCTCGGAGTTGTAATTCTTAGGGGTAACACAGCAGAAGACAATTATATTGACAGATTCTCACCTTTCCGACTAGTGCAGGGATATTCATTGAGTTAGTTGCAAATCCCATCCCAAAGACCATAGCTGCTTCTACATTCAGGAACTTAGCCACAAGGTTCTCCAATTCTTCATGCTTATCCAAGGTTCCTGCATGTGAAATCATGGGATGAGTGAGTCTTCTCTTCTCAACAAGTTTGGAAACTCAAAATCCCATGCATACCCATCACCAAAAGACATGTGTAAGAGTGTATGTAGCAGACATATTTGCCACAGCTGCCATCAAGAAACAACCCACATGTCCACATACTGTAGAATGGACAAACTAAATACCTTGTGGAGATATTTTCATAGTGGCATTAAACACTGTAGTGAGAAGGAAGAGTCTATTACACTATACAACAAAATGAAAAAAAATCTCACAAATATGTTGTTGAATGCAAGAAGTCAGACCCTTATACACTCATATAGGCTGGGTCCATTTATATTAAGTTTATAAATGGACAAACCTACCCTATAGTGTTAGCCACCAGTATAGTTAATTTTAAGTTAATTTTGTTGCGAGCACAATGAGAGCTTTGAGATTCTCTCAATGTTTTGTTTCTAGATTTGGGTGCTGGTTACACAGGTATGTTTGCTTTGTGAAAATCTTTTGAGCTGTATAGTTAGGATTGGCACGTTTTTCTATGTAAATACTGATAATGCAATAAAGTCTACAAAAAATACTATAATTTTTCTCTCCTCTCATCCTACCTCCCTCAGGTGATTAATTAAATTATAACCCCTTCCGAGGGGTCCTGCACTTAAATCCAAACAGATCCCATGATTTCTATAGATATTAGTAAATCTAGTTACAACTTAGCAAACCTTTGGAATGTGCTAGATTTCAAAGCCCACTATTTAGGTTATCTCATTTAATCTTAAAAGCGCCATAAAGCAGATATCATTACTTTACAGATTAGAGAGCTGAGGTATAAAGAGGTCACCGATGAAAACCAACAGAGATAATCTGGTCTAACTCCAAAGTTCACGTTTTTACCACTCTGCTACCTTTTATATGCTTATGCTCTGATTCCTTCTCATACATTACCTCTATGCCTTACTAAGAGTAAATGTTAATGAGCCTCATATTTTTCTTTTTGCCATCACTTTAACTTCTAGATCTGCTGTGTCCAATATAGTAGCCAATAGCTACATCTGGTTAGTGTGAGAGTTTTAAATTGCATTTAATTTTAGTTAACTTTATTTAAGCTTACAAATGGAAGCACTGTGGGGTGCCTGGGTGGCTTAAGTGGGTTAAGCCTCTGTCTTCAACTCAGGTCATGATCTCAGGGTCCTGGGATCGAGTCCCACGTTGGGCTCCCTGCTCAGCAGGGAGCTTGCTTCCCCCTTGCCTCTCTGCCTACTTGTGATCTCTGTCTTTCAAATAAGTAAATAAAATTTTTAAAAAGAAATGGAAGTACTGTAAAATATTTTCCATTGAGCACAATTTATTATTCACGTAGGATTATATTCTACTTATTTCACTTTAAACAATGAAAATTTAGTGTCCGAATTGAGATATCCAGTAAGAGTAAAATATACATTATTTTTTGAATGCTTAGTACAACAACAACAACAATAAAATAATGTAAAACAGTTCATCAATATTTTTATATTGATTACTTTTTATTTTATTTTATTTTTTAAATTTATTTGACAGATAGATCACAAGCAGGCAGAGAGGCAGGCAGAGAGAAGAGGAAGCAGGCTCTCTGCTGAGCAGAGAGCCCGATGCCGAGCTCGATCCCAGGACTCTGGGATCATGACCTGAGCCGAAGGCAGAGGTTTTAACCCACTGAGCCACCCAGGTGCCCTATATTGGTTACTTCTTTAAATGATACCATTTTGGATATTTTAGGTCAAACAAAACATATTATGAAATTAAGTTTACCTCTTTTCTTTAAACTTTTTTTAATGTGGCTACTAGAAATTTTATTTATTATTTATTATTTATCTTATTTTGTAAAAAGATCTTATTTATTTATTTATTTGACAGAAAGAAAGATCACAAGTAGGCAGAGAGGCAGGCAGAGATAGAGAGGGAGAAGCAGGCTCCCTGCTGAGCAGAGTCCAATGCGGGGCTCAGTCCGAGGACCCTAAGATCATGACCTGAGCTAAAAGCAGAGGCCTAACCCACTGAACCATCCAGGTGTCTACTAGACACTACTAGCTACTAGAAATTTTACATTCCACATGTGTCTTGCATTATATTTTTATTGGACAGTGCTGCTCTACATGATACACTTGACAGGACATAAAAATGTATTAGTGGAGAGATGTTGTAATTTGCAACCACAGAACTTAGAAGCAGATTTAATTCAGATTTAAATTAGAGGAATATTGTTAGCATATTTGGGCCTACTATAAACTTGCTTTTTTCAGCCTAAGGATCAACATATTTTACTATACACAGTGTGATACCAGAATTTTATTAAATTGGTAAATTATCTTGCTTACTGTGCTAACATGGTGAAGAGTTAAACTTAAGAAGGCATGGATTAGGGGAGGAGTCAAGATGGCGGAGAAGTAGCAGGCTGAGACTACCTCAGCTAGCAGAAGAAGGCATGGATTAGTGAGTTCAGAGTTATTTTGCATTTAATATGAAAGAGGACATTTCATGGATCATCTCTGCCCTTCCTGAATGGTCACATTGTCATACAACAGATGGCTGATGGCCTCTTCTTGATCTAAAATTCATTTACCCCCAAATTGTCAGAAACCATAGTAAAACAACTATTCTAGCAGAATCAATTTTGGGGAGTAGGGAGTTAAAAATCCAAACTGTCATTTAAAACTTTATTAACAGGGGCGTCTGGGTGGCTCAGTGGTTAAGCCGCTGCCTTCGGCTCAGGTCATGATCTCAGGGTCCTGGGATCAAGCCCCGCATCAGGCTCTCTGCTCAGCGGGGAGCCTGCTTCCTCCTCTCTCTCTGCCTGCCTCTCTGCCTGCTTGTGATCTCTCTCTCTCTCTCTCTGTCAGATAAATAAATAAAATCTTTAAAAGAAAAAAAATCTTTATTAACAAAGATACAGAGAGAAAAGAAATACTAAAATTTAAAGATAAAACATGGGCACATAATCAATCATCAGATTTGTTTTTATCTAAGGGATACTGTATCCCAAGGGAAATGGCCCCAAAGATATGTAGTGAAAAGACCATTGGTCTGGGCATGACAGCCTCGGGTTCTGGCTTAAGCTCTTCCACACTAAAACGTTGAGTGGCCTCTGGTTACCTCTCCTCAAAATTTCCAGAGAGGTTGGGAGAGGTGCGGTTTTAGGCTTCCCTGATGTTGGGAATTATCTTTCTTCCACATAATGGTCTTCTTGTAGATCCCACTCATTATTTGATGTCCACCACATATGATGTCTTTTCTTGGATGCTCAGGCAAATTTGGTCATTTTCTTCTGAGATCACATAAGTTTCATCACATAATGATTATAGCACTTACTAAGTTGAACATTCATGAGACCATCTTCTCTACTACAGAAAGAGTCGTTGGAGTGCCGATACTGTGTGTTGGATGTTCATCTTGGCAGCCACAGAGTACTGACACAGTATAGCACAGAACTGGTACATAGTAGGAGCTTGTTGAATTGCATGCTGTCTTTTGATGGAGAATAACCCCAGAATAGGGGATGTCACAGGGAAAAAGGTCAAGAGGACACATGATGCTAGGGCAACAAGGTGATGAGGTAATGAGCTCCACTTTGAAAACAACCATAACTGAAGAAGGCCTCCAGCAAGGATGGAGGGTGCCCAAACATTGCCACTTTGGTAAATTTCCCCTTTCCTTTCTAGAGAGTCAGGTGATAACTGTGTCCCAGCCCAGTCACCCAGAAATAATGAGTAGAACTTCACGGTGAGTCTCTGTGATGTCTTCCTCCACTTTCATCTTCCCCAAGTCTGCCATCCAGGGGTTTATCTATAACAGATGCATCACTAGAAGTCCTTAGGATAATGCTGAATGTGTTATAAGCAATGAAACATCCAAGCAACTACTAAAAGTGGGTATATCCAAGAACATCCTGAGAAAGTGCCCTCTGTGAGTCTTCTTCATTAGCCCTGGCTTGTGCAGAGGAAGAGAGGAAATGCAAGTGTCCATATTAGGTCTCCAGATCAGGTCTTCTTCTGGATTTCCAGTGGTCAAGCAGAGAGTAAACTAATATTCAAATATACCTATTCTTATGACTACATGTCTCACAGCTGAGTTACAAGTGGTTTTGCATCTAGGGGCTTACCTTCATTTGTGGAAAATAACAGTCCCCACTCCCAATTCCCATTTTTATAGAATATCTCTGTTTGGTGCTCACAGCTCAAACTTAATAAACAGTTATGAGAGAGTCTCAGAATGTCTGGATGTTTTCTACATCAGGAAGCCATGCCTCTCAAAGTTAGGCTGGGCTGTCTGGATTGGGTGTTCATTAAGGAATACTGAAAGAATGGCTCATGTGTATTAATCGAGTGCTGCTTTCCTCCTCCTGCTCTTCACAATGAAGAACTAAAATGTAGGAAGGCCTTGGGGAAACAAAGCCGTCACAAAAACTGGATGAGCTTGCTTCCTGCAAACATTCAGACCAGATCCTAATTGGGTGGAGATGTCTGAGTCATGTCAAGTTGAAGTTGGTGGTCTGAGTACTTGAGTGGTTCTAATAATTATATTCAACATTTTGTCTTTGTTATGTAAATATGGGAAGTGTTTTTAAACCCGTGAAAGTAGGGCTGCAGTCCTTACCCAAGGTACAGATAAATTCATGGTGATTTTTATTTCTCTTTCTCTCTGACTTTAGTGTTTTTTTAGTCTCTGTAGGTCAACCACAGTCACAAATTGGCAATGGATCTCCAAATTGCTATGTTGTGCATATATTGACACTTGTTCTCATCCTGAAGGTTTATTTGCCCAATGGGATACTGAAAACCTGCTTTGTGAATAAAAGAATAAATACAAGTTGGATGTCTCCTCTTCCCAGCTCTCTCAATGGTATCTCCATGTGCCAAACACTGGGCTTGCCGCCATCAGTCAAATCAATAAAAATCAGACACAGGAGAAAATACCAGTGTTATGTTTATGGACTGTGTACTTCTGCTGGATTTTTACTGATACTGACTGGCTCATACTTTTTAGTCAGAACACAAAGACTGCTGGCTTTCAAACGGATGCTGAGTAATAGTAAAGAGTGTGGGTGTTATTAATAAGCCTATTTCACCACCACCAATTCTTCCTGTGCAGTACATGTGAAGACTATTTCCCAAACTGTGAGTGTAGTCCCTTTTTGTCCTGTTTGTAGATTGTTTCTTAGACTTGATTTAGGAGAAATTTGGCCTTTGTCGTGACAACCTGTCAGCAGGCTCACCTGGCTGTTCCAAATGTGCCATGGATATCATCCCAATCTGAGCCACTGCGCTTGAACTGGGGATATAGATGTGGGAAGTTAGGGGCAAACATTGACAATGCCCTTGGTCTTCCTCAAGTTGGTATCGGTGGCTATAAAGGATATACATAGGTGCTGATGTCAATGAAAGATAATCTGTATCCTCAATGTGTTTGGATATAATAGGATTTCTTGTCTAAATGAAGTAAAAAGAGACAAACTTTGATGTACATTGATGTGCCGTGGATTTGGAAATCTGGACAATTGTTAATAAATCTAGAGGGTTCTTCTTCCCAAGTTGCCATGAGGGCAGGTGCTTATCTACAACAGCAAACATGTTATGGAGGGCCAGAGAGAAAATAGTTTGGACTTTGTGGGCCAGATGGTCTCTGTTCCACCCTGTTATTGTAAAGTGCAAGCACCCATAGACAATACACAAAGGAATGGCTTTGGGTGTGTGCCAATAAAACTTTATTTGTGGATACTGAAATTTGAATTCTATGTAATTTCACAAGTTGCAAAATAGTATTTTTATTTTTTCAACCACTTAAAAGCATAAAAACTACTTGTGACCTTCAGGCAATACAAAAGCAGGAGGCAGCTGGAATAGTCTGGTGACTCTCGATGCAGATGGTCTCCGATTTTAGCTATGAACAGTATGGGCTAGTGTCAAGAGTTCTTCAGTGGGACTCAGGAGAACTGGTCTCTACTTTTGACTTTTCAGCCTACCGACCGCAAAAACATTGATTGGCAGCTTATTAAAAAACCCTAGGCTTCATGTATCTCATTTTATGTTATTTGTGTGGGTGGAAAGAAGATGGTGCAAAAGCCACATATTCTGAAATTCTATGAGTTTCAACTTTGTTCAGTCAACCCAGGTATTACCTCTCTGGCAAGTATTTTACTTACATAAAATTATTGGGATATCTTGTTGAGTTGTTACGCCTGCCTGGCTTTGTTGACTTAAAAGGCCAAATCTACACTTGCAGAAATATCTCTGCTAGTTGCAATTTGGTTGTGCTGTTATTTCTGTCATTGTCAAGAGAAGGCAATTACCTTGTCAGAACTATAACAGGTATCAGGAAATTGCCCAAAGACTTTCAGAAACCAAGAGGTACTTTCATTTTCCTACTCTCAAACAATTCCTCCAAGAGTCTGTTTCCCGTTACAAATACTCTTAAAGGAAAATAAAGAGGCTTGAGAGAAATGGAATGAAATCTCATTAATCTGAATTTACAATAATTTCGTCAGAGAGGAATCAGCACTGTTTATGAAGAAGAGTTTTGCTGTTGTAAATTAAGAAGCTGAAACTCATTGATGTGGGGATGTTTACAGCTTATTTAATCAAATGCACAGTTTTAGAGCATGTTTATGGCATTGGTTTGTGTAAAACTGTGTTAATTACAATTGCTTTTTTTTTTTAAAAAAGAAAACAAAATCTCTACTTGGTAGCAATTTGTTAGAAGCTGCTTATTTGCATAGGAACTTGAAGGCCATAAGATGATATTTATTTGAAATTGATTTAATTTTGACAGTGTACACACTCAGGCTGGCCCCTTTTTCAATAGTTCAGACTAATGAGACATTTCCTGGATCTAGACACAAATATTTGAGGAAGAAACACAGAAAGAGCCTTGCAAATTTGAATGAGATGCTAGCAGAAAGCTTTAGGAAGATAAAGAGGGAGACGAACTATCAAGGGATTTAGGACCATGTTCTCAAGCTGAGAAATAGAAATTTCAGCAAGTTGGTACATTACAACTAGCATAAAATTCACATGTCAAACTTGAAAATGAAAAGTGATTTCCCAATATAACCAGTCATATCGATTCCTGAGTTAATGCGTCCTCTCTGGTGTCTTTAAGATGAAAATATTTGAAGGCTACTTCTTAAAAGTTGTAACTACAATTTGAATGAATATTCTCCACCAAGCAGTTTTGAGGTGTACTTAGTCTTCAAGTTTCCCTGTTGAGCTGAATCAAGCACAAGGCTTTCCTTCTCAAAGGAAGAAGTCTCCTAGTAGAGATGAGCTTTCCTTGTGGCATTCCACGAATTTGTTTTCTTAGAAGGAACCTCTGACTAACAGTTGCTCCAGCACAAAGGATTTACAGAACATAGACTTCCAAATAATATTGTTACAAAGTATCTGCTCTTAACCAGGGAAAGAAAGACCAAGAAACTAAATACCCTTGTAGAATAAAAGTGGGGGTAGGCGGAAGAAAGGAAACAAAAGTTTCTGTTCAGTTTGCCCGAGTTTAACCTTTCTTGGATTTGGAAATCTAGAGCAGCCGTGTGTGGCACCATGTCCTCAGCTATCAAAATTAACTTGCTGCATTGATTTTCTGGCTTGTCTTTTACCTCCTTTCCAGTTATTATTTATAGACCTCATCCCCCAGCCATGTGTGGTACTCACTCCACATAAAGTAAAAGACCATTGCATTTTGGAAAAGATTTGACTAATTTGGTCAAGAAAGTCAGCCATGCTAGATAGTATCCATTGATTCCCAAAGTGTAGTCTCCAGAGCAGCAACATGGGCAATGCCTGGGAAGTCATTGGAAATGTGAGATCTTGGGTTCTATTCCAACAGGGCTAAACCAGAAACTCTGTAGGTAGGGCCAATAACCTGTATTTTTCCAAGCCTTGCAGGTGATATCTGATGTAAGCTAAAGCTTGAGAACCACTGGTGTAAACTCAAGAATCCACATAGCCCATAGTGGGGTCCCCTCAGGAGACTGGGACATTTGGTCAGTCTGATTCAGTGGGCAAGTCTTGGAAATGCCAGAACAATTTTCATAAGTCTGTGCCTTCATTTTAGACTCCTGTTGACTTTTAAGGAAATCATTAACTGGGGAAATGTGAGCTCATTGTGGAAAAATCAGAAGATACTACAAAATAAAATATAATCATCCTTATCAATGCAAATATCCAAGTAAAATATATGTTTAAAGATGGATTCATAGTAAACATACTCTTCTGTAACTTGTTGTATTCTCTTAACAATGTATTTTCTGTTTTCAGAATATTGAGGACTGGGAAAGCATAGAGTTTCTCTCAGGCCCTAGCTGGTTAAAGCGGAGAATGAGGATTTGAATCCAAGCAAACTAATTCCAGAGCCTTTGCTCTCAACCACCCTGCTAAGAAACTGCATTGTAATTTTGCACGGTTAAATAGCATTATGTTAAACAGATCTTTGAAGTATAGTTAATCAATTTCCTATTATTGGAAACTCACTTATTTTCTCCAAATTTTACTATTATTAAACATATTACATTGATTATTCTAGATCACACATCTTAGAACACTTATTCAAAAATTTTAAGGCAAAATTTCTTGAAACAAAATTTCTGAGTTAAATGGCTTTCTGTTGAAATATTTTTAAATTGCCTTCCAATGTACTCTATTAACAGTATGTAAGGGTGTCCTTTTCTTTATTCCTTTGAAACTATGGGATATTATTATTTTTTAAAGATTTTATTTATTTTTTTGAGTGAGAGAGAGAGCACCAGGAGGGGGAGGGACCAAAGAAGAAGGAGAAGCAGATTCCTTCCTGAGCAGGAATCCTGATGTAGGGCTGTAACTCAGGACCCTGAGATCATGACCTG
The DNA here is from genome assembly GCF_020171115.1 of Neogale vison. Classification (NCBI taxonomy): domain Eukaryota; kingdom Metazoa; phylum Chordata; class Mammalia; order Carnivora; family Mustelidae; genus Neogale; species Neogale vison. The sequence goes on along the minus strand of NC_058098.1, from coordinate 38,388,657 downwards.
AGCCTAAGGCAGATGCTTAACCGACTAAGCCACCCAGGTGGCTCTAATGGGGTATTACTTTTTTTTTTTTTTTTAACTTTTGTCAATTATGTGGAAAATGGTAACTCTGTCTTAATCAGTCTTTGACTATTAATGGGACAGAGTATTTTCCACACTTTCATTGGCTACTTATATTTCTTTTTTCCCTTAATTGCCATTTTGTGTACTGGATCTACTTTTTAATGTAAAATTTTCATCACACTATAACATACTTGTAGAAAAGAAAACGAATTTTAAGTATCGAGCCCTATGAGGTTTCAAAAAGGAACACACACATATTACTGCATAAAAAAATCCTCAAAAACGGTATAGACAGCACCCAAGAAGTCCCATCGTGCCCCCTTCTGGTCAGCATCTACTTCCCCTGAAGGGTAATTACTTTCGTTTGCATTCTCAACAGCTATGATATTGGTCCCAAAGGGTTGACAATCTGTTCTTGGAGGAAGGACAGATAACTTACTCTATGTATAAGGCACAGATATCCATGACCTATATTGCAGATATACTATATCTGCAATAATATACTAATATTGCAGATATAGTATATCTGATATATTAAAATATCAGAAGAGAGAGTGATTAAAAAAATCTTGAGAAACATTACGCAATTTGGACTGCGCATGTTTTACCTCTTGACTTTCCCAAAATCTTGGCCCACTTTTTTTTTTAAATTAACATATAATGTATTATTTGCTTCTGGGGTGCAGGTCTGTAAATCATCAGGCTTACACAATTCACAGCACTCACCATAGCACATACCCTCCCCAGTATTTCCATCACCCAGCCATCCTATCCCTACCATCACACCCCCCCCAACACCCCACAACTCTCAGTTTGTTTCCTGAGATTTAGAGTCTCTTATGGTTTGTCTCCCTCCCTGGTCCCATCTTGATTCATTTTTTTTCTCCTCCCTTCCCCCCATGACCCCCTGCCTTGCCTCTCAAATTCCTCATATCAGAGAGATCATATGATAATTGTCTTTCTCTGACTGACTTAATTTGCTTAGCATAATACTCTCTAGTTCCATCCACATCGCTGCAAATTCTTAGGCCACTTCTTAAGTTGGGATGTCCTTTTCTCCTGATTTGTAAGTCTTTGTGTTAAGAATATTAACATTTTGTCTTATATTTTGCATAACCTTTTCTAATTTCGTTCCTTGACTTTCAACTTTGTTGACATGGTTTTTATGTAGAGAAGTTTAAATGCTTCATTTTGTTGGCTCTTTCCCCCATGATTTCTGGATGTGCTTTCTTTGGTTCTCTGGAGCATGAGGACACAGGAGACTACTGTCTGAATGAGGTTTGACAAGTCTAAAGGGAAAGTAGTTGTGTCTAGAGGCTGGGGTGGGAGCAAGCTGTCTTTCCTCTAGCAGGGAAGAGTGCTTGTTTTCTACAGACAAGGGTGGCTTGTGTTGCATGGAGTCAGCCTGGAAGTCATTTCAGATGGGTCCCTCCCACTAAGAGGACATACTGCCAGGTAGGGGGAGTTCCACTGGAGGTCATTATGGGTTACAGAATCAAAGGGTGATTACAAGCGACAGGTCTAGAACAGAGGCTCCTGTGGATGAATGTTTATATCTCTCCAAAATTGGAAACCTAATGGCCAAAACGATGGTAATAAGAGGTGGGGCCTTTGGGAAGTGATTAGGTCATAGAGGTGGAGCCTTCGTAAATAGGATTAGTGTCCTTATAAAAGAGGTTCAGACAGCTGGCACCTCCCTTCCACCACGTGAGGGTACAACCCGAAGTTTGCACCATGGAAAAGGGCCCTCACCTGACCATGCTGGCAACCTCCAGAACTGTGAGAAATGAACTTTGTTGTTTACAAGCCACCAGGCTGTGATATTTTGTCAAAGCAGGCTGAAGGGATTTGGACAGGGAGGTTGCACTCATCAAAGGAATGACAGCCTGACAATCTTAGCAGGCCCCTAACCGAGGAAAGCATACAAGCGCATTTTGTATTTGAATTGATGAGGTCCCTTTACTCTGTTCATTTGTTCATTCATTCATCACTTCAGTTATCCATTCAGTTTCTATTTTACTTATGTAGTTATTTCTGGTGGTGGTGGCGGTTCTTATTTTTTATATTTCAATCTCAAATGCATTTGCAATTTACACAAGCAGAATTTACTGAGATATAGTGTGTGAGGTAGGGATCTAACTTATTTCCTTCTGTGATCAGCTAGTTATCATAATACTACATATGACAAAATTGGCCTTTTTCCAACTGATTTCAAAATTGTTCTCATTGTATACGAATGAGTATTCCAAGGTGTGTCTGTCTCTAGACTTCCATTTAGTCTCACAACTCTTCTCCCCATCTATTGATGTCATTGGGATGGTGTTCAATTCACATATCTATTTGGAGAAGTACTGATAGAAATGTAACACCAGGTCATTCCCTTGTAGGATTTGTTATCTCAATTTTTTTGAATCTTCTTTTAAGTCTTTTACAAAAGTTTTATAGTTTTCTTCAAAGAGTTTCTAAATATTTTCAACAGAATTCCCTAGGTGTTTGCTAGTTTTGCTCATGTTCATTTAATATAATTTCTCCAATATATTTTCTGATTGTTAATTACTGACTTTATGAATTTTAAAAGTTGGTCTACATGCAATAAGTCTTTATTGAGTTTTTTATTGGAAATTTATTATTTCTAATAAATTTTTGATTATTCAGATTTGTAAATTGGAAGAAAGTAGACCCAAACTCTTGTCGTTTCTGCCTAGCTCCCTCTCACATTGATGGTGGCCCCATGAAGAGAACCTGCAGAGGTTCCCTTTGCTCCTCACAGATCACAGCTTGAAAACCAGAGAGGTGAGCAATCAGATCATCTACAAATAATGGTTAGTTTACCTCTTACTATACCCATCCTTCTTATTCTGTCACATGGTAGGCCTTCAATAAATCTGTATCGACTTAAGAGAATGAAAAATGAAATCATGTTGTCTAGTTCTTTCCCAGGTTAATAAAAATGGTAGATAAACACATCTTCCTCTTTTTTCTGACTCTAAAGTGAAAGTTTCTAGTGTCTCATCACAAAATACAGTACAGTCTCTTTGTTTGAAGTAGGTGTTTTTTATTGCATTCTGGATCTCCTATTTTAATTCTATTAAAATTTGTATTGGGGGGTGCCTGGGTGGCTCAGTGAGTTATGCCTTTGCCTTTGGCTCAGTTCATGATCTCAGAATCCTGGGATTGAGCTCCACATCAGGCTCTCTGCTCACTGGGGAGCCTTGCTTCCTTTTCTCTCTCTCTGCCTTCCTCTCTGCTTACTTGTGATCTCTGTCTGTCAAATAAATAAATAAAATCTTAAAAAAATTGTATTAGGAACAGATACTGAATTTTATAAATGTTTTAGTGTCACCTATCAAGATAATCGTATGTTTTCTTCTAGGATTTTTCAATCTTATGAATTGTTTTATTATTCAGTTAACTATCCTCATAGTTCCCTCAAAGAACTACTTGATCATGGTATCTTGTTATTTGACTATACTGTTGGATTTACAGTGTTAATTCCTTACATACTTTTTGTTGTTGTTGTTAAGTGCTTGTTTGTCAAATTTTGTTCAGCGGTTGTCTACTCTGGTTGCCGCTCAACAAAATCACCTCTAGCGACTTATTAAAACACAGATGCCGAGGGAGGAGTCAAGATGGTGGAGAAGTAGCAGGCTGAGACTACCTCAGCTAGCAGGGTATCAGCTAGAGAGCTTATCTAAAGATTGCAAACACCTGCAAATCCATCGGCAGATCGAAGAGAAGAACAGCAATTCTAGAAACAGAAAAAAAACCACTTTCTGAAAGGTAGGACTGGCGGAGAAGTGAATCCAAAGCTACGGGAAGATAGACCCCGGGGGGAGGGGCCGGCTCCCGGCAAGCGGCGGAGCAGCGGAGCACAGAATCAGGACTTTTAAAAGTCTGTTCCGCTGAGGGACATCGCTCCGGAGGCTAAACCGGGGCGAAGCCCACACGGGGTCGGCGTGACCTCAGGTCCCGCGGGGTCACAGAAGGATCGGGGGTGTCTGAGTGTCGCAGAGCTTGCGGATATTGGAACGGGAAAGCCGGCTGCAGAGACAGAGCCGACAGTAAGCTCGCAGCTCGGAGTTGCCTTGAACCGGTCACAAGCTCGGTGAGCTCAGAGCGCGGCCGGAGGTTAGGCAGACGCGAGGTACTAGGAGCTGTTCGCTGAGGGCGCACAGGGGAGCGGGCCCTGGGCTCTCGGCTCCTCCGGGCCTGAGACCAGGAGGCCGCCATTTGTATTTCCGTCCTCCGGAACTCTACGGATAGCGCTCAGGGAACAAAGGCTCCTGAAAGCAAGGCCGAGCAGATCACTCAGCCCGGCCCCTGGTAAGGGCGGTGTAATTCCGCCTGGGGCAAAGACACTTGAGAAACACTACACCAGGCCCCTCCCCCAGAAGATCAACAAGAAATCCAGGCAAGACCAAGTTCACCTACCAAGGAGTGCAGTTTCAATACCAAGGAGAGAGCAGCAGAATTCCAGAGGAGGAGAAAACAAACCACGGAACTCATGGCTTTCTGCCTGTGATTTTTTAGTCTTGCAGTTAATTTATTTTTTTTTTCTTTTTCATTTTTTTTTCTCTTCTTCTAAAATTTTTTATAATTTTACCCTTTTCTTTTTTAATGATTTTTAACTAGATTATCTAATATATATATATTTTGCTTTTTTATACTTTTCTTTATTCATTTTCTTTTTTTTTAATTCTTTTTTTTTCTTTCTTTCTTTTTGAACCTCTTTTTATCCCCAAATCAGAAGAGATCCCAATCAGAAGAGATTGGGAGATCCCAATCAAAGGAGATCCCAATCAGAGGAGATCCCTCACCCAATCGTGAGGGGGGAGAAATCCCCCCGCATGATTTGGGATCTCTTCTGATTTGGTTAAAGCATATTTTCCTAGGATTGTTGCCACCCTTTTAGTATTTTACTTGCTCCTTCATATACTCTTAGCTGGACAAAATGACAAGGCGGAAAAATTCACAACAAAAAAAAGAACAAGAGGCAGTACCGAAGGCTAGGGACCTAATCAATACAGACATTGGTAATATGTCAGATCTAGAGTTCAAAATGACAATTCTCAAGGTTATAGCCGGGCTTGAAAAAGGCATGGAAGATATTAGAGAAACCCTCTCCAGAGATATAAAAGCCCTTTCTGGAGAAATAAAAGAACTAAAATCTAACCAAATTGAAATCAAAAAAGCTATTAATGAAGTTCAATCAAAAATGGAGGCTCTCACTGCTAGGATAAATGAGGCAGAAGAAAGAATTAGCGATATAGAAGACCGAATGACAGAGAATAAAGAAGCTGAGCAAAAGAGGGACAAACAGCTACTGGACCATGAGGGGAGAATTCGAGAGATAAGTGACACCATAAGACGAAACAACATTAGAATAATTGGGATTCCAGAAGAAGAAGAAAGAGAGAGGGGAGCAGAAGGTATACTGGAGAGATTTATTGGGGAGAATTTCCCCAATATGGCAAAGGGAACGAGCATCAAAATTCAGGAGGTTCAGAGAACGCCCCTCAAAATCAGTAAGAATAGGCCCACACCCCGTCACCTAATAGTAAAATTTACAAGCCTTAGTGACAAAGAGAAAATCCTGAAAGCAGCCCGGGGAAAGAAGTCTGTAACATACAATGGTAAAAGTATTAGATTGGCAGCTGACTTATCCACAGAGACCTGGCAGGCCAGAAAGAGCTGGCATGACATTTTCAGAGCACTAAACGAGAAAAACATGCAGCCAAGAATACTATATCCAGCTAGGCTATCATTGAAAATAGAAGGAGAGATTAAAAGCTTCCAGGACAAACAAAAACTGAAAGAATTTGCAAACACCAAACCAGCTCTACAGGAAATACTGAAAGGGGTCCTCTAAGCAAAGAGAGAGCCTACAAGTGGTAGATCAGAAAGGAACAGAGACAATATACAGTAACAGTCACCTTACAGGCAATAAAATGGCACTAAAATCATATCTCTCAATAGTTACCCTGAATGTTAATGGGCTAAATGCCCCAATCAAAAGACACAGGGTATCAGAATGGATAAGAAAACAAAACCCATCTATATGTTGCCTCCAAGAAACTCATTTTAAACCCGAAGACACCTCCAGACTTAAAGTGAGGGGGTGGAAAAGAATTTACCATGCTAATGGACATCAGAAAAAAGCAGGAGTGGCAATCCTTATATCAGATCAATTAGATTTTAAGCCAAAGACTATAATAAGAGATGAGGAAGGACACTATATCATACTCAAAGGGTCTGTCCAACATGAAGATCTAACAATTTTAAATATCTATGCCCCCAACGTGGGCGCAGCCAACTATATAAACCAATTAATAACAAAATCAAAGAAACACATCAACAATAGTACAATAATAGTAGGGGACTTTAACACTCCCCTCACTGAAATGGACAGATCATCCAAGCAAAAGATCAACAGGGAAATAAAGGCCTTAAATGATACACTGGATGAGATGGACATCACAGATATATTCAGAACATTTCATCCCAAAGCAACAGAATACACATTCTTCTCTAGTGCACATGGAACATTCTCCAGAATAGATCACATCCTGGGTCCTAAATCAGAACTCAACCGGTATCAAAAGATTGGGATCATTCCCTGCATATTTTCAGACCACAATGCTCTGAAGCTAGAACTCAACCACAAGAGGAAGTTTGGAAAGAATCCAAATACATGGAGACTAAACAGCATCCTTCTAAAGAATGAATGGGTCAACCAGGAAATTAAAGAAGAATTGAAAATAATCATGGAAACAAATGATAATGAAAATACAACGGTTCAAAATCTGTGGGACACAACAAAGGCAGTCCTGAGAGGAAAATATATAGCGGTACAAGCTTTTCTCAAGAAACAAGAAAGGTCTCAGGTACACAACCTAACCCTACACCTAAAGGAGCTGGAGAAAGAACAAGAAAGAAACCCTAAGCCCAGCAGTAGAAGAGAAATCATAAAGATCAGAGCAGAAATCAATGAAATAGAAACCAAAAAAACAATAGAACAAATCAACCAAACTAGGAGCTGGTTCTTTGAAAGAATTAATAAAATTGATAAACCCTTGGCCAGACTTATCAAAAAGAAAAGAGAAAGGACCCAAATAAATAAAATCATGAATGAAAGAGGAGAGATCACAACTAACACCAAAGAAATACAAACTATTATAAGAACATACTATGAGCAACTCTACGCCAACAAATTTGACAATCTGGAAGAAATGGATGCATTCCTAGAAACATATAAACTACCAAAATTGAACCAGGAAGAAATAGAAAGCCTGAACAGACCCATAACCAGTAAGGAGATTGAAACAGTCATTAAAAATCTCCAAACAAACAAAAGCCCAGGGCCAGATGGCTTCCCGGGGGAATTCTACCAAACATTTAAAGAAGAACTAATTCCTATTCTCCTGAAACTGTTCCAAAAAATAGAAATGGAAGGAAAACTCCCAAACTCATTTTATGAGGCCAGCATCACCTTGATCCCAAAACCAGACAAGGATCCCATCAAAAAAGAGAGCTATAGACCAATATCCTTGATGAACACAGATGCAAAAATTCTCACCAAAATACTAGCCAATAGGATTCAACAGTACATTAAAAGGATTATTCACCACGACCAAGTGGGATTTATCCCAGGGCTGCAAGGTTGGTTCAACATCCGCAAATCAGTCAATGTGATACAACACATCAATAAAAGAAAGAACAAGAACCATATGATACTCTCAATAGATGCTGAAAAAGCATTTGACAAAGTACAGCATCCCTTCCTGATCAAAACCCTTCAAAGTGTAGGGATAGAGGGCACATACCTCAATATCATCAAAGCCATCTATGAAAAACCCACTGCAAATATCATTCTCAATGGAGAAAAACTGAAAGCTTTTCCACTAAGATCAGGAACACGGCAGGGATGTCCATTATCACCACTGCTATTCAACATAGTACTAGAAGTCCTGGCCTCAGCAATCAGACAACAAAAGGAAATTAAAGGCATCCAAATCGGCAAAGAAGAAGTCAAATTATCACTCTTCGCAGATGATATGATACTCTATGTGGAAAACCCAAAAGACTGCACTCCAAAACTGCTAGAACTTATACAGGAATTCAGTAAAGTGTCAGGATATAAGATCAATGCACAGAAATCAGTTGCATTTCTCTACACCAACAACAAGACAGAAGAAAGAGAAATTAAGGAGTCAATCCCATTTACAATTGCACCCCAAACCATAAGATACCTAGGAATAAATCTAACCAAAAAGGCTAAGAATCTATACTCAGGAAACTATAAAGTACTCATGAAAGAAATTGAGGAAGACACAAAGAAATGGAAAAATGTTCCATGCTCCTGGATTGGAAGAATAAATATTGTGAAAATGTCTATGCTACCTAAAGCAATCTACACATTTAATGCAATTCCTATCAAAGTACCATCCATCTTTTTCAAAGAAATGGAACAAATAATTTTAAAATTTATATGGAACCAGAAAAGACCTCGAATAGCCAAAGGGATATTGAAAAACAAAGCCAAAGTTGGTGGCATCACAATTCCGGGCTTCAAGCTTTATTACAAAGCTGTCATCATCAAGACAGCATGGTACTGGCACAAAAACAGACACATAGACCAATGGAACAGAATAGAGAGCCCAGAAATAGACCCTCAACTCTATGGTCAACTAATCTTCGACAAAGCAGGAAAGAATGTCCAATGGAAAAAAGACAGCCTCTTCAATAAATGGTGTTGGGAAAATTGGACAGCCACGTGCAGAAAAATGAAATTGGACCATTTCCTTACACCACATACAAAAATAAACTCAAAATGGATTAAGGACCTCAATGTGAGAAAGGAATCCATCAAAATCCTTGAGGAGAACACAGGCAGCAACCTCTTCGACCTCAGCCGCAGCAACATCTTCCTAGGAACATCGCCAAAGGCAAGGGAAGCAAGGGCAAAAATGAACTTTTGGGATTTCATCAAAATCAAAAGCTTTTGCACAGCAAAGGAAACAGTTAACAAAACCAAAAGACAACTGACAGAATGGGAGAAGATATTTGCAAACGACATATCAGATAAAGGACTAGTGTCCAAAATCTATAAAGAACTTAACAAACTCAACACCCAAAGAACAAATAATCCAATCAAGAAATGGGCAGAGGACATGAACAGACGTTTCTGCAAAGAAGACATCCAGATGGCCAACAGACACATGAAAAAGTGCTCCATATCACTCGGCATCAGGGAAATACAAATCAAAACCACAATGAGATATCACCTCACACCAGTCAGAATGGCTAAAATCAACAAGTCAGGAAATGACAGATGCTGGCGAGGATGTGGAGAAAGGGGAACCCTCCTACACTGTTGGTGGGAATGCAAGCTGGTGCAACCACTCTGGAAAACAGCATGGAGGTTCCTCAAAATGTTGAAAATAGAACTGCCCTATGACTCAGCAATTGCACTACTGGGAATTTACCCTAAAGATACAAACGTAGTGATCCAAAGGGGCACGTGCACCCGAAAGTTTATAGCAGCAATGTCCACAATAGCCAAACTATGGAAAGAACCTAGATGTCCATCAACAGATGAATGGATCATGAAGATGTGGTATATATACATAATGGAATACTATGCAGCCATCAAAAGAAACGAAATCTTGCCATTTGCGACAACATGGATGGAACTAGAGCGTATCATGCTTAGCGAAATAAGTCAAGCGGAGAAAGACAACTATCATATGATCTCTCTGATATGAGGGAGTGGTGATGCAACATGGGGGCTTAAGTGGGTAGGAGAAGAATCCATGAAACAAGATGGGATAGGGAGGGAGACAAACCATAAGTGACTCTTAATCTCATGAAACAAACTGTGGGTTGCTGGGGGGAGGGGGGTTGGGAGAAGGGGGGTAGGGTTATGGACATTGGGGAGGGTATGTGCTTTTGGGTAAATTGGAAGGGGAGATGAACCATGAGAGACTATGGACTCTGAAAAACAATCTGAGGGGTTTGAAGTGGCGGGGGGGGGTGGGAGGTTGGGGTACCAGGTGGTGGGTATTATAGAGGGCACGGCTTGCATGGAGCACTGGGTGTGGTGAAAAAATAATGAATACTGTTTTTCTGAAAATAAATAAATTGGAAAAAGAAAAAAAAAACAGATGCCTCAGTCTGATAGAAATTTTTCTTCTCTAATTCTTAAGTTTCTGTTTTTATTTTTAATAATTCAACACTTCTGCTTACCTTTTATTCCTTACTGCATGGGTAGCTGAGTTTCCAAGCTTCAATCTTTCTTCTTTAGTAAAGTAAGACTATATATTTTTCTCTGAGTACCCAGCTAGCTGGACCTGATGGTGTTCTGATAGTTGTTAGTTTCTGTATATGATGCAAATGTAATTTCATTTCCCTTTTGTTTATAGAGTCTCTTAGGAAAGGGCTTTAAAACCTTCCAGAGATTTTTTTTTTTAAAAAGGATTAGTTTCTATTTTATTATTTATTTTTAGCTTTATTTCACCATGATCCAAGAATGTGACCTATGTAGATTCCACTTTTTGGAATCTAACGAGCTTTTCTTGGTGGCAAAAAATAGAGCAAATTTTCGTGAAAATTTACTAAGTATTTAAAAAGATGAAGTATACTGGCAACATGCTTAAAGGCTTATAATTCAATATATAAATATTAAATGAAAGTCAGTAGTTACTGTTCGTGTCCTTTATGTTCTATGTCTTCCTGTCCTCCTTCACTTCCTTCCTCCTACCTTCCCTCCTTCCTTCATTCTCTCCTTCCTTTCTTTCCTCTTTCCTTCCTGCCCTCTCACATTCCTTATTTCCCTCCCTCCTTTCCTTCTTCCTTCCCCTCCTTCTTTCCTTCTCTCCTTTCTTCCCTCATTCTTTTCTTTCTTTCTTTCATTTTTCCTTCCTTCCTCCCCATCTCCATCCGTCCTTCCCTCCCTCTTCCTTTCTCCCTCCCTCTCTCCCTCCCTTCTTTCCTTTTTTACTTTTCAAGGACTGAGAGGTACTTTGTGTTCACCTATCACTATTTTATTTGCCCTGTTTTTGTTTCTAATCAGCTTGTGGAATGTTAAATTGACTGACATGACTTTCAAAGCCCCTCACCATTCATTTTCCTAATTTCCGGGTGTACAGAAAGATAGACAGCCATCTTGTCTGCACTGTGTTAATCGAGGCATAGAAAATATAGGAGTTGAATCTGTCTACATTATGGATGCTCCACATAATTTTTATTAGGTGAGTCTCTTCTTTTTTTTTTTTCTAAGATTTTATTTAATTATTTGACAGACAGTGATCACATGTAGGCAGAGAGGCAGGCAGAAAGGGACCCCGGTGAGTCTCTTCTTATGTTTAATAACAACTAATAACCTTAAGCTAATCTTCTGCTTTCTTTTGTGTTTGCATTCATACCATACATTTAGGTTGTTTATTTATTTATTTATTTTTAAAGTTTCAGCTTGTTCTTTACTCTTTGGCTTTATATGAAAGAACAAGCAATTATACATTTACTTCGCCTCGGGGGCTGCTGCATTACATTTTTCATTGTGAAACCAACATATTCAGGCAAACGCCTTCCAGGTGAAAAATTAAATAAATAGTTCTTTCCAATGAAGAAACTCAAAGAACAAATGTGGAAATATCTTGCCTAATGGAGCTATTACTGCATACTCTTTGATGTTAATACTCAAATGTCATGAACAATTCTCAACCCTGGTGCTGAAAATCTAAAAATCCAGGTAATTTTAGAATCTGTAAACAGTTATTCAAGTGACTTTCCAGCTGAAAGTCTGGAGGCAAGCCACCTGAAGAAGAGGATGATGAGCAGCAGTCTCTTCAACGTTTGGTAAGATGTTTGGTCTAGAACACAACGTAATATCACACACAACAATTCTCAAGAATTTCTAATCTTTCACAGTACATTAAGAAAGTTCTTAGGAGGGGTGCCTGGGTGGCTCAGTGGGTTAAGCCTCTGTCTTCGGCTCAGGTCATGGTCTCAGGGTCCTGGAATCGAGTCCCACATTGGGCTCTCTGCTCAGTGGGGAGCCTGTTTCCCCCTCTCTCCCGGCCTGCCTCTCTACTTGTGATCTCTCTCTCTCTCTGTCAAATAGATAAAATTAAATAAAAATAAAAAAAGAAAGAAAGTTCTTAGGAAAAAATAAATAAATTTTTTAAAAAAGTAAAATTCTTAGGAAAAACTAGGCTGTAATTACCAAAGATATGACATAGGACACACAATGTGAAGGAGACCTCCCAGATCAAGAAGAATGCCAATAAAAAGGCCCCCATGAATATAGATGGTAAGAAATAAAAATGTGTCAGGCATTTCAAATGCTTGATGATGACTCCTAATTGCCATTTCACTCTGCCTCGTATTTAGGATATCAGAAAAATGTGCCAACACTTCCATCAGCCTATGGAAAGTTAAATTGACCACAAGACAGTCATAGCCTCCCTTGATTCTGCGTGCCAATGTATTTTAGTTGTACATGAAAATAAACAGCAGTGCATCATTCCACATGTTAAACACAGCATTTGCAATTTGTACGTCTGTGTCTGGAAATGTTTCATTCCTTACAGCTCAGCTGTATTTTAGGCTCAGTCCTAGCACTTGTAGGTGCAAACTGGACACACAGCTTTGCTCTTGGGCTCTTTGCTGTGCTTTTTATAGAACTGACCTCCCTCTCCGGTACTGAGTGCATGTTGGTGGTTACAGCAGGGAGGAGAGAACCAGGTGTCTGGTTGGGACTTCTCTTTCTACTTTTCACCCTTAGGAACAATTTAAATTTACTTTTATTTGTTTGTGATTATAGCACATAGTTGAGTTTGGGTTTTTGGCAAAATCTCAGTCCTTTTCTTTCAGTGGGAAAATATGCTCTTCTCACATACTTTTGGCCAAGATACTGTGTGTGGTCTCCTATCCTTTTCCTGTGCTTTAAATACTTCCTCTTGATTTCTTTTTTAATTTCCTATTTTGTAATATGATTTTTTTTTTTGTGGGCTTTTCCCTCCAGAACATTGGAAACTATTTTTAAAAGCTCTGGGAAGGTACTCAAGTGATTAAATGTTCCTAAACATTTACTTTGGGCTCCTCAAGAAGCATTTTTGGTTGCTAAATTGGTAAGCCTCTATATTCCCACATTTTCATTGACAATCCACAGGCACTGTTAAACATTTTCTTAAGACTAGATAGCTTATGCTTTCTAAAAGTTATTTGCCTTTCTTGAAATAAGTGGCATTCAAAACGATGTTACTAATTCTTGCGTGCTATGCTAACGTTATAGCTTCTGTTGCACAATACTGAAATGAACCCCGTTTACTTCTTTATTTTCTGACTGCTCATATCCACCCTTGTTATCAAGTCTTCTGTTTGCTTAAAATTAGTGTGGGTGGCTTCTATTTTTGCTTTCTCACCATTTCCTTGAGAACTGTTAAAAATCTTCTTTCTAGAGCTTGAGCCAGAGATCAAGTGAAGCAGATAAATAATCAAAGTCTAGCCATTCAGAAGGCTGAGAAGAAGTGGAGAAAGAACTTAGGCTGCAGACAGTCCAAACTATGATCTTTATCTCTTCCTGGCTTCTCTGATTCATTGAGTCTGCCAATTCAGGAACTCCTATCCCATATCTGGCTTCCACAGGAAAGAGGCCATTGACTATGTCAGGTTTAGCTTCTGCTGGCTGTGAGTGGGGAGTGTTCTCTATCAATGAGTTGCGGGGGCTGGTCATCATCCTCAGGAAAAGTATTTTCTGTCTGTTTGATTAACAGTCCTGGTGTTGAGTGTGAGCAGCACCAGAGGAAATATCCATAAAGCTTACTTACTGACTCCATGTCTTTTATGACTGAGGGTAACCTTCTAGTCTCTTGCCCCATCCCAAATGAGGTATCATGGGTCACCTAGTTCTGCTTTCTATCTGGTTCATTAACAATCCTGGTGTTGGATGTCACCAGCACCAGAGGAAATATCCACAAAGCTTACTGACTCCACGTCTTTTAGGACTGAGGGTAACCTTCCAGATTCTGCCCCATCCCAAATGGGGTATCATGGGTCACTTAGTTCTGCTACGTGAAGTAGAAGCTTCCTTCTGCATTCTACTTATATCTGCAGCCCTCCTACCTCAAGATGAAGAAAAGATGTCTTTCTTAAAAAATCTGGGCAACCGCTTATAAACTCTGGAACTTTGCTAAATGTTTACTGAATGTATGGATTAAAAAATTACTTTGTTCAACTTGAATTGTTCTTTGTTGCATGGGTTTTTAATGATCTTCTGTCGACTGGATTCTAAGAGGAGCAAGTGGCTCATTTGTCATTAACGGTAAATCCCCTTTTTAGTAGGTTTACCTTGGGTTCATAGAATGACCTGAAACTGACATGGTAAACCATACATATATCATTCTGGATGGGAAACTGCTGTCAGAAGAAGCTAGCTAGACTGGGAGTTAGTATGATTAATAAGCCAGTGGTGGGACATCGGTTAGTCACTATGATCCTGTTTGCTCCTCTAAAAGATGAAATAACGTCGCCTGTGCTGCCTCCTTGAGCAGAGGACTTTGGTGAGTAATAAATGAGATGATATATAAGAAAAAACTGTGTCAGGAATAGCAAGACACTCTGTAGGAGGAAGCTTGCCTCACTCTTTCTCCCTGAGGTGGAGAGGAGCAGAAGTTTCCTTCTCACAGATTTCACTCCTTTGAATAAAAAGAAAATGTTTCAGCTAAAAGAGAAACATCTGTTCCACCTTCATTCATTCATTCATTCATCCATAATTCACTCATTCAACACAATGGACCACAAGGCCAATTCTATCCTTCCCTTCATGAAACTTACGTTTTAGTAGCAGCAATGGGCAATATCCAAATACAAAAGCAAGATCAGGGACGGACATCGTTAAGAAAGAGCAAAATCTAAACAAAAAGTTGTTCGACGGATGTACAATTTCAGTCACGCAAGATGAGTACATTCTAGAGAGATGTACAGCATTGTGTCTATAATTAATACTGCACAGTGCACTTTAAAAATTTGTTGAAATGGTAGATCTCATGTGAAGTGTTCTTACCACAAAAAGTGGGGACACAAAGAAACTTTCCAAGGTGGTGGACATGTTTATTACCTCGATTGCAGTGGTGGTTTCAGAGTGTTTTTATATATTGAAACCTATCAAATTGTATAAATTAAGTAAGTATAATTTTTAACAATATCAGTTATATTTCACTAAAGCTGTTTTAAAAAAAGAAAAGGGGAGGGAAGGATCCTGAAATGGATCAAATGGAAGAGGCACAAGGGTTGTTATTTTAGATAATGTGGTCTAATGAAAGATCCATTTTCATTTTTTCTGGAGAATTTAAACCTGTAATTAATAAACTGTATGACAAGAACATAATGTTTGAAATTTCCAAAAAGACCTTCAGGTACCTTTTTCATTTCGCAATTTATAACAGCTTTTTGAGGTACATCGTCTAGATGCAATCTAGGTTTGAGAAATTGCCACAGGGAATCTGAGGCCCAACTGGACAAAATTTCAAAATGGTGAACATACATACCCATTTCATGTCTGGTGCTGGCCACACCTAAGCCATACTCCTCTAAAACATCCTTTACTGTCCTCATAGATTCATCGTAACTGGCAGCCAGGCCAAGGAAGTTGTACGAGCCCATGTTGATGACATCTTTGATGATTCTTCCAGTGAACCTGCAGAGAGAAGACCACAAAGGACTTTCTCATTTAACATCATCCTAGTGCCCCACAGAAGACTCATACAAGGATATCTTGTGTCTGGGCCCCATCACATATTTTGTTTTTCCTTTCTGGTGTGCATTGCTGTCAATACAAAATGGTCTGCCCTTGGAGGATAGTAACACCAAAATGAAGCTGGGCAGAGTATTGGAAAAAGGTATCACAAGCCATGGAGTATCATTTAGCCCTGGTTTTCCTTGGCTGCTCACTTCTGTGACACCTGTGCTCTTGTTTAAATTCTAGCAAGAACTTTGTAGGTGAGAAAGAGCCCTGGCCATCCTGCTTCCTTCAGCAAGAAGTAGGGGCGTAAAATTGTCAGTAAGGCTGAAAAGGTTCTTCGTGGCTAGCTCTGTGTAGACGGCACTTTCTGACACAGGCTTTATTTTAATCTAACACAGCCACCCTTGGCAACTGAATAACCATGACTTCCCCCACTGGAATTACCAGGGCTTGCAAAAGGCTCAATGATGGAAGGCCAGCAACTTCCATGGTTTGGTGTTTATCAGCTCTGTAATTTAATGCCCATGCTAGGATTTCCTGGGAAGAATTTCTTTCAACCAAGACCCTCCAGAAGGCTGCCTCACCTAAATGTCCAGTTGTAGTCATCCGACACCCTCTCCATCACATCGAACCGAGACCCCGGGGCACTGCAGATGGGCCGGTTCCAGTTGTCTCTGATTCTCATGTACAGGTTCCGCGTGTAAAAATTCTCAAAGTTTTGATAAAGCGGCACAAAATCCTGTTACAACAGAGGCAGCAGTTTACCTTTGGTCTCCTGCTTTTTGTATTTTCTTAGCAATTGAAGACTAGAAGAGCCATGAACATAGTCCACTGCGCATAGTTTTGGAGCAAGGGCCTATCGGTAAGGGGACAGGTAGGTCCACAGAGAACACTATGAGGCCTCCATCCGTAAACAATTTACATTTTAGTGGAAGGAAGTAAGAAAAACGTGGCACAGAAAGGTAGCAAAGATGATAGTGCAACATGAGGTAAGTCCCCAAATGAGTGGTGGACACAAGGAATCTTTGCAGGATACCTTCTGAAAAGTAACAATAGATGTTTATATCAAGGAAGTTTTGGAGAGAAAAGTGGTGAGATGATAATCTGGTCCTAAATTTTTTGAACATGAATATCCCCACTCACGTTTTCAGAAATGTGGATGAACTTGATCATAACCTATTGGCAAAACTCTTGGCAGCTGACTGCCTGTCACATAGCCGAGGGCCTAGAAACTGAGTTGATGAGCTTGTGGAGGCACCTGGCTTCTCTCACAGTTGCAGTGACAGCACCGTTTTTGCTCTATAAAAGATAAGCCATGCTTGAGGGGTTGACAATCCAGCTGAGGCTCAAAGCAAAACATATCTAACTTTTGGTCATCTAACTCCTCATAGTACAAGGCAGAAATTACAAAACCTTGGTCTAAGCCAAGTACTTTGGGCAATTTGTAAGATTAGAATGAGAGGGAGAGTCACATCTTGCTGTAGCAATCAAGGTAGTTTACGTGGGAGGGGTCTCGAAGCTGGGCACCGAAGGTAGAATGAAATTGCTTTGGACATGGATGCTTGGAGAGTGCACTCAGGATGAATGGGTCTGTGTTAGAAGTGCAGGGTGTGTTTGAGAATGAGTGAAAATAAAACATATTACAGTTCTTGTCACTCCTGCCTGATCTATAATGGCTCCCACCTCACTTAGGGTCAAAGCCAATGTTCTGAGCGATCTGCTCCCTATTATCTTCCTAATCCCATCCACTATTATTCCTGTGGTGTGTTAAGGTGGCAAATCCAGTGGGGCACAGAAAGTGGGACCTTTTAGTGTCTGGATGAAGAGCTCACACATTATCTTGGAATCAATGAGGAACCACTGAATAACCAAGAGGGAACTTTCCTATTCTCCTATCTTTTCTGAGTTCTTTGCTCTCCCTCCCATTATGGAATAGAGCTAATTTCCTGAGGGAACAAGGAGGACTAGGGCTAAGGCTTTGTGGAAGACCTTCTTGTGCTACTGGTTTGGCTTACTCATCTCTTGAGCTGATCCATTCCAGGGAAAAATATATAGAATCTGCAGGCTTTGATGGCTGGTGGTTGCACCCAAGCCACAGTCTGGTTTGCAACATCATTAGGTTTTTAGTGGCACGGCATCATTTCCGGGGAGGGAGTTGTGATTGCCTATAAGAAAGAATGTTTATAACCACAACCCCAGCACATGATGGGGACTATCTACTATATGCAAATTTGGAGGATGAAAAGGACAACTTTACTGGTTACATCTGTAAGTTGACAATTTCATACCAAATGCATGTGTCCTTTAAATTCTAAGTATCCTGATAGAAATTTTAAGATTCAAAGCTACAAAGTTATGATAATTATACCCATTTATGTTCTAACAGGGAAATGGACATTTTAAAAAAATTATTTTTATTAACATATAATATATTATTTGTCCCAGTGGTACAGGTCTGTAAATCATCAGGCTTACACATTTCACAGCACTCATCATGGCACATACCCTGACTTATTTTTGAGAGAAAAGGAGATTGTATAATTTCAGGAAAATCTTTTCCAAACAATTTCTTCTTCTTTTTTTTAAACTGTTTACTGACTTATAGATTACTCCATATCCCCAAATGTTGTGTCCTTCTATTTCTAATTTTTTATCCCGTACTTGAAATGACATCATATACATTCATACTATCAAGAGAAAATAGAGAAGTAGGTCTGTAAGTCCTATTTTTAGACTCCGAATGGAATTATAGCTTTATATTTTTTGAGAAATCTTACTCAAAATAAAGTTAATAGTTAGTTTAGTAAAACACTTGGCTTTAGGTAGGAAAAACAATATATTATGTCTATAGTATTAAAACAAAATTAATTTCTTTTTTTCTTAAAGATTTTATTTATTTATTTATTTATTTGAGAGAGAGTGAGAATGAGGGAATGGCAGAGGGAGAGGGAGAAGCAGGTTCCTCACTGAGCAGAGAACCTGATGCAAGGTTTGATCCCAGGACCTTGGGATCATGATCTGAGCTGAAGGCAGATGCCTAACTGACTGAGCCACTCAGGTGCACCAAAAACAAAATTAATTTCAGTGCAGAACAACAAGATGCACAGGATACCAGGGGAGGGGGTGCATAGAAACTGTAGAGCTCAGGCACCCATTTGACCCATGTGAGGAAAATAAGACCCAGCAAGGTGAGTAGCTGAACTCTAGTCAGCCTCTGGCTTCAGTCACCTTCTCAGCAGTCACTTCGGAGTGACTTCAGGCTGGCACCTTCCCCACTTGTGCAAGCTTCCCTCCAAAACCCCAGTTAAAAAAAACAAAAAAACAAAAAAACAAAACCATGACCCATGATATGGAAAGTTAATGCCAACAGTTTGCCAGACCATGGAGGAGTGTCCGCTCATCTTAAGGAACTTGGCATTTACTTCAGGAAACAACTTAGGGCATTTCATCATCGAGCCTCATAAAGATATGCTATCACGGCCTCTCGAGGGATGGTGAGAAAATACTCTATCTTGCCCAAACTTTCTGACCCAGACATCCAGATTTTCTATCTACAAGGAAATGGGCAGCCAGTTTTTTATTGAGACAAATACTTTGAGGGCAAGATCCAGGGATTCTAACCTATTCTGCGGGATCAGAGAAGACTTTGTAGTAGGGAATGATCTTCATATTTCTTAGTAATTAGAATAGAATTTGGCAAAAACTTCTCTGCCAAAGGGATAAGCTAGTTTTTTGTTTGTTTGTTTGTTTTTTGTGTTTTGTTTAGCCATGGAGAGCCATTTCTTTTTGAGTTGTGTGAGTGCTAACCCAGATCTGAAGCATAAGCTCAGCAGTCTATGTGTCCCTGAGAGGGAACTACTTAGATTTCAAGGTCTGGTTTGGGTAAGAACTGCCTTCTTTTGTGGCATTGTCCTGCTCTTACTCTGCACCTGTAAGCTTCCTGCGTCTGCATGGGTGTATGTTCACCCCACCCCATTCCTTTGAGCACCAGTGAGGTTTCTTCAGGAGCAGTCAACACCTTCCAAAGGTCAATGTCCTCTAATCTCAGGTAAGCCTCCCACAGCATTTTCGCTATACCAGAAAATGAAACTGGGCTAGATATTGCAAAAACAGGAGCATTGCAAGAGGACATACCTGTAACCATCTGTAGATGTAACTTGTCACTTGGCCTACTCACTATCTTTCTTTTTCTTCCTGACACAAATGGCTAGATAAAATTTGGGCCATAAGGACAGAATTGTTTGGGGGGGATGGGGTATAGGAGGGTTGAGCAAAATCTAAAAATGCAGCCACAAAAATGTCTTTGTTTCTACTGCAATATGACAATCTTTTTTCACCTTTAAGCTTGTAGGATACTTTATAATTTTCTAAGTGTTATACATATTTCTGTCCAATGTTTATAGACAAATCAGTGGAAAGTCAGAAAATCTGAGTGGACAAATTGGGAATTAGAGTTCTAAAACCAGTGTTCTTTTCAATAATCATGCTACAGGGCTAGGTGTTTATAAGGAAGTGAAGAGAACATATCCATGGCCCATTTTGAAAAATACTACCAAATTTGGAAGCATGCTTCTTATTTGATTTAACATCTGCTTATTCAGTATGAAATAGAACCATGAATTTGTAGAGAGAGAAAATCATTATCAAACATCAATTATTAATTTTTGCCCACATCGACACTTTGTTTTCACCTACCCTTCTGCTCTCACCTAATATCTCATTTTATGTCATTATTTCCTTTTGGGAAACAGCCATTTCTCCTACCAAGGTCAAGCTCTGGATAATAAAAAAATGTTCATTTTTTTCTTTGTTGTTGGAAAGGACAATGTATCATAAACAGTTCTTTGAAGTATGAGAAGCATAAAGTCAAGATGGCTAAGTTTAATTCTATTAAGGAATTAGAGGTAGATTTGAATAAAAATGGTAGACTCAGTGCTTGTAAGTATTCTACTACTCATCTAAAGGTCCTCTGGAGTGACAAAAGATGTTTAAGAAACAAAATAAATTTATAAATGCCTAGAAAGACAATAAAGAGTATCATTACTAAATCAGAAATACTGAAGCATCACAAAAGATGGAACACATATAAGATCTGACCAATGGAGAAGTAAAACCATAGGAAACCATAGTTCTTTTTTTAAAAAAATATTTTATTTATTTATTCGACAGAGATCACAAGTAGGCAGAGAGGCAGGCAGAGAGAGAAGGGGGGATGTAGGCTCCCTGCTGAGCAGAGAGCCTGATGCGGGGCTCCATCCCAGGATTCTGGGATCGTGACCTGAGCCGAAGGCAGAGGCTTAACCCACTGAGCCACCCAGGTGCCCCAGGAAACCATAGTTTTAAAACATATGCTGAGAAGATTGGTTTGGACATAAGCTAACTGTAGGGGAGTTTAAAGTTAAAAGTAAATAACCATAAGAAATGGATAGTCAAGATGAATGGATAAAGAAGATGTGGTATATATACACAATGGAATACTATGCAGCCATCAAAAGAAACGAAATCTTGCCATTTGCGACAACATGGATGGAACTAGAGCGTATCATGCTTAGCGAAATAAGTCAAGCGGAGAAAGACAACTGTCATATGATCTCCCTGATATGAGGAAGTGGTGATGCAACATGGGGGCTTAAGTGGGTAGGAGAAGAATCCATGAAACAAGATGGGATAGGGAGGGAGACAAACCATAAGTGACTCTTAATCTCACGAAACAAACTGTGGGTTGCTGGGGGGAGGGGGGTTGGGAGAAGGGGGTAGGGTTATGGACATTGGGGAGGGTATGTGCTTTTGGGTAAATTGGAAGGGGAGGTGAACCATGAGAGACTATGGACTCTGAAAAACAATCTGAGGGGTTTGAAGTGGCAGGGCGGGGGGTGGGAGGTTGGGGTACCAGGTGGTGGGTATTATAGAGGGCATGGCTTGCATGGAGCACTGGGTGAAGTGAAAAAATAATGAATACTGTTTTTCTGAAAATAAATAAATTGGAAAAAAAAAAAAAAAAGAAATGGATAGTCAGGGCACCAGAGCCTGGGGATGGAGTCCCGCATCAGGCTCGCAGCTCCACGGGGAGTCAGCATCTCCCTCTGATCATCTCCCCTCTCATGCCCTCTCTCACTGTCTCCCTCTCAAATAAATAAATAAAATATATTTTTTTAAAAAGAAATTGATAGGGTGATTAAGTGGGAAGCTAGATCTCTTTGTCTTCTTTTTATGGGTTAATAAGTAAGAAGTGGTTGTGATGTCCACAGGACAAATCTCCTTGCTAGGTACCAGGAGCAGAATGGAAGAGCAATGCCCCAATGTAGAGAGATTAGGAGTCCACACTGCAAGAATAGAAGCTATTGGTCCTGGCAACTCCTTCCATTTCCCTTCTCCAGTCACTCAAGATAGGCAAATATGTAGGAAAATAAGGATTCTTTAATAAGAAAAGAAATGAACATAGACAAAGTGTCAGTGCTATTTAAGGAAAACTAGCATTAGAGGTGCCACATTCAGTAAGCAGAACAACTAGCGAAAAGACTTAACAGAACAAACAGAGAAAGAATTTAAAATATATTAATCTTTTGAGACAAACAGCAGAACAATGCATCCTTTAAAAGGATCAACAGTTCAAAAGTAAAATGGACACCTGAAAAGCAAATTAATAAGCTAGAATAACAAATTTGTTAAGTTTTCCAGGACATGATGAAAAAGGATAGAGAAGAAAATATGAAGCAAGTCAAGAGATATGTAAGACAGATTGAGAAGATCCAATTCTCTCTAATGGGAGTTGCAAGATTGAAAAAAAGGAGGATAAGAAGAAGTGCAAGAGGAGGAAAAAAAGGTAAAAAAAAAAGATGGAGGAGGAGGGGCAGGGGGAAATTACAGAAAGGAAGAAAGATTTGAATCTTAAGGTGTAAATGATCTGCTGGGTACTGATTAAATTTAAGTCTCCAGGGATAGTGAGGAAAACCTCAAGTATTTTTAGAGAAGGAAGAAAGGCAGTTTATATACAAGGGAACAAGAAATGGATTGCTTCAGACTTTCGTAGGTGACAAGGGAAAAAAAGATTATGAACGAAAATGATTTTGAACTTAGAATCTTATACTCAGCCAAGCCAGCAATCAAATGAGAGAGCCAAATAAAAGCATTCCAATATATGTAAGGAGTCATGAGTTTAACTCCCACAGACCTTTTCTGTAATAATTGAGTATATACCTCAACAAAACAAACAATGAAATAACTAAGGAGGAAGAGAAGATGCCTGGAAAAGCAGTGAGTGAAGAAATTAATGGACTATGGTTTAACCCAAGTAGTTTTGTATATGAGTTATAAAGAAACAGAATCTATAAATTAATAAACAAATGATACCCTGGAGAAATGGGTATGTGAGAGAAAGAAATTCTTCTCCTGGTCTGTGGAAGATTCTCGTCACTAACCGTATCATAAATAGATATATATATACAGACACACACACACACACACACACACACATACATATGTGTATACACACACACACACACACACACACACACACATATACACAGGGAGAGAGAGAGAGGGAGAAACATTAAACAAATAGCAGGGAGAAATACTATATACAATTCCTAACATTGACAAGGAGAAAAACAGTGGCAGAACAAATAAAATTCAATCAAATATATCAAAGGTATGAAAGGAAAAGTACTTAAAATAAAAAAAAAAGAAAATGTAAATGTCAAATATAAAGGTGGCAGGAATAAGTTCAAACACACGAGTAATTAAAGTATTAGGTTTAACCACAAGGAGTCACCAATGTTTGTTTTTGACCTATAACACAGCAATTTCATATGGTTCAAGAAAGTAATTGTTCATAACCTACATTATTTTATTAAAACACAAAAGCTCTCACATTTGATTTAAAATAAATTGATATGCTGCTTATAAGAGGGCTACATTTTCTGAAAGTGATGAAGACTGAAATAAAGAGATGACGTTGAAGAAAAAGCAGATGTATAAATATTCATATCAGACACAACAGAGTGCAAAGTAAAGTAAGATAAAAGGAAGAAACCCACCAAGAATTGTAGGAGCTGTAACTCATGTATCTAAGAGTTACACTGAAATACGTAAGAAAAAGAGAAACTAACAAATCCATAATCACAGTGGAAGACATTAACACACGTTTCTCAGAAATTATAAGTGTGAGAAGACAAAAAATAAGTAAGTCTAGAGGATCCAAGTTACATAGTTAGCAAGTTTGTTCTAATAGACTTAAAAAGACAGTGTTCAGTTTTTCATGGCACGCATGGAAAACTGCAAGACATTCCAATACAACTATCTGAGAAGCTGTGGCACCTGAAGAGAGATATTCATTAAGATGGTAGCATCTGGAATTAAAGTATGAAAATATCAATAGCTTTCCTATATGCCATCAATAACTAATTAGAATATGGGATAGAGAAAAAAAGATAATATTCAAATACCACCACCATCAAAAATTCATACCCAAATAATGATCATAAGAGGAAATATCAGACCTTAGAATAAAGAAATAAAATTTTATTAAAGGACATGAGAAATACCTAAATAAATGGAGAGACATATCATTTTCTAAATGTTCCATATCATTTAGAAAATATCAGTTTCTAAATGGGAAGACTAAATGTTATTAAATGCCAAACTTTCCAAAGTTAGCCTATACCTATAGATTTAATAATATATTACCAATTGAATGGCAACAGTTTCTTTAAAAAAAAAAAATCAATGCCTGACAAGCTAATTCTAAAGTATATACAGAGAAAAGATCTTTAAGAATTACCTAAAAACTTCCAAATTTACCTAAAAAATAGACAAATAGATCAATAATTCAAATCAGTGGGTAAAAATTTCAATTAAAGACAGTTTAAAACACTCTTTTAAAAAATAAAGTCCTCCTCACATGAAAAGATGCTCAACATTACTCTTCTTCAGGGAACTACAAATCAAAACCACAATGAGATTGCACCCATCAGAATGGCTAAAATTAATGAGTCAAGAAACAACAGATATTGGTGAGCTTGCAGAGAAAGGGGAACCCTCTTATACAGTTGGTGGGAACGCAAACTGGTGCAGCCACTCTGGAAAGCAGTATGGAGGTTCCTGAGAAAGTTAAAAATAGAACTACCCGGGGCACCTGGGTGGCTCAGTGGGTTAAGCCGCTGCCTTCCGCTCAGGTCATGATCTCAGGGTCCTGGGATCGAGTCCCGCATCGGGCTCTCTGCTCAGCAGAGAGCCTGCTTCCTCTCTCTCTCTCTGCCTGCCTCTCTGCCTACTTGTGATCTCTCTCTGTCAAATAAATAAATAAAATCTTAAAAAAAAAAAAAAAGAACTACCCTGTGACCCAGCAATTGCATTACTGGGTATTTACCCCAAAGATACAAAAATACTGACTGGAAGGGGCATACTCACCCTGATGATTACAACAGCATTATCAACAATAGCCAAATTATGGAAAGAGCCTAAATGTCCATCAGTAGATGAATGGATAAAGAAGATATGTTTCTCTCTCTCTCTCTCTCTCTGGAATATTACTCAGTCAGCAAAAAGAATGAAATCTTGTCATTTGCAATGACATGGATAGAGCTAGAGTGCACTATGCTAAACGAAATAAGTCAGTCAGAGTTAGACAAATACCATCCAGTTCACTCATATGTGGAATTTAAGAAACAAAATAGATAAACATAGGAGAAAGGAAATAAAAAAGAGAGGAAGACAAACCACAACAGACTCAACTGAAGAAAAAACTGAGCGTTGCTGAGGGGAGGTGGGCAGGGGAGTGGCTAAACAGGTGATAAATACTAAGGAAGGCACCTGTGTTGAGCACTGAGCATTATATGTAAGTCATGAATCATTAAATTCAATGCCAGTAACTAATATCACATTAGATGTTAACTAACTAGAATTTACATAATTTTTTTAAAAGTCCTCTCTCTCTCCCCAAAGAGCAAAAACTAACAACAAGGAAAACAAAAGAAAATGTCTAAGACATACGACTTAAAAATTAAAAATGTAAATATGGCTAAATAGAACATAGAAAAAATTAAGAGCCAAGAAACAGAATTTAAAAAATACCTGAAATCACTTAATAGATAAATTATTCATATATGGATATATAGAAAAGTCTCTTCGAAATCAATGAGAAAAAAACAATTTAATAAAATCAAGAGCAAGGGATAAAAATAGGCAATTCAAGAAGATTAAGTATAAAGTACTAACAATCATAAGAAAAGCTCAGTCTCACTATTAATCAGGAAAATGCAAATTAAGACAAGAACAAAAAATGTTCACCTATCAGACTGGCCAAAGTAAAAAACACATTGATCATATCAACATATCAAAGGCTGGCACTCCTAGGAACTGCTCACTAGAGTCTACCTGGGCAAGCTCTTTTGAAAGGCAATTTGCCAATCTCTCAGAAGTTGAAATATACATTCCTTGAACCCAGAAAGCCACTTCTAGGAATCATCCTCAAATAAATGCATGTGCTGCTCATTGAGGAATTATCTGAAGTAATAAAATAATAAAAAATGATAATACAAATAATCATATACCCACATTGGGGAATACCATCCTGCAAAGTATTAAAAGGAATGGGGTAAACTTGTATTGGCATGTGATGGTCTTCAGACGTAGTTAGGTGAGAAAAAAGTGAATCACACAGAAGTCTGTATGATGCAATCCCATTTATGCTAAGGAAAAGAATGGGTGCAAATGAACCTATGTGTAATTAAGTGCACGAAAAACAAAGGAAGAAGGATTTTGCTTGTTATTTCCGTAACAAAGAGGAAAGGGGAAAAAGATTTCAGGGGTTCTTCATTAGGACTTGTCATAATCCACCCATAGCACACATTGGTTAGTACCATTGGTGTACATAGCAAAGTTCTCCCTTATCAGTGTGGTTTCACTTATATGTTTAACCAAGGGGAAAGGAGGGAAAACTGAATGGGAAGAAATCAGAGAGGGAGACAAACCATGAGAGACTCTGGACTCCAGGAAACAAACTGAGGGTTACAGAAGGAAGGGGGATGGAGGGAAGGGGTAACTGTGTGATGGGTATTTAAGGAGGGCATGTGTTGTGATGAGCACTGAGTGTTATATGAAACTAATGAATCGTTGAACACTACATCAAAAACAAATGATGTACTACATGGTGGCTAATTGAACAATAAATAAATAAATAAATAAATATTTGGTAGAATTAAAAAAAATCAGTGAACTCTGCTTTCCTCCTATTTGTAGATTCCTTCTTGCAAAGGGAAGCAAACTCTATACTGAAAAAGCACTAAAAAATGATTAAACTAACATTTTAATGACACAGCAGAAGTTATATGTGTGTTTATAACATGTATATATGTGTATTTATTTGGATGTTCCCAAATAAATACTGACCTGAGTATTCACTTTGTTGAGGCTGTGATCTGATTTTACTGATGTGGTCTTACTTCACAAAATATTTCTAGAACTATGATTTTAGAGTTAGTGTTCCAACCTATGGTATGTATTTCTCTCCTAGAAGCAATAGTGGAAAATATTCAGCCCTTGTGAGGGTACGTTTGCTTTTTAGAAGCATCTGGGAGGTATTTGGAATGAAGTCTGGTTGGGGAGACTGGGGATTTCACTGGCCAGCAATTTCTGATGCATTTAAAGCTATTGATTTCTTAGTAGATAGTTAAGTCAAGGAATTGAGGGAGTGACCTTTTGTGCCCCTAGCAAAGTTCAAGAAGCATTGTTCTAACTCTCTGCATATGAGAATCACCTGGGAAGCTTTTATGAACCTCACCAAGGGTTTACCACAGACAAATTAAATTAGAATATTTGTAGGTAAAGCTCAGGTATTAGCAGCTTTTAAAACTTCTTTTTTTGTTTTTTTGTTTTTTTTTTTTTTAGCTTTTAAAACTTCTTAGGTGATTCCAATGTACAGCCAAGGCTGAGAATCACTGGTCTAATATTACCATCTTACCAGCTGCTGGCTAGTATGTTAAGTTTCCAAGGAAACCCCAGTGAAAGCTCTCTGACTTGGACTCACCCAGGTCCAAATAGGAAGACCAGTGCTTGGGCCATCTGTTTGCTTTGGACAAAACTCATACCCCGTGACCCTAATGGAACTCATCCTTCAAATTACTCAGAAGAAAGTCTCTCTGGGTGAATCTTGTTATTGTAGCAGGGTGCAAAATGTACATACAAAAGGGCAATTTTTAATTCAGGCACATATTTGGAGATCTGTCTTAAAATTCTTTACAGTTACAACTTGCTGAACCCTCTTTGTTTCATGTGGGAGTAAAAATCTCTGGGGATGGGCCAGAAATGTCTGGGATATACTTGTAGAGGAACTACAGGGACTCTCTGGGTCTAGTGTGAACATGGACTTGCACTGCTATGTTTTCTAACAGGTTGATGCCCTGTGGAGCAGGTCTTGCTTAATCTGTTATCAAACTACAGGGATTGAGAAATGGGGCTGTGCTTGGAGTTTTCAAGTCTGTGATGATGCTTGACATTCATGTGATTATTCTATTTGCTGACATCTTCTGGATTTTGCAAAGTTAACTCAAAGTTAAGAAAGTGATTTATCGAGAGGTCTTTAATGAATTGGAATTCATCGCTGCAGTGGCCTTGGATTTTAAATAAAAGATACATGTGTCCCCAAAATTAAGCATTAAAAGGAGAATTTAAGCAAGAATATTTAAACTTGTACATGTCTGTATTGTCCTATTGTTTGCCAGTGTATTCTGATTGCTAGTGGAGTCAATCTGATGTGCCCCATGTCCTGGGCCTGTGATATTTTTTTTAATGCTCTTCTGGACGAAGATTTTGATTTTTTTTTTTTTCTTTTCACTTAGTTTATACTAAGTGAATCAGAAATACTAAGTGAATCAGTCACCAAGTGATGTAGATAAGAGGATTGTCAGACCCTTTATGTTTTGGAGTCAGCTTCAGGGTATTGGGGCTAGAAATAAAAAAGAAGAATGCAAAAAGATTCTAAATTTGGGGCAACATTTTAGTTTGAATGGATGGTTTGATATGAGAGGAGTCATCCCAGTAAGGGAGAAAATAGGAAAATTGGGTTAATAAATTCTTGTATTTGAAAACAGGAAAGAAATGAGGAAGGGGACATGTCAGTTAGCTTCACGGCAACCATCATTTTTATCTGTAATGATATCTGTATATTTTTATCAAAATATCATGCTGTAAACTTAAATGCAACTTTTATTAAAAATAAAAAGAATGCACATGGAGTAGAAGAGTGTAATCAGAATCAGCATCTCTTCATGATCTTTTTGAAAAAAATAATTGCTCTTTTGGATGCACTTTTTTCCTGGTGTCACTTTGCTCTTGGCTGGTTTGTCTAAAGCGACAACTCATCCTCAGTAACCATGCTTTTAGAATAGTATATAGGGTGCCTGGGTACTCAATTGGTTAAGCAACTGCCTACTGCTTAGGTTATGATCCTGGAGTCCTGGGATCAAGTCCCCCTTCAGGCTCCCTGCTCAGTGGGGAGTCTGCTTCTCCTGCTGACCTCTCTTTTCTCATGCTTTTTCTCTCTCTCATTCTCTCTCTTTCTCTTTCTCTCAAATAAATAAATAAAATCTTTTAAAAAAAGAATAGAATATAATGCTCATTTCTGTTAAGAGAACCAGGAGTCACTGGGAAGCAGTGTGTTTCCAGTAAGAGACTTTAAGACATGGCTCAAGTAGCTTATTAACACAAAGCAAGGGTACTGTCAGAGGGACGGAGCTGGGGAAAAATAGTAAAAGGCTAAAGGTCAGCCTGAAGATGGGTTTCTCATGACCAAGTCCCATCAAAAAGGACATAGCAGCTGTAGCCACTGCAATTTATTAAAACCAGTTACACTGGGAGATTATAAATGTCTAAAGAGGCTCCAAAGGAAGGAACGTGTAAAAAAAATGTGCCATGTGAAAGGTATGACCACCGAGGTGAATTAGTTGATTGACTGGTGCTCTCTACCTCACAGAGATCAACCAGGAGGAAAAGAATTTATTTTGTCAAGAAGTACAGGGCATTCATTTTTCTGATGCAATGTCTTCCTGCTGGGAGGTGGTTTGAGTCATGCTTGCAGCTGTAGTGACAGGTGCTGCCATGCAGGCTGCTAAGACCAGATGACTCATTGTTGGGGACCAGGCACCCCTTCCCCCAGTGCCAGGAGTGTTGGAGGCAGACAGCTTGCTGAAGGGAACTGCCTGGCCCGGGATCACATCCCTCTACGGTGGCAGCCCCCCCTCTATCATCACTGGAGACTCCACACTCTGCCATCCCTGAGGAAGGCTTCTGGAAGGCCCTTCCATCTCCAGAGCTCCCTGTGGGATCCACTGGGGCCTTGGCTTGGACTGCATCACAATTCACCTGTCTCATCTTGCTCCCTTTGCTCCCTTGCAGGTGTACGGGTGTTGCTTCCAGGAGTGCACCCCAGAAACCTTTCTGCCCTCACGCCTCCATCTCAGAGTCTGCTTCCCTGGGAACCAGTTTGCCTATATATAACTATGTTCTGCTTGAAATGTAAGACATGCTTTGGAAAGACCAAAGTGACTAGCCCTGTTGGGTTGCTCGAGCAAGAACATTGGCACAGGGTAGAAATAGATGGCAGAGCTGAAGCCGAAGCTTGCTAAGGGATGCCACACCCAAGAAATCTACATTTGACTCACCCTCTGTCCCAGTAAATATTCTAAAATGTGCTGATCTATTGGGCACTGGTTACCTACACCTGGGGAGCAGGCAGATTGGTGATAAGAGAGCTTCGAGCTGGTGTCAGGGAGGGGCTGTGGGATCCTGGTGAGAATGGCCAGGAAGAACTTGCTTTTCTTACCCAGTCTCCCATTTCATTACCAGCTCCTACCAGATTCAACTGTTTCTATATCCTTTGCCACTTACAGACCTGTACATACTCAAAACCGTATCTGTGCACATAATTTTGTTAATATGAAACTTTGCCATTGTGATGGGTGTGCCACTACCATTCTTGTGTCTGACCAAAGCAAAAAGTTGGGATTACCTTGGTTTCTTCCCTTTATCATATTTTCTGTATCTACCTCCTAAGTATCTCGATAATTCCCTTTTCTTCATTCCATCTACCTCTTTCCCAGTTTAAGGACAATCTCTCTTTCCTAAACTATTTTAAGTCTTTTTAAATTGTCACTTTGCTCCTAGTCTTGAATTGGAATTCCATCTCCTACATCTATTAAATTCTCTAAACTTCTTCATTCTCATCTCTCCCTTCCTCTTTTTTCTCTATAGACCTTCCTTGGGAGATCTCATCTACTTCTGTGGCTTTGATTAACACTGATATGCTTAAGATATGCTAAAGATGCCACAATATCCATCAGGGATGTTTCTCCAGGGATCCAAACCTTTCTACCTAACTGCCAGTTCTCAACTTGTCAAAAAAAGAATTGACCATTTTGTCCTCCAATTGACTCTTCCTTGTCTATTTTCCATTTAAAAAATGCCACAGCCTTCTTCCTGCCCAGCTACCCAAGGAATAGACTTGGGTGTGGTCTTTCATTTGTCCATCTCCCTAATTCCCCAAGTCAAGCCAACCATCCTTAACTCCATCTTCTTTAACATCTCTTGGCCTTATCTCTTATCACCACCCCTGTTATAACTACCCTGGTCTTACCCCAAGGTCTCACCTAGCTTTTTTTATTTTTAAGCTAGATTTCTGCATCAGTCTCTTAACTGTTTTTTTAGTCTGTGCTGTCCTGCAATCCTTTCTTCATAGGCTAGTGAACATAGTCTTTCTAATCTGTAAATCCGCATTCCTCTGCCTGAATTCCTTCAATGCCTACCCATTGTTCTTATAATAAATACCTTTGGCTTATAAAAACCCATTATAATCTGGTCCCTACTTGCCTCTCAAACAATCTTTCTCCCCACATACTCCCACTGTCACTCACAATAGTCCAGTCATTGGAATTCCTTGGTTTCTTGAATGTACAATGCTTTCTATTACCTCTTTCACACCATGTTTTCTTTCCCTATTTTCTTTGCTTAGATGTGTTCGAGACTCCCTCATGTGGAACAATCCTTGCTCATAATCATCGTAGTATTTCAAAGAAATTTTTAGAAAGAAGGAATTCAGGGCATCATAAGTCATATGAACCAATTTGGAAAACATGTTAGGAAAATGCAGACTTTCTGCAGAATATTTGCCAGGTTGTCCTAGTAGGTCTATATGAAAAGAGGATGATATAGACTTGTATGGGTAAACTCTCAAAAGTATCTATATTAGTGGTTCTAAATTGGGGTTTTTTGAACTTCATGATACCATTTGACAATGTTGGGAGAAGTGTTTGATTGTCACAAGTGTGTGGTAGAACGCTAACTCACTGATACGAATGGAGGCCAGTGATGCAGTTAAAAACTTTATAGTGCATAGGGCAGCCTTCCATGTCAAAGAATTAACCAATTCAAAATGTCAGTGGTACCAGAGTTGAGAAATCATGAACTATATAAAATTAAAATTTCATGTTTCACTCAGGCACACTTTTCTATTCTAGGGTAGAACATAAACAATATTCATCTTGCAACAAGACCAGAGTCCAGTCCTATCCAAAAGCCCTTGTTCTTATATTTTGATTTTTCATCTTTAAAATGACATTTTATTTATTTTTTTTAAAGGTTTTATTTATTTATTTGACAGAGAGAGATCACAAGCAGGCAGAGAGGCAGGCAGAGAGAAGAGGCAGCAGGCTCCCCACTGAGCAGAGAGCCCAATGTGGGGCTCGATCCCAGGACCCTGAGATCATGACCTGAGCCGAAGGCAGCAGCTTAACCCACTGAGCCACCCAGGCGCCCATTTAAAATGGCATTTTAATACCTGTCACATGGTATTGTTATAAAAATTAAATATGATGATGTATGAGAAAACCCTTAGTTCAGTGTCTAGAGAACAGTAGTTTCTTAATAAAATATTTGTTAAAAAAAAAACAAAAACAACAAAAAAAACAAGTCCGACACGTGGAAGATGGGATTTATGGGGTAGAGATGAATAGAATTTACCCTGAGTGGTTTCTGCGTGTCTCACTCTTTTATAGGATCTGTACATGCATCACAACTTCTGAGAACACTTAAGAGAAGAATATGCATTGACAAAGATCCAAGGAGGTACACATACATACTTTTTGTTCTTCTCGCTCTATGGCTGCGTTACATTTTTCTATTCCACAGCTCCTCAAAAAGTCTCTGAGATAGCCAAATAGGGTTCCAAGTCCATATCCCAAGTAAGTGAAAACCATCACGTGAAGAGGTGCTTCCTCAAAGGATTCAACAAGTGGCTTATCGTAAACATGTGGCCACCCATTTTGCTGAAAACACAAAAGGAAACAGAAGGTTAGTTCTCTTCCATGACAATAAAACATATATTTAAAAAAATTTTGGACTTTGAAGCTTTTAACTTTCAAAGAACACGTTTAAGATCATAAAAAGTGCTCAGAGAAAAATGGAAGTTGATCATGAATGAGGGCAATCAGAAAAGGTGCATTTTATTTTACAACCCCCTAATAAAATACTGGATTCAGGCAAAAATTCTCCACAGGCGCTAAATCCATTAAGTGAAAGGTTAATGAGGAACACAGTTTTTGTAAGATGTCAAAGTTATCACTCCCATCAGTTACTCCCTAATCACAAATCTGAGGTCACTACCTTGACCTGGTGATCAAATACCATCCCCAGTGTTGGAACAAGAGCACTTGTGCTCTTATCAGAGTGTAAGATTCAATACACGAATGATGCATTTAACCTGAATTTAGTCAAGTTTTCATATCCAACTTCCATTTCACCAGAAACATCAAAAGAAGGGGAGGTGACAAATGACTTCATGAGGAAACAATCAGATAACCCACAATGTGCACAGCAAAGGAAATTATCAACAAAATGAAAAGGCAACAGATAGAATGGGCAGAAATATTTGCAAACCAAATCTCAAATGAAGAACTCATACAACTAAAAACCCCTCATGTAACCTGATTTAAAAATGAGCAAAGTCCTAAATATTTTCCCAAAGAAGACCTACGAATGGCCAATAAGTATATGAAAAAGTACTCAACATCATTAATCTTCAGGGAAATGCAAATTAAAACCAGAATGAGATACCATCTAACACCTATTAGGGTATGGGTATTATCAAAAAGGTAAATGATAACAAGTGTGCGTAAGGATGTGGAGAAAAGGCAATCCTTGTACACTACTGGTAGGAATACAAGTTCATACAACCATTATGAAAATGTACAAGCCATATGAGGTTTCTCAAAAAATTAAAAAAAAAACAGAACTACCACATGATTCAGTCATCCCAGTTCTGGGTATAGATCTATAGGAAGTGAAATCAGTGTCTTGAAGAGATAGCTGTACCTCCAAGTTCATTGCATCATTATTTATGATAAGCAAGATACAGAAATAATCTAAGTATCTGTAGATGGATGAATGGATAAAGAATATAAAATACTGTAGAATATTATTTAGCCACAAAAAAAGAAGGAAATCATGCCATTTCCAACAATATAAATAAATCTGGGCTACCTTATGCTAAATGAAATAAGCCAGGCACAGAAAGATGGATACTGCATGAACTTATTTATATGTAGAATCTAAGAAATCTGACCTCACAGAAGCAGAGAGTAGAATGGTGGTGACCAGGGGCAGGAAATAGGGGAAATGAGGAGATATTGGCCAAAGTATGTAAGTCTTCAGTTATAAGATGAATAAGTTCTGGGATCTAATGTACAGCATAGTTACTACGGTTAATAACATTGTATAGTGTACTGGAAATTCAATAACACAATATATCTAAAGTGTTCTCACCACACACACACAAAAAAGGTAATGAGGTGAGATGATGGATGTATTAATTAGCTTGGCTGTCGTAATAATTTCACAATGTTTACATATATTGTACACCTTGAATATAAACATTTTTATTTTTTAATTATACCTCAATAAAACTGGACAGCAGAAGCAAAAAAGAGGGGTAACAGAAGAAACTTAAAAGACACAACCCAATGCAGTGTGTTTTCCTTCATTGGATACTGTTTTGTTGTTGTAAAAACCTGGTTAAAAAAATCCATATTTTGAACAATTGCATAGGTCCAAATGTGGACCTAGGTTATTATAGGACCTATATTATTCCAAATCTTATTAAGGAATTGTTAATTTTGTTAGGAGTGGTAGTAGTATTACAGTTATGTGAGGAAATACTTCAGGGCATGCTGAAGTATTAGAGGAATTAAATGTTATGACACCTATAATTTTTTAAATGGTCCATCAAAAATTGAACATATATATGAAACAATTTTCGGAAAATGTTAATAACTGTTGAGTCTATTGGGTGCCTGGGTGGCTCAAGTTGGTTAAGCATCCAATTCTCAATTTTGGCTCAGGTCATGGTGTCAGGATTGTGAGATTGAGCCCATGTCAATCTCTGTGCTGAGTGTGGAGCCTGCTTAAGTTTCTCTCTCCCTTTCCTGCTGGCCCCCCCAACCCCAAATCTTTCTATTGCTCTCTTTAAAAAAAGTTACTGTTGGGTCTAGGTGGAGGTCATGTGAATGTTGGTTAAGTTATTTTTCCACTTTTGAGTGTGTTTGAAATTTTTTATAACAGAAAGTTAGAGGATGTATTTCTTCGTATTAGGTGTCAAAATTCCAGTGGAAGTAACTTTTAGTACCGAGCCATTCTGATTCCTGTTTAACTGAATTGCATGTTATAACACAATCAATATTGGCTCAGTGGATTAGTGAGTAAATTATTCCTAAGGCTAAGATTTAATTAAGTTTTAGTCTTTAATAAGTATTCATACATTCATTCATTATTTCACTCAACAAATATAATGCAATGCCCATGTTCTGCTTTTCTCAATGAGAAAGTATATGGACCACGTGGAATATATAACTTTTAGTAACTTACAGGAAATTGTCAAATGTCTACTTGTATTTAATGCATTAATTTAATTTACACATATATATTTAGAATGATGCATTATATAAAATCTTATTAAGTAGAAGCACTGTTTTTGCTACTGTCATAATCTTTGTTGCCACAACAAACACTGTTTGATTCCATCATCACAGCTTTCCAATATATGTCACCTTCCTTTCCCCTATGTTGTTTAAGCGGCAATATTTTAGAAATCTCTATATGACTTAGTCACTGCAAATTTTACCCGAAGCCCCAAAATATATGACAATCAAAAAAATCTGTCTGTAGATGAGTATTTTTTTTATTTCTACATCACTTGTTTTGAAGTCATTTTTTTTAAAGCCCTTTTATGATGACATTGAACACTTGAGTTGTGAAGTCAAAACCCTCATGAGATACCACTGAATCTTACTAAAATTCCTTGCCTTCTTATTTATGCATTCTGTCAGGTTACTTCTCTAGATCCTCCAAACTAACATGGATGGATGGAAGTTGCTCTTGTCTCATATGACTTCCCCAAACATTACCTGGTGTCTCAAGTAATGACAGTGAGAGCGCATTGCTTAATATGAGGTCTTAAATGAGAGGTTATAGCCATTGTCTTGTATTTGGGATTATAGGGAATGCAATGTGTGCCTACCATGAGCTATGGGCAAGGTTCTGGAGATTCGAAGATGAACAAAACAGACCAGGTCCCTAGTACCTGACTTCTTGACCTCCTTTTCACTATGTCCTCCCACCTATCCTGTAGGTCTGATAAAGAGCTGATCTCAGTATTCTGATGCCAGCTCTGATCCTTAGCTCTGTCCTGTGCTTAACCTTTGGATGACTTCTATGTTCTGCATTCCAAGTGACCTCCTAACCCAGTTAGGAACCATCTCCTGGATCCTTTCACATCATGGGGACACATCATTGGTGTCCTTCTTTCCTCAATTTGTCAGATTCCAGGAAGGGACTTTGAGAGCCTCATGAAGGAGGATTGGATGAACTTTTGTGACTGGTTAGGTACAAGACCAAGGAAGAGGGAAGTGGAAAGTATCCGCAAGGAGAATTTTGTTATTGTTGATAAGAAGACAGGGAATTAGAAAGGGGGCTGCTTATGGGGGGGGAGACTGGATTGGAGGTGGTTACGGCTCACAGAAGTGGGACCATTTGTCAGGCAGCAATAGATGCAGGAAGTGAGAGCCCCTGGCTGAAATGGAGTCAACTGCTACAAGGCATGGTCTAAGCCATAGTTACAGGTGAATGTGATAAAGGACAAATTATAAAGAGAGAAGAACAGTGGGTTTGAGATAGAATTTAGGAACCCACTGATTTTAAGGGCATCATAGAGGAGGAGGAGTGAGTGAAAGGGGCTCAATACAGGTGACATCACACACAAATTAACTGCTTTAGTTGACCAAGAAGATGGCTAAGTTATGAAGCCACATGTAAAGAGATACACTTCCAGGCCATCCTGTGACGATCAGCTGAAGATTTTCCCTTTTTTCCTTTTCTGGTTTGTATCCATTTCTGAGCTCTGTATGTGGCCCGATCAAGCACAACGTTTCCCTGAAATCCATGGGAACGTTCTGCTTGAACTGGCTCTGCAGCAAACCTGTACTGCACAGAACAGATACCTACATGCAAGTAATACTGTCAGTGGGGTGCACAGCCTGGGCTATGGTGAATTTTTTTTTTTTTTTTTGCCCCTTTGGCTTGTTCTGGAAGAAAGTTATACCAACAAGTATTATCAACAAGGTCCGTCAGTTCAGACCAACGTCTACTTTCTCTCATAAAACTTCATTTGTTTATTTTAATTTAATTTAATGTAATTTTATTTGGCTGAGAGAAAATGAGGTATCTTGATGCAGAACAAAGTTATTGGGAAATATATAGGTCTTTCTTAACAGATGGAAAGTGACTCATTAACAACATCCCTTTATTTATTTATTTATTTATTATATATTTCTAAAGATTTTATTTATTTATTTGACAGACAGAGATCACAAGTAAGCAGAGAGGCAGGCGGCGGGCGGGGGGGCGGTGCAGGGCTCGATTGCAGGACCCTGAGATCATTACCTGAGCCTAAGGCAGAGGTTTAACCCACTGAGCCACCCAGGCATCCCTACATCCCTTTCTTTAAAATTGAAGTCCATCATAACCTCTTGGGAAAGGTTTCTCAATCTGGGGTTGGATAGTTATTCTTAAATATGAGATTTTGTCTCTCCAAAATGAGTGAAGCATTAAAATCTTACTTAATAAGTTTGCTGGCCAAAGGCTGACAGACAAAGCATGGGAGTCCATAATGTGCTTTCTTTCTCTGCTGTACCTTTTCTTTCACAGCCTTGAAAATAAACAGATCCTGAGCCACCTGGCCTAGAGTGCCTGCTCATTTGCAACACTGCGACATCCTGAGGTTTGTTCACTTCCTGGATTCCTGTCACATCTGGAAATTATCAGGGTGTTGGGTATGCTGGGAGGACCACTTTTATAGGGGACGAGTCTTTCATTCAAATTAGCAGGTCTTCCGCTGGCTGAAGACAAGGGATATGAAATCAATAAATACAGTCCCTTTCTCCCAGGATTGATAATGTTACAGTGTATGTGGGAGGTAGGGTGGCGGTGGGGAGGGAAGGGAGTGAAAATGACCATAACATTGAGTAAAAAATAAATTTCATAAGGTGTCACAAATGGAGGGACCATATCACACTAGGGGATCAGGAGAGGCTTCCTGAAGGAGGTAGAATTTGAGCCCAGGCCTAAAGAGCTAAATGGTGGAGAGCTCTTTGGCAGCCATGAGACTACCTGGGTTCAAATCCTGGTACTTTCATTTGCTGACTGGATGCCCTTGGCAAGTTCCTTAATTTTTCTTGCCCTCACATGCCCCAAGTATACAATGGAGCTAATAAGAGTTGTCCCCTGCCACCCAAGATTTATTTTTTAAAGAGAGAGTGTGAGAGTGAGCATGAGGGGGTAGAAGCAGAGGGAGAGAATATCCAGCAGACTCCCCATGACCAGCACAGGTCACAGGGCTCCATTTCTGGACCCTGAGATCATGATCTGTGCCAAAACCAAGAGTCGGATGGCCAACGAACTTAGCCACCCAGGTGCTCTGAAGGTTTATTTGAGAATTAAACAAGATAATATACGCAAAGTACCAGCAAGAGTAAGTACTCATGAAATGTTATGATTTTCATGAAATATTCTGAATAGAGAAGACAGATTAAAGAGTTACACTAAAATATTTGGGAAGAAAGGGAAAGAATATGTGTGGAGCCCTGGTGGGTACCTAGACACAGAGAGAAGCAGAAGGAGAATCCATTGGGAGGCAGCAAATGTGAGGGAAGAAGTAGTGGGAGGTTTAAGGTGGGGAAAGTCAGAGGGTTGGGACACTGGAGCTGAGGAAGAACATTGCATATGGGACGCTCACAAGGAAACTTCAGCAAGTGATTTTATCTACTGGTTTCCTGAGTGGTTTTATGGACAGCAGGATTTAAGGAGAAAGGGGATGTAGAGGCAACAGACCTTGGAATGGTGACTACTCACTGAAGAAGTGTGCTGGTGAAGGATGGGACAGGCAGGAGATGGTGGCTTTAGGTACTAATAGTGAAAGGAGCTGCTTCTTTGTGAATAAAGAAATATCATATGGAGGAATTGAGGAAAGTACCCAATGGATTAAGGACAAACTGGAGATAAAAGGAAGAGATGGTATAATTCCCAGAAGAGTGTTCCTGAGGGGGTGGGAGGGAGAGCACAAGTGACTATCTTGACCAAAAGGACATGAACAGTTTCAGTAGAATTTTTCCCCTCAGAATTTTGAAAAACAAACAAATCCCAAACAGGCTGCTGGCCTTTGCTCTGCTGTAGTCCTTAGAGTGGGATAAAAAGGGATGAGCAGATCCGGAATCAAGTTAATTCTGTAGATTAACCACTCACTCACAAGGAAGGTTTTGTTTTCAGACTGAGGCAGCCCTTGGAACATGGCACATTTCATTGTATTGCTGGGTTGGTCCATGGAAAGAAGAAACAGGATGAGAATGAAGAAACTGTCAGGTTTGGGTCACTATGAGTATAGGAAGTCTAAGAATAAGATTGTCTTCAGGATGACAATAATGCTGAAGGGAAGTTAGAGCACTGGGGATAAGGAGAGGGCCATCTTCCTTTCTGAAGTGGAATAATGCAGAATTTTCCACATTATGAGAGTGGGGTAAACCTCCTCTGAGGTCTTCTGGGTAGAACACAAACTTCTGAGAATACTGGCATTTTGAGAATGAGTGGCTACCTACATTGTAGTTGGTAGGTTTTGAGCAGAGAAACAGAACCTCTCTGAATGATATAGAAAAAGAGACTTCTTCCAGTGATTAAGCTGTACTCAAATGTGGGAGTTGATTAAAAATCCACAGGAGGGGAGACTGTTTCCACAATGGTGCCATGAAGACCCTCCATGGACCGTCTTAGCAGTAAAACAAGCATAACTGGTAAAAATTATAAAAATACAGCCATGTAGCTAGAAATTGTCTTAAGGACATACAGCAAATGAAACATTTATTTATTGCGTGTGTGTGTGTGTGTGTCTAGTATTTATATATATTTTTTCTTTTTTTTTTAAAAAATTATCATCCCTAAGGTAGTAAAATTCAAAGCAGCTCTTTCTTCAGTAGAATTCTTACTTTTACTCTAACATATTTGTCTTATTGATTCCCACATTACCATTTATTTCTCTTCCAAAATACTTTGAAATGTCAGTTATATACAAATGATACAGCCTGAAAACTCATAAAAGTGGAATAACAAGAATGATGAGCATACACAATTCTACCTTATTTGGAAGGTACTTCAGTTGACAACCCACAAGTTGTCTGGGGCTATTAATAAATGCGTACTTTAACCACAGCCTTATCTCATGTGTTTGGTAGATATAAATGTTTAGAGATGCTTTATAAAACTCTTATGTCTCAGTTTAGTCTAAGTCCTATCATCCTGTCACAAATAGGTGAGACACTTGGGCTCAGAGTGGATCATTTAATTCTATATGTTTACAGTCATGTTTAATTTGGGCATAAGCACCTTACAAATTTTATTCTGGACTTCTACAGTCACCTGGTATAACTAATCATTGACTACTGGCAAACCCTAGCATAAAATGTTCTCCATGATAAAAGCCAAGTGGAAACCTCTTCTGTAGGGTATTCCAAGAGGATAGTAAAAGAAACATTTGCTCAGCCAACTCAAATTGTTCAGGCCATGGAGATACATGAACATATGACAACTTAGGTTAAAACTTTTTTTTTTTTTTTTCCCACACAGTCTTCAAACTCCAGCCTCAAGTATGCCTGAAAGATTTCATTATTATTATTATTATTTTTCTATTTCAACACTAAACCAAGCCTTACTGTGCCCATGTTACCAAATGCTCTGCAGAAACATCTGCCAGGATGTGCCCACAGACTACAGACTGACAGCTATGACCAGAGAGAGACATTCAGGGTTCCAGGGGATCTGGGGAAGGGTAGGGGAGGCTGGAAAAGGTAGGGGAGGCTTCATGAATGAGAATGCAGTTGACTAAGGGCTTGAAAGATACAGGCAGGAAGGATAAGGGCAATAGGAATGGGTAGAGAGAAAGATCCCCAACTTGGAACTGGAAGCATCAGAGGAGATGCCCATCAACCCATCTCCAGGGCCAATGCAATCATCCTCTCGCTTCCTGGATGCTCTCCTTATTCCATCCTGACTCTTCAGATCTGCAGCTGCTTAAGTAACTTTAGCTGTAAAATCCATTTATCACAGCATTTCCAAAGCTCTCCCTAGAGAAGGCCACTAACAGAAAGCGTTTTTGGAAAGGCTATATACTTCTGTATCTCTTGGGTATTTGCAGTGTACAGAAGGTAGAATATATGAGCCATCTTTCTTGTTCTTCACTGTTACTCCCTATTGCTAGCACACAGCTTCCCATGGTAGGTGTTGAATAAATACTTGCTCATTGAATCAGCTTATTAAATGCTATTAAAATAATAAGAATGAAACACCATTTAACTTTGGGAAATCCAATACTCTGGTTTCTCTTCAGATCGCATAAATCTTTCACCTTTTACTTTGGGAAATCCAGCACATGTATCAAACGTATTTTTCACCTTTCATATATATCTACCTAGACCATGACAAAAGACTCTCTTGGGGAAGTGCTGGTTTTCAACATAAAGCTAAGTTTCTTAGCATAGACATGACTTGCCTCAAGATTTCTCATTTCCTGCCTTACCTTTGTTGCTTAAGTAACATTAAATTTTCTTTTCACACCTTGATTTTATCTCCTTCACAACTTTTCTCATGCTGTCACTTTCCTGTAATTTCTTCAGTTTCTACTCCCTTCCCAAACTGTCTTCTGCTGCTAC
Organism: Neogale vison; assembly: GCF_020171115.1. NCBI lineage: Eukaryota > Metazoa > Chordata > Mammalia > Carnivora > Mustelidae > Neogale > Neogale vison. Next base: position 38,346,564 of record NC_058098.1, on the reverse strand, counting down.
CCCACCCTCTTTTCCACACAACACACTCACACACCCTTTGCCTGCCTAATAACCCCTGTTTAAGACCAGCTCTGGCTGCTTCACTTCATAAGAAGATCCAGGCTTGATGGTCTCATGGCGTAACACCATCATTATACTCACCACAATGTGTTACAATAATATTTTTAGAAGACAAGGCATTTAATAAAAGGACAGAAAATAAAGGATTACTTGCAAAATAATAGCTTTCATTATCTTGCATTCAGGCCTTTCAAATATTTCAAATATTTTAACCCGGTTGTTTGTTCAGTGTGGTGAAGACTGGCTAATCACCAAACCCAGTTCTCTTTCCTCTTCCTCCCAGCTGGGCTACATTTCCCCATTTCCCTCCTTCCTTGCAGGCAGATGTGGCCACGTGACCGCCTGTGGACCAATATGAAACGGGTAGAAGGGAAATGTGCTGCTTTCATGCCTGGCCCATAAAAAAAGCCACTCTTGTGATCCACTTCTTTCTCTCTTTCCCCTGTTGCCCTCTAAATGCTGATAGCCAAGGTGACCTTGGAAGCCACACATTAAAGATGGCAGAACTCTTGTTAGCCTGATTCTCTGAATAACTGTGTGAGCAAAGTCCTCACCACTTTATCCTCCAGCTTCCTATCACTGTCAATTAGACTTACTATAGGTGAGAAATAAACTTCTGTTGGGTTATGCCATTGAGATTTGGTGGCTCACTTACTATGACACCTATTATTATGTAAATGAATACATTCTATAGGGATTCTGTTGAAATGTTTTTGTTTTTAACCCTTGCTTAGATGTGTTTGGGAGAAGTCTAAGAACTGAGTCATGTCCCCAAGGCAACATGTGTATCAGGCCCCTTCTGGGCTGACCAAAATTCAAATATAAATCTGGGAAGTTTATGCCAGAAAGTTAACTGAGACAAAGATTCAATTCTTGATTCATTGAGTATCTCTGTATGTTGAGCAGTGCATAATAGATAAAAGGATATCACACAATTTAGGCTTTAGTGACCAAAGACATCAGAGAGAAAGAGAGACAAGATTATAAACATGGAATTTTTCAGGGGATAAGGTCTTTATATATCAGTCCTTTTTTTTTTTCTTTTCTTATTGATGAACAAGTTTAGTTCTTCTGAGATTAAGTTTGTTTCCCATTATCTTGGCTTTCCTCTTCACCATCTGAAAAAGTAGCCAATAGGTCAGGGCAGGCCATGAAGAAAGCCATAGGCTTCCACAGGACACACCCAGATTGGGAAATGAAGGATTCAAAATAAAGGGCAGGAATGCTCGGAGAGATGAAAAGAGTCCCTAGCAGAATGCCCCATGAATATCTGTTGTAGGAATGAGCAAATGAGAGGGAGAGAGCCATGCTTGGGAAAGGCTGGGAGAGGTGAGCAGGGCCTTCTAGGACAGGAAGACCAGCACGGGCACTTGTTGCTGGGTGGAAACAGAACTTTGCTTGGGCCTCTGGCTGGACCTTATGTATTACCTGCTTGGAGATGAGATGTATGGAGTGCACAGGTACTGAATGAGCCGTCTGTGGTGAGGTAAGCTAGACTTTCTGTTTTAGATAGTAGTGAAAGAAAGGTATGCCTTCATTGGGATGCCTCTTTATCAGAACTGCAGGAGGATGGATATAGGGCAGAAAGATTTGAAGGATCCTCAGATCTTACCTGGGATGACATCTGGAGGGTAGGCTCTAAAGTCAATTTGACATACTTCAAACAAAATGGCTGTCCTTCACCACCCTCCAATGATTGTATTCTTCTGATATTATTTACAACCAGCTAGCTTACTTGAGGAACACAGAGCTTTTACTGAGTTATCCTGATAAATCAAAGACAACAATGTACCAATAATTAAATATCACTGAGAAGCACTACCATCTATTATCTTGTTGATCAGTTATAATGTGGCATGCAAGAAGAGTGCCTCTCTCTGAGGTGTTTGAAGGCATATGACCATGTTCTTATTTATTTACAGGATATTCCTAAGAAGTAGGCAGTGGAAAACTAATAATATTAGATAATAGATATTATCTAATAATATTAGAATTATCTTTGCTTAATAAGAGAGGCATAGGGCATTAAGCAACTTCCCTAAGGTTGCTTGGGGAAGGCAGGATAGGTCAGGGCAAAGTTGAATTTCTCAATTTTACAACAGCAATATTGAAGCAGAAAAGCTTGAATTTAGACTTTTGGGATGGAATGAAACATATTTCAGAAATAAAATAGCTATAGGGTTGAATCTTTTCCCTTTCCAGTTAAGTACAGGTAACTGCAAACACTCTGTGGGAAGGCTGGCTACCATGGGGATATTCCTGTACTGGGCACTGGGGGAATCATCCAGGGAGTCTCTCTTATAGCCCCATCTTTACAGAGCTCATGGGCTCATGGGGAGATAAAATATGCATACAAAAATATAGTATTTCAGGACGAGAGAATAAGAAGCATTCAGTGGCAACATCTCATCAAGTATATAGCAGTGGTAAAAAGCAAACAGGAAGTTTGCTAAGTCATCCCATCCTTATATATTTGTTCATTCATTCATTCATTCAGCAAGTGAATATTGAGTACCGACCCTGTGCCACTGCTGTGCTAGGTCCAAGTGACATGGTGGTGACCAAAGGGGTTCCAGCCTCTGACCTCATGGTCTGTGTGTGTGCTATCCAATAAAATAATCACCAGCCACATGTGGCTATTTACATTTAAAGTTAAAGAGTTACAATTAAATAAATTTAGAGACTTCGATTCTCAGTTCCACTAACCACATTACAAGTGCTTGATAACCACATGTGGCTGGTGACTACCTTATGAAAGGGAACAGATCTACAACATTTCCATCACCACAGGAAATTCTGTTGTTCAGAGGTCAGCCAATTGCAGCCTGTAGACCAGATAGGGCTCACCACTTGCTTTTATAAATAAAGTTTTATTGGACTACAGCTACACACATTTGTTTATGTATTGTCTTTGACTGCTTTTAAGCTATAATGGCAGAATTGAATGGTTGTGACAGAGGCTATATGGCCCACCGAGCTGAAAAAAAATTATTATCTGGCCCTTTAGAGAAAAAAATTTGCCAGCCCCTGGTCTAGATGGAAATACATGTTCATAACAAATACTTACAAAAAGGGAAATGATGTATAAATAAGAATGTTATGGGATGCGGGGTGCCTGGGTGGCTCAGTGAGTTAAAGCCTCTGCCTTGGACAGATTTGGGATCTGATCTAGTTTAGGAAAAGAGAAAGACCTTCCTAAAGAAGACAGTGTATAAAATGAGATCTGAATAATCAGTAGGAGTTTACCAGGCACAATGTTATCAGCAGAAGGAAGAGCCTGAAGAACTATGGGAAGCAGGGAGAGGGCACAGTGTTTGGTAGGCATGGACAGTAAAAGGGCAGGCATGGTCAAGGGTCATTTCTGGAGGATGGGAGGGAGTCCATCCACTCTGTCTATTGCTACTATATCAGTGCCTAGAATGATGTCTGATACAGAGTAGCTATCCAATAAGTATTTGATGAATGAATGACTGAGTGAATAGTCCATGGAGGTTATGCTGAGCTCATAAACCAAGTTTAGGATTTCAGCCTTGATCCTAACAAGGTAGCTACTGATGAGTTTGAGAAAAATCTGTAGCTTAAGAATGTGATCAGATATGTGTTTTCGAAGGGCCCTTGGAAGCTGGGTGAAGAAAAGATCTTTGGGAATACCCACATTCAATGATTCACAGTGATCTGTGGTCGGTCATCTGCTTGGTAATTTCGAAGTCTTTCCTATATCCACCCTGGAAGAAGATCTAATGAAGCAAACTTATTCTGGTGATCCTGAAATTTTGAATTTACAATCCCAAATCAAAAGGATTTGATTAAACTGTAACTATATGGAAATGAGCCAACAGCAGAGGTGTGCTTGGACACTAGGTGAGGTGTGCACTGTGGTATTTCTTTAACACGCCAGGCAGCCAGTGACTCATAGGTGAGTAACAACAAGGGTGGGGCTCTTGGAAGAGCACAAAATGTGGTTCTGGGAGTCATTTGGCTGAGCTCAGTGGACTGAACTTGGATTACAAACAATGGTTTTTCTCTTTGAATCAAACTGAATCTATTTTTTTCTTGCACCTCAGTGATGCTGAACTACATACTTGGGCCGCACCCAAAACTTCCTGTTCTGTGAAGCTAGGCCAAACAGTGCCTGACTTTCAGCAACATGAAGAAGCAGAAGGCCCTGCTACCTAAAAAGAGAGAAACTGCCAAGGATCTAGTTGCTGTTTCTTCTCTATGTGTTTCTTAGTATTTGGTCCATAGTTGTACATACCTATTCTTCTTGCTTTTCTCTTCTCTTTCTCTGACTGTCACTCTATAAAACCACACACATTTTATGCATGTCAAGAGCAGCTTAGGAACCTATAGCCTGGTTCATATTTTGCTTGCCTTCAAAGACAGAATGTGAGAATATGTGTGTGTGTGTGTGTGTGTGTGTGTGTGTGTGTGTTTGAGAGAGTGAGCATGCCCAACAGATGGGGGAAGGGCAAATGGGCAGGGACAGACAGAGAAGGAAAGAGAGAATAGTAAGCAGGATCCATGCCCAGCACAGAGCCCAACTCAGGGCCCGATCCCATGACCCTGTGATCATGATCAAGAGTCAGAGGCTTAACCGACTGAGCCACCCAGGTACCCCCAGAATGTGTCCTTAAAGAGATTAGTTGAACATTACTAGCATTTCCTCACTGAAATTTTTTGTTTCTGGGGAAGGGAGCACTATTTTATATTCCATGAAAACATTTTTTTCCTTGGAAAAATATATATACTGTCTCCAAAGAACCCATTCACCAAGAATGTGATACTGTAACAAATTATTTCTTTGCTTCCAAAAAATCCGATAATTTCCATGGTCATAGCTGTAATTATCTGGTTAATTTTTCTTATCATGAGACATATACTGTAGAAAAAAGTAACTTCTCCAAGAGCAAGGTTAATTTTGACTAGTTCTTATCTGTACTCCTACATTAACCAACTAAGCAGACTCAGGCATTTTTAGCCATCAGTTTCTGAGCCCTAAGTAATGAATGGGTGCAGGGTCTGAGTTGTCTGATTGTTGTAAAGATTAATTACACCTAACAACAACAACAAAAAACTCCTCTGTTCATGACCTGATTTTTTTTCAGGCTTTCTGTCATTTTCTCAGGCCACCATGCAAAGTACTTTTGTTTTCAGTCTGTAGGCACTTGAATCAGTGGTCTTGCTAAGAGCTTATCAGTGGTAGGGCACCTGGTTGGCTCAGTCAGTAGAACATGTGATTAATCTCGGGGTTCAGGAGTTCAAACCCAACTTTGGGCATAGAATTTATTTAAGAAGAAAAAGAAAAAAAAAAGAATTGACCAAGTGGCAAGCATGGCCCTTTAAAGAAAATGTCACCCCCTTTTGCATAACTGACAAACCAAATCCTGGGGTACATCAGTTGTAGGACTGTTCCTGGCATCCTAAATTATTTGCATGAGTTGGCAAAAAGTGTTCGTGCCAAAAGCTCCTCTGGGGTTTGTTTCGGTTCTATGATGTGAAAGACAGTGATATGTAGTGGTGCTAGAAACTGGCAGCGGACATGGGTGTGTCTTTCTCTGGATTGGCCATTTTGAGGTCTTGGGCAAGTGATGACACCTATTCAAGTCTCAGTTGCCTATTGAGAAATGTGTCAATAAGATCTAGAAAATGAGATAACGTGCTTCTCTGAGATTTGAGATCAGTTCTGCCATCATTGTTCAAGTGTTTGAGATGATCTGGAGCCTAGTTTCTTTAGGAATAATGATTAAGTAGGTGACTAAGAAACATGCTATATAGCAAGAACCCTGGAATTCCTACCGTGTCATCATCAACATCATTGCCTTGGGCAAACTCAGAAAAGGAACCAAGAACTGAACTGATTAGAAGCAAGTGTTCACGATAGTAAGTGTTTGAAAATGAGCTTGAGGTTGATAAAGGGCTCAAGAAAAGGTACTTTACATAGGCTATATAACATAACAATGGGAAGACAAAGACAAACAATTTTAAAAGAAAGATTTATAGGAAGTTGTGCTAGCGTTGCTGTGTGACTAGGAACAGGTAGGGTAGAAATTAACATTTTTCAAGGCTTTTAGAATCTCATGGATTTTTGTTTTTTTAATTTACTAAGACTGACCCCTAAAGCTGTTCTTCTGAGTAAGTTTAATACCAAAAATAGCTCTCTTCTTCTCGTGAATTATACCACTGAAGGAAAGATGCCTTGGTTATTTTCACTTCACACATGTTCTTGCTAGGAGCAGTTGATGGAGTTATGTGCTGAATAAGGGCTGGATTAATGTGTGCTGCAGTCAGTCCTTTGAGACCTCTTGGAACTTTAGAGTCAGAATGTCTGAGACTGTTGTTCAGCTCTGTCCCCATCATCCATGTGGCTTTGGCCTCATTCTTTTTCTTTTTTTTTTTTAATCTTTTTATTTTTTATAAACATATAATGTATTATTAGCCCCAGGGGTACAGGTCTGTGAATCACCAGGTTTACACACTTCACAGCACTCACCATAGCACATACCCTCTCCAATGTCCATAACCCCACCACCCTCTCCCTACCTCCCTCCCCTCAGCCACCCTCAATTTGTTTTGTGACATTAAGCCATCTCTTAAGGTTTGTCTCCCTGCCAATCCCATCCTATTTCATTTATTCTTTTCCTGCTCCCCAAGCCCCCCACATTGTATCTCCACTTCCTCATATCAGGGAGATCATATGATAGTTGTCTTTCTCTGATTGACTTACTTCACTAAGCACAATACTCTCTAGTTCCATCCACATCATCATAAATGGCAAGATTTCATTTCTTTTGATTGGCCTAATTATTTTTCTAAGCCCTGGCTTTTTCATCCATAAAATGGGCCAATAACAGTCATTCTATCTGTTGTATGAGTCCAGTAAGATCTTGATATAGGCTGATGGTACAGTTATAAGGATCTGGGTACTTGATGCTGAGAGTTGAAAGGGCAAAGAATTGTTAAGTTTTTTAAGAAATCATTGTCTTAATTTTGGGTTCCCCAGAAGCAGACCCTGAGGAAAAGACTCAAATGCGAGTTGCTTATCTAGAAAGTGACCCCAGGAAGCACTGGTAGAGAGGGAGAATGAGATAAGGAAGGGAAGGAAACTAGGGAAGAGTGTGCTGTCAAGTCATTTACTACTGTGGGCTACTGACCCTCCCTTCCAGATGGGGAAACTGAGGCACAAAGGGATTATGCCACTTGCTCAAGATCACAGAGCTACCAATGTGAAGCTGGAATTCAAGTCTACACAGAGCCAATGGTGACATTAGGAGTCAGATGATCATGGTTCCATACTTCCTAGCCATGTGAGTGACTGTCCGACCTTTTCAAACCTTGGATCCTTATGTGTGAAATTCGAAAACCCATGGCGAGGATAAACAATACTATTTCAAAAAGCATAAAATCATGTCGTTGCAATCATTCACTCTAATTAATATTGATTTTTCTGACATGCTGTTCTCAGATATGCAAAAAAAAAAAAAAAGCTTTCCACATGTGGTTTTTATTTTGGGAAATAGGAAAGGAGATGCTTTACTTCTTACATGAGACAAATGCAATTTTGAGATTTTAATTTCAAAAGGGAAAGCTAATGAATTTGAAAGAACAGATACCACTTTGAGTCTTTGGATATTGTGGTCCCTAGCTATTTGCTTTAACCCTATGTGGCTGGGGAGGGGGTCTTCACACTGGTGTCACCTTGGAGGTAATCAGTTAGCTTTGTTGACGTTCATTCCTCCATCTGTAAGAAGACAAATGATGGAGAGGAATTGTAAGGATTTCTAAACTGAAGTCTCTTTCCTCCAAATGGATTATACTAAGGCCAAAAAAGGAAAATGGCCCTCAATCCCTTTGGAATTCTATGTGTGCAACAGGGAAGTTTCTCTAGACAAACCTTCTGTTGAGCCTTCTTTTAACTCAGGAGATGCCAATTTACACATTACTCTCTTCTTTTTGAAGCCCACATCCATCTTGCTAGTTCAAATGGAAGAATGAACATAGAGGTCATATCATTTCCAGGCATGAATGGACTAGCGAGGGGACATATAGATCCAAGCTCAAGAGATAAGAATGCTTCTTTGAAATTCAAAGAAACATACAGAAATGCAAACTCATTAGCTTATGCATGTACAAGTAGTTTGAATATATACAGGCAGTACTATCCAGAATGAAAAAGAACCAGTTACACCTAACAGAATATCCAACATGAAGAACAAAGGTATTTTTCAGATTCCAAGTCTTTTGAGAGACAATCGACCTCCATAGGACCAGACAGAGGGGCACCAGAAGCAACTAGGTAACATCTATTAACATGACTTCATGGGCCTTGGATCAACAGTGTCCACCTTCTCAGAAGACACCCACCCCCAATTTTGTCCTTAAAAACCCTGACTTGTGCACCACTGGGGAGTTTGGAATTTTTGAGCGTTAGCTCCCTGTTCTCCTGGGTGACATCACCCAATAAATAGCCCATCTTCCTTCACAGCCAAAGCTCTGTGTCCATTTTTCTTGGCTTGCTGCACACTGGGCGGATGAACTCTCATTTGGTTTGGTTATTACATTGTGTCCAGAGATTGAACTCTCCAGTGTTAAGTGGAGAGCTTTATAAGATCTTTCCAGAGTCAAAACTATATTATGAAACTTTTCCTGATAAGAACATCAAAAGGCAATGTAGGTCAAAATTTACTGAGTGGTGGAATTCAGATTTGTGCATTTAATTATATGTAGATTTTACCTCAAAAGAAGGGGAAAGAAAAGAACTGTAGACAACTATTGAAACCACATGATATTCATGCAGAAAGATTTGGGGTGAAGTGTATTGATTCTACAACTTTTTTTGGAATGCATAAAACAGAAGGATTGATAAGTGGATAAGAGAATGGATAGATGGATAAATATGTAATAAAATAAAAATAGTTAAATGTTAATTGGAGAATCTAGGTGGTAGGTATATGAATATTTACTATAGAACTGCTTTAATTTTCATGTGATTTTGCAAATATTCACAATAAGACATTTGAGAAAAAGGCTTTTATTTTCTTCCTAGTGATAAAAACATAGAACTTGGGCCCAGTCCAGCACTACTAACTAGAATTTACTCTTAGGCAAATTTACTTAATTTTTATATGTTCAGTTGACTCATCTAAGAAATGGGATAGAGTAAGAGTACCAAACTCACATAGTTGTTATGAGGAACAGTGAGTTAGTAGTATTTGTAAGGTTCTTAGCATGTTGTGTGATGTAAACATTTGTTAAATGATATTTTAAAAATCATTTTATTTAGGGGACATTCATGGGAGAACAGATTGTACTGACTTTATTTGGACATTCAAACCTAAGAATGCAGAGTTTTATTAAAACCAGATGACAGGCTTATATACCCTGAGGTATGTGTCATTTTCTCTCTAATCCAGGTGTGTTTCATCTCCTACTAAGAAACAAGAATCATCAGGATGGGTCAGAGATATTTAATTTCTATTTTCATTTACTTCAAAAAGTTCCACTTGCTTAAAGCATGTTCTCTGACCCCATACCTAGAGTATATATAATATCTGGATAGCAGTATAAAAGCATGTAGCTACCTGGTCTTAAAAAATAATCTAGTGGTTTGGTAATTTTTAAAAAGAGGACAGTGAAGAGTGGCCATGTTATCCAACAAAGGTTAGGAGCCCTATAATTTAATCAGTAAGAGGTTTTACACTTTGAAATTTACAAAGAAACTTGTATATCGTATTAAGTATGGCTTTCCCCATATTTTAAAGAACGAGGCATATGGAAAGCAAATGGCAATTTAAATAGCAAACAAAATAAGCTAAAATGGAATTCTTACAAACAACAGATTAACACAAATAGGTGGTCTTTGTTCATTCTACAGATATTATTGAGCACCTACTATGTATAGGCTCTGGTCTAAGTGCTGTAAATAAGACAGAAATCCCTGCCCACATGGTGCTTATATTCTAGAGGATGAAGCAGGCAAGAGATTGGAAATCTGTGTGTGTGTGTGTGTGTGTGTACATAGTGTTAAGGACAAATGAAAACAATCAGGAAGGGAAAGGAAGGGGTGAGAAGGTTAGCAATTTTTGATAGGGTTGTTAGCTTACATCTCACAGAGACAGTAACATTTGAGTGACAACTTGAGAGCAGGAAGGGTGCAGGTATGAGGACATCTGGGAAGTATATACAGGAGAGGAAGTGTGAATGTCCCTAGATGAGAGGATGTGTACCGCCTGCTTGTTCTAGTGTTGCTGAAACAGATTAAGCACTGGGAAAAAAAGCAGGACATGAGTCAAAGAGGACAAATCCATGGGGCCTTATTAGATCATTGTAAGGATTTTGTTTTTGAGTAAAATGGGAGCGATGGAAGGATTTGGTCAGAAGAGTGACATCTCTGGATTCCATCTCTCTAACTGTTCTATTGAAAACAGTCTTTCTGGTGATGGTAGATGGGAAGGCAGAGATAAAAGCAGAATATGGTGGTTTTAAAATCTGTCTATGAATTCTTTGATATTCTTCCCATTAGGAAATTGGGGTGAGGGGAGGCCCCTTTCCCCCTTGAACCATGTGGGCTCGCTTGTCACTATCTCAAGCTATAGAGTAGGGTAGAAGTGAAGCTGACCTCTGAGGCTAGGTCACAAAAGGCCATGATATTTCTACTCTATTTGCTAGAAAACACTCTTAAAGACCTTCTTCTAGAGAGGCCACATTGGTAAACCCTACTTGTCTTTTCTTTCAGCCATTCCAACCTTGATGCCAGACATAGGAGTAAGGAAGCCATTTTGGAGACAGATCCTTCTGGCCCAGCTGTTCCAGATCTAGCCAACAGAGTCATCCCAGTTGAGGCCCCAGATATCATGGAACAGAACAGGAGTTGTCCCGATGTGTCTTTTCTGAATTCCTGACCATCAGGATCTATGAGCACAATAAAATGATTATTTTTTAATGCCACTTTGTGTTGGGATAGTTGGTTATGCCAGCAATAGGTACCTGGAACACAGAAAGAAGAGGTGAACCTCCTGTAACAATCCAGGTGAGAGGCAATGGTGGCTGAGACTGGGATGGCTGCTGTGTGAAGGTGAGAAATAGATTCTGGGTATACTGTGGAAGTAGGATCATGAATATGCTGACTGACTGAATGTCAAAGTAAGGCACAGAGCTAGGACTCAAAAAACCAGCTCTATGTGGTATTGAATATTGGTCTTCCTGCTATCCATTCCCCCTTACGTGATTTCCTGGGAAATCCTGAGGGTTGCTGGGGTGTGAAAAGCCACCAGAAAAGAAAATACCTTTTAACTTTGAGTTCAGTTTTACTCAAGGTTTTAAGTGGAGGATTTAAAAGTAGTTTTATAGTTAAAGAAATATGACTATATTGTAGAGTTTCAGAAGGCAAAATTCTAACATAAATTTTCCAGATAAATAAATAAATAAATAAATAACACATGTAGGGCTTGTCACCTGAATGGATTTGAGTTAAGTGTGTTTTTCTCCTGGTGAATCAACTTGTGAATCCCTTACCCTATCTTCTCTGCAGAGGTTGACATGCTGGTTTTTCTGGTTGGGTTGTGAGAGCAGATGGAGCCTAATTAGTAAAGGCACTCCAGAGCTGAGGTTCTTAACCTGGGGATCTGAGAAAATCAGGGTTGGCATGAATTCTCTACATGGAAAGCCCTGTGATTCATGGACACACTCATCTTTCCATAGGAAGTATCTATCACCTTCTCAAGATGATCCTTGACTTCTAAGAGGCTAAGCCCCACAAGGCAGAGAAAGAACAGTCAGGTATAACTTGTAGTTACGAGGATGATCATGACTTGCCCAAAGCCTTTTTTAAGGCAACTTTTGAAGGCCCAGTTATAGCATATATAGAGAACAGTAATAATGACCAGGCCTTATGATTGCATTATCTAATGCAAGGTTTGTATGTCACTTCCTATGAAGCTTGAAGATGAGATTTGACCAATAAAATGTCAGTTCTAGGACATTTCAACAAATGGGATCTAATATTTGGTCAGGGAAATCAAGTGTGTGTGGTTGGTCATACTTTTTCCTCAGACTTATACATCTTAGGATCAAATGTTAATAAAAAAAACTCAAGAAAATGAAGATGTGAGACTCAGCTATTGCTTTCTAAAAATATAAAGTCTAAGTTAAGAAGACCCAAATTCGCTGAACAATTTTCATATAAAATATTTCAATTAATGACCTTTTAGTTTCCCCATCCTATATGCTTATAGCTCAGAGGTTATAGATTTGTGGCTGGCAGTAATGTATCCTTGAAATCCACACTATTTGGATTTTTAAGGATTATATGCCAATACTTAAAAATCAGGGTAGTTTTCTCTCTGGCACCTCTTCCTACACCATTTGGATTTCCAGCTTCTTTTGAAAATCATAAGGTCTGTCACCCAATATAGTAAAACTCTTGAGGCTGCAATCTTCAGATTGGCAGTATGATGAATAAGGTAGATTGTGGAGAACAATTTTGAATACTTCTCAGAGCTATGCTTATAGTGTTGTTGTGGTTTTTTTTTTTTAATGGTTAGTCTAATTTAATTTGTTTCTAATTTGGTGGCAACAGCTCCTTCTCACATGAATTTATGGGTTGGTATACTTCAGAATTCCAGAAAAACTACATTAGTTCAGGTCCACTGAGACAAATGTGACAATACATAATAAAAGGATTAAGTGTATTTTGGGGTGCCTGGGTGGCTCAGGGGGTTAAAGCCTCTGCCTTCTGCTCAGGTCATGATCCCAAGGTCTTGGGATTGAGCCCCACATGGGGCTCTCTGCTCAGCAGGGAGCCTGCTTCCTCCTCTCTCTCTGCCTGCCTCTCTGCCTACTTGTGATCTCTGCGAAATAAATAAATAAATAAATAAATATATTAAAAAAAAAAGGTTAAGTGTATTTAAAAATAAATGTAGTTGATTTCTCACAAGTAATTAGGTTAATATCAATCTAACTTTAGCAGTACTTCCAAAGGGAAAGTTGTTCTAGGAAACTTTAACAAATAGATAAAATTAGTATTTAATTGGTTGATATTAAATATATTAATTAAAAACATGTATTCTTTCAATTAATAAAAACATCTGCACCTGAACACACACATACTTCTGAGTCAGCTCTTTCTTCATAGATAATGCAGTGAATTACAGCCTCCTCCGGTTGAATAATTACACATCAAATTTGATAGCGTTCAAATGATGGTGTTTTTGCACTGGTGATATTTGCGTTTCTCGTATTTGGTATTTGGATCTACCCACCAGACCCTCATCTTAAAGCATACCTGTCCTTATTTCAAAACACAAGCAAAACAAAAGTGTACAGCTTTGGGAAAGACATCTTTGCCACAGGTTAAATGCAAATGGATGGCCCAAACAAACTCTTCCCTCAAAATGCAAATGTTAGCACTAAAAATGGTTATTAAGTGAGATTGCAGAGGGATTTTTCTGGACATCTCAAAGAAAGAGAATATCCACCTGCTCCTTTATCTCCTGCAGTTTAACAAACCACTGCAACCGTTAAAACATCATTTGTTTGCCCAGGAGTCTATAATTTGAGCAGGGCTCAGTGGCGACAACACATCTCTACCACATGAAGTATCAATAGAAGCAGATAGACACCAGGGCTGGAGGACCTACTTCCAAGGTAACTTACTCACACAGTCTACACTGGTGCTGCATCTTAGCCAGGGGCACAGCAAGGACATGCTTGGGATTCTCTTTGGGACTGCTTGGGCTTTCTCCAAGCATAGTGGCTGGGTTCCAAGAGGGAGTGTTCTAAGAGGACTAGGTTCAAGCTACAAGGCTTCCGGACACTTAGTATCAGAAGTTCCAGATTATCCCCTCTGTCTCATGCTGTTGGCCAAATAAGTCATTAGGTCCAGCCCAGATTCAACAGGAGTGGAATAGATTCCATCTCTCAATGGGAATACCCCAAAGAATTTGCACACTATCCTCCATATATCACATCACATGTCCAAGATGTCACTATAACCGGGAAATCCTGTGCTAATTTAACTGCCTATTCAGGGTGGCCATGTCCCCTTAAAGAAGCTTCTAAAAACTGAATATCTCCAGAGCTACATCTGGGGCTCAGTCTGGGTCCATAGGACTTAGAGTTATGTGGGTCTATTTTCTTTAAGTTCAGAGTTATTTAAAGTGAAGAGTGGGGTGGGGGATGGCCAGTGCATCGATGTAGTTTGCCCACAAGTGGACTATGTTTCGTATTGAAAGCTCTGGTATGTAACAGTTTGGTGCTAAGCTAAATTTTCATTAAGAACAATAAAGAAAACAAAATAATCCACAATACCTTTAACCCACACCCTTGAAGCCTGCCCTTCAACGCTGAGTTTAGTTTGCCCCTTCCCTGTGGAAGATGGTATGAATCCTATTTCTTTTAATATATTGTGGTTAGAGAAGCAGTGTAGACTAAGGACCTTGGTTCTAGAATTAGACAAACCTAGTTTCCAAACCCAGAGTTGATACTTGTGAGCTGAGGACCATGGTTAACTTACTTAAACTTTCTGTTCCTTCTATCAGACCTCCATGATGAGTCTGATAGGACTGCCTGGGTTGCTCAGTAAGTTAAGCATATGACTTGGTCTCAGCTCAAGCCATGATTTCAGGGTCATGGGAGGGAGTCCTCCTGGGCTCCAAGCTCAGTGAGGAGTCTCCTTGCCCCCCCCCCCAATCCCACCTTTCCCATCCCTGTATGATTTCTCACTCACTCTCTCTCTCAAATAAATAAATAAATACATAAAATCACAAAATAAAATAAAGTAAAATAAAATAAAATAAAATGGGTCTGATAATAAGAGTGTCTACCTCAGAGAAATGTTGAAGATGATGAATTCAAAGCACTTAGAATGCCTCGCATTTAGAAAGACTCAATACATGTTGGAGATTATTATAGTTATTATTCTCTTGATTACCTCCCAAGGTTCTTACCTATAGGCCAACATGTATTAGGAGTGGGAGCATGATAATCTAAACTATTTGTGGTCACAATGAAAGCATAAATCTCTTTCTTTTCTTTGATAACTGAGGCAACTGAAATTATCTTCAGTTCTTAAAGTAAAGCTTTCTAGGCTTAGTTTTAATTGAAAGCAGATAATATCATGGGCAAAGTATTGGAGTAAAAAGAAATTGGCTAAGGGGTAAGATGTAGAGTTTATGTCCCAGTTTTCTTCTAGCTGTGTGACTTTGGGAACTTATTTATGTTATCAGAGCCTCAATTTTCTCATCTATACAAACATGGCTCATAATATACATTTGGCAGTATTGTTATGATAATTAAATGAGGCAAATTTTATAAAAGGACTTGGTAGGAAGCAATTACCAATAATGTTATTTATTGACCTTATTATTATAAGTGAAGTGATCAAAATAATTAGATTATACCAATTAAGTTTCAACTTGCCTTTTTTTTTTTTTTAAAGATTTTATTTGTTTATTTGACAGAGATAGAGATCACAAGTAGGCAGAGCAGCAGGCAGAGAGAAAGGGGTGAAAGCAGACTCCCCATTGAGCGGAGAGCCTGACACAGGGCTCAATCCCAGGATCCTGAGACCATGACCTGAGCTGAAGGCAGAGGCTTAACCCACTGAACCACCTCAACTTGCTTTTATATCATACAGACACAACATGAAATACAATCTTTTCTTTCCCTTCTAATGGAAAACTGATTCTAGTATATTTCTTTCCTTCCCTGTTCTCACTTCCCTGATCTTTTCCCATTTCTTACCTTTTGTATTTCCACCTGGACTTTCTTCATATCTTTCCCTATATTTTTTGCTTTGGTTTTGTACATTTTTTTGTATTGGTTTCTGAAAGTTTATATATATATGTATATATATAAAATATTTCATGATATGAATTGCAAACATTTTTCCTAGTCTGTAATTTACCTTCTGATTATTTTATGGTGTTATTTTTGTTTTCTTGCCATGCAGAAAGAAATATTTGATTTTTTAAAAGATTTTATTTATTTATTTGACATACAGAGATCACAAGTAGGCAGAAAGACAAGCAGAGAGAGAGGAGGAAGCAGGACCCCTGCCGAGTGTAGAGCCCTACATGGGGCTCGATCCCAGGACCCCGGTATCATGACCTAAGCCGAAGGAAGAGGTTTCAACCCACTGAGCCACCCAGATGCCCCAAGAAATATTTGATTTTTATGTTATCAAATTTTCAATGTTTTTTTTATGGCTCCTATTATAGTTTCTACATGCAACTATTATTAAAAATTTATATTTTAGCACTATTATGGATTAATTTTAACAATGAATATAATATTTATCTGTGTGTTCCATGTGCTACTATAAAACTACTCTAATTCTTACACTGCATAACATGGTTTATTAGTTGATAGTGCTGGTTCCCTCTCAATATAATTCTTTTTCATAAACTTGCTGTTTATTCTTGTTTGTTAATTTTTCCACCAATGACTTTTTAAAAGTCATTCCATCTGGCTCAAAAAAATGATGTTATTTCCTTTATTTGGCTCACATGAAATTTATGGATTAATTTAGGAAGAATTAACATAGTTTTTATCTTGAGTCTTCCTATCCATGAAGATTGTATGCCTTTACACTTATTCCAGTTTGCTTTTATGTCCCTCAGCAGCATTTAAATGCCGCTCTTCAAAACTGATTTTCTCTTCAAATTGATTTTTCACTTCTTACATTCATTCCCAAGTAAAACATGTTTCTGATGCTAACATAAATGGAGCTTTTATTTCAATTACTTTTTCCAATTGATTTTTATTCATTGTTCTTTATGTTTTTTCCCATACAGAGTTTTAGATTTTTATGTAGATAAAGTCCACCACATTTTTCTTTACAATTTCTACTTTTTCAGTTTCTTTAATAGTTTTTTTTTTTTTAAAGATTTTATTTATTTATTTGAGAGAGAGAGACAGTGAGAGAGAGCATGAGCGAGGAGAAGGTCAGAGAGCGAAGCAGACTCCCCATGGAGCTGGGAGCCCGATGTGGGACTCGATCCCGGGACTCCAGGATCACGCCCTGAGCCGAAGGCAGTCGTCCAACCAACTGAGCCAAAAAGGATAAAATCATGTTAATGATATTTAACTCTGACATACTGCTTTTGTTTTCTCCATTGCCAGCTACAGTAGTAGGAGGTTCTGTTTATGTTGCTTAATAGCATAATCTAGTCTTCCATAATGACTAGTCCAGTAGGCCAAAGATAATCCAAATGCATGTTCTAAAAGTCACCAGAGATAAAACCCACACAGCCTGAGAAAACCACATTTGATCATGTAAATTCTCTTCTCAAAACTCCCTCATTACAAATATACATGGTTATACACTTTTGTTGCTATCCAGATATCCTGGCACTCTAATGATTTCTTACTAAAAGCACTTATATCTCAGTTTGAGGGCTATCTCTGGTCCTATGTAGTCAGGCTATTATTGATGTTCCTGGGAGACTCCCTCAACTGATGAAGGACAGGTGTTAGTTACATATACCTCTTTTTCTTGTGACTTAGTCGGAATAACTTTGAGGCACATTCTACACTATTATAGAGTTGCCTGCCCCTGCCCCCACTAAATAAAAGAAAATCTGAGCCCTAGTTGTCAACAGTGGTAACCTGTTCATGAATGTATTGACTTCCTTTCTTCTGTGTCTCACTTCTCCATTCCCTTAATACTTGGGTTCACCTCCCAAATAAGTTTCTTGTCTCAAATCCTTATTTCTGAGTCTGTTTCTTGGGGGAATGTAAACTAAGGAAAAGGTATTTTATGAGCTTATCCCACCTACTTTTATAGGCTTATTACCTGCTTATCTCCATTAAACATCCAAAACTTAGTCCCATTTGCTCAACATCCAATGACCAAACACATCATGTCTTGATGTTTTGTATCTTTCTAAGAGTGTTTCCTTCTGTTTAAGATGCCTTTCCATGACCTGTGCCTGGTTACTCTGCCTTTAAAAGTCAGGCCAAGAATGACTTCTTGCCTTCCTATCCTGGGTCAGATGCCCCCTTCCTTCTGTGTATTTCCAAACATGGTTCATAGATCTCTGCTGTGATGGACTGTTTCCAAAGATGGTCACAATAGTTCCTCTGATCCCTCAAAATATTTTGTAATGTGACTTTGCAAGCTTGCTTCATTAAGAAGCAGAGCCCATTTCTCTTCCCCTTGCATCTTGTGACTAACTTTGACAACAGAATGAGGTAGAAGTGAGCCTAAGCCTTAAGAGGAGTGTGGTTTCCATTTTCACTCTCTTAGAAGCTAGCCTTCATTTAAAGAAGCTCGAGCTCCTCTATTATACTGAGAGACCACATGGTAAGGGTATCCCTGTGAAGGACATACAAGGTTCTCCAGGCAACAGCCAGCACCATGGTCTCAGTGGGTCCATACAGGATGCTCATTAAACATCATATGGAGCACAAACAGCCATCCCTACCAAGACTTGCCTGAATTCATAGCCCACAGAAATAATCAGCAACTATTTAAAACTATTGAATTTTGGGGGTATTGGAGTAGTTGTTATACAGTAATAAATAATTGCAACATCTATTATAGAACTTGTCTTAAATATTATTTATTTACTTATCTGCCACATTGATGAGCTACTATTAATAAAGATGGAATATTTTCACCTGAATGGCTATAGCATCTAATGTATGGGAATGCTTTAGAATGATGAACCCATGAAAAAATGGGACTCTTTAAGGAGATCTCAGAGAAACATTGTCACGTTGAGGATATGTTAAAGGAAATGAGAACCAAAACACAAACCTAGTAGAAAATGATTGTAGGAGACAAGAGTGGATGAGCATTCAGAGCAATTGCAAGGAATCTCCAAAACTTGTAGTTTATGAATTCTCTTTATAATTGGTGAGATTATTGACCACTGTCTCCATCAGTGTGCAGCTTAGACGACCCCCACAGACACGAATATTTGGTGTGGATGGAGGTGTAACAGGGGCCTGTCAGGTAGCTACCACTATGTGCAATTAAACTGTCAGTCATGATTCTCATTGTCCAGAAGTTTATATTGTAACAGAGAAACGGATGTACCAGGACATTGTAGGCTTCAGAAGGATATGAAAAAGTAAGGAGAACAGGGGCTCATATTCAATGGTTACAGAACTAGGAAGGATTTCCAAAAATCTGCCTATTCTTTCCCCTTCAGGGAACATTTATTGAGTACCAACTCAATGACCCTTTCTCTTATGCTGAAGCTTCACCAAATTGAGAGAAGTGTCTCAAATGTTCTGCACTCTGTCATGCCTCATAGCCTTTGCTTTTTCCCCCTTCCTTTCTGGAATGATTTATGACCTCTGTTCTCCTGCCCCTCACCTAGCAATGCTTACATTCATCTCTGGGGTTCTTCTCTCTTCTTTTCTTTATTTGGCCCCCAGGAATAAATGCCTTTTTTGCTTTGCCATTTCAAATGTCTCCAAATTCAGTCTGAATCCTCCCTGCTCTACAAAGCCATCATGGACCACCCGAACCTGGGGCTTCTCAGAATATAGTAGAGAGGGAACTGGCTTTGGAGCAATATGGATTTGGGTTCAAATCCTGGCTATGGGGCTTGTAACTCTGCACAGGTTCCTTAATCGCTTATGTTTTTTCATTTGTAAATTGGACATGATGCTACCACTTCACGGGGTTGGAATGAGAGCCCAGGAGATTGCTATGGAAAGTGTTTAGTTAAGTCCTCGTATGTGGCATCTCACTGATATAGGCCATTATTTTCCTTCTCTCTGAACTTCCGGTATTTAATAGCTGTACCACTCATTTGTCCTTAAATCATAGTTGCTTTTTGACAACTCTTGTCCTGTACCATCATTTAACTTAATGCATTTATTGCTCAATTTGCATATAAGCTTTTTCCTAATAGCTAAATAGTCCTATTTTGTACATCTTTATATGTCCCAAGGACAAGAGATTCTTAATAAATATTGGTGCATGAACAAATAAACGGTAGAATGAGCAACTACCTCTCAGGTCTGTCTATACTACATTTTGTAAAGTATAACATTCAGGGTCAAAAACTCAGTGAATTAGAATACTCTAATGTTGGGACATTTTTGTTTTCTAGGGAAGGAGTGATTAGGGAGAAGTTCAATAGTTTTCCTTGATCCTATATGATCAGGGTAACAAGGGGAAAATGCAGACCCCATCCCATGAAAATGTAACTTGGAAGCAATGCAGTATTTAGAACAAAGAAGACACTAGGACTACCTCCCCAGCTTCAAGCTTTCTTAATATGAACGTACAGCCAGGTCAGGATTAATGAGAGGAATTGAAAAAGCAATTATGTGAATAGAAATCCCCAGTTAATTTTATGGGTATTAAGTCAATCAAT
Organism: Neogale vison; assembly: GCF_020171115.1. NCBI lineage: Eukaryota > Metazoa > Chordata > Mammalia > Carnivora > Mustelidae > Neogale > Neogale vison. The sequence continues at coordinate 38,326,171 of NC_058098.1, read as the reverse complement.
AGGAAATAACAAGTTTGAGTTAAGATATTAAGGGCCCTTTGGGGGCCTGGGTGGCTCAGTGAATTAAAGCCTCTGCCTTCTGCTCAGGTCATGGTCTCAGGGTCCTGGGATCGAGCCCTGCATCGGGCTCTCTGCTCAGCGGGGAGCCTGCTTCCTCCTCTCTCTCTCTCTGCCTGCCTCTCTGCCTACTTGTGATCTCTATCTGTCAAATAAATAAATAAAATATTAAAAAAAAAGATATTAAGGGCCCTTCCATCATTTATATGGATACGCTCATGAGCAGAGAGAATAAATCCTTTAGGACAAGAGTGTTCTGTTACTCACTGAGGCTCTATCTGTCAGAAGTCAGAGTAGGATGACATATTACAAGTGAACAAATAAAGGGATTTAATCAGTGATGAAAACTAAGAATCAGTGCATCCTCAGGTCATGTGGGGTTTAAAGAGAAAACAACACACAACAGGGTCAAGCTCCAAAAAACTCCAGAAAGGAACTAGAAGTTTTCCAGAGAGAAGGAGTCTGCTCCTTTGCTCAACTTGATATTGGGGTAGTGAGCTGGGCTCTCCCACAAGGGTGTGGAAACCAGGCTACACTGGGACAAAGAGAAGGAAGGTTCTAAGGAGAGAGTGATTAACAATGATTTGCATACTCTTTTTTTTGCCAAACAACCCTTTGTTCAGAGTCCCACAGGGTCCTGTGACACATAAAAGAAACAGAGGTATTGCTATATGATTGCAAAGAAGCAGGAAGAGAAAGCATGAGGGGATCTTGGGAGAAGCTGGTAGAAATCTTGGATTCTACTTCCTACAACCTTAAGCCTGGCAGAACGTGTCAGGAAGACCACAGGCCCAGGAGATCTGTAAGCCTTTATGAATTGCTCTTGCCAACTGTCAAGGGTCTGAAGGTTAAGATCTGTTGGTTGAAGGTCTCTAAAGCAAAATGTACTAAAACTAGTGACAATGATCATGTAGTCAAGATGACTACCTCCTCCTCAAGGGGGAAAACAGGCCCTTGTCTGTCTTCCTGCACCAAGATCTCAGCCGGGTTTATTCTTTCTGGAAAATATTTTTCAAGTCATAACTGAGGCTTTCAGTGGAAGCCAATTCCAACTTAGGAACACCTAAATATATCTGAAACAACAGGTTCTGGATGGCCCGTCAGAGGGAGCTCTGGAAGAGGCAACAGTAGTCCTCCTGTTTCCTTCTGCTCTGAGACAGGCTTTGATGTCCAAGGGTATTTTCTATCTTACAGGAGTACTTAGTAATGAATCTCGAGGATCTTGAGTTTCATCTTTACTTAGGAGTGGTTGTAACCATTGAGCTAAGTTTCAAGCCTCAGACACAAGAAGGTGGTTACAAAACCAAGATAAACTAAAGAGACAGAGGAACAGCTTTGAAGGCCTTTCTGCCCAAACGAGAGGCCTCAGGGTCAGACTGGATGAGAGGGTGAGCCGTGTGTGGCCGGTGTTTCCAGCATGTCAGGGGATAGGAGCATCTTGGGTGGTTAGCCCTCTGAATCAACACTCACAGACAGAGGGTGGATATTATTAGGATTGCCCTCTGGGGAAGTTAGGGGTTGAATGTTTTCTCTTCACATTGTGGTAGGTTTCAGATACTCTTCTGGGTCAGTGGACACGTCCAAGTCTAGGGTAATGCCTATTGTTAAGAGGGGAACACATTTTGGGAGCCCTCCGCCCCAAGCTCCAGAGTGCCCCTCCCCACCCACCTTTTTGAACTGGAAGCACAAATTCAATTCACTGAGTGCTGGGCCAGCCCCCAGCCAGCAATGCCTGTCCTGTGATCTTAGATCAATCTGACCTTCTTCCTGGGTGGGTGCTGGCTCCTCGGAGACGGATGTGTAATGCAGGACTGCATGGGTTCCCTGCCCAGCTGTGCATTTCCCAAGAGTGAAGCCACCTGTTTGGCTATGCTAATTTGCTCCTGAAGCAGGTGAGCTCACCTGTGCTGCTTTAGCAGAGGGCATTACATGAGAAGGAGGGCACTGCCTTTTCACAGGTGCCTTGTACACCCGGGCTCCCTCTTTGAATACACTGACAACATTTCTGAAGTTTCTCCTCCTCCCCGGCACATCCCCATCCAACATTCTGTCAGCGCCAAGAGCCAAGAAAGACAAAAAAGTATCAAATGGGAAAACAATGAAAAGCCTGTTTAGTTCCTGTGTGCAGCGTGAACAATAAGCCACCCTTTCTGAAGTGTCTCAGAAAGGAATGCCTGTGATGTCCTTTCAAAGAAGGGCTCTGGCCCCAAATCAAGCTGTAAGCTATGACAATACTCCACTAAACAGGGCAAAGAATTCGCCTTTCAGCCAGAGAGGCATTTCTCCTGCACTGGGGGAAAATGCCGCCCACACCACACCACCTCAGCACATTTACTATCCCTGCTCTTTTCCTTCCCAAGCCCGAGGAGGGTAGCCTGCTGTGATCGTTTGATGCACGGAAATGCAGGAGACCAGTCTGAACAGTCAGCACTTTGCCCCCCAAAACGCTCACAACAAATTAGAAGTCGAGTAGGTATGTTCCTATTGGGGGGAGTTTAAGGCTCTCGGGTCTGTGTACAGAGACATGCTCCCCCTTCATCCACGGCTCAAGTTTTTCGTAGCCAAGCATTTGAAATTAGCTGAAGTGTCAAAACACATAAAACACTTCAGAGGAAGGACTTTCAGTGTGGCAGCTCCAAACAGCTTTGGAGAGAAGGAGGGAGAGAGGTCCAAGTCATTCAGACTACAGGGAGTTCTCGTCTCTTACCTGGGCTTCTTTTACTATCCCATTCTTCGCGCAGTTTCCACTGGCTGAGCCGTCGCTCTGTTTCCCGTGATTGTGCAGATTCCCGTTGCAAATAGCACCACCTCCAGGATTAGCCATTTGTGCAAAATGCTAGAATCCAGCAGGTTTCCTTCCAGAGGTTCTTGGCAAGCTTTGGTGTGGAAGTTGGAGAGGGGATGGGAGGAAGCACTTTGGGCTGAGCCCCTGAAGGAATCCTACCGATCAGGCTTTCCAGGAGAGCCGCAGCCTATCTTTGGGGCAGATCTTTGAAAGGAAAAACAAGTGGTTACCTTTATACTCCTCAGCTCAGAATGCAACCTTCAGGGCAACAGACCCGCTCCTGAAACTACAAAGGAGATTGCCCATGCTGGCTCCTTGGGGGGCAAGAGGAAATCAGGAGACTGCAAAACCCCAGTGGCAAATTGCAAGGAGGCGGGCTGGGAGGTGGAGCATCTTTTAAAGACACACACACACACACACACACACACACACACAGAGCACAGTCAAGGTCTCCTACATGTAGTCAGTTCTGAATTTAAGTCTACCCTCTCCCTCTCCCTTCTGTATCTAATTACAACTACTGGCTGTAAACTGCTCTTTTTTTTTTTTTTTTCCCCTGTGAAAAAAACACTTCACAGTGGCTGCCAGGACTGCCCAGAGGAAGAGGAGAAGGAGAAGTTACTGCTTCAAGGGCACAGAGTTTCAGATGGTTCCGTGGGTCACGGTGATGGCTGCACAACCATGGGACCATATACTTCACGCCACTGAACTGTACACTGAAAAGTGGTTAAGATGGGAAATTTTGTGTCATGTGGATTTTACCATCATCCAAAAATGGCCAAAAAAAAAAAAAAAAAAAAAAAGTAATACTATTGAGAACCCACCCGATGTTAAAACCAGGGATATAACGAGAGGTATTCACTCATCAAGGATTCCAGGAGCGCACAAATCTGGGAGACAGAAAGTTCAGTTTCTTTTTTTTTTTTTTTTTTGTAAATTTTATTTATTTATTTGACAGAGAGAGATCACAAGTAGGTAGAGAGGCAGGCAGAGAGAGAGGAAGGGAAGCAGGCTCCCTGCTGAGCAGAGAGCCCGATGCGGGACTCGATCCCAGGACCCTGAGATCACGACCCGAGCCGAAGGCAGCGGCCCAACCCACTGAGCCACCCAGGCGCCCCGAAAGTTCAGTTTCTTGAGAAGGCTGCATTATCACGTGACTTTGGGAGCCCATTTACTCTCCTTTGGCCTCCGTTTCTTCAGCTAAGAAGGGAAAAAACATTTCTGGTGGGCTAACTTCCAGTGGGATAGCAAGGAAAGATATGTGTGGCTTGGGTTTGTTCCTGACACAGGTGTTGTGAGGCAGGTGGCGACTGCCATGTCCCAGTCCTGAACACCTGTGGTTTACTCATTAACTCTTACTCTCTCAGTGCATTAGGCATCTGCGTTCTATCACCATCAGATGGCACTGTGCTTTTTGGACAGGGTCAGTCATTTACAGCCTGTTCCGTCCTCCCAAGCCCACCCTTACAGTTCCCCTGAATGAGACTTTTTAACATCAGGCACAGGGGAATAAAAACCCCAGCCATATATTGGGCCAATGGACAAAAACAGAGACACACACATCAGCAAAAAACAAGAACAGAAAAATAGAGATGGCCCCTGTAGTCAGAGCCTCATTTCTTGGTTCTCAGCTCTCCTGGATAGGGTTTGTTTTCCCTCCAGAAAGATGTGGCTTATGGCGCAGGTGATGATAAAGCCTTTTCTAACCATGATTTGCATAGGAGGGTGGCCATCTTTTCTGCCCCAGGGAGAGCAAAAGGAATAAGATAAGGTCTTGGGCTAAATGATGGGATGGGGCTAATCCCAAGTGTGCCCACCCCTTGGTGTCTCAAACTCAGAATTTTTATTACATTTTTCCAATTTTGTCATCAGAGCAGAACTAGCTTTTTACTGGTCTCTCTCTTCCATGGTTGTTATGCTGAGAGTCGGAGGCTAAATCTGTGTTGGATATTTCCTTCTAGACTTATGCAAAATGTCAGAGGGGCGCCTGGGTGGCTCAGTTGTTAAGTATCTGCCTTCAGCTAAGGTCATGATCCCGGGATCCTGGGATTGAGTTCTACCTTGGGCTCCCTGCACAACAGAAAGCCTGATTCTCCCTCTCCCACACTCCCTGCTGTGTTCCTTCTTTCTCTGTGTCTTTCCCTGTCAAATAAATAAATAAAATCTTAAAAAAAGAAAAAGAAAATGTAGGAGGCACACTGATAACTGCTGGCCCGACTGCCCCAGCTTACTTAGGAAGACAAGTTGAAGACACAGTGTTATTTTGACTCAGCTCTAATGATCCATACAAGATTGTTTTTGGAAAAAAGATTTCGAGATAACTAAATTCTGAACATTAGGTATTTCTATCTCACCTTCTTTTCTTTTCTTCTCCTTTCTCCTTCCCTTTTGTGTTTCAAATTTCCACTTTTTCCTTTTTTCCTACCCTTCTGTCTCCTCCTCCTCCTTCTCTTTTTATTTTTCTTTATTTTCCTCTTACAAGGGGACAAAACTGTATGTAAAGAAAACATTTTAAAACAAACTGAAATCTGCATCATTTTGTTTCCCCTCATCCCAATTACCAACATTAAGTAATCATTCATCAACCTTCGGGAAATACCTACTACATGTTCTTACCCTTGAAACTTTTCTACTTTACTTGCTGTGTTGGGATATGTGAATTGTTATATGCACAAAATCATCTCAACATACCAACCATTTAACATCAGGTACTATGCATACGTGTAATCATGGTGACTCATTGTTTCTCCAGTCAAAAGAAGTGTGGCGATCTCTTTGAGTTGAGTTGTAGCTTTGATTTTAAGGACATTGATTGCTATGGTCTGAATCTTTGTGTCCCCCTAAATTTACAGGCTGAAATTATGATCACCAAGGTGATGGTATTAGAAAGTGAGGCAGTTGGGAGGTGATTAGTTCCTGTTGGGGGACTCCTTGTAAATGAGATTAGAGCTCCCTTGCCTCTTCAGCCAGGTGAGGTGACAGTGAAAAGATAACCATTTAAGAAGTAGGCTCAACTCCATCAGAAAGGATGAATACCCAACTTTTGTATCAACATGGACAGGACTGGAAGAGATTATGCTGAGTGAAATAAGTCAAGCAGAGAGAGTCAATTATCATATGGTTTCACTTATTTGTGGAGCATAACAAATAACATGGAGGACATAGGGAGATGGAGAGGAGAAGGGAGTTGAGGGAAATTGGAGGTGGGGGGAGATGAACCATGAGAGACTATGGACCTTGAAATGTGCTGGATATTATGGAGGGCACATAATGCATGGAACACTGGGTGTGGTGCATAAACAATGAATTCTGTTATGCTGAAAAGAAATTAAAAAAAAAAAAGAAGAAGAAGTAGGCTCAAATCTTCCAGTTCCTTGATCTTGGACTTCTAGCCTCCAGAACCATCAGAAATAAATTTCTGTTGGTTATCGCTACCCACTATAGGGTATGTTGTTATAGCAGCTTGAACATACTAAGACATCAAGCAACACTTAAACACCAACTAAATATTGGGTACGATTTGATGTCTCTGAATAATGAAACACACTTCAGATTAACCAATAAACTTAATAAATATTCAAATAATTGCGATGTATTAGGTATTCACTAAGCTTTTTCCCTACAACAATGAACAGGACAAGCATAGACTCCACCCCCCAAAACCAAGAGTTAGAAGCACCTTCATATCTTCTACTTAAGATACCCCATTAGTGAAAGTAAAAAGAAACCTGTCCATTCGTGTATTAAAGGCAAAGATGAAATTAGTTAACCATGGCCTTCTGGTGTTCTCTGAAGGGAATTTTTGGCCCAGATGCCTGCTTATAGAAGTAGGCAAGAAAGAGATGTTCAGAGGCTTGATAATATGTTCCAAAAACATTGGCAGAAAAGGGAGGAAATGAAAAAAATAAATGGTCAGAATTTTAGTGTCTAGAAATCTATTCATTCCCTGTGACTTGATCTTTACTTATGTATTGGAGTGTGACGCTGATGTGAAAATCAAAGTTGCCACAAGTTAAGTGACTTTCCAAAGACACAGGGCCATGGGGCAGAAGCAGGGGTGAGAGCTCAAGCTAGAATCTCTGGGTCCGGAGCAAGTCCCTTTTCTGCATATCATGGTAGCTCTCCTTCAGACAACCATCGACCACTACAAAGAGAAATAACAGGTGTTATGGTTTAGGACATTTTATTGAATTAGCAAAATAAGAAATAAATTTTTATTTTGCCTCCTGATCCCTGAAAGTCTTATGTCTATTAAATAAATGCAAACATCAAACAATACCTCCATTCCTCCTGGGATTGGATAGTCTGGGATTCCTCTACAGAGAAATATTTAAATTCCCAAAAGAATTCAGTCTCGAAAATTTTCAGTGTCGAAATAATTCAGATCAAAAGGGTTTCTTATCAATAGTTTGTAAACACTATAACATCAGAAGGTCAGATACCAATGCTACAGATGTCAGGTGTCAGATTTTTTTTTTTTTTCTTTCGAAACATTGGCCACAAGAATGGCAATTTGAAGTTAGAAAAAACCCTGTTACTGATGACTCTTACCCAAAGTCAGCAGCAGTGAAGTGATTTTGTTTTTCTTCATTTATAATCATCCTCCGGGAGTGGTGTGCCTGAGTCTTTGGGGAAGCAGTTACCTTCAGAATGCCCTCAGCAAAGCCTATGGATGTCTGGACTCTTCAGCTGTTGAATGGCATCTGTTAAAAGAAAACTCCAAACTTATTACGCAAAGTGGAGTAAATCAGAAAGAGAAACACAAATATCATATCATATCACTTGTATGTGGAACCCCCCAAATAAAACAAAAGAATATACAAAAAGCAGAAATAACCCTATTAATACAGAAAACAATCCAGTGGTTGCCAGAGGGGAGGGGTGTTGGGGAAAGGGAAAAATGGGTGAAAGGGAGTGGGAGGTACAGGCTTCCCTGAATAAGTCATGGGGATGAAAGGCACAGCATAGAGAACATAGTTAACGGTATTATAACAGCATTATGTGGTGACAGCTGTAGCTACACTTGTGGGGAGAATAGCATAATATATAAAGCTGTTGAACCTCTATGTTGCATACCTGAAACTAATGTAGCATTGTAGTGTTAACGTTGTGTGTCAACCTCACTTCAACAACCATCTCCTCCCTGCCCCTCCTCCCCCAGATTTTCAGGGTTGAGACTCTGAAAACACAAAATTAGGTACTTCTCAGAAGTACTCCAGAGCCTCTCCTATAACCCAGCTGTTCCAGATGTTTGGGGATGAACTCCTCATGAAACCTACCTAGTTTTGTTCATCAGAAAATTTTATTTTTGTCACTAGAGTCTCTTAGTTCCTTTAAGGAATTCTTAGCACAAAGCAATGATGATTTACTTAAGTGGGTTTTAAACTAATATTTGGCATATTAAATTACAAAGTGAAAACCTAGTTAAGTTCAATCTATAAATCTTTTTTCCTTCAATCTACAAATCTCGTTATGACTTTTGTATGAAATAAGAAAACTGTGCTAATGATTATGAGTTCACTATTTGACTGATACGTGTTGAGTAGGCTAAATTCTCCTGAAACTAACAGTGCCATTTATAAACTGAGTTATTGCACTGCTTTAAAATATGTAAAATTTAATTAAATCCTTATAAAATTTGAAACATAACAACACTTGTAATTTATGTTCTTTTAAGAACTTCAAAAGGCTACTGGAGAAACTTCTAGCCTTAATAAGCAAAACCTTGCAAAGTAAAAAAATGGCTTATATAACTCTTTTTAAAAATTTATTATTAATAGTTTATTTATTATGAACCAGTCATGGTAGTATGTGCTTTATAAATATTACCTCTAATTTATTTTTTTATTTTAAATTCTTAAATTTACTTTTTTAACTTCTTTTCAGTGTACCACAATTCATTGTTTATGTACCACACCCAATGCTCCATGCAATACGTGCCCTCCATAATACCCACCACCAGGCTCACCCAACTCCTACCCCCTACCCCTCCCAAACCCTCAAATTGTTTTTCAGAGTCCATAGTCTCTCATGGTTCATCTCCCCCTCCCATTTCCCCCAACTCCCTTCTCCTCTCCATCTCCCCATGTCCTCTGTGTTATTTCTTATGCTCCACAAATAGGGGAAACCATATGATAATTGACTCCCTCTGCTTGACTTATTTTACTCAGCATAATCTCTTCCAGTCCCCTCCATGTTGATATAAAAGTTGGGTGTTCATCCTTTCTGATGGAGGCATCATACTCCATAGTGTGTATAGACCACATCTTCCTTATCCATTTGCCCGTTGAAGGGCATCTTGGTTTTTTCCACACTTTGGCGACTGTGACCATTGCTGCTATGAACATTGGGGTACAGATGACCCTTCTTTTCACTATATCTGTATCTTTGGAGTAAATAGCCAGTAGTGCAATTGGAGGGTCATAGGGAAGCTCTATTTTTAATTTCTTGAGGAATCTCCACACTGTTTTCCAAAGTGGCTGTATATAACTTTAATAAATTTAAATATGCTGAGGGAAAATCCAAGTTCTCCTTGATATTCCAATGCTGTCTATGAATTAGTGTTCTATTAGTTGTCTCAACTTAAACTTACAAAACTGCTATGTGAAAGCACCTTAAATATTACATATTTTTTTAATGTCATTCACAAACATACATTATTCCTAAATTTAATAAGCAAACATTAATACTATGAATTTGATTTTCTTTATTACCTCCTTATTAATTTCAACATTCCCAGGATTCAAAATACAATTATCCAACTTTAAGGAATAGGTGTACTCTACTAGTGAGGTTGAGGTTCCTAACAGTTTAACTAGATTGAATAGAAACCAAATGTGGGTCATAATCTGGATTTAAAAAATTATGTCTCTGAGATAAGTTTATTTTAATTACATTTGCTTCTTTATTCTGCAAGTAGAATATTATAAACAAATTACTGGAGACTTGAATTCTCAAATTCTGTTGACTTAAATTCTTGATAAAGCTTTACTTTGTTATCTCTTTAATGGTTGAAATGGATAATTAGATGTCAGATGACTCTGACACAGTCCTGCTCTTGAAGAACTGTGGGCAAGAGGGACACACGGAGAGCTCTAAACTAATGTGAGAGGAGAATCGAGAACTTGGAAGCACAGGTGAGGGAACAAACAATTTTGCCTGCTGTGGAAAACCACACATCAGAAGCAGGATTTGAACCTGACCTTGGTACGTGAATAGGCGAGTTATCAGCAGACAAGATGGGGAAAGAATGTTTCAGGCAGAGAGAGTAGTGTGAAAGCATTAATGTGAGGCTTGAGTGGGAAAATATGTGACAAAAGAGTCACGTAACAGTGAGGAGAGACAGATCAACTTCTTCAAGTGAGGAGGTAAATCTGAAGTCTTTTCCCAATGGTGGGAGGGATATGTAGAGCTAGAGGGGTGTGTGGAAAGGATGTAGACAGGTGGTTGTAGGAAACTTCCCAGCCCTGTTGATTGACCCTGGCCTCCAAGTGGGTGGCAGGAAATGCAGCCATTTTAGTGGGATCCAAGCAAGACTGGAAAGTGATCTTGAGGGTGAGGTAGACTACTCAAGGCTGCCAGGAAATCACAGAGCTGTCAGTGGATACATGGAAGGATAGGGAGGGATACCTGCTGTGTCTTAGTGACACTGGTCAGCACTGAACAGCCTAGTAGTGTGGTGAATTGTGCCACAGACCACCCAGGACACCATCTGGGGTGGTGCCATGACTCACTGTTGCCGAGAGCAAGACTGGATGCATTACACTGTGGAACGACTATGCAAACCCAGCAGAGAAGAATTGTGACCCCTCACTTTCTACTCCCTTCATAGCAGACTTCTATGTGGGCAAACCCCAGAATGGGAAAGAGAGGCAAAGGGAAAACATACTACATGTGACTGAGCATTACATCTGAATTGGCAAAGAAGTTATTTCAATTCTCTGAGAAAACCCAGAGAGCGACCAGGCCAGTTTGTCTGCTATGGGGTACTAATTGTTACTCTTCATGAAGTTAGTGTTCATATCTCTGGATTTTGTGCACAATTGTGATTGGGAAAGTCATGAATAATTCATTATTTATAGTTTTTCTCACCACAGGCCTTTGTCTGGAAGTAGATCAAATCCACTGAGGCAGAGACAGTCCGTGCCTCATTCATATCCTCTTGGTGTCCCCTGGGAACCCTGACAGCCCGTTCTCATGTGCCGGCTGCTCCCTGTGTCTCTCTACATTGCATGGGTTCTTCAGTCATTGGGTGTGCTCTGCTTGTGCATCGTGGCTAGCCAAGCTGGGGACACACACCCGTAGGAGCAACCACCAACCAATGAAAGGCAAGAGCTTGTGCTTATATGCCTGTTGTCTTCTTCTCTACGGGACCCTTCTGAGGTGTGGCCATTGTCTCTCAAGTCTCCGCAGTGGGACTGAGTCCCCGTTACCATCAGCAATAAGCTTCTTAATAAAACACCTGTTACTAGCTTTCCTTCCTTCATTGTTCTACTTTTCCAGTCTTCCTGGAGACACCCTCCAAATACATGCTTGTACCCAAATTCTTGTCTCAGATTCTGTTTGGGGGAACCTAAACAAGGACAAATGAACCCCAGTTAGTCCACCAATATGTTGATCAGAGAGCTAATTTTATCTTTTGAATGATCAATATTGGATTACTCTGAAGATGAAGAGAGACAGTTTACGGACAAACTAAATGTGGCTATTGAGTAAAACCTCAATAAACTTGGAAGAGAAGCAGAAAAGCTGCACCCTTCTGTCTCTGATAGGAAAGGTTTGTGGGACATGTACAGAACGAGAGTCTCTACAATCCTAGCTGGGGAAAGTCATGAATTTGAGTTATAGCATCATAAAAGCATCATAAAAGCACTAAGCATGTGAATGAAGAAAAGGTTCAGAAAATGTGTTTTATCTGCATAAAAAGTAAAATTAATCTATCCTTTCTCTAAAGCTTTGATGGGAAAAAAAAAAAATCCTTTTGTATCTGGCTAACCAGGGAAGATAAATGGAAATTATATGTTCATTATCCCTGCTAGTTTTCTACTACTGTGGTAACAAATTTTCCTAAACTTGGCTGTAACAACACAAATTTATCATCTTACAGTTCTGTAAGTCAAGGGCCCAACCTCCGTCCTACTCAGATAAAATCAAGAGCAGAGATGAGATGAGATGAGATGAGATGAGATGAGATGAGATGCATTCTTTCCTGGAGGCTTTAGGGAAGAAGCTGTTTCCTTGGCTTTTCTACCTTCTCGAGGCCACCCCCATTCCTGGTTTATGGCCTCCTTCCTCCATCCTCCAAGCCAGCAATTTTGCATCTCTCTCATCTTTCTTAGGTTGTACATCAATGCTGACCACACCTGGGAAATGTTGCCTGCTTTCCAGAAATCATATGATTGGATTGTGACTGTCTGGATAGATAATCTCAGGATAACCTCAATCACATCTGAAAAATCGCTTTTGCCATGTAGGGTAACATATTCACAGTTTCCAGCGATTAGGGTATGGACGTCTTTGGAAAATCATTATTCAGCCTGCCTAGTACTAATAATCCAAAATATATGAAGAGTCACAGAAGGTCACTTAATTTAGTTTATTATTTAAAAAAAAAGAATATAGTAAATGTGTGTTTGTAAAGGCTTTCATGGCTTTATTCAAGGTGAACATACCGAACCTTTTTACAGAAATTTTTAAAAAAAGTTTTATTTGTTTATTTGAGAGAAAGAGAGGGAGTGAGAGAGAGCTGTGTGAGGGGCAGAGGAAGAAGCAGATTCCCCTCTGATCAGTGAGCTCCCTACGGGGCTCAGTCCCAGGACTCCAGGATCATAACCTGAGCCAAAGGTTTTGCTTATTTTAACAGTTAAGCAGATGCTTAACTGATGCAACCATCCAGGCACCCCTTTATAGCAATTTTTTATCGCACTCTAATTACTTAGACAAAAAAACACTATGTGTACAACTCAATGGATTTTCAAGAAGCGAAGACATCTAGGAATCATCACCCAGATGGAGAAATAGGACAGCTTAGCCTACAGAATCTTCTCATGCTCTGCTCCATTCATTACTCTTTTCTCCCCAAAAGAACATACCATGTTGATTTTTACCACCATAGATCAGTTCTGCCTCTTTATTTTTATCAAACAGAATTATACAGTATATATTCATTTATGTGTGGCTTCTTTCATTCAATTATTGCATTTAAGAGAGTTTTCCATGTTGCAGTGTGTCGTGGCAACCTGTTCAACCTGAGTGGTATGTAGTATTTCATTTTACAAACATCCTATTATTTATCCATTCTATTGTAGACATCAAGTTGTTTCTAGTTTTTAGCTATTAATATGATTACTACCATGAATTTTATATAGAGATAAATATAGCTTTTGGTAATCATATATATACATCAATTTTGATGATGTATCTAGGAATGCAATCACTGGGACATAAAGTATCCTCCTAAGCTGTGTTCAGCTTAGGAAGATAATGACAAATGGTTTCCCAAGTGTTTGTACCATAAACATTCTACATCCTCACTAACACTTGGTATACTTGGTAAGGTCAGTCTTTTAAAAATTTATACATTCTGGTGTGTAGTTGTATCTCATGGTGGTTTGTGGTTTCTTTTTTATTTTAAAGGTGGAATTTACATATAGTGAAATGCACAAATCCTAAAGGTACAATTGAATGAATTTTGTCAAACCTCAAGCTTGTTTTAACTTTAAGGTTCCAAGCTGTTTAGTGGGGAATTTACCTATCAAGAAGATTTAGGGGGAATTAAAAATCACTGTGGCCAAAGAGGGGAAAACTATATTTACCACACGCTCCTAAAGCATTCCTTCTCGTGTCAGGCATAATATATAGGCAAAGACAGGCACTCAGTTGGGTCTGTGGATTGTTGGATTGACTTGAGTTAGTATGTGGATTGATTGAGGTAGTATGTGCTGCTGACCTGAGAAGCCATTTATCTACTTACCCAGGGGACACTTGTCCAGGAAAAGGAAGGGCAGAGCCTTAGTCTCTGACTCTCAGTAACATTACTTAGTAGTCTAGCATCAAGAGAGTTTGCCTGCTTGTCTCCAGGCTCTTGCTGCTCATCCTAAACCACAAGTTTGTGATAAGACTGAAGCTAAGTGCATTCTGACTTCAAAATACTTTCTTTTTTTTTCTTTCTTTTTTTCTTTTATTGGCTCTTGTCACATTCCTTTATGAGTCATGTACAGCTAGGTGTTTATGTCATGATTAAGACATATTCTTCATTCTCCTGGCACACACAGGTCCTGATGCTTCATACTTAACTTGCTGCAGGAAATGTGCCATGTAGTTTTAATTTGTTTGCAAGTAAAGAAGGTGAAAAGACAAACAAACAAACAAACAAAAACAAGTGGGCTTGTAAAAAGATGGTGGCCTTGATGTTCTCTGTCAAATGAAACAGCCTAGAAAAAAAGAAAGAAAGAAAGAAACAGCCTCACATTTTATTTCAATAACATGTGTCTCATGAAGGCTGGGTGGTATGAATAACTGATCCTGCTGGTATTGGGCAAATGAGTTTTTCTGAAGCTTATTTATTTCCATATATAAAAGAAAGTAACAGACTCTGAAGGCTCTCATAAACAATATATGAGAGAACATTGGAAAGCACATTGTACAAACTTTAGAGTCTCTCTTCCTCCTTTATCCATGAATATTGTTAGTAATGATGTAATGACATTTATGGAGCTAGGAACAATAGTTCAAAATCACAAGTTATAAATCTTTGACATAAGATCACCCAACAAGAAAGTTCAGTAGGAGGGACTGCAACTCCAAATCATCCTGATCCTCTTAGAACTTCTACCCAAGAAAGCAGGGGGTGGTGGGGGGAAGGAGGGGAGTGGGCAGGCAAACACTAACAAGGATTACATTACCCAGTTCAAATGTGATGTCCACACTGAAATGATTCAGGCTCTGTCATCTCAGACCATGTTTTCCAAAACCACTATGGTTATCACGTTTCCCTGGTCAAAGGAGAAAAGTCATAGAGCCATGCCCGAGGGAGGATTTTGTGGTACAAGTGTGGAAGTGGAACATATCACTTCTTCCTATTTCTATTGCTGCAACTTAGTCACCTGACCACCCTTTCTTGCAAGGGATGCTGGAAAATGCCTTCTAGACATATGTCTGGGAAGAAGAGAAGAATGTAGATTTTGACAATCATTAAGCCACCTCAGCCACAGATGGATGATAGCTTGACCCAGCATAGCCTTTCCCATGTTCATGAGACTATAACTGTAGCCACATCATTGTGGAAGCAATGTAGGAAAAAACCAGAGGCTGTCAAAAATATTCACAAAGTGCTTTTATCCCTGTTGTTTAAAATCTATTTCTAAGTTTCTTAAATGCAAAGGATCAGTGGGAGGCATTTCTGTAGCCTCTCTCTCAATTTGCTAGACAGTTTATTTGGACTCCTAGGAGTGACTGAGTCACTTTATACCCTTGCTGTCCAAAGTATAGTTTAAAAAACCCACCTCCTTCCAAACACTTGAAGGATAAACCCATCCTGGAGTGGTCTGACCCTGGAGGTAAAACCTAGCAACTTGGGATGGAAAATTTTTCTAAGTGTCCAAGGGGCTTATGGCTCGGCCTTTCTGATATTGACAAGAGGTTCAATATTATGGATCCTACCTGATGAGGAGCACCGGAGGTGCTGGAGGGCTGAATCTTTCTGAGTACACCATCTTAAATTCAGCACACATAAATCATAGCCCACAACTCAGCTGTGCAAATAATAATAATAATTAATAATAAGTAATTCTTCTGTGAATCTAACCTTGAGGACTGACTCCCATTCCATTAGGTGGTTGAAGTAGTCCACTAGTCTAGTTATGGGGGGGTGTTCATGAACTCAGATTATTCTAGAAACAGAAAGCTTGAGGAATGACAATAACTTGGTCATTGATATATGCTACAGAGCATCTTCTCATTCTGTACTTCTGCCCCTTTCATTTCCAGTGGATTTCTCTGTGCTTTCTCTGTGCCATATGGGAAGGTAAAGGAGCCTAAAAAGAAGAAAGAAGAAAGAAGGTTAAACTCTTCTTTCCTTGCCAGGTTAGAAATCAGGGATCCCGACAAGTTGCCTGTGGTCCTATCCACCTAGATTCTCTCTGTAGCTATTCTTTCTCCAGGAACTTCCCTCTTCTATGGAGCACTGCCTTGGGAGGAGGGCAAGATCCTCCCACTGCCTTCAACTTGTGTCTCTACTCTCACTACTTGCCTTCTGATTTCCCTTTTCCCGACTTGGAAGCATCTCTTTCTAGTGCCTCAGGATATCCCTCTCTTTTCAGACCTGCTGCCATCACTCATCTGAGTCTTTTGTGCTCCCCAGGTCTTCCCTTTTGGAGCACAGAAATCTAGAGCAAGTTTTTATTCCTCTCTATATTGTTCTGTAATAACCTCCTCCTGGCTCAATGAGAATGGAGCAGCTGAACAGGGGGGAGGAGACTGTGCCCATCAGTTACCATATTAGAATCATATTCTACAGCAATAATTCACCTACCTGCCTGTCTTCCTTATGACATATAGGCACATATATACAAAGAAAGAAAGCAAACTTGTTGTCCCACGATAGCATTTGAAACGAATGTGCATGAGCTTAGACATTTCAAATTGTTTCCATTCAGCTCCATACACATATACATATTTACACGTACAGACACTCACATGTGCACATACAAACACATACACATATACATGTACACTACAGACACTCTACACGTGCACTATAGATATGTATACAACTTGAAAATGGACAAAAGGAATAACAAAATGCCATTTCAAGTGGGAGTGTAGGACATGACATAGTCCAGTGAACTCTGGGGGGTTATCTGATTCTGTAAGAACATGCACATTTTGATTGATTTTCTGTTGACTATTTCACAGTTCTGGAGGGTTAAAAATAGTGTGTAGAAAACTGATAGAAATGCTAATGATTCTTGTGAAAAGCAATGCAAATGAATTTTCCCTGGTAAAGATACAATTGATTCTGCCAATCCGAAAAGATATCCCCAAACATTAATTGCATTGCCTTAGAGGACACCATCCATTTTATATTTATTAGAATATTAATGTCTGCATTCTTGTTTTTCTCTATCTGTCTACATCTAAATATATCTGTCTGTTCTTCAAATTCTCCTTTGGCCCAGTCTTAGCATATTACTGTTGATTAATTAACTAAAAAAGTGCATAAAACCTTTCATGTGTTTATTTTATATTTAAAAGTCAGTTTTTTTACATTTTGAAAATTACACTTCAGTCATTTGCAGTATAAGCTGTTTCTTTGGCATCGAAATTTGCCACTGCAGTGTTAGATCTATCAGCAGTGTTCCAAATAGTTTCTCAGGACTTGTTCACATTTCATGTGGTCTTCAAAATAATCTTCACAATGATAGACCATCAAATTTCTATTTTACACATTAAAAACTGAGGCTCATAGAATAACTTATTTCATTTTAGGTCTCAGATTGTTAAAAAGTACTATATAATAGAGCTGTGTTTTTAATAAATGTCGAGTTGCTTTAAACCCCTTTATCCTACATTATTTTGATCCATTTTAAAGTGAAAATAGGTCAGGACTATACAGTCTCCTCATAAAATTAAAAGTATTGGAAGACATTATGGTCCTCATTTTAAGCTTTTTCAAAAAAACAAAAACAAAAACAAAAAAACAAAATTTTAGCTTTGGAGGTTTAAATTCAAAGCAACATTTGGTGAGATACAAAAATGGATCAGCCAATAACTTTTGCATCCTTGATTTACAGAGGGTGGTGGCCTGTAGGACATCGGATAACAGCCATCAGCTGCATCAAGGAATCTATGATTCGAGTATCATATGGCTAACAGTGGCTAACAATCACCAATCCACCGTAGATGTATAAAAATGAAAAGTCAAAAATATGCTTAAGATTAAAAGGTCTAAGCAACAGTTTCAGAAAAGTAAAAATTGAGGCATCATGATTAATAAGTAATTTGAGACCAAATCAATCATTCCTTCCCTTGGGGGGAAGAGAGCATGGGAAATAATGTTTTACAAGGAAATGTCATTTGCAACAACACAGATGAACCTGGAGGGTACTATGCGAAGTGAAATCAGACAGAGAAAGACAAATACTGTGTGATTTTACTTAATTGTGGAATCTAATCTAAACAAACAAAATCCCAAATTTATCAAAAAAGAGATCACATTTGTGGTTATCAGAAATTGTGGTGGGACGGGGAATTACAGAAAGGTGATTAAAGTGTTCAAACTTCCAGTTATAGGATAAATAAACAGTAAGAATGTAATGTACAACATGATGATTATAGTGTCATTGTTGTATGATATACAGGAAAGTTGTTAATAGAATAGATCCTATGACTTTTTACCAAAGGAAAAATTTTTTTTCTCCTTTTTCTTTTCATTGTATCTCCAGGAGACAATAGATGTTAATAACAATTATTGTCATCATTTCACAATATATGTAATTCAAACCCTTTTGCAGTATACTGTAAGATTATATGGTGATATATATTAATTATATCTCCCTAAAACTGAGGGTGGGGAAATATATTGTTTTCTATCATCTTGCTTGCTTCTCTTGATTCCCCCCCCCGCCCTGAACTCATGATTCATGATACTTTGCAAAGCTGCCATCGACATTTTTTTCTTGAATATTCAGAGTAAATACGAGTACAACTAAGAACAAGATGAACCACCTACTTTGCAGGCTTAATGCAAAATGGCAATGTGGACCTATTGTTAAAACAAGAAAGAGGACATTACCAACACCCCAGAATCTTACTCATGCTCCCCCAACCAAGACTTTCCCAAAGGGAACCACTACCCCTACTTTCAACAGCACATATTAGTTTGGCCTCTTTCTGACTTTGCATTAGTGGAATCATGAGAAATGTATTCCTTTGTGTCTAACTTCTTTTTTTCAGCATTGGGATTGTGAGATTTTCCCATTTCATTGCATGTAATTGTAATTTCTTTGCTTTTATTTCTTGACAGTGTTCATTTATAGAACCTTAAAATGGTTATCACCAGTCAGAATATGTTTCCTTTTGCTCCAGATCTTTTCTCCGACATGGACACACCTGCACACACACATCATGATGAATTCACTCTGCTCTAAATGGAGGTGGGAGTACTGGGTGTGGTGAAAAAATAATGAATACTGTTTTTCTGAAAATAAATAAATCAATTTAATTTAAAAAAAAGAAAAAAAATCTTTAAAATAAATAAATAAAAATAAAAATACATGCATACTGCCAAAAAATAAAAAAATAAAAAATAAATGGAGGTGGGAAATGTGGAGGTTTTGACCTCTGCATAGAGTGTTGCTTGCCCAGTAACCACGTGTTAAGTCTCCAGAAGATATTGGCTGACGCATTTAAGCACACCATCTTCTTTTCTTTTTTTTTTTTTTTAAAGATTTTATTTATTTATTTGACAGAGAGAGAGAGATCACAAGTAGGCAGAGAGGCAGGCAGAGAGAGAGAGAGAGAGAGGAGGGGAAACAGGCTCCCCACTGGGCAGAGAGTCGGATGCTGGGCTCGATCCCAGGACCCTGGGATCATGACCTGAGCCGAAGGCCGAGGCTTAACCCACTGAGCCACCCAGGTGCCCCATCACCATCTTCTTTTCTAAATGGCTAATGTTTTTCTTCTTGTGAGTGAGCTAGTGCACGAAACTTCAGCTGGTGACATACCAGATCTATATTCAACCTGTTTTTCCAGTTCTGGGAACCTGACAACTTTCCCTCTTTCCATTTCCAAAGGGTTGGTTTCTAGTTCTTGCCGTATTCGTGTGATTATATGAGGAGATCACGCATACATAATGACAGGTGGAAAAATTCCCAGAAACGGATCACAAATGAGATGTGTGTCAATTCCACCTTAATTTGTTTTGAATACAGTGATAGGTCATCGTATATTGTCTTCCAATGTTTTTGAAGTTTCCAAGACTGATCTTTTTTTAAATTTCTTTACTGAGCAGTGTTATTGATAGACAATTCACATACCATATAAATCACTCATTTAAAGGATAGAATTCAATGATTTTTGCTATACTTAGAGTTGTGCTATCACCACCACAACTTCAGAACATTTTCATTACCTTAAAAGGAATCCCTATACCATTAGCAGTCACTCTTCATGGTCCCCCATCTCCTTCTTCCCCCTGTTTGTCCTCAGGTAGACAAGCACTAAAGCACTAATCTACCCTTTGTCCCTATTGTTTTACCTTTTATGGACATTTCATATAAATAGAATCACATACTATATGTCCTTTTGTCACTGGGTTCTTTCACTATTTCATTCTTTTTTATGGCTGAGTAATATTCCATTATATATACATATATGTGTATATATATACACACTACATTTTGCTTATCCATTTATCAGTTAGTGGATAATTTGACTATTTCTGGTTTTTGATTATTATGAGTAATGTTGCTGTGATCATTTGTGTACAAGTTTTCATATAAAAATATGTTTTTATTTCCCTTAGGTGTATATGTAGTTGTGAAATTGCTGGGCCATATGTTAACTCTGTTTAATCATTTTTCACAACCACCAGACTATTTTCTAAAAACCCTCTTACCTTACAACCAGCAATATAGAGGTTTTCAATTTCTGCACATCTTCACCATCACTTGTTATTATCTGTCTTTTTGGTTACAGTTATTCTAGTTATTCTAAATTTCAATTTGCATTTCCATGATGGCTGATATCAAACATCTTTTCATGTGTTTATTGACCATGTGTATGTTTTCTTTGGAGAAATATCTTTTCTGATCATTTGCTCATTTTGTAATTGGGTTATTTGTCTTTTTATTGTTAAGTTGTAGGAGTTCTTTATATATTCTAGATATAAGTCCCTTCTCATAAGTATGATTTGCAAATATTTTCTCCCATTTTGCAGATAGTCTCTTTACTTTTGTTATGGTATCCTTTGAAGCACCAAAGTTTCTCTTTTGATTGAAGTATAGCTGACACACAATGTTATATTATTTCAGGTGTACAACGTAATGATTGGACAATCCTATATACTATATACTTCTATATACTATATATTATATACTATATATTATATATACTCAGTGCTCACCACAGTAAATATAGTCACCATGTATCACCAAAAGTTATTAACTTTGATGAAGTCTAATCTGTCTGTTTTTCTTTTTCATTTGTGATTTCATACCATTGAAATTCATTCTTCAATAGGATTTCAAAGCACTTTTGAATTAACGTTTAAAAATTCATTTTATTTTTTTTCCTGGAACTTGATATGTTTACCATAATTTTAAGGAAGAATTTCTTTTTTTTTTTTTAAAGATTTTATTTATTTATTTATTTGACAGACAGAGATCACAAGAAGGCAGAGAGGCAGGCAGAGAGAGAGGGAAGCAGGCTCCTGGCTGAGCAGAGAGCCCGATGCAGGGCTTGATCCCAGGACTCTGGCAGAGGCTTTAACCCACTGAGCCACCCAGGCATCCCAAGGAAGAATTTCTAATGTCAAACCACTCAGTGTTTTTCTATATGTTTTGGGGAGGTTGGGATTCCCTCTTTTTGCCTAGTCTAGAGGGAGGGAAAAAAATCTTTTCTTAAAATAAAATGGAACTTTTTTCCTAACAGAGGAAATGAGGGTGACCAGAATTTGAATGACCTTGGAATCAGCCACAGGATAAGAATGTTTGGTGACTAGTTGGCATCTGGTTATCCTGAAAGCCAAGATGAGAAGATCCTAAGGTAATCAGTCTAATAATATGTATTTAGTGATTCTGGGCCCCAGGCTGGGCTAATCATTATGGGAGTCTGTTACAAGCAGGCTGAGCTCTATTCTGGGTAAGATCTTATAAACTAGATAGAACAGATAGATCTAACACAGCAATTATGAACAATCTCTCTAATTCCCAAAGTATCCAATTTAATGCTCCACAAGTAAGTCTTCAATAAATATTTATGTAATTACTTAAAAGCTAATGTTGAATCAGGGATTAAATCATATGGTATGGATTATAATTATGGTGTGACTTTGGGCGAGTCACTTCACCTTTTTAAGCTTTCATTTATCATCTGTAAAGGGGCACAAAAATAATGCTTAGTTCGAGAGGTTGTAAGGAAGTGCAAAGGAGACACGCCTAAGGCAAACACGCACATAACTATCAAGACTCAAAAATGCTATGAATGCAAGAACAGAGGCAGCAAGGAGGACTGGTTTAGATAAAGGGTTTGGAATTAAACAGAACTAGGTGAAAAGTTTGTATCTATGTGCCTTCAAATAAGCCTTTGTTTGTAAGACCTACTTTATGTGATTGTTGTGTGGAATATTTTAAATATGGTCATGTATACAAAGAACTGAACAAAGGAGGATCTTTAAGGTGAAGAAAGCAACAGGTGTAAAGCATAAAAAATAGTTTTCCCAGGATAAGAATATGTTAAAAAAAAAAGTTCTAGAAAAGCAGAGTTGGGAATGTCTGGGGGAAGAATGAAATACAGAATCAGAGGACTTATAGCAGGTCCCATGGAAAACCAGAGAAAGATTTTAATCAACAACTGTTTTGGCTGATACTTGTCTGAGGCTGGAGAGAAGGCAACCTGTTGCATTGGAAAACGCCCTACTATAGGTAAATTAGAGGCCTGGGTTCAGTTCTATCTCTGCCACTAGTTAACTGTGGCTCTCAAATCAATCACAACTTCCTTGGGCCCTGACCAGCTGGCTTTCTCAAAGTTTATTTTGAGCAACAGTAAGCTCCAGGTTGACCTAGTTTTCCCAACACTGCTGAAATTTAGAAAACAAAGAATGTTTGATCATCTGGGACTTGAAGCAATTTTACGACACCCATAGACTTGGGGCTTTGGAAAATCATTTATGGTTTATAGCAAAATATGTGAGCATATTTAGAAACCCAATTTCAGTCCAAACTGGTAGGTGGTAAAATGTTCCAGATTATTCATATGTCTTTCTGCAGCACAACAGATAGTCCCATGAAATTGCCACATAAGGGACGCCTGGGTAGCTCAGTCGGTTGGGCGTCTGCCTTCAGCTCCAGCTCTTTGTATACACAACTTTATTTAAAATATTCCACACAACAATCACATAAAGTAGGTCTTACAAACAAAGGCTTATTTGAAGGCACACAGGATCCCAACATCCTGGGATTGAGAGTCCTGCGTTGGGCTCCTTGCTCAGTGGGAAGCCTGCTTCTCCCTCTCCCACTCTCCCTGCTTGTATTCCCTCTCACCTGTATCTCTCTCTGTAAAATAAACAAATAATATCCTAAAAAAGAAAGAAAGAAAGAAATTGCTGCAACAAGCTTCTTGAATATTTACTCTAACATACATAGAGAAAGTGCTCAAATCCAAAGTGTACTGCACTTCCGGTTTTCACAAACTAAACGTGTCTGACTCATTAGTTCTCACAACAAGAAAAAACATAACCACGTCCTACTTGCTCCCTCTTCCAGTCATTACGTTCCCCAAGGATAAGATAGCCAATATATCTTAAAAGCATAGAGTGCTTTAAAAACATCAAAAAGCTCATTAAAAATAAGGATTGCAAGCTCTTTATTTAGAAATCTTTAAATGTCATGCATAAGGGTAATGTGCCTGGATAAACAGATAACCGTACTTTTGGAAAATAATTTGGTTCTATATCTCAAGAACTGTTAGCATGCTTGTTCTATTCTGTTCTTGGAATTTTACCCAAGGAAAATATGCTTATAAGGTATTATTGTATATTCTTGAATGTTTTCTCTTCAGTTGTTTGCAAATTATTAGACCAGAAATAGCTTTGTGGATGCCAGACCCTCAATTACAGATGAAGCATTAATTGATGCATATAGATGCAAACTGTAGAAGAGCAAGCAGCTGTTAAAAGGTAAGATTCTATATGAACAGGGAAAGTATTTATCTTATAATGTATAGTAAAAATTGAAGGAGTACAATTGCAGTATACAGAATCTTGTCTTCATAAGACTCAAAAGCACATGGACTAAAATGGAAAAATAGTTATGAAGTGATGTTGGTTGCTTTCTATATCTGTTATGTTGTAAAATTGTTACTGTAATAAAAATCCAATGGCAAAATAAGAATGTGTGAGCCTTTTCTATTTAAAATGAACATTTTATAACAGTACAGTCAGGACTTTCAGAGTACAAAAAGAAATCACAAACTTCTTCTTTTTTTTTTTTTAATCTAAAAGTCACCCAACAGCTATGAGAATGACAATGTTAAAGTATAGCAACCTCCAAAGTTGGCAATGCTTCAAAGAAATGAGTACTTTCATACATTAATGGTAGGTATAAAACTGCTACAACCTCTGAAAACAAGCAAAGCAATCATTAACGGTAAAATAAAAATACATGTGTCCTTGACCAACATCTTGCTTGTAGAAATCTATCCCATGTAAATAAAAGTACCAGGACTCAAAGATATTTGTATCAAATGTATCAATTTGTCACAGTCTTGTTTGTAGTAGAAAAACAAGCAAGCAAGCAGGCAAGCAAAGCAAACTAACCTGGGAACAACCTGAATGCTAATTAGCTATGCAATGATTGGACATATTGTGGTACATCCATAAATGAAAGGTTTGCAGCTATATAAAAGGAATGATTAGGCTATCTAAGATTGATTTAGAGGCACACTCATGAATGGTTGCTAAGTGAGAAGAAAAGATTGAAGACTAATGTGAATAATACACATTTATCCTATAAAAGTATTATAAAACATCATACACACTTATGGGGCATTCAGAATTATGTGAAATTATTCTAGTTACCTGAGCAAATACTAGCTTTTTCACAAAGTATCTTTACATCTGTGAATTTGAGATGTGATTACATAATTTCTGAAAAGGAACTTAATAAAAAAAATTTTTTTAAGTCAATGATTTCCCCAAAGCACTTAAATTTGAATACTGATCAGTAAGTTTTCTGACATAACAAACTATTAGGTATAGAATTATTACTAATGAGCCTGTTTCATCTAAAACCAAATGGCATTTAGAGTCTACGTATGATTCCTGTTGTTCAGTTCCATGAATACAAACACTTCTAAAAAAATAAGGGGAAAACCAATTATGAATATTCATTTTATAGAATGCTCATTTATGTGCTTATGAGAACTATTTTTAATGTTTCATTTTTTTAAAAACTAGAATTTATAGCATCCTTAATTTTTTCACTAAATATGACATTTTCCTAAATGCTATCCAAGAACAACATTATGGGATAAAGTGAGAGTGAGAAGCATCTCTTGACTTCTGATATCCACAAATATCTGATCCTCGCCCTCAGTTGGTAAAATGCTGGCACTCCTTCCTTTGTTTACTTAGAATGGGGTGGGGCAGAAACTTGGACCAGTATCCAGATGTGACCTCTGGCATTCCCCAATTTTCAACCCTGTTCATATTGTCCAAACTTGTTTTTTTGAAGAGGCGGGGCTCTCATCTGCATTGTCCCCAGAAAGATGCTATAAGATCAATTAGTCCTCCAGCAAGTATAGTATAGAGACTATTAAGAGAACAGAGAGAGTACTTTGGCCCCCAGAGTCTATTGCCAGCAATGGTCCTAAGATTCACTTGTTCCTCTTGCCAAAAGATTATCTGACCAAGGATCGCATGTAGTCAGCCAAGTGGGCTGGGAGCATTGTTGATGCACCAGGCAAACTGTTACCTATGGACCCAAACTTGGCTGATTTTTTCTTAACCTGCAATTCATTTTCAGTATTTATTATTCAGGTGAGAAAATTCTGACATGATCTCTGCCTCTTCATCCTCCAAACCACAGGACATGGACTTGGGTTGTACATAACACTGAGTTATGAAGTGCCCAAATTACAGAAAAAAGGAGTTACTGCCTTGGGTCTCAGGGAACATCTGACCTAAACTTCCTCCTCCTGTTCTCCCAAATATCCCACACAGGTTGTCTTTAACTCATGATAAAACTTAGCTCTCAAAGTTTATTTACAAATCACTTTGGAATTTGGCATTCCAATATTTTAGGTTGTAAGAGGGAATTGTTCTAAAAGGACTCATGCTTAATACATTTTTTATTGTGTTAAGAACAGATAGGATGAGATCGACTCTCTTAATAAATATTTTAAGTATACACTATATTATTGTTAATTTTAAGTACAATGTTGTACTGCAGATATCTTGAACTTACTCATCTTGCTTCACTGAAACTATATACCCATTGCATAGTAACTCCCCACTTTGTACCTCCCCTCCTAGCCCGTGGAAACCACCATTATACTGTCTTTGAGTTTGACTCTCCTAGATTTCCCATCTAAGTGGAATCACACAGTATCTGTTCTTCTGTGATTGGCTTATTTTCCTTAGCTAGTGTTCTTGAGGTTTATCCATATTGTTGCCTATGGCAAGATTTCCTTCTTTTTTATGGCTGAATAATACCCCTTTATCCATGGATATGTAGTTGTTTCCACACCTTGGCTATTGTGAATCATGCCACAGTGAACATAAGGATGCATAAACTTGAGATTTGGATACCCTTTTGGATAAATACCCTGAAGGGAGATTATTGGATCATACAGTAATTCTATTTTTAATTTCTGAGGAAGCCACATACTGTTTCATCACCATTTCATCACTTTATAGTCCTGCCAACATTGTACAAGGATTCCAATTTCTTCATATTCTTGTCAACATTGGTTATCTATTTTTTTTTAAGATAGCCATTCTACAAGTTGTGCTTATCTTGAGTACTGTAACATCTTAATATAATCTAGACCTCTCAGAAAAGTACTTGGGTTCATGTATCAATTTTATGTCTGTTTTTGTAGGGGATCAAAAATTGGGACTTCCTATTCCGCCATCTTACTCACCAAGGTGTTTACAGGGACCACTTTACTTTAAGTGATAATTTCTTTTTTTTAGAAATAAAAATATTTATGTCTTTAAAAAATAAAAAGCTAATTGTTGGGTGCTTGGGTGGCTCAGTCAGTTAAGCATCCACTCTTGATTTCGGCTCAAGTCATGATCTCAAGGTTGTGAGATCAAGCCCTGGGTCAGGTTCTGTGGAGCCTGCTTGAGATTCTTTCTCTGTCCCCGCCGGACCAACCCCATCCTGCCCCACCACCTCATGCCCTCTCTATCTTTCTAAAAAAAAAAAAAGAAGAAGAAAAGAAAAAGAAATAAGAAAAAAAAAGTGAAGGTAATTGAAATAAAACAAAAAAATCTATATTGTAATTTTCTATTTTATGTGATAGAACAGTCTTATGAGGGACAGACAGGGAGATATTTTTATTTTTTATTTTATGAATCAGAAAATTGCATCCAAAGAGGTTAACCGTATTACCCAAGGACTTACTTTGTGAATGAAGGTATATGGACAGGTTTATCTGGGAGTGTGAGAAGCAATCTCCCCTATTCAAGTAAGTATATGGGGAAAAGGATGATAGTTCTGAACACTAATCAGTTGTGAATTTTATCTTCCTAAAGCCCAGAACCTCCCTAGTTTGGTAACTCCACTGCTGTCCTGAATAAGAGCAAGAAGGTGTGGCATTCCACACCCAAACTCTCTGTTTCTTATTCAGATGTCTGGGTGTTAGCGGAGTAGTTTGTGTTGGAAACCGAGTGCATAAATAAACACACTCACCAGGGAAAGAAAATAAATGGAAATATATATGTGGCATACACTAACCTAAACATATACACATTTATCGTCATGTAAAAGCTAATCAGGGTTGTGGTAAAGGCAATAATCATAAAGATAATTTTTAAGGAGAATGCTTAAGGGCAGCAGATAGGTTTTGACCTAAACAGAATAAATTATGCGGCTTCTTTAATGATGCATCAAAGCAATAGAAATGTGGTACCCTCTTTACAGAATCCATGACATTGTATTACTCAAAGAAATTATTGTTCTCATTCGGACTGCTGCTTTTTTGTGAGAAAGTTCATGTGACAATACTTGGAGGAGATGCAGGAGGAAACCAAGAGGAAAAAAAGGCTAGAAAAAACATTCCATAATTTATCAAGCTTGAGAATTCCCAGTTACACCTTTTACTAAAGAAAAACAAGCACCATTTTTTTTTCTTTTTCTTTCTTGACTCGTATTTCAATGCTACAGCAACATAGGAATAAATAATGTTCATGGCAGTAGTCACTAAACAGTGCTTTTCTACCTCCATTTCCCATGTCTCTGCAAGAATGACAACTTCTTTCAAATTCCTCCTGAGTCTTTCTCAAGTGTGTTCTGCAGATAAATCCTCTTGTCTTGAGGAAGGAGATGTGTGAGGACCCAGACTCCCCATCTCCTCTCAGTGCTTTGATTCTTGGTGCTAATCACTCCCTATTCTGACCTGGGGCATTGCTACTATTCCAGGGCTGGTGTGGCTGGTCTCAGAGGCAGGAGATCCATGATAAAAGGGCGCCAACATTTACACTGAAGGTGCCAATTCCTGGTCTTGCTGGACCTGGTGCTGTTGGCTAATTATTCTCTTAGTCTTGTGGAGAATATACTTAAAGTGACTTCACGTTTCCACTTCCTCTTTTACCAGAGTCTTTACCCTTGGGCCTCCAGTATACTCTGGGGCTATGCTCAAGTGCCTCTACCACACCAGCACTGTTCTATAAACCTGTTCCATTATTTTCAAACCAAAGCTGTGGTTTGGACCTTGGGAGATGTTTATTCCAATCTGTCTTGGTCCCAACTTTTTTTTTTTTTTTAAGATTTTATTTCTTTGACAGAGAGCGACAGGGGGAGAAACAGGTTTCCCGCCAAGCAGGAGTCCAATGCAGGGCTTGAACCCAGGATCCTGGGATCATGACCCAAGTGGAAGGCAGACACTTAACGTCTGAGCCACCCAGGTGCCCCTTGGTGGTCTGATCTTAAAAGCACGTCGAATATGTCCAGATACACTGGAGTCCTTAGAACATATACAGTTTGGACTCAGACGGGACCCTGTCTACACAGACTGGCTTCTCAGTCACTAGAAGCATCCCAGTTCCGAAGGCAACCTTCTTGAAGCCCTAAATAATCCAGAGGAGAAGTTGCCCAGGTTAAAAACATCTATTCCCCTAGAGTTAATAGTGAGCAGGCTTTGGAGGGATAAACAATGGCAATTTAGTCTCCTGAGGATCTTTTTCTTCCTGAGGAGTAAATTGGATCTGCCTAGAGGCCAAGGGTTCCCTAGAAGAATCAGTGATCTTGGGAATCCCTCTCCGAGTCATTCCTAGAACAAGCATGGGAGGTTTTCATTATAACCATTAGTACTCTCTGTTCTTATTGTGGGTTTGCTGCCTTGTGAGAAGGTGATAGAGGAGAGGGTTTGCTTTTATTTTTTTTTTTCCATTTGACCTCTCAGTTTTCCCAAGGAGGTCAGATTTCATTTGTAATTCCCCTATCTATTAGATTTCACTTGCAGACTAGGGTGGAGAAAGATGTGAGTCTGCATAGCAACTGTTGCCACCCGGAAGTTACTATCTGTTGTCTGAAGGCTAGAGAGCTTACTGTGCCCCCACCCTTTGGACACCATACACCCCAAGTCTGTCTTTTTCTGAAAAGACTTTGTCAAAGGCTGAATTGTTCCTTGGGGTCATATCCCTCAACTTAGGTAACATTGCTTTAAAGTATTTGTTTGAAGTCCTCAGGTATAAATATTTAAAACCTTTCCCCAGATTTCCTTCCCTTGATGCTCACTGAGTTTGCATTCATCCTGCCTCCTACCTTTAGCACATTTATAAATAATGCCAGATGTGTGCTGCCTCATTTAAATCTTAAGTATTCTGATCACCATTGCTCCAGTTGTCCTACATGTGGCATGGAGCTGTGAGTGTCCTTGGGCAATAGTTGGACTTGTCTGAGCTGAGTCATCGTTTTCTCACGCATTATTCTGAATCCTGTGAGAGGTATACAATAAGTGTTGGACAAAGGTGTACTGAATAAATGAGTCTCGGTCTATTCAACTGTGAAGCAAGGTTAGAATAACCTGTTATAAGCTCTCATCTAGTCCAAACACTTGAACACTCTGTAGGTGTAGCTCAGTGTAGCTGTTCAGAGTACTGTGCCATATGTTGTATAAACAAGGTAGAAGTGACAGCACTCTACAGTTAGCTTTCTACTTTAAGCAGAGGACATTGATATGCACATTTACTTAATGTCCTGGAATGAAGACATGTTCATTATATGCAGAATGGGCTTTAGGGTAAAAGGTTTTTGTTTGAAAAGTATACAGGTATTTTCAGAAAATTCTCTCAACAAGTAATGATGTGCTCTGTGTTAGCTAACTGATCATAATTAAAAAAAGAAAAGAAAAATTCTGAAAAGATAATGAAAACTTTTCATCTTAAAGTGATCATGGCTCAGTTAGACTCTTCCATCGTATATCAAAAGTGTCCAGACCACTTTATCCAGTCTCCTTCAAAGTGGGCTCTTTAGAATCTTGGATTGTTATTTGTAAGCTTTCAATGAGAAACATTACATAAATATGTTTGGGAGCTGGTTCTGATTTGAGATACTTATACCTAATGGAGAACAAGCTGTATACCTTTGGAGGCAGACCAACATGGCCTTGAATTTTGGTCTGATCTGCTCATACAAACTCCAAGCTTTTAGCAATTCTGAGACTTAATTTTCCTACCTGTAGAATGTACAACAGGTATACAATTTCTCCTATGTTTCCAGACTCTCTGGCATATTTACTGTACTTTTTGCAAACTAACAAACCCATTGTTTCACATTTAATGCCCATTAGTTGATAATAAAGCTGACATACTCTTTTAAAATAAGGTTGTCATATGGTTTCCACCTTCTCAGATACCCTATAAATGCATGAGGTTTCCATTTATGAAGTGAAATGCGTGATAATGGGATATAAAATAGTGTCCTCAGAGAGAGGACTCAGACCCTACAGACTGAACCACAAACACTCTCATGAACTATGAGTGTTTAATCTTTCTTAAATCAGAAAACAGGTCATTGAGGAAAAAGTGCAGAAAAGGTTGGTTGGTTTTTTTCCCATTGGGGTTGACCTCTTGTGAGCATTTAGCGGCATGGAAACAGAACCCCAATCTGTCCATCTTCTACTTGTTTACATGGGTCAGTTCAGGATAGCTCAGCCTTCCCAGTTAGACTGCCATATGGGGTCTTAATGTTGATGTAGTAGAATCCTCACCTTTTACAGCTGAGGAAACCACGGCCCAGAAAAGTTGTGTGACTTGGGCAGAAAGAGCGTACGTGGCTAATGGCAGAGCTAGGGTAAGAACCCGTTTCTCCTGACCCTGAGTCCAGTACTCTTTCCACAGGACTGTGCTTCTTCTGTGCAGAATGTAACTCTATAAAGAGGCATGATTTAAATACTCCTCCATTTCTTAAAAGGAAATAAATTTCATCTATCTGGTAGCAATAACATTGGGAGAAGTCTCTCTATGAATGGGTCTAGAGCCAAAGGGCTGATACCCTGAAGTTCCAAGGAGAGGTCTAGTGCCATAAATAACAAAAACAAGAGGCTGCCTGGTGGGAGACCAGCTGTGAGTATGTACTGGCTTTGATAGTAATTCAAGAAGCTGGTCTGAGTCAGAGCAATTGCAGCTGAGATAAGCTGTAGCCTAATGAAAACTTGTGCTGGAGTGTCTCATGCCATTTCCTGTGCTGTTTATGTTTTTGACTTGTGCAATCCACAAACTATGTTAAATACTCTTTTTGTGATGTAGCCAGGTAGATGTCACATGTCCAGTATTCCCTCAAGGGAAAAAAAAAAAAGACTGGAAGCTTAGTACTTTCAGGAGGAAGACTAATTTTTTTTTTTTTTAATTTAAAAAATCATTCCCTAAAAAAAAAAAAAAAAAAAAAATCCCTACCATTTACTCTTATCAAAAATGGTTAAATTCTTCTTGCAGAACAAAACCAAAATGGTACATATTAAGCACATACACCACATTTTTCTTCCTGCGTCCTTAGCTCACCCCACCCCAGCAAAAGAGACAGGATAAAAACAAAAATCAAACAAACAAAAAAACCTAAAGCCCAAGGACAACAAAAACAAAAACTCTACCTTACCACATTCACAGAAAAGGACATGGTGACACACTACAAAACAGAAAGTGGTGTCATCTACTCTGCGTCCAAAGGTTTCTTCTCTGTGTCTTGTACTAGGTGAATAACCATCATTGAACAAACTGTGTGCCAAAACAAAACATTATTCAACATATTTCAGATCTTATGAGAGATGATAAACGTAGTCGAAATTGGAAATTTCCCAGCAGTATAAAAAAAAAAAAAAGACTCAAAAAAAAAATCTTCAATAAAAAAAAAAAAAAAGAAGGGATGTAATTGTGGGCATGCTGTTCAAAATCCAAGTGTTCTTAACAATGTCATGGCCAGTTCTGCCCTTGCTACTCAAACTGCAAAGCCTGCTTAGATTGTGTACACAGTGCTGCCCAAACTCCCTTATGGCCAATGGGGAGAAAAGCTGAAGGCATTTGCTGTGCCAGAAAAGGCCTTGGAGCACATCAGGGTCACTTTGGGCATTAACGTGTTTAACACTGCTGTGCCTGATGCTAGTACCAGTTCCAGCGCAGTTGATGTGACAGGGAACTCAGCAACAGCATTTTTAACTGCCAGCACACCATGATGAAAGTCTGGATGAAACGATAGATATGGTATTTGTTAAATCAGTAGGTGTCTAAACCTACCTCTAGTAGGGAAATAGCTGCGGTTTTACCGCAGCTATGGGTTTTCTGTTTGTTTGTTTGTTTGTTTGTTTAATTGGCTGGTGCTCCTGCATATAGATAACTTCTATCCAATGCTTTCATTGATGAATTATGTGTAATAGTTTTGGACAACTAGTTTGCAGATAATGGAGGAGTAACCCTACAACTCTATGCCCTCAGTTCTTATGGAACTTCATAGTTTGAAGACTGGCTCTCTTAAACTTCATTTTATACTGTTTTTTTTGTTTTTGTTTTTGTTTTTGTTTTTTTGGTGTTGTTGTTGTTGTTTTCTTTTGGCTATGCATTCTTAGTCATGTAGCCAATAATCCCACCTCCTGGTTTATGTATGATTCTAATAGTTACACCTTATAAGAGCAGTTATGTATGGGTGAATAAAGCTCAGTTCCTCTGCTGTTTGATGGTAGCCACTAGCCACAGATGGCTATTTAAATTTAAATTTACAACAGTTAAAATTAAGTGAAAATTAAAATTTACTTCCTTAACCACCAGAATTACATTTCACATGCTCAACAGCCACATGTGGCTAGTGGCTTCCACAATGGCCCATGAAGGCATGGAACATTTCCATTATCACAGAATGTTCTGTTAGGAAACACTAGTCTATTTGGTAAAGATTAAAGAAGGAGGATTATGTAATTTGTCAGATTATATGCTGATTGACACTTTTGATTGAAATAATGAAAATGTTGGATGGATTTTTTTCTAATGTAAAATGGGCCTTATTGAGCTGGTATGTTAGAAAAACACATCTCCAATTTTCAGACTGAAGTGAAAGAAGGAACCCTATAAGTTAGATTAAAGGCTGAAGCTGGAATGTCTCTGTTGCTAAGAAACACGGGCAATTGAGTTTCTGACTTGGCTTTATGGAATAGAGGGCACAGAAGGAAATCTTAGAGCATACCCAAAGAGGTTTATTAGGACATCTCCTCATAAGGCTGGGATTCTTAAGGGCTATGCCCCTGGAGTCAAGGTGAGCTAAAAAGAAATCTCACCCTGAAGAAGGGGGCATAGATAAAACTTGTATTTTTTTAACTTGGTACTAGACAGAAAAGAAATCTCCTCTAAAAATATGCAAGCAAGCTCTCACATGGGTTTTGGTCCATATTCACACTATCTTTGTGGTCTGGAAAATTTCAATCAGATCATGTAATTGAAGTGACCTCATTCTAATAATACACGTAGGCACCTGGTGATGAAAATGCATATTCTTTCTGTAAAACCTCAAATTCAAACTCAAGTTAAAAAATAGATAAAATAGTAGCAACATGGACGGGACTGGAAGAGATTATGCTGAGTGAAATAAGTCAAGCAGAGAGAGTCAATTATCATATGGTTTCACTTATTTGTGGAGCATAACAAATAGCATAGAGGACAAGGGGTGTTAGAGAGGAGAAGGGAGTTGGGGTAAATTGGAAGGGGAGGTGAACCACGAGAGACTATGGACTCTGAAAAACAATCTGAGGGGTTTGAAGTGGAGGGGGGGTGGGAGGTTGGGGTACCAGGTGGTGGGTATTATAGAGGGCACATTGCATGGAGCACTGGGTGTGGTGAAAAAAATAATGAATACTGTTTTTCTGAAAATAAATAAATTGAAAAAAATATAGATAAAATAGGTAGCAAAGGCATTTTCACAATATTTATTCTTCCAATCCAGGAGCATGGAACATTTTTCCATTTCTTTGTGTCTTCCTCAATTTCTTTCATGAGTACTTTATAGTTTTCTGAGTATAGATTCTTTGCCTCTTTGGCTAGGTTTATTCCTAGGTATCTTATGGTTTTGGGTGCAATTGTAAATGCGATTGACTCCTTAATTTCTCTTTCTTCTGTCTTGTTGTTGGTGTAGAGAAATGCAACTGATTTCTGTGCATTGATTTTATATCCTGACACGTTACTGAGTTCCTGTATAAGTTCTAGCAGTTTTGGAATGGAGTCTCTTGGGTTTTCCACATATAGTATCATATCATCTGCAAAGAGTGATAGTTTGACTTCTTCTTTGCTGATTTGGATGCCTTTAATTTCCTTTTGTTGTCTGATTACTGAGGCTAGGGCTTCTAGTACTATGTTGAATAGCAGTGGTGATAATGGACATCCCTGCCATGTTCCTTACCTTAGCGGAAAAGCTCTCAGTGCTCCATATCACTGGGCATCAGGGAAATACAAATCAAAACCACAATGAGATATCACCACACATCAGTCAGAATGGCTAAAATTAACAAGTCAGGAAATGACAGATGCTGGTGAGGATGTGGAGGAAGGGGAACCCTCCTACACTGTTGGTGGGAATGCAACCTGGTGCAACCACTCTGGAAAACAACATGGAGGCTCCTCAAAATGTTGAAAATAGAACTACCCTATGACCCAGCAATTGCACTACTGGGTATTTACCCTAAAGATACAAACATAGTGATCTGAAGGGGCACATGCACCAGAATGTTTATAGCAGCAATGTCTACAATAGCCAAACTATGGAAAGAACCTAGATGTCCATCAACAGATGAATGGATAAAGAAGAAGATGTGGCATATATACACAATGGAATACTATGCAGCCATCAAAAGAAATGAAATCTTGCCATTTGCAACGACGTGGATGGAACTAGAGGGTATCACACTTAGCAAAATAAGCCAAGCGGAGAAAGACAACTATCATATGCTCTCCCTGATATGGGGAAGTGGAGATGCAACATGGGGGGTTAAGGGGATAGGAGAAGAATAAATGAAACAAGATGGGATTGGGAGGGAGACAAACCGTAAGTGACTCTTAATCTCACAAAAAAAACTGAGGGTTGCTGGGGGGAGGCGGGTTGGGAGAAGGGCGGTGGGGTGTTGGGAGAAGGGGGGTGGGGTTATAGAATCGGAAAGGGTATGTGCTATGGTGAGTGCTGTGAAGTGTGTAAACCTGGCGATTCACAGACCTGTATCCCTGGGGATAAAAATATATTACATGTTTAAAAAAATAAAAAAATTAGATAAAATAGAAAATAATAGAAAATAGATAAAAAATGAGTAGTTTACAGTTAAAAAATAACAATACATAAAATCACAATATACAAATACACAAATAAATCACAATACACAAAAAAGTGAAGCTCACATTCATGTGCAATAATAGAAATACAAATTAACACCTGAGTGAAACATAGTTGTACACTACCAGCTCAATAAGATTTAAAATATTTAGTGATACTAAATGATGACTACTAAGATGTAGAAAAACCAGGACTTTCATCCACTGTTCATTTGGCTATAATAGTACAACTTCAGAAACCAGTTTAGTATCAACTATGGTATTGTAATGTAATAATACATACCAAGGGACAATTGTGCACTCCAGTAAAAGAATATGTATATAAGAATGTTCATGGAACTAATCTTTGACAAAGCAGGAAAAAAATAGCCAGTGGAAAAAAGAAAGTCTTTTTAATAAATGGTGCTGGGAAAATTGGACAGCTATATACAGAAGAATGAAACTTGACCATTTGCTTACACCATACGCAAAGGCAAACTCTAAAATGGATGAAAGACCTCAATGTGAGACAGGAATCCATCAAAGTCCTAGAGTAGAACATAGGCAGTAATCTGTTTGACATCAGCTACAACAACTTCTTTCATGACATGTCTCCAAAGGCAAAAGAAACAAAAGTGAAAGTGAACTTTTGGGGCTTCATCAAGATCGAAAGCTTCTGCATAGCAAAAAAAAAAAAAATGCAGTCAACAAAACCAAGAGGCAACCCACGGAATGGGAGAAGATATTTGCAAATGACACTGCAGACAGAGGGCTGGTATCCAAGATCTATTAAGAACATCTCAAGCTCAACACCCAAAAAACAAATAATCAAGTCAAAAAATGGGCAGACGACATGAACAGACACTTTCCCAAAGAAGACATACAAATGACTAAGAGACATGAAAAAATGTTCATAATCATTAGCCATCAGGGAGAGTCAAATCAAAACCACACTGAGATACCACCTTATACCAGTTAGAATGACAGAAATTGATAAGGCAAGAAACAACAAATGTTGGGGAGGTTGTGGAGAAAAAGAAACCCTCCTACACTGTTGGTGGGAAGGCAAGCTGGTATAGCCACCTTGGAAAACAGTATGGAGTTTCCTCAAAAAGTTAAAATTAAAACTACCCTATGACCCTGCAATTACACTAGTGGATATATACCCCAAAGACATAGATGTAGTGAAAAGAAGGGCCACATACACCCCAATGTTCATAGCAGCAATGTCCACAATAGCCAAACTGTGGGAAGAGCCAAGATGCTCTTCAACAGAGGAATGAATAAAGAAGAGGTGGTCCATATACACAATGGAATATTACTCAGCCATTAGAAAGGATGAATACTCAACTTTTACATCAAAATGGTTGGAACTGGAGGAGATTATGCTAAGTGAAATAAGTCAAGCATAGAAAGTCAATTATCATATGGCTTCACTTATTTTGGAACATAAGGAATAGCAGGAGAAGGAAGGGAAAAAATGAAGGGGGTAAATCAGAGGGGGAGATGAACCATGAGAGACTATGGACTTTGGGAAACAAACTGAGAGTTTTAGAGGGGAGGGAGGTGGAGGGATGGGTGAGCTTGGTGATGGGTTTTAAGGAGAGTACATATTACATGGAGCATTGGGTGTTATATGCAAACAATGAATTTTGGAACAGTACATCAAAAACTAATGATGTACTACATGGCAAGAAACATAACATTAAAAAAAAAAAAAAAGACCTGGGGTGCCTGGGTGGCTCAGCGGGGTATGCCGCTGCCTGCTGCCTTCAGCTCAGGTCATGATCTCAGGGTCCTGGGATCGAGTTCCGCATCGGGCTCTCTGCTCAGCAGGGAGCCTGCTTCCCTCTCTCTCTCTCTCTCTGCCTGCTTCTCAGTCTACTTGTGATCTCTCTCTGTCAAATAAATAAATAAAATCTTAAAAAAAAAAAAGACCTAAGTAAAATAAAAAGGAAGGGGGGGGATGAAAAATTCTCAAAATGTGGAGCAACATGAAAAGGATATGGAATATTTTAAAGAAATCAAGGCTGAGATCTACCCAGGAGATCTAACAGCCAACGAGTAGTAGTGTCCCAAAGATAAAACAGAGAAAATAAAACACGTCTCAATGACTTGAGAAGCAATGAGTGTATTTTTCAGAGCTGAAGGGGAATAGAATTCTTTAAATAGAAAAGCTTTCCATTCACATTCTGACTGTCAGCAATGTCAGAATGCTAAAGATAAGGAGAACAAAAGGAATTTTGGCAAGAGAATTACCATTGGAAACATCATATCCTAGAAAAACAGTGGAAAAACGCCTCCAGATTTCTCCATCCATCAGTCTACCCACTCATCCATCTACCTGTCCATCAACCCCTGAATTTTCTTTTAGTACCTATATTTCCAAAGCAATTTCCTTATAGTAGTTATCATGTACATTTTAAACAGATCAGTGATTTTTTAAAAATATGAACATTATTATTCCATATTCTAGTATGGCATTTGCTGGTCTGTTTTCATATCTTATATTGGGACTTGTTTTACCCCAAATCCTTTGTCATTTGTTTTACTAAAAATGAATATTTACAATACATGTGATTCTGAAACTTAGCTTTTCTTGTTAACATATTATAATGTCAATACAGATCTAATATTTCCTTGTAGACATTAACCACAATTTATTCAACTGCTTGCTCATTAAGAGTTATTCCACTTTTTTCTAGTAACCATGTGTTAGTGTCTTTGAGTGATGGAAGCCCAGAGAATTAACAAGTATTCAGAGTGGGTGGAGAGCTGGTGAGATCCAAATTATCACAGTGTATCTCAAGAGTTTGCACTGTGTTTCCCCAAGTGTAAGTCCATCTCTATCTGTACAGAATTCTGGCATCTCTACACACAATTATCACCTATTTATTCCTGGAAAATATATCTCCAGGTAACAGCTTAGCTTTCCTTCTAGAGAAGGGTACATGAATTATCATGGTGCAAGGCTATATTTTCCTTCTCAAACAGACTTTCAACTACTCTTAACTCACTTTTGCTTCCTAAGCAAGTCACCAGAATGACAAATTTTATAGATTTCTATCTTGCTTTTGAATAAGAAATATAACTTCTGACTCTTCAGACAAGTAAACTTAAGTATATATTTCTTAGAGTTTATCTGGGTAAAAGATGATGAATAGTAATTAATTTTGTTTCCTAAGCTAATTACAGAAGGTTATATGCTGCCTTTTTAACATGAGCTCTACCTCTCCGACAGATAGGAGGACACGCTTCAGCAAGCACTATGTATTACCTCTCAGAGTGGGAAGTAAATATGATCAAAATGGGTTTTATTTCCAAAGCAAATTTTATGAACCATGAACTTAATTGAAAAAATATTCTTTAAAGGTTCTACAATAAATTATTTTAAATGTATAAATAATGTCATTTGAGCATAAAACTAGCTTTTTCTGCATCAGACCTTTAGCTTTTCTAAATTATGGATTTCTTTAAACACACCACTGCAGTTATCTTTTTCCACTGACTTTTCAGAATTTTTGGCCATAATTTAGCCTTTGAGATACAAGCTATTATTAATGTATTAATTTTATAGCATTCTTTATCTCTTATAAAAGTCATTAATTTTTTAAATCTAAGCTTATTATTTTTTCTTTACTGTAGGTTTTTATTGGTTTTATTAAGCTCACCCTTATGTCCTTTCAACCATTATTTCTGCCATTTTATTTTGATTGATTTCTCAGGTAATATACGAGAATGTTGTGATTTGTTAGTTTGTTTGTTGTTGTTGTTTTTTTTTCCAGGAAATTTGCATGAATGCTAGTTCCTTAGAATTTTTTTTCTTTTTTAAAGATTTATTTATTTGACAGACAGAGATGACAAGTAGGCAGAGAGGCAGGCAGAGAGAGAGAGGAGGAAGCAGGCTCCCTGCTGAGCAGAGAGCCCATTGTGGGGCTCCATCCCAGGACCCTGAGATCATGACCTGAGCCTAAGGCTGAGGCTTAACCCACTGAGCCACCCAGGCGCCCCTCCCTAAAATTTTTTAAAACTAAGTTATAACTGGCATAAAATAAAATACAGAGATGTCACATGTTCAGTTTGATGAGTTTTTGACAATTGTGTGATAAGGGTAATCACCACCAGAAATAACAGGCAGGACATCTATATCCCCCATGCACCTTCCTAGTTCATTCTCCATACCTCCTTTTATTTCCTTCCCTCAAGACCCACTATTTGATTTCTATTTCCACAGATTTACTTTCCCAGAATTTGGACTTCAAAAAAATGGGATCACATGGTTCATACTCTTGTCTGACTTCCTTTACATTACATTTTTGAGATTAAACCATGTTATTGTGTCTAGCAGTAGCTCATTTTTTTAGTTGTTTAGTAATAGTCCATTATGTATATAATGAAATTCGTTTATGTAATTTTTTTTTTGATGGACATTTAGGTTATTTCCAGTTTTTCAATATATTGAATTAGGCAGTTGGAATATCCGCCCTCCCTCCCTTCCTCCCTCCCTTCCTTCCTTCCTTCTTTCCTTCCTCCCTTTTAGAGAGAGAAAGTGGTAACAAGTATGTGCACACACACATGCACATGTGAACCAGGGGAGGGGTAAAGGGAGAGAGATAATCTCAAGCAGACTCCCTACTGAGCATGGAGACTTACCTGGGGCTCAATCTCATGATTCTGAGATCATGATCTGAGCTGAAATCAGGAGTAAACTGCTTAATCCACTAAACCACCCAGGTGCTCCTGCTGGCAGTATTCTTATACAAGTCTTTTTGTGGGCATATGTTTTCATTTCTCTTGGGTAAGTACCTGAGAGTGAAATTACTGGGTCATAAGGTAAGCTGTATAAGAAATTGCCAAACAGCATTAAAAAATGATTGTTCCACTTCCTACTCCAATGAGTAGTACATGAAGGTTCCAGTTGCTCCACTTCCATGCTAGTATTGACTCTGACAGTGCACCCCATGAAAATTATAGTAGCTCTCTGGCTTCTCCACCGTTTCTTTGGGCTTTTTCAGTTTCTCCTGGTCTAATCGATTCTACACGGTACTCCAAGTTTCACTGTCCTAAGACTCAGCTCTAATCAGATAATACTCAGCTCAACTATTTTCAACAGTGTTTCAGTTACTACCTTAGGCTGACACGGAAGGTTCCCTGTGATCTGATCCTTACGTAAATCTTTAATTTTATCTCCTAGTCTCTAGTACGTGAATTCCACACACCTCACGTTCCAGCCAAACTAACAATCGCTGACTGTTGCCCAAACCCATTAGATGACTTCTCCTTCTGATTTTGCTCACACTGTTCCCTGCCCTCAAACCCTTCCCTGACATTGCTCATCCCCTTAGCCTGCCTATCCCCAGTACTCAGCTCACACTGTAAGTTTTTATGACATCCACTCCCCCAAACATGAAATTGAGCTTGAGAATCCTTTTAGAATTTTGAGTTTTTGCCTTTGTTGTAGGATGTTACACCTTCCCCTTTTATTATAGTTCATTTAGTGTGTGTCTTTAGGTTCCTTCCTAGTTGCAAACTCGTTTGAAGGCAAGTATACATATCCTTTTTCTTCTCGGTTTGCAGTGGGCCCTAACTCCTCATGGAAGTACCGAATAAGCTGAAAGTGGTTTAAGAGGAGATGTGAGTGCCATTCATGATCAGTGGTGACCATCCCTTTTTAACTGAATTTTGTCTTGCTGGTCACTTATTTAAAACTAGTTATTTAGAGAAGTTATCAGACCTACTTACCAGACACTCTTTGTATAAAAAGTAGCAGAAATGATCAAAGTATGGGCTTTGGAATCAGACATACCTGTGTTTCTGCTTCATTAACTGTAAGACCTTGAACAAGTCACTCTTCGGTGGCTTCAGAGTTTCCAGAGACTTCAGTGACTTCCAGAGCTTAAATTTTCCCTTTTTTAAAAAATCAAGTAAGAATGATAGTACTTCATTGTCTTGTTGTGACAATTAGATGAAATAAGTTCTCAAAACATGTTAGAATTTTCCTTTTTTATTTAATACAGAATGCTGATCCACAAATCAAACTTTTGAAATTCTCTTTAATAATTGTTCTTTATGTAAGATTTAAAAGACAGGAGGACATTCGCTGTGGTCCCATATTGGCAACAATGAACCGACCTCAGGATAAAATGAGTTGCATATTGACCTTCTAAAATACCACAGGGACCTGGCCCTGGCCCAGACTTACCAAGAGAAGACTCATCATCCCTTCTATCCAGGAGAGTCAGCCATTGTCCCTTTCCATCCTAGTAAAGAACTGAGAGAAGTGGTAGATTCATAAGAAATATGGATGTCAGCCTGGTTAAGCAAGTGCACATAAGGTTGTTTTCTCATCTCCCAAGCCAAGTGATGGGATTTCGAAGAGAATCACACATAAAGACCAGGGCTGCCTGCTAAAAGTAAAATCTTGATCTCTTTCCCAGATAGGCATGTCTCAAAGCAAGTGTGCTTGTTCCCCCACCCCACAGCCTAACTGAGGAGAGAGAGAGAAAAGACAAGGGGTTAGGACAGACAGCAAAGACCAATGGCGGAGATGTTCACACATTCAATGCTGGCATGCAGAGTTTCCTATGACATTACAGAAAAAAGCCAGTTTTGTGTCATCTTGTCGATTCTTTGCTGAAGATTTCTGCTCAAAAAACAAAGGCTGCCTACCAAGAACAATGTGTGGGGTTTTCCACCAGGAAAATATAATAAGGGAGAATAGAAAGGGGTTGATGTGGGCCATGACATCAGCCAATTGTGTGGTAGGGAGAACCCCATTAAGGCCTTTGAAAGATTCTGTTCATGCGACCTGCAAATCAACGTCTGAAAGTCTCTCTCTCACTTGGGAGTGTGTTTGGTAGACAGTCTGTGGCTGGTACCACAGAAGAAGCAACCACCACAGAGAAACAACAAACAGACCCAGTGAAAAGGCATTTACTGTTTTTCTTGAGCCCTTCTTCCTCATCTAACATCAGAATAGCTGAGGACTAGAAAGGAGAAGGCCAAGAGCGATTCCAGAAATGGACTGTGTCTTCCTATTTACTGGGTCAAAGATGCCAAAGGAGAAGGAAAGAGCAGAACACAGTCCCATTCATTCTGAAAGTTTAACTTTTGGAGAAGAAGAAAAATGAGATTTAAATGTGCATTTAAGCCAACATTTAAAATGAATAGAATCTTGGTAATTGAAAGTGACTAGAAAGTCAGGGAATCTTCCCAGGAGGTACCTAAGGGACTGGACAGGGAGCTCCAATAGAGATCCAAGGAGAAGTCACAGTGTGAGAAATAGAAAACCTTTTCTTGTTTTTGTCCCAGTGTATTGAAACTTAACGAACTGGCCACCAATGCATTTGAAACAATAAAATTTTCACAAATCACCCTGTAAGTAGTCAGTAGAGCTAAATATAGGGACATTTAACAAAGAAAAAAAAAAGTTTTCACGATGATAAGCTACCTGCACCATACACATTTAAAATGTTGATTTACTGAAAATAAATTTTATTGAGAATAGATTTCATATGGACTTTTGGCAGATTTGTTTATTATTTGTTTTGGGATTTATTTTTTGTTTTGTTTTTTGATCAGTTTCCTTCCTTCCCTCCCTCCCTTCCTCCCTTTTTTCCCTCCTTCTTTCCTTCTTTAAATCTGGTGAAGCAGATTCTACTACCTGCCTCCCCAACAGTCTTGGTAACAAAGCCCATTTTGTTCAAGTCTGGGGCAATGCCACGGCCCAGGGGTTGGGTCTAACCAATGTAAACCAGCCGGGGCCTACTCTCTTTGCTGGCGACTGTTCCAGGATCAGGCTGGTGAGTGGGTTGTGCCTACATCTGCTGGATGGAAGAGGCTTTTTTTTCGGGCCTCACAAAAATCCACAAGAAAAGCCACCTTTCCCCATCCCTCTTTCTCCATGGTGTGGAAAGAAGGTGGTTTTTGGAGCCGCAGCGGGTATCTCCTATGCAGGAGGAGAGGTTCTGCTGACACCGCAGAGGGAGGGCAGGCTGCAAGTGGGAAAGCAATTTTTTTTTTTTGGAAAGCATTTTCATGGGAGAAGGCAACGAGCTGCAGGACAGACCGGGAATAGCCTTCATGCTTGCCTCTGGCAGAGGGGTGGGGATGGCAGGTAATGCGGTGTCCTCTTCGCTGATCGAAGATACTGGTTTCCTGTGCCTTGTGCAGGCAGCTCCAGCCAACACACAGGGGAAGGGTGCAGGGTCCCCTTAACCCTGGGGGTCGCAGCGGTTAGGAAAGCTCCCTCAGAGGCTGGATGCTCCTCTTAGCAGAGGCCCCTCTGAAGTTGCTAGAGCTCAAACAGTCATTTGTGACTGGTTCATGTCCACAAGCCAAAGATGATTGGTCTGCTCAGAATCAAGAAGGCTAAGGGTTTCATCCCAGGCAAGCAGTCATTGTGGTTTCTGTACCTGACCTTGAGGGTCTGGAGGGCCTCGACATTTCTTTTGGTTAAGAGAGGGAGAAAAAAAAAAAAAAAAAAAAAAAAAAGCTTATTTTGTGGGCCAGGAAAATGCTGGGATGTCTAAGCTTGGGCTGACATCTTGTGGCTGGGTTTGAAATAGGCGCTTCAGGAAGAAATTTCCGTAGAGGCGGAGCGGGCGGTGGGGGGTGGGGGGTGGGGGTGCGGGGGGGTGATGTTGAAATGTTTGGGAAGAGAGGGGCCTTGAAAATAACAAATAAAAGGGGCGCCTGGGTGGCTCAGTGGGTTAAGCCGCTGCCTTTGGCTCGGGTCATGATCTCAGGGTCCTGGGATCGAGTCCCGCATTGGGCTCTCTGCTCAGCAGGGAGCCTGCTTCCCTTCCTGCCTCTCTGCCTACTTTTGATCTCTCTCTGTCAAATAAATAAATAAAATCTTTAAAAAAAAATAGCAAATAATAAAACTAATTAACTGAAAAACAAAAAAAATCAATTAATATTTTCTAACTGTATGATGATAATCTTTAACTGCATTTTAAAGGATATGTATGAAAAGATAATATTACGAATATCTATATTTGAATATTAAAAATATATTATATATATGTCATATATATATTTGCTAATCTGTTTGGCACAGATAGAAGTTATCCAAAAAATGATGAATTCTGCATTGATTAATTTCTAGCATATGGGAGATCCTCTTCCGTTTACTGTTTGGCGGTCCTTTCTCTGAGCAGCCTATGGAGGCTGATAGGTATTTTTAAGAACCCAGACAAGAGTTAGAATGTTCCATTAACCCACCT
Organism: Neogale vison; assembly: GCF_020171115.1. NCBI lineage: Eukaryota > Metazoa > Chordata > Mammalia > Carnivora > Mustelidae > Neogale > Neogale vison. Next base: position 38,281,383 of record NC_058098.1, on the reverse strand, counting down.
GTGCCCCTGGTGGCTTCATGTTCCAGGCTCAGGCTCAGGCTCAATCCCTTCCCTTGGTCTCCTTCTACAGGTCTGACATCTTTTCCACATTGTAGTTGTTCTCTCTGGTCTGGTTTTGCGGAAGAATGTGGACAAAGAGGAGCCTTCCAGTCATAATTAACAAAAGGGCTGTGGATTAAACAGCCTTTGCTGACACTTTCGGATAACATAAGGAAACTACAGTGTATAGAAGGGAAACTTAAAAATAATATTCCAGCTTTTATTTTCCTGGAATTTGTCAGCTACTTTTTCCCTGTGATTTCTGGTCATAACTCTTAGCATGATGTCAGGTTACCAAGGTTTGTGCTTTGCTCCCAAAAGGGTCCAAGTGTTTAACATCTTCCAGAGTGAAAGACCCCAAGTCCTGTGTCTGCTTCCTGTCTGAGGAAGCGAAGCATCAATTAACATCATATTAAGCTCTGCAGTGATGCACCCCAATCACAAGGGCAGAGAAGGGAGAAAGGGGTGATTGAATCAATTACCCCTACCCCCCACTTTGGGTTTGGTATCTGGGAAGTGGCACGGGGGTTGGTTCTGGGATACTGGTGATGTTTTATTTCTTTTTTTTTTTCCTTTAAAGATTTTATTTATTTGACAGACAGAGATCACAAGTAGGCAGAGAGGCAGGCAGAGAGAGATGGAGAAGCAGGCACCCTGCTGAGCAGAGAGGCCAATGCGGGGCTCGATCCCAGGATCCTATATCATGACCCCAGCCAAAAACAGAGGCTTAACCCACTGAGCCACCCAGGTGCCCCAGTAATGTTTTATTTCTTAATCTGAGTGATGACTCTATGTTCATGTATATTTTGTGAAAATATATTTATACATTTTATTATATATGTTATTCTTCACCAAAAGAGTTTGCATGAAAATTCTAATGCCTCTGAACCTCCAGGCACTTTCATAGGGACAGACTCATACAATGCAGCAGGTGGCACTTGTGAGAAGTAAAAAAATCAGTTTTAGAGAAATAAAGATACAACCTTTCTTCATAGGTTTCAGCACGGTGTGAGTAAGTGTGTAAATCTCCTTTATGTGTTTTGCTAAAGAAAGTGGGTCAAAAACCTATAAACACAGTAGACTTCCCAAATACAATGACAGTGGCACCATTAGAAAACACTCAGGCTGGCTATATATGTAATATTTCCCAAGTAGGAATTATCTAGAACCAATTACAAGTGACAGAAATTAAAGAAGAGATTTAGTTGTCATTATAGCTGCATACTAGCATTATAGCTATGTTAGTAGTTATTGTTATGTTGATGTATTATTGGAAACACCACATACTTTCTAATTAATATTCTTGGAGGTCTTAAAGAACATTAATTAAAATCTTCTTTATTTTAATTTATTATATTATGTTATGTTATTTTAATTTAATTTATTATGAGGCAGTAGCTGGGTATAGTGGGAAGGAGAAAGTGGGTCAAGTCCATACCTTTCAGCAGTTGTAACATGTGAGATGAATCACATAATCTCTCCAGCTGCTTTCTCACCAGTGAGAAAATCCTCATGTCTGACCACCCACAACCTGCCAGTAAGAATAAAGGAAATGCTACACATTGAAGTCCTCCAAAAACTTCATTCATAAGCTATCTCTCGATAATTGCAGATCTGTCTGTAGAAATGAAAGACCAAACATGTCCATGTTCTGTAACTCAAATGGTAGCTTCATATTTCCGGAGCTTTAGTCCTTGCTAGACGGTCTTAAGGAAGCAGTGTTGGAAAAATCCAATCGCTGCTTCTCCATGTAAATAGCAGCATTATCTGTATTAGCAAAGACATGGAAACAACCTAGGTGTTTATCAATGGATGAATGGATAAACAAGTGATATTTATATACAGTGGAATGTTATTCAGCCGTAAAAACACAAGAAGATTCTACCATTTGTGGCAACAGAGAAAGACAAATATTGTATGAGCTCACTTATATGTGGGACTTAAAAAAAAAATCATAGAAAAAGAGATCAGACTTGTGGTACCAGAGACCGAGGAGAGTGGGAGAAAGGGAACTGGAGGAAGGTGGTCAAAAGATAAAAAAGTCCATTTATAAGATAAATAAGTACTAGATGTATGACCCCTATGATGACCATGGCTAACGCTGATGTATACATGGGAACTGTATACAGTTGAGAGAATAAATTCTGAGGGTTTTCATCACAAGGAGAAAATTTGACTTTGCTTCCCACTTTAAAAGGTGTATCAGATAACTCTTCCAGACATCTGGATAAACATACTTATTCTTGGATAACAGCATCCCTTGCAAGATCTTTTTTTTTTCTTTTTATTGTATCTATATGAGAAGACAGGTGTCAGCTGAATTTATTGTGGTCATCATTTCACAGTATATGTAAATCAAACCATCATACTGTATGCCTTCAACTTATACAGTGATGTATGTCAATTGTTTCTCTATAAAACCGGAAAAATGTAAGAATTCAACTGGCCTTTGATTAATGGTGCTTGATAATCTGCCACATGAAATGAATTATATATATATATAATATTATATATATAAAATGCATTTATTATATATAGATATAGATACATGTAAATAAAATGGCTTGTGCTGCATGGAAGTGAACTGCTCTGTGGGGTATGATACGTAGTGGGAATAGGATAATTCCTTCTTTGCATTCAGCCCTGTACCCTGCAGCTCATATGTTACTGCTCACCCAGTTTTCTCCCTGCCATCACGCACCTGTAACATCTAATTCCCAGCTCCTGTGTCATTGGGGTAGGGGGTTTTTCTCTGCCCAGTGGGGCTGGCTCTGTCTGCTCATGGCGGTACTGCAGAGTTAGAGAATTAATGCCCAATGAAGCATCACTCAATCAGTATCTCACCTCCCTCACCTCTGGGGAGAGATAACACTGAGGCTGTGTTCCACTCTGACCCCCTGAGCTCTCCAAGAGGCTAGAGCTCCAGTGACTTCAGTGGTAGCTGGCCTGATGTCATACCCATTATAGGGTGGCTTCACGTCTCTGTCTCATTTTTCCACTGTCCTATTCCTGTTTCCTTTGCCTCTCGGGGACGCTAATTGCCTCAAAATTTTTTTTCTTTTTTCTTTTTTAAAATTAAAATTTAAAATTAAAAAAATTAAATTATTTATTTAAAAAATTTTTCTTTTTAAAAAATATATATATTTAAAATTTTTCTTTTTCTTTTTTAAAAAAATTATTAATTATAGGGAAAATACACAGAAAAACAGAGCTGGAAGGTGGTGGGATGGAAGATCTGGAAAAACTTAATTACCAGACAAGCTGCCCAAACATAGCTTCCTGCTGTGGAGGAAAGTGATTTGGTCCTTGTCTTTCCCACCTTTTCTGATTCAGAGAAACCTGCTGTTTGCCAGATGGGACCCAGAGAGCTCCATTTTCCCACTTGTTCTCTTCCTGGGGCTTGGGAAAGGTGGTATAGTTCTCAGGCTTTCAAGATACAGAAAATAGTATGGAGAAGGAAAAGTTGTTACAGTGCTTTGGTACAGTGCTATCTCCAGCCCCATCCCACAGTGTTTGTTGATCAAAGAGAGATGAGTCCCAAGGAATTGGGGCAACTTGGGCAGTAGTAGTACACTGAGCCATGAGGCTGTGTTGGCGAGGAAATGAACAGCATCCTACTTGGTGTAGAAGCTGGCCAGGAGGTAGAGGACACCAGAAGAGATTCTGTGGGATCTGCAGGAAGACATAAGTTGGATCCCATACTCCCATCTCTTCTCAGTGTGCCAGTAGCTGAGCCTTTCCTCGGCCAGGAGCTCAAAGGGTGAGTTTTTCACTGTATGTAAGGAAACCTACATAGCCAAGTTATGGATGACGTTGGTCAGGGTCCAGACAACAGGAATGCCGAAGAACATGATGCTGAGTAGAACCACATGGAGCAGTCCTCCCAAGATGGGGTAGGCCAGCCAGATGCCCTGGCTATTCATCACTCGAGGGTTGGGGTTTACTTCTCTGTGTGCCACCCCCACATTCTTCCTACCACAGTGGGGGATCAGGCAGGGATCCAACTCAATTTCCTTTTAACCTCTCTTTGAGTTTGTTCCCCCAAGTTGTCTCCTGAATAGCTAAAAATGAAAGAATGAAAGAACTTCCCCATTGTGCATAAAGGAAAAGCTGACAACCTAGGGAAAAATAACTTAAAAGGCAAGACCAGTCCTCTCTGCTCTTAGAGCCACGAATGGACATCATTACTCCAATCCTTATGCTTCCATTATAAGTTGAAGAAGTGAGCCTAGGCTTGGAGCAGGGGTTTCAAGCAGCAAGGGAAATAAGTATCTGTCTTTATGTTCCTGAAGAAGTTAATAGGGAATCATGAAGAGGTTACATTCACCATAATTTCAGAAGAGAGTCAGGGGAAAGAGTCATGGAATCGCTAAGATGCGGGAGGAGGTTATCATGTAATCTCCCTGATAGGAGGAATTTGAGAGGCAAAGTGGGGTCTTGAGAGGTCTTGGGGGTTAGGGAAGGAAAAAATGAACCAAGATGGGATCGGGAGGGAGACAAACCATGAGACTCTTATTCTCACAAAACAAACTGAGGGTTGCTGGGGGGAGAGGGCGCATGGAGAAGGTGGTTGGGTTATGGACATTGGGGAGGGTATGTGCTATGGTGAGTGCTGTGAAGTGTGTAAGCCTGATGATTCACAGACTTGTACCCCTGGGGCTAATAATACATTATATGTTAATAAAAAATTAACTAAAAAAAAAAAAAAAGCCCTATGTGGCAGGGAGGGAGTGTGGGAAGTACATCTAATGCCCACCTTTCCCTCTGGGCTTGGCTGTCCTGTCTCTCACCTGCTTGGCAAGTAAACAGGCAGCATCCCATTTCCTTCTCTCACGAGTCAGGTGTTGCCAAATATTTGCCCATGGCTTATGGAATGAGCTAAGAAGGGAAACCTCAAGAGGTTTCCATCTCAAGAGATGGAAACCTGATCTCCAGTTCCAGGGGTGGCTCTGATTGTCTGAACTTTGTCCTTTAAAATCTCTAAAGTTGATGATGCCTAGTTGGGAAGCAGAACTTGCCTGCCCCTCTTCACCTAAAATTTCCTAAACCCTAGTATTGGGCTCACCCAGGCTCCTTCCAGCTTCCCTCTCTAGTTCATCATTTGTGGCTTTCCTCAAGGCTCTCTTTAAAGCTTCTCTCTAGCTGGTTAAATTCCGGATTTCCCCCCCCACCATTCCCCATTTGCCTCCCACCATTTTTCCTCAGCACCCCTTTCTGATCTCTTTGCAGCCCCTCCCAGCTGGCTTCAGAAACCATCTCAGATCCTTGCCTTAATATCTGCCTCTGGTAGATCTCAAACTAAGACAATGACCAACAATATTGGCTCTAATTTTTGACTCTTGAAATGTAATTTCTTGCCTAATTTATGGCTTTTTCCCCTACTGTCCATGCCATGGACAATGGATCAAAGTTATAAGACTGAGTTGGGAATGGGCTATTGGTTTGTTTTGATAGATACATGCATGTATCAAGAGCATATTTTCCAAAATTAATCATTATTGTTTATTAATTAATTTTTAATTATTATGTTCAATTAGCCAGCAATTGTTATCCTTTAGTATCTTTAGGATCATCTAAGTTGCTCCTTCTCTCCAAATATGATTCCTTGGAGTTCCCTATAATTTAAAAAGAAATAGCTTAAAATGCATTCAAGATAACAAAATATAGGTTTCCTTGAGGAAAAGAGATTTCCGCATGTGCTGATTTATTGGGGAACCACGAACTATTTTAGTAGATGAGATTCATTCAACTGTGCAATTCCTCTGTCTTGCCCACAGTCACCTCCCACTTCTTTCCCTTTCTTTTAGTTTTCCACTTTCCTTCCCTGATCTTTTGTCATCCCAGGGACTCCCAACTACCCACCTCAATTGACAAGAAATATCAGATGACTCCTCTGGAAACCTCTCATAGTCCAAACATACTCTTGAGTGAGAGCATGCCTTGTAATGCCTCTTCTTTGACATTAAGTTAATTTAAAAGGCATCAGTTTCTGAGATCTTCATTAGCAGACACCTTGCTAATTAGAATGTTCTGTCATGGGATGGGTTCTCCAGCAGTCCTATGTTATACAGAGCTTGAGAGCTCAGATACCTTAGGACAGCTTAGGAACAAGTTTCCTAATGGAGAATAGACATACAGTGGCTAAATCAAAACACAAAAGGTAAGATTTATTTTCAAAGGAATTACTTTTAATTAATTAATTTATTTAAATATCATGGCAATCTCCATCTACTTTCAAGTAATTTCATGGAATAATAAGGACTGGCTTATCATCACTAAGTCACTTAAAAACCAAACCCTCATGACGAAGATCCTACCATGAAATAGGTTTTCTTATTTCCAAGCAAGAGGGAGAGAAGACATTCCCTCCCTGAGCTGAGGGATTCGGTCGATAATAACGACATTAAGCCCAGGCTTCTCTTTTTGACTGGAATGCCCCCAGAAGAGATATTTTTTTCTCTCCTGTTTTCTATTAAATAATCCAGGTTGATGTTTGAAGAACTCAGAGATCTTTTCAACGTGGGTGGGACAGAGAAACAAAAGAAGGAAGCTTCTATTGTTACTGTTGATATTTTCCTTGGAATTGCAGAACCAGAAGGGGGTGCTTCATGGCCTCAGAAAGCCTCTTCTGTAAAACTCAATAGGGAATCAGAATTTTCAGAGCTCCAAAATGCTCCCTTTGAGGAGGAGGAGCTGCTGTTTTATGGAGGCCATAATACCTCTAAATATTCTGTGGGGAAAGGAGTTTGCCACAATAACATGGGCTGTGTGACTGAAATATAGTTTGTCTTGCTGCTGTGAGCATATCCTAACTTTTAATGGCCTGAACTTCATTTCTTTGCAAAACATACCTTTCACTTGTACTCAGTCAAGTATGTTTGCATGACCCCCTCACAGAAATACTAGAGTTTCTGAAATCTGCTGAATACAGAGGGACCCTTTGATGAGGAGGGCCTCAGCTGCCCATGTGGTAAGAAGCCCACTTCCCACAGTATGGGAATTTTCCGTTTGGTGGGATTTTGAGTCTCGGCGCACTTAGAGTGTTAATGTAAGTGTGTTCATGGAAAATGGCATTTCCCACAACCTCCATGAGCTGGAAAGTTTTATTTTTATCTGCTTTGACCACAATTTTAAAGATCCTTAATCTCCTTATGTTCATAATTGAGTATATCTCTCCATCGATCAAACATATATAATAAACATTCTTTCCTTTTGCAGGAAGTATAAAAAATTAACCAGTTCTGGGGAGAAGTGGACATTTTAGGTTTTCTAAACAAAGGTACTGATTTTTTTTTCTGTGCTATTTGAATTATTCACAACTAAGAAAGAGAATGTGGGGTGTTCACATTTATGTCACTCACTGTAAAATTATATATGTTCAAACTAGGAGAGCATTGAAAGTTAGAGATGAGACTTTCTATACTCTGAGTTTTAGTGGAGACTTTCCCTTTTGTGTTCAATAGCCCTGTGAGTGTTAAGAAAACAGAGCTGTCACTAGCATATGGTTCCACCCTTTGGACAGGCATGTGCCAACAATCAATAATGTATGATTCTCTGTGGGGCATTTTACTAGGGTCTCAAACTCCCAGACTCTGGGTTTCCTTACTCATCCATACTCTTAAGACAGAATTATTTTGATCTCTCTCTTTCTCATTCAAGCTATTGGCACAAATAAATAACACATATAGTACCCAAATATGTATTTTAATCTCTAGAATGATTTTTTATTATGTTATGTTAGTCACTGTACATTTTATCATTAGCTTTTTATGTAGTGTTCCAAGATTGATTATTTACATATAACACCCATTGCTCTGTGCAATACATGCTCCTTAATACCCACCACCAGGTTCACCCATCTCTCCACCCCTCTCCCCTCAGTTTGTTTCTGAGTCCACAGTCTCTCATGGTTTGTCTCCCCCTGTGATTTCCCCCGCTTCACTTTTCATTTCCTTCTCCTAATGTCCTCCATGTTATTCCTTATACTCCACATGTAAGTGAAACCATATGATAATCAATTTTCTCTGCTTGACTTATTTCACTCAGCATAATCTCTTCCAGTCCCATCCATGTTGATACAAATTTAGGTATTCATCCATTCTGATGGCTGAGTAATATTCCATTGTATATACAGACCATATCTTCTTTATTCATTTGTCTGTTGAAGGGCATCTCGGCTCTTTCCATAGTTTGGCTATCGTGGACATTGCTGCTATGAACATTGGGGTGCATGTGGGCCTTCTTTTCACTCCATCAAGTCTGATGTTATTAAGAGCTGCAAGAATATAAGTCAATAAAAACTGACATACATCTCTAATGGATATGGAAATTATTATAACACTTTGAAGGATAATTTTCAATATCTGGTAAAATTGAAAATTTACATATCACAGACCCATCAACTGTCCATTTATGTTTTCTGTATGCATAAAATGAGGATAATAATGATCTATTTCATTGGGTTGAAGTGGGGTTGAAATGATTTAATATATCTGACATACTTAGAAGTTACATTTTGCAACTCTCAGTAAGCTCCATGTTTTATTTCTCATAGCAATAGTATCAATGTTGTCATTATTCAATATCACCCTATAGAAACTTATGCATGTCCATAAGGAGACATGTATATGAGTAGTCACAAAAATATTGTTTATAATAAAAAAAAGTTGGAAAGAACTTAAATAATCAAAAAATGGAATTGACTTAAAAAAAGCTATATTCATATAATAGAATATTATACAAGAGCTAACTGTATCACTATGGATGAAACTCAAAAATATAATGCTGATTGAAGTAAAATTTGCAAAAAAAGCCCCAAAACACCTAAATTTCGATACCAGTTACATGCAGGTTATAAGTGTATAGGAAATACTAGATTTTCTAGGGATGAAAATATATGTTAGAAAATTATAGAAAGGTACATGAAAATAATAATCCCTGAAGTCTAGAAGGTTGTTACATCTAGTGGAGAGAAGAGTTCTGTGATCAAGGATGAGACCACTAGGAGCTTAAGTTGGATTGAAAATGATTTATTTGTCAAGTAGGGTAGCATGCAAATGCATGTTTGCAATATTATTCTTTATGTCTTTCAGTAAATATTGAATATTGCACAACCAAAAGCACCAAATAGCAAAAGTAAAGAATAAATAACATATTCATGGATCAGGTATTTATATATTTACTGAGGAAAACTGGTTATTTGTTAATTTGGTAAGTGGCCCTTTGACTTGAATATATAAATTTTATATAAGGAGGTCTTGATTCAATTTGAATCCTTGCCAAGGAACAAAAGATAAGTGAAATCTGAATGCACTGTTAGAATTCATGTAGCAAGTATCTACTAACGGACATTCATAGGGTTAATAATGGCAAGATAGTTAACCTGACGCTAACTACACCAACTGAGTGTAAGTACAACTGCAGTGAAGCTAGTTGTTTTGATATTTTGTTGTGTCCCCTCTACACTGCCCCCTCCAACCCTTGGCCATTGTTGGCCTTTAGCATAATTCACTGTCCATTCAGGTCTGGACTCCTCTCATGCTGTGGATGCCCATCTGGATGCCTGTCAACGAATGCTTGTTCCAGTACTTTCCTTAACATTTAAAGCTTCTAGAAGCTGAGATTACATTGAAACTACCCATCATGGCCACTCATTCATTTAACGGACCTTTAATGACTGTCTACTGTCCGCCTAGAACTGTATTACACAGTGACTTAACCCTTGTCAATTGCATCTTTATTAAAGTACACCAATAAGAGATGGATAGACCAGGATAGTAAGACAAGAGTAATAATGAACAGAGAAGAGTAATAACGCTCTGAAAGACCTTTGATGCTAAGAGCTTTGGATCCTTTGTCCACCCGCCCCACTTTAATCCCCAAGAATTTATGCCCTCTGTATTTTTAAATTCCCCCCCCCCGAAGCCTGGAGCCTTTTACAATAATGTATGGTATGGGTAACAATATTAACAAATATAAGGGTACACTGCTAGTATAAAGAGTGAGAAACAGTCCTCACTGAGAGCAGTCTCTTCTTTTACTCCACATTAGTTAAGGGACTGGTTTAAAAAGCAGTCTTATAAATAGCATGGAGGACAAGGGGTGTTAGAGAGGAGAAGGGAGTTGGGGTAAATCGGAAGGGGAGGTGAACCACGAGAGACTATGGACTCTGAAAAACAGTCTGAGGGGTTTGAAGTGGCGGGGGGGTGGGAGGTTGGGGTACCAGGTCGTGGGTATTATAGAGGGCACGGATTGCATGGAGCACTGGGTGTGGTGAAAAAATAATGAATACTGTTTTTCTGAAAATAAATAAATTGAAAAAAAAACATAATGCACAGAGCACTGGGTGTGGTGCTTAAACAATGAATCTTGTAACATGAAAAAAATAAAATTAAGATGTTAAAAAATAAAAAAAAATAAAGTAAAAAAAAAAAGCAGTCTTAAACACCAAGACATTATTACTCAAGTCCATAACATCCAGAGGAGTTGACATGGAGCTTGTAGAAGGAGCATTTCCAATGTGTGACAGGCTCTGCCAGTGCTGAGGCCTCGTCACATAACCTCAAGTTGGGTTTCTGAAGTGGAAAGCTGCCTTCGGAAAAGCTGTGCAGTCATGGTAAATGTTTGCTTGTTTGCCTTCCTCCATTAGCTCATAATCCCCCTCAGTGAGAATGACAGAAAAAAGGAAGATTTTGGCAAATGAGAAAATGGGGTTTGTAATGGATCATCCCGTTCAGGGGTCTGGTGAACTTTCTGTATAGGCACACATAGTAATATCATTCGTTTTGTAGGTGGTGTGGTTTCTATGGCAACTACTAGACTTGACCATTGTAGCATGAAAACATTCATAGATGGTACACACACGAGTGGGCATGGCTGTGTTCAAAAAAAAGTTTATTTTCATAAAAAAGTGCGGGGCCAGATCTGGCCTGCCAGCAGTGGTTGCTGATGACTAATCTGGTTGGATCCTTTGTTTGTTTGTTTTTTTAATAAAAAGGAGCACAAATGTGCCAATAAGGCCCATGTTCTTGGCAAGGTCTAGGGGAAGTTCAGACTAAAAGAGCAAGAAACAGAATGAGTGAGAACACAGTAGCATTTATTGAAGTTAAAACATATACACATTATAAAACTATACATTTTATATGAACTCATACAAAATAAAAACATAGTGATTTCTTTAGGGAAGATTAGGAAAAAAGGGAGTGGAGAATTGGAATAAATAAAAGAGATAAGGAAATAGATTTTGAAGGATGAATGGTTATACTGTGCTTTGAATGGAGCTTCCAATGACCCAAACTGTGCTGCTGACACTCCTTAAATTTAAAGGCACAAAGCGATTAAAAATGAAAATAAAAAGAATGTAAATAATAAACATTATAGAAGTGGAATGACTCTATCAAGAACATAGATCATAAGGGGAGCCTGGGAGGCTCAGTCCATGAAGTATCTACTTTCAGCTCAGATCATGATCCCAAGGTCATGATCCCAGGATCATGATCCCAGTGTTCTGGGATCCAGCCCTAACTGCTCAGTGGAGATTCTGCTCCTCCCTCTGCCCCTCCCCCCAGTTCATGGTCTCTCTCTCTCAAATAAATAAATAAAACCCTTAATAAAAGTAAAATAAAATAGATTTTTTAAAAAAGATTTTATTTATTTATTTGGCAGACAGAGATCACAAGTAGGCAGAGAGGCAGGCAGAGAGAGAGAGAGAGGAGGAAGCAGTCTCCCTGCTAAGCAGAGAGCCCAATGCAGGTCTGGATCCCAGGACCCTGAGATCACCAGCTGAGCTGAAGGCAGAGGCTTTAATCCACTGAGCCACCCAGGCGCCCCAATAAAATAGATCGTAAGACAAGAAATATTATTGGAGGTAGAAACAGCTCAACAATAAAAATTTAACACACCAAGAATATATATTATAGGGGTGGGGGGTGGGAGTTTGGGTGAGACTTGTGGTGGGTATTGTGGAGGGCACATGCTGCATGGAGCACTGGGTGTGGTGCATAAAAACAAAGAAATCTGGAACACTGAAAAAAAATTAAAAATAAATAAATAAGGGGCGCCTGGGTGGCTCAGTGGGTTAAACCTCCGCCTTCAGCTCATGTCATGATCTCAGTGTCCTGGGATCAAGACCCACATCGGGCTCTCTCCTCAGCAGGGAGCCTGCTTCCCCCTCTCTCCGCCTGTCTCTCTGCCTACTTGTGATCTTTCTCTCTCTGTCAAATAAATAAATAAAACCTTTAAAAATAACTAAATAACTAACTAAATAAATATTCAAAAAAGAGAATATATATTATAAATGTATACATATCTAATTAAAAAATCTAAAATACATGAAACAAACTCTACTAGAATTGAAAAGAGCAATAGAAAATTCACTGGCTATAGTTAGAAAATTCAATACCCTATTCTGAATAATTGTTAGAACAGTTGGACAGAAAATTAACAAAGATATGGAAGACTCAAACAACACAATCAACTAACTTGAGATAGATGGCACACTCCACTTGATGATTATAAAACACAGATTATTTTCCAATGCACATGTAACATTCTTTGGGATGTACCACATGCCACACTGAAGAATAACACTATATTTAGATGATTGAAATCAAAGTATATTCTCCAAACAAACTGGATTTGGTATGCTTAAAAACTAGTTTACCATATAAATATAATGTCAGGACACAATTTTTGTTTGTTCAAGACAAGGGTGAACTGCTCCATGATTTAAACTTTATAAATTTCCTGTATTCGATTTATGAGTTAGGTTAAGTTACCACTGTTTACATAACCAGTTTAAAATAAAAAAACTATGCATAAAAATTTAAGTTTATGTATATACATGGTGAAATGAAATGATAATAATAGATGTCTTTTAAAAATTTTAAACTTTATTACATTTTTATAAAGCTACAGATTTAACTAACCTGTAATTTCCCAATCCTTATCTAATCTTAAGATCTTAGACAAATGAGTCAGTTAAGTTCTGAAAGCTAGAGAAGTTTCCAAAAGCAGACACAAAACACTTACTGATAAACACAATTTCTACTCTTACTGTTTAAAGCAGCAATAGATTAACAATAAAATATACAATTGTCTTTGATTGACATCTATCTCATCCAAATTATACAGAAATAAATATGTATGTTTTTGTGTGTGAGAATCCATCCACTTCAATTGTTAAAATAATGTGTTTATAAAAAAAATAGTGAAACAATTCTTGGTTTTTGTCCTGTAGTTCTTGTTTGTGTTGGTTATTTGGATCAAAGATGATATTAATATAAGGGCACCTGGGTGACTCAGTTGGTTGAGTGTCTGACTCTTGGTCTCAGCACAGGTCTTGATTTCAGGGTTTTTTTTTAAAAAAAAGATGATTTTAACATAAATGGCTAACTATTAAGATATAAATAAAATGTATCAAATACATATGAATTACTGCTTAAGAACTTTATAATAACTCATTTATAGGATAAATCTAATATGATAGCTATATTTTTAAATATATTCATAAGTTAATTATATTTTAAAGCTACAGTAAAAGTTTAAATAATTACTTCTTTATATACCTGTGTATGCCTAAGTATATACATATAAAAGTACAATAATAAATATTTTGCTCCAAATTATATAAGTAGTGTAGAACAAGAATAAACTTGTATGATTTTATTGTAGAGTTTCCTTTTGTAACTCAATAGTTCTGTTAAGTATCAGTATTTTCTTTACACTTTAATCAGTTTTTTAAAATTTGTTGTGTTTTTCTTAATTTCATTCTTACAGTTGTTATTGTGTATTTTCACAATGTTCTAAAATTATTTCTGATTTTAGATAGTTATGATTTATACTCTCTTCTGTGCTGTTAGTCTTTATTTTGCCCTTCCAAAATTCAGAATAATAATTTTATAGTTTTACTGTACAAAATAATGGGAAATAGGAATAATTAGATTTGCTAAAATTCTTCAGATTTTAGGTAATTCAAAGCTATAATAAGACTTTGTCCTCCAACCTTGGTATTTAAGAACAACCAAAAAAAGACAAAGGAAACAAAAGCAAAAATGAACTGTTGGGACTTCATCAAGATAAAAATCTTCTGCACAGCAAAGGAAACAGTCAACAAAACTAAGAGGCAACCCACGGAATGGGAGAAGATATTTATAAATGACACTACAGATAAAGGGCTGGTATCCAAGATCTATAAAGAACTTCTCAAACTCAACACCCAAAAACCAAATAATCCAGTAAGAAATGGGCAGAAGACATGAGCAGACACTTCTCCAAAGAAGACACACAAATGGCTAACAGACACATGAAAAAATGTTCAACATCTCTAGCCCTCAGGGAAGTGAAAATCAAAACCAAAATGAGATACTTTATACCAGTTAGAATGGCAAAAATTAACAAGAAAGGAAACAATAAGTGTTGGCTAGGGTGTGGAGAATAGGGAACCCTCTTACACCGTTGGTGGAAATGCAAGCTAGTACAACCACTCTGGAAAATAGTGTGGAAGTTCCTCAAGATGTTAAAAATAGAGCTACCCTACAACCCAGCAATTGCACCAGTAGGCTTTTACCCCAAAGACACAGAGGTAGTGAAAAGAAAGGACACATGCACCCAACGTTCATAGTAGCAATGTCCACAATGGCCAAACTATGGAAATGTTGGCTCTGTTATCAAAGGAACGAGAATGAGACAAAGTGGAAGTTATATAAAGCTTTACTCTATGCCAAGCATTAGAAGTCAGACTGACTGGCCAAGGTTAGGAAAACCTAACCTCCGAAGAGAGTGACCCCACCTTGGTCTTACAGGTTAGTTTTATAGGGCACAGCCGCAGGCCTCTACATATGTGGCTTTGGCTGATTGGATGTCTCCAACCTATTTGTTTTAGTAACAGTTACCTGGAACTGATATCAATAACTGTTGAGGTGTTTATTAAACAAAATGGCCTTGTTTTAGGTGTGTGTTTTAGCAACAGTTACCTGGAACTGATATCAGTAATTGTTGAGGCATTTATTAAACAACAAAATGTCTACCTAGGCAATATGGAGTCACTATGGTTAAGTAGGCCCAGGCAGGCCCTAGGCGTTTAACAGCCCAGAGAAAGCTTTGGGGGAGAGCCTGTGTTGTTCTGGCTGAAAATGGTCCTGCCCCTTCACCAAAGTGCTTGGACAGTAGAGAAGTCTTAGTCACTTATGCTCAGAGGCTACCCATGAGGTCTGGACCAGGGGTTGGTTACTGCGCACAGTCTCACACTTGAAGACATGTAATGATTATCTTGAGAGGACTTCACATGAACACAGAAACCCAGTTCCTTGACAGTGAGTCTCTTTGTCTTTATGCTTTGGTTTTTTAAGTTAACATAATCTTGATCTAATGGTAGAGGCACAAATTTCGTTTTCTCTCTCTCATGTCAAAGGCAATGTAATATGCTGAGGACATCCAATATGCATCTGGGAACCTCTTTTGTTTTGGAGGCTGGTAACACCATGCCCCATGGAATGTTTCACAGAGGACTTGGTATAAAAGAACCACTGGATTCACACCTGCCTGATAGCCATGACCACCTATTTTGTCCAATGCTGCATCACTTTAAAATCTGACGACTCTCCTTTCTTTACCTGAGGAAAAAGAACCCAGCAATTACACAATATCATTTTGGGAACTCTCACTCATCAGTATGATCTTCTAGATGAGGTAACTTTGATTTTATTGTGGTTTTATATGGCTCATACTTCAAAAAAAAAAAAAAACTGAAAATCACAAAACTAGATATGCCATCAAAAACTTGAATTTGCCCTTGACATATAAGCTTCACCCAGAAATTAAATATTCCAGATGGCTAACTTAATTGTCTTTACCCAAACTTGTAGGCTGACAGAAGATAAGGAGGTAAACAGTTATATTGAGAGTAGGTATGATTTTAGGGTAGCTCATGATTTCAAAATGCTTTAGGAACAGAGACGTCCTGGCCAGTATAGGACCATGCTTTGGAGACACTGGGGTGCTTTGCTGCTACCTAAAGTTATAATAATCCATAATGGAAGTAGAGTTTTTAAAAAATGCTTCATGACATTATCCACAAGAGCATATGGTATTACTGAGGATGTTTATGGTTTTGTCCCACCTGCTGACGACACGACCCCAGAAAGACCACAAAGGTGGGACATAGGCACGGTAGAGGTTTAGCCTTCTGGAAAGCTATGGAAATAATGACAGGGGAAAAACTGTTGCTTGATTTTGTACTTTGGGCTAGGAGAATCTTAACCTGTCTTTGCAGTAATAAGGACACGTATTTCATGGGCACTACTGTTAAGAACTCTGTAAGCCTCACCTTTTATTCAGAAACTCCATTTTATTATCCATAAACCTCAGGGAAAGTAAAAAGAACTAACAGAATTCTACAACCATAATGATGAAACCTCTCAAAAACCTCAAACTTCTCAAGCCTTATTCCCATTAGCCTTGATGGCAACAAGATCAATTTCTCATAGGGCTCAGAAGTTATCTCCTTTTGCATTAATAACAGGCTGCCTCAGGAGTTTAAGAATTACTTCCAATTCAGGATTTACCATCTTATCTGCCAATATGAGTAATTACTCTAGGGAACTCATACAATACCTCTGACTTTATCACCAATAGGTACAATTTCTAAAAAAGGCCCCTGAAGCAGTTGCTGCATGATCTGAGACATGGAGGTTTGGGTCTCTGAAAAAGGCACCAGAGAAAAACTCCTTGAACCTCAATGGGAAAAGATTTATGAAGTACTCTTGAGTGACTGTCACAGTGAAACTCCAAGATATTGGTCTTCAGGCTATGTCTCCAAACTTAAAAGACTTATTCCTGTTCACTGGATGTCCATTCCATCAGGAGACTTGAAACTGAAGGTTCTTAGGAATTTTCTGGATGATTTTGAGTGCAAGACCCAAGAGGTCTGAATCAGATAAATTGTCTGTTTTTCAGTATCCTTTTCCTTCCCTCTCTCTACACTAATCAAATCACACCCAGTGTTTTCCTCTGTCATTCTCTTAATACAATCTCCCTCAACTTCATCTTGTTAAGTTTAACTGCCCCTTCCCCACACCATGATCTTTTACCATTAAAAAAACAAAACAAAACCATAAAATACTTTGGCATATTTTTCTCAGACCATGTCTTTTGTTCCTTTAAACACTCAAGGTAAATTTTCTTATACTGATCTTTCTGGTACATGAGCTTCTCTCCCATAACTGATCTTAAATTCAGTCTTATAAAAACTGGACCTTGACCCATGTCAACAAAATGTTTCCATGAAAGCCATAACAACCCTCTCAGAAAAGCCTAGTCCAGTTGGGACTAACACTGGACTGAGTTTGGTCCAATAGTCAGATATGCTCTTGGCTGTTTTGCAAGAACTGAAGAATTCCTTGGGGAATAGAGTATTTGGTCAATGGCATTGCAAAATAATACTTATAATCCCAGTACAGTTCATGCCCCAATAGGATCTGCTGCTTATGGGGCCATCAAACTTAGTGTGTCTTGACGACCACATACTAATCCTGCATATTCAAGATAATTGTTAGAGATTTTCATATATTTAAAACTACTAACCCTCCAAGGGATCATGTTTCTCTGAACAAAAAAATATCCAGAAACCTCCAGAAAGAGGCAAACAGAATCTACTTGGGAGTACTCCAAGAGGCTTAAGTGACTTTTTCATGCATGGTATTTGAATGACAACCTTCACAGTACGGATAATACAACTAGAAAAGCTGCATCAAGTCCAAAACTTACTTTCAACATGAGCAGATGTCATGAGTTACACAATTTGTTCTCTGGAAACCCTACAAACCAGTTTAAGTTTATTAGTCAGAACCATGGATAATCATAAAGACGTGAATTTTCTCTTAACTAGCCACTAGAGAATTTGTATTGTAGCCAACACTTCTTGCTGGACATACGTTCTCCAGCCAATGACATAGCCTGTGATTAGGCTGAAGGAAAACCTAGCTTTTCACCACCAACCTTGTTGGATTCCAGGATGAGTTTTTTGGCCTCAGTTTGATGATTAGGCCTCTGTGCACAGCCTGTTGAAAGGACTAATTACCATTTCTGTTTCTGGTAACTGCCAGCAATACAGTCAACTGATACATCCCACCCAGAGTCTTCAGTGCTCCTGGGAAGTCATGGCCATGTCAGTGGATACAACGACTCATCCTGCAACAAAACAGCAGGAGAGATTACCTACAGGCAGCACACTCTGGACAAACAACTGACCAGCAATGTCTCGGCAACAGTGAAGATCATCATGAAACTTGACAGTCTGGCCTTGGCTGAAAGAGATACTGAGAAAGAGAGACACAGCCCCTGACATTTGGGAACTGGCCTGGCACCATCTGTTAGGCTCAGTGCTGCCAGGAGCAGATGTGGCCCTCACAGCTAGGACATAACACTCTCCTGTTCAGTAGAAACAATTTCACACACCAGCAACCTTAGAAAAGGCCATGTTGCAACTCTGATGGGTCAAGGCAAAAAGAAAACCACTCTGTAGTCATGTCTGAATGCAGTCTGAAACATGGACATAGTCCAAACCACAAAACTGAGCAAACACCCTTCCAAATTGTATATAAGATTTTTCAAGCTACTCAGTCATAGATTTGACTCTACTTCCTGCCAGCATCCATTGCAGAGCAAAGGCCTGATTCCACAAACCTGTCCCTAAAGCACCCAACTCAGGCCCAAATCCTATTGTGTCGCCTTCACCATGCTCTAACTCAGGACTCCACATTTCCTCTTGGTGTTGTCCTTCATTTCGATGAGAAATAAATTCAGCTTGTTCAATCACAAGTCTGTTCCTGATGGTCTTTGGCTGGAGGACATTTACAGGGTAGAATGAAGAACCCTTCTGAGGGTATGTCCTTGGGTACCTGGCTAGACACACTTCCAAGGACTGGTTTCAAAAAAATTAAAACTATTACCAAAGAGGATGACCCCAGGTCACAAGTTCAAGTTGTAACCTCCCACTGATTGAACTGCTTATTTTATTACCCTTTGTGGTGTAAATAGTTAATATGAACTATTTAGAATATCATGATTGTGTCATTCAGTTAAAAATATTTTTATTTATAAAATCTTCATGCGATTCTGACGCAGAGATCAGGATGGAAATCCTTTAACTGTGCCAGTGGGACTCAGGGGAAGGTCTGGGTTTCATTACAACTTTGCAGTAGGAACTTCTTGTAAAATCTTTACTCACTATCTCCTTGGGCCCTAGAATAGTGCTTTAAGGTCTAGGAGCACCCCTGAGGCTCAGAGAAATCATCTGCTCAAAATCAGAGTAGTTGGTAAATCATAGTAAAAATAATAAGAACTAACATATACTGAGAACTCCCTGTGCTATGCATCGTTCTGAATCCTTTGTGACTTTAACCTCACAACCCCAAAGCAGGTACTATTATTAGCGTTGGTGGCTAAGGGGGAGACTGAGCTATACAGATACTCAGGAAACCTGACCCCGGTCTCTGAGCTAGGAGGGGAGTATGGAGCTGGGCACTGGGGCATTTTGGTCCAAGACCCCTGCTCCTACACACCATGATCTGGGGCCCAGCACAAACCTGGCCCAAACCCTGTACTTCCACGTAAGCTTTTCTTTTCAATCAGCTCCTCTTCTTGAATTCCCCTCTTGGGAAGAGACAGGACAAGGTGAGGGCAGTGAGTGGCACAGAAAATTGTACCATCCAGCCCTGGCAGGGGCACCTTCAAAATGAGACATTTCTCCTTGATGCCCAGTTCTCTTTTACACAAACCTATGGGATAAGAGCAAAGCTGAAGCCAGGGGTGGCTCACATGCCTGACTTGCTCCTGGTGGAGCCTGAAATTCCTCTGAATATAACAGAGTTTCTCCAGGACTTATCTTCCTGGTCCCAGGGGGAGACATATGGCTCCCGGTTGAGCTTTATGCAATTAATATCCTTCTCCACCCATGAAAGTTGCAATGGGGTTGGTTCCCAGAGTGTGTCTGTAGGAAGCCTGGTTCTCTGTGGCTTTTACTGTTTCCGAGACCCTGGGCCCTGAGCAGGGGCTAGACCAAGACAAGGGAATACTGACTATACATATGCCATCAGCATCCCCAGAGAAACTGGCGTTTCTCCACCAAAAAAAAAAAAAAAAAAAAAAAAAAAGCTTTTTAGGAGAAAAATCATAACACATGTAACCAAAAGTAACCAAAATCCAATCGCCATTCCTGGTTTTCCTTCCCCAGAGTTGACCTTGATCTTGAAGGCAGAGCACACCATGACTTGGTATTTGAATACTCTTATTACACACCCCTGTCGGTGAACAATACCTCAAGTTGTCTCCCATTTTATAGGCCTTCACATCAATGGCCTCACAGTTCATGTCCCTTCCAGGTCCACTTCCTCAGGAATTCCTACCTTTGTCTGGGTAGTTTGTCCCCACCGGTCAGCTATAGGAAAGGGAACACCTACATCTGTCTGCCGATAGTGGTGCCCAATATTTACACAAGCAGAGAAGATCAGTGGGTTGGAAATTATGGGTTATCATGACTCCGTGCCTTAAGGGCACATACAGAGACCAACAAACAGAAGGCCGGGCCCACCTGTTCCCAAGGAGGGGCGGCAGCCCAGGCTGATTCTGTGCAAGGCTGCCCCTTCTGGAACAGGCTGCATTTCTCCAAAGCGAACAGACCCAGAGAGCAGAGGCGTTTTCTCAAGATCTCAGACAGTCTGAGCAGAACAAATCCCAGGTCCCCAGCTCCTGACACCTGACCCAGTGCTCTCTGCACTGAATCCTGGGGCCTCTTGATGTCAGGATCCAGGCGGGTCACAGCAGTGTATTTCTTTTCCCCCTTCCTCCAGCAAAGGGCAGCAGTTTCTAATAAACTGTCATGGTTGATGATTTCCTGACTCTGCTTCAGGAAAGCTCCAGCAGACTGCAGACCTTGGGCAGCGACTTACCCGGCTCCTGGGAGATAGGTCTGGGTCCTGACTTCAGATTCATCACCCCAGGCTCTAGAATTCAGCCCAGGAATACGAGTCCTCTGCTTAAGAATGGTAAACCCTCCCCAGACCTAGGGAATGAGCCTAAACAATCGAAACCAATCAGTGGGTCCCCATTCTTCTTGCTGATGAACATTTCTGGGACACCACGCAGGGACCCTCACACCTATATCTGCTGGAAGGTGTCTGGAAGGTTTCTTTTCCTTCCTTCCTTCCTTCCTTCCTCCCTTTCTTTCATTCTTTTTTAAGATTTTATTTATTTATTTGACAGAGAGAGATCACAAGTGAGCAGAGAGAGAGGGGGAAGCAGGCTCCTTGCTGAGCAGAGAGCCTGATGCGGGGCTCGATCCCAGGACCCTGAGATCATGACCCAAGCCAAAGGCAGAGGCTTAACCCACTGAGACACCTAGGTGCCCCTGAAAGAGGTTTCTGGTGGGAGATGGTGGGGGGGTGCTCACAGAAATCAACAAAGAAAGAAAGAAAAGCCCCCTTTCCCCCTCTTCCCTGTTGTGTGGCAAGGAAGTGGTTCTTGGAGCTACTGCAGGCCTCTCACACCCATGAAGGAAGGTTCTGCTGACACCCTGGGGAGTGGGGGGCAGGCTGTATATCGGAAAGCATTTTTGTCCATGAAGGCACTGAGCTGCCAAGCCATTCCAGAGTTGCCTTCATACACTGGTGGAAGACAGTAAGGGGTGTCCCCTCTGAAATCAGGGACCCTCGTTTCCTGTCTTTACTCAAGAAGCACCAGTGGATTCGCTGGGCAAAGGGTCAGTGTCCTCCCAGGACTGGTGGCCGCGATGCAAAACAAAAGCGGCTACTCTGGAGGCTGGATGCTGCTCTTAGCAGAGGCCCTTCTGAAATTACTAGAACTCAAGGCAATCAGTTGTGATTTGTTAGTGTCCACAAGCCAAAGAGCACTTGTGCATAAAGCTCGGAGTCCATAAAGAAAACAAGAGGAGGGGAAGAGATAAAGACAGTGGCAGGTGGCCTGGAAAAGTACAGAAATGAAAATACAGACATGACCTAGCTTAGGGTGACCTCTTGTGGCTGAGACAGAAAAAGGCATTCCACTAAGAAAGAAATGGTGCAGTTGGGGCAACTGCAGGGATGGGGCAACTGCAAGGATGGGGGGTGTCGAGGGCCGCGGCCTGGAGTCGGAGAACAGGAAACTTGAGCCTCTCATTCCACCTTCATTTTTACTCATCCCCTTTATTATTATATGTCACATTTCTTCAGTAGTCTTTTTCAGCATAGCTGTAAGAAAGTAATATTTAATTTTAGTGACATTGATGAACTTATTTCTGGCTAATAATAAATTATTATTATGGCTATTTATGCTTCCGTTAATAAGCCATTCACCTAGTGCCATTAGATGAGCCCTTTCTTTTTTTTTTTTTTTTTTTTTTCCCCAATTTATTTATTTTCAGAAAAACAGTATTCATTATTTTTTCACCACACCCAGTGCTCCATGCAAGCTGTGCCCTCTATAATACCCACCACCTGGTACCCCAACCTCCCACCCCCCCGCCACTTCAAACCCCTCAGAGCCCTTTCTTTAGATGGTCAGCATAACACAGGAGACCTGAGTGATCTGTACAACTAGCCGACCTGATGTTAAGAAAATGTGCCTTGTACATTTCCTTCTTCATGAGCAGGCCAGCAGGGAAGACCTGTTCCCATTTTACTTAGAGGGAACCTAGTAGCAATGCCTGAAGTCACATTGCCAGCAGGTGCTAGATGAGGCCTTGCATACGGATCCCTCACACCCCAGGGTCCAGAGGTGGAGCTCATGGTCATCACTTCCTTCCAGACAAGCAAGATCTGCACGTTGCCTCATTTAATCTTTAAAACCACTGTGTAAGGTACTTAATGTTATGCTCACTTTATAAGTGAGGAAGCAAAACTGAGGGTCATGGACTTTGGCTCTGTGGGAATCTGAGCCTTGGCCTATTTCCAAAACCCATCCTTGTCATTTGTCTCCACTTTTGGAGATTATCCACCGTCTTGCCATCCTCCCCCCCCCCACTTCCCTCCCTTTCTTGTATATGCCTCTCTTATATCCCTGGCTCCTGAGAAATTGTCTTTGGCATTTGTTGCTGTGGTTCTCCTTGAAATATTAGTTGATAAAGAGCTATCATTTTTTTCCCCAGGGACATTTGCATTATAATAGATAAGGAGCTTTGAACACAGAAATCTTGTGGGATTGAAAGGAAACATGTCAGACTATAAAAAAAATATATGAGCCCGGGACATTTGGGGAGCGGGTAAACAGAAATCTCCTTTAAATAACCCCACAAAGACGACACTGTCCTCTGCAGCCTGGGGTTCCTAGACATCAGATTACATATCTGGTGTAATTGAAAATCCAACTAGAGGCAAGCAGTTGTTTACTCAGCGCCCTGGACAGATTTAGTACTAGACCAATGCACATGCCACCCGAGAAGAGCAGGAGGCAGCTCCTAAACCAAACAGAGGGGTTCTCCCCGCCTGTCATTTTGAAAACATTGTTATATTTGTTATATTGCTATAATTCCCAAAATACAAGGGGCCAGAACATTTTAATTCCAATTGATTCACAGTTTTCATTTTTCCTAAAATATACTTGAATAACAGCAGACTGGTTTAAGATATTGTCCTCAGCAGAGAAGCCACTCATGGGGCACTTACTAAGATCAGGACAGTTCTGCCCTTGACTCCAATGTGATGGCTCTTTTCCCCACAGCAAGCAGTCCTCTGATACCAGCTGGGTGTCCTACGATTCAACTCAGCTCTGTTACTGTCTACCTGGAGATGACATCAGATCCCACAGGTGAAGGGCTGAGTCCTACAAGACTGCTCTTCACTTCAGACATGAGTCACAAGTCCAAGCTCTCACCTGTACTTCTGGGCAACTAGCTAGACATCAAAGGTTTCCAGGAACCCTGCCTTGCATTCCATTCATTTGCTGGAGTGCTCCCAGGACTCAGGAAACTTACTTACTACACTACCTGTTACAAAGGTATTAAAGGGCACAATTTCATAGCCAGAGGACGGGATACATAGGGCAAGGTATGGGGATAGGGGTAGGGACCTTCCATAACTACTCTCCCCAAATCTCCCGGCGTTCATGAACTGGGAAGGAAGCTCTCAGAACCTCAACCTTTTGAGTTTTTCTAGAGGTTTCATTACATAGGCATGATGGATTACATCATTGGCCATTAGTAATTGAACTTGATCTCCAGCCCCTCTCATCTCCCTGGAATTCAGGGGGTGGGACTGAAAGTTCCGATTCTCTCATCACAAGACTGTTCTGTGGCAACTAGCCCCATCCTCAGGTGCTTTCCAGAAGTTGCTGCATTGACATAAACTCAGATGTGGTTGAAAGAGGCTTGTCATGAATAGTAAGACACCTTTATCATTCAGGAAATTCTAAGGGTTTTAGGAGAGTTGTGCCAAAAAAAAAAATGGGGATGAAGACTAAATAATATTTATTACAAATCAGAATATCACAGTCAGGCAACCAGACCCCATGTTAAGCACTGTTTCTAGATTATTTGATGAAATCCCCACAGAACACCTATGAGGTATATGGATATCTCCATTTTACAGATGAAATATCTGACTACCAGTGGGATTAGGTGGCCTGTATGGGCTGTAGGATTGGAGCTGGCATCTGAGTTTAGACATATTCATAGTATTTACCTCATTTTTTGGGTAGTAAAATGAAATATCAACTCTGATATTTTAGAAATTATCCTTTTCCCTCTGTGGTAGTTGGTAATGATGGGAGGAAAAAATTCTTCCTCTACCCTTCAAGGTCTTCCAGCTAGATTAAGAATTAAACTGCACCAACTTGCATTCCCACCAACAGTGTAAGAGAATTCCCCTTTTCAAAGGAGGGATATTTAAAGAGAAAAAAAAATATTCATCCCTTGAATGAAATCCGGGGTCTCCTCACCCTTTCCACAAAGCAAGAATCTTAAAAATTCACTAATGATTTTTGATGAGGAATAGAAGCAGAAAAATGTCCACCTTTAGCCCAGAAGGCAGCCCTAAAGCCTGCGCCGTTCCAATAAGAATAAAAAAGGTGCTGGCTGCTACATCCTTACAGGGTCTCATGACTGCCTGTACATCTCACTGGTAGTTAATACTGAGCCGAATGATAAGCACCAGAGAAATCTTGCAGAAGTCGTTTTACAAGTCGAAATTCGAAGAAAACATTTATGATCGAATGTTCCCTGCACATTCCCCCCTCCTTGAGCACTAAACATATAACCACCAGCTTGACACAGCAGAAGTGCAGCTGTTTCGGCCCATGGGCCCTGACCTTGTTCTATAATAAAAGCAACTTTTTGTACCAAAAACAACTCAAGAATTCTTTCCTGACCGTTCGCTGGGGACCCCACATCAGTTTGTATGTATTTCTGTATTTATAGTATGTTTTGAGAAAAGATTACTTTTAAAAAAACCTAAATTGGAAGGGGAGGTGAACCATGAGAGACTATGGACTCTGAAAAACAATCTGAGGGGTTTGAAGGAGCGGGGGGTGGGAGGTTGGGGGAACCAGGTGGTGGGTATCAGAGAGGGCCCGGATTGCATGGAGCACTGGGTGTGGTGCAAAGAAAAGGAATACTGTTATGCTGAAAACAAACAAACAAACAAACAAACAAACTATACTAGTCCTCTACACTCTACCCCACAAAATGAAATACTACACACACATACACCCAGCAGCTTATGAAAAACAGGAAGCCAATCCCAAAGAAACAAAAACACCCAATTCTTTCTGCACATTTGTGAATAGTGTGAGCAAAAGTGTGAAAACTTTTGCTCAAGAAAACAAAAATCAGTGGGCCTGGGAAACTCCCAAAACATGATGGCAGGGACACTGTAAGGAAAAACTTGAGATGCTTGGATGTTTACTTTTAGAGCAATGTTAGTTCCAGTTTTCCGGATTAAGTCTCAGTCTATAGCAGTTTAAGAACAGATTTGGCATCATTTTATCTGTATATATGGACTTACTTGTTGAAAGAGATTTCATATATTTTTGTAGTTATTTTTGTATATTTTTAGAAATATCACATCATATTCTTGGAGACTTTTTTTAAAAAAAGATTTTGTTTATTTGTTTATTTATTTATTTGAGAGAGAGAGAGAAAGAGAGAGAATGGGGAAAGAGGCAGAGGGGGAGGAAGAGGGAGAGAGAAGTTGAAACAAACTCCCAGCTGAACATGAAGCCCAACTCAAGGTTGAGTCCAACTTGAGGCTGAACAAACCCCGAGATTACCATCTGGGCTGAAATCAAGAGTCAGATGCTTAACCCAGTGAACCCAGTGAACCAGTGAACCCAGGCACCCCTATTCTTGGAGGTCTTAAGTCAGCGTTAACTAGAATGTTCCCTGATTCTAGTCTGAACCCTCCTGACATATGCTAAAATTCAGCAAGGTGTAGTGGAAGGACTTGTAATTAGAGCAACTGTGTTATAGTCTGCCCCCACTTCGTGCTGAAAGGACCTTAGATGAATTGCATGACTTCTCAGGCTGCACCGTGTAATTCTGAGTCTAACTATCTGAAGTTAGGTCAGATTTCACAGGTTAAGGGCAAACTCCTCTGCAAGACACCCTCACTTCAGATACCAGCCCAGAGTTTGGGGTTCCAGGCCGCCTGCACTTCTGACCCACTGGCTACAAATTCAGGAATTCCTGTTGTGCCCTGAGGCTTGAAAATTTGCTAGAATATCTCACAGATTCAAGAAATTAAAATTGTGAGCTTTTAAACATATTTTAAGATTATTTATTTATTTATTTGACAGAGAGAGAGAGATCACAAGTAGGTGGAGAGGCAGGCAGAGAGAGAGAGAGAGGAGGAAGCAGGCTCCCTGCTGAGCAGAGAGCCCGATGCGGGACTCGATCCCAGGACCCCGAGATCATGACCTGAGCCGAAGGCAGAGGCTTAACCCATTGAGCCACCCCGGTGCCCAATTGTGAGCTTTTAAATAAAGAATACAAATGAGGAGCAACCAAAAGAAGAGAGTCACAGGCTTATGTCTGGAAGGGTCCCAAAGTGAAATTTGCATGTCCTTGGGACACGTTCCCCTCCTGGCCCATTAATGTATGATCAACAACTAGGGAAGCTCACTTGAGATTTGGGTGTCCAGATATTTTATTGTGATTTCATTATGTAAGCATGACTGATTAGCATTGGC
Organism: Neogale vison; assembly: GCF_020171115.1. Lineage (NCBI taxonomy): Eukaryota > Metazoa > Chordata > Mammalia > Carnivora > Mustelidae > Neogale > Neogale vison. Next base: position 38,254,173 of record NC_058098.1, on the reverse strand, counting down.
CACATGATTGCATTCAATGGCCACACCCTCTTCCCTCCCAAGAGGCTGGGTTAATATCATGTGACCCTCCAATACCATGGCTGGTCTTTCCAGCATGGGCTGTCCCCATCCTGAAACTAGGGGTCCACCAGAGTCACTTCATAAGCATAAACTCAAGTATGGCCCAAGGGGACCCACCATGAGGAACAAAGACATTCTTGCTACTCAAGAGTTTCCAAGGTTTAGAGGTTCCTTCCTAGGAACCAGGAACAGTCTATTGTATAACAGGCTGTTTGCTCACAGAGTGTTGATGTGAGGATTCTATGAAATGAGGAACTGTAGAACACAGGACAGCTTTTCACAATTCTAGATCTATCTCTAGAAATGAAAAAGAAAAGATGCAGGAGTTTCATTTATGTTTGGGCATCCTGCTGGAATGCCAAAAGGAACTGAGTTGGCTACATAAAATTGGAATGTTCCCTGACTACTGAAGCTTGTAGGCACCAAGGGCAGTCCACTTGAGCATATAGACTATTGTTGAGGTGAAGGCAATCGAGACCCTGCAGGCACAAGAGAAATTTTTACCCCCTTAGCTACATAGAATAATTTAAATTAAGGGTCTTTCCTAGATAATGGTTATTGCCAGAGATACATTTTTTCTAAATGACCCATCTGTATGGTAGGTGAACATCTAATTAGCAAACATCTGGTCTTTTTTTTCCTCCCATGAATTGCATTCCTTCCCATTGAAGTCCCAGACCCCTACCCCCTTGTCCTTAGATCAGTTTGACATATATGTCTCATTTTGCATGTCTTTGAATTTCATGTCTATGTATATTCTCATAGGTACAAAATTAAGTTTGATTTTCTCTTATTAATCTGTGTCACAGCAATTTGATTCTTAGTCTAGTTAGAGAGACAAGGAAGGGGGTGGGAAATTCTTCCTCTCCTACAAGCTCCATAGCCTGCCTTTGAAGGAGAGGGTCTATGCCGTTCTCAGTCAGGTGCAACTGTGGGATGGAAGGTGAGATAATCCTTTCCTTATACTCAGCAAGGTTGAGTTCCCATGAGACTGGAAGCGAGGAGGTTCAGTGCCACCCTTACTCTTGCCCCAATAGTCACAATGCACAGATCCTGCTTTTTACTTGCTAATCCCTGGACTTCCCTGTCTGAGGATGTTCTCTGTCCACTGAAGCCTGTTTTGCTCACTGGAGATGCCTAGAATTCATGAGAAGGAGAAAGGACTGGACTCAGATCCTCTCAATCCCAACTGCGAAATCTAGAGTTCTTTGAGAGCTATGCCTCTAGACCAGGAAACTAAACCTCTATGCCTTTGACTAGTATATCCTGCAGGAAGCCAGAGAGGGTGTGCTCACTCAAAGGAGGGACTAGACTATAAAGACTGTTGAAGACAAGACCAAACCAGCCTGTGACCAGTGCTGAACTGTCACCAAATTTCCTCCTCATTATAATACTAGAAACTTTGCTCAGGGGTGGAGTTGTTTTTGTTTGTTTGTTTGTTTTGTTTTTCAAAGATATTTATTTATTTATTTATTTATTTATTTATTTATTTGACAGAGAGAGAAATCACAAGTAGGCAGAAGTAGGCAAAGAGGCAGGCAGATAGAGAGGGAGAAGGAGGCTCCCTGCTGAGCAGAGAGCTCGATGCAGGGCTCGATCCCAGGACCCTGAGACCATGACCTAAGCCGAAGGTGGAGGCTTAACCCATTTAGCCACCCAGGTGTCCTAGGGATGGAGATTTAACATGCTAATGAAATACGTGATCCCTATAAGAACATGTTCTGTCCACTGGGTCTGCACACCCAACCTCACGTATCTCCCTGCCCCAACATGCCGAGATGTCACTCCTTTCCCACTTCACCCCTTCTAAGAATTTTCCCTGTCCTTTGTTTAGGGAGCTAGCCAGAAGGACATTGTCCCCTGGTGCTCTTTCCCTTGTGCTCCAGCATAAGCCCTAATAAAAGCCTCTCCTGGAACTCCTGTTTGGCTTCTAGGCAATTTCTACAGTTTTGAGGGCCCAAGGAACCAGGTTAGTTCCACATTTCAGCAACCATGAAGGGGCTCTGGAGAGTCTTTCTCTCCCTATGAGATAGGGTCTGGGACCCTTCAGGGCAGACTGACAGATGAAACCCCATCGCAGCTGGCATGCGGGCACCTGAACATTTGTTCCAGTGTCATGTCCAGGCACATCTGTCTCTGGGGTCCCGGGATTCCCCCTGCTCTCATCCAGCCCATACGTTTCCCTTTCCCCTTCCTTCTCTCCTCCTTCAACCTCCCTCTTCTTTCCCACACTCTTTCCCCTCCTTCCTACCCTCCCTGGGGTGGCCCCAGACCTCTGCATCTTCACTGCTCTCAGCCTGTGCCAACGTGCTCCCTTGTGCTCCCAATGTGCTCCCCATCTGCTCGCTCTGACCAGTAACTGGCCAGCAGAGATGGGAGGGCCTGCCCACTGCCTGTAATGGCTGTAAGTCTGTGAGTCCCAGGAAACATTCTTTTTTTCTCTTTTCTTCTTCTTTTTGGGTAGAAATGGTTGACTCCCTGGGGCCTGATCACCCTGGAGCTGGTGAACAGATTCGTCTCCCTGCACTGGTTCCTGTTTGGTCTCTCTGCCTGAATAGACACCCTTGATGAAGGCAGGTTGAGTGGTATTTCTTTCTTTCCTTCTCTCTCTCTCTTTCCCCCTTTCCTTCTGCCAGCTGTCTCTGCTTTATCCACTTCTGGCCTTCAACCTGGAAACTACACATTTTGGTTTCCTTATGAAACTCCTGGGTTTCTCCATCCTCTGTCCCTGTCGGTGGGGAGGAGAACAGTACAGAGGTCTTTGTCATTTCATTAGCTGGAATTGTCACCTGGTTAGACCTCATTGTTGTCTCCATGAAGGCTGCCTCAATAATATGTGGGCACAGGCTCTTTCTGACCATAAAATCTGTTTCTTCTTTCTCTATTTGGGTTAGCCACTAAATTAATTGTTCCTCATCCCAAAAAAGAGTTGGGTTAGGACTGAGCAGGACATGGATTTGGTGTAAGATTGGAGAAATTCAGAGGCCTACTTGTACACACAGTTCAGCACTGCAGGAACCCTTCCTCTCCTACACTTGTTCCTCTCTCCCTTCTCTGCAGCCTCATTCCCATAGTAACTGGGCTAAGAGCTGAAGTTCATTTATAGCCATGCTGGGTCCCAGGGGCTCCAGGCAGTCAGTCTGACTTCTAATGCTTGGTATAGAACAAAGCTTCACATAACTTTCACTTTCATCCCATTCATCTAGGGTCCCAAATCCATACACCTTACTTACCCAGGTTCCTGGAGACACCCAATATTTCACTGTGATGGGTCTTTATGATTTTAAGGAGTAGCATCTTCAAGATGCCTTTTTCTACATCCCCCTCCACTCTAACTCCCAGTTCTTTCTTTCTCTCTCTCTCCTTCCTTCCTCCCTCCCTCACTTCCTTCCTCCTTTCTTCCTTCTTCTTCTCTTTTCTTTTCATTTCTTTTCTCTTTGAGACAGAGAAAAAGAGAGCACAAGTGGGGAGGGCCAGAAGGAGAGAGAGAGAGAGAATCCCAAACAGGCTGTGTGCTCAGCATGGAGCCCTATATGGGGTTCAATCTCATGACCCTGAGATCATGAACTGAACTGAAGTCAAGAGTCAGATGCTCAACTAACTGAGTGGGTCCCTTTTTGCTTCTGAGTGGAGAAACTCTGATACTCTGGAAGCTACTCAGTATACATGGACTACAGTCCCACAGTGCTCCTGAGTCAGTCCCCAGCTCGTTGGAAATACACTGGCAAAGGAACTAAGAGAATTCAACTTAAAGAATGGAACCCTGTTACAATATGTTGATGACTGGCTGATCAGAAGCCAGACAAAGCAAAACTCTTACATTAACCTTAACTTCCTGGAAGAAAGGGTATAAAGTCTCCCTGATGAAGGCTTGATCTCATGGCCACAGGTTTCATATCTGGGTTCTGTTGTATCTGGATTTCTAATTATGACCTAATTAAAGCCCCTGTTGGAGGCTCTAAAGTGGGAGGAAAAGGGGTCCCTACAATGGAATAGGGAATGTGAGCAAGCCTTTGAGGCTTTAAAAATTAAATTAGGCAGGGCCCCAGCATTGAGACTCCCCATTTTGGACAAACCTTTTACTTTGTGTATTCATGGGAGTTGGAGTTTTAACCCAAAAGCTGGGACCTAACCAGAGACTGGTGGGCTATTTCTCAGAACAGCTAGATTCAGCTGCACAAGGGTGGCAAGGCTGCCTACAAATGGTTGCAGACACTACCTTCTTAGCTTTTGAAGCTTCTAAGCTTGCTCTGGGCCAACACCTGGATGGGAGAACACCTGGAATGTATAACTCCCCATCATGTTTAGACAGTACGAGAAATTAAGGGGCACCATTGGCTAATGGGAGGATGGTTAGCTAAATACAAGTCTCTTCCTGATGGACACCTCAGGTATTACTCTAAGAATTACTCTAAGAATTACTCTAAGAATATGCCAAACATTAAACCCAGCTACCTTGCTCCCAGCCACAGAGGAGGAAGGTTTGCAACACTAGTGTGTACAGACAATAGAGGAAACCTATTCCAGTAGACTTGACCTCCAAGAAAAGCCCCTTGGCAACCCAGTGATAGAATGGCTTATTGAGGGGAGCAGTTTTATAGAAAGAGGTGTCTGGAAAGCAGACTATTGAGTAGTAAGTCTCAATGAAGTTACAGAAGCAAAATCTCTCCCATCTCAGACCTCAGTTCAAAGCGCTGAGTAAATTGCCCTAATCAGGGCCTTACAACTGGGGAAAGGAAAGAGATTAAATATTTTTACTGACCCAGAGTATGGGTTCCATGTATTACATGTCCAGACTGCCTTCTGGAAAGAAAGGGGGTTTCTAACAGCTAAAAATTCTCTGATAAAGAATAATGATCTGATTCCGACCCTCTTGGAAGCAACACCACTCCCCACTCTGGTGGCCATGGCCCACTATAAGAACCACCAACATAAGAGGTCCCGTGTAAGTCAAGGGAACAACAGGGCTGAATGAGTGCCAAGGCAGTTGTTCATAAAAGCCTGATCAGTCATGGCTCAGTGACTGGGTCCTCCACGCTCCCCAGTCACTCCCCAATATTCCCTATAGGAAAAGAAAATTGATGAAAAATGGAGATATACATAGAAGAGTACTGGATTGTTCATAAGGGATGACAAGGTCCACATTCTTGGGGCTCAAATGTGGAAACTCATGAAGTATTTACATAATACTACCCACTATGGGAGAGAGGCTCTATGGAACTAGGTACAAAAGACCTTTTCAGAAATTGGACTCAGAAAAATGGTATAACAGGTAACCTTCACTTGTGACTTGTGTGGTCCTGAGAATGCATACACCCATCCAATCCCTCCTTTGTTACTTAAGCCAGTCTAACACCAAGGTACATACCTAGGGGAAGTTTGGCAAAAAGATTTCACCCAAATGCCTCCATGATCAGGGTATAAGTATCTTCTTTATGTTTGCTGACACCTTCACAGGATGGGTCAAAGCCTTCTCCACTTCATCTGAGAAGGCAGCTGAGGTTTGCAAGTCCCTCCTAAAAGAAATAATTATTCATTTTGAACTTCCTGAGTCTCTCCAGAGTGCCAATGGGCCCTTCTTTATAGCCAAGGTCACCCAGAGCCTCTTGACAACTCTGGGAATAACTGTAAACCACATGCCTCCTGGAGTCCCCAGTCTTCAGGAAAGGTTGAAAAGATGAATCACACCCTAAAGAAAACCTTATAGAAACTTTGTCAGGAGATTCATAAGCCTTGGGCCAAATTGCTTCATATTGCACTAGTCCCCTGCCCCAAGACTAGCCTAGAATTAGTCCATTGGAAATGACAAGTGAGGAAGGGGAATCCTTCTTCACTGCTGAAATTTTACTACATGGGGAAATAAGCCAAGGCTAGCAGCATATTATTAACTTGGGCCAGATAAAAAAAATCTATTTTGGGTTTATATTAATACTACCAGCACCAGCATCCCAGAGGTAATTTAGAAGAGACTGCCCCACCACAAATTAATCCAGGGGATCTCCTCCTCCTTACAATGTAGAAAGAGGGCTCCCCAGAAGATTTGCTACCCAAGTGGAAAGGCCCCAGCTAGTGATCTTAGCCATTCCAACAGCAGTTAAGTTACAGGTAATTCCTAGCTGAGTATGTCTTTCCAGGCTAAAACCCTTTTCTCCTGGACACCTTCAGCCCAGGAACCAGTTTAATCTTCCAAGCCCGAGGAAGACCTCAGATACTCATTCAAGAAGTGACCCTCAGTGTCAGATTAGTGATTATGCCTTGGTGGATTGTTGAATTTGTTAAATTTTCTTTTTGTCACCCTTGTTTTACTTTTCCTTCTCTACCAGTACCATTTTGGGTCACCTCCATCCTCTGGGAAAGGTCTGTTCTGCCCCTCTGGGTCTAAAATATGGAAACCAATGATGATATGGATGAGATAGACTCTTCTCTTGGCCCTTCTCCTGGGAATGAGTTGGGAAGGAAACAAAGGGTGGGAAACCTGAAGAGGAAATCCAATTGTCAACTTTTCTGGCAACATGGCCTCAGGAAATAATCTTCCTGATGATTAGATCTATCATCCCCACCCACAAGAAGGGTTTCCTAAGCTCCAGTTCGTACTTATAAATGAAGATACTAATCTCACCTTGACTTTTAAAACCATTAGGAGCACAACACTTTGAATGGTAGAACTCGATGATCATGAAGACTTAAGGTGTATAGGGCTTATAGGCTTTTGGAACCAAATCAGTCTCCAGATTTAGTACCCCCTTCTCTGCGGAAAACAGGGACAACCCAGACAGATACCTTCCCCTACTGATATGGGAACCTCACCCTCTATTTATCCTATGCCATTTTCCTCTTCAAGTTCTTCATGTACCCCCAACCAGACTCACTGGTGTGTGGACTCACCCCTACTCTCCCCAGGCCACCAACCTAACTCCTCTTAAAAAAACTCCTCTTAACGAACTCCCCTGAAAAGAACAGCAACCCCTTCTTAGAGGCTCACCTATCAGACCCCATCTGGCTTAGATAGCCAGGAGAGAATAAAAGAGGACCCAGAACTAGATGGAGAGCCCTTTGGATGGACAGTCTCTGTCTCCTAGATGCAGTAATGCACCTAAATGGGGTCCCCTTTTATAAAGATGGTTTAGTTCCTCTTTACCTTTCCAAACTTGTAGAACCTCCCGCCCATCTATTCCCCTGTGGTCCACCATAATATAAACTACCCTATGAAGGGAGCTCGATTCCTCCTTCTCCTGTCTTCTTTGGGCAGATAATGTTCCCTTCCAGAGAAAGTGTACTTTGAGACAATTAGCCCTAAAGGGCTAGGCTCCAGAGGATTAGGCCCCACTATATATAAAGTCACTTCTCAAGCCAGACAAAAGAGAGCACTCTGACTCATCTCAGAAGAAAGCAGAGCAGCCCTAAGACTGGATACCCCCTGAGGGTGTTTCACCTGTCATGAAACAACCTCAAGGAACCATATCCAGGCCTTAAACAAGCTGGCCTCAGATGCTGGTTGATAACTTAGAGGGCCTTTTGGAGTCCCTAGATTTTTTGGTGAATAAGCTGTAGTTGACATTAGGTTGGCTCTAGATTATCTTCTGGCTGAACAAGGAATTGTCTGCACAATTGTCAACCAAACTTGCTGTACATACATCAGCGACACTGAGGAAGTTGTACTGAATAATCAGATTTACAAATAAGTCAAATGGTTGCATGAGTTAATTATACCAATGACCAGATTGTATGAAACTCTATTACAGGCTATAGCCCTAACATTATCTGGTTTTCTTGGGCCTTTTGTTGTTACTTTTGGGGTCCTGTCTTCTTAACATCCTGATAAAGTTTTCATCTTCCAGGCTTCAAGAGTTCCAAGTCAAGCTTTCTGCCCCAACATGCCGAGGTGCCATTCCTTTCCCATTTCAACCCCTTGAAAAATGTTCCCCAGAGAGCCAGCCTGAAGGACATTTTCCCTTTCTGCTGTTGACCTTGTGCTCCAGCATAAGCTCTAATAAAAGCCTTACCTTGAACTCCTGTTTGGCTTCTAGGCAATTTTTTGTTTAGAGAGCCCAGGGACCTGAGTTGACACCATTAACACTCAGTTCAGCAAGCTCGGTCAATGACTTACAGGACTTGACAGGTACATTTCTGGCTTCCTCTTGTGGAGACCGAGAAAAATAAGGCCATCCCACCTCAAGTTTAGCTGATGTGGGAAACTGAGGCAGAAGAAAATCATTAAAATTCCTTACCTACTGACAAGCCCTTGAAATAGAGTGGTGCTCCCCTGGGGATTCAACTTCCCTCACCTTGAGGTTTTGCTAAGGACAATCCTAGCCTCACCGACTCCTTACCCCAACCAGGTCCGATCAGAATCCTGTAAGTCTACTTTAACAATTCCTTTATCTCTAAACCTTCAAGATAGTGTCGAGAATCATTCCTGATACACATCTAAAGGGTCTCATGAGAAGATTTTTATTATTGGTAATAAATAACCTGTCTCCCAACAATAGCTAGCCCCTCATGGTCCTGGAGACATTGCTTCCAAAATTCCTTAGAGATTTATGCCATCCCTAATCCCCTTTGTCCTCACCCACCACTGAGTTCACCCCTACTCTACCGTTAAATACTCTGACTATAATCTGGTTCCTGGTCCAAGTCCCTACTCCTTTGTGTCGGGTATACTTGGTATACTTGGTATACTTGGTTCGGTATACTTAAGCTTGGGTATACCAAGCTTAAGCTTGTCAAATAAACCCTCCTGTGATTGCATCAGTGCTTGGTTCCTTGGTGGTCTCTCCAATGTGAAAACTCGGGCATAACATTCTCACCTCAGATGGATTAGTTCTAAGGCGTTGTGTTCTGTACTGGTCCCATGCTTCCTGAGTCACCATGGTGACAGCTTGTTCAACTTCTTTATTGGCAAGGTTTCCCTCCCTGTTTCCTTGCCTGGTGTTACCTTTATCATCCCAACAAGCTAAATGCCCATAAATTATCTACTCAGGGTGTATTTCCAGGGAAAACTGCACTGAAACTATGACCAATCATGTTAGTTCCCTATTGTGGGTCCTGATAATGTGGATGTATTATCTCATTTCTGTTGTCTCTGAGTTCTAGAGTCTTGTCTTTACAACTACCATGTCCCATAGCCAATGGGCCACACATAGGAAAGCTGAGGCGGAAAAGGGGTCTGGGTTTACTCTGGTGGATGTGTATTTGTGTGTAAATGTGTGTGCACAGACAGTTCCTTTTCTAAAAGTAATATTTGGGACAGCTTTTCCCTTACTGATATTCTGAATACTGACATGTCCATACTGATACTCCAGATTTTCATGTAGCCCCAAAGAAATACACCTGAATTGTGTTAAAGAAAGAAAAATGTCTTGAGGTAAATTATCAGATTTCTTACCACATTCATTTATTTATCAGAGAAAACTGTGATTTTGTGAGATAAAGTGTAACAGGTGTTTGTTCTGGTTTTCTCATGGTGTTTTCTCCTTGTTCCCTTGTCCTTTCTTTCCTCACTCCACAGTCCTTTTCCACACTGGTCTTTTCCTGGAGCTCCCCCCCACTCATACTTTAAAAAGATGATGGCTCCTCCAGGCACCTGCCTCAGGGTTAAGACATTTCTGCATAGCAGCACATTTCTCCTACCTTCACTTCCTGCTAAAGCATTACCTGAGGTGTCTCCTGAGAAAAGAGTCTAAGGCCTGCCATTCAGGGTGTTGTTTAGAAGTTGTTGGTTGTCCTTAGAGTCAGAAGCTAGCTCTAAATCTTGAGAAAGAAGAGGCTTCAGATTTAAGTTTTATATTGGAGAATAGATACAATCTGGTTTGATCAAGAACCAGATGGAGAGAAATATCTTTTAAAATGGTCAAGTACTCTGTTTTTGTTTGTTTGTTTTGTTTAATTATGGAAGTGAGTTTCAAGGATAGAAACTGGCTTACAATAGCTAAATAGCTCCAAAATCCTTTCAATAACCCAAGGTCTACCATGAAACATGTTTACTTTGCTTCAGGTGATGAGGGAACAGAAGGCTGGCTGAGGACAAAGCAAAAGCTGATGCCCGGCAACCTTCTCAAACCCCTACTCCTGGGTGGGACATACGGTGACATTCTTTAGGAATCTCCCTGCTAACTTAATATTAATACCTTCCTAGAGGGAATAATGTCGCTGACAATGGCAAGGCCTCAAGGCCTCCAGTATCTTACAGGTCCTCTTTAGCATATGAAAGTTCTATTGAAACTTCCCTTTTCCTTCCTCCACCCCATGGTACATAACCTGCTAGTGCTCACAACCCCTGGGCAGCAGCTCTTCCTGCCCATGGGTCCTGTCCCTGTGCTTTAATAAACCACCCTTCTGCACCAAAGATGTCTCAAGAATTCTTTCTTGATCATTGGCTCCGGACCTCACCCCATTGAACCTCACCTATATTCTAAGACTTCACCAAAGGGAAGAAGGAAGTACAAGACATTCTTTGTATCCCTGAGCCTCAGAGATTTTGTCCGTAACGGTGCCACCAAACATCTCTTTGGGCTTCTCTTTGGAACTGGAATGCCAGGAAGAGGTTATTGATTTCTGTCAGTATTTCCCATTGGATAGTCCAGGTTGGTTAAGAACTCAGGTTATTTCAAAATGGATGGTGCTAAGAGATGAAAGAAGGGAGTTATTTTACTGTTGATACTGTTGTGAGATCAGACATGATGCTTCATAGCTAGTAAAAATTCCTTAAATTTAATAGGGACTGGGAATTTGTAGAGCCCTAATATTGCCTTTTGAGAATTAGGGTGTAGCTTTTTATAGCAGTCACAGTACCTTGAAGTTTCTCTGTGGAGAAAGGAGTTTGACATAAAAACATAGGATGCATAACTAAAATATAATTAATTTTGTTGTTAGGGCCTACCTTAACTTTAGATGGCCTAAATTTGTTCTTTAATAAAACAAGGCTACCCTTTTATGCAGTCAAGCGTGTTTTCACAGCTCCCTTACAGAAATACCCTAATTTCTGGAAACCACTCAACACAGAAAGCCCTTTTATGAGGAAAGAATCTGTAATAGTTGTGGTGAGGAGCGCCCATTGCCCATACTGTGGGGATTTTCCAGTTGGTCTCACTTAAAGTTCCTATGGGTTTAAAAGGTTAATACTAATAAACTAATGAAAATTGGTATCTTCCATGGCTTAGTTATATGAGGTTATCTATGAGGGGTGTGTGTGTGTGATCCGATTTGAACTGAAGACTTTTAATCTTCTGTGTTCATAGTTTGGGTATGTTTTCACATCGATCAAGCATACATAATAAACTTTTCTTTTTCCTAGAGGAGACAAAAGAAAATGAATGAATGCTGGTGAAAAGTGATAACTTTAGGTTAAAAGGAGTGTTATTGATTTGCTCTGTGTTACATGAATAATTCATAACAAAAAGGAGAAAGCAGAGCTGCTTAGGGACACAACATTTATTGAAAAGTTGTAATATTAAAAATAGGGAAGAATTAAGAGTTAGAGATAAAGGAATTTTCCATTCTCTGATCTTTAATTCAGATATCCCCCTATGGTCTTTGACAGCAAAATGAGCATTGGGTAAAAGAAAAATTAGCGTGTGTATGGCTCTGTTGCTTGGGTGGGTGTGAGCTTCTGTTTGGCTGTTCCTACTGAGATTTCAACTCCTAACTTCTTTAGATGCCTTTCCTCATTCCTGAAACAGACTTTTCTTTACTCTGTTTTTTCTCTCTCTCTCTGTTTCAAAGTGTCAGTGAATACACTCTTTACATTATCAATCTCTATAAATGTATTTGAAAACAAATTTTAAATCTGACAGTACTAAGTTTTTTTTTTTTTTTTTTTTAAAGATTTTACTTATTTGACACAGAGAGAGATCACAAGTAGGCAGAAAGGCAGGCAGATGGGGAGGGGGAAGCAGGCTCCCTGCCAAGCAGAGAGCCCGATGTGGGGCTCGATCCCAGGACCCTGAGATCATGACCTGAGCCGAAGGCAGTGGCTTAACCCACTGAGCCACCCAGGCACCCCTGACAGTACCAAGTTTTGATGAGACCAGAGAGCGACAGAAATTTTTATATATGCCAGATAGGATTATAACTTTTTACAGTTGGGTAATATAAGCTAGAGAATTTGCATTTGACAGCTCATTAATACCCCTCCTATATTTTCCTTATTGGTGAAATCAAGTTACTAATGTATATATTTCAAAGAATTTTTAGATTAAATTACAAAAACTAGTAAAACCAATTAAGTTGGATAATTAATTACCAAATTAGTAAAACAAACAGACTAATAAAATTAGCTTTTATTATCAATAGTAGTAGTTGAAGGACGGTTATAGCATATTTTTGTTAACTATGCAGCATAGAAATCATTGTTTATAATAGCAAAAATATTTGAAATAACTTATCACCAAGAGAATGGATAAATAAATTGTGTATATTCATATCATGGAATACTATAGAGGTAGTACATGTATCAGCAGGAACGAATCTTAAAAATATATCATGGAACAAAAACCAGTTTTTAGAAAAATAAAGTAGATACCAGTTATACTTAGGTTAAAATATACAAACAGTACAGTATATATTTTAAAGCATATAATTACAAATGTTCTGAAACTTAAAATATAGAAATTATAATTCCCAAATTCAGGGTTGCTGGGAGCTCTGATAGGGAATGATGGGTATATAATTAGAGATGGAATTTCAATTGGATCGTGAGTCTATTACTTAAGCTGGGTGTTCATTGTATCCGTCTTTGTCCTTTGCTGTGTCTTAAAGATTGCCTTCTAAATAAATTAGCACAAAACAACAGAAAGAACAAATACCATATTAATGAATCACTATTTATATGTCTTCTGTGGATAATATTTATTTGTAAACTTTGTAAGCCCTTATAAATTGAATATCAGAAGTGTTTGTCCAAAAAAGACTGGACTGGACTTGGGACTGGAAGAAAAACACACACTGTGGAAATTTGTGCATGCAACATTCACCAGTGAACCTCCAAAGAGTTACGGAAGGCAGATCAGTTAACTTGAGAACCAGTAAGTGATTACCTTTGCCCAACTGAGCTGCATTGCTTTGTCTATTCTGAATTTCATGAAACATTTCACTCTTCCATGGCCCTAGGGATGGTTCTATCCATTTATATCTGAACTATTTTTATATTCCTCTCTGGATATTCTTTATCATGTCTATGCCAGCATTTTTTTTTTATGTTTACTTTTCTAGAGGGTGATATTCTGTCTGAAGTACATATCAGAGCCCATTCATCTACTCAAGAGATATTTATTGAGAGTCTGTTATATGCCAATCATTGCTAGGTATTGACTCAACTCTTCTATTTTATTTTTATGTTTTGTTTCTATTTTATTTCTTATTTATTTATTTATTTCTTATGACCCTGAGATCAAGACCTGAGCTGATATTGAGAGTCAAATGCTTAGGGATGTCTGGGTGGCTCAGTCAGCTAACTGTCTGCCTCAGGTACATGATCCCAGGGTCCTGGAATCTCGCCTCGCATTGGGCTCCCTGTTCAGTAAGGAGTCTGTTTCTCCCTTTCCCTCTGACTCTTTCCCACTACTTGCATTCTCTCTCATTTTATCTTAAATGAATAAAATTTAAAAAACCTTAAAAAAAAAAAGAATCAGATGTGTAACTGACTGAGCCACCCACCTGCCCCCTGACTCAACTCTTTTACATTGTTTGGCAAATGGCATTTGAATCTATTTTTCTGATTACTATTTACCCACATAAGGAATGTTGCCTAGGTAGGCCAGAAAATTGGGGATGTTCTCAGGGATTTCTTCCCTTTCTCCCTCCCATCTTCCTTCCCTCCTTTCTTTCTTTCTCTTTCTTTTTTTAAATTTCTTTTCAGCATACCAGAATTCATTGTTTATGCACCACACCCAGTGCTCCATGCAATACATGCCCTCCATAATACCCACCACCAGGCTCACCCAACCTCCCAACCCCCGCCCCTCCAAAACCCTCAGATTGTTTTTCAGAGTCCATAGTCTCTCATGGTTCCTCTCCCCCTCCAATTTCCCCCAACTCCCTTCTCCTCTCCATTTCCCCATGTCCTCTGTATTATTCCTTATGCTCCACAAATAAGTGAAGCCATATGATAATTGAATCTCTCTGCTTGACTTATTTCACTCAGCATAATCTCTTCCAGTCCTGTCTGTATTGATACAAAAGTTGGTATCCATTCTTTCTGATGGAGACATAATACTATATAGTGTATATGGACCACATCTTCTTTATCTGTTTGTCCAATGAAGGGCATCTTGGTTCTTTTCACAGTTTGATGACTGTGGCCATTGCTGCTATGAACATTGGGGTACAGATGGCCCTTCTTTTTACTACATCTGTATCTTTGAGGTAAATACCCAGTAGTTCAGTTGCAGGGTCATAGGGAAGCTCTATTTTTAATTTCTTAAGGAATCTCAGGGATCTCTTTCTAATACTTATTGTCCTCCATCCTTTCCAGGTCCCCCTAGAACCCCAAATTAGGGCTACACATGTTTCTAAGAGGTCTCTCAAATCCCAAAGTCTTTTAGATTATGCCAGTGTTACTCATAGTTATTATTAAGCTTGTAAACATCTTTTACATTTTACGTTTTAGGAGGGAAAGTAAGGAACTTTTCTGAAATCAATTTATTTTTTTCACTTGATATCAGTTAAGTATCAGATATTTATTTTTTCACTTGGAGTCATTTTTTAAACTCAGAGTCCAGAGGAGTCAACATGGAGCCATGCTGCATGTTGAAATATTTCAAAGGACTGAACAGCTTCTGCTAGCACCAAGTGTGCTGGCACATGACAGCAAGCAAGATTTCTGAAGCGGAAATTTGCTTTCAGAAAATCTCTGCAGTTACAGGGATTTCTACAGACAGTGCACAGTGATGTGTTTGTTTTTTCCAATTGGCTTATTCGTGGCTTCTATTGCTGGCACAGCATCATTGCTTTTATTTGCACTTATTTACAGAGTTTATGATAATAATAATAATAATAATTTTATTATTACTATATTTGTTATAACAGCTAAGATTAAGTAAAGTACCATCATGTGCCAGACTGTGTTTTAAGCAGACTGTGTTCTAGCCCAACCAGCCTAAGCCCACTAGGGACAAGCCACTAATCCTACTAAGTCAGATTATTGATGCATTGTGATGAGGGAGAACACACACTAGAGGAATGTGGTAGATCTTATCAAATAAAATCGAAAGTGCCGTTCTAGGATTTTGGAGAAGGGTGAAATTTAGGTGAAATATATCTGCAGCAGCATCTTGATGGGCTGAAAGCAAAGCTGGGCTGTGTGTAAGAGGTCAGCATTAGGTCTGGATGCGAAGTGGACTTAGGATCCTTTAACTTTACGGTAAAGTTAAGGTAGATGTGGAGGACTATAGCCAGAAACTCTTTATTCGGAGGTCTGCCCATAGCTTGTAAGTCTGTGCTCTTTTTCCCTGTCAAAGTGATTTAGATTCTCTAGATGAGCATAGGATGCTTTTGTGGGAAGCTGCTAGGAGCAGAGACAAGCCTGGCTGACAGCCAGAAAGGAATTGGGACCTCAGTCCTGCAACTACAAGGAACTGGGTTCGGTCAACAGCCTGAATGAGCTTGGAACACTTTTCTCTAGAGCCTTTATTAAGGAGTACAGCCCTGCCAACACTTTGATTTTAGCCTTGTGAGAACTCATTACTTAGCAGAGGAATCACGTGAACCCCCCCTGGACTTAGGACCTACAGAAACTGTAAGATGATAAATGTATATTTTTTCACAAAGACAAAAAGCCCAAGCCAAACAGAGTGGGATGTTCCATTCACACTAGAATGATTTCAAATGGCAATGTTTGTCAGGATCTATGATTTAGAGAACAGAGTTTCTCAGTGGGTAAAGCAGCAGTTGTCACCTGACAAAGAGGACTTTACGACACTTTACAGCTGTAGCATGCCCTTGGGAGGAATATTGTCTGCTGTTAACTTTGTTGCCAGCTTTACCTTGTCTATGTGCCAAGCCTGATTTTTACTTTAAAGTCCAAGCTCATTTTACATTTCTTGAGGTATTGACTTATTTTATCCTTACAACATTACTACAAAGTAGGTAGTATTATTATCCCATTTTAGATGAGGAAACTGAAGCACTGATATTGATCAGTTGACCAAATGGGAGAAAAAAAATCATAAGGAGAGGTACCAGACTTCAATCTAGGCCATCTGTGCTCAAAACTAACTGCGTATGTCCTTTGCTGCCTTGCTAAGTGAGCCTTTACATTTAGGCCAATAGTAAATATTTTAGCAAATGGAAATAGAATTCCTCTTAGGCAAGAAAAATTAGTTTCAACCATTTCTCAGGCCAGAGACATGGATGAGTACAGGAAATGGCACAAATGGGTAACTGAGAGGCTCTACATTAACAACAGTAAAAATCCTAACACACATACACATTCATTATGTGCTAGGGTAACATATATGTATTAACTCACTTAACTCCTACAACAGCACTGTAAACAACAGTGATCCCATTTTATAGTTACACAAACCTCCGTGGCCTCCAGAGGTCAATTAACTTGCCCAAGGTCATGTGGGTTGTAGGGGGTAGTTAGAGCGGGGAGCCACACTTCAGTGGCCTGCCTCCAAAGTTCAATTTATGAACTACTTGGTTATATAGGAGTACACAAGAATTAGAGGACACAGGGACAAAAAGAAGGGAAATAGGGATAGAGGTGATATGGTGACTGAGCTCATTGAGAGGGAACAGAGGGACTCTCCAGCTCAGGTAGCTAATATTCATTTTGTCCTTGTTTATGCTGCTATGATATAAACATCTCTGTCTCTCCAAATCTTCCCTACACATAAAGATTTCTACAAATGGGATTCTTTGGCAGTAGAGTTGGGAAAATGAGTTTCAAAAAAAAGTCACAAGATGGATAATGCAAGGTGTGTAATTCATGAGACACTAGAAATAACAGCCAGAGGAATGGGAAAAACATCACCTCAGATATTGGCAATTTTTTTTGGTGGTGGTGGGGAATTTGGAACTTTCCAGAGCATGCAAAGAGAGCTGGAGTCAACCTTACTGACATTGTAAAGACCGGAAGACTTTAGTTGACAACCATGTGCAAGTCTGTTAAGCAATGAAAGTGAAAACACCCAAAGAGTTGAATGTAATTAAACCATTGACAAGTGATATATTAGTACCTGTTAATTATTTCTGGCAGCTAGCATAACATTAGTATGTGCCTGTCCCCGAATAAATAAATATTTGTTGAATATGAATAATGAATAAATGAGTGCCTGGTTGTTTTTAAACAACAATAATTAATGGATAGAAGTCAATTATTGTATTCTGTTCTGCTTACAAACAATTAGAAACTCTTTCCCACCCATATGCTATTTATATCTGTGTCTGGTGAGTTAGAGTAGAGGCTACAGACGGTTCAGACCGTTGCTAATGCCTTCCAGTTTATGACAGTGGCACCTAATGCATGTGTTAGGAGGGAAATCAACAAGTAGGTGGTACTTGATTGTCAAATTCCGCATATTGAAGTCAATTGTTTTTTAAGAACACGGGACTCGATCCTAGGACCTTGGGATCATGACCTGATCTGAAGGCAGACACTTCACTGGTTGAGCCACCCAGGCACCCCAATGCAGTGGTGGTCTTGAGATAGGTAATAGGCATTCTTGGTTGCAAATAACAGAATCCACTCTACAGTTAGGTAATAAACTCATTCTTAGATCTTAGGTAGTTCACAGCATTATAGACGGCAAGAGTATTAGGTATGTAGCCTCAGCAACAGGAATGATGCCTCAACAGTACCACTGGTGACTCCAGGAGAGAACCCCTGCTGCTACCATCAGGTACCAGCCTTACAGGTGTTACAGGTGCAGGTGCTGTTTCCATGATTTTACCCAGTGCTCCATGTGCAGTGGGATTTCTCTCCACTACACTTAGTCATCCTCATCAGAAACTGCATTGCACATGGCAGCTAGTGTCTCTTCCAAATCCAAGGTGGGAATACATGATTGGTGGGAATTGAAGTCACCTGTCTGTGTTTTAGTTACAAAGGAATCTGGAAATATGAATGTAAATAAATGAATTCTGGATTTTACCTGTAATGTGGGAAACCCAGAAAAGCTGTCCAAAAATGCTAGGTAGCCACACACGTGGCATACATTCATCATGACCTTGGACTCACAGATGGGTGTATGCTGTGGCTACTGTGGATAAAACAAAGGATCTTTTCCTGCTACTCTGTTTTAATTAGTCTTTCTTGGTCTTGTGTCTTTTTTACTCTTAGTTATCATTTCTTCCAAGGGCTGGTTATAGGGAAAAAAAATGTTAATTTTTTTTTTTTTTGCAAGAATGTACAAAGAAGTTTTAGTTTAATCTCGAAATTGTCGAAAGCCCTACCAGTACGTAAAAAGGATAAACAAATTGTGGTATACCCACACTGTATAATACTGCTCAGCAATAAAAAGTATCATGGCATATTTATATGAAATTCTCAGAAATGCAAACTAACCTAAAGTGACCCCAAATACATCACTGATGGTCTGAGGACAAGTTGGTGGGGCAGCAGGAAAGAATGAATCAAAAAGACACATGAGGAAACTTTTGGAGGTTATGAAAATGTTCATTATCTTGATTGTAGTGGTAGGTTCATGGACATAATGCAGAAAAATTCATCAAACTGCATACTTTATTTTATTATTTTTTAAAATTTAAAATGTGGGGTATGTATTTTCATCTTTATTTGCCAATCACTTGTTAACATATGAAAATATAATTGATTTCTCTGTATATATATAGAAAATTATGAGAAATCAAAAAAATTTTAAAAAAAAGAAATAAAATCCTAGAAGTAAATGTATTTAATAAGAAAATGTCCAGTGTGGAGATTCCTCAAGAAATTAAAAATAGAGCTTCCCTATGACCCTGGAATTGCATTACTGGGTATTTACCCCAAAGAAACAGATGTCGTGAAAAGAAGGGCCATCTGTACCCCAATGTTTATAGCAGCAATGGCCATGGTTGCCAAACTATGGAAAGAACCAAGATGCCCTTCAATGGATGAATGGATAAGGAAGATGTGGTCCATATACACTATGGAGTATTATGCCTCCATCAGGAAGGATGAATACCCAACTTTTGTAGCAACATGGGTGGGACTGGAAGAGATTATGCTGAGTGAAATAAGTCAAGCAGAGAGAGTCAATTATCATATGGTTTCACTTATTTGTGGAGCATAACAAATAGCATGGAGGACATGGGGAGTTAGAGAGGAGAAGGGAGTTGGGGGAAATTGGAAGGGGAGGTGAATCACGAGAGACTATGGACTCTGAAAAACAATCTGAGGGGTTTGAAGTGGCGGGGCAGGTGGGAAGTTGGGGTACCAGGTGATGGGTATTATAGAGGGCACGGTTTGCTTGGAGCACTCGGTGTGGTGAAAAAATAATGAATACTGTTTTTCTGAAAATAAATAAATTGGAAAAAAATAAGAAAATGTCATCAATACAGAGAAATCAATAAAAATGTTAATTCTTTTTATTAGTCATGTTAGATACAATTGGCTGAGCTTTGATATATTCTAGGCTCTATGCAAGAGAGTTTTATATATATTTCAAATTTATTCTTCACAAGCCCTTCATAAACCTGTGAGATAGATTTTCTTCCAGCCTTGAATTTTACAAGTGAGCACATTGAGGTTAAGAGGAATTAAGGTGTCTTGCTGGGATCTATAGTGGGATGCTGAGCGAGTGACAGAGCTGAAATTTGAGCCATGTCCCTAAGACTCCTACTCTGATTCTCTTCCTGCCCATTATATTACATCTTTCTCTTAAGGTTACATGCAAGAATTGATCTATAGGTTCCATTGTTCTCCAGGTTGATTAACCACTTATATGTAACTAGATATTGACATTTCTTTCCTTTACCAGTAAGTGAATGAAGTGTTATGAATTTGTGTGATTTATAAGAGATTCAAAAATACAAACAAAGGAATTGCCACAGAGTGGAGGTCCTTGCAGAGATAAATCCAGCTTCTTTGTGTCCGGGGGTTTTAATAATGCGAAGGAAGCAAGTTAGGACTGCTGATCTTGCAAGAAATGCAATCACTCTGCACTGATTCCTGGGGATTCAAGAATGAGAGAGGCTCAGTCACTACCTTTCAGGGCACAGAGTCAGAACGGGTCCCTGGTAGTTACTCTGTGGGTTTGGTTTGATCCATTTTTTTCTGGTAACTCTAATTAGTGCCTCTTCTTTGACTCATCCCCCAATCTCTCTCACCATCACATCCACTAATACCAAGAAGTAAATCGCAGCTTTAAGTCTCTTTCCTCTTTCCAGCTTTGATCGCTGTACATTTGCCCAACAACCCACTTAGCTCATGGATAAAGGTGAAGCACAGGATGGTGTCTGCAAAAAGAATGATTACTACACCTTTAGAGGTCATTATGAATACTCAAATTTACATGTGACCATAACTCCTGCTTTCACCAGAGATGTTAGTTTTTGAAAATATTAGCTAATCCTGATTTCCTTTAAAATTCACATACACTTTTAAAAATTAAAGAGTCTTTTGTTCAAAGATTTATTTATTTGAGGGAGAGAGAGCATGAGCATGGGGGTGAGTGGGAGATGGGGAGAGAGAGTCTTAAACAGACTCCACCCTGAGGGCAGAACTCCAAGTTAGGGCTCAATCTCATGTCCCTGACCTGAAATCAAGAGTCAGATGCCCACTGACTGCACCACTGAGGTGCCCTTAAAATTTAAGTTCTTTTATTCCCAACAGCCATGGATGATTTTTTTTTTTTGAAGATTATTTATTTATTTATTTGACAGAGAGAGATCACAAGTAGACAGAGAGGCAGGCAGAGAGAGAGAGGGAAGCAAGCTCCCTGCTGAGGAAGGAACCCCATGTGGGACTCAATCCCAGGACCCTGAGGTCATGACCTGAGCCAAAGGCAGTGGCTTAACCCACTGAGCCACCCAGGTGCCCCACCATGGATGATTTTTATCTTGGGAAAGATATATTGTTATTTTTATAAAAACAGGTTTGAGGACATGAGTGTAAAACAAAGCTCTTCATATTTTTTCCTCTGCAGAGTGTACTTTTGGGTCTTTGTGCATCAGTAATCTGTGTTCCATGACATACTTAGGATGTACATGAGGGGCTCCTGGGGTAACAGCCATGGAAGAGTTGGGGGCACACTCACAGGTTCACAAGCCCTTACCTGCTTCTCTAGGACCCATCAGCTCAAGCCATTTCGGGCTCTACAAGAACCTTCATTTGAAGAAAGGATTTCACTGTTCATGTGAATTTGGAAACTACCGAGGTAGAGAAGGGTTGAGAGAAAGCAATTTGTTCTTACTTACCAATGACTTCAAGGGAGTACGTTAGGCTGCACCTTCAGACCTTTTTACACTTGGGTTTCAGTTAATTTTTTTTTTTCCTTCTTTTCTCAAAGTATGAATTCTCAACATCCAATGGACCCATGTTCATTTGTCAGTTCAAAAATGTGCCCAAATCAAATATATATTGCTTGGGCAAGTCTGCCATTTTGGGGGACCCCTAAGTGATTTTGTCCATGAAAACAAATCCTAAAGAGGGTGTTTTTCACCAAGAAAAATCAGGTGGGATTTTTGCAGTAAATTAGGGAGGATGAACATCATGTAACATATCCCAGTTTGCCCTCTCATTTCTGGGAAGTGTCATGAGTTGTGCAGATCTTCCTGGATTTCCTACATTTCTGGAAATTTCTAATTCAGTTTATGAAAATTGTGTTTTCCTGTGGCTGAGACTGTCACGCTGGTTCTCTGGTTCCTTCTCTGCCTCCTACTTCCCTTTCACTTAGTAAAATGTCTTCTGCTCTCTTTTAAAAGGGGGAAGGAGCTTTAAAAAGACCCGAGACGTGCCCCAGTGGTTTGCTCATAGCTCCCTCAGCCTGCCTTGCCCTAGGGACTGACACAAACTTCAGCTTCCGGGGGGAGATGTTCCCCTCTCTGTGTGTAGGAAACCCTGTGTACCTGGGTCTGCCTATGGATTTGGTCTTTCTCAAGTGGTGGCAATATTTGGTTGACACCATGCCGCGCATGGACTGCATACAATCTGCCAGTGTTGGGCCTGGCTCTCCTTGCTGTTGACATCAGGGCTCATTTCATTCCTCTCCCACATGTGGGGATTTGGGGCTCTCTCTGCTTTCCCTGTATGCACACACACCAACGAATGGCCTTTCCCTTGTCTCCTGTCAGGGTGCTGTGACCCCACTCCTCCTCAGAGCCTCAGAGAACCCCTGCCCGCACACTGGGGAGAGCACAATCCCAAAATGGCGCTGGGCTCCTTAGCAGGCTTCTCTTCAAGCCGCTGTGTGCAGGGCAGACATGTGATAGACCGAGAGGCAGGAGAGTATCAGAACTAAGTTGGGCCCCGGATTATTTCTGACTATTGCAGAAAAGTCCCACATCTGACCCTAAGCAGCAGCCTGCAAAGTGGTCCTCAGAGCTCTCCTTGGTGGCTGCAGTTAAGGCTCGGCTAGGCATTCAATTATCACTGTGTCTTTTCTATGGCACTGGACTTTCTGGAGAGAATGGAGAATCTCCACCCCCAGAGGGTGCAGCCCCAGCCCCACTGCTCTGCTTGGAGAGGGACATTTGCCATTTGAGCCTTGGAACAATAATAATAATGAAAAATAATAAATATTATTTATTTATATGTATTTATAAATATATTTATAATATATAATATAGACTAAAAATTATAGGTAAATAATATATAATATAAATTTACAAATAAAATATTTATAAATAATAAATATTATTATTATTATTACTTTCCAGGCAGTCTTTATTTTATTATTTTTTTAAGATTTTATTTATTTTTTTGACAGTGATCACAAGTAGACAAAGAGGCAGGCAGAGAGAGAGGGGGAAGCAGGCTCCCCACTGAGCAGAGAGCCCAATGTGGGGCTGGATCCCAGGACTCAGTTCACGACCTGAGCTGAAGGCAGAGGTTTAACCCACTGAGCCACCCAGGAGCCCCTAAAATTTTTATATGATAATAATATTGTCTTTTATTGTGAACTTTGTATATGCCAATTACTGTCCTAAGCACATTACATGAATTAACTCATCTAATTGTCACAGCAACTCTATAATCTCCATATTAAATATGTATGAAAGAAAGCACAGAGAGGTGAATTAACTTGCTTGATGTCATACAGCTAGTGAGTGGTAGATGAGGAGTTCAAAACTCAAGTATATGCATTATACCATCAAGCCCGAAATTACACAGTCACACAGAAGCACGTTTTGAACTGGGTCAGGGCTATATAATAAAAATGGGATTTGTATATACGAATGTCTGCTTGCAAGTAGTACAACTTAGTAAGGAAAAATTGACAACAATGTTCCTCATTCAGAGCACTTTAAATAAAATAAAAATGAAATTACCCAAGAAATAGACTACAATTTGTTCTATAAACAGATGTTTATATATTTCAAGTGAATAAGACTGGCTCCATAGTCAACAGGTTGATATAAAGAATAATCCTGTGAAATTATTACTTGACACACTTAATAACTACAAACATTTGTCACTGGGATCAAAAAGTTACTCATTATAAGAAAGCAAAAAAAACATTTTTTTCTAGTAATTGTGGTGTTTATTGATCACTTAGTAGATGATTCTATAGTCAGAATTTTCAGATTCAACAGTTTTAGGAATATCTCCTTACTGATCTCATTTTACAGTGGCTTGTCCAAGCTTCTGGATCTAGGAGGTGGCCGAGCTGAGTTTAAACCCAGACCCAGGAGATGCTGAAGACACAGAGCGCAATTCTGGCCATCTCCTCCCTGGTGGTAGAACACAGCTGAACACGTCAACATTTCATGTTTGTAAATTGAATTTTTCATCCACTTGGGGCAGATTGAATGATTTTTATATCCACTGGAAGATGGAAAGAAAGATATTTCAAGGAGACAATGTCTTCCTTTCTTCCTATTTTTGACAAGTTTCATCTTTGAAACACGACAAGGAAACATATTTCCTTTTCACACATGTGTATTCTTACCTAGGATTCTCCTCACCAACCTTAGTCCAACCGATTCCCCATCTGTCTTGTTCCTTTACACCTTTGTGGAAGAGTCAGCACCTTCGAGGGTCTTTTCTGACCCCTCCATGTGCCATCAACCACTCTTTACTTTCAGCTCCATGCTTGTATCTATCTACCTCTGCATAATATCAGAATAGTATATTTTTGTTGACTTTCTCCATCCCCTACCTGGGAACTGCCTGAAAGTTGAGACTATCTGGTTCACTTTTGTTTCTCCAGTGTCTAGTTCTGTTTCTAATACATAATAGGTGCCCAGAATATGGTTGTGAACTAAATGAATAAAGGGGAGTTTTCAAAATAAAAAGGAGTAGGAGTCATATGGCTTTGTACTTCCATTACGTAACTATGTCTGGTGTATAGCAAATGCTCAAAACATTTGCTAAATGAATTGGCTCAGCAGATTAGAGGTTTTAGCTAGAGTCCTAAGATGAGGCAGTTTTATGGAAAACCATAAGCTTAACTATCCCCAAAATGAACATATTTCTTTTAAAGCAGCTTTAAGAAACTAAATGCCCTTGCATTCTGGAGGGAGCAGAGATATTTTCATTTTATGCCTAATAAGGAATAAGATGTTCTTTTGACTTTTTCTCCTTTTAAAGCCAACACATTCACCTACAGCACTAGTCTACCAATTACTTGGAAGTGAAATCAAGCTTAAAGTTGCATCCCTATTTCTCTGGTCCCCATTTATGTTGAAGAAAAGAATTTGGATTTCCATGTTCAAACTCCCAGGTTGATGGATGCTGAGTATGATGGAAGGGCAACCATGCAGGCCAGGTGGGAGTATGTTTACTCAACTTCATTGCCATGACAGTTGGCTATGACAAGTTGGCTGGCACCAGATCATCAAAGAATCATGCTCTTCCATAACCACAAAGCCAGGGATGCAGGGAGGTGATGTTTCCTGCCTACAGTTATATAATTAGTGGCAGAGTTAGAACTAGAAACCAGTTGTGTAGATTTTAAGCGCCATTATCACTATTACAATACATTCTGTTGTTGTTCATTACCACTGAAACAGATTACTAAAAATTTCTTGGGGATAATGGCTGTACTTATCTCCCCTGCTCTTTCATGATATCAAGGATCAAGCTCTACATATCCCTGGCTCATCCCAACACATCTACCCAGAGTAAAAGAAGAGGAATCTCTATCATTCCAAGCATTGCACAGCATACGGGACAGGCCTTCTGGGCACCTGCTTTTCTGCTCATTGAAGAATTCTCCCAAGTTCAAAATGGTCAAATTCCAACTGAGTCAACTTTCACAGCATAGTCATGTGTCTGTAGCTACATACATTGCCTCTTCCGAGGGAGGGGCTGATATTGGCTGAGAAAGAGCAAAACAGATACCTGGAGGCTTCTATTTGAAAAACACTGAAAACCCATGTTTAAAACCCAGACATTGAGTCTGCTTTTTTTCCCCCCTATTTTTCCTTCCTGTTTTTGAAAGAGTACACCTCCTTCCTTCATTCCTTCCCCAATTATCTATCTTCTAAGGTTATAAGAACTAACTTTGGCTAATTTAAGAGGAAGCTATTCTTTGGAGGACTTACAGGGGCTCTTGGAACCTAGAGCAGGTGGAGACTGAAATGTTGGCAGGAGGAATGTGGGGTAGAAGTTTCCCCCAGGACCAAGCCCTTCTTGGTTTAAGGTCTCTCATCTCTCTGTTTAAACTTCATGCTCTAGGCTACAATTGTCTAATGGGTTTGGCTTGAGTCACTTGATTTAAGTGAGTGATTCTAGTTCAGGGAAGCAGGGCTCTGATGATACTTCATCTTATACTTGGGAGCTAATCCCAGGAGGCACCTGTAAGGCAGTGCAAAAGTGAGACAGAGTGGGAAGGCAGCCAGAAGCCCAACTGAGCCAGTTTCCACACTGGGCACAGGAAAACCTGAGGAACCTATATGGAACCCACACTTCTGAGTATCTGTCCTGTGGGCAAGGGAACTGGGATTTACGTCTACCAGCTCTCCTCAGTGACTTCGTGGAGGTGGTGGGAGTCCATTCTCAGCCACTTCTGGAATGCCTCGGATAGGAGCTGAGTGGTCTTGGGAAAGGGAAGGACAGGTTGGCAGCTGAAAGCCAAAAAATCTTGCACTAACATACTATAATAATTTATTAGCAATTTCTATTGTCCTATTAATTTCCTGATTAGCACAGACTTAGTGGTCAAGGACACTAATATACTGAAGGTCGGATGTTTAAAATTGAGGTGATGAAGGGCTACTTTCCTTTTGGACTCTTCAGGGGACAATCCATTTTCTTGCCTTTTCCAGCTTCCAGAGGTTGCCTCCATTCCTTGGCTCATGGCCCTTTCCTCTATCTTCAAAGCCAGTGGAATAGCATGGCTTTCCTCTGATTCCACATCTCTCTCTTTTTGTCATCACGTGGACTTCTCCTCCTCATCCTCTGACTAACCTGTTTCCCTCTTACCAGAGACCCCCTCTGCCTATACTGAGTACATTTATAATCCAAAGAACTGTTTCATCCAAGGTTCTTACTCAGATTTGCAAACTCCTATCTACCTGTGTAAGGTAACATAGTTACAGGTTCCAGGTATTAGGATGCAAACCTCTTTGAGGGACCATTATCCAGCCTACCACACAGGGTAGGACCCCAGACTGTCAGCCTTTATTGGGGAGCTGGAGGGGACTGTTGGGAACAGGATGTAGATATTGACCAGCCAAAGAAGGACAGATATCTTCTACAGAAAAGTCCTTTCTCCTTGTCTTCCCTGCTATCTCTACTTGGTTGAAGATGAAGGAAAATGTTAGGCTCCGCGTCATTGCTCCCAGACCTATGGAACATTGAGACCCACTGATTTCCCTGATTTCCACACCATTGAGAGCGGATCAAATCACAATCTCCTCTTCTTTTTGTCCAAATCACTTTCTGCTGACAACTCCTTTGCACCCTCTTGGGCCACCACCTCCAAACCCACAATGTGACCTTTAGAACCAAGTGCCCAGTATGCAGCAGGAGTTCCCTAAATATTTGCTGAAAGAAGGAAGGGAGGAGGATGCAAATCATGATGGAGCCTCATAAGTGCGTGTGTGTATGTGTGTGCACCTTTGTGTTTGTGCTTATCTCCTCTGACATCAGAGTCAACTCTGTGCATAAACCATGAGGCGAGCCTGGCCTGCATCTTTAAGCAAAAGTGGCGGGCACTGTTATTTATTTCCGGTCAACCGAATTCGCAGATATAATCAATCTCCTCTCAGGCTTCTCCCACACCCCTGACATGCTGAGCAGTGAGAGTGGGAATGGGGAGCTAGGGAGCTGGGGAGCTCCAGCCCCTGATGTGTCCTGCTCTTTCCCGCAGATCAGTCCGAGGCAGGATCAGAGCCTGCTTGGAGGAGAATGCTGACACCTTCTTGGTGATATGACAGGCCTCCCTCCAAAGGCCTGGTGTTTCCTGAGTGGCTGAGTTTCAGCTGCAGGGCAAAGCTCTCATCCTGGTTTTACTCTGGGATCAAATTATAAAAATGATTTCCCCAAATGCCCTCTTTTGCTAGAGTTCCCACACAGTCAGAAGCAGCAAAATCTCCCTCAATCAATTCCATTGGTTCTGATGTCAAGCTCTTAAGCCCCTCGGCGGCTCCAGCACCCCACCTCCCAGCCTGCTTCCTTCTGCACACGGCACCATGCATCATTCTTCAAGCCTATCCGGGCAATTCTCTACCTAGTGAAGGCGTTCAGTGAAATATGCCCAAGCTGTGTGTTTGTTTACAGATAGAACGTTGTGCTGTCCAAATGCTAGATTTTAGCTAATGACAGTTTCTTTTAAATAGAACACTTAGGTGGGGGGAAAAAAAAACAAAAAACACAAAAAACAAAAACTCAACTCCCTTCCTCACAAAATCAACTATTGCTGACCATTTTTGTGGTCCTGGCTCTAAGCCTTTTGAGGAATGTGTGACTATAAAGGTAAAAGATATTTTTCCAGTTACATTTTCGGTGGGGATTACATTTTGGTTTTATTTTCCTTATTTTTAGACCTTCACGAATGGCAGCTAGACCTTAGACTTTCAGGTTTGTTCTATTCATTTGAGTAAGGGCAGAGTGAAAAGGAGGTGAGGATTTACGTCATTTCTCTAACCCTACACAGTGGGGCTGGTGCAGAGACTGTGTTAAATAAGAGTTCCCACTGGGCCTTTCCCGGTTGTTTTCACAAACTGCTTGGTGATGCTCAGATAACCATTTTGTCTGGTAGAGGAGGCACTTATCACAATGCAAGGACTTTTCCCCTCAGGCCTTGGGACAGCGCAGGCACAGATGGAAGTGGGAGAGGTATGAGCAGCCTGTGTGTGGTCCCTGGGATCTAGGCCCCTGCAGGCCCAGGGCCAGATACCTTGGAGGGCCCCCAAAGCTATCTCAGACCTCTGTGAGGATGTGTCAGAGATACTGCATTTGTGAAAACTTAAGTGCATTTGTGAAAATTTTAAGGGCACTTGAATGCTCTTTAGCTTGAAACCCCACAAGGCAAGACAGAGCTCATAGAAGGAGGTAACATTGGAAGCATTGCCCTGTCCATGGCATCTTCTGGGAAAGCACAGCAGCCAAAGCCCATGGTCACACAGCACTAAGCCTTTTAAAGGCTCCTCGCTGCCCTTAGGATACACTGGGAGTCCTTACTGTGACTCACCAGGCTCTGAAGACCCCCGTGCAATTCCGCTTTTTAACTCCCATTACACTTAACCTGCTTTGTCAACATTCATCTTGTCTACTTGTTTATAAGCTCAGTGATGAAAGGGACCATGTTTTCCTCATTCACAGCTTTATCCCCAGGGCTTAGCAGAGTTCCTGACACATAGCAGGTGAGCAATCATTGTTGGTTGGATGAGTGAATGGAATCGAATAACTTCTTCAGTTGACTGGAGCAGTAGACAAATGCCTAGAGTCAGGTGGATTCGGGAAAGCTCAGATCACTGGCCTGAGTCAGACCATAATTTTGTGGAAAGGGACTGAAGGCTGGAGGGTCTTGCCATGCTTACTCTGTGTCCACAGTCCATCAGGGAGAAAATGGTTTAATGTCCTTGGAAGGACCATAGAAGCTGAAGTTTTTTTCTGGTTGGTTTATGAAAGTACATGCGGCAGAAATGGTCACCACCTCTCTTTCGACCCTGTCTTTACCAGATACAGGTGGGTGACAACTGGTCTAGTTTCTCCCCTTTTCTTAGAAGAGACTTACGTTGAATCTCCTCATTGGGTGTTTATGCCGGGGTGTGCTCAAGTTAGGGAATATTGCTCCCCAGAGAGCTGAAGCACAGCTACTCCAAACCGAGAAGCAGCCCAATGATGATTCATATACCTATTGCATCCCACCTGGGCAGGAGCCCACCTGCCTGGTGACACTCATGCTCCAACTCAACAACCCAAGGAGAGACACAGCATCCCTCTATACTGTGATCTATTTCAGATGTTCTCAGGGAAGGCAAAGCAGGCCTATGACACCCAGGATCCATTAGATGGCTGTATTGCATTTCTTTCTATTAACAGATGTTTCTTCTCTCTGTGCAGAGAACTTGGTGGCTCCCTGGAGGGAGATAGCCATCTGAGTGTGTGTCCCAGATTGAGGCTTTTTCTCAGATCTGCACTGAGCCTGTGTTCTGGTTTTGTCACACTTCTCTGTCAAAGAGTGTGAAGGTGTTCTGGAACCTTCCTCTGGAACACAGCTGGGGCTGAGCTTGTTGGCTTCTAGACTACACAGAGACAGCATGGTGTGATTTCAGAGGTATTGCTATGGTTGTCAGGAGATCTGGTTTTCATCCCACTTCTTATACAGACCTTATATTAGTTTTTCCTTCCTTCTCCACCCTTGTCATGATTCACTGGGAGTGACACATTCTTCCTGCCCCCTTAGCTCTGGGTCCAGATCACTTGCTTTGGCCAATGGAAGGTGGTGACAGGGTGCAGGTTATCAGCTGAGGTTCTAAGGACTCTCATGGCAAGTTGAGAAAAGCTTGCCTTGGTGATTATTAGAACTCCCAGAAGAGACAAGTCCCATAGGACTACTGGTCAACCTGCCACTTGTGAGCAAGTAACAAGTGTTTGCTGTTGCAAGCCACTGAGCTTGGGGGTTGTTTCTATTAGGCATTATGGACAACAGTATCTGATTAATATAAAGACTCTCAAGTGTATTAAATTTACTTGGGTTTAAGTGTTTTTTTTTTTTTCATCTGAGGTATGATTTGTATACAATAAAATGAATAAATTTAATACTCATTACATTTAATGAACATTTGGGGGGGCACTTAATGATCTTTGACAATGTTACATAATCATGTAACTGCTGTCCCAAACACACTATTGAACGTTTTGCATCACTTCAGCAAATTCCTTCAAGTTCCTTTCTAGCTCTTCTACCTCCCCCAGTCCATAAGCAACCACTTGCTGATTTCTACTACTATAGTTTAGTTTTGTCTGCTCTTGGCAGTCTAGTCTCTCTGTGTCTGCCTTCTTCAGATCAACATGATTTTAAAGATACATCCACGTTGTGTGCATAAGTAGTTTCTTCTTGTAATTACCAACTAGTATTTCTTTCTTTTTCAAGATTTTATTGATTTCTTTAAAGATCTTTTTATTTATTTATTTATCTTAGAGAAAGATTGAGCAAGGGCATGAGCAGTGGGGAGGGATGAGGGAGAGAGATAGAGAGAATCTCAAGCAGACCTCATGCTAAGAACAGAGCCTAACGTGGGGCTCAATCTCACAATCCCAAGATCATGACCTGAGTCGAAATCAAGAGTCAGTCAGTCAGCCAGTCACTGAGCCACCAAAGGGCCCTTCAACTAGTATTTCATTGTATGAACATACCACAATATACAATAATTTATTTCTACATTACCTGGTGATAGACAATTGGGTTGTTTCTAGAGTTTGGGTATTGGAAGTAAAGCTGCTTTGTGTGGACATTTATTTTTGTTTCTTCTTGGTAAATACCTAGAAAAGGAGTTACTAGGTATAGGGAAAATTATTTTCCAAATTGGTTAAACCATATTATCTTTGATTAACAATGTATTATAGTTCTAGAGCCCATATATGCTTGTCAACACTTTGTGTTTTCAGTCCTTTTAATTTAGCCTTTCCAGTAGAGATGTAGTGGCATCTCACCATGGTTTTAATTTCCATTTCCCTGATGAGTAATGGCAATGAGCATCTTTTCATGTGCTTATTTGGCCATTACTATAGCTTCTTTCATGTGTCTAAGTCTTTTGCCCATTTTTTAAATTGGAATTTTTTTGTCTTATAATTGAGTTGTAAGAGTTCTTTATATGCTCTGGGTATAAGTCCTTTATCAGGTATATGCATTGCAAATAATTTCTTATAGGTCATTCTGTCAGTCACTGAGAGCTGAACATTGCAATCTCTATTATAGATTTGTCCATATCTTTCCTCAGTTATACTAGTTTTTGCTCCATGTGTTTTGAAGTTCTATGATTCAAAATGCCTCTTAGGACTGTTTACATTTTTGAGATAGATTTATTTAATCATCATGAAATGTCCTTCTTTATCCCTTATAATACTGTCTTGAAGTTTACTTTGATATTAATATAGTCCCTGTAGATTTTGTTTGCTTATTGTTTGTATGTTAAATCCTTTTACCTCCTTTTACTTGCAACCAGTTTGTGTCTTTATATTTAAAGGAGTCCTTTTAGATGATAAATAGTTGGATCTTCTTATTTTGTCCCCCCAGACACTGTCTTTCAATTTTTTTTACTATTTAAATTTAATATAATTTTTGTCATGGTGAGTTTATGTCTAGCATTTGATATTTATTTATTTATTTAGATTTTATTTATTTATTTGACAGACAGAG
This sequence comes from Neogale vison, assembly GCF_020171115.1. Lineage (NCBI taxonomy): Eukaryota > Metazoa > Chordata > Mammalia > Carnivora > Mustelidae > Neogale > Neogale vison. Next base: position 38,222,197 of record NC_058098.1, on the reverse strand, counting down.
ATCACAAGTAGGCAGAGAGGCAGGCAGAGAGAGAGGGTGAAGCAGGCTCCCCACCAAGCAGAGAGCCCAATGTAGGGCTCAATCCTAGGACCCTAAGATCATGACCTGAGCTGAAGGCAGAGGCTCAACCCACTGAGCCACCAAGGCACCCCACCTACCTTTTGATATTTATTTTTATTTTCTATTTGTCCCATCTGTCCATCCTCCCTTTACTTTTCCTTTCCTGCCTTTTTTGGGTCAAATATTTTTTTCAGTATTCCATTTTATTTCGTCCCTCAACTTTGTAAGCTATATCTCTTTAAGTCATTTCTTGAGTAGTTGACCTGCATTACAAAAGTCATTTTAAAATGATCATAGTCTTTTAATTTTTTATACACACTGTAAGATATTATAACATTGTAGTTAAACCTGCTTCCCTCCCACTCTCTATGCTCTTGCCATTTGTTTTTACCTCAGTATGCTATAAACCCTATAAAATGCTTATTCTTTTTGTTTCAAAGGATAGACTAAAAAACAAATATAATATGATAATTTTATCATTTGATGATTTTTTTGTTTTGTTTTGTTTTTTTTTTTTAAAGATTTTATTTATTTATTTGACAGACAGAGATCACAAGTAGGCAGGGAGAGAGGAAGGCAGAGAGAGAGGAGGAAGCAGGCTCCCCGAGAAGTGGAGAGCCTGATGCGGGGCTCGATCCCAGGACTCTGGGATCATGACCTGAGCTGAAGGCAGAGGCTTTAACCCACTGAGCCACCCAGGCGCCCCCGATAATATGATAATTTTAAAAAGGTTTCATGTTTACCCACATGTTTGCTCTTTTTGGTATTCCTCATTCCTTACAAGTGACCTTAGTGTCCATGTGGCATTTTTCTTCCATCTATAAAACATCTTCTAGGTTGTCTGGCATTGCAGGTCCCTGTCTAAAGAAAAGTCTTCCTCCCCCACCCTGCTGGGGATGAAAGCAGTCTGGATTCTTTTCTCCCCCAGGAAGAAATTGTTTCTACATGTTAGCTCATGTAGGTCGTTGTTGTTTTTTAATGTCCTCAGCTCTCTAAAGAGTTTGAAAAAATGATGTTTGAGACTGTTCCATTTTGTATTCTTGGTTAGGATCAGTGTCTTGCCACTCTGAATTGGAAACGGAAGTCCAGGATTTAGTTTGCTCATTTTGAAGTGAGAAGTTTAAAGTCCATTCACTTTTTGGACCCAAAACCATTTCTGAGCAGTCCTTCCAGAGCTCAGCATCTAAACTGGAGAGAAGCATAAAGCTTTCCTTGCAGTGAGTTCTTAGGATGAAGTTTTACATTGTTTATATCACCCTGAGCTTTAACATTTTAACATGCTGTTTGACACTTTGTACTTCTCTGTCTTGATGCTTGATAATTCTGGGGACTTATTGTTTGTTTTCCTGATTTATTCTCAGCTGCAGAAATGGGCAGACCACTCATTTTGTAATAGTTGATCTACGCTTTTGTGTTCCTCGTTTCCCACATCCTCCTCCCTATCCCATGAATACCTTTTCTTTACATATTTAATCAGCGTTCTCCTTTCCCTCTCTTGAAAGCATCTAAGACATCTCTTTCCTCCATCCTCCAGCCCCAAGTTCAAAAAGACCCACCATTTTTGGTTTATGCTCCATTATTCAACTGTTTCCAGTTTTGAATTAACAAAGTAACTTCAGGATAACCTTGCCACTCATGAAGGGCTGGTGTTCATTTTGATGGGTCAGTTCCAGTGCATTACTAGTTATTAAATATTTTGTAAATCCCTCTACCAGGATTGTCAGTACTTTGCATGGTGCCTACCTCATAGTACACACTCAGTACATATTTGCTGAATAAACTAAGGGCCTTCAGGATGATTGCATGGGATGGCCAGATTTTCCAGCTGGTAGGTCCTATTCTATGGAAATGGGATACAAAGACATATGAGGAACCATCCCTGGCCTTAATTGGGATCCATACGTGTATGTTGGACATCTATACCTTCCCATCCCAACATGTTGTTCAGGCCACTGTTGTGGACACCTGCTATATACCAGTGTATCCCTAGTATACTTGCTACACCCCATATCTAGTGCTTTTTGCACCATTGCCAATACTCTCTGAATCCTCTTTTGATTACTGGGAAGATAGGACTTGAAAAATGAATACAATTCTCTTTTTTCAAGCAGACAATTCTAGTTGCACATGACACAGTCCCTCAGAGGACCCCCAGCAGATGGAGCCCAGTTGCCAATAATGTTGGTCATCTTAGTATCAACGTCTTGGATTACCTTTCCCTCCTCTCATATTTCACTCTTCCCAATCACCATGTCTGTTCCTTAGGAGATCACTTCCTAAGGTAAATTTCCTGAGTGCAATGCCTGTCTCTGCTTTTTGAGAGATCCCAAGCTAAGACAACTTGTAAACAAGTGATCATAGCACAATATGATCAGTGTATTAATAATCATTAGAATCAGCTCAAGGTTACAGAAGGATGTGGGGAGATGGGGTAGCTGGGTGGGAAGTATTAAGGAGGGTGTGTGCTGTGATGACCACTGGGTGTTATACACAGTTGAACATACATCAAAAACTAATGATGTACTATATGTTGGCTAACTGAACATAATAATAAAAAAATTTAAAAAAGAATATTCATTAAAAAACAAATAAAATAATCATTAGAAGCATGAGAATTGGTTTCTTTACCGAAGAATTAAATTTGAAGTAATCTTCAAGGCTGAGGAAAAGGCAGGCAGAAAAGATGCAATAAGGAATTTTGTGCTGACATATCAGTGTGAAAGTCAAGGATAGGAGCCAACTTCCAAGGTAGCCCCAGAGATTTTCAGCCTCTTGGTATTCACACCCTCATGCAGTCTCCTCCCCTCCTCCATTCTGTACCCTGACTGACCTGTGTGACATAGGATAGGTCAGAATTGATGGTGTGTCTTTTCTGAGATTGAGGCTATAAGAGGCTTTAGCTTCCATCATGGCTCTCTCCCTTGTGGGTCACACACTTTGTGGGAATGTAACTATCATGCCATGAGGACACTCAGTCTACTTATGGAGAGGTTCCATGGTGAGAAACTGAGGACTCTGGTCAACAGTCAACAACACCCATCAATGACCACATGAGTGAACTGGAAAGCAAGGGTTCTATCCCCAGTCAGGTCTTCAGATGATTGCAGTCTGGGTCACCAGCCTGACTACAGTCTTGGGAGGAACTCAGACCCAATAAGGCTACTCCTGGACTAAGATAATGCATGTTTGGTTAAAGTTGTTATGCAGCAATAAACAACCAATACAGAAAGGAATTGTGAGAAAACATGATGCACTTTGGAATTGCAGGTGAATTTTTTTTTTAAGTTTTTTTCAACTCCAAAAATCATGATTGTATCATCATTTAAGTCAACATTATTGAGACAAAATGCATCATCTTTGGAGACAGACCACCCACATTAATAACTTGGTGATCTTGGACAATTTGCTTGACTGCTAGGCTTTAATTTTCTTGCCTATAATTTGGTATTGGAATCATATCTCTCTCAAAGAATTGTGAGAATTACATAAGACAGTCCATGTAAAGCTGTTATTATCTTTCTTGCACATGATAAACATCCAGTAAATTTCAGCTATTATTATTTTTACAAAATTGTCCCCAGCCCCAAACCTCAATTACAAAGATAGGTTACAGAATAAGGTGACAACTCCCTTTTCCTGGTTTTATTTATAGTCATTTTCAAGGGTAAATTCAACAGAAACTTTCCCCTTTTCTTTTTAATCAACTTAGTTCTAGTAGTTTAAGAATTTGAAGTGTAAAGGTATATTCAATACCTTTAATTAGTAACCACTAATACATTTCCCCAATGTGCCAACAAAAAGGTTGAAAGTAATCAGCTGATGAAAGGTTAATTAACTCAATCTTTTATAGTTCAGAACAAGCTGGGCCATGCTTCAAAAACACCTCATTTGGGGTGGAAAAGCCTTACAAGAAAAAAGAAAAGGGAAGGAAAACTCAATCCAAACTAAGCTGAGAACAGACAAACAAAAATAAACCACAAAGACAAGGAGGCTGACAGCTCAGCCTTATTCTCTTTTCTCCCAAGACCTACCCACTCCCAAAGGGGACTGGTTCAGGGAGTGCTGCTAGATCATAGTTTTAAGAAAAGGTTAATTCAGTCCCTCCTCAGCAGGGAGAGCAGTCAGGACCCAGAGGCCAGTCAACCTTCACTTAAGCCATTAGATGGCGTTTCTCTTGATGGTTTTGGCCTCTCCTTTTGCATCTTTTCCCCACTTCTCCCACTTTATCTGATCCTCCTGAGAAGTCTGTGTCTGGCAGGTATCTCTTCTCTCTGTTATTTCTACCTGATGAATTGAAATTACCAGGTTGCAGCTCGTAGGGGCATTTAGGCACACAGTTCCTCTGTCCTTCCTGACAGAAGGATTTCAAGCACCAGGGAACAGTTGGGGCAGATTTTTGTCTGGACATCAGGGAACTTTCAGAACCCAGGAAAGTTTCCCCTGGGGTGGGCTGTTACCAAGAACATCCTCAGGGCCCTTACAGCAGGCAAGGCACAGCCCAGCAAGTCACAGCACTGCCCACAGTGATGGGAGTCAGAAGAGTACAACCTCTAGGAAGGCAGACTGACATCTGCTGTTAGTATGGAATTCAGTAAATCCCACTGATAAATAAGGAATTCTATTTATAGAAAGTATGTCTCCTTTCCTACTTTTAAAGCACAATATGTCCAGACTGGGATTCTTTGTGGTAGAATTTTGCCATTATGTCAAATCAGCCTTACAAGGAATATCTTCATCGAGTTTTCCTTGTCTCAGACCATGCTCTGACTGTCTTGGGCTTCCCTGATAAGGCAAAAAGCCCACTGTGGTGCCAAGATGGTGCAGGCAAGGCACATGGTAGTCTGATAAATGTGTATCTTCAGGATGCATGCAATGGTTCTGGCTTCCAGCTTGGACAAGGTGATATTCCAGATGTTGAAGGCCACTTGAAGAAATGGTACTAACCTGGCTCCAGGACTTAGAATTTGAAGAAAAGATAAAGAAATAAAAACAAAAAGTAGAGAAGTCTCTCCCTTTTAATTTTCCTTTTCATCTTTATATATCTCAATCAAAATGTTCTTTAGAGAGAAGAGAAGAGTTCTGGAAAAGAGGGAGGAAAAACGGAAGAGAGGGTAGAGGGGGTAGTTTACAGACTGGTGGGTGCTCTGAAGGGGTTTGTGTCCTACCAAAGAGCAGAAATGCCTCTGACAGAAGACACATGGGTGCTCTCCCCACTCTATGTCCCTCTGGCAGGTGCTGTAGTGGGAAATCACCTCTCAGTGTGTGCAGAAAGGATGGCCTACTCTCAGGTCTCCTCATGGATTTGTGGGGACATGCCTGGTTTCTGTGAGGCTGTGGTGTAACTCGTTTGTTCCTTTGCCACTCTGTATCTGTGTAATCTTAGAAGTATCCTGGAGGTCATGGAAGTCTATTTTCACTGATGTCATCTGGCCCACTGACTAATGCCATGAAAAGCCTACATGTCTTCATGGCGAGCTCAGGACAGAGTATCATGCCTAAATGTTTTAGGGTAACCATCAACACCACTGGGAACTCAGCATAGTGGCTGTCTACATGCTGGAGGGAGCTGGTGTCCAGACTTGGCTATAATATGCTAGACTTCTGAGACACCAGGTCCACTCCTGCAAATGAGGGCATCAGACAGAATGAGCTCATTCTTCCCTTGCTCCTCATCAGTGTGGAGATTTATTTTACATCAACTCTTTGCAGATCTAAATTATGTGGGGATGACAAATGCGTTTTTATGTTAGACCTCAGCCTTTGGAATTAACCAACTTTCCAGGTCTTACTTTATCAAACATGGGTCATGAGCTTCAATTTTCTAACCAGCTTGTCCTGCTCAAATCATACCTAGCCAATCTTAATTTATGATTTCTATACTCTTGGGAAAAAAAGGTGAGTGGTATCTACAGAAACTTGAGATACCATCAAACATTTGCTCTCATGGACACACAGCTTTGGGCCCACCACGTAAACCTCTATAAGCAGATTGGGGAAGCGGATCATGAAGGGAGAGATATAATAGTAAATAGCTTTCATTCATATGTTGCTTTCAATGTGTTAGACCCAAGTGCCATGTGCTGTATGTATATATCACAACAACCCTATGAGGTGGGCTTTATTTTTTGCAGTCGAGGAAACCCACTGCACATGGGCAGTCAGGCTGTGTTGGATAGGGTTGCATCCTCCCATCTTACTGTCCCTGGAATTCATTTCCACTAAATCCATCATTCATTAGCCAAGAGGAGAAAGGCTTTCAAGTCATCCAGCCCTAGGTATGAGCTCTGGCTCTGGTCTATGCCATTTATGGCATATTTCTGAATCTCCCTGAACTTCAGTTCCTTTCTCTGTAGAATGAAGGCAATTCAATATACATGACAAGTTGCAGCAGGCTGCATGGAGACATGGGGGAGTCTGGCACAAGGAAACTTCCCAGCTAAGGCTGCTTTTACCTTCTATGCCTTTCATTTCCCGTGTGCCCTCTCTCTTTACTCCACCTGATGGATTTTGCTTGCTGGCTCATGCACTGTTCATTTCCTGTGCTTCTCCCAGAAGAAAAGTTACAGTTGCCTCTCCTCCCTAAGCCCTTCTTATCATTTTTTCTCTTTCCCACTCACGGATATTTTCTTTCTGGTTTCACCACTTCCTTTAGGCTGGAATGTCCCAACCTTCTCATTTTTCGCGGAGAGCCCATGGGGATGCCATCCTGGGGCTCTGAACATCCCGGCACACCCTCCTTCATATCATCGCATCTCAGCATCCAAGAGCAGCCAAGTGATGGCAGCAAAGACGAGAGTCAGAGGAGGTCACTGGATTCTAATTATAAATAAAGTAAGCCAGAGTTGTATAATTAGGTTGGAAGGAACAGAGTTACAGCTGTTGTAAGGGTCGTGACCCAAACTGATAAAAGACAGGAAACTCAGGAAAGCAGATGCCTTGTCAACCTTGCTTTTGAATGGCCTGGTTTGCGGGGCTGATACATTCTTCCCCTTCAAGGCATTTTGAGCTTCTAATTTCTGAATTTTCAGTTCTAAGGCATTTACAGAGCATTATACCTGGGAGACTGATGGACTCCTTTGAAACTTAAATAACCCAAAGGAGCCATCCAAACCTGTGGGTGGAATATGTATTCATGCATTTTTAAAAAGGCATATTATATACATCAGAGAGTTGGATGGCTCATTAGGAAGGGTTTGGTGGAGTATGTAATTCAGGATTTAATATGCTGTCCGTGGACTAAGCTTATCGGGGCTGTGCTAAAGCTGTTTTATTTTACCTTATTTTCCACAGTAACATCTGAAGCCTAAAGCATTTACACAAAATGACTGACTAATCATTTGCATAGTTTTATTTTTGAAATCTAAGCTTTTTTTCAAGGTAGATGAAAACCAGACGTACTTGAAGCCAATATGCCTTGCATGAAACTTAAATAACCTTGGTAAAATTCTCCTTTTTCTTCTTTTGATTTACAACCTAAGCTGAGAATGAGTTATTTTAACTTTTGTCTCTGGGGAATTGTCTGGGCTTGGATCCGTGCAATGTAACTTTGGGGATTCCTCATAGAAAGCAAGTTTAAGCTGGATTAAGCTTTACAAGCATTTGTTAATATCTTATTCTTAAGCATATTAATCATGGTTTATAATTTCCAGGATTTAAAAAAAGAAGAAGGTGGTGAGCCTGATTTAGAAGGAAACCCATGTGATAACCAAGCTTTGGGGAACTATATATTCAAGATATAAGAGGAGTAATCAAGTTGCGGGGAAGACAGAACTCAACCCTCTGTGCCTTTTGTGGATTCCAAGATCTCTATTTTCCCTTGCCTCTGCACATCACACCTCTTTCCTTCATTTCTTTTCTGCCAAAATTTGTAAACATAAAACATACTTCTCCCTCTGTTGCTGTCCCAATTGGCCAGAAATGTTCAGACTACTAGTGGGTCTGTATGGCTATTGAGCATCACTGAATGTTCACTTTTTTCTGGACCCCAGAGAGCTGCTTTGAGAAGCAAATTCAGTTCTGCTGTGCAGGAGAAATTTCTGTTCTTACTGTATGGAGGCTGGGTCATATTAAGGGCGCTGCTCAGAACCTGAGAGAGCCACCAGCTTTAACTCAGAGCCTCCAGACATCCTGAGGGTATTGTAGTGGTAAGACAAGATGCAGGGAAAGGTATATTTCTATTTATATATGTATGTATTAATCCATTCATTCATTCATCTACTCATTCATCCATCCATCCACACATTCATGTATTTATTTGGAAAGGTATATTTTTAAAGCAGTATTTAAGAAGCAACATAAAGGGGGGGTGCTTGGGTGACTCAGTGGGTTAAAGCCTCTGCCTTTGGCTCAGGTCATGATCCCAGAGTCCTGGGATAGAACCCCACATCGGGCTCTCTGCTCTGTGGGGAGCCTGCTTCCTCCTCTCTCTCTCTGCCTCTCTGCCTAATTGTGATCTCTGTTTGTCAAATAAATAAATAAAAATCTTTAATAAAAAAAAAGAAGCAACAGATAGGGCTTCTAAGCTATTTAATACTCTGTGGATGACTGAAGAGAAATATGCTTCATTTGCAATATGAAGGGGAATGTGTGAAAATTCCCTTCTCTAGGTACTGGGAAATGGTTTGGATTTTCTTTAATCTGATAGCATTAGCGCTAAAGTATCATGTTGTGGGTAGCAAGAAAGGGTGAAAGGAGAGGGAATAATTCATTGAAATTTTCTAGGTGCCAACCAAGCCAATTACTGTGCTAGGAATGTTACACACATCAGTTTGTCCCCCACCACCCAGCACGGTGATCGTGATTACCCTTCCTTACAAGTAAAGCAATGGACATAAAAGATGAGGAATTTGACCCATGATAACATGGTGGATTGGCAGTTGTCTTGCTTCTAGCTCTATGACCTGTTCCAACTCACAGCGTACCTCTGTCTCATTTTTGTTTCTTGTCCAATGAGTGAGTTGGACTAGGGCTCTTGTAAATCCTGGAAGGAAGGTTCTGGACTCTACTATTCCACGTACATTCTGTGCATTCTATGATCTCTTCCAAGAAGAGAATTCCAAAGATTAGTGCCTGTAAACCTGTCAGGTAGTACCAGCACATGGGGAGCCTGAAGCACCATGTGGGACCTCTATTCTTAAGAAGGAACATTGTCTTATTCAGTCTGGAGAATGTGAAGGATCAGGTTATGAGCTTTTGAAAAGTGGTGAGTTGAGGAATACTGCATGTTACTTTGCACCAAGAACATTAGTGTAAGACTTGTGGTCAGCAATAAAAGCAGCCTCTAAGTCACTTCTCAGATGTCCCTGATGTCTTTATACTATAAGATGGCTAAAGTAGCTATGCCTTGTTGCCTGTTCTCCATCTTTCCTTAGTCCTTTCTAGCCTTCTCTCTAAATTTCCTCATACCTCTGGCCTCATTTATTTTGCATAAAATTCTTCATAGACCCCAAGATTACTTTGCCACTCTTAAAACAGTAAATGGGGATGTGTGTTTGGAATGAAAGATCATGGTTAGTTACTCTGTGTGAGACATGAAAGCAACACATTTCGGTGTAACCCAATCCCAATTTCCAGATTCTTGTGTTGTGAGAAAGCATCTTTATTTAGAGCTCTGGGGTGAAACTATTTTATTACTTATTTTATTTTTCATTTTATTATTATTTTCAGAGTGTATTCAAGTACATTTTCTGCAAACAGTATGGACTATGGTTCTTTGTATGTTTGAGTTACAATCTTCAGTTCAGAAAAAAATACTGAGCTCAACTTTGAGTTTTTCTTTTATCCAACCTCTAATATATTAACAGACAATCCTGTCCCTTGTGTAACTAACCCATAACTGTCCCTGAAATTAGAAAAGTAATATATTAATAGAATAATTCATTTGTAATTTTATTAATTTCTGGGCCAGGCTCTTCCATGTTTTATAATATGCGGGAATGCTAAGAACTTTTCAGAAGTGTTTCCCAATAAATAAATAAATAAAAAATTAAAAAAAGCTATGACCACAGTTGTAAAGCACAAATTGAGGGTTTATTCTGAGCTAGTTACCATGTGGCACCCAGAATGCCGAGCTAAGTAAAGCATTGTTTATCCCCTCAAGGGATTTACATGCTTGTAGACAAATGCACAATTTGCTGCTATGAAAAGCATCCTTGTGTAGTGTGGTGGGGTTCAGAGTTAAGGGGACTGCTGGTGTTAAGGTGTGTGGAGATGAGATCATTAGCTGCTTTCTACCTCAAAGAGTGGCTGCCTATAGAGACGTTATCCTGTGTGGAGACTTGGTGGTATGTAAGTGGCATCAATTTTCCCTCGTTATTATTCCTGTGGAGAAATAGTCTGTACTCCTATCAAAGGCCAAGTTCTGCCCTCAAAGTTCAGCATCCAATCTCCTCATGCCTGGAAAAGGATTAAAAATATCTATCATATTTATTGAGGTAAAACTGACATTTTGTTCCTGTGTTATTTGGTTTCTCAGTAACAGTGGGTGAAGTTAGCATTCTTGCTGGGACAGTCTCCTTGTCGCCTTGGCTACAATGACATTATCCCCCTCCTGGATGACCTTTCCTCTCAGGCTGCCTTTCCACACTTCCCACTAGAGAGACCATTTCTTCCACTCTATCCAATTTTGGAGTTCACAAAGACTAAGTATGGGCTACCATATTTTCTCTCCCTTTTCTTTCTTTCCTTAGCCTTTTTCATAATTTTAAATACCATCTCACAATGATAGTGCCCAACTTTATCTTTAACCCAGATCTTTCCTCTGAGCTTTAGTCTTACTTATTCAACTACCTATGTGCTACTTCCATTTGGATATCTCACAGACATCTGAGACATAATTGTCTGAATGGAATGATTGGTTTCCAACCTCCCTTCACCCCTGCTGTTGCTGTTCTGGATATTGGTGTTAACAACCAGCCACCAGTAGCTCAAGCCAGAAGTCCAGTAGTTCACCCCTCCCGCTCCACGCAGAATCATCTGTGATCCTGGTGGGTCTGTTCAATAAAGGTCTTGTGTCTGACCATCTCTCACTATCTCCCTTAGCACACCTTTGGCTGTGACTGTCATGATCCTCACCTGGACTAACACAACAGCCCTCCCTGCTCACACTCCTGCAGTGATCTTAACGTGCAAATCTTATGTTCCCATTTCCACTTTACATAAGTTTCCTCAGTGGTGTTCATTTTCTTGTATCTACCCCTCCATAACAGGCAAAAACAAAAACAAAAACAAAAACAACAACAAAAGACCTCTTTTTTACCCCATGCATTAACACAACTATTCATTCCTCTTTATTGTTTGAGAGTCTACTTTTTTATTCTTGCTTCTTAACTTGTGAGGGTTTTCCAAAAGGAAGACAAGTTTCCTCTTTGAGAGAAATTTGAGTAACTTTTCCAAAGTAATACAGTGTTAATATAATCAGAAATGGGGAGGAAATGAAAAGGTCTGTTGACCACTCACCAATTTTCCATGAGTCAATCTGCTAATAAGAGAAACATTTATTTTCACCACAATAACGATGTCAATGCCACTGATTCAAGTGGAAAATATTTCAAGGGTGGCAGATTCTATAATACAAGAGTGAGAATTTACCATTTTTATCTAGATTCTACCCACAACTGGCCTTTAAATTTCACTGCTACTGGGAGAGGGTGGGCTTGAGCTTGGCTCCCATATAGCAAGTAATTGATATTCTTCCTCACACTGGGCTGGATAATTTAAAAATTAATATACTGTGCAGACAGAAGTGCCTAAAGGTTACAGAGACTGACTGTTGAGCTACAAGCATTTGAGTCTGCCAAGCTGAATAAGAAGTAGATAAAGCTAAATTACAGACCTATTAAAAATAAATTAGTGGTGTTGAAAAAGCAAATTAAGATGCAGATAATCAATCTAATTTCAGGGCCTCTGGTGAGTGTTAATGCTTAATCCTTCTCATGTTGGATGAAGCCATCTATTAATTAAAAATATTTATATAAAAATGAAAAATGACACTACATAAGGTCTGTATTTCAAGAGGGACCAACTTCAATTGATGTGACCCTCAGAAGATGGCCTTGATTTTATAGTGAAAGGAAAAATCTGCCTTCAGCTGTCTAAACTAGAGCCCATTTTCCTAAAATACCTTTGCCAGCTGGAGAGAGAATTTGCCTTGCTTTCTGCCACTACCATTTTTGTCCACTTTCTCTTCCAGCTTCTTCTGGGCAGTTCTAAATCACCCATTCTTCTTCCTTGTGCTCCATCGTTACTCTTTATGGAGGGGTTGTAGCGGAACATCAAAGCAGAGGAAAAAGTTGAATTCATAACTGATTTTGGAGAGGAAAGAGGTCAGATAGGCAGAGAGACCATAAGCGAGAAAGGAAGATACTTTCAGAGAGATGGGGGCATAGCGGAATGCCAAGTCTTCCAGCAAACCTACAGGAAAGAATTAAGGAGGATTTGAAGTCTTGTGAGTGTTAGCAGCTATGAAACTCATGGATCAACTGAAAGAATGAATCCTAATGCAATTTACAATCTGATATTATCTTGCTTTCCTTCTACTCAGTATACCAAATTTTACCACACAGGTGCTGGAAGCGCAGAACCAAATGACAGTTAACCTTTCATATCTATTCCTCTCACCCAACCTCTGACGTGGAGTCAGAGAATAACTTAGCAGGGAGGCCACACAGAGCTATGTCTGACATACTGGTACTTCTGGAGTTAAAGCTCACGTTTTTTCAGCACGGGAATAAATAGAGCAAAGGAGGCCAATACTGCTGCTGTATCTCACTGTCCTACTTTGTAGCAAAAAAGGGATTGAGTCAGAGGCTGGAATCAAAGAAAAACTTCCCAGTCTGCTAAAGGCTTGCTCCTGCAACTCTAGTACCTGTTAATAATGGTAGGAAGAATGGTAGAAGGCAACATGCAGATTTTTGGTCTTTTTAAACTCTCTTTTTAGTTGAAAATGTCATACAACACACAGGAAAAAGAAAAAAAAAACTTGTAGAAAGGGGGTAAGTATAGAATGAAAAGCCAGTCTACCCATATCAGGCCAGGTTTGATTTTCACAGAGAGAAAAGTGCTTTCCACTGGAAAGAACAGAAAAAAAAAAAAGAAGAGAAGAGAAGAGAAAAGAAAAGAAAAGAAAAAGGAGGAAGAAAGGAGGGAAGGAAGGAAGGAAGGAAAAAGGAGGGAAGGAAGGAAGGAAAAAAAAAGCGGGAAGGGAGGAAGGAAGTGATTTGAAGCTCTGACAAAACAGAGCTCTGGCCTGGATGAACCTATCTCTGGCCCAAACCATGCTCATTGTTAGCCCCTCACGTGGCAGTATTATTAGGAGTGGTCACCCATGTGTCTCTGTCAGTTGTCTCTGGGGAAGTGCTGTGCCTGCCTCTACCAGGACCCCTGCATCTTGATTCTGACCCAGTGATTGCAGGCCATGGGTTTTTGTACCCAGTGAGTTTGACACCTGAGAATGTTTAGTTTTGTACTTTATTTTGTACAGTCTGTACAACAACAATGACAACAACCGCAACAGCAATGAACAACTCAGTAATTATTTTCTTCCCCACAGCACTTAATTTTACGTGGAGGAAGTGGTGCATTCCCAGGAAGGTACCAGCCATTGTATCCAATCTAAAGATCTCTGGCTGCTCTGCTCACTCTGATTTCACGACATTTTTCTTTGTGGTGTGCCAATGCAGATGAACAGTGCAGTAACAGTGCAGATGAGCTGCATTGCTAATAAACTACAGTATGATTTTTATGTTTATTTTTATCCTTTTCTCGATATGTGTGCATAAAAGTAATGCCACTGCTTTGTGGCGACTTGGAGATGAAGGTGTCTGCCAGGAGATTGACAGGTCACTCAGGAGCCTAAAACTTTTCTTCTTCTGCAATTTCCCCGAGGGCCTCTACAACTTTAGAGCATACGGGAAAGTTTCTATCAATGTGTGCAGGGAACATTCACCTTGAATTGCTATTTAAAATTTAGATGGCCCTGGTCTCCATTTTCAGCATCGCTGGGTAGATTTCATCACTGCTAGAAGGGGGATTTATGTCAGATGGCATCCTGTCCTTATGTCAGGCTCTTTGCTGCTATGATTTGACCATGTCATGCATTTCTGTATTTTTGCCACTTGGGCCATGTGAACACTTTAGTCATTAGAGTCTGATGTTTCTTAAGGAAAATTAAGATCTGAAAGAGGCAGTGAGTTTTCTTTGTTCCTCCAGATCCATACCCTGTCTTTCTCTTTGCTCCAGGAAGCTGAATTTGACAGATTATTTCCCCTGGATACCCTTGCTCTCTGGTTTCCTGTTGCATCCACTGGAGAGAGGCATTGACAGCAGAACTTGGGTAGAAGAAATGGGGTCACAACTTCAGGTGGACGGGGTGGTCTCTTTCCCCAGCAATAGCTTCCCCCAGCCTTCTGGTCCTGCTCCTTCATAGATGCTGCTCCTTTATGCTCTATTGGCTTCCTGCTCCTGCTCACACTTGGGTGCTTTGCCAACCACAGCTGGCTTTCAGGGAAAACCTGCCTCCACCTCTGTAAGTAGTCCTTTTATCAAATATTCTCTGTTACTAGTTTGAATATTTATCTGTGTTCTGCCAGGACCCCAAGTGATGGAGTGGTCCTACCTATTAGGAAGTTGGCTGAGTTGTGGCTCCTAAGTGGTAGTGGGCTCCAGAACAGGATGAAGGCTTATAAAACAGCAGGAAGTTCTGGCTTCTGGACTCTGATGAGTCCTGAGCTCAGGACTTCTGAAGTTCTCATGTCTGGATTTATGTTTTCATTGTTGTTGTTGTTTTTTAAATCATCCATTGGTGAGTCTCACTGGGATTGAAGCAGTAAGAAAATATTTAAGGGAAGGTGGCAGTGTAGTTAGTCTTGATTTTGAGTTTAGAGAAATGTGGATTCAAATCCTAGTTTTGATAGTTATTATAGATGCTTGCCCTTTCTGCAGCTGTTTCTTCACAGATGGAAGGGTATAATCCTACCCCACTCATACAGGGACCTCTTGAAGAGTGGAGATGATGGTTGTAAAAGAGCACAGCATCAGAAATATCTCTTTCAAGATGCATTTCCTGGGCCATAACCCTGTCTATGTATGCACACAAACACATATCCACATCCACACACGCTCACACAGACCAACACAAGCACACAAATGCACACAAATGAGCACACACACTTAGAATTTTTTTTTCTCCCAAATCTATCTCGGCTTTAACTTCAACAGGAGAATTCTTGTATCCATAAATGCAGCCTGGTGGAGTAGGTGCTATCACTGTAGTGCTTTTGCAACATGTCAATCAGATCAGGCTGAACGACACCTCCAAATTCCTTCTCTGGTAGGGTTCCAGTGAGGATATGCCACAAGAGAGACTTTGGGGGAGGAAGTTGACTGCAAGTGAGTTGGCAGCCATATTGTGGGTCACACCCACCATCTCTCATCTGCTAACTTGCCTCATCCATGCAGGCCTATGACTGCGCCACCATCCAGTCACTCTCCTGTGGCTCCTCTGATTCAGGGACTTGGTGTGTATGTTTAGCGGCATCGCAAAAGGCTTCTGCAGGACACCAGGATTCTAAGGTCAGAGGCACAAGAAGTGCCATACATTTCAGCCCATTTTCAGGCCTCAGATCTTACCTGTGGGTTCCATTTTGTCCTCCTCCACCTTATAAATATTTTCCCTTCCCAGCTGCCTGATGTCCTGTGGACTTCAATCTCTGGCATCAGACTCAGACCTGTAACTAACACACACACAACCACCCCAGGAGCTAAGAACAAGGCTTCAGGTTCACTTGAACTCTCTTGCCTGAAGCAAGGAATGGCCTCTTGACTTCTAGTACTTCTAGAGGTAAAGGTAGAGGCACCCAGACCTGCCTGAAGTTCAGCTAGTAACTGGTGTCCTTGCTCACTTCCTGTTTTCTGGTGGTGGTGGTGGGAAGAGGCATTGACAGTGTGGCTAAGTGGTTAGAGGCCACTCTGAGAAGTTGCATCCCCCACGTCTATAAACATCCAGCATTGGCATCTGACCAGGATGGACACTGGCTGCATCCATGCACTCCCAGCAACTGCAGCTCACCAGCCTCTGCCTCCCTTACCTAGACACCCTCCAGGACCAATGCTGGGACAGGAAGGAAGCACAGCAAGGCATTAGAGGTAGTGTTTAGAGGTTCTCAGGGATGAGCAAACAGTGGGAACCTGGCCTTCTGTTGAGTTACAGATATCCCCGATTATGCAGTAAGAAACATCCTCCTATCTAAGGAGGGTGCCATAATATGTGGAGACATTCAGCCTTTTTTCCTTCTTTCATTGGATTCCCCCCTTCCCTCCAGTCTTGCAAGTGATTGTTGCCTCAGAGGAGGGATGAAAAAGGCAAGGTCAAAAAATCAGAAATAGCCTCCAGCTCTCCCAGGCTTTGTGTTTTAAAAATCTCTGCAAGTAGGGGAAATGAAAGATTTGCAGCTAAGAAAAAGAAAAGACTAATGTCTTGTTCTTACCTTTAGACTAGAAAAGTGTTTTCCTTGGTCTAGTGGTGAGAGAGGGGAAAATAGGGACGGTGTCTGCAAGAGCCTTCCAAGAATGCTTTTGGAAGGCGACAAAGCCCTGGAGAGAAAGTGGAGAAGTGGTACATTTAGGAGACAGGCTCCATGTAGCCTTGTAGGAAGGTTCCTAGATCCCTGTTGTCACTCAGACAGTTGAGGTCAATTGGCTCCCTGACCAAGGGCAAGACCTTCTCTGCAATGGCCTGAGTGCAAGGATACCACCCCTTCCTACTCCTCACCACTCAACAACTCCACACAGTTGTATTCTGCCAATATTTTGGGATAATGAGAACATGATAAGATCGTATATTGGAGACACAATGTACCAGTCACAGTTCTAATCACATCTCACATATTAACTCATTCAGTCATCATGAAAAGCCTGCAAAGTGGCATTTTACAACCCATTTTACAGATGAGGAAACTGAGACCATACAGCCAGTGCTCAATATGTGGTGTCAAAGACAGTGATTACTTCTCATTCATATACCTGAGTTTGCAGGCATACATTCAAACCAACTATGTTTCGAATTAGTATATTTTATCTTGGCAATTAAAAAACAAAAAAATCAGTCACTTTTCCTGGAGGTAGAAACAAGAGATGTATATACCAAGATCTGCTTATAAATCTTTGGCAGCCTAGCAGGGGTCAGAAGTGAAGGCTTAATGATTCTCAGTCCTATCTATGACCTAAGTGATATCGTGCTGTCAGCTAAGTGTCTGGAACATTATAAGCCCCCAATAAATTTCAATTGCTTTAATGATTATGATGATGATTATGGTTATTATCACCCCAGAGAAGGCTGCCACAGCCAATTTGCCAGCACAGAGAGGCTGCCTACTGGATCCACATTTCCCTTTACAGAACTGGATTCATCTGAGGTCATCACAGCGGTTACTCCAACCTTGCCCAGAGTGCCCAGTCTTTAATTTGCTTCTCCTTCCAGTTGAGGATGAATACAGTCTAATCTCTAAGATGAAGAATTTGGTGTGCTAACGCTTTCAAAAATATTTGCACTTAAAAAAAGAGGTAGTGCTTAACAGAAATGAAGGCATTTTTAATGATATGATCACAGGCGTCCGTGGAGTACTTAATGGTGGAATAGTGGATTCAATAGCTGTCATTTAGTGGGGTGACCATGATCTCGCACGTCTTCTCTGTGACCAAGTGCATGCTCCACACTTCCTCTTTTGTATCTGCCTTATTGATAAGGCCCAGGAGCTGAAAGGTGGCTTCACAAGGGGACAATGATGAAGACAAAAAAAAAAAAAAATCACTTGGATGATATTCTCTTTAAAACATTAAAGCTTCAGGAAACCTGGCAGGAAGTGCTCTGTTTCCACAGAGGAAACAGAAGCTGGCCTGTTGAGTTTTGGAGGGTAGGAATTGCCAGAAGGAGTTTCCAAGAACAGCTATACAAGAAAATACTGTGTGTGTCATGGAAGGGAAGCTCACTCAAGATGCTTGTATGGCTAGAGAAGGGTAGTTTTGGGAAGTGAATGAAGTGAATGAATGAGTCAGTCTCAGGGTTGTTAAATTTCCAGTGGACAACTGACTGTTTGGTAAGGGCCAGTTGATTTATTTGATCAAAATGAGACCAGATAGTGTTAAATCATTTCCAGGGCATCCATTGAAATACCTTAATCACATATAATGGTCAATAAAGATTTATGGGGTCAGTGAATATAATGCATGAGGTTCAGGTAATAGAAAGATCAACAAACAGCGACTCAAGAGGTCCCAGTTTCCATTCATAACATTGTCTCAGAACAGCTGTGTGATTATTGCTGTTTCTCTGTCTTTCAAACCTCATATGCTTCCTCTGGGAAATGAAGGGTCAAACCTAGACAATATTTAGGGTCCTTTCCAGCTAGATAGTGACTTAGGAGTGCATTCTGTACTTGGAAACATTTGAATGAAAGTTGAAGTTACTCTTTGGAATACCATGCTTCTTCTTTGGGTATATCTTCTCTTTGATCAGTGGCTACCTGGGGACAGTCTATTTCTGTGTCCTGCCCCAAGTCTCCTGAAACAATCAAGCACATCTGACACTATTCACTGCTGAGCCTCAGATGAAACTCTGTATGCTTCTAATTTTGCTTCTGCTATAGGTTTATGGGTGACAGATGATAAAAAGCTAATTCCCTTAAATTCTTTCATGTACCATATGTCTGTGTGGATTCAAACAACAGTTAGAAACAATTTTTTTTGAAATAACATGGATTTTGGTGGTAAGTCTCAGATTCTTTGTTTTAGAGGAACTGTCCATAGATACTAAGATTTTTGAAATTTTGACATTTGTGTTTAGACATTTTAATTTTCCATTTTAGTTCTTTGAACTTTCTTTCTTTAAATTCCTTTTGAGATAAAATGCTTTCTAACTAGATCTTACATCTCCATCACCTGTAACCAAATACTCCAATGATACGAACATTTCCTGCTAATATACTCTTTCCTACTTATTAATAGAATAATACTTAGTTTTAAATCCAATTTCATGTTAAACTTAGAAAAAAAACAATTTTCACTTATTTCTCCTCCAGAAAGAAAATGTTCAAATGTCAGCTATTTTTGGACTTTTCCTATTTGGCTTGTGACAGTTATATGAGAAATTTGACAATTGTGGTTTTTAACAGCTCACCTCAGAGGCAATAAATAAAATGAGTTGACAAGGAATTCATCACCTTAATGTGTATCTGTGGGGTAATGGGAGACATCAAGAATGGGATGCCAAAGCATCCCCAGTGTTTGATGAGATGTGTGTCTGGGTGTCCATGGCAAAGAGATAAAGCTGTCAGTAAGTTCCTCTTAATGTTGTTGGCCATGCCACCCACCTGTACAAACCAGCCACCCCTTACAGAAAATCAATAATTGGTCCTCAGAAGTTATGCAAATTAGCATAGCTCCACAAACCAGGGCCAGGGGTTATTTCAGATTGACTTAGATAACTATGAGAGAAGAGAGAACAAGGGCTATGGAAAGCCAAGGAAGATGACTCATGGTTCATTTGAGATTTTCTTTAAATTATTGATACTTTTGAGATGTAATAATAATCGAGCTTTTTTGGACTTCTTTCATGTTTGAAAGCCCTTTGAAATTCATTGCCTTGTTTGACATTCACCGTATTCCAGGGAAGAAGTGTGAAGTGAGATGTATGGTGTCCTAAAGAGATAAAGGTAGAGCTTATCCACACTTCCCTATTCTACATCAGTTGCTTTGTCAACTCTAAATGGACACACTGATCTTAGAGGTGGTGACAGTTTGCTATGTGCAATGATAATGCCTGTGTTGACCATCCTAGAGACTATGGAGAGACTGAAAATGAAGTGGCTGATGGGAAACTGCCAAGGGAATTTGAAAAGTGCCATAAAAAATATGAGACTTGTTTAGGATGTTTAGAGTCTTACTATAGCGTTGTCTTACATAAGTATCAGTGATAGGTGGTCCATTAACCCCATCTTCCCTACACAACCTGTTCATCTCTCTGTGTTCTCTTCTCAGGAAATGGCACAGGCTGACCTGGGAGTCGTCTTAGAATCTTTTGTCTTTCATACGTAATCAATCATTTGTCAAGACCTATTGTCAAAACACCCCCTTAATATCCTCAATTTCTGTCTCTCTTTTAGCCTAGATTTTTCCAGTACCTCCCTTTTTGTATTCTTATAGCTACTCCATTGTAGCTACAGTCTTGGTTCTAAATGGAAATCTAATCATACTCGTCCCTATTTAAAACCAGCTCTTCATTGCTCAAAGAACAAAGTCCAAATTCCTTAATGAGAGTTACAAAACTATTATCTGGATTCTCACAACATTCCCATCTCTTCCCTGTCCTTCCCCACAACCCCAAAACACTGTTTCCACTCTAAGACATCATTATGGTTCCTGGAAGGCACTACGATCTCTTTCATCTGAGGCTTTTTGTTCTGGAACATTCTCACTGTTATTGACCAAGCTCACTCTTTTCCAACTTCCAGAGTTCACTGTAGACCTTCCAGGAAATTTTTCCCTCAGTGGGTTCTATCAGAGTACTGAATTGTGCCCCTTGCCCTTTTTACTTTCTTCATTAAATATAACACTCATGCAGAAGAATACATCATTCATAATATACAGTTTACTCATCCTGAAGTGAATATACCCATGAAACCACCACCCAGACCAAAAAATTTAAATAACTCCCAACTCAGAAGCCCTTTTAATGCTTCATTTTAATCAATATACTTCCTTTTTCCCAAAGGTAATTTTCATTTGAGTTTTACTATCATAGTTTTCGCCTGTTCTAGAAATTCATACAAGTGGAACCATGTAGTACATGTAATTTATGTCTGATTTCTTTTACTAAGTATGCCTGTGATTTTTTTTTGTGTTGTTGAGTGTAGCTGTAATTTTATTTTCATTATTGTATAATATACCATTGAATGAATAGACCCATTATTTCTATGTCCATTTTATTATCAGTAAGCATTTGTATTGTTTGCAGTTTTTGGTTATTTTAACATTTTTTTTTCTTTCTTTTGGTGGAAATAAACACTCATTTCTCTTGGGCAAATGTCTAAGAGTTATGGAGTGGGTACCTGTTTGACTTTAATAGAAACTGTTAAATATTTTCCAAAATGATCTTACCAATTTTTTCTCTCCAGCGGTGCATGTACATTCCAATTTTTCCCCATTATGCGAATTGCAGTAGTTAGCAAAAATGGACATTGCTATAATGGTCTCATCGTGGTTACAATTTTCTTCTGTTACTTCACATGTATTTGTTGGTTATGTAGGTGAATGTCAGTTGAAGTCTCTTGTTCATCTCTCTATTAGGGTGTCTTTCTTCTTTTTATTTATTTAAAGTAGTGACTTATTAAGTAATTGTGATGAAAATATCTTTTCCCATTATGTAGCTTACCTTCTTATATTTTAATTGTGTCTTTTGAGGAGCCAAAGTTCTTATTTTGAGTGTTATCCAATTTATTACTTGTTTCCTCCATGGTCTTTTTTTTTTTTTCCTCTGTTTAGGAAAACTTTTCTTCCCCTGAGATAGAGAAGATAGTTGTGGATGTTTTCCTATAGAAATTTTCTTGCTTTTCCTTTCATATTTATATCACAAATCTACCTGGAATTGTTTTTCATGTATGATATCACACTATATTTTAATTATCTATTTAGTTGTCTGTCTCCCCAGCTAGACTGTGAAGGGCTAGGAGGAAGACTGTGAATTGTGTCTTCCTAATCCCCGTTGGGGGAACCATCTATGTGATTGTGTAGTTCCTGCCACTCTCAAGCAGTTGAAATATTTCTTACTTTTAGTTTATTTCCCTCTCTAGATTCTAAAATTTTCTTTAGATTTAACTAAAATCACATCCTCATGTGTTATTTGAGAAAATATGTGCACTGTTCTTTTGCGGTCATTATGTTATTTTACTTCTGGGATGTTTCCTCTGTTGTACGTGGTACACTTTCATGCTTATGGCTGTCAACATCACTTTCAAGTCTGTGTAAAGAAATTTGGACAAGAAAGGAAACTGTGTGGCATTAACTTAATTTATTATTTTCTAGAAGTTACTAATTGAACCTTTCCTCCTTTTAATTTTAATTTTTTAAAAATTAGGTACGACATTCATATTGTTCAAATATCAAATATGTGCTTTGAGAAAGCTCTCTTCCACCTCTGTCCACATCTATCCACTATCTCTTGGTTCATCATCTTTATCAATTTCTTGTGTGTACTTCCATGATTTATTTATAAACAGGGAAGCTACCTATCAGACAAGGGCACATGGCCAGAGATAGAAAGAACACATAACAGGCCATTTGGAAGAACATTTATGGGGAAAGAAAATCATGGAAACATAAATAGTTAGCAGATATGTGGTCCCACATTGCTTATCACTCCGTGAAGTGGCAGATAGGGATATAGATATAGAAAGGGATACAGATTCCTGATTCTCATAATTGAGGAACAGGAATCCAGCCCTTGGCTGGTGGGCTGCATGATTCCCTTCCCCTGGCATGAACAGAGGGCTGGGCTGAAGTCCAAATCTTGTGACTGCACCTATGTGACAAGAGTTCAGTGGCCTTAAGACCAAATGCATAGCAGAGTCCTCTCCACAGTCAATTGCCTTAGGTTAACAGTTTCTGTGGTGCCCTAGAGGAGTTCATCACCATTTCTAAGAAGTCAGCCTATAGGGAATCAAGAAAGTTAAACTTGACTTCTCAGCTCACTCCTTATTCCAAGGATTAGATGCTATGTGTCATTACCCACTCATCAGGAACGTATTCCATTTTAACCTCTAAATTCATGAGGCTAGTCTCTGGTATTGTTATAGGAGACACTGGATTGGTTAGGACAGGAATAAGAAAAAGAAAGCCACGAATATTCCTTTAAGCTCTCCCATAGTGCAGTCTCAGGGAGCCCAGCCCTAGTGCAGACGCTAGGTTCCATGTTGCTGAGAAAACTCTAGATAACCAGTCTTCCTGTCCCATATGTGGGATACGGAATGTTCTGACTCCCCGCTGGTGTTGATGCATATACAGGTGGTGTGTTAGTCTATGATAAGATGTTCCCTTGCTGGTCAACACATAATAGTGATTCTGTTCCAAGTCACCCTAGAGCTTAGGTTAATCTGCTGGGTCTTTGTGGCATGGGGAATCTTTCTTATTACTTAGCCTAGGTGTTTGAAAAATTCTGTATTTTTGTCATCAGCACAGTTATCCCCCACCCAGGATTTAGACTATGATCAGGATTATACTATGCTCTGTCTCCTCCTGTATACATGGCTCAGATTGCTCTTCAAGAAAGAACCTGTGGCAAGGAATGCAGAAAGCTGCCTGTGCCCAGCTGTAGGACTTTCAAGATCTCCTGCAGCATCTCAGCTGAGCCTACACTGCTCTTGGTCTTCTCCAAGGCAATGCCTGACCATCATGAGGGAACTAGGGCCTAGAATTTTCTGCTCATTATTGGACTACTCAGTGGCCATTCTTTGCACTGGAGCTTACCATTGGGTAGATGAGACTTTTTCAGAACACATCACAGCCTCTGCCACTACCTGCATAAACTTTCTTTCCCCTCTCCACTTACTGGTTTCGTATCTGCATCATGGTCTGAAGGCTTTTCCTCATTCCTTTAGATGTCATAGATTTTTGTTTGTTTGTTTGTTTAAAGATTTTATTTATTTATTTGACAAAGAGAGATCACAAGTACGCAGAGAGGCAGGCAGAGAGAGAGGAGGAAGCAGGCTCCCTGCTGAGCAGAGAGCCCGATGTGGGGTTCGATTGCAGGACCCGGAGATCATGACCTGAGCCGGAGGCAGTGGCCTAACCCACTGAGCCACCCAGGCGCCCCTAGATGTCATAGGTTTTACTCTCAATAAATCTCTTGTACTTTTAACTCTGTCTTGGTGTCTGTTTCCTAGAGGTCCTGAGTTGACAAACATACTCTGGGAAGATTGTTTCTTCACACTTGGGCTGGAAGGTCTTGGAAGAGGTCCAGGAAAACCTGTAATGGCTACATAACCACCCTAACTTGGGTTCAGATTATGTTAAACTGTGGTAGTAGGGGGAAGTCTGTTGACCCATATAGAAACACTAGCCTAGCGGGAGTGATATCACCCATGGAAAATAATATATGTAGTCATTTGAGTCAAGCAGTCTGTAGTCTTTCTTTCATTTGGTGGATATAAGTAGTATAGGGAGTCGGCTAAAGTTGGCATCTGTGGCTGCATTTCATAGATCAAAAATATTTCATCAAGCACTGAAGAATTCATCTCAATCCTCTTCTACTGACTAGGGAGACCATATCATCCTAGAATAAGCAAAGATTCCACTGGCCTAGTATTGTTGACCATAGGATCTAGCATTGAAATTATATAATTAGCTTCATTGCAAAGTACTGGCTGATGTAATTCAACAAAATATGTCAGGATACTGAGGATATCAGAGGCACTATTTTAGAACACATGGTACTGACTACCAACTTTTTCCAAGACCGAGCACAGTGTGGTAGATGCAACAGCATGACATATTTGAGGTCTCTAACTGTTAGAAATGTAATCAAGAATGCAAGGTGGCCTGGATGACAATTTTAGTGGAGGGGTCCAGGTGGAAGACAAATGGTAGGCACTAGTCTTCTTACCTATCATCAGCACCGCTACAACAATCTGAGGTTATAGTCATTCCTCTCCTACCAGGCAATGAAGCTGCTTCTTCTGGGTAAGTGAGACCTTATGTCTCACACCAACTGATAAGACAAACATATTCTTATTTTTAGATGACATACTAAATATTGGTTTGCATGTAACTTTTTTCATTTAACAATGTGTCCATATAATTTAGATAAATGAACAGTCCTTGTGTTTTCTTCATCCCTGTGGCAATTTCTCTGATCAAAATACTTGACAAGCATGAAAAGGATCTATAAGGATGGCTGCCTTTGTCCCTTTCAAGTCTTAATTTTCAGTTTCCATTTGAAAAATTGATATTGGATAGGCAATAAATTATCAGTCTTTTCAAGTGTGAGGGAACTGTTTTTAACATCAGAAAGGCTTACAGACATCTACCTAATTAAAGTTGATCTTTTAGAACTGATTGATTGATGGAACACCCAATGACCAAGAGCTATGAATTCATGTGAGTTCAGTTATATTTCCAATAAGTTTTTAATGAATCATAATAGCATATATATATAATATAATATATATATAATATATATACATCCATGTGTGTATTGGTATGTATGCATATGAAAAAATGTTAGCATATATAAGGGCAAGATGTAATATTTATTCAGAAGGTAATATTTGGTAACCATATGGAATATTAAGGGCTCTTATAGCTATAGAAGCAACAGAGGTATCATTTTAACAGCTGGCATCAGACTTCTTTTTTCTCAGAAGGAAGAATCTTTGTTTGGGAAAATGCCCTTAAGAGCTTTGGGGGATGAAAGAAGGGACCCTGAAGCATGAAACCAGAAAGATCAAAGGCAAGAAAAGAGAAGACTAAATTGCTCTGTGTCAGATGGAGAGCAGAGTTTGTTTCTATACTGGTGAGCACTAAACGAAGAGGATACATAAAATAAAGCAGAAACTGGGAGGCTGCTGTAGGGCTAAGAAAACTTAGAGAGAAGTGGGTCCATAGAAAACCCCTCTTGGGTCATGACTGAGGCCTTTAAAGAGGAATGTTTAATTTTTACTTCAGAGTTTTTCTTCACAATGTCTTTGTAAAATCCTTTTCCTTTTACTGTCCAGAAATCTTCGGTAAGGTTTAAGATGAGTGGCCCTAGATGGCATGTATAGGATGGCAATATGATTAATAAACCAAGAAAGCAGGCAGCCAAAACTAGAGGTACCCTAGAACATGAAGTTTTGAATGTTCTGAGAAGTTTCAGGGAGAGTTCTGGAATCTCTAGAGTATGTGTGGGTAGTGGTTGATGGTAGGGTAGTTGGGCATTTAGGAAAAGCTTTGTTAAACCTCAAAAAACTTTTAAGTCCATGGGTATTATAGAGGGCACAGCTTGCATGGAGCACTGGGTGTGGTGAAAAAATAATGAATACTGTTTTTATGAAAATAAATAAATTGGAAAAAAGAAAAAAAAACTTTTAAGTCCTCATTTAAAATTTAGGTTTTGTTTATTCAATTACTCACAAAATATTTGAAGACCTACAATGACCTACAATGAAGTTCTACTCCTTTATATCTTGGAGCTTGAGGGATGAGGAAACCATAGTTCCTGTTTGTGTAGAACTTACATTCTAGTGAGAAAGAAAGTTAATAAAAAAGCAAAAATTGGATGCAATATGACGTCAGTTATTAAGAGGTGCTATATGAAACAAAGCAAGGAAAATGAATAAAGTCTTAGGAGATACTTTTTCACATAGGGTGGTTAGGAAAGGGTTCTCAGAAAAAATAGCATTTGGAGCAGAGCCTGAAAACAGATCTGGGGAAAAGCATTTTAGGTGAGTGGCCAGTGAAACAACAATAACAGAGCTTTCTATAAATCACCTAAAAAAAGTTAAATTGGCACTATTTCCACTTGAGATTAAGCTTCTTTTTGTTTTTCAGACAGAAAGAGCACATGAGAGCAAGCAGGAGTGTGAGGAGGGGCAGAGGGAGAAAGAGAGAGAGTATCCTAAACAGGGTCCATGCTCAGTGAGGAGTCAGACTTGGGGAACGATCTTATGGCCCGAGATCATGACCTAAGTCTAAATCAAGAGTCTAACACTTAACTTACTGAGCCACCCAGGTGTCCCTGATGATTATGCTTTGATAAGGATGGTTGTGGGTATAGTTTACAGGAACAAAAGTGTGTATGATCATAACAATACATAAAATATGCAGAAGATTTAACTACTATTCTTAGTGGTTGGAGACTTGGTGAGTATTTCTGTTGTGAATAATAAAGTGGCCTCAATTAAAATATTCCTTAGATATTAGTCAATTTTCTATGAAGTCCTTGTTTAATCACAAATTTTATATAAAATAAATACCTAATAAAGCAGAGTGAAAATGACTGCAATAATCAGGTATCCTTATTGGTGGTGTAACAGTATATGTTATTTACTCGATGCTCATTTTAAGGTGAAATTTTCAGTTCATATATCAGGGGTTTTTTTTAGAGAGAGAGAGAGAGAGATAGAGCATGTGAGTTGGGGGGGGTAGGGGAGGCAAGGGGAGAGGAAGAGAGAGAGAATCTTAAGCAGACTCCATGCCCAGTGTGGAGCCCAATGTTCAAATATACAACTCTGAGATCTTGATCTGAGCTGAAATCAGGCACTTAACTGACTGAGGTACCCGGGAGTCACTCAAATCTCAGTTTTAACATAAGATATGCCTTCTGAACAAATTTTTAAGTATAAACAGTATTGTTAACAATAGGCAGTGTGTTACACAGCAGATCTCTAGAACTTACTCATCTTGCCTAACTGAAACTTTTTATCCTTTGAAAAATACCTCTTTCCTTCTCTTTGAAGCCTTTGGTAACCACCATTCTACTTTCTGGTCTAGGAATTTGACATTTTACATTTCTCATATCGTGATATCGTATTAATTCTTATCACAAAAATAGTAATAATAAAGAAGTGGTAGGAAACTTTGGAGGTAATGAATATGTTTATAGCATAGATTGGGGTGATGATTTCATGGGTGTATACAAAAACCCCACATTACAATGAGATTTTCACCTACTCATTTCATTTTTCTTTTTCTTTTTTCCCTCTCTTTTTCCTTCCTTCCTTCCTTTCTCGCTCTCTCTCTTTCTTTCTTTCAAGAGCATGTGTGCACTCCCCAGCCCTTTCCAAGCAGGAGAAGTGGCAGGGGGAGAAGGAGAGAGAGAATCATAAGCAAGCTCCATGCTCAGCACAGAGCCTGACTTGGGGCTCAAACTCACAACATCAAGATCATGACTTGTGTTGAAATCAAGAGTCGGACACTTAAATGACTGAGCTACCCAGGTGCCCCACATCTACTCATTTCAAAGTGGAATGCTGTAATATTCCATAAAAAAGATATTGTTAACTCATTTTTTAAAAAATTATTTTTATTTTTGGGTCTAGGAACAATGTTCTTAACTGCAGCTCAATTTCAACATCAGTTGCTTGAAATAATGATACCCACCTGGCAGAGTAGTTATAAGAATTTGAGGGTAATTATACTACCATATAAAAAGACTGAATCAAGTTTATTTGAATGCAAATTTATTTATATTTATATAGAAAAAAATTTTATTACTGACATTTTTTTATTTGGTAATTGATAATACTTGTCATACCTTGAATACTTGACTCTTTCCTTAAAATAGTGGTTATAAAGGCTGACAATTTGACCTCAAGGGAATATCTGACAATAATTGGAAACATTTTTGTAATTGTGACTTGGAGACTGAGACTTGGTCTCATTGTAACTACATTTTTTTGACCAGTTGGTTTAGGCAATATCATTAAAGCATCTTTGTTGCCTTATGTAAAACACTAGAAAGAAGTTGGTGCTATGTAAAATATTGGATTAGTGCTCATCAAATATTCCCCTCCCCTCTCCTACTGTGAGTATTTGATGCTGGAATCTTTCACTTGCTTTGCCCAAAGGAATGTTAGAAGTTGAGATTCAAATAGAGGCCTTACTGGGCTCAAGTGGTTTGCCTTACCTTTTACTCTTCCGCCATTGCCCATTCCTGAACCCAAGCCAAGCCAAGCCAAGCCCAGCTGATGTGTGGCAAGGAAAACTGCTTGACTGAGCCCAGCTAAGAGCAGCCCAGGTGCTGATTTGCAGACCCAGGAGCATGAGAATAAATGGTAGTTTTTGAAAGCTGCTCAGTTTTAAGATGGTTCATTGTACAACATGAGTAATACATGATGCATTGAGAAAGACATTATTTACTAATAGTATACTGCATATTCAATGAATCTAAATAGTTAAGAAGATCAGTAATTTGAATACAGGAAGAAAACAATACAATAGGTGGAGATGTTTGTTATTAAAAAGTGTCCCTGAAGATCCTGGCATTTAATCTGGCAATCAAAGGCTCAAAGATTTCAGAGATACAGTTGACATTTACTAATTTGAACATTTGGATGTTATTATATCTTGAACATTTGAGCAATCTCTTAAACAGTCAGGTAAAAAAAATAGTTTTAGCAGTGATCACATAATATTTTGATCAAATGACAAGTGTATGTACTTTAGAGGGAGACAGGATCCAAAACTGTCGCTTGATTCTCAATAGCATTTGAGGTCTTTTTTATTACACCCACATATATACACAAATACACACACCCTAAAATAACAACAACAACAAATAATGTCCAAAACAAAAACTAAGGATTCTTGATCCACATAATGGATGCTAGAAAACTGACCCTCGGGCAGGACTTTCCAGAAGTTTCCTCCATTTTTTGAGAACCCATTACCTACCCAACCAAATCTGCTGTCTTTTTCTCTTTATTCTACAATACTTATTTGGGCCATACTTACTGATAGGTTCACTAAGCAGAAGAATTTTGGGGGTAAAAACCACAACTTGTGAGCCATCTGTTGTGGCATATGTGCTGTTGTAGCTACTCAGTGTTTGGCAGTGGTGTAATTCTGATTTAAAACTGAATTGGAGTGAAAAAAAAAAACAACTCTAAATTGGAGTGGAAAATAGGAATTCTGATGACTTAGCATTTGTATATAGGTATACATGACTTAGCATTTGTAGGTATATTTAGGATGAGGGAAGGATCAAAATAAAGTGGTGAGTCAGAACCTTCTGGGTCTGGAAGGAAGACCAGAGTGTGGGCAGCCGAAGGATGGTGTCAGTACAGATGGCAGAATATCTACTTCATGTGCCAAGTGAGCTGACAGAGCAGCTTCTTCTGACAGCTTATGGTAGAACTGAACATATACATTTTGAAGGCTGGCCGCAGAACTATGACGAATACGTTCATGTTGACTTTTTTAAATTAACTTTTTTTTATTTTGAGATAAATGTAGAGGCACATCTACTTATAAGAAACAATAGACAGCAATCCAGAGTAGCTATTACTCAGTTCTCTCCAGTGGCAATTCTTACAAAACCAAAGTAAAATATCATACCCAAGATATTGATATTGACACAGTTAAGACACCTAAGAGTTCCAACACCAAAGGATCTTCATTTTGCCTTTTATAGCTACACCCACTTCCCTCTTGCCTCCACTTCCTCCTTCACCCTCAACAATGATTATTTTGTGTTCCACATCTGTAATTTTGTCATTTTAAGAATGCCATATAAATAAAATTATGTAGTATATAACTTTCTGGGATTAACTTTTTTCCCCTTAACGTAATTTGGTGGAAATTAAATTATATTGTTGAGGGTATCCATAGTTTATTCCCTTTTATCGGTGATGAGCAATCATTGTATAGATGTGCCACATTTTGTTTAACCATCCACCCATTGAAGGATATCTGAGTTGTTTGTGCTTTGAGGCTCCTCTGAATAAAACTGGAATAAACATTCATTTACAGGTTTTGTTTGGTGAACATGTTTTCGTTTCTGTGGCCATGTTTTCGTTTCTGTGCCCAGAAATGGAATTGCTGGGTTGTACAATAGTTGTATGTTTAGTTTTTAAAGAAATTGACAACTGTTTTCTGTTTTTTAATATGGCTGTACCATTTTATTTTATTTTTTTTATTTTATTTATTTATTTTTTTTTTGGGCTTCGCATGACGATAACGCTGAAGGTCATTTCTTTTTTTTTTTTCCCCAATTTATTTATTTTCAGAAAAACAATATCATTTTACATTCCTACCAACAATGTGTGAGTGATCCAATATCTCTACTTTCTCACCAGCATTCTTACCAGCGTTTCTTAGCCCTTCTGAAAGATGTGTAACATACTCATTGTGATTTTAACTTGCATTCCCTAATGGCTAATGATATTGAACGTATTTATGTGTGCCTATTTGCCATCTGCATATCTTCCTTAGTGAAATGTCTTTTGTCCTTTTTCTAATTGAATTGTTTTCTCTGTTGAGTTTTATGAGTTCTTTATATACCCTAGATGAAAGTCCTGTGTTAGATATATGAATTGCAAATATTTTCTAAGTTTATAGTTTGTCTTTTTATCTTCTTAATGGAGTCCTTTATAGAGCAAAAACTTTTAATCATGGTGAAGGCTAACCTAACATTCTTTTTATTGATCATATTTTTAGTGTCAGTGCTAAGTACCCTTATACAAATTTTGTAGATTTTGTCTTATTTTTGTTTGTTTTGTCATTTTATGTTTTATGTTCAAGTCTATGACAGATTTTGAGGTAACTTTTGTACAAAGTGGGAGAGTACCCAAAGATTCTTTTTGTGCCTGTGTCTATGGATGTCCATTTATTCCATCACCACGTAGAGAAAAGGCTATTTTTCCTCCAGTGAATTGCTTTTGCACTTTTGTCAAAAACTCAGTTGAACATATTTGTGTGATTCTATCTCTGAGTCCTGTGCTCTCT
Organism: Neogale vison; assembly: GCF_020171115.1. Lineage (NCBI taxonomy): Eukaryota > Metazoa > Chordata > Mammalia > Carnivora > Mustelidae > Neogale > Neogale vison. The sequence continues at coordinate 38,190,667 of NC_058098.1, read as the reverse complement.
TCCACTGATCTATGTGCTAGCCCCTCTGCCAATGCTATATAGTCTTGATTGCTGTGGGTGCATGATAAGTCTTGAAATAAGGAAAACTGATTCTTCATTCTGTATTATTTTTCAAAATTGTTTTAGCTATTTCTAATTCTTATGACTTTACTTATGAATATTAGAATTATTTTGTCTTTACAAAAATGGTTGTTTAGATTTTGGTAGTATTTTGTTAAAGTTGTGCATCAGTTAGGGGAGAATTGATGTTTTTACTTTATTGAGTCTTCTAATCCATGAACATGGCGTCTATCACCACTTTTAAATCTTTTCTTTATTTCATCAGTGTTTTGCAGCTCTCAGCAAATGGGTCCTGTACATGTCTTGTTAGATTTAAATCTAAAAAGTTCTTTTTGAGCACTTGAAAATATTATTGCAAGTGCACACATGCCTATTGGTGACATAGAAATAATATTGTATATGTTTATCTTTTATTCTGTGACTTTACTGAACTCACTTTTAAGTTTTTCTACATGAGATTACATTAAATAGATGTTAATCCTTCTTTAATTATTTGGTAGTATTCTCCAGTGGAATCATCTAAGTGTAGAGATCTCTTTTTTTGGAAGTTTTTTAAGATAATAAATTCAATGAGTATAATAGTTATAGGGCTACTCAAGTTATCTATTTAATATCTATTTAATAATTGGTGATTTGGGATAGCCTATGTTTTTCAAGAATTCTGAAGATGGGTATAACCATGGTGAAAACAGATCATTTCTAAATCACCAGATAGAACAGTTAAGGAGAGGAAGCAGAGATTAAGAAGTGCATTTCAGTATACACTTACTCAGACTTCAGAGTTTAAAGTCATAATAAACTTGTTTTTCAGAAGTAGATATAATTCCTTGGAAAATTTAACAGCCACCTGCATTATTATTTTTTTTTAGTCTGACATTTTTCTTTAATAAAAAATAAAAGATAGATGGGCAAAGATTAATATACAGTTTGATCTCCCACTTCCCCAGGGGTTATTGCCACTTTTACTTCTTGGAGGCATATTCTTCCAGCTCAATCCCTTAATATTTTGTTCCCCAACTTCTACATCTAACAATGCACTTGGGAAGGTTTTCTGGTGACTAGAATTGTTACTGAAGAAGAACAAATGGAGTGAGACTGGCTAAAACCCAATAAATTTCTAAATACTAGAAAATGCCACTTGAAATAAGTAGCCAGCATTCCATGCTATGCTTCTATTTTTGTTATGGTAAATAAAATGATTTAAATTCTGGAAGTACAGTAGGAAGGAAGCTTTAATTTTAGTTGCTTTTTTTTTTTTTTTTTTAGCGTTAGATGCAACCCACCATTTCAAATCAATGTTTTCTTGTTTGTGTGTGTATTCTTGTTTGTGAAATGAGGGTAACGGATGTGTTTACTTTGCAGGGTTACCTTGAGGATTAAAATAATGACATTTACCATAAAGGACAGAACCTAACAGTGGTTAGTTATTATTGTTATTGTTGTTATATTATCCAACTTATGTACTTAACCAACAAACATGGCAAGAGAAATGAGGTTAGCAGACTTGCTTCAAGTCCAATGATGATTTTTCCTACTGCGTGAGAATTTACAAATCTCTTGGAAATTTGTTCCCAAAAGAATGCAGCTATATGAGATACAGAACACCAAAACTCCTTGACTGGATTTCACAGTTTATACCTGTCTAGAAAGACCTTTCCTGCAAAATAATCAAGAATAACATGAGGTTGGGGCACCTGGGTGGCTCAGTGGGTTAAGCCGCTGCCTTCGGCTCAGGTCATGATCTCAGAGTCCTGGGATCAAGTCCCGCATCGGGCTCTCCGCTCAGCGAGGAGCCTGCTTCCTCCTCTCTCTCTGCCTGCCTCTCTGCCTGCTTGTGATCTCTCTCTGTCAAATAAATAAATAAAATCTTTAAAAAAAAAAAAAGAATAACATGAGGTCAGATACCTTGCAAGGCTGTTCTGGCTGGTGTTACCTTAAGGGGTTTTACCTTTGGTTGGATGTGAGAAGCTACTGAATAATTTCACTCCAGTCAGAGGGCTAAAAGGGTCCAGCCAGTGGGGTAGGGGTTCTGAGACCTACAGTATCCTTAAAATGAAGTTAAAACAAGACTTAAAATACTTTAAAGTCAGGGTATGTGTTGACTTTCTTTAACCCTTGACTTTAAGCTGACATGGCGTGAAAGTGCTACACATGGTCATTCCTTTCCAAAACTGTGCAGATGACTACACAGTAGCTGATTCCCATTTGTGCAAAGGAAAATCAGTTTCTTCCTGGCCCTGGTAGCAGATGAAAACTGTAAGCACCTTCTTCCGAGTTTTTCCATGGATGTCTCATGTAAAGCTGACATTTCCCCTGGCAACAATTTCTGCCTCATCCCTTTCACTGCATGTCAGTCTGGGGTTAGATCTAACAAACTGTCAATGTTTCTGCTTCATTCCCCAAAACGCCTTTTTTTTTTTTTCCCTGCTTGATAGTCTCAGTAGTGACAGATTTCCCTTTCATTTTCCCCTAGCCCCAGATTGTTTTAATTACCAGTGCTGTGTGTTTTTTTTAGATGGTAAACTGTGAAAATGGCCTCTGGTTGTTTAGGTTGCTTAGTTTAAAAAAAAAAAAAAATCCAAAACAACGAAAACAACACTTGCTTGGAGTTAAAAAAAAAAAAAAAAGTTACATAGGACGCAGGAATCTATTGATTTCTTCATTTATTCATTAGGAAGGGAAGTGGAACTAAAGATAAAAGGTAATTCATCTGCTGCGTTCACCCCATTTTGACTGCAGAGATTTTTCTTAGTTCATGCTCTATTGACAGACTGTCTCATGGGGAAAGGGGAGGAGCTGTGACTTTGTCCTTCATGGGGAAGTCTTAGACCTCAAGTCACCATTTCCCTGAACTATTTCCTTCCTACAATTCTGAGACGGGGAAGAAGGTGGGAAGTAAAGCTCTTCACTTCCTTGAACGGGATGTTCTGTAGGGGAGGGTTAGCACAGATTGGACATTGCAATATCTTTGTTGAGTCCTTAAGGCAGAGTGCATGAGGCAAATCCTCCTTCTTCTAGGCCTCGGTTTCCTTATCTGTAACATGGAGATAATTGATGTAATAAATTTGTGTCTGTGTGTTAATGCAAAATTATACCGTAGATTGTCATATTTACGGTAGTTCTTTTCATTCATAATGGAGGATCTTGACGCCCCTTGATTGACATCTCTTAACAACTTAATCACAATGACTGGCTCATTAAAGAGTTTTTTTTAAGTGCATGAACAAATAAATAAATGAACTAAAGTGTTGATGTAAGAAAGTGGGAGGAAAGGAAAAAGCGAGATATGTTTGAGAGAATGCAGCTCATTTTTGACCTCTCAAACACAGGAAACATCTTTAGAGAAAGAAATTCTATTCTCTGGAAGTGGAGGCACCATTTTACTGAAACATCAATGGCATTCTGCTGAGCATTTAGGTTTAATTTAATGATGCTTATACAAATGACTATACCTCACATTTCCTTAGTGGAGAAAAATACCTGTCAATAATAATATTAATAATGGTAGCAACCAATATTTATTGAGAGCTTACTTCTTTCCTGGCTACTACTCTAATTGCATTACATACTTTACCCCATTTAATCTCAGTTTAATTTTCACAAGGCAGCAAAGTGGGTACAGTTATTATTCCATATTACAGATGAGAAAACTGAGAGACAAATGTGACAGTGGCAAATTGATAGTGACGGAATTGAGAAACCTCTGAAGACAACCCCATTGTTAGAATTTTACTTTGGACATTTTCTGTTTTTGTTTTTATCCGCCCCTCACCATGGTGATGGACTTCTTTTTGCTGAACTGCACACACCCATCCACCTCTCTGCAGGCAATCTAAATATGTCACTGTTCATTAGCTCTTTGTACCAACGATCATACTGTGTCTTTAGAATGTCATATTTGACAATGTGCTAAATAGCCTTCTGCTATGAATAGCCCTCTGTATGAATCAGCTTGCAGACTGGCAGGCTTGTTCCTGTCAAACCAGTTCTAATCTAAGCTCGTCTAATCACAAACCTTCTTCTTTTTCTTCCTCTGTAGCTCTCAGGCAACATTGGATAAATAGTGTTCAGGCTGACAAAAGCTTCTTCCTTCAGCCAGGCATTGCCACTTCCTTTCCTGGCTTGGAAGCATGGTTGCTCTGTTGTTAAACAACTAACAGAACTTTCAGCACATGGGACAGCATCTTTTAATGAAGTGGTAATGGAATGTAGAGTAGGACATGCCTTGATTAAAAAAGGATACTCTGCTTAAAGATTACAGTCCATTCCCAGTTCTTGATGCGGTTCTGAATTTGCTTCTGGTTACCAAGCTTCCTTTTCAGCCGTAGAAGACTGCAATGCAGTTTGTGTATGCTGTGCCTCCAAATAACTTTTAATTAGGCATTTAAATTAGACTGGTGCTGGTTCACTGAATCCAGCATTTTTATATTTCTCCAATCCAATTATTAGGTGTTTTAATTCCCCAATTCTTGGTTTGCCATTTATTTTAATATTACTTACTACAGCATTAAAACTATAATTCCTAGATTTTCTCATAAAGAAAATGAGATATAAATGTCCAAAATTAAGAACAAAAATTCCAAGCAGTCAAATTCATAATAAAAAATAAATAAAACTGTCTTAAGCCATCAAATCCATAACTGAAAACTAGCTATTCTCTAGACAGATGCTGATGAGGGAGAATGAACAGAAATACTCTATGGTGAAGGAAAAACACACAAGAGATCTTAAGGGGCTTTGTTCTTTTTGTCAAGGTAGGGGTGAATGGGGGCCTTCTTGCTGAGTTGGGCCACTGCACAAACCCACTTCCTTCTGTATGGCCAGATTAAGAGCTCCACTTGCGTGGGGGAGACTGGGTCACTAAGTGAGGAACCAAGTAGGTGGATAGAGGGTCAATGGCCCCTTCAAACATTTATTGGATGCTTTCAGGCATTGTTCTGTGTGCTTTTGACCATCTAGTGCGCACAGCATTGTTACAAGGTAAGCCATATTACAACCTCTATGTAGAAAAGGAAACTGAGGCATAGAATACGAGTAACCTATTTAAGTTCACACAGATGTAAGGATTGGGAGCAGGATTTAAAAACAAGTTGTCTGATTCTTGCATTTGCACTTTCAACATTCACACTGTTATAAATTTCCAACAAGGTACGTAGTGCCAACAAGAAAAGGCCAGTCTGACCTGCCAAGCCAAGTGATCACAATGGTAATAGTTCTTGCCTAATGTAGAAGTTGTGAAGACTAATTATGTCCATTCATGTTAAATGCTTAGCTTACTACCTGGCACAGAATATTATTCATGGTTAACATTAACTGAGAGCATGCTACATGCCTTCAAGGAGGAACGAGCCATTGAGAAACAACCATGATGATGATGAGACACAAGTGAAAAGAAGATATATTCTGAAGCAAGGCCTTAAGCGTAGGTTTAGGCATCCCCTTCATTTATGTAGTGCCTTCAACCTTGACTAGTAGTAGATGGAGTCAGGAGGTGGGAGGATAAGGATACAGGATTTGAAAGGATAGACGACTTGTCTTTCTTTCATGATGTAGTACATGAAAACTGGGTATTATGTCTAAACAAAACTTGATCCCAACCACTGGCTCTGCCTTGAGCCATCCAAGCCCAACGTCCTCTGAGCCTGGGGGGGCCCTATCAGAGCAGTGACTGGTAAAGTCTGATAGGACCCATGGTTACATTTACCAGAAATTCAAGGGAAACAACTACAAGCCAAACATCTGCAAGGATCCTCACAAAGACATTTGCTTTGCCCTTAAAATATTCATTATCTAAGAGTGAAAATGAAGCATGCTTATGATTACCCAAGAATGTGAGACTGAGATCTGAGGGACCCCTGTAGATACCACTAGTGTGTATCCTCCAGCAATAGTGACCAAGATCTTTTTCATTAATTTTTATCTGGGGATTTGGATCAGATTAAAAAATGGAGGAAATGAAGGTTTGGAGAAGTTGTCAGTGAGGTGGTTAGGATATAGGTATAGAGGATGCTTGTTAACATCTGTGTTAGACTCATGGCATTATCATTACCAACATTATTCACTTCCTTTCACCTTCCTATTCCAATGTATTATGCTTGGCTGCCTCACTGAATTTGCACTGAACATGTGATGCGCTTCGACCAAAGGAAAGTGAGCAGACATAAGGCAAGCCGTGCTCTTGTCAGTTGCTGTGAGAATATGCTTGTGGTAGCCACTGGTCCATGGAGAGATGTGGAGCAGATGTGGACCTGATCTGTGGCCCAGAGGCAACAATGGCCAATCTGCCACCTGAGATAATGCTATTCTAGTCAACTCATGGAACCACAAACAAGAAAAATAAATGTTTGCTGCTATAAGCCATTGGAGTTTGGAGTGTTTGTTATTCACATGATTGAAGCAAAAACCAACCAACCAACCAACCAACCAAAGAACAAACAAAAAACCCCAGTACAATAACCACTCTTTCTTCTAAGAGTCTTAGTGGGAGAGGAAATTCAGGTACCCAATGCTCACTTTTGAAGCTGAGTAAGACCATATTCCATCTTTCTTGTCTCCTATCTAGGTTTATTTATGAGATGAGGGTGGCTACCTATGACCCAAGATTAGGCAATCATATGGTCTCTGACAGTCCTTTAAACCTTGTGCTAGTGACTCAAGAACACAGTGACTATAGGTCGTGCATGATCAAGGCGCTGTCGTGACTACGGTTTTCCAAATAAGAGACTGTTGCTGTGCCTCTTGCTTCCTATTCTTTGTGGCTCTGTTGGTACCTACTTCCTCCAAAACTCAACCAGCCACTCATTTTGGGTATTTTGAGCCCTCAGTATTTTCCCAACATATTCCCCATTACCTAAATAAGCCAGAGTCAACATCTAATGCTTGTAACCAATACCTCTAAATCACTAATACCAATATTGCTAATGCTACCTCAGAACGTGATTTATTCAGGCAAACAGCCTTGGCCACATTGGAGTACTTTTGGGTGCTATTATTAATATGCCGTATTGAGAGCTGCATGCCTGTGCCTCTTAAGTTTCCTCCTATATCCCCTCCATTAGATAGGTATTTGTGATGAGAAATCACCCCGGCTTTTGGTTCTACTAAAGTGCATCAATAAGACTTTTGAAGCCGTAGGGATCTTTGAATTTCCTACGGTGTGAGATAAGGCTCTTTCTCATTACTCTAAGAATAGCCCAGCTCCCAAAGCCATTCAGAAATCCACAGAGGGAGATCTGGCCTGCAGGCCTTGCAATAAACTCTTATTAACACTATCAAAAGTAATCTGCTTTGTCTTGACCTCACTTTAGATTCTCGGCAGGTATAATGGACAGATTTGTAGAGTTTCCTTTTCCCTTTTAAAAGACTAGATAAATGTCCCTTTTCTCTCATCAGATTATAAAAGTCCAATGTAAATGGAAAGTTCATTGCTTTCCTTGATAACAGATGTAATTTTCCCAATTGATGCCCCTCTGTCAGAAGACACACGAGATAACCCCGGAGATTGTTTTCCGTGAAACCAGGCTAAGAATAAGTTTAATTTCCCACACCATGCACTTTAACCTTTCTCAGACTGATGCAGTGAGAAAGCATTTTGTATCAACTTTGAGTGTAGAAAAGTTATCTGCTTTCTGCGGCTCCCAGTTCCATTTGGCCATGCTGGGCACAGGCAGTTTGTTTTTAATTGGCTCCAATGTCAAGTCCTCCAATTAGATTAATTTCTTTATCACTGATTAATTTTTTTTTGGGGGGGGAATGGGTGGGACCACTGAGAGGAGGGGAGAAAGATTACTAACACTGATGCTGCTTTAGCACTGACTGTTAGTCATCTGAGTCAGCTCAGGCTCAAAGTGTAGTTAAAAGTACATCAAAATAACACTCATTGAATATAGTATTTCATGTAGTTCAACACATTTTCTGTCCTTTTGGCTTCTCCTCACATAGTTCTGTGCAGAGTAAGAAGTCTCTGTATCCCTGTGACTTAGGAAAATTAGGGTGCACGCAAACATCAGGAAGTTTGGCTCCAAGCACACAGTAAAACAATACTAGCTACGAGTTGGGTTATGGGTCATCAGACTCTTGACTTATTTCCCTTCCATAACTAACAGGATAGGTGTGGGTCTAGAGGACAGGGAAAAGGTTTGAAACCTGAAGACCAGAGCTATGGTTTCACCTGTGCTCCATCCTGATAGTTGTGTGTGTGTGTGTGAAGCCTGAGCTATGTTTTCTTATCTATGAAATGGGAACAATAACAATGCCTGGGTTAAAATGAAGTAATTTTCATGAAAAAATTTTTGGAAAGTGCAAAGTCTAATAAAAATAAAATTAGTATATTAGGTACTTACGATAATAATTGATATTTATTGAGCACTTACTATGCACTAGGCATGACACAATTTATTTTGTCTTTTATACTGTGAAACAAAACATATATATAAAAGTTCTTAAAACATCATTATACAGTATAAGAATTAGTTATAAAGGTTTCAGCCATGAACTACCACTAAGTCAAGAATCAGAACGTTGCCTGTAGCCCAGAAATTAGAAGCCTACTGCTTCCTCCCTCTTCCTCCCCAAGAGGTTACCACTATTCTATTTAGGCAATCACCTCTGTGTTTCTCTTCATATGTTAATAATTTCTAAATAATATAGTGCAGTTTTTAAGCTTTATGTCAATGGAGTCAAGAGAGTATGCATTTGTTTTTGTTTTTGTTTTTAATAAGAGAGGGAGGAAAGGAGGGAAAGAGAGAGAGAGAGAGAAAGAGGTGGGGGGAGGGAGGGGCAGAGGGAGAGAGAAAGAGAATCCCAAACAGGCTGCATGACCAGCATGGAGCCCAACATGGGGCTCAATCTCACAACCCTGAATCATGACTTGAGCTAAAATCAAGAGTTGGATGCTTAACAAACTGAGCCATTCAGGTGCCTCTTTTGCATTTGTTTTCTTTTGTCAGTATCATGTTTTACATTTCTGTGCATTTTGTTCTATATAACTGTTGTTATTCATTTCCAATACTGTATAGTCCTTTATTGTTAGAAAATAATGATTTATCTGAACCTTGTACCACTGATCGGTGTTTAGGTTGTTTCTAGACTTTTGTTCTTAAGAAGTCCATACCTATAGACAAGTACACATATTTTGCACATATCTATGTTGTTCTCTAGGCTATATACTTAATAGTAGAATTATTGAATCTCTCTCTATATATATCTATATATATATACATATAAATTTAACTATAAATATATTTATGCTTAACTATAATGCATACTGCCCAACTGCTTTTTTAAAAATTTTATTTTTTCAGTGTTCCAAGATTCATTGTTTATGCACCACACTCAGAGCTCCATACAATATGTACCCTCCTTAATACCTACCACCAGGTTCATCCAAACCCCCACCCTTCTCCCCTCCCAAACCCCCAGTTTATTTCTCAGAGTCCACAGTCTCTCATTGTTCGTCTCCCCCTCTGATTTCCCCCAATTCACTTTTCCTTTCCTTTGCCTAGTGTCCTCTGTGTTATTCCTTATGCTCCATAAGTAAGTGAGACCATATGGTAATTGACTCTCTCTGCTTGACTTCTTTCACTCAGCATAATCTTCTCCAGTCCTGTCTGTGTTGATACAATAGTCGGGTATTCATCCTTTCCGATGGAGGCATAATACTCCATTGTGTATATGGACCATATCTTCTTTTTCCATTTGTCCGTTGAAGGACATCTTGGCCCTTTCCACGGTTTGGCGACTGTGGTCATTGCTGCTTTGAACACTGGGGGGCAGATGGCCCTTCTTTTCACTACATCTGTATCTTTGGGGTAAATACCCAGTACTGCAATTGTAGGTCATAAAGTAGCTCTATTTTTAATTTCTTAAGGAATCTCTACACTTTTCCAAAGTGGCTGCACCAACTTGCATTCCCACCAACAGTGTAAGAGCGTTCCCCTTTCTCCATATCTTCTCCAACACTTCTTGTTTACTGTCTTATTGATTTTGGCCATTCTAACTGGTGTAGGGTGGTATCTCAATGTTGTTTTGATTTGAATCTCCCTGATGGCTAATGATGATAAGCATTTTTTCATGTGTCTGATAGCCATTTGTATGTCTTCTTTGGAAAAGTGTCTGTTCATGTCTTCTGCCCACTTTTTGACATGATTATCTGTTTTTTGTGTGTTGAGTTTGAGGAATTCTTTATAGATCTTGGATATCAGTGCTTTGTCTGTACTGTCATTTGCAAATATCTTCTCCCATTCCGTGGGTTGCCTCTTTGTTTTGTTGACTGTTTTCTTTCCTGTGCAGAAGCTTTTGATCTTGATGAAGTGCCTAAAGTTCATTTTCGCTTTTGTTTCCTTTGCCTTTGGAGACATGTTTTGAAAAAAGTTGCTGTGGCCGACGTCGAAGAGGTTACTGCCTACGTTCTCTTCTAGGATTTTGACAGATTCCTGCCTCACGTTGAGGTCTTTTATCCATTTCAAGTTTATCTTTGTGTGTGGTGTAAGGGAATGGTCAAGTTTCATTCTTCTGTACATAGCTGTCCAATTTTCCCAGCACCATTTATTGAAGAAACTGTCTTTTTTCTATTTGATATTTTTTTTTTCTGCTTTGTTGAAGATTATTTGACCATAGAGTTGCAGGTCCATATCTGGACTCTCTACTCTGTTCCACTGTTCAATATGCGTTTTTGTGCCAGTACCATGCTGTCTTGGGGATCACAGCTTTGTAGTAAAGCTTGAAATCATGCAACATGATGCCCCCAGTTTCGTTTTTCTTTTTCAACATTTCCTTAGCAATTCAAGTTTTTTTCTGGTTCCTGCTTTTTTTTTTTTAAGTGGATACACTGATTTATACTTGCACTAGCAACATACGAGATTTTGTATTATTCTATACTCTCTCCAGCATTCAATATTATATTTATTATGTTTACATACTAACTAGTCTAGTGTGCACATTGTGGTATCTCGTTGAATAGTTCATATGCATTTTTCTGATTACTGAGGAGGTCATACTGGTATATAGATTTTTTATCCTTTTTTTTTTCCCCAGTATTTGTTCAGAGCTATTGCCCATTTTTGGGGTTATCTGCCTTTTCCTCACCAATTTATAGGACTTATTTCTTATATAACCTGCACACAAGTTCTTTGTTATACATGTATCAAAAATCTATTCCCACTATGCTTCTTGCCTTTTCATTCTTTTGATGGAATCTTTTGATGAAAACAAGTTCTTAACTTCAATGGTGTCTAATTTATTAATCATTTTCTCTATGCTTAGAGCTTTTTGTATCTTGTATGACTTCTCTGAGGTTGTGAAGACATTTCTTCTAATATAATTTAATTTTGTTTTTTTAATTTAGTAACATAAAATGTATTATTTACCGCATGGATTCAGGTCTGTGAATCATCAGGCTTACACATTTCACAGCACTCACCATAGCACATACCCTCCCCAATGTCCATAACCCAGCCACCCTAATCTCTCCCCCCACCCTGCCACCTCCCAGCATCCCTCAGTTTGTTTCCTGAGATTAAGAGTCTCTTATGGTTTGTCTCATTCTTTTATGTTACTTCCTGTAAGCTGTCAGTTGGAGTGAAGCTGCCACAGAGTTTACCATCAAGCAGCTGGAACTACATGAGGAGGGGTAGAATAGAGAGGTGGATTTTAGGCTGGTGACAGTCATAGAAGGTTTAAAGGGGCCATGCATGAGACCAAAGTGCACAGAAAGGAGGGTAGAGGCAATAGGCTAGTCTCAGCACATGATCTGTAGTTGACCATGGATAATAACAAGTTTTTTCTCCTAGCTCTATGTCGGGCACATACATACTCAAAAAACCATAAGGAAGCTTTGTTTCTTATTTTGATCAATTCTGATCTAATTTTTCACAAAAGAAAAACTTTGAGAGAGGTAAAGGATAAATAGAGATACAAGATTTTTGTTTTTGTACAAAATATCTCTTCCTCTAACATGGAAAACTCACAGTTCAGGTAAAATTTAAGATATGGAAGAAATTATGAAGTTAAGGTTAGACTGTTTGGTGTCTATTTTTTAAGACCAGAGATTACCAACTTTGTGGAAGTTGTTTCAGTTTATAGCTTCCTATTCTCCCTGTTTTCACCTCTCCAAATTATATATTTTATTTGTATTTTATAGAATATTAGATTTGGCAGATCTCAAATCCATCCACCCCCCCCCCTTTTTTTTTTCAGATGAGGATACCAAGACTTGCATGTGGTCACAGAGCTATTTAGCAAATCAACCAAACCAGGTTTCTGACTCTGCATGTGCTATGTGGTACATTTTTTTAAAATAAAATTAAACTGCTTAGAGAAATTTCTGACAACTTGAGACACAATTTGGTATGATAGAAATATCTGTAGTTGTTGCAAAGTGATAGAAAAGTCCATCAAAGTGTGGCCAACTCTCCAAATCTCATCTTTTATAAAATATTAGATATTGAATAAATAAGAAAAATTAAGTAACTACATTTTTAAAATATGCAAAAAATTTGAATACATATTTTACACAAGAGGATACCCAAGTGGCCACTAAATGTGTGTAAAGCTGCTCAACTTCGTTCATCTTTTTGAAGATGCAAATTAAACCAAATGTGGTACAACTAAACACATACACCAGAATGACCAAAAAAAAAAAAATTTAAGGCAAAATAAAACAAAAACATTAAAGAAAATACCAAGTGTTGGTGAGGATGTGGAACAACTGGAACCCTTATGCTGTGATGATGAGAACATAAAATGATCCAACCACTCTGGGGAACTTGTTGTCTACTAAAGTTGAATATATGGCTACTCTATAATCCAGCAGTTCCACTGCTAGATATATGCCCAAGAGAATACACATATATACCAAAAGAAATACTTTTTCATAGTATAACTTTCCATAAAAGTCTCACTTTGGAGCCTTGCCAAATGCTCTTCAACAATAGAAGGATAAAAAAAAAAACAATAGAAGGATAAATGAATTACGGGATAGTTATACAATAGAGCACTACCCCATAATGAGAAAACAAAAACCACTACCACATGGAAGCAGTATGAATAAATCTCACAAACATAATTTTTAAGAAATGAAGACAGACACAACAAGAGTACATCATGTGCGATTTCATTCATACAAGATTAAAAAACAAATTTATGCTGCTCGATGTCAAGATAGTGGTTACCTCTGGGGGGGTAATGATGGGCAAGTGGAATTCTGATAATGTTCTCTTACTTGATCTGGGTCCTGGTTATACAGGTGTGTTTAGTTTGTGAAAATTCACTAAGCCGTGCATTCACATGTGTGCGTATTTTTTCTTCCTTTGGGCTATGCTTGAGTAAGATGCTCAAGAAAATCTTAACTTCCAGCCAAGTTTCAAGGCCAGAGGTCTTAAGGAAAGTAACACTATCATCGTCATGACAGTCTGAATACATTTTCTATTTACACAATGCTCCTTCCACTTAGCCTGGCATCTGCTGCACATCTGTATCCCCCATGGCACTCAGTAAGTTAAACAACCCAGATGCTGAAGAAAAATCATAACAGTGGGGAGTTTGAATTTAAGATGAATAGATTGAGGAAGGAAAGATAAGTTTTCAATTGACATCAGGAATGAATAGAAGGGTCAATAGGGAAACAAGAAAAGAGAAAATGATCATTTGGGGCAGGATTGGTGGCAGATTTTGCAGTAGAATCTGGCAGATGATGAATGGGCAAACAGAGTTCAAAAATGAGCAATGGTTATGACCAGTTTAAGGGACAAGGCAGGGAACTGGGGAGTTCTCTGTCCCTGATAAAGCGCATTACTGTCACTACCTGATTCTGCCAAGGGAGGTTTGTATTCCTATCTCATACAATACTTTTGAAAAATACATGAGCCAAAAAGATAGATGGAGAGAGGGAGTGAGAGAGAGAGAAAGTGCAACTTCTGTCTCAGAATATTCTTTTTTTTTTTTTCTGTACTAGAATGATCGTGGGGACTTGCTTTGATAGCAAGAAAAGAAAAGTGACTTTGAGCACTCACAGCATGCAAGGAACATACATAGGAATCATAATAGTTAATCCTCATAGCAACCTATGAAGAGGTGAGGGCTACTCTCAGTTATGTTTGGGACTTGAGGCTGAGAGAGTTGAGACACTAGCCCACTGGCCCGTTAGTAGTTGAAGACAGAGCCTAGCTTTGAACCCATGGCAGTCTGACTGAAACTACTTGCTCTGACTGTGAAAATAAGAACTTCCTATGAAAATTGCTCTCATTCTCCCATTCTGCATTGTGCTTCAGGAAAGAAGATTCTCGAAAGAGACAATGGGCTTGTGATGTCTGGTTAACATGTCTTTCCAGGAAGTCCATAAAGCAGGCTGTGATAGCATTGATGCAAAAAGAGGTAGGCACAGGGAATCCCAGACATTGTGCTGGAGAGTTCTGATGTGTGCCCAGTACACTGTGGACTGGCAGACTTAGGGACAATCACTTTCCCTTTAGGTGGGACCTGAGCCTAAGCCTTAGGTTTAGAAAAGTGGGTATATGTTTATCTGATGTGATTTTGGTTGTGTCATAAATCCCCAAAGGAACCCCCAATTCTCCTGTGTTTGCTGCAATTCCCACCTCAGCTACCTCTGCATTAAAACATCACCCTCCAAGGGTAAGTTGTGAATTGGAGAGGAATCCCAGCCATTTATCACAAAGGCATCAATTATTTCTTTGGGAGAACCCATTGCCATTTTGTCTGGGACCCCGAAGAAGGCAATTTTGATTGAGGGGAATGGGAGAGTCAGTGCTACTGATCTGAGGTTTGTCTGACTGCATTAGGAAGTAGAGTATGCACCTATTAGGCAAAGGTGTGGGAAAGGGAAGGCTTATGGCTGTACTTGGGAATGACAGTGGAGGTGAGGGGGGAGAAGACACACACACACACATACACACACACACACACACACACATTTCCCTATGGGCTCTCTGTGAGTAATGCATTTTAATGGAGTCAGATATTCTGTATTTGAAGATTTTATTTATTTATTTGAGAGAGAGACAGTGAGAGAGAGCATGAGCGAGGAGAAGATCAGAGAGCGAAGCAGACTCCCCATGGAGCCGGGAGCCTGATGCAGGACTCGATCCCGGGACTCCGGGATCATGACCTGAGCCGAAGGCAGTCGTCCAACCAACTGAGCACTTCACTTCTCTTCACTTCTTCTCACTTCTTTCACATATGCATGGGCATATGATCTGGGTCAAGTGACTTAACCTTTCTGAATCTCATTAACCTCATCTGAAAATCACCGTAGGAAAGATTGAATGAAAGAAAAATTCACCCACGTGACGTGAACAAGTGTATGGTACAAGGCCTTGTGGGTCTATCCAACGTGGCACTGCAGAGCCAGGACTCAGCTCAGGGAAGGTGGATGGACCAGAGGGGAGGAAAAGGAAACATGGAAGGACTCATATGGATGCAGACTTTAATATCATACCAGAATTATATAATACGTAAGATTTTGTGATGACAAAAGAGGCTGTCTTATGAAAGAGTGGGCCCCTTATTGGTAGAAGAATCATACAGAAGCTGCAGGGACACCTGTTGGGCACACAGAAGACTGGACTCCTGCACAAATGGAGATTATCTTGAGCTGGCATCTCACAAATGAGACAGATTCTCGGGTCGCTCTTTTTTTCAGCATCAGTAGTGTGGTCGCTTTATTATTTGATGACTGACTTTTGGTTTGAGAGTGTAGTGGACACTGGCTGGTGTCCTAACTGGCATTTGTTCTGTCTCTTTACTGTATCCAAATTTTCATTTGAGGAATTGCTTCTCTCATTGGGTAGATGTAGCAGATGCTGTCCATGCTCACTCTCATCACCCATAGTATATACTCTAAGGTTCTGGCTTCTTTTGCTCAACATTACATTTGGCCTGACTTCCAACTGTCAGCTCCTGAATTTCTTGTTCTGAAAATTTTCTTTGATTTCTAGAGATTTATTTGAAACACAAGCCACTATAGAGAATTAATGTCTTCTAGGACCAGTCCTCACTTAATGACATATAGGAATGGGTGTATAAACACCCCAGTTCCCTTGCCAATCAGTCATCCCCTTCCTCTCTTCTTCTTTATCCCTTTACTGATGTTTCTCAGGATTGCCTCTGAACATTTAAGTCTTTATTTTCAGGATGTGTTCCTAGGGGAACCCAAAATAAGAGAGTAGCAGTCCTAAGGTTTGCATGGGATTAATTTCAGTTTGGGTTCCAAAGGTAGACTCTGCATGACATAAGCAAATGGGCATGATCTCACATCCCCTGGCCTCAGAAATTTATTTAGGGGTGGACAGTAACCAAGACCTACATAAATCAACATATGGCTTCCATGGTTTGTTTAGGTCTTGTCCAGTCAGCAGGACATGGATTCTGACTTGTTCATTTCTGTGTCTGTAGTTCTTACAACAGTTCCCCATCCTACTTTTTAGGAACATTTGTCTCCTTTCCAGATTGGAATTATTATGAATATGCTGCTATGAACATTTTAGTACATGTCCTTTGGTGCTCAAAAGGATGCAGTTTTCTTCAGTATCTCCCCAGGAGTGGACTTGCTTCATCATAGGGTATAAACGTGTTCTGTTTTAGCAGACATCCTTAATGATTTTCCAAATTTGTTGTATTGTGCTTTGTATTTTTAAAGAGCCTGAATTAATTCTCAGCATTTAAAATAAGTTTCCCATAAGAGGAACGGTCAAACCAAGGGTTGCATTGCTCAGTGAAATTAGACTGGCTGGAGCCAGTTCTAGGCACCCACTTTCAGCAGGGAGCTTACTTACCACAGTCCCCAAACAGTTGCTTCACTCACTGACAGTAATTTCTGGACCCCTGCTTCTGGGTTTTCTTTTCCTTCATTTATGACTAAAGACACACTGCAGATGAATATAAGGGCTCTACAAATACTCATCTTGAGGATTTGAGAATCTGGCTAACTTATCTCTTTGGTTTGAGTTTCATGAAGAAGCAGACCCTGAGATGAGGATGGGAGTGCAGATATTTCATTCGGGGCATGATTCCAAGAAACAAAGTTTGGGACGAAGGAAGGGAGGCAGGGAAGAAAAAGAGGATAATGAAGTGTGATATTAAGGGTGGGCATCTGGAGCTCAGCTCTACCAGGCAACCCTGAGAGCAATTTGTGGAACACATGCTTGAGGACTGCCGGGGTAGGCGGTGTTCACAGCCTGGAACTTTTGGCCTGCTGTACTTATATGCAAGATGGGCTCTGGAGATCTGAGAATATCTCAAGCAAACAGAAGCAGATGCTGGCAGTTGGAAGCCATGTCCTAGAATGGTAACACAAGGGCATTCCAAATGAGGCACCAGCAGTGGCTACCACCTCGCTGCAGTCACATTTACTCCCAGGTTTCCAGTCCCTAAAAATCCTATGCGCTAGAACCCTGGTTCCTACAGCCTCACTACATAGAGATGTCAGTGCATTGCTTTTCACCTGTGAACATGAAGTCTTTAATCCCATTTCAGAAGGTCCATCCTCTCTCCTCTACCACCATCTCCTTCCTGAGCGTGTCCAGATAACTGCACATCAGTGGTAGTCCTATTCCTATTACAAACCAGAGTCTCTGCGCAGAGAGCCTTTTACTGCTTATATCTTTCCCATCCAGGCACAGAAACATTTCCTTCACTTCTGTGCAAGCACATTTAGAAGATTTTTAATAATGCATTTACCAAGATAGATTCATCTTCTCCTTGCATGTCCTGCGATATGCAATCGAGTAGAACAATTAAATTGTTGCACATCCCCCTAAACTGCACTTAGAGTTGACTGGAGATGGGATATCTCTGTGGCAATGAAGTAGAAATCCTTCTTCTTTTTATTGCTCCTCAATTTTCAATTTATATTCCAAAGAGATTTTATTTAAAAAGAATTCTTAGATTCTTAGAAGAGAAAAGGATCTGTGTGACTAAGAGACCTATGCATTTATCAGATTTTGCATTAATATCATATACACTGCAATGTCAAAAAAAGTGGCAAATAGTCCCTTTCACAAAGGGATTTTTGCAGAAGGAAAATCTAGCTTTTCATTTAAGAAAGAACAAATTCTTAGCCATCCTGAAACTTGAGTGTGAGTCTCCCAATTACGAAAATTTGTGGAGGGATATGGTCAGGGCCAAATCACTTTCCATTTTTATCAAAACAGCCAAGGTCTAAAAACAAAATCTCAAAAAAATAGCTAAAGCAATTAGAAAAAGAGTATTGGCCCTCACTCCCATGTTAGCTGATTTTTAAAAATTCATTTGAAAGAGACAAAGGATTAAAAGATACAAAACCAAACCAAAGCAACAACCAAAGAAACCTTGTGAAAATTCCACATGGCTAATGTGTACAATGGGAGATTTTGATCCAGAAGTACTAAATTCCTGACTGGAGAAAATAACACATTAAAGAATCCCTTTCATTTAGTACTAGGTATTTGTGTATGCACACACACACACACACACACACACACACACACACACATATACAACCACACACAATTGGTTCTCATCACAGGGGTTATATTCTATAAAGTCACCATGGACACTGAATTAACAAGTATCAAACTATTGCTCCCAGAGGAAAGATGGGGTAAGTTCCTACACGCCTCTGATCACAACATTTTAGTCAACTCAATCACCATTTGTGTTCTTTAGGTTGGTTTGCCAATATTCTTGTAAAACAAGCCAGTCTCATCACTGTGTTTCTTTTTTTAATTTTAATTTTATTATGTTATGTTAGTCACCATACAGTACATCATTAGTTTTTGGTGTAGCGTTCCATGATTCATTGATGGGTATTAAGGAGGGCACATATTTCATGGAGCACTCGGTGTTATACACAGTCCCCTCACTGTTGAAAACACTCTTCCACTTAATCTTTTACCTGTATAACACTGAGTTATAAAGTTAAAAAAATTCTTTCATAGCTTCTTGATCTGTAGAACTTACAAATTTAATATTTTTCAGGCCATATTGCTTTTTGAAACATGCAAGCCAGCCGCCCCTAGGTGAGAAAGTTGTGACATTTTCTTGACCGTAGGTAACATGACTATGAATTTTTTGGTATTCAGCCTCACAACTATGCCATCCAGGAAACATTTTTTTTGTCAGTTGTCATCTTACACGTCCACAAGTTTATCTACCTTCCCATCTTGTCCATAGCACTAGAAATGATATTCTAGAACCTTGTGGAGTGGCCTCCCACACAGATTAGTGAATTTTCTCTCTTTCTATCTCTCTCTCTTTTTTTTTCTTTCTTTTTTTTTTTTTAATGGAAGTACCATGCTATTGATTGATGAGCCCTGAACTCACAGCCAACAGCACTAAAACTCTTACCTGAACAAAGTCTCTCCAACAGCTTCTCTGTGAGGCACATCACAGCCTTCCTGCACTCGGAAACACTAGACAGCATATGAGTGCTATGTTGGGGATTGTGTTAAACTGCAAAATCACCAACAAAAAGCACAAAACATGAAATACGTGACTCTAAGTAGACCATAGCAGGGACACTTGTTTATAGAATGAGAGCTGAGAGAGAGCAGAGCCCTGTCTTGTTTAAACGCAGAAGGAAATGTGCACATCCAGTGGCTCAAATTTGTCTCCACTCTGCGCATAGTCTGTTAGTGACTGTGGAGGTTCTGGGGTATGGGATTTGGAGTTACAAGTAAATTTTAGTGAGGATGTGAATTTCCAAGTATATAATCCATGAGTAATGAAAATCAACTATATATTCCTGTTACTTCATGCTTCATATGTCAGCTCTGGGTAATTCCAATAGAATTTTCATTAGTATTTTTCATGCTTTCACAGGGCAAGGATGATATATTTTAGAACATACATATATTTTTCCCCTCCCCTTAGTTTTCTCATGTTGGAATTCTCTCACCTGCCCTGATTTATAGAAAAGGTTTTTCTTCCAATCTTTAACTGCTATGTCCTAAGTGATCTCTTGGGGATATATCAATATGTTTTGAATCCTGCTTTTTAGTTATGTGACCATTGGCAAATTGCTTAACCTCAAGGAAATCTATTTCCTTATGCAAATTGATATAATAATACTTTTCCCCGAACTCCACTATTAGAATTAAATAAGGAATGTAAAATACTTATTTATGGTAATACTATTATTCATTAGATGGCACTTCCTGTTCTATGCCCTGATTTGAATGGAGAAACATAAACTAGTTTTTAAAGACTGGATTTGGAAGTCATTTGCCTTGTTCAAATTCCGGGCTCACCATTTACTCACTGTGAAAGTGTGGAAACAAGTGTAGAGATGAAGACTCCTCCAGCCTGGGTCGCTGAGTGACCATGTGGAGCAGAACCCCCACCTCCCACCCCTGATATGACAAGAGTGTGGAAGGAACCCATGCTAAGCCCTGGAAATACCACATGGCTTAATTGTGCAATGGCAGACTTGTACCTCAGAATAAATTCAGAGATTAAGGGACTAATTTATTTCTGTGGTGTAACCAACCCTAGCCTGACAAATACTCACAGGCACACAGGTCTGTGACCTTCCTTGGGGGCAAACTATTACTATAATTATGTAGTTAAGTATGTGGATGGTGAGCTTATGAGAGCTTAGAAAAGAATATGATGATCTCAAAAGACCCAGGTGTGACTCTTTTATATGTATTTATGTGTTTGGGGTAGGGGTGTGGTGCATGCAAAAGAAGGTGTGCCCAAAGCGGAATTAAAGTTTTAGTAGACTCTCAAATCATTATTAAAATTATACCATGTGGTTATATAAGGGAAAATGGAAATGGTAGAGTGACAGAACATTCTAGGTAGAGGAAATTGCATGTAGAACTGTCCAGAAGTGTAAGGAAGCAGGAACTGATGAGGGCTAGAGCTCCCTATCTTTACTAGGAGGTCACTGAAGACTTTAGAGTAGGGAAATGATAGAAATTGAACAAGGCTCTAGATAGATTACTTAATCATCAGCACTGAATACTGATTGAAATAGAGGGTTGTTGTAAACAAGGAGAGGAATTTATTTCTCATAAAATGAGAAAGGCATGCAGAGTCGAAGTGTCTACCCCCGACTGAGGGAAGAGATGACTCTGAGAGGCACTGAAAAAAGAAGGCATTGTATATGGTGAGTGTATCTGTCAGCTATAACCATAATAATGCTGTAAAACAGCAATAACAAAACAAACCATCAAGAACTCAGTAGCTTCTAGACAAAACATTTTCTCACTCATGAAGCTGCCAGTTAGTTAAAGTTTGGCTGATCTTTCCTGGATTCAGCAGAGCTTGGCTTCAGGCTGAAGGCCAATTCCACTTGTCTCATTTTGATGCCTAGGGGTAGTGGCTACCCAGAATATGCACTTTTCATAACAATGGTACAAGTGTAAGAGGTTAAACCCAACTATGAGCATATGGTAAGCCTCTTCTCACATCAGAACTACTAACATACCACTGGACAAAGCAATCCATATGAATAAATCTGATGTCAGGGGGTATATATTAGTTGGGGTTCTCCAGAGCTAAGAGGATATTTACTTATTATAAGGAATTGGCTCACATGATTATAAAGGCTGATGATTCTCAAATTCTGCAGTCAGCAAGCTGGAGACCCACAGGAGCTGATGGTATAGTTCTACTCCAGAAGCCAGCAGGCTTAATACCTAGAAAAAGCTGATGTTCCAGTTTGTGTTGGAGCACAGGAAAGAACTGATATCCCATCTCAATTCAGTCAGGTGGAAGGAGTTCCCTCTTCTTTGCAGAAGGGTTGGCTTTTATGTTTTATTCAGGCTTTTAACTCATAGGATGAAATCCATCCATATCTGGGAAGGCAATCTACTTTACTCAAGTTGACTGATTTAAATGGTAATCTCATCCAAAATACCTTCTCAGACACACCAGAATAATATGTGATCAAATATCTGGGCACACTATTGTCCAGTCAAGTTGACAGACAAAATGACTCATCACAGTGAAGAAGTACACTGTGAGGGTCCATGGGGTTGTAACATTAAGATCAACAGTCGAATTTGTGGCAGTGGGTTTAAAATAAAGTGAAATCAAATGCACTGCAAGATTTTGAACCTGTTTAACTGGAAAACTGTCCATCTTCTGTGTCATTATTTGGCTAGCGCATTTGTAGTTAAAAATCATGCAGCTGAGTCCTGCTGTAGCTGGAGAATAAATGGGTCCAAACACATCTGCTGCCAATGTGAAAAGGTGTATGAGCTTCAGGAAGTGTCTTCAGACCTTCTCATTCTTCATTTCACTGCCTCCCTTTGAAGACTGTCATTGTCTCATCCTCTAACTTTACACTTTGCTTATAAGCTATGAGCCTATTGGCAAATTATCAACTTCAGTGTACCTGTTTCTTGACCTGTAAAATGGGAATAATGATTCCATCTACTTCATATTAAAACAGGTAAAATAGGGCAAGCTCTTAGGGCATTATTGGGCTCTGAGTAAGTGTTCCACACACATTATCTGTTTTATTATTAATTCACTTAGTCTTCACAACACCTCTATTATGTCGACATGTTTTGTAATCTCCGTATTATTTTTTTAAAGATTTTATTTATTTATTTGACAGACAGAGATCACAAGTAGTCAGAGAGGCAGGCAGAGAGAGAGAGAAGGAAGCAGCTTACCTGCTGAGCAGAGAGCCTGATGCGAGGCTCAATCCCAGGACCCTGAGATCATGACCTGAGCTGAAAGCAGAGGCTCAACCCACTGAGACACCCAGGCACCCCTACAAGAACCCAAACAAAGTAAGTAACTTTTCCAGGATTATATAATTAGTGAGAGAACTCTAAATCCATCTGACCACCATTTCCATACACAAATTCTTCTCAACAAATAATTGCTTTTATCATCCAATAAAATGAATTCCAGACCATTCTCTGTGTTTTTATATTCATATTCACAAAGATATAATATTGTTGTGTATATGTGTGCAGGTTCTCTCTTTTTTTTTTTTTTAAAGATTTTATTTATTTATTTGACAGAGAGAAATCACAAGTAGATGGAGAGGCAGGCAGAGAGAGAGAGAGAGAGGGAAGCAGGCTCCCCGCTGAGCAGAGAGCCCGATGCGGGACTCGATCCTAGGACCCCGAGATCATGACCTGAGCCGAAAGCAGCGGCTTAACCCACTGAGCCACCCAGGCACCTCTCTCTCTTTTTTTAAACTGAATTCGTGTTATATCCGTATTTTGTTTTGCTACATGTTTTATTCAACTTAACATTGTATTTGAAAATCTTCTAGTGTCACTGGTATAAATCCATCTTATATAAAGTGGCAAATAATCCAAGAACCTAAATAAACCATATTACCTAGCCCTTTCACTATTGAGAAACATGAAATTCTTTTCCAATCCTCTGCTATTACAAGCAATGCTGTACTAGCCACCCTAGTACAATCTTCCTGGTGTGCCTGCATGAACGTTACTCCAGGCAAGATACTGAGAAATATACTTTCTGGTCCATAGAATGTGTGTGATTACAATTTAGTACATATCAGCAAGCTGCTCCCCAGTGGACCTTCATCAGTTCACACTCCCTCAGCCAGGAGAGGGGTTTGTTTCTCTGGCATCAGGAATGCAGCAAATGTCAGGGTTAAAATGGAAAGGTCTGGTTGGGGACAGTAAAGGCCCCCAGAACCACGGGAGACTCAACACAAGCGTCTGATCCTCTAAGGTTTTCATTGAGTCTCCTGGATTTATTTTAGTTTCCAATTTCCAAGCATTTCCGGGGGAAAAATAACACAAAAGAGATTTCCTTTTCAAAGGGGCAGAACATTTTCTCCCTATTTTTCTGTGCTCAAGAGGCTCCTAAAATCTCACTTCGTTTTTTGGGAAATAGAACAGGATTTTTTGCTTAGAGCAGAGAGAACAGTATTTTTCTCCCACCACCTAGCTAGCCTGTATGCCCAGCTGGCTCTATTATCATAAAACCCTTCCTAGGAGCCACACCTTGTCCTCTCAGTTAAATTTAGAGGTAGAACTCCACACAACTACTTTCACCAAGGACATCTTGGTAACTCAAGAAAGTAAAAAGCGATAGGAATAGAGTCTTCTCCAATGGCCAAAAAGCAAACAATTTATCATGAGGCATTTCCCTTATGACAACTGATAGCAGTCTTTGTAGCTATCTACAAAGTAGATAGTCAGCAGACAATTAGGAAAATGCTGTTCTTCTGACAATTTAGGAAGTTCAGTCTTTGGAAACTGGACAGCAAAGCTTGGTTCTAACCTAGTAACCAAAGCTACGTAATTAATTAGTTCTTGCAGGATTCAGGCGGAGAATGGCGTTGCTGTGTTACAGTAATAATCCCGGTTGTCCCTGAGTTATCAGCAAACTGCAGCTCCTCTCTCAGGGGAACAAACCCTGTAATTTAACAAATCACTGTATTTTGGGTTTTGACATTGCACATGCTTTTCAATTTCCATCTGTTCCTTTGGTTCATTAGTATTTTATTGTTGCTACAGTCAGAAACATTTTAATAGTTTTCTCCCTCTAAAATAACACACCATCAACCATCTTCTGTCATCCCTTTGGACACCTAAAAATGGCATGTCCATTCCAATTTTAAATTGCTTTTAGGAAGTATTATTTTGGGCATTTTCCCAAAAGTCCAAGATGGTTGCCTTTGGCTATGAACTAGAATAATTGTTTTTTGTGTGAAAACAAATATTCAACGTCTACTTCAAACACAGATTGTTAGAATAAAATAATGTCTTTTTATATTCTTGAACTATATCTTTATTTTAATAGAACAAGGTTAAAAAAGTCAGTGTGTGCCCCCACAAGTGCATAAACACACGATTTTCATGTACGCACCTGATGCTTTCCCACCAAAATATACATAGACACACACAAACTTCAAATATGAACCCCCATCTGCACTCCATGTACACACACCCACAGTCTTCCCAGAACACATCACACATGTACCAAGTACTAACACATATACTTCAAGGCACACATGAACTACACAGACAAAATCACAAGCACATTGCATATATATGTATAACCTCAGATACACACACGCATTCCACTTTCCCTCAAACACATACATGAATACACACGTTCCACATATATACATGCATGCACACACACATTTACATACACACATGATCCACATATACACAAACCGCAAACACACACACATATGACCACCCAGAGCTGTGAGGATGAATGAAAATATTAACCCACCAAAAAGAGCAATGGAAAAAATTATAAATAAACACAAGTAGAAGTGTACACTAGGAATACATACTGAGAGGTATTTTGGAAAGAAATTTAAGACTATTTATTTATTTAAGAAATTTTAATAACTTCCAGAAAGTCAGATTTTGAGAACCAAATGGTGGTTTTTCTTTGTTGGTCATGTCCTGTCTGTGCACACTCAGACCAATTCTTTTTCAATTAATATGAAAGGTCAAGGCCAAAGTTTCAAGAATAAAATCAGAGTATCACACACGCACACACACACATACACACACACACATTTGTAATATCCATGGTGGTGGAGGAAAGTATTGGTTCCAGAATGTATTGTGGACATACCATGTGTTAAGAAAAGAAAGAGATCTCTCTGAGCATCATTGGTGAAGATAAGACAGTCTTGCTAGAAAATGCCCTTGAGAACGTGTAGCCTTATCATTCTCAGGCTCTCCTTTGTTCTGTGGTATTTCTGGACTGTGCTTGATCTCCAGCTTCTTGGAGACTGAGTACTTGGATGGACTACCACTGCCTGGAATGCTGCTCATGGGGAGACCAAGAGCCCTCACTCCTAAGGAATGGCCAGTAGGGCCCTCTGGAGCATGGAGACCATTCAGTGCCTGTGAAAACTCAAAGAAGTATCAGTGACCCTCAAAGAAGGTCACTCTAAGAGAGACCCTTCTCATCAAGACCAGGCATCCCCTTGGGATCCACAGTAGTACTCTCACGTCCTGTTATGGAACTGTATTTTCCCCAGTGCTACTTTAAGGAGAAGTCCTAAGTGCACTGCAAACTGCTGTCAGAACTGCAAGTGTGAATGAAGGTCAAATACAGAGAAGCCTTGAACTTAATGACATCATACTTCCCCAGTATAAGGGCTGTTGCAAGTTCGCTGATGGGAAATCAATTCATGGAAATTACTGTACTGAGAACCCTACTAGACTAACTTTCTGTTTCACCTTTGTCTCCATTTCCTTCTTTTCCTATTCCATCCCTATTCACCTTCCTGCCTTCCCTTCCTCCCTCCCTCCCTTCCTTCCTTCCTTCCTTCCTTCCTTCCTTCCTCTTTTTCTCTTTGCTATTCTCCTTTTCTCCCCCTGCAGTCTGTGACGAAAGCTATAGCATTGTGTTCCAGGAGGAAGAGTATAGAGCAAGCCTCTACTTATATATAATCCACATCAGCAAATGTCCAGTTGTTTAAAGCAGGGTTGTGCTCCAAAATTTGTTATAAAATTTGGTTGATCAACTAACAAGCATTGAGTATTGACTTTTAAGTATCTTTCCCAACAAAAAACCAACTTTAATAACTAGTCCATTACTCTCTGGTGGCCAGCTGAAGTTAGTTTAGATGTGGGTATTTAAGCTATAGAATCCTTATCTTTTTCATCTGAAGGGTCACTCGAAATTCATCTCACATCTACTGTTTCAATTCTCCCACAACTGTTCCCAAACTGAGCTCCTTAATGGAGGTCCTTCCCCTCTTCAGACCTCTATCACATTCCTTTCCTCTAATAAGTAAATAAAGTCTAAATTCTTCACCAAGTTCACACTCAAAAATGCTCTTTGCCGTCTGGCTCTAATCGTCCATTGATTCACTTCCTAAATTGTAAAATTTGGTCCCAAGTTTCCAAATCTTAGCTCTTGCTCTCCTTTGGGCTCCATGCGTCAGAAGCTCATTCATTCTTGAACTCCTTTCTATGCGTCTGAGCCTTTCTACGCGTCTGAGGCAGAATTAATTGTTCTTTCTTCTGGAATCCCTAGCATGTGACTTGTGCTTCCTCTCAGCCCTGGACCACAGTTAGGAGTCTGCTGTCCTCTCTTTTGAAGACAGGTACTGTCACCTTGGTATAGCTCCTAGCAATTTGCCTGACACAAAGTAAAACCTTCCTAAATGATAATAGAAGTACGAACTTGAAAACCTCAAAGCTATGTGGCTATCTGCTGTTGTTACCTGCCTAGCACCCATTCACTCTCCTTCAAGTAAAAGCATCTGGATTTTTCCTTAAGAAATTTTATCTTCCTAAGTCAAAGGTCATGGTGGCTGACCTCCTCCATTGGCTGAGGGGTGTGCATGTGACCTGAACTAGCCAATCAGATTCAAAAGGATTCCTCCAGAGAAAGAGACATAGCCCAAAGGGTTTCCTAAAGGGGATCCCAGTCATTTTATTTATCTATTTTTGTTTAACTAATTAGGAAAGAAATTTGTTCCTTTGTTACTGAATGAAACTGTCAGGATGCAAACCTGGACTACTATGGCCACACTTACTATTACCTCTTAAGAGAGTTTGTTTTCAAATGATGCTCATGTAGAAGAAAGAGCCAGGAGAGAGAGAGGGTTGGATTCTCGATGGCAGATTTTATTTTGACCTGAAGATGTGTGTCCATGGATGTTTGATGGCACAACCCAATATGCTCTTATTTTTGTTTTAATCAATTGAATTTTTCTTTTGTTTCTATTCTTTTTCATTCACTCCTTAGTTTTTCCTGACCTCTGTATTAAAAAGATTCCCATGAGAGCTTTTATGTGGAATAATAGAAATAAGCAGGTGCCTTTCCCCCAAAGGTCAAAAGATCAAATACAAAAAGTGTGTTTTTTGCAACTTTCAATGCGAATTTCTAAAGATATTTTCCTGAATCCCAATGATCCTAGGTGACCTAGAACATTGCATCTTAGTTTTAACTATACACATGAATCTTCTGGAGCTCTTGTAAAAATGCAGATTCTGACCCAGCATCTCTGGGGGTGGACCTGAGGTCTTGCATCTCTAATAAACTCCTAGCGACTGTCATTCTGCTGGTTAATGGGCCACATTTTAGGTAGCAAGGACCTAGAGTCAAGTATCATTTGTAGTGCCTAGACCCCCCCTGCCCAATAGAAATTACCTTTTAGCATGCCACTTAAAGTGGTCATCGTGGAATATGTCCCTGTTTTTCAGATAACTTCCTTACCTTTAAACTGATTTTCTCAAGAAAAAGAAGTGGAGTTAAAAAGCGGGATTATTAATGGTGGGGAAGGGCAGGGGGCAGGGGGATGAATGAGCTATGTGTGAAGCCAGAGCAAAGGCAGGTGGAGTAACTCACTCAGAATGGCACAGATATGCAATGAACATCTTGAAATCCTCTCTTCCCCCATTCTTGAATCACGAATTTGTTTTATTGGAAGCATTTATTTCAACATAGCCCATCTCTGCCGGGACTCGGCAAAATTTATGTTTCATGTTTTCTTCTGGGGCCCACCCTGCTGCCCAACAGAATGATGATCCCACCTGGGCTGTGATCTCATTTATTTTCTTCCCTCCGTGCCAGATTCCAGTGTCCTGGTGCCTGGAACGGGAGCAGCACCATTGCTCACCCGTATCCAAAGTTGGCTGCTTACTGACAATGCCGTACAACTCAGGACAAGCTTTGCCTGTTATCCTGCCTGATGATACAGTGACTTGCTTTCGCTGTAACTGAAACATATGCCTTGTGAGTTTTGTTACGTTTGGGGATTATTAATAACCTCACAAAAGTATTTAAGCAGGCATGAGCATATCATCTTCTGGTAAACATGTCATTTTCAAATCCAGACTCTGCCCCCACATATTCATAAACTTATCTTGTCAGAATCACTTTCCGGATTGGGACTGAGCAGACCTCCCAATTTCTAACACATCCTCTCTGAATCTCTCTGGTTTTCTTTCCCCTCAGCAAAAATTAAGCAGAGGTGGCATTACTTGGTCCCAAGAGCGTCTGTTATCAGCAGAGGTAAACGGGAGATGCTTGATCCTCCTTGAACCCCCTTCTCTGGGTCTTGAGTAAGGGTGGATGATAAGGATGTAAGCTCATTATTTTTAAGAGGCAAACTCAACTTCAGGCTTCAGAAACATTTGGATTCAGTGTCCCATAATTTGAGAAAGACACCGTTTGGTTACTTTGTCATTTCTGGAAAATAACGTGTTGACAAGGGTGTCAGAACTAAAAGCAAGGACAGGAAAGAATACTTAGAAAAAAATCTGTGAGACCAAGTTTGTTTTTCTGTTATCAGTGTTAAGGAAGAGAGCGCTCGAATCTAGTCTCTGGAATAAAATGTGATATTCAAAGTAATACTTGGCATAGATGGGCCCTATATTAGTCACCGTGAAAACTGAATGAGCAGCTCTATGGAATGAACAAAGCTGGCTTTGCATCAACACCGACTTCTTCCTGTCTCTCAGCAGGCTTCTGGAGGCTTCTCCTGCTAGCTGATGGATATACGCCTCAGGGAATGCAAACCGATTCTTTTACTAGATTAAAGAAAAATCCAACCAATAACTTAAATATTATGTAAAATGACTATACATGTTGTATGTACACAAACGTAAGGTAAGTTTGATTAATTGATGCTCCCTTCAATTACATACAACTAAAAATGGGAGAGAAGGGAGGCTTAGCCGTGCCAGAGAATGGGGGAGACAAAATGGCCTTTCTTCCAAATTACTTTGGCTTCGTTTCAGAACCAGTGTCCTTAATTCAGCCCCTTAGGAGTGGAAAATCACTCTTTATGTGTTTGTTATGAACTTTCTTTTACAGTACATAAATAGAAGTGTTATTGGCAGAGGGTCCCTACGGATACCAAATAGATGGCGGGGAGAATGGAAAACCAAGGTTTTGTTTCTTCAGGGTTTTGAGATTACCCCAAGGGGATTTTGCTGCTGCCAGGCGAATTGCTCTATGGATGTTATTAGAGGAGGGAAGGTACATTTGTGAGAGATGTCAAAGTGATAACCAAACAAAGGGGAACAGAGTGTGTCACTCATTGTGGCAAGGATGTTCTCAGTAGTACATACACCATTACTGTTGGGAGAAGGCGTCAAGATTTTAGCAAGAGGTTCCTATTTATCAATAAATTAAAAGGGAAATCGGTTGTGCACGACTTCCATGAGAACCTGGCGATTAGCTTAGTCTGGGTACCATGACCGAGAAAAATAAGGGGCCCATTGTGGTGGGAGTGGGGCCCACAAGAGGTGTGTATATCATCCAGGTCATTTACTCATGGTCTTTCCCACAGGGCCTGGCTGGCCTGGCTGCCCCCATCACTGGAAGGCATCATTTGGGGTCCTGAAACTGAAGTGGGCCGTCCTGGCATCTACTCCCAGCTCAGCTCTGTGTCCACTTCCAGCTTGGCAAGCAAATCTGCCTCTCTGAATTTCTGAGCTCAGGTTCCTCAAAGGTGACATGAGAGATAGGACCATTCCTGAGACTTTTTATTCTGTGACACTATGATTCTCTCTTCTCCCTTATCCAGACTCTCTGGACGTCCTGTCTACTATGAAAATATTGCCAGATTCTGTCCACTCTTCCCACAGCTAGCACCTGGTCCAACTTCCTCACTCATTTCTCACTTGAATTATCTCAGCAGCCTCTGAACTGACCCATCTGCCTTCTCTCCTGCCCCCAACAGTCTATTCTCCACCCAGCAGATTGTATGGTCATATTGAAATCCTACAATACTCTCCCCTCACTAAACCCCCCCCACCAATTTTCTCCCTGGCCTTATAAAGTCCCTAGAGCTGAGGGCTGAGCTGAGTTCATCTCTCTTATCCCATCTCCTATCATCTCCCACGTGATCATTTCCACACAAACGTGTAGATATAGCCAGCCTCCTCCCCACTGCCCCTCACCCCATCTCTAAGCATCAACCCTTCCCCTTACTGGGGTGTTTTTCTCACTCCCTCCCAATGCCACCATACCCCAGATACGAGCGTGCCTCGGTCACCTCCTGCTTCTGTCACCTCCTTCAGTCCCTACTCAAATGCTATCTCCTTGATGAGGCCTTCCCTGACCATTACATTTCCAAGTGCTTCAGTCCCACAGCACTTTCTAACCTCCTTATTCTGCCTTTTACTTCCCATAGCTCCCAACTTGTAGCATATGATGCAATTCCCATGTCAATTATATATTTTCTTTCTCTTTTACTAGAATGAAGGCTCCATGTGGGCAAGGGTCTTGGCCTATACATGTTTTTTACTGTTGTATCCCCAGTGCCTGAAAGAGTTCTTGGTTCAGAGGGGCTCCATAAAAACTTGTTGAATGGATTAATGAATCCTTGAAACTCTTTTTACTTTCTCGTCCTGCTTTTGGATGGGTGTGATGCTAATAAAGAATAGCAGTCAAAGTCCCAGAAGAGAAAATGCCTCTATATTGGAAGGTGGGCAGCATGGAGAAGATTGCCTAACTCTCCTTGGGTGGAGGCAAGCTTTATCATTTGGTATTTGCACCTTGAAGTTCGTCATGCATCCTCAATCGTGTCAGTGTTCTTCCCCATACCCTGCTGCTACTCCTGTTTCAGCGCCTCTGTCTCTGTCTGAAAGTTTTTTCTGTCTATAAAAGCATGTATGGGACCCAAGTCCAGCATGGGGTCATAGTACCAGGGAGCTAATTCTCCAAGGGTGTTCTCAAGTGATAAGCAAAGGGGGTTGATGACTACATATGTCCCTTGGGTGGAACCATTCTTAGCCATGTCTCCCTGTGTCCCAGAGGTCGTCAGTTCAAGCCCCCGTTGCCCAAGGGGTAACCTGCCCATACATATATGCTTTACTGACTCCCATCCCTTTCCTGACTTACTTCCCCACTCCCTCTTCTCTCAAGGATCTCCTTCTGATCACTTCCTGCATTCTTATCACACGGACTGCTTCCAGGGGAACCCAGATGCTCAGAAATATATATCAAAGACCCTCCTCATCTCTCATGCATTGTCAAGGCCTCTGTGCATTAAGATCCCATTTCCCAAGCAAGTGAAGCATTGGCTAAGGGTGTGGGCTGGGTCATCCCTAAAGCTCCTTCTCACTGTATGACCCAAGATTTCAGCTTGTCAGGGGCAGCTAATATGAAAGAAATGGTTAAGACACCCAGAATCTGGAGCCAAAGTGCCCAGGTTCAAGTCCTGATCCTGACCTGCCTGCTATGTGATCTTGGGCACAGTGCTTTACCTTTGTCTTCCAAGTTTCCTCCTCTATAAGATGAGTGTGCTAGTAGTTCTGTCCTCTGAGGGTCCCAGAAGAATTGAATACATTCATATTTGCAAAGCCCTCTGACCAGTATTTGGCCCAGAGAAGGCACTACATGATGTTAAATATGAACTAGCCCTATTTGCTAACAAAGAAACTAGGGCTAAAGGAAGTTAAATTCACTGACCAAGGTCATATACAACCAAGATACTCTGGAACTGGAAAACAACTCATTGGGACCCAAGTACGGTTTGATTTTGTTACATTTCACTAAATTAGGAAAAAAAAAAAAAAACAATTCAAGTACCCACGTTTTCTTGAGACATATTCTTATAACGAAAATTGGAAGTTCATGGTTTTTTTTTGTATAATTACTATCAGCTAATTAGTGGAAAAACATAAGCAAGTAAATATGTGCTACGAGTTAATTTGAAACAATATTAGCTTTATATATTTGGATTGCTCCATACACTTCATAAAAGAACGTCTAGTGAGTAAATACTTCACTTGGATAATAAATCAATCTCTTTCTCTCTCCCCAGTACTATAATAATCCAATATATGAAAAAGTTTTTGTGAGAAGGAAAGCAATGGACTTGGCTAATTCTCCATGGAGCACTGCAGGAAAGGATTTAGGTTAAATTTTGCTGGAAAGAATTCCATTCACATGTAGGGCAGAGATTTCCTGATTAATGTGGAGTCAGGAGTCAGAGCTGAAGTTGGCTCTCTGTGGGATTTGAGCGACATTTGGAAAACCTCTTTGTCCAAGGACGTCTTCCCTACTGGCTTGTGTTGGTGCCTAACGTCCTACTATTAGATATTTATTCCTTTGGTGAATTTAGTTCAAACAATTCATTGAATATTGTTCATGAAACAGTGACTGGCTTATATGCTAGGTAAGAGTTGGCTGTTTCTAAGACCCCCACAAAATGCAGATGTCTCCAAGTAGGTGACATCTTATACTATTGTCAACAATTAACACTTCGGTGGGATTTAGCTTGACAGATCCTTTTCCAACTATGACAGCTGTCAGAGAACAACACTCCCAAAGGAATAAGACATACATTCTAGTTATGGGTAGGAAGATGGTGGAGAGAGGGGTCAGACTAGAGGTCATGTCTGTAAACGAGAATATTAAATAGTTTTTGGCCATGAGGGATGGACCGGGCACTTTGCCTTCTCCTCTCTTAACCATCGTGAGGGGAGTTGGTCAGTAACTGCGATGGGTACTGTGGCACAGTGGGGCAGGGGAAAGAGAGGAGCATTGAGAAGACCCACTCTACTTCACTCTGTGGTGTCCTAGGGCCTCTGGTTGATCCATAATGAAGGCAAATTGATACTTAATCACCCTTGGCTCCATTCTGAGAGAGGAAAATAACACAGACTATAGCAAGGCAGAAATTCTGTTGTGGCCACATAGAATTCTTAACCAATGGGAATGGAAATTATTCACAGAAATGAAGAAGTTGCAATGAATGTTCATGGTTGCCAAATTTCTTTCTAACATAAAACACAAAAACTGGTAGTTTTATAAATATATGCTTGGTTGAGGAGGACATATAGTTGAGTGAAGGTTTACAACCCTTACTGTACAGCGACCTGCTTAGAAGAACAAATTGGCATTGAAGTTAAATGCTAAGAAATTTGGCAGAAATAAGAAAATTTCTGCCTTCCTACCACATGCACCTTTATACTTCTTTCTTCCCCATTTTGTGGGGGAACTTCTTCCCGGTTCATTCATCAGGTATTTGTTGAACATTTGGTATGTGCCACATAGCCTCCCAAACTCTTCAGCACGGCATGCCTTTAGCATCTGTTCCAGATGCTCTTAGACGGAGCGTCTGTTTTTCTTTTGTTAAAGAAAGTAAACAGTTTCCCTTCTGATTAAAAAAAACATTGACAAAATACTTAGATCACTCATCTCTGAAAGCAGGAAACATAAACACCAATACAAAGAATATTTAAGTCCTCTCAACTGAGGTCAAATTATTATCTCCAGGTAAAATTTTAATCTCCTCCTTGTTAATTATACTCACGTTATTGTTACAAAGATCACTCTTTTTTTTTTTTTCTTTATCAAGGCTCATCCTGTTCAGAGTCAGAGCTGCCACTTAGTAGCAATATATCTTTAGCCAAATTCTGAGACCTTTTAGATTTGTTTCTTCCTCTGCAAAATGAGGATGGTAACACATGCCACACTAGATTGCTCTGAGAAATACACAAATTAAGTCAAATGATGTATAGACGGTGACAGGCACAGCTCTGGACACAGGATCCATGCTCAGCAAGCCGTGATCATAATCTTGCTGCAAATTTCAGAGGTTTCTCAGAGCTTTGCATTCTTGCTGGCTCCTTCCACCAGGCCCTGGGGCGAGTCTGATGCCTCAGCTAACCAGTCTCTGACATCATCTCTTGCTGCTGTGCCTGAAGTCTGAGGGCAACTATTTTGCTCGAAGTTCCCTCTGAGTCCCTCTCCTCAGTTTTGGGTTTCAAATTAGAAGACAAAAACTGAAGAAAGCTCTCTTTGCCGTTTTACCATGGCAACCAGCTGTTTCTAGAGAAGCCTTATTCCCTTTCCCTGTATCAGTAAAAAAATCTGTAATTTACAACCTTTTCCTTTCCCCTTGCTCACAGCTGGGTTAGTTTAAGCCATTTGGCTGAATCTTCTCTACTTCTACAAGGAATAAATAGCTTTTAGACCATAACCCTGCTTATATTTTAATGTTTCCCTGATCTCTGCCTCCCCGTCCATAAAAGAAAATTAAGAAAAAAAATACATAAAGGCTTTGCAGCTGACCTGTCTGTTCAAAGAAGCCCATTGTAAATTTCTTCTCACAGTGGCTGTTCTTCCCAGTCTCAATTCAGACACCACACGTATCCTTGACCTGCACAGTGCTGTCCTGTGTGCTGTCACACGGAACGCCATGCTTAGAAGGACCCCATGCTTGATTTAATGTTCTGCTTTCAAGAATCTTGAGATTCTTCATAATTTTAGAATAAGCATCCTGCGTTTTCATTTTGCACCAAATTCTGTAGCCAGTCTTGCTCCCAGGGCTCTTCTTGCCTTGGGCACCATCTTTGGTTCCCGCCCCACCACCTGCTACCTCTCCGAGCGCCTCCTCGCACCGCTGTGACTGTGACGCTGGGCGCCCTGCCAAGGCAATGCTGGGATCAGACTCAAATACACTTTTATTAGAAATTCCAGTTGGAAGAAAACAGGAGGGACCCCAGTGGTTACTCTGTGCCTTTCATGTTTACACTGTTTTCATCTCTCTTAAACCTTGTAAAATGAAAATGGGGCTAAGCAATAAATTCCACAAGCATGTTTTTTCACCCGAGCTTTCTAGTTGTGGTTGATTTTGCAAGACAGTGCCACTTTTGGTAGACTTAACTTACTAAAGAGAAACATGTGAGATGGACTCCTGTGTTTAATAAACTAATAGAAATTCTTGCCCCTCAGAGCTGCAAATGTCTCTAGTTTTAAGTATGACATTTGTTATAAAACAAGCACAATGTTTCATCTGCCAGCTGCATGATAAAAGTGCATTATTGCCGTCTCACTGGGTAGTGCTCCCGGATTAGAAGCCTGATGTGTAATAATTCAGGTTATCCTGAGCTAGATGCCTTCTGAGATCCTTTATCAAGAATACTCACCAATTTCAGAAGAAGGGAAATATGACAACTGGCTGAGTTACTGAATTGGAAATAAAGACATTTAATTTAAAAACCCTAGGAATCAGAAGCTTGCAGTGAGGTGAACATCTGCTAATAAACATCATGGTCATTTGACTCATCAGCAAAACCTCAGAGACTAGCATCTATGCAGACAGGCAGAGGGTAAGTCTCATGTATTACAGGAGACAGTAAAGGTTGAGGATGTGGTAGGGGAGCCTTGGGATCGGAGGGAGCAACGATCAGCCACATCCCTCCAAATAGGATCCATCTTTTCTTTTAAATTATCTGTTGGTGATGAAGGGATAATCAGGGTACTGCTGCTATGATTCCACATTGAACCCTTGGTGAGCTCTGTTACCTGGCTCTCCACAAACAAGACTTGTCCCTGCCTTACCATTTCCTAAATATTGGGAATTATCATTTCTAGCCCAGTGTTGGCATTGATTGTGTTTTATTACATTTTTAATCCTCTGATTATTAGAAAACCAGATGTGGGAGGCATGGATGGTTCTCTTTAAACCCACTTTCACCAGAGATTTTATATATAGATATAAATACATGTATAAATACATACATACATATGTTTTTATATATATTTATTTATATTTTTAAAAGATTTTATTAAGTTATTTGAGAGAGAGAAAGAGAGCAGAGGGAAGGAGAAGCAGACTCCCCATTGGGCAGGGAGCCTGATGTGGGACTTGATTCCAGGACTCTGGGATCATGACCTGAGCTGAAGGCAGATGTTTAACTGACTGAGCCACCCAGGTGCCCACGGAGATTTTTAAAATAACACAAATTTGATCAGATGGCTTAGCTGTTGGAACTCTATCGCTCCTTGAATCAGTCCAGAATCCTCCCCCTGCCAGCAGCATCCTTTGAGTTCAGGTCCCTGCCTCCTTTCTCTCATTTTTACCCTTCATTATTCTCCTTGTTTGTGAGGTTCCAGTGAAAAGAAAAAGTATTATCTCTTCCCTTGCTAAAATTCCCATCTCCATTCATGGTGCTGTGAGAACAGGTGCTATGTTTACTGTGTTCACTCCTTATCTACATGAACTGTCATGGGGCCTGGCAATAGTAGGTGCTCATTAAAACAGTATTTTTAAATGAATCAATAGCTGAGCACAACAAAGAACTAGTGTTCAATCGTTACCCAGAAAATAGTAGGAAAATATATTAGCTTCAAGGAGGAAAATGTGGGTCCATGTGAAGAATTCAGAGTTAAACATAGAGGATATTCATCTTTTAAAAATCTCTATTTCTCCAGCTAACTAGCTAGCTTTATGAAAGCCATTTTAATAAAAATTTTGACTGATGAAATAGTTTTGTTTCTGGAACTTTCATTACAAAAACAATACATGAAAACATTTGTTTTGAAACATGTTCAGATGTGCCTCAAATCTCTTTTGTCTCCTATTCTGCGGAGGTAACTACTGTTACCAAGTTTCCTGGGCACCTTTATAGACATTTATTCTGTTTGTGCAGTGTTTGTGCATAGCAGTCTACAAAAACTGCACCATGGTGGGTACTGCTCCAGTCCTAGCCTGCTGCAGAGTTGCCACAGAGCATGGGTGGGTGGCACTGGTGACAGCATGTTTAGGGTGGGCGCAGAAGTGTCTGCTCTTTGGGGCCAAGACGGTGGATAAAAACAATGTCAAGGTGCACACCCAGCTGTCCTGTGGCTGCAGCAAAGTGCTGAGCACCAGAAACCTGGTCACTCTCGACTTAATAAGAAAATTGTCAGGAGAGCTTGCTCGGTGCAGCTGTCCATTGTCTCAGAGTCAGATAGCTGGAACCTAGGATGGCCACTTCTCGCAAAAGGTACATAGCAGTTTCTAGAATTGACACAAGATTAGAGAACTACTAGGTTAAATCGATGAATGATTTGTGTCTATAATTTATATCAAAAAGCACTTTTACAATTTTATTTAGATTTATAATTTAGTCAAGTTAGAGAATAAAAATAAATATGTTTTTCTTTTATGTTTTATAAATTGATTTATATTGTAATTTATATCACTGCTTTGGTTATTAAATATTTTAAATATTACCCTTTTTTTCTAATTAATTATTTTATTTATATTATTTATATAATGCTACAATAGATCTGCCACCCATTACTATGCAATTTTAGTGAGTTTCCTATCCTTTATTTCTTGGTTTAAGGAAAGAGGTAGATAATAGAACCTAGCTCTTTGGATTATTATATTAAATAAGTCACTACATATAAAGGACTAAGTACTTTTGGGAATATGTTTGGAGCTGATTAAATTCAGTTATTATCATTTTCATTAAGCCTCGTACATACTTCCCTATATTATTATCTGCAAGTATGTGTCTTGGTAGTTAGAGGAAATGTTCTCTAGAGCCACAATATTTCCCCACAAACTTAATATTAAATAGGCCTTTTCAGAAATAACTCTAATTGTAATGAACTCGAGTGGAGATATGCAGGCATTAGAACAATATCTAGAGCCCCAAGATCTGGCTGAAGCTTGATTAAACACAGTGATATAATCAAAGAAAGAGTTTCTCCACCAGAAGGGAGCTGGTACATCTTGGAAGCACTGGAAAAGGAGAGTGCAATGCAACAAAATGCACCACGCACAAAATCCCATCTTGGGTCTTGGAAGCAGTGTGCTCGCTTTCTGGAAATTGTTCCTTCTGGCTGGTTGGAGGAGGGTTGGAAAGTACCTGCTACCTACCTACCCGCTCAAGACCCTCTTGGAGGAGATGCCCCTACATAGGGCCAACACATGCAGGTGAATCCTACTGCGGAGACAGATGGGTAGGGCTCCTGGAGCCTAATTGCCAATCCACCTTTGAATCTGTTGTTGGATCTTGGACTCTCGTGTAAACTCCTCCTACAGATTGTAATTCACCTACCACTGAATCTTGCCTAGAAGGAAAGGCAATGCCATGGGGATGGGCATGTCCATTTTCTTGGGACAAATTCCACTCTATCCACCCAACAGATATCTACTGAGGGCCCCATCTATGAATTGCACTATTCTACCTGTTGGGAATAAAAGAGTGATTAAAACCAACATAAATCCATGGCCTCCTAGTCTGGGAGTCAGGAAATGGATCATCTGTTTACCTGTCTGTTCTGGAGGAAGGGAGTGCCAGAAGTTGGAATTTAGAGCAGAGTGGTGGACGACTTTAAAGGAAGAGTCTTGGGGAACTGTCAGAGAAACTGCAAGGACAGGGAATCATGTGTGCAAGCCCCGGTGACGGGGTGGGGGGGGGGGCCCTAAGGGCTAAAGCCCAGTGGTCAGGGCAGAACATAGAGAAGAGGAAGGCGGATCATGTCAGGCAAGAATTCCCTACAAAGGCATGGACTTTTATATGAGGATTTTGAAAAGAGGAAGGACATGCTTCAGGCATTTAACAGGATTCAGGATCCGCCTGTCTGTATAGAAGCAAGAGGACAGGCACAGGCAGGAAAACCAGAGAGGAGCCTATTTCAAAGCAAAACTGATATATGGGATAGGCAGGGAAATGTAGGCCAAAATTGTTTTCATTTCTTGATTTTGTACGTTAGTATCTTAGGAGCTTCATCATTAGAAATCAACATCCAGATTATAATTAATTAGGGACACTCACCAGAACAGCAGGTGTGACTTCATAAGCTAAGCACAAGATGTAACTTTTATTCTTTTACATAACTAAATGCAATCTCTAGTTAGAGAACCATTAATCCCAGTTAAATTTAATCCCAGGGTAAATTTAATCATGTAGCACTCTTTAAGGCAGTTCTGGGTTTTCTCATTCAGTTTAGGGATTTCTCATGCTTCTCCTCATGGTGAATATTACCTGCTGCCCCTTCTTACCCCCATGCTTGCATTAACACAGGCACCCTGGTTGTCGTTGCTGCCCCACACCAGTATCGTGGAAATATCTGGGCTTCTAGCTGGACTTTGGACCTTAGTGTCCTGTATTCTTGGGACCCCAACCTATCTGAGGGTTCTTACATCTGCTCCCATCCCATCTTGGTCTTACCCCTGAGTGGATTCTCTAGATTTTCCTAAAATGTTATATCCTTGGCTGTGGAATTTTTTGTTTAGATTGGTGGAGGAAGGAAAAGAAGCTTATGTTTGCTTTTTTTTTTTTTTTTTCCTAATGTCTTTGCCGTAGGCTTCAAAAATCTCTGTGTGTGTTTGTGATACCTGTCAATAGAATTCCAAGGAGCGATTTTAAAAAAAAAATCAACTAGGGACGCCTGGGTGGCTCGGTGGGTTAAAGCCTCTGCCTTCAGCTCAGGTCA
Source organism: Neogale vison (assembly GCF_020171115.1). Taxonomy (NCBI): domain Eukaryota; kingdom Metazoa; phylum Chordata; class Mammalia; order Carnivora; family Mustelidae; genus Neogale; species Neogale vison. Next base: position 38,150,506 of record NC_058098.1, on the reverse strand, counting down.
TGATCCCAGGATTCTGGGATGGAGCCCCGCATCAGGCTCTCTGCTCAGCAGAAAGCCTGCCTCCCTCTCTCTCTCTGCCTGCCTCTCTGTCTACTTATGATCTCTCTCTGTCAAATAAATAAATAAAATCTTAAAAAAAAAAAGAAGAATCAACTATTGGTAAGTGCTACATCTGGGGTAAATCTTAAATCATACAGTATGTTAATATGCTATTTAACTGAATTTGTATGACACTCTAGACAGTACAAGCTAATCTATAGGACAGAGAGCATATTAATGTTTGTATAAGAAAGAAGCAAATAGGAGAAATTTTAAAAGGTCATGAAGGACTTTTGTGGATAAAGAATATGTTCATTATTATGATTGTGGTGATAGTTTCATGAATGTCTACATATGTCAAAACATATCAAATTGCATAATTTAAACATATTCAGTATACATGTCAATTACAACTAAATAAAGCTGATAAAAATTGAATAGGGACAAGATCTTAGGGCAGCTGTGTGATTATAAATAGTACCGCAGACAGCTGGAGACATGTCACTTGATGTCTACATCTCATTGCTCTAGTCCATCAGCAATGAACTCCATGGGGGAAAAAGCTCCCCCCTTTTTTAAATTTTACATAGACCTTCAATGATTGTGAGATGGGGAGATAAAATATATTGCTTTAGCACTTGCAGACTGAGCAGTGTGGGCCATGGGGACAGAGGTGGGAAGGTGTTTGAACTTGCTGTTAGCAGTCCCTACCCCAGCTCGCGTTTCCCTCATTTTTGCAGAGGCTGTGCTTGTGGCCTCAGAAGTAGTGTCTTATCATGTCCTGGCTGTGCTCAAACACTCATCCATCATTCTCCTCCAGATGCCCAGCTTCTCAGCTGCCAGGGACAGGGTCTGCTGGATGGAGACTCGGTGTGGTAACACATCGTCTGACGTGTTGCTGATGGTGGGGCTGCTGATGGTGGGCAGATCCAACTCCGACATGTATGTCAAGTAGCATCTCCATGCTGAAGGATTCCCAGCCTCTACTCTAGCTGAAGAGCTAGGTGTGTAAGGACTCACCCAGCAACTTCCTGACTGGCATTCGAGAACTGTCACCCTTCACCGTTCATCTTCTTATCAAGGAATACACTGTTGGGTCTTCCAGTTGTTCATTGTAATGGCCTTGGAGGCCATAACCATGTTTCCTTGTTGACTCAGGGAGTTCAGCAGAGCCTTCCATCATCCCACCCACAGCTATGTTGAATTGTTTATGATGTGCATTGATTGGCATCACTGTTGAGGATAGCCATATAGGGAACCCCCAGGAGCATAGTAGACACTTGCTAGACACATTCCAGCTCTAGGTTGATATGCAGGTGAAGAGCCCTCTCTGGCACTACTCCACCTTTCCCTCTGAGGTCTGCTTTGAAAGCAAAGGCTCTCTTAACTTGTATTAATTTGTGATCTCTTTCTGCATTTTGCAATAATAACTATGAAAGAGAAGTGATCCAAATGTCAGATATGGGGGAAGGGCTGTGGGAGAAGGAGATGAGGGGGGTTCAATTCAGTTTATTCCCTCTAATATGTTTTTTTAATTTTTTTAATTTTTTAATTTTTTTATTATTTATTTATTTATTTATTTATTTATTTATATTCCCTCTAATATTATTTCATCATTCTTAAGGACCAGTCTCTAGACCTTCTTTGGTAAATATATCAAGTCTTGCTGCTATTGGAGGCCTTTGGTACTAGACCCTAGAGGATTACCTAAGCACAGCAGATACTTTCCCTGGGGTGAGAACTCTCCTAAATATTGTGAATAGGACAGTTTGTGTTTACAGCATCACGGGGGTGTTGCTAAGATTACAAAGTTCCAAAGCTGAAGCTGGTTTCCTTTCTAAATGCTGTTTTGACATTCCTCTATATATAAGATACAGGCAATGGGGCAATAAAGACAATCTTTATTGCATTATTTGTGCAAAATATCTGGTGCAGACTCTTGCTTGGGAACCCTGGGGAGCACTCTGGGTTATAAAAGAGGAAAGAAGAATTGTTCTAAACATAAGCATCATCCTGATTCTATTTTGCCGGAACTTTGGGGCTTGAGTGACCTCAGTGTAATTCCTGCCCTAAATGTTCATTCAAGTATTTTATTAAATAGAGCTTCTAACTACCCAGAAGACATTTTCCTGAACCATACCCATGGCTGACAGAGGTACATGTGAAGGGTAGAAAGCAGGACAAGGATAAAGCTCCTCCAAATCTACTAGCTGAAACAAGTCTCTAGTTTGGGGAGAATTCTAGCAATTTTCATTTCCTTTTGTAAAATCTATAATTAAAGCATAACACACATACTGAAAGTTACATTTACTGTAAGTGTACAGTTCAATACATTTTCATAAATAAAGCAGCACCTAAATAAAAAAAAAACAGCATTTTCAACCTTCTAGAACTACTCACACACTTAAACACACACACACACACACACACACACGCACACACCAGTTCTAGTCAGCTCTTCCAATCAACTAACCACTGTCCTAACTGAATACTATAGATTAGTTTTGCCTGTTTGGGAACATTACAAACTTAGAATTATACAGTATACTTATTTTTCTGGCCTCTTGCTCAATATGATGTTTATGAGGTTAATCTGTGTTGGATATGACAATAGTTCATTCATTCTCATTGATTCTCATTTCTATTATGTGAATATATCACAATTATTTTTAATCCATTCTAGCATTCTAGCATTCTAATTATTTGTGTATTTTTCAGGTTTTAGCAACTACCAAGAAAGTTTCTATGAAAATTTTTATACATGGCTTTTGGTGACCATAGCCCACCAGATCCTTTACTGGTAACTTGTATATTTGCTGTCTTTTTCTGCTTGATTTATAGGATTTGTTATATATCCTGAACAGTAGACTTAATTGGACCTATATATTGCCAATAACTTCTCCCATTTTGTGGGTTGACAATATTCTTTTGAAAACCAAAATATTTCTAATCCCCTCTAATGCTTACAGATTATGTGATTTGGGGGACATTCACCCATTTTCTCTAAATCAGTTTTCTCATCAGTAAAAGGAGACTTGGATTTCTTAATTTTCTACTTTCTCTTGTGCCTGTATTACATTACTTGTCCCTTTCTCTGGAGGTTTAAATGAAGTTCTAGAGAAAAATCTGGGGGTTCCTATCAGCGGGATCAAAGTGAAGAAGTAGGGAGCAAAAGAATTGCACTAAATCACAGGAGCATTTCCAGCCTTGTATTTCCTCCTCTTGTAAGTTTCTAGCCACTTAGGATGCAATTTTGAGAGTTCACACTACAGAGAGAATTTAGAGTAAAGAAAATTTACTACCCATGCAGGATGATAATGGCCATTTCTCAGTTCAGCTACACCGGGGTCCTACTGTTTTTAAGCATTCTACCCTGTAGCTTTTGACATTTCCTGCTTGGCATGAAGAAGCAGGCTGTTGCCATCTTTTCCCCCAAATAAGAATCTACAATAGTACTGATGCTTAATAGATTATTTTTAAAAAGGCAATGAAGATCCTGAGCAAAAAAACAAAATTTGTTTGGTGATGGTGGTAGAATATTTGTGTGAAATAATTTTGCTTCCTTAATTTTGTTGCCCTTGTGTTGATCTCCTGAGAGAGTTGTATATTAGTCCTGGTTCCTCAAGAAGAAGCCCAAGGCATCAGTGTGGGTTGATAAAATCATACATACCCAATGAGCACTTGAAGTGTGGCTTGTTACAAATTAAGATGTGCTGTAAGTTGAACACACATACTGGATTTCAAAAGCTTGGTACAATTGATTAAATGTTGATTACAAGTTGAAATGGCAATAATTCTTGGATATATTGGCTTAAATAAAATATATTTTTAAAGGTTTTATTTATTTATTTTAGAAAGGGATAGAGAGCATGAGCTGAGAGAGAGAGGGGCACAGGGAAAGAGAGAGAAAGAATCTCAAGCAGACTCCAGGCTGAGCACACAGCCTGATTCTTATGACCCTGAGATCATGACCTGAGCTGAAACCAAAAGTCAAACACTTAACCAACTGAGCTGCCCAAGTGCCCTGAAAAATTTCAAATTATATGTGGAGCGCATGTTGTATTTCTACTGGACGGCATTCTTAAAGGTTATGGATGATAAATACCATATCCACTGATAATGGGTTCATCATTGTCCCACTTATAGTGCCAGGTTCTGCTTGTTCCATTTGGTAAAGCACCAGAAGAAGCAGAGGAAAGGGAGAGAAGCACAGTTGTGGCTTCATGACCCCATCTCCCACAAATAGGTTCCAAGTTATCCACCCTCTTTTCAAGGACATGTACAGGAATCAAGAGAAGTACACCCTCATTATTATTATTCCTTCTACTCCTTGTCCTGCGACTCCTCATAAAAGTTTCTTTTCTATTTCCCACTTTGGCTAGGAAATCCTCTAATCCTTTAACCCATTTTATTTCTAGTTCAAGTGGCCCCACAGATGCTTACCTTGTCTTTTGGAGAGGAAAACCCGTTTATTAGGATATCTACTAGGCACTTAGGTCTTCAAATGCTTGCATCTATTTGGTATGGTAGGGAGAAGGGGAATCTTTGCTCTCAAAATGCCCATGAAAGAAGAAGGGAGGGAGAAAAACAGAAAATACTCCAAGTTATAATTTAAGAAAAAATGTGACACAAAAACAGACACATAGATTGATGGAACAGAATGGAGAACACAGAAATGGACCCTAGATGCTATGGTCAACTAATCTTTGACAAAGCAGGAAAGAATATCCAATGGAAATAAGACAGTCTCTTCAACAAATGGTGTTGGGAAAATTGGATATCTGCTTGCAGAAGGATGAAACTGGACCACTTTTTTACACCAAAAACAAACATAAACTCAAAATGGATGAAAGACCTAAATGTGAAACAGGAATTCATCAAAATCCTAGAGAAGAACCCAGGAAGCAACCTCTGTGACCTTGGCTGCAGCAACTTCTTGCTAGACATGTCTCTAAAAGCAAGGGAAACAAAAGCAAAAATGAACCATTGAGACTTCATCAAGATAAGAAGTTTGTGTACATCAAAGGAAATAGTCAACAAAACTAAAAGGCAACCCACAGAATGGGAGAAGATACTTGCAAATGACATATCAGATAAAGGGCTCATATCTAAGATCTACAATGAACTTAACAAATTCAACACCCAAAAAACAAAACATCCAGTCTAGAAGATAAGAATCGACATTTCTCCAAAGAAGACATACAATTGGCCAACAGACACATGAAAAAATGCTCCACATCACTCGGCATCATGTAAATACAGTCAAAACCATAATGAGATACCACTTCACTCAGGTCAGAATGACCAAATTAACAACTCAGGAAACAGTAGATGTTGGCAAGGTTGTGGAGATAGGGGACCGCTCTTATAATGCAAACCAGTACAGCCATTCTGGAAAATAGTATGAAGATTCTTCAAAAAGTTAAAAATATAGTAGCTACCTTATGACACTACAATTGCAGTACTAGGTGTTTATACAAAGGATATAAACATAGTGTTCCAAAGGGGCACCTGCCTCTCAAGGTTTATAGAAGCAACGTCCACAGTAGCCAAACTTTGGAGGGAGCCCACATGGCCATCAACAGATAAATGGATAAAGAAGATCTGGTCTATATATATATATACATATATATGTATATATATATAGTAATATTCATATATATATATACTATATATATAGTAATATTCATATATATATTACTCTGTCATCAAAAAGAATGAAATCTTGTCATTTGCAACAATGTGGACAGAACTAGAGGGTATTATGCTAAGCAAAATAAGTCAGTCAGAGAAAGACAAATACGATATGATTTCACTCATATGTGAAATTTAAGAAACAAAACAGATGAACATAGAGAAGGGAAAGGAAAAACACAATAAATCAAAAACAGAGAGAGAACTAAACCATAAGAGACTCTTAACTGTAGGGAACAAACTGAGGGTTGCTGAAGGGGAGGTAGGTATGGGGATGGGGTAACTGGGTGATGAGCATTAAGGAGGGAACTTGGTATAATGAGAACTGGGTGTTATATGCAACTGATGAATCACTGAATTCTAACTCTGAAACTAATAATATAGTCTATGTTAATTAAATTGAATGTAAATAAAAAATTTTAAAAAAAATAAATAATGTTGCAACATAGCAATCCCTTATAGAATGCTGATCATGTGTTCAGGAGTAAACTAACACTTACTGATAGCCAGGCAATTTGCCAAGAGCATTCAGTGCATTACCTCATTTGACATTTGACTCAACTGACCAATGAAGTGGTACCATTATTATTTCCATTTAATAGATGAAAGACTAAGGCTTGAATTCTCTTGGTATCTTCTTCTGTTAGTATTCAAACTCTGACAGGCTGACTCTAAAACCCACCGATATAATAATCATACTTTACTGCCCTAATTAAAACGTCCTATGGAATATCAGGCATACAGGAGGGACTTAATATACTTTAAATTTTTTTTATTTTAATTTTTTAAATTTTTTCAGATTTATTTTTATTTATTTTATTATTTTTAAAATATTTTATTTATTTTTTGACAGAGAGAGACACAGTGAGAGAGAGAGCAGAAGCAGGGGGCGTGGGAGAGGGAGAAGTAGGCTTCCCACTGAGCAGGGAGCTCGATGTGGGGATCAATCCCAGGACCTTGGGATCATGACCTGAGCAGAAGGCAGATGCTTAATGACTAAGCCACACAGGGGCCCCAATGTAGGGTAGCGTTTAATTCTACTGTGGTCACTGTTCTTATTTACACTGTCCAATGAGTAAGAAGCATAGCTGGTTTTTAAGTTCAGTTCTAAATCTCTTTTTCCTGTCCTGTCCTTCAAGTCGACTCCTGTGATCCCATCATACTTTTTAATGACTCCTGTGGTGCCTCATTTCAACCACCCACCAGCTCCCACTGCAGGAGCATTGGCAAGAATCTGACGACACATCAAAACTCTGGAGAGAAGGAGAACCATGGTTGGTTGGAATGTCTTGCATGGGCGTGGTGGAGGGAACGGTGACAACATGGCCACATATTTGTCACTTCTGCCTACTGCACTCAACTATATTCTCATTACTCAGAAGCCTCTAACCTCTAAGTCTATCCTCCCCAACTCTTCCTCCATGCCCTGGCCCTTCCTGCCTTCTTTAGAAGAGAGCTATTTCTTAACTAATTTAAGCCATTGCCATAAAGAGTGGGTGACACTTCTCAGAGGCACTGACTTTAGAGTAAGGAATTAACTCCAGAGATGCTCTTCCCTAACCTTTCCTCATAGTTTAGTATCATGTACTCCAAGGGGCCTGGGGAGGGGTATGAGGAGGAGGCTCTGGGAAGAAAGGAAAATATTTGGAAGCAGCTAACCTTTCCTTGTACCCTCCCCCACCAATTACCCTGCAACCACCTGTGGATGGAGCCTACCTCAGTAATAAATAGATGGAAGCCCCCTAGCAAATCCCCAAGGAACAGATTTTAAGTGTTCACTTGGGGGTCTACCCTTATATTTGAACTCAAAATAGAATCAGTTTTCTCTCCGTAACTGAGACGATTTGAAAAACAGACATTCTCTTACAGACAGGCTCAGGTATGCTTTATTATGTGGTATAAACACAAAGCACTGATATTTGTTTGAAATATGCCCTTAAAGCCTCCAAAGGGAGAAAACGTGTGTTGAAAATGGCATGAATTAGAACAGGCGATAATACTCTGAATGCACTGTCTGTCCTCAGCCTTGCTGTTTTGCAAAAGGCATCTAAAATTTATGCTCTTAGATTTGTCACTTTAAAATTGTGAGCTGTGTGTTAGGCCAGCACAGTAAAATGTTGACGGCATCACTGTAGATGGGAGAGTGCGGGTGGGATTGTAATACCTCAAGATCAAAGGCATCGTTCAGGCTTTATAAATTCGGCAGAGATTTTTATCCTGCCTCATTTGTGAATTTTAAGAAGCTTGGCATAATATCTTCTTTCTCTCTTCTTGGACATTTGGGAAGGACTACAAATTATATTGTTTTCCTGTCACTTTTGGAGACAGGCTGCCAATGAACAAGCTGTAAATGATATAATATCTTTAATAAATAAGTGTGAACAGATCACTTTGCAATACAAGGTTAGGAAAAGAAGCAATAGGCGGTTGGTGACTCCCAGCAAATGGGTAGGCAGCTTGGGGGAGTAAAGAGGCCGTGCTTTCATACAGCAGGATCACTACAACTGCTTTCACTCTGGAGCACTGTGCATCTAACAATTTGGGCATCACAAGCCTCAATAATCTTAAAGGAAAAAGAGGTCACTAAGTATTTCAAAGGGGAAATACTTCTGGGCCTCATTTAAACAAGTGCTGATGCCATTCACTTATAGAACACCTGGGGGGCATGAAAGGATGATCTCAAATAGAATGTTGAAACAAACTGAGGGTTGCTGGGGGGAGGGGGGTTGGGAGAAGGGGGGTAGGGTTATGGACATTGGGGAGGGTATGTGCTATGGTGAATGCTCTGAAGTGTGTAAACCTGGAGATTCACAGACCTGTATGCCTGGGTATAAAAATATATTATATGTTTATAAAAAATAAAAAAAAATTAAAATTAAAATTAAAAAAAATTTAAAAAAGATGATGCTTTCCGGAGCACCTGGGTGGCTCAGTGGGTTGGGCCTCTGCCTTCGGCTCAGGTCATGATCTCAGGATCTTGGGATCGAGCCCAGCATGGGGCTCTCTGCTCAGCGGGGAGCCTGCTTCCTCCTCTCTCTCTGCCTGCCTCTCTGCCTACTTGTGATCTCTGTCTGTCAAATAAATAAATAAAATTCTAAAAAAAAAAAAAAAGAATGTTGAAACAGGGGAATCCACAATAAGGCATTTATTTACTTGTTTGTTTTCTTATTTATTTGTTTGTTTGTTTTCTCTAAGAGATGACATCCTGGGCAGGCTTTGACTTTACTTGGCTTTTCCACAAGCCAAAACCAAGATGTCTTTAGACTTTGCCTGGGGAGCATGGCCAGTCCTTATATCCCTTAGCTATAAACTTGAAATGAACTTGATTCAATCGTATTATCACTCTTAAATATGTCAAGAGACCCTTGTGATTTGGCTTATGATCATTTTAGAGGATGAGTAAGCTGGTTCTGTTGGGTAGTGGAGAGAAGCTAATTGGGGGAAAAATTCTTTCCTTCAAAGACTTATATAAGTCTATCTAATTGGCATATCTTTGCTCAAAAAGGCACGCCTGACATAACATTATTTTAAGAGGTAGTTTTTATAATAGGTATAATGCTCGCTATGTGGTCTTTTATTTCAACATATGTTCATGGAAAGAAGCCCCATTGCCCTGTAAGAAGTGAAAGCTGAAGGCCAGTCAACATCTTGGGTGAAGGAATATTCCAGCAACTTACCAACTGGGTTTGTGATTAGTTATCAGTTATCGGAACCATTCTGTGTTTTCCTTTGCTCCTTAATATTAATTACATCTATTACTGAAGATGTGATATGTATCTAAAGAGTGTTTATTTATTCCAGGCACTCTTCTGTGTGCCAGGAATGTTATGGGAGACCTGACAATCTAGTGAGGGAACGTTTTATTCAAGTATCTTACTCCAGCCATTTTGTTATAAATGTGACCCCCGGTTGTGAAGGGGAAGACCTCAATGCATTTAATCCTTCCTGAGCTCCTGCTGTTTGCAAGGCGCCAGAAAAATGTATGAATTTCAACTACATACTTAGAAAATCCAAGGTCTGCCTTCACCGTCAGTTTTGCTCTCCACGGAATATAGGCATCTTACTTAATACGTGGATGTGTTCTCAACTCAATTGACATGGGCCGTCAACAGCAAGAAGTCCCTGATGATGCCACTCTACCCTGTTCCGAGCCAGAAGTCTGTGTATTCACAGCCTGCTAAAGGGGAAGAGGCCATGCTGGAGCATATAGGCTGCTGGGCACACCCACCCCTCCTTCCCGCCCTGGCAAGAGAGGTTGAGTTGAAGCATCTGGCTGCACAGTAGGGAAAAACAGGCAACTAGGGAAGTAGCACATATACATTTGTTTCCATTTCCTGGGTGGTTTGCTTCTTCATCTTTCCGTCCCCTAGAAACGAGTATTTTTCCTAACAGAGTAAATGGGCAAGAGGATGTAAAAAGAGCCTTTTTAAGTCATGCCAATGCTTTTCAATCCCATTCCATCTCAGAAAACATGCGCTCTTATGAAACTCTGCTACATTTCTCCACCAATGATTATCAAGAAGATGTGGGTGGAGCTGAGAGAGCTAAGGAGTTGATTGTGGAAAGTCCCCAAAGAGAATTCACAGGCGTCCTTTCAATCACTTGGTTCCAAAAGCACAATTTCTACCCTCCATAACATGCATAGATCCAAGGAATATTTGACTCTCAGAGTGGCCATATTTTAAAAATGAGTATGCATACGCTGGTGAAAGCAACAGATCATACAATTCATTTGGAAGGCTTTTTAGCAGAATCTACTAAAATCAGGAAAAATATGACCCAGCTACTTTCCTCCCAGGAATATATCCAGTAGTAATGAGTGTATATCTTTGCAAAAATATGTGTTCAGGAATGTTCAGAGCAGCATGCCCAATGACCACCAAGAGTAAATAGAGGGACGCCTGGGTGGCTCAGTCAGTTAAGCGTCTGCACAGGTCATGATCCCAGGGTCCCCTGCTCATCAATGAGCTTGCTTTTCCCTCTCCCTCGGCTGTTGCCGCTGCTTGTGTTCTCTCATTCTGTCTCTCTCTCTAAAATAAAGAAATAAAATATTTTTTTTTAAAAAATATAGATAGATTAATAGGTGATATTCTCACAATAGAGTATTATATATCAGCAAGAACGGAAGAACCATAGCCATACTCAACAACATGGATGATTCTCAAAAACAAATGTTGAATAAAGGAAGCTAGACACCAATGAGTACACACTATACATAAATTTCAAAAAGTAAGCAAGAACTACTGTTAGGTGTCAGAGGTTCCCCTTGAGGTGGTGGGAACTGGAAGAGAATAGAAGGGGGCTTCTGAAAGGCTACAGTGTTCTTGAAATGGGTGCTATTTGTATGGACATGATCATGTCATGAAAATACTTTGAGTTGTACACTGATGATTTGTATTCTTTTCCCTATATATGCTATACTTCATAAGGGTGCCTGGGTGGTTCATATCCTTATTGAAGGGATATGGCTAAGCTTTCTATCTTTGTGTCACAATCCGTTTTTCAATTTATTTCAATAAGGCAGTACAGTTAAAATGTGTTTGTGTCATGGCTTAACATGTATCATATTAAGCCTCTGCCTTCACCTCAGGTAATGATCTCACTGTCCTGCAAATGAGCCCTGCATCGGGCTCTCTGCTCAGCAGGGAGCCTGCTTCCCCCGCTCTCTGCCTGCTTCTCTGCCTACTTGTGATCTCTCTCTCTCTCTATCAAGTAAATAAATAAAATCAAATTTTTAAAAAAATTATCATAGGTGGTAGGCTACTGTGAGCAATCTTATAAATCAAGAACAGTCAGTATTACATAGCTTAAGTGTCTTTTGATATTAACTAATCAACTATGCCTTGTGCATCAACATTTGCTTAGAACTATTCTGCTTTAGAGAGAACTTTTTTTTTTTTTTTTTTTTTTTTAAAGTACAACCCATGGGCTCTTTCCCAGGTAAGTGTAAACTTTAATTGGGGACGACAAGCCAAATGAGCCTATTAGAAAATTTCCAGGTCGACATAAAGTTCAAGTACCAACAAGTATGTTTGGAAAAAAAATTGTCAAAGTTTAGATATACAGACAGAGGTCCTGACTCTCTCTAGCTGGTGACTAACGTCTGCTAACTTCATTTCACCCTCTACTTTGGTGGCATTTCCTTGAGAAGCCTTCCCTTGACTCATGTCTGTTCTATACTCCCATAATGTTCCAAAATAATGCTGGGTAGCCCACATCATGATAGCTTAATTAATCAGGTATTATATTGTTTATTATACATCTCTACATGTGTCAGAAACAGTTCTGTTAACATCTATATCCTTGGGCCAACCTCAGCTTCAGAAAATTTGCTTGAGTAAATAGGATGGGGGAAAAGACACGAGCTGACAATATGAATAAAGACTTTACAAAGGGGCCTCATTTAAGCTACGGTTTGAATGATGTGTAGGAAAATGAATAATAACTGAAAAACAGAGAATGTCTTAACTGTTTCCATGTGAGTCTCCTTTAATTATCACAATAACCCTATGCTATTGGCCATATGATTCCTAGTTAATTCAACCGTCTCTAATATTCAGAGAGGCTAACTAACTTGCTTTAACTCAAAGTTGGTGAGTGACCGCTTCTGCCTTCGGCTCAGATCATGATTCCAGGGTCCTGGGATCAAGCCCCGCATCGGGCTCTTTGCTCAGCAGGGAGCCTGCTTCCCTTCCTCTCTCTTTGCCTGCCTCTCTGCCTACTTGTGATCTCTGTCTATCAAATAAATAAATAAAATCTTAAAAAAAAAAAAAGTTGGCGAATGACCAAAACTGGAAAATTTGACAGGTTCAGTGCCTCAAGTTAGGCTCATCTTAGGAAAAAAGAAGGCAGCTTAGCACACATAGATGTGTTCCTCCAGAGCCATAGAACTCCCAAACTATTATGTGCATTATTTGGGTCCTGAGAGACCTCTGAGTGGAGACTGTTTCGTTCCATTAAGCAAACAGTAGGACATTTTTGTTTTGTTTTTAAAGAAGGTCAAATGATTTCTCTACAGTCTTAATCCATTTGACCACATAAATCCCAGCCAATTGTTAAGTCTTAAAATAATCTTGTTCGTATCTGAAAAGGAGACATTTGGGTATAAAATCAATATAAACAATCAAAGTGCATTTCTCAAATAAAATCTTAGAGGAACTGCAGAAAGGAGAGAGTTGGCAGGTGAGCCCAGAGTGACTGACCCTGCTGGCAGGTAACCAGGTTCTGGATCCTACTACTAAGTGTGCTCTCAAGTCCCCTCCCACTACCCCACCTGTATGCTGCATGTATGTTTCCAAGTGCCTGGGTGTTTTTGCACACATGTGGTATAGATAATGCCCATCATTTCCTCACTATCCAGCAAATCAACATATACACATAAAGTCTTCATTTCAGCTGAAAACGATCAAATAAATGAAACTATGGAAAATAATACACAAAGCAAAAAAGGTCTTAAGATTTATTTCATTTAGTCCTCTTCTCTACAGATGACAAGTTTGGGGAGCAGCCATGCCACATGAGTTAGCTTTTATTGCCTAACAAATCATTCCAGAACTCAGTAGCTTAAAGTTTTTTGTTTTTTTTTTTTTCTTATTCTGCCTTAGTCTATAAGGCATCTGGGAGATTACTCTGGTCCTGTTTAGAGCTGAGTTCTGGGTCATTCATGCATGTTTGGTCAGCTGGTGGGTCAGCAGGGATGGGCTGATCTAGGGTAGCTTTACTGACATAGCTGGGGTGATCCCCTGGCAGGCTATTCAGGGCTTGATCACAGAGTAGTGGCAGGGGTCCAAGAGAGTGAGTAGAAGTTTGTAAGTCCTTTTGAGGCCATTGCTTCCACTGTGTTTTGTTGGCAAAAGCAAGTCATAAGGCCAGACCGCCTTTAAGAGGAAATGAAATAGACTTCACCTTTTGATGGAAGGGACAGAAAGACCACATTGTCCAGTATGTAAACACAGGGAGAAGTAGGGATGTAGAGACAATTCTTTTTTTTTTTTTTCCAATTTATTTATTTTCAGAAAAACAGTATTCATTATTTTTTCACCACACCCAGTGCTCCATGCAAGCCGTGCCCTCTATAATACCCACCACCTGGTACCCCAACCTCCTACCCCCCCGCCACTTCAAACCCCTCAGATTGTTTTTCAGAGTCCATAGAATCTCATGGTTCACCTCCCCTTCCAAATTACCCAAAAGCACATACCCTCCCCAATGTTCATAACCCTACCCCCCTTCCGCCAACCCCCCTCCCCCCAGAAACCCACAGTTTGTTTCGTGAGATTAAGAGTCACTTATGGTTTGTCTCCCTCCCTATCCCATCTTGTTTCATGGATTCTTCTCCTACCCACTTAAGCCCCCATGTTGCATCACCACTTCCTCATATCAGGGAGATCATATGACAGTTGTCTTTCTCCACTTGACTTATTTCGCTAAGCATGATACGCTCTAGTTCCATCCATGTTGTCGCAAATGGCAAGATTTCGTTTCTTTTGATGGCTGCATAGTATTCCATTGTGTATATATACCACATCTTCTTTATCCATTCATCTGTTGATGGACATCTAGGTTCTTTCCATAGTCTGGCTATTGTGGACATTGCTGCTATAAACATTCGGGTGCACGTGCCCCTTTGGATCACTACGTTTGTATCTTTAGGGTAAATACCCAGTAGTGCAATTGCTGAGTCATAGGGCAGTTCTATTTTCAACATTTTGAGGAAACTCCATGCTGTTTTCCAGAGTGGTTGCACCAGCTTGCATTCCCACCAACAGTGTAGGAGGGTTCCCCTTTCTTCGCATCCTCGCCAGCATCTGTCATTTCCTGACTTGTTGATTATAGCCATTCTGACTGGTGTGAGGTGATATCTCATTGTGGTTTTGATTTGTATTTCCCTGATGCCGAGTGATATGGAGCACTTTTTCATGTGTCTGTTGGCCATCTGGATGTCTTCTTGGCAGAAACGTCTGTTCATGTCCTCTGCCCATTTCTTGATTGGATTATTTGTTCTTTGGGTGTTGAGTTTGCTAAGTTCTTTATAGATTTTGGACACTAGTCCTTTATCTGATATGTCGTTTGCAAATATCTTCTCCCATTCTGTCAGTTGTCTTTTGGTTTTGTTAACTGTTTCCTTTGCTGTGCAAAAGCTTTTGATCGTGATGAAATCCCAATTGTTCATTTTTGCCTTTGCTTCCCTTGCCGTTGGCGATGTTCCTAGGAAGATGTTGCTGTGGCTGAGGTCGAAGAGGTTGCTGCCTGTGTTCTCCTCAAGGATTTTGATGGATTCCTTTCTCACATTGAGGTCCTTAATCCATTTTGAGTCTATTTTTGTGTGTGGTGTAAGGAAATGGTCCAATTTCATTTTTCTGCATGTGGCTGTCCAATTTTCCCAACACCATTTATTAAAGAGGCTGTCTTTTTTCCATTGGACATTCTTTCCTGCTTTGTCAAAGATTAGTTGACCATAGAGTTGAGGGTCTATTTCTGGGCTCTCTATTCTGTTCCATTGATCTATGTGTCTGTTTTTGTGCCAGTACCATGCTGTCTTGATGATGACAGCTTTGTAGTAGAGCTTGAAGTCCGGAATTGTGATGCCACCAACTTTGGCTTTCTTTTTCAATATCCTTTTGGCTATTCGAGGTCTTTTCTGGTTCCATATAAATTTTAAAATTATTTGTTCCATTTATTTGAAAAAGATGGATGGTACTTTGAGACAATTCTTTTTTAAATCAATCTATCATAAACATGAAATGGAGGGACTGGTCAAGTGTTACTTGGGCCATTAGAGGCAAAGGCAAGATCAATTCAGGGTCCCAAGCTGCAATCATGCTTCCTCTACCATACTGCGTGTTTTGTTTGGATTATGACTTGAGGTCCTCTTCTGAGAGTGCTAGCATATTGGCACAGTGCTGGTTGAGTATGAAGAGAAGAACACAAATGGTGCCTGTTTCTCCTTCATATCATCAAGTTTGACTGTTGAAATTTTAAAAAAAAAAGTAATTTTTAACAGGTAATGTGAAAAACCATCATGAGGTTAATTAACAGTCACATCTTTAGATTAAAAAATAAAGGGACTGAATTGCCAGAACCCTGAGGGATCTGATAAATTGACAAGCCAGGCTTCCTAGAAACTTAGCTGTAAAAAAGCTGAAGTAACTTCTCATCTACAGTAAGGATAGTATGGTAAGCAGAATAATGGCCCCCGAAGATGTCCACATTTCATTCATCAGAATCTGTGACTATGTTACCTCACATGGCCAAAAGGACTTTGCAAATCTGATTGAGAGCTTGTATGCTTTTGGACCTTGCAATTGGGAGGTTATTCTGGATTATTTAGGTGGGCCCAATTTAATCACATGAGTCCTTAAAAGTAAAAGAGGAAGGCAGAAAGATAGGTCAAAGAGAAATGCCATGAGAAAGATGCCATCTTGCCTTTAGTGGCTTTGAAAATGGAAGCCAAGAAATGTAGCAACTTCTAGAAGCTTGGAACACTTCTCAGCTTATAGACAGTAGGAAAACAAGGATCTCAACCCTACAACCTCAAGGAATTAGGCTCTGCCAACAATCTAACAAAGCAGAAACCATTTTTTTTCCTAGAATGTACAAAAACGAAGGAAGTTTGCTGACATTTTACCTCAATCTTGACTGCTTATTTTGAATCTTTGAGATTATATTGGATTTATGATCTACAGAAGTATAATATGATTAGTGTGTGCTGTTTTAGGTCTCAAAGTTTGTGGTAATCTGTATGGCAGCAATAGAAAACTAAAACAGATAATAAGCCATAAAATATATCCTTTCTATTGATAGACAATTAAGTTATTTCCACATTTCCACTATTAAAATGCTGCAAATAAACCTTCTATATTCATGTTTAGGTATAAATGATGCAAGTATTTAGTTAGAACGCATTCCCCCCAGATCGAATTCTGTATCAAAGAATATGGAAAGTTTTAGGTTTTAGGTCTCTAGACTTCAAAATTTCCTCACAACAGTCATTACCTACCTACATTCCCACATATTGTGTTTGATTACCTTTTGTCCCTCGCCTTCCTCAGCACTGGACATTATCATTCTTGTTAACTTTTTGTCGGCATGATAGGGGAAAATTATTTCTTATTATTTGATTTTGTATTACTAGTGAGTTCTTTTCATATCTTTACTGCCCCTTGCTGCATCTTTTGTAAATTGCGTGTATTGAGCTCATTGTCTTCTGCTGTGTAACTTAGCTGTTTTTAAACTCTCTTTTTCTGTGAAGCAAATCATCAGTGAATCCCCTCTCATCACAGAGCTGAAACCTCATGCCTGTGTTTTAATCATTGTTCACACTCATCTCTATGACCAGTGCATCCCGCACACTGAGCTTTCCTCACTTCCAAGCACCACCTGTCACCTCCTTTGTAGCTCCTCTGCTATGTGCCTGGTTCAGCCTCCCCTTACCCATCAACAAATGGCTCTCACTGCCCCATTGCTCTCCAACTACCCAAAACCCCTTCTTAAATGAAAATTCTGATCCCGCTGATCCTTTGCTCAGAAAATCTCAACAATGGCTGTGCATTGTACTCAGAGACAGGAGATTTCCTGGTGTGATCTCAAAGGCCTCTCCTTCATGGAGAGATGCCTGCTACAATGCCCCCAGCCTGACTCTCTCCCTCTCTTCTTTTACTTCTTGATACTCTGCTTTTGTCATTTCCCAAGTAGTGAATTCCCTTACTACCATTCAAAAATCCTTGGTGATTTTCTTTCTTTTTTTTTTTTAAATTTATTTATTCTGACAGAGAGAGATCACAAGTAGGCAGAGAGGCAGAGAGAGAGAGGAGGAAGCAGGCTCCCCGCTGAGCAGAGAGCCCAATGTGGGGCCCGATCCCAGGACCCTGAGACCATGACCCGAGCTGAAGGCAGAGGCCTTAACCCACTGAGCCACCCAGGTGCCCCGGTGATTTTCAAGGAATATTTCAAATTTCCTCTTCATATAAGGAGTATTTTTTTTCCCCACCAATGCATATTGAGAAAATTTTTAACATACAGAAAAGTTGAAAGAATTGTACTGAGAATCCCCATATGTCCCACCTTGTTTCTATTATGAACACTAAACTGTATTTGCTTTATCGCTTATCTAATCATCCACCCATCCTTTCATCCATCTTATTTTTTATGGATTTCAAAGTGGATTGCAGAGTTTAGTACATTTCTCCCTAAATACTGCAGTGGCATATCATTAGCCAGAGTTCAACATTTATTTATGGTTTCCTTTGGAGACAAAATTTGCATGTAATGAAATGCTCACATTTAATGTTATATCATGTGTTGAGTTCACCAAGTACATACACCTGTTTAACCTAAACCCTACCAAGATAGAAGACAGCAAGTGACCTTTAGAGGGGGGCCTGGATGGCTCAGTTGGTAGAGCATGCAACACTTGATCTCAGGGTGATGAGTTCAGCTCCACACTGGGTGTGATCCTACTTTAAAAAAAAGGTTATGGTGCCTGGGTGGCTCAGTGGGTTAAGCCTCTGCCTTCAGCTCAGATCATGATCTCAGGGTCCTGGGATTGAGCCGTGCACCAGGCTCTCTGCACAGCTGGGAGCCTGCTTCCCCCTCTCTCTCTGCTTGCCTCTCTGTCTACTTGTGATCTCTGTCTGTTAAATAAATAAATAAAAATCTTAAAAAATAAAATAAAATAAAATAAATAAAAAAGTGGCCTTACGCCCTTAACCAGTCGTGTCCACACCCCAGAGAATACCACTGCTCTCATTTTTTAAAACTATAGTGTTGCCTGTTCTAGAACATTATAGTAATGGAGTTATATAATACATATCATGTTGTGCCGAAAAATGCTTTGTCAAATGGTCTTGCACAGGAATAATGTGTTCATAGTCTTACTCCTCCTACTGAATAGCTAACTCTACGATGCCAGAGCTCTGCCAAGCACATCTCCAAATGCATTGCCCAGTCAAGCACCCAGCCTTACACATAATAGGAATTCATTATGTGCTTGCCCAAGTGGGAAGCAGACTTCCTAAGAGAATCTGGGGTATTAGAAGAAAACACACTTCCTGTGTTGTGCTGGGCTGACTTCAAGTTAAGGTCTTACATTTGGTGCCAAGTATGTAACAAATATCTGCTTTTCACAGTAGCCTTTTCTCTTTCTGTAAAGGAGAGAGAAGGGTGGGTTCATCTTCAGAGAAGCTGCATATGTGGCAGAGAGCAGCAATTCCCATGTGCAAAGTGGCAGAACTCACTATACCCCCCTAGAATCCCTCTAACAACATGGATAGAGAACGTACCTGGTCAAGATCAGTGTCTTAAACAGAAATCTCAAGTAAAGACTGTTAAGTGTGGGTGGAAAAGAGAGGCCTCAACAAATGCTCAACTATTAAAACTCAGATCTTCATTTCTTACAGTTCTTATGGGAAATTTCTATAATCGTGATAAAAATAATAGTCATAATTCTGTGTTAGGCTTACTTTGGAGGATTGGCTTTGTGCAGAAAAATATGTGAGAGGTTGGAAATATATAAAAATAGATTAACAGTTCTCACCTTTGGCATCCAGGAGCTTGGGGTCTCCTGGGGCACAAAGTCATTGAAAAAGGAACAATGCCATTGTGGGGTATGCCTCATGACCTATAGGAACTGATTTACCTACCAAAAGGTACCCAAATCAGAGTCTTTCAGTTTTTTCTTGGTGTATTAATGGGTAATTACTGAACATGATTGAGGGAAAAATTAACTGCTTTTTTTCTAAAAAGAGTCATATATTTATTGACCATAAGATTCCTACTGCAGTAGTTGCCTCTGTTTCCCTTATAGGACTTCATGCCTAGGATTAACATTAGCCTCACCATTTGATAATCATAAAGCACATTTGGAGCAAGCAAACTGAGCATGATTCAGTTTCCATCCCTGGTGCTTAAAAGAGCTCTGTATTTCTGTTTGAATAGTTCCATTGGCTATTTATTTTAACTTTTTTTTTTTTTTATTTTTTTAACTGACGGTTCAGATTTCCTTTTCACTTTGCTCCATGCCCTCTTCTGACTCACTATGTATCACAATGTATCATGTTGTGGCTTTCCTTCTGTAGCTATTTCCATTTAAAGAGAGAGCAACTTTCCCAAAGGAGGCCTCCACCACGGCTACTGTTGGAATACATGCTGGAGAATGGGCCAGACTTTATATTCTTTGGAAGAACAGGACATCATTCACCTCACTCAAGAAAATTATTCATGGGGGCCTTCACAGAGGGATCTCACAGGGAAGCATGGTTGTTCTCTCTGTTCTCCTAATGTTGCTTTTTGAAATCTTCATGTTTGTGTAGTTATATTCACTAGGAATCAAAGTCATGTGCCACCTTGGTTAATTTCTCCATGCAGAATGCAGTAGAGATTTCTAGAACATTGCCTGTGCTGGGCAGTGAGGAATCCCTAACTCAACTTCGTACTTTTCCCCACTGGGTAAATGATTCCTCCGAATAGTTAATAAGGTGTTGAATTCTTCACAGGCAGAAATGCTAATGCCTCTGCCAAATACCTACAAATATCAGCTCAATCTTTAGTGGTTGGAATCTGACATAAATCCTCGGGTGTATTAAAGTCAGCTGTGGTAGCTGGCAGAGAGTCTTGTTATGTTGACCTTGGGCAAAGCCTTACCTGACAGCAATTCAATAGAAATATGGGTGCCAAGACACTGTATTTTTACAAAGAGAATGAAGAGGCTGTTTAAGTTAAGCATTTATTGCTCTACAACATAAAAGCAGGATTCAGGCTTCCATACATGAGCCACATTCCAGTGAGACCCAGAGAGAGGCAGACATTATGTGAAGATCTGAGAGGGACATCTAACTGCCCATTATTGTTCACCTCACTGTGAGGGCTAAAAGTGCCTAATGACGTTGTGTTCCTTCCAACAGAGTTTAATTGCCACAAATTGTGATATTTTGGTACAATATGGGCAGAAGATCATGTCTCTCAAGTTTCTCACAGAATCCAGAGGTAGGAATATATTGAATTAAATCAATAGAGGTTTCTCAACAAGGATTAGCTAGTAGAACTGAAATCCCCTGAATAAAACATGAAAGAAAAAGGGTATCATTTGTAAAATAGTGAAAGGCCTACTTTCTTTTTCGAATACCAGTTAAAAATTATTGAGATCAAGCACAATAATGTTGAAATAATCTTGTTTTCAAAATGTTGGGTTAAATATAATTAAAATTAATTTGAGTTTCTTTTTGCTATTTGAATGTGGTTACTAGAGAAGTTAAAATTGCATATGTGGCCTACATATGTGCATATGTGGCCTTGAGTATTTCTCAAGGACAATGCTTCCAATGGCTTCTTAGCCTACTACTGAGATTGAAAGAGCAAATCCTAGGGGCGTTAGAGAGGAGAAGGGAATTTGGGTAAATTGGAAGGGGAGGTGAACCATGAGAGACTATGGACTCTGAAAAACAATCTGAGGGGTTTGAAGTGGCGGGGGGGGTGGGAGGTTGGGGTACCAGGTGGTGGGTATTATAGAGGGCACAGCTTGCATGGAGCACTGGGTGTGGTGAAAAAATAATGAATAATGTTTTTCTGAAAATAAATAAATTGGAAAAAAAAAAAAAAGAAAGAGCAAATCCTCACTAGGGCTTACAAGGTTCCACGTGATCTGGACCTTGGTCAAACACCTGTCCTAGGATCCTACACTCCACGGCAGCCACACTCACCTTCTTACTATTTCCTGACGAGATCAGGCACGTTCAGGGTGGTATGGCCGTAGACTTGCTATTTCCTGAATGCATAAATATCACCCTTCTCTCAGGGCTCTTTGCACATGCTGTTCTCTCTACTTAGAATGTACTTTTCTGGACTTTCTCATTTGTTACTCCCTTACTTCATTTAAATGAAGGATTGGTACTCTTTGGAGATGTTCTTGTTCACTCTACCTAAAATAAAACTCCCATCTTACTGACGCTCAATAGTCCGCTTTGTTTTTCTTCATATTCATTACGATCAGACTTTTTATTATATATTTATTTTACATTATTTGTTGTTTCATTTATTATTTAATGTTTTTGTTTATTTTAAGTATCTCCTTCTAGAAGATAAGTGCCATTAAAGAAAGGACAGTAGTGTGGTGTATCCAGCTTGCATTGGGTCCCAGGAGCCAACTCTTAAATTTCTAGAAATTTGAGAGTTGGTTTTAAAATACAGTTGTTATTAAAATTAAATTATATATGTTTGTAATTAAGCGAATCATATTGGGGAAAAAAGTAATAAATGAGCATAATCACTTTTAATTGCTCTTTTATATTTTATTCTTACCCATGCCCTGAAAGTTATTTAAACCTATTGTATTTATCGGGTAGAAAACTATAGAATGGTGTACTACTATCTATTTTTTTTTTAATCAATGCATGTTGGTAGCTTAAAATTGGCCATCATGGATGTATTTACAGCATGGAAATTGACAAGCGCTACATATCAGGGCTATTCTTAGTGGATTTTTGGAGGAAGTCCTTAAACATTCCCAGCCCACGACTGGGCAGGACCTTGTATTTTCACTGCTCCCTTTGCCTGTAGGAACAGGATCTCACACATGTGTTGCTGAAGAAATATTGATTTGATGGGTGGGATTTCATGGAAAGGGTAGAACTCTGTGGGCTGAAATCATTCAAGAAGATTTGAAGAAGGAAAACTATATTTTAAAAGTTTTGGAAATTAGAAACTATATAGCAGTGGGATGTGTATGTTTGTGTTTACCTCTGTGTGTGTGGGTGAGGGTGTGTGTGGGGGGTGTGTGAATGTGTGCACACATACGTGCACATTTTTGGTCAAAGCAGAGGCCCAACCAAAACGATGAGGCATTTAAAATAAATTTCAGGGCACTTGGATGGCTCCGTCAGTTAAGTTTCTGACTCTTGACTTCTGCTTAGGTCATGATGTTGAGGTCATGAGATTGAGCCCACATTGGGTTCTGTGCTCAGCTCAGAGTCTGCTTGGGATTCTCTCTCTCCAAACTCCTTTGCCTCCTTCCCACCATTCATTCTAAATGAGGAAGTAAATAAATAAATATCTTTAAAAATAATGCATTTAGAGGCTGTGAATGGAACCATTTTTAGTTCAGAAAGGAAGAGATGATGAGCTTGATTTCTACAGTCTGATGCTGGAATTTTAGCTAAGTTCTAGGTTTCTGAGCATATTAATACATAGGGACCCCTGCCTATCTTACTGAAGTCATGATTTTTGAACCCACCCAGATGTGGCCTGACTGCCTTTTCTCCTCCCTATCCTGGGAAGGCTCCTGAATGTCCCAGTAGGTGAGCACTCAGACCCAAGGTTATGTAATTCCTTGTAAGTTGCTTCTTTTTAGCTCATCCATATGTATTCTGCCCACCTGCTAATTCATGCAGATGTTTTAGAAGCTGGGAAATATTATTCTTTCAGATTTGGGGGAATGGAGCCCAAGGCAACTCTCTGTTACATTTAAAAGCCCACATCTTCTCTGCATCAGTTTTCAGGCCCTTTACTTCCAGGGATAGGAGTGTGGAAGAACAATCCGGGCCTTTCTCTCCAGGCTTCGGTTCATTGCACCAGGTAGACCCAGAGTCAGTCCAGAATTATTCAGAGCCCCACCACTGAGAGAGAAGCAACTAAAACTTCTTGGGATGAAAATTCCAGAAAACCCAAATCCAACAGGCATACCAAAAAGAGAACATCATGGAACAAGGCTTGCTTCTGACACAGCTTGCTCTATCCTGCAAATAATAACCAACAGGACCAGTTCCACTTTTTACATGTCTCTTACCTTCTCTTAAATAACAAATCTTCATGTCAGCTTTATTTTCAGACAAATGTTTCCCTCACAGACTGAAGTTGACTGTGGCTTTTCCAGCTCATACATTTTTGGAGCTTCAAATCCCATAGAAGAGGGTGAGAATTTCAAATCCCATAGAAAAGGGTGAGAATTTCTCCCCTCAAAATCTCAGGGGAAGGAACAATAGTAAGAATAATGAATACTTTTAATTTGGGATTTACTACGTAAGTACATTAGGTATAATAACTCCTTTTATGTTTATTTCTTCCACGGTACTTAGCTTATCCCTATTTCAAAAATAACTGACATTGAGACACATTAAATAGCATTCCCACAGTGGCTGGCTGAGTGGGGCAGAGGCAAAGTCAAAGCCAGGTACCTGCTCCCCAGTATCTAGGACCCTTTATTATATCAGGGACCTCCCAGAAGGATGCTTGTATGTATTTCATTGGCTCTACATATGTCACGTGCACCAATCTCTGGACCAATCTCTATGACTATAAGTCGTTCCGCCCTGGGCTGTGTGTGGCATTCTGAAGCAGAAAGGCTCTACCTTGTGCATGTGGATTGGTAGGAGAAGGGGCTTCTGTGGGGTTATTGCTTAAATAGGATGATAGCTACAGTGTTGGCTACAAAGGAATCTCAAGCCCCCTGGGGCTCTGCTCTCCCTTGGTGATTTTCTCTGGGACAGAACGGGGTCACGCCCCTCACCGTTCCCCACCCCCTGACATACAGAGACAAAATTTTCCTATGCTCTGCTCAAGATTTCATGAAGTTCTGGGCAGTGGGAATGGGCCAGTCCCACCTGCAGAATGATGAACCTGAAGAGGCAGAATCCTCCATGCCCTTGGAAATGGGAGCCCACCATGGTCATGCTGAGCCATGGCTCCATCCCAGAACAGGAGCTATTTTGTCTGTCTGACAGCCCTACATGCAGGGCTTGGTGCTCAGTGGCCACAGTGTGGGCATTTGAGAACTCACTGAAAGAAGCTGTTTGTGCCAAGATTTTGAGGGATGCGTGGCAATAAACTCGAAGTGGAAATCGCCACTCTGAGAAATGAGGGTGTCATATTCTCACCAAATACAGCACCCATGGTAGGGTGAGGAGCACAGAAACAACCCCTCTGGCTGTCCAGACGTTTCCGTCTTGTCAGCTTAATGAATTTGAGCACCCAAGCCTGCTGGCAGTTGTCTGTGCTCGGAGTGAGACAGTGATGTAATCCCGATTAAAATAGTTAGTAAGGAATTAATGAGAGGTTATCTCCTTGTCTTCAATCATTTCCTGGTGAGAAGAAGATTCTCTAAGCAGAACTCATTAGAGCTGTTCCTTTGCAGTTACTGAAATTACCCTGTTTTGAAATTACTCAGAATTTTCAAGAAGCAAACTCATTTCAAGTCATTATTTCTGAATGTTATGACTACAGTATGAAAAATTGTTTTATTATTATTTTTTAAGCCAAAGATATAGTCCAATCAGGAGGATTTGAACACTTATTCTGGTATCTAAATTCCACTCATTTAAGTTTATTTTAGGCTGGAGTTTTTGCAGGCACATAAAGGAAGACAGAGACTATTTGGGTCTCCATCAGAGATAGTAAAAGAAGACAAATTTATTCTAATCTGTTATAGGAGAATAATTCAGTTGAATCCAGTACGACAAATATTCACTCTGTACCTTCTGTATTGGGGTTAGTGGAGTATTTAAGACACAAAAACAAAACAGCATGGAGCTGTTAAGGGTAAGGACCCTCGGATATGCCTGGAAGCTACAAATCTCAGCCCCAACATTTGTCACCTTTGTCATCGGAGGCAACTAAAATCTCTAGTTTTCAGTTTCTTAATATACAGAGTGGGAATAAATGTAATACTTGCCTTACAGGGTTGATATAAGAGTAAAAAGAAATCTGTAAGAAGTATTTAGGAGCATGTCTGGTGCATCTGATCAAGGGGCTCAAATGAACATAAAACTAAATAAAAGAACTTTGTGCTTGGAAGTTTGACAATGTTTATCGAGCACTATCTAGTCAGGGTCGGCCAACAAATTACATTTTATGTCAGGTGATCTTAATGACTCTCAGGGAAGTTGCTTTCATTAGGGCCCCTAGAAAAACAGAAATTACATCCAGGTTTATATGGGAACTTATCATGTGACCAAAATTGCATTTTTTCTTCTTCTTTTATCCAAATATAATTAATTTTTAATTAATTGATTAGTTAATTAATCAACACTTCTATACATTTCCCAGTACTCTTCAAGATGAGTGTACTCTTAATCACCTTTATCTATTTCACCGACCCTTTCCTCCCACCTTCCCCTGGCAACCACCAATTTGTTCTCTATATTTAAAAATCTGTGGGTTTTTGTCTCTTTTTTTGTTTGTTCATTGGTTTTGTTTTCTTAATTCTGCATATGAGTGAAATCATATGGTATTTGTCTTTCTCTGATGTAATTCACTAAACATTATACTCTCTAGGTCCATCTTTTTTTTGCAAATGGCAAGGTTTCATTCTTTTTACTACTGAGTAATATTCCAGGGTGTGTGTGTGTGTGTGTGTGTGTGTGTGTGTGTGTATGTATATGTGTGTGTGTCTCATATTTTCTTTATCCAATCATCTATTAATCGACCCTTGGGTTACTTCTATTATCTTGGCTGTAGTAAACATCGGGGTGCATATATCTATTTGATATAGGTTTTTGTTTTCTTTTGGTTAAGTCTTGTTTTCTTCGATTAAATACCCAGGAGTGGAATTATTGGATTGCATGGTAATTCTGTTTCAATATTTTGAAGAACCGCCGTACTGTCTTTTGCAGTGGCTGCACCAATTTGCATTCCCACCAACAGTGCATTCTCACCCTTTCCTCCACATCCTTGCCAACACTTAAGATTCTCTTGTGTTTCTGGTTTTGACCATTCTGACAGGTCTGAAGTGATATATATTTTTTTTTTAAAGATTTTATTTATTTATTTGTGAGAGAGAGACAGAGAGAGAGAGAGAGCGAGAGCGAGTGAGCACAGGCAGGTCAAGTGGCAGCAGAGGCAGAGGGAGAAGCAGGTTCCCTGCTGAGCAAGGAGCCGTTGTGGGACTCAATCCCAGGACACTGGGATCATGACCTGAGCCGAAGGAAGCTGCTTATCCAACTGAGCCACCCAGGTGTCCCTGAAGTGATATCTTATTGTGGGTTTAATTTGCATTTCCCTGATTAGTGATGTTGAACATCTTTTCATGTGTCTGTTGGCCATCTGTATGTCTTCTTTGGAAAGATCCCTATTCAGGTCCTCTGCTCATTTTTTAAATGGATTGCTTCATTATTTTGCTGTTGAGTTGTACAAGTTCTTTACATATTTTGGATATTAGCCCCTTATCAGATATATAATTTTGCAAATCTCTCTTCTCATTCACTAGGTCGCCTTTCTGATTTTTTGGTGGTTTCCTTCACTGTGTAAAAACTTTTTATTGTGGTGTAGTCGCAATAGTTAATTTTGCTTTTGTTTCTCTTGCCAGATGAAACATACCTAAAAAATGTCTCTATGGCCAATGTCAAAGAAATTACTGCTTATACTCTCTTCTAGGAGTTTTATGGTTTCGAGTATTGTATTTATAACTTTAAGTTTGACTAAAGTTGTAGTTTGTGTGTGTGTGATGTAAGAAAGTGATCCAGTTTCATTCTTTTGCATGCATCTATCCAGTTTTTCCAATGCATTTGTTGAAAAGACAATCTTTTCCCCTTGCATATTCTTGCCTCGTTTGTTGTAGATTAATTGACCATAAAAGCATGGGTTTATTTCTGGACTCTACTCTGTCCCACTGACCAATATGTCTATTTTTGTGCCAACACCACACTGGTTTGGTTACTACAGCTCTGTAGTATATCTTGAAACCTGGGATTGAGATGCCACCATGTTTGTTCTTCTTTTTCAAGACTGCTTTGTCTATTTAGGGTGGGTTTTTGGTTTTTTGTTGTTGTTGTTGTTTGTTTGTTTTGTTCTTTGCAAATTGTATGGTTCTTAGTTCCAGTCCTGTGAAAAAGGTTGTTGGCATTTTGGTAATTTAAGACTATATTTAACTCAGGAATAGTTCATGGACTTTACCAGATAAAGATTGCTGCCCATATGGAAAAAAAAACAAACATGAGATTCCTCCCTTACTTCACAAACAGATATAAATTCAGGATGAATTCAAGAAATAAATGAAAACAAAAATAATGACCTTGGAACAATGAAATGAAAGGAAAATATTTTTGTAACTCTGGGATGATGGAACATTTTTAAATAAGACGGGAATCTCAGAACACATCATAACATAGAGATTCTCCACTATATAGATATTATAAGAAATACGATGGCAAAGATAACATTAGTAAAGTGAAAATGGGAACTATATATTGGTTAACATAATTACAACAGAATCAACAAGTAAAGAGTACGGGTCCTACTGTTCCAAGAGATCTTTCAGTTGATACAATTAAAAGGCAAAAAATAAAATAAATAAAGACAAATACTCCACTTAGTAGGAATAGACAATTTGGAAAAGAGGAATTGGAAAAGTCCATAAATTTAGAAAAAGATGCTTAGTCACATGCAGGAAAGTGCAAATTTAAAAACGAATTACATTTTTTTTTCGCTTATCAGATTTACAATACAATGTGTTGAGACTCTTGTCCGGGATGGGGAGGAAGAGGAGGGTATACTGTCACACATTTCTGGAGGGGCAGTCAGTTGCTACCACAATATCTAGAAATATTCCCTAAAATTAAAAAAAAAAATGTTACTCCCCTTTGTCCAAGTAATCCCACTTTAGGGAATTTTGCTTATAGAAATGAAGGCACCCAAGGTACTAATATAAGTATTAGAGCACTGCAGTTTTTCAGAGGAGGAGAATGGGAAGTAAGCTGCAAAATACATCAACAAAATAAGGGCTGAATAAATTGTGGTGCACACATTCTACTGAATATTATGTAACTTGTAAAGAAAATGAGGTAGGAATGTTTACTTATTTTTCCATCTCTTAAACCAGTTTTTCCAACTCTTTCTTGCTTTTTTGCTGGCTGTTCTCAGCCTCAGAAGGAACTTTTTACCGTAGCTTTTTAACGTTTTTCTCCACATCAAGAGTGGGAGAACTATACCTTGGATAGAAATTCACCTGTGAGATTCATATTCTGTGCGGCATGAAATTGTTGTCTGAGACCTAGCTGAGGAAGCAAGAGGGATGGAATAATGAAAACACATCAACACTAGCATGGAGAAGAACATGGGTAGCATATAAAGTATTCACTTTGCCTCGTTGCTTGGTAATAAATTTTAAGAGGTGGGGCATCCTGCTGAGGGAGGTGCCTCTTCACAAGATCAGGGAAGATTTAGCCATACCACCCAGGGCTGTTCTCATAACACCGAAGTTAATGTAGCTGTCTGTCCCCTGGGACCTGCTAGCTGAAGTCATGACCACCTTCTGCACCATCAAAGTCCATTCTTGTTTTTTTTTTGTTGTTGTTGTTTGTTTTTCTTTGTTGTTGTTTTGTTTTGTTTTTTTTTCAATTTATTTATTTTCAGAAAAACATTATTCATTATTTTTTCACCACATCCAGTGCTCCATGCAAGCCATGCCCTCTATAATACCCACCACCTGGTACCCCAACCTCCCACCCCCCCGCCACTTCAAACCCCTCAGATTGTTTTTCAGAGTCCATAGTCTCTCATGGTTCACCTCCATTCTTGTTTTAATAGTGCCATCTTGGTGCACTTTGATGACTTCCGATATCTGAACTAATTCATTCATACTGTCATTTCTTTTCTTTTTTTTTAAGATTTTATTTATTTATTTGACAGACAGAGATCACAAGTAGGCAGAGAGGCAGGCAGAGAGAGAGGGGGAAGCAGGCTCTCCACTGAGCAGAGAGCCCGATGCGGGGCTCGACCCCAGGACTCCAAGATCATGACCCGAGCTGAAGGCAGAGGCTTTAACCCACTGAGTCACCTGTCATTTCTATAAGTACTTATTAAACAACTAATTTGTATCATGCACTATTCTGGAAACCAGGGCTAGAATAGTGAATCAAACAGACCAATTCTATGCTCTTTCGAAGTTTCTATTCTAATCAGGGGCCTGAAGAAAGAACAGAGCTATAGAAAAATAAACAAATGGATGTATAGAAGATGACGATAAGTATCTAAAGCAAAAATACTGACGAAAGGTATCTAAAAGAGAAAGCAGGGAAGAAGATGGGAAAGTACATGTACATACATGTGCATATGTGTAGGCTATTTTAAATAAGGTGGTAAAATAGGGGGTTAGGGAAGGCCTTTCTGCAAGGGTGATGTTTCAGCAGGACCCTGCCCCAGAAAGGAGGTTTTAGGCAGAGGGAATAGCCAGTGAACTGTTCCAAGGCAGGAGCACGTGTGTGTGTGTGTGTGTGTGTGTGCGCGCGCGCGCGCATGTGCGTGCATGGCTGCGTGTGTGTTTATGCGCATGTGTGTTTTCTCAAGGAGGGAGAGGCAGCAGTGCGCCTGGAGCAGACGAGCAGAGGGAAGGGATGTAAGGGGCTCCACTCATGGAGACAGTGTGGGCGGGGATCACCAGCATCCCTCTGGCTCTGAGGGGGATTGTGCATTTCACTCTGCTTGATGCCACCCCAGGTTTTGAGCAGGAGGCTGATGAGACCTCACTTAATGTTTTAACAAGGGTCGCTCTGGCTTCTGTGAAAAGAACAGACAGGAGGAATCAAGGGTAGAATTAGGAAGCTTGGTAAAAGGCTTTCTCAGTTTCCAGGGTAGAAGATGGTGGCTTAGAACACAGTTTCCGCTTGGAAACTGCGACGTCACGGAGTGTGGTCTGACTGGAGACATTCTGAAGATGGGGCTGACCAAGTTTGCTGATGGATCCGATGTGAGGCGGGAGATTGGGATCAAGGGTGATACTCATGGCTTTGGCTAAGACCCTGGAAGACCCCCTTTAACAGAAGTTTCTAGTCCCCTGATCTGAGGCCCTGTTGATGAGAAAGGGTTAAAATGTTCCTGTAAGGCCATGGGTTGGTGGGGTGTGGAGGTTGTTTTTTTTTTTTTTTTTTTTTAAAGATTTTATTTGTTTATTTGAGAGAGAGACAGTGAGAGAGAGCATGAGAGGGGAGAAAGTCAGAGGGAGAAGCAGACTCCAAGGAGCAGGGAGCCCGATGTGGGACTCGATCCCAGGACCCTGGGATCATGACCTGAGCTGAAGGCAGTCACTTAACCAACTGAGCCACCCAGGTGCCCCGGGGTGTGGAGGTCTTGAGAGAGCCTGCAGAGTAGTGTCTGTGGGAGGCCGCTCTCCTCCCGTTCTGCTTTGAGTCACAAAATTCATATTTGTACCTCACTTCAGAATTGAACAAAAATGGATCTCATTCAAATAACTCATTTACCACTCAGAAGGGCCCCCGTGTGGTCTTCTTTTCCTGAATCTTCTTGCTATCCTGATTTTGTAATTGACAGAGCTGCAGGTCAAGGGCTCACATGGTTTCTCTGGGGTAGCGAGGTTCTAATTTAAACCCAGACCTTCTGGTCTCCATCCATACCATGCAGTGTCTTATGCAGACTTCCCAAGGGATTCCCATGTCCTGCCTCACCCACACTCCTCAGCGACTTTGCCAGTACATGGAGCAGATATAAGGAACTAGACAGTGTGAACAAAGCAAGTGAACCACAGGAGTACTTACTGAGATGGCCAGCAGCCACATGGCTGCTCATGGTGACACCTGGGTCTTGTGATACTCAGCACAGCACTGCACACCATGGACAGGGGACCTGGGACACTGCTGACAGAGAACTAGACAACTCCTCTTTTCCTTCTTCAGCTGAGCTTATTCAACCACTTTGTTCCTGCAAAAATAGGTCTTTCTGGAAAGCGAAAGAACGAGATTCTGTTCTTGGGGAATCTGTTGGCTTACTTCATAGCTCTCAGAGGAGATTTGGGCAGCGCCAAACTCCGAGCTGACTTCCCAGATCGGGAGGGTCAGCACAGGGAGCAGAACCACAGTCAGAGGAATGGAAAGTTCCTAAGTCTTCGCTGCACTCAAAATCTGAAGCTGTTGCTCTCACCCATCTGAAGCAGGCCGATCAGAGGAGGCACATCATCGAGAATGGAGACAGCAAGATCCCATTCTTCTCAAGGAATCACTGCTCCCTGTCAGCTCAAGACTCAGAAGCAAGGGTGCCTTTTATTTTGGCTGCTGCCTTGCCTCCAGCCTGCCAGGAGAGATGAAGCCGGCTGGCTCTGCTCTGAGGAGCTCCGCAGCCCTGTCTGCTTAATTTCCGGTGGAACCTCAGTGCCCAGGGAGGGCGCGTGTTTTGCTTGTGATGTTGGTAATGAACCGCCGCTGGGAACAAATTAATGAGTGTGTCAGAAACTGCAGTGGAACTGTATTACGATTCATAAACACCCCGATGAAAATGCCAGTTGAGCTGTGGTATAAATACACACAACTCTGAAGAAGCAAACTCTTTTTCCTTCTAACGAGAGAAGAATTTAAAATAACATCATTCTGCCCTGAGCCACATTGCCGGGGGAGAGTTCCTTAGCGGATAGGTCGTTTTTCTAATTTCATATTTAATGCATCAAGAAACACAAGAGAGTATAATTTTATTTTTTATATCTGCGTGCAATTGTACTATATTTTGAAACACATGTTATATATATGTAACATATGTATATGTTATGTGTGTGTGTGCGTGTGTGTGTGTGTATACCAGGTATGGGCATAAAATATTCAAAAATGTAAATCATGTCACCTTTTCAGGTGTTGCATCACATTTGTTAAATGAGATCTTTCTCTTTTCTTTTTGGTTCACTATTGTGTTTACATGGCTTTTTATTAATATTCTTTAATATTCAGAGTTTGGAATTTAGAGGCAGAAATTAAAATAAAAAATGTGGACTAATTAAACATTAGTCCACAGAGACCTATGACTTTAAAGCTCATGGCAGGGGGAGGAAAGAAAGTTCCATTGATTTGGAAGGTGTGGTGGGCTTGTGTTGGGAGCATCTATATGTGATCCCTGATACATAAAAGGGTGCTCACTTTTAAGTGGGGGCTGTTGCTGTGACAAAAGCCCTAACACAGGGCTTCCACAGAGCCCTGACTTTCCATAAATGCCCCTGGCGCTGTTGCAGAGGGGCTTGGGAAAGAGCAGGGAAAGAATCTTTCAATAAAGCTCCAGGCTTTCCCGCTCTCGATTCAACAGGAACCACTCCTTTTTTATCCCTTTAACATCTCAGGACTCCAGGTAAATTTCATTTCATTAAAGTATGATACAAAGTCAAGTCAGAAAATGATAGATGAGTAGTGGATTGGGTATGGGTTTCAGAATTGACAAGACTTGATTTTTTATATAAACTGCTGTATTTAGGGGCACCTGGTGGCTCAGCTGGTTAAGCGTCTGCCTTCTGGTCAGGTCCTGATTCCAGGGCCCTGGGATCCAACTCCAAATCTGGCTCCTTGCTCAGCGGGGAGGCTGCTTCTCCCTCCACCTGCCCCTCACCCCTGCTTGTGCTCTCTCTCTCTCTTTCTGTCTCTCTCTTTGGCAAATAAATAAATAAAATCTAAAAAATTAAAAATTAAAAAATAAACATATTTATTCGCTATTGGCTTTAGGGCACATGTAACCTCTTGGAGTCTTGATTTTTATCTAAGACTGAGTGATAATAACCCTTACTTGCTTGGTTGCCATGAGAATTAGAGAGACTGAATTCAAATGCCTTGCACGTAATTGATTTTCACGAAAGATTGTGTGATTATTATAACAGGTTCTAGCTGATAACTAGTCATAGGTTTAAGTGGTTTGTTTTCTTCCCTTGACAACTTTAGAACATGAAGCCTCCTTCCTCTAACTGCTCTAATGTCAAGGCTAACAGAAGGCAATTTTGCCTTGAGTCAGAGACTCTATTTAGCTTATCACAACCTCAAATGTTAGATAGAATTTCAGAAAAGAGAACAAAACTTGTTCGAAAGTACTGCTTATTTGTCATAAGTGACCAATTTGAGTTTGGAACAATTGTGAGAAATGGTTCACTAAGACACGAAGCAATAAATGTAACGGTTCTTTTTACCACCCCATTTTGAGTTATGTACTTTTAAATTGTTCTTGAGTAGCTTCTTAACATCATCACCTGGGAATTTCCATCTAAAACAGTATGCATAAGAGAAAGCACAATGACTGAATCAGGTTGGTGTCAAAGCAACTTTCCAGGAGTAAAAAGCACATCTGGGTTAGACTCCAGGGCAGTCCTTTTGTCTCTAACTTCAGAAGTTGGGTTTGTGGTAGGTGCCATGTTAGTGCATCCCTCCAGGCACGTTGAGTCACCTGTTTTCCTTAATTCCTTTCCAAGACAGTGACTCACTATTGACATGGCAATCCTCCATTTTAAGATTCAGGTCAATCGTTAATGAGTTGCTCAGTGGTCAATAAAATGGAAAAAAAAATAACAAGAAATGGAATTGTTTTGAATGGGATGTTAGTCTTTACAGCTAGACAAAATGGTTTCTTTTTTGGAAATTGTAGAAGAAAACTCAAACTGAATGAAACTAGCCAAGAGAAAAGGGAAGACTTGACCCATCCCCTCTTTGGGGATTCTGTTTCTCTAGTTGAACTATCTCACATTTATTTCATGTAGTTCAAAAATCAAAGGAGATGAGGCATTGCATGGCCTTTTCAAACTTAGCAACCCAAGGTGAATTTATGACAGATGCATCCAGTTTCATGTAGGCAAAAGATCTTGAATGTGCTATTCACAAAACAACAGTGAACGTTAATGGGGGCATTGCAATTTAAGTTCCTCCATAATCAAATATGTCCAGACATGGGATGCCCACTTTGCTCACTGATAGCAGAAAAAAATGGTGTTGTAGATCAAAAAGGCTTCTATCCATCATGAAAATTCATTCTTGGAGGGCAGTGAATCAAAGATTTTGGAAGGTCTTTTATGAATCACTCAGCAGAGAACTGGAAAGTTTTAAGCATTCATTCATATTCACAGCCACCAGACTTCTGCTTGTTAACTTTCTGGGGCCATCTTAGCACAGTTGGAGCGTTTCACATCAGCTGACACATGATCTTAACTCAGGGTTCTCAAACTGGTTCTTTGTGAAATGTCTGAAATGATACAACATCAAGAGACAATGGTAAGTAACTCAGCAAAAAGCAATGACTTCTAGAGAGCTTCCTGAAGGTCAGGGTGAGTCGCAATCAGTTTTATAGACTTCTGTTCAGTTCTCCTAAAAAGGCAGTTTATTTGTTTTACTTTTTTTTTTAAGATTTATTTATTTATTTGAAAGAGAGCGAGAGAGAGAGGGAGTGGTGGGGGAGGGGCAAGGGGAGAGGGAGAGAGACTCTCAAGCAGACTCCCAGCTGAGTGTAGAGCCCCACATGGGGCTTGATTTCATGACTCGGAGATCACGACCCGAGTCAAAATCAAGAGTCAGATTTTAACCTACTGAGTCACCCAGGTGCCCCATTTTGTTTTACTTTTATAAAGTTCATTTGCTATGGCACTCATTTTCTTGGAATCTGATTTTTAGTAATGACTAATATCACTCTGAAAAAAGTTAAGATGGTATCTTAGTTGATTTTCTCCTAGAAGCACACCCTGAGATAAGGATTCAAGAGCAAGTGGCTTATTGGGAAAGCAACCCCATGAAAAACTGAAGCATAGGCAATGGGGGAAGGAAACTGATGAGGCATAGGTTATGAAATAAGTTACCACTGAAGACAACTGGAATTCTGTCTCATTGGGAACCTCTGGGAAATGGTGTATGGATTTGCCTCAGAGTTACCCCACGTGAGGGGCAAGGAGGGTCAAAGCAGAAGACAGATAGGAGGCAGTGACAGGGTATATTATAAATAGTGACACTGTGATAAAGGAACTGACTTCAGGAAAGTTATTTAGAAATGGGAAGCTTTGAGAAAGGGTAGGGGAAAAAATCCTGCACATAGGAAAATAAAACAGAGGGAGCCAAAGAGATATCACAGGAACGGCATAACAATTTATTCTATGGTGAGGAAGGGTACCTGAGTTATTGTTCACCCACTATTATTAATTTTTAAGTATCCACAGAATGATTACTCAGTCTGTAGATTTTCTGGGCTCTGGTCCTTTTTTTCTTCCCGTTGGATTCTATCTGACCATATTCTTGATGACCATCACTAGTGAAGTAAGGAAGAGATGGAAGAAGAGGGAGTGGGAGAAGGGAGGAGAGCAGGTGGAGGAAAAGAAGAAGGATGGGACAGGAAGAAGAGGGGAGGGATGGGGAGTTAGGGAAGGTGGAGGAAGAAAAGGAAAAAGTATTAAGAAGGAGGAGGGCAGAAAAAGAGAGTGTATACTATATAACATAAACAAGTTTTTGGAAAAGGATCTATGGATTAATGCTAATTAATCCATAAAAAATGACTTTTTTTCCTAGTCCATAGAAGAAAAATAAAATAGAAATTTCCATGAAGAAAAATCTATTCTGATATTATATCTTTCCAACATTTTGATATTAAATATTTTTCTCTTAGGCAACATAGTAATAATGGATGGGTATGTTTTTTTAAAAAATTATCTCTCAACCAAAATAAAGAATTAGAAACCTCATGTCCTTAGTTTTGAAAAAGTGCATATGTTTTGCTGGTATGCGAAACCCAGAGTCCTAGAACCATTAGCCTCATCCTCCAAGACATTCTTTACGTCATTCTGAAAAGTTAACCAGTACTAATGGGTGTGGGTCACTCCTTATGCTGCATTTGAAATAGAGACAGTATATTCAAGTGGATTAGAGCACAGGCTGGGGCCAGAGACTAGGTCTTTCAGCATGGCCACTTGCTGTCCATGAAAACTGTTACAGATTTTTCAAATCTTTGTGTCTCAATATACTCCTCTGTAGAATGGGCAAAACAATTAGAGCACCTATCTCATAAGGTCAATGTGAAAATAAACACAATAATACTTGTACAATGCCTAGGACAAGATCTGCCACATAATAAACAAACAATAAATATTATCCATAATAGTTAACTATATGTATTACTGTATGATAATGGAAACATGCTAATACAGCTGGAAGTTTCCAAAATTGAGGGATTTTTTTCCCTAAGATGATGCTGTCTAATTAATTTATTTGATCTATATGCATTTTAACAGGTAAAATATTTTTTAAATTTAAAAAAAAGGTAGAGATATTAATGTAGGTAGTAACTTTAAAAATTTCACTTTTTATAAAAAAAGATTTATTTATTTATTTTAGAGCAAGGTAGAGTGTAGGAGGGGGGAGGGGCAAAGGGAGAGAGAGAGAGAGAGAATCTCAAGCAGACTCCCTGCTGGGCATAGAGCCTGACAGAAGGCTCCTTTTCACAACCCTGAGATCATGAACTGAGCTGAAATCAAGACTCAAATGCCCCACAAACTAAGCCACCCAGGTGCCCCTTCACAGTGTTTTAATGAATATAGAATAACCCTTCAGATGGACTTTACTGTAAAGAAACTGTATTTATATAAAGGCATTGTAAAGCTCTTTAAGCTTTAGCCCTAGATCTTTACAAGTTGTTTTTACTCACATTCATTGCCAGTGTTTCTTATTATAATTGGTGTGGAAAATAAGGACATTTTCTTCTTAATTAAGATACCCTTTGGAGATTTATAATTGGCTATAGTAACTATATAATGCTATAATATATCATAGTGACTGCATTATAAAATAGTAAAGTGAAGGAGGCCATTTTATGATTTTAGGGCTTTTTTTTTTTTTTTCCCTGTGGTTTCCGTAGCCTTTTACCAGACAAGGTAGAACATGAGGAAGTATGGCAATGATCCTGTCATCCCACAATTTTTGGACCAGAGACTATGAGAGACATAGGATAAGAAGACAGTCTTCACAGATAGGAAAATGAACAATAAGCAGATAGGTTAATTCTGTTTTTTTTCAGACAGCACTCTTTCCAAACATGAAAGCACCCCCAGGGACAAAGTAAAAGGAGTTTTGTCTGAACTGAGCTCCTGAAGCAATAAATGATGACTCTTTCCCATTACCTTAAAGGAATCTTGGCTAGGATGGCAGGGACGGTGACAGGAGGAGGGAGAGAAGATGAGTTTAAGATACATTAGTGTCTTTATCTCTTAATGGAGAAATTCAAATTTGATTGTAATTCCAAGCAAAATCTCAGTAGCTGAGCTCAGCAGAACTCTTGAAAGACAGTTATTGGCCTTCCCTAATCACTTCTTAAGTGATCCCTTGGCTGGACTCTTACAAGTCTGTTGGTTTCCAGACTTGCTGAAGGTATAGCTGGAGTTCTTGGAGAGAACTATACAAGGGTTAGCTTGCCTCTTTCCTGTAATGTCCTTATGCTTAATAAAGACACAAGCCCCTGCCTCTGGATGTCTACTGTAATTTGTTGGAGAAAATGCAGGCCACAATTATGGTTTTCAAAATGACATTTTTCAGTCTGACAAAATACACTTCTGTTCTTTTTCCTGCTTAGGAATTTGGAAACTGATTTGGATAGTCTCCAAGTGTCCCTCTCCCCACTGCAAGTGGTAGGTTGGTAACAGGTAGGTGTCTACCCTGGATGGCTAATTCTGGATCCAGATGGTTATATACAGTTAATCCAATACAACTACCTAATTTTAGTGGGAACACCAGGCGCTTCATTTTTACAACCTATTAAATTCCTACTCTAAAAAAGATCCCTTTTCTGGATGCCAAGAATACCAATAAAGTGTAATGCACAATCTGTGCTCACGTCACATGGATGTGTGACTACGTAAATCCGTCCTCGAGAGTGGACTTCCAGATTTTGAGAAACAGTGATTAAAACCGGGGCTTGCAAAGATGACAGCCTTAATGTTGGGTGCATTGTAAGATGAAAGTGCTGAATTTGTAGTTTTTAAAAAGATGATCTACAGAAATATAATTTAGAAAACTCAGCAGTTTCAGCCAGAGGGAATATTGTTATGCAGACTGAAAATCAGAAAATTAGAGGCAAATGAAATTTACTCTTTGAGAGGTTTTTCAGCTCTTGCTTTATAGTCACCAAGTCTATGTGAAGCCCAGAGTCCCAGAGCGAAGCTGAGTGCAGGACTGAGTTTGCAGACACAGCATTTCTGAATCTGCAGATTCCTCATCAGATCTCAAGACCCCAGCTCGGTATCTCAGAGAGGTGATAAAAACCATCATAGGGGGTGACATTCTCTCTCTCTCTCCCATTTTCTCTCCCCACCCCCATCTCCCCATCTCCTGTACCATTAACATTAGCTATAGAATTTAGAACTGATGTAACTTTAGGTTGGTGGGGTATGCACAGGTTAGAGGGTTTCAGCAATGCAAAGACTGCTGAGCACAGACTAATTTGGGGAACAATGAACCCCTGCCATTTTCCCCTACTGCTTTGCAGTAGAAAAGCTGCCCACACAAGCTTCCTTAACTTCTGGCTATAGGTGGTACAAACCTGGCCAGAGAGTCTGATCCTGTCCCGCTCCTCTCTGACCTCACTTCCTGTTGCTCTTGCACATACTTCCTATGTCTTTGTCCCATTGAACAATCAGAGTTCCATCGTTGTTTAGCCATGGCTGGGGACCTTCTCTGCATCTTCTGTCTGCTTATCGTTTAAGTGCATCTAATCTATTTTATTTGAGAAGCTTTCCTTACCACCCCCAGGCCCTAGACTCTATCTCACTTCACCCTGTGTCCCCAAGTCCAGGCAAAACACTACAGCTTCTCTTGTGATCCCTTTCCCTATCATAAGACTTGAAGACAAAGATCATAATGCATTTAATCCTTTGGTCCCCAGGGTCTGGTACGCACAATTCCTACCTGGTGAGGTGAATACCTAAAAGATGCTTATTGGAAGAAATGGGATAAAGAAATACTGTTATTATGGGTGAGCCTGGTGGTGGGTATTAAAGAGTGTACATATTGCATGGAGCACTGGGTGTGGTGCATAAACAATGAATCTTGGAACACTGAAAAAATAAAATTAAATTAAAAAAAATACTGTTATCTGAAACTGTGGCACCAAGGATTTTGAAGTAAATCCAAGATTTATCAGTTCTGGTTTTGATTTGTTTTTTGTGTTTTTGTTTGTTTGTCTTTACAATTAATGGAGAGTATAGTCAATTCTGACATGCTTCCCATCCACAATGCATAGATTGGGAATGCCAGAACTAATAGTGGCATAGACTAGAAAGGAGAAGAAATGACATCTCACCTAACTGTCTTTTGTTCTTACCTGCAACACCAAACCTGAGACCTTCAGCATTTGTTGAGGAGACAGAAGAGCTGAATCTACAACCCCATTTTGCGCTCAGCTTACCTATGTGATTGTGGGCTTCATGTCTATTGGAGGATTATGAGTTAGCAACTAGACAATGTCTAAATTCAGAGTGAATTTTTATTCATCTCTTATTTTCTGATTCGCGGCCTACTTCATAATACTCACTGTTTGGTTGAAACTACAATTTATATCTTCACATTGACTTACGAAGTCTGCTTGGCCTGATTCCCCAGAATGTAGTGATTCATAAAATGCTGGTTATTGATATAAATATAAAGTAAATGTATAATTACTTACTGAGGCAACTAAGCCAAATACCAAGAAAGTATGGAGCCAGGAAATTGCAACATATGACCAAACTGGGTATCTCACTGGATCATGGATTTTCTTTTTTTTTTTTTTTTCCAATTTATTTATTTTCAGAAAAACAGTATTCATTATTTTTTCACCACACCCAGTGCTCCATGCAAGCCGTGCCTTCTATAATACCCACCACCTGTACCCCAACCTCCCACCCCCCCGCCACTTCAAACCCCTCAGACTGTTTTTCAGAGTCCATAACTTAGGCATAATTACTGCAACTTCTCAATTTCACCAGAAGGCATTCAAAGAAATAACGATAGTAAATAACCCACAAGAAGCAGAGTAAGTGCACTTCCAAAGAAGGGTTAAGTTCCAAGTAACTTTAAAAACCATCAAAAATAGGTGTAAATAATAAACACATAACAACTACAAACCACGGAAATAATTTGAAATAGTAAAATTATATTTGAGGCTCAGTAGCCTTAAATGTAAGGTAACCAATTATCTCAAAGGGCTTCCATGATGCCATGAACTACAGAGACAGTTTATATACTTAATAGCAGCAGAATCCATTTTTATTGAAATCTTCCACTCAAAACACTATTAGGTAAACCTGAAAAAAAAATAGCTCTTGTTAAAGTGAAATCAAAAATGAATCCCACAGACATCCCGTCCTTCTCCTCCTCTGTCTCATATAGTGAATCCAAGACCCCAGGACTTTGCTATATTGTAAGAGTGAGCAAAATTTAGGCAGGCTCATTAATCAAAATTAAACATTTCACTTTCACTAATCTTGTTTTTTTTAATTACTTCAATTTATTTTTTTTAATTTTTATTTAAAATTCCAGTTAGTTAACATATAGTGAAATATTGGTTTCAGGAGTAGATTTTAGTGATTCATCACTTATATATAACACCCAGTGCTCATCACAATGTTCCCTCCTTAATACCCATCACCCATTTTGCTTATACCCTACCTTTCTCCCCTCCAGCATCCCTCAGTTTGTTCTCTATGGTTAAGTGTCTCTTATGGTTTGCCTCCTTCCCTCTCTCTCTTTTTCCATTCCCCTGTGTTCATTTGTTTTGTGTCTAAAATTCCACATGTGAGTGAAAGCATATGGTATTTACCTTTCTCTGATTGACTTATTTCGCTTAGTATAATACCCTCTAGTTCCACTTCTCCTTATTGTTAAGAGGTGATAGATGTATGTGGTTAAAAAATTAAAAAGGCAAAAAAAGGAATAGAAATTTCTGGTTTGAAAAAGACAGCACAAAGTTGCCATGTACCTTCCCTCTTTTCATAAATCATCCCCAAACAGGAAGGAAAAACAAGAGGAAAAAACGAAAAAACAAAGTCCCTCTTAGTCCTATTAAGGGAAATTGACATGTTGAATAAGAGTGGGTGAAAGGGGATCAGAGGTATCAGTCACCTTCCTTCTCTGTTCTGGAGCTTGAGGGTTGCCCTTCTTGGAGATAGTAGCAACTACCAGTCAATGGTGTATCCTTCTGGGGGTAATCTCGGTTATTTTTCTGTGATAATACAAATAGTACATATTGTACATGCAGTTCTGCATTTTGATATTTTTAAAGATTATCTTTCCATAGTAGCTCAAATAGATCTGCTAGTTTTGTTTCTTAATTACTAGTATTTTGTTGCAAGGCAGCCCATAATTGATTTACCTGTCCTTTGTTAATAGACCTACAGGGCATTTATAATATTTTGCAGTGATAAGCAGTGCTCCAAGGAATGAAGCTGGATATCTATCAGTTGGCATCTGTGTATCTATAGAATATATTCCTAGAAGGTGAATTGTTATTTCAAAGGGTATAGGCATTTTTAATATTGATACATCTTCTAAGTAGCTGTGTATAGAGGTTGTTCCAATTTGTGCTTTTACTAGCAATGAAAGAGATTGACTTTCTTCACAATGATATTCATAATGTGTTTTCAAACTTTATGATCTCTTCTCATCTTTTCATTTTCATGTCAAATTTTGATATGTAGCTTTTCCTTAGTAAGCAAAGTTAATATTTTTTACTATAATTCAAACTTTTTAAATGAAACC
Source organism: Neogale vison (assembly GCF_020171115.1). Classification (NCBI taxonomy): domain Eukaryota; kingdom Metazoa; phylum Chordata; class Mammalia; order Carnivora; family Mustelidae; genus Neogale; species Neogale vison. The sequence continues at coordinate 38,108,348 of NC_058098.1, read as the reverse complement.
TATGTCATGTCCTTTGTTCACTTCGTTTTATTTTAAAAGCTTTATTTATTTATTTGAAAGAGAAAGCAAGTGGGGAGAGGCAAAGGAAGAGGCAGAAAAAGAATCTTAAGTAGACTCCCCATTGAGCAAGGAACTCACTGCGGGGCTCCAACTTATGACGCTGACATCATGACCTGAGCTGAAATCAAGAGTCGGGTGCACAACTGACTGAGCCACCCAGGAGCCCCCAAATTTGTTTTACTTTAAAGTTAATGTGTGGAGTTTAAGGTATAAAAACTAGCCCCCCCCCCCGAAGGTTATTAAGCTGTTACAATACATTTGTTGAATAAGCTTCCTTTCTCTGCTCCTGGAATTGAAATGTTATCTTTATTGCATATTTAATTGCCATGTGTATACCGATATTTCTGAACTTCAAGTATTCATGTCTTATTCATGTGTCGGTACCACAGTCCTGAAATTACTGTGGCTATATAATATGCTTAACCATTTGCTAGCTCAAGTCCTTTCTCCTTAACGTTCCAAGATATAATAATGTTCCCAAGTCTCCAAGGTTATTTTTGTTTGCTTATTTTTCCATACAAAGTTTGAAGTGAGTTTACCTAGTTCCAAATAGAATACTACTCAGCTTTTTCACTGGATTACCTTCAATTTATAGCCAACCTCCAAGTGCTTAATATCATAGGATGCTAAGAACATAGGATTTCTTTTCATTTTTTGTCTCCTTTCCTGATGTTACTATCATTGAAAAAAGTTTCCTTACAGATTGTGTATATTTTCATTAAATCTATTGGTGTATATTTTTGGTTGCCGCTCTACATGGTGTCTCTTATTCTGTTGTATCTTTGATTATTTGACTGCATGAACACTATTGACTTCTTCTGTGTATTACGTCTGTGCCCAGATGATTTTTGAATTCTCAAACTGTTTGTAGCAGTTTTTAATTAAATTCCTTGCAATTTTCCGTATTAACATCTGCACACAGTCATCTCATTTCTTGTTTCTTCACTATAATTTTGTTTTTACTTTGTTTAATTGTATGGTTGATATTTCTGGAGCAACATTAAGTGATAATGGTGACAGTAGCATCCTTATTTTATTTCTAACATTAGTGAAGATGATTCATAGCATATCCCTAATAAACCTAGTGCTGACTTTGGGTTATAATTATTTATATTTAGAGCATTATTTTATTCCTACTTTCTAGTATATTTATTTTAAAATCAAGAGTGCATTTTTACTCTTATTAAAGATCTTTATAGCATATATGATGGTGAATATTCATTTTTGGTTTGATATTGATACTTCCTTGCATTTTTCTATTGAATGCCACCTGGATATTGTCTTTTTTTTTTTTTTAACATACTGCTGAATTTTGCTTTATACTATTTTGTTTGGCTTCTTATGTTGCTTTTCATTATGTGATTAATCTGGTGTTTTCTTTTATTGTGCTAACTTTGTTAGGTTTGTGTAGTAATGCCAGAGTATCTTCAAAGAAAAAAGAAGTTTGAAGGTTCAGGTTTTTTTTTTTTTTTTCTGTGCTTTAGACAAATTTACAATAATAAATATTAAAGCGATCTATTCTTTAAAGTTTCAGTCACAATCGCCTGGGAAACCAGCTGTGCTTGGATGCTTTTTTGGGAAGGCAGTTCTTTGAAATATGTTTTCCACCAACAACAATTGAATTGCTTAGTTTCCGTATCTTTTTCTGGAATTGGTTCTGGTCAACTTTTGCTCAACAATGGCCACTGAAAATCAGTTAGCTATAGAGAAATCATAGTCTCAGAAGCACATTGACAGCTATTTGGACACTTTGCATTTCTTGGGTGAGCTTTTATCAAGTTAGAGTTATAAAAACGATAAGTTCAAAACATGCACCACAGAATTGCTAAAACAAGCATAGGAGAGTATCTTAACTGTGTTTGTTCTGCTGCCTTCCTATCACTGAAATTGGCAGGCATACCTGAGTGACAAGGAAAGGTAGGGAAGGTTTTTTAGATGGTACAAAGGCTTTAAGATGCTGCACAGCTCACAAAAATAGTCACGTCCATGAAAACGTTGTTTGGCAGAAACCCATCTCCCTGCTTCTTACTACTCTGAAACACAGCCTCTCACCCTTGGGGATCACTAATCTCTGGATCTTCTTCCAAAGCTCTGGTACATCCTTGGGAATGTAGAAAGCTGACCCTCCAGAGCCACAGCTGCCTTTGCTGCTGACCTCAGATAGTGGGCTCACACCACCCAGAGTGTCAAGTGGGCTCACACCACCCAGAGTGTCAAGTTTTTTGTATTATTCAAAGTATGAGTTGTGTAAGCCTAGAACTGAGAGTTAGGTAGGCAATGCGAAAGGAAAAAAAGAAAGCAGAGAAAATAAATAATTGTAATCGTCTACCATGTACATGACCTGATAAAAATTCTACATAGGCTGTGCCATTTAATTTTTATGTGTAATTTTAATTTTTCCAAAAATGTCACAAACAACTACCTGAGGTCCTGTGAAGTTAAAGGAGTTTCCTAAAGCCACATAATTAATGCATAATGGAGTTTCAACATTTTTTTATATGACACTAACCCAAAACTCAAGTGACAAAATGAAGAGCTACAAAGAAATGAAAGTTTTGTTCGTAGAATAAAACATTAGTGACCCCACGAAAAGGAGTTAAACAAATTCCATGAGCGAAAAAAAAAATGAAGGTCACCAAAATTTCACATCTGAGCCAGTCATTTTAATTCCTCTTTTATCGAGGCTTTTATCACATCAGGGGGAAAATAACATTCTTATTAGTTTCTATTTTGAAGCTGTCAGACACACTAAAAAAAAAAAGGAAAAGAAAATTACGACTTTGTTCTTAGCAACTTTCTGGTCAACAAGGTAATTTTCTGAGCAGGCAGTTCATTCTTGAATGTGGATGCTGTTATTCTGGTCTGAACTTAACACCTGCCTTCCATCTACAAGAAACTGGCAGACATCTTTAAGAAGGCTTTCCTGTGATAAGGTAGGCTTTACAGTGATCTACAATAGGAACTTGGTCCAGAATGATTTTAGGAACTAAATAATGACATGCAACCAACTCCAACCATTTCCTCAGTAACCAGAACTCCCCTGTTGGCTGAACTTAAAAGGAAGTTGGTATTTCAGCCTTCTCATTAGTTCATATATACCCCTCAATAATTTCCTTAGGACTCAGCTTTTTTCTTTCTTTCTTTCTTTCTTTCTTTCTTTCTTTCTTTTTTTTTATGCCATTAGCCTAAATTTGTGTTTCCAAGATAGTTTTATGGAAAGCACTATTCCCTTGAGATGATATTACAAATGATCTTTCTAAAGTTAGTCAGGTATTTAGGAAATGTTGAACACTACATCCATGTTTTGGTGATTTGTAGTACATATTCACATATTAAAAGCACTAAGAAGTTCTGCCATAAAGAAACTTGCTTAACCTTTTTTTTATGTCAAAATGTTTTTACTTTTTTTTAACTGTATTTTTTTATTAATTTATTTATTTTTTTCAGTGTAACAGTATTCATTGTTTTTGCACCACACCCAGTGCTCCATGCAATCCGTGCCCTCTCTAATACCCACCACCTGGTTCCCCCAACCTCCCACCCCCTCACCCCTTCAAAACCCTCAGATTGTTTTTCAGAGTCCATAGTCTCTCATGGTTCCCCTCCCCTTCCAATTTACCTCAACTGCCTTCTCCTGTCCATCTCCCCTTGTCCTCCATGGGGTAAATACCCAGTGTTGCAAATGCAGGGTCATAGGGTAGCTCTATTTTTAATTTCTTGAGGAATCTCCACACTGTTCTCCAAAGTGGCTGCACCAACTTGCATTCCCACCAACAGTGTAAGAGGGTTCCCCTTTCTCCACACCCTCTCCAACACATGTTGTTTTCTGTCTTGCTAATTTTGGCCTTTCTAACTGGTGTAAGGTGGTATCTCAATGTGGTTTTAACTTGCTTAACTTTTTAAATCCAGCGTTGTCACAAAAATACTCAACCAACAATATTTCTTTTTCTTCATGTAACACTATAAATTTCTCATTCTATTGTATATTCTGTGTATAAACTCTTTTTCTAAATCTGGGGGTGGCAATATAAAGCAAATGATCCAAGTACATCCGTGATTTCCTTTTGTATACCCCAGAGCTAATAACATATTTTATATTTCTAAAAGCTTGCAATTTTTTTTTTTTAAAGGAAGATTGTACAACAGAGGCCTTATGTAACCCTAAAATATTCTCTCTGGTCCTTTCCAGAAAATTTTGCCAACCCGTGTTAATCTAAACTAAGAATATTAACACAATTTAAATAAATAAAGATATGTCACCCATTATAAACTTTACAAATGAATGCGGTAATAATTCATTTTTCTTTTTAAAATATTACTCCTTAAAAACTTCAGAATGGAATTATTAAAATGAAAGCATAGCAATGAAAAGATTCAAGGGTTTAGGCTAGCACTTGAAGTCCTAAATTCTCAAATTTAGAGTTTATATCAAGAGGTAATAGATGGGATAAGCTAAAGAGCAGCTTTAAATGACTCAAAAATCACTTTGATGCTATATCAGTTGAGTAATTCATATCCTCATAGAATCACTTACCATCTCTTAGATTCTCTTATTTATAATATTAAGAAATTGAGGGCATCTGGGTGGTTCAGTTGGTTAAGGTTTTTTTTTTTTTTTTTAAAGATTTTATTTATTTATTTGACAGAGAGAGATCACAAGCAGGCAAAGAGAGAGAGAGGAGGAAGCAGGCTCCCTGCGGAGCAGAGAGCCCGATGCGGGGCCCGATCCCAGGACCCTGGGATCATGACCTGAGCCGAAGGCAGCGGCTTAACCCACTGAGCCACCCAGGCGCCCCTCAGTTGGTTAAGGTTTTACCTCTTGATTTTCGCTCATGATCTCATGTGCTAGGTCCTGAGACCTAGCCCCACAGTGGTCTCCACACCCAGCAGGGAGTCTGCTTGAAGATTCTCTCCTTCTGTTTTTCCCCCCACTCACACATGCACACATACTCTCTCTCTCAAATAAATCTTTAAAAAAAAAAAAAAGCAGATTGACCTCACTATTTCTTCTAAAGAAAGTGTCAATATTTAATATTTAATGCTTGGAAACAACAACTCTGTCCCACATTAACTGGGTTATGTCAGAAAGTCACTGACTCTGGGAGATTTTTTCAAAACACACATTCTTTGGTTAGATCCTCTCTCTTGATATGTTATGTAAATTTTATAGGAACAAAATAGGTCTCCCATGTGTAATTTGATAGAACTTACAGAAACTTTTTTGCTTTCTTCCTCTTTCTCTTCCCTTCTACTGCTATGCAACAAACCACAGTTTAATTTAGTGGCTTAAAACTACAATGAAACCTGACCATGTAGTTAGTATGTCTTATGATTCTGGGTTGACTTGGCTCAATTGGGTGGTTCTCACTTTGGGTCTTTTCATCCAATTGTGGTCAGATAGCACATTATGATGCAGTTTTCTGAAGTTTTGGCTGGGCCAGATGTCCAAGATGGCTTGTTTGTATGGCCAGTATTTGATGCTGGTTGTTGACTAGGAACTCATCTGGAACTGTTGGCTGGAACACCAACAAGTGGTTTCTCTTTGTGGTTTGGGCTTTTTGCAACATGGAAGCTAAGTTCAGAGAGGGGGTCATCCAAGAGGTTCAGGTAAAATCTTCAGAAGACTGAGCCTCAGAAATTCACAATGTCACTTTACAGCATTCTGTTGGTCAAGCAAGTTGTTAAAGCCACCTCAGTTTTGAGGGAAAGGGAATTAGGTCTCACTTCTTGATGTGAGGTGTATCTTGAGCAGGAAGGAATTGGTAACTGTTATCTTCAGAGTCTCTCTACTGTACTCCACAGCTAGGTGATACCTATTCACCTAACAGTGCTACCATTCCAAGCCTATGATGAATGAAGGGATAGCACTTACTCTTTTAAATTTCTCATTGACAAGGCATTGATGCTACCCAGTTTCCAGTGGAAACTACAAGCTTGACTGTACTCTAATTTCCTTTTAAGAGGAACTACATTTAAGGTGACCTAGGGTTGCAGTTGTTTTATTTTTCTGTGACACTTTCTTGTCAAGTAACTCAATGTTTTATGGAAACTCATCCATCAGTAGATACCATACACTTTGGATGATATGCTGTAGAGTGCTTCCTTAATTTGAAATGGATGTGATTCTTCAAATAAATGTAGCATACAAAGCAGGTCAGTGTACCTATCAGGAAGGACTTATTTGTTGGCACAACAGAATAAAATCAATAATTGGACAGACTGATTCATTGCTTAGGGACAGTTCTGAAATCAACTGGTTTGTTTAAATGTGCCTCCTCACTTATTTATCCAGGTTGTATAGTTTTCCCTTAATGTTCTGTATTTTGTGTATACAACCCCATATATTAGTTGGTATGTATGTAAGGGATGCTTTTAATCAAAGAGGAATATGTCTTGCTGTTTGGGCTGCTACTTATCCAAGGTACATTATAGTGAGTTAGGAAAGAGAGAGAGAGAGGTCCATTTAGTCAAGCCTTCACATTCATGGAGGGTCTCAAATTTAGAACTAGAGATTTTCTAAAGTGAGTTCAAACTGCCAATAAAAAAAAAAATTCATCATGCAGTTTAGACCAGAATTCATGATTGGACCACTACAAAAACTTGTACATGACAGACTTTTTTTTTTAAATGACTTTTTAATAGATTATTTATTTATTTATTTGATAGAGAGAGATCACAAGTAGGCAGAGAGGCAGGCAGAGAGAGAGAAGGGGGAAGCAGGCTCCCTGCTGAGCAGAGAGCCCGGCTTGGGGCTCTATCCCAGGACCCTGAGATCATGACCTGAGCTGAAGGCAGAGGCTTAAACCACTGAGCCACCCAGGCGCCCCCAGACTTTTTTTTTTTTAAGCTAAAACTAAATCCTAGAACTCCTGCCAATAGAGTTGTAACATATTTTGTGTATGTGTTAAATTTGTGAGTATTTTTTTCAGTATAAACACCTTTGAATGACTACAGTTTTTGAACTCTATTTTGATCTTTCTTTCTTTCTTTCTTTCTTTTTTTTTTTTTTTTTAATATATGGGGCACCTCAGGAGATGACACGGTCTCCTCTTGGCTTCAAGAAACTATTCATCTCCCTCATCTGCATTTTCTGGGGTCAGGAAGATGGTGTAAATAGTGCTCCCAATTTAGTGCTTACCCAATTTAGATTGCTTTCCTTAACTTTATGCAAGTAACATAGGAAAGAAATATTTATCTTCTTAGCAACAGATGCAAGAAATTAATTTGTGGGAGAAGGCTTGCTTTTCTGAAAAAAAAAAAAAAAACCTTTGATATGTGGCTGTAATATGGAAGTCGGCTTCAGACTGGCTTCCACATTCACATAAGAGACAGAATTTTAATAATGTTGTGAGAGAAGGGAGTTGGCCAGCTCAGCAATGAGTATGGGGGAGTTCAAAGTGGAAGAGGACCCCTACACCTATGAATTGTTTCCTATTTAAATTGTTAAGATGCTTGCTTCAGTAAATTTTACATTGCCCAGAAATGCTTTTCTGTGAGTGTTCTTTTGAAGAATCTTAGAAAAGGATAATGAAACAACTGGCTATTGGGACTACATAAAGGAACAATGTAATTGGGTGAGAGTTGGTATCCAAGCAGTACCAGAGCAGGGGAGAAAATGGATAGCCTGTGTCTGGGCTGCTCTCATAAAGGTCTTGACAATAGGAAGCAAGATGCAAGGGTCAGTGAGTCCAAGGGGCTTTCAACTATTGAAGAAAATAACCTGGGCTTTATCATTGTCCCATCAATGGCAGAAAGCTCAATCCCACTCTTCCCTTTGGGAAGACACAATCAACAGTGGGATCAGAAACAGTTTTTGGTGGGCGCCTGGGTGGCTCAGTGGGTTAAGCCGCTGCCTTCGGCTCAGGTCATGATCTCAGGGTCCTGGGATCGAGTCCCGCATCGGGCTCTCTGCTCAGCAGGGAGCCTGCTTCCCTCTCTCTCTCTCTCTGCCTGCCTCTCCATCTACTTGTGATTTCTCTCTGTCAAATAAATAAATAAAATCTTAAAAAAAAAAAAGAAACAGTTTTTGGTAATAAATATTTGGGAACCCATAGCCTGGGTCTTCAACATGGTAGAAAAGTAACATTTGAAAAATTCCTTAATGCTTGCTGCCTTAGTTTCCCCCAAAATGCATTGGAGTTGATGATGCTCATTTTAAAGTGTTTCTCTGAGACTTAAATGATATAATGCATAAACCCACAGATAATAAGTGCTTGGTGAATGATGGCTTCTTATTATTAATGGTAGTAGTACCTCAACTATGGAAGGTGTTTAGATATCAGCTAAGGGCACTAGAGGGGAACGATTTGCTCTGAAAGAATTCATGCTTCTGGAAGCTCCACATTTGCATGGAATTTGGCACCACCAATTCAGGGCAGAAACATCTAAATCAATAGACACAGACTTGGTGATGTTTTTCAACTGAACTCTGAGACTTGGAGACACAGTGTCTTCTGGGATTGGAACAGAGGCTCTGTATAAAAAATAAACATTATGATAATATCAGCTAGCAAGGACCAGTGTGGAGTGACTAGTGGAGTCTCCTAAGAGATCAAGGGAGAAAAAAAGTGGAATTCATAATATTCAGAGCTAAATAATAACTGCAGCATAGAGTTTCTTAGGTCAGGTCTCCAAGAGTCAGACCCTGAGGTCAGGATTCCTGTGCTTCCAGGAGGAACTAGTGCGAGTGGGAAGCAAGGAAGGGAAAGGGGAGGGGAGGGCTAATAAGTGCACAGTTAGAGAAACTCCAGCCTCAGCCTGAGCCCATGGAAGCTCTGCAGCATCCCTTGAGGTAAAGGAACTGGCTTTAGTTACCAGGCACCTGCCAGTCTTTGACATTTTCTAGCTCTCATTCTGCTGCAGTAACCAGAAGCAGAATGGTGAGCACTGGCTGGAACTAGTCACCCCAGCCTTTCTCATGGCATGATATTCAGTTGGTACCCACAAGAACAATCAAAACTAGTCATTAAATATTTAAACTCTTAGGTACAGCAACAGGTCGTTAAAGACCCATTTCTCTGAGGCTCCACGACCACTGTGGCTTCCCCAAACCCATTCCCAGGACCCTTTGGATCTCCCCAGGTTTCCTGCTGCTGATTCAATTGTTCAATGTCTGACCATGGATGCTGATGATTTAGAATACCACCCATGGACAAGAGTCTTCCAGATCATCATTATACCATCTCATACGCTGTCAGTCAATACACTAGTGAAATTGTATACTGTTTCTTAGACTCTCCCCTCAAGGGAATAAATTCTGTAGCACTGTGGGAGGCATCAACGGCAGCACATGCTGGTGTTTTCATAGGTTAATTCATCTTCCTTATCTAGAAGACTCAGACATCTTTAGTAGCGTTCTGTGGACTGATTTAGTAAAATGACTTTCAATAGTAAGTCAGCTCACTTACCTTCTAAATTCAGGTGTTTAATGAGAAGCTTTCAAAAAAAAAAGCCTAAAAAGTGACACACCCAGAGAAGAAAGAGGAAGGTAGTGTGTCACTATCTAATAAAACAAGGCTTATTGCGATGTTTGCTCCTTTGAGTTCCACTGAGGCTGCTATGACTGTTTTGATAAGCTACATTTGTCTACCACCCAAGCTGGTAAATAAAGATATTTCATAGTGAGTGTAGAGAACACATCTGTGAAAGAGATGATGGAATAACCAAGGATGTGCTATCAAGATGAATGGACTTGACCTTTTCCATGATTCGTTTGCCTCCTAGGCAAATTCCAATGGGCCTCAACTCAAGACAGCATCCTGTTCAGTCATGTTCAAGAACAGATGGAACCTTTATTTCCCAATTGGCACCTGGATTACTTCTAACCGATGTACATGTTAACACACCTGCTGGCCCTAGGTATGTGTATTCAGGGGTGTTCATATATGTAGAAATGGTTGTGATAGATTGGGTTTTCCCAGAAGCACGCCCTAAAACAAAGTTGTGAGTGCCAAAAGCTTCCTGAGAAGTGATTCCAGGAAGCACTAGAAAGGAAGTAAGGAAAAAAAGGAGTGTCATTGAGCAGGTTATCACTGGGGATCACTGGAGGCCACTGCTGATGGGGGTATCAGGCAGCGTAGAACCAGAAAAGAGCATGTTAGTTAAGTTTACCCCCACCCAAGCACTGTATATCCAGGATGTTTCATTTCTCTACTTATCTGTCTTCTCAGGATAGACACATGAGGCTGAAACACCTGGTTAGTTGATGAATCAGAAACAATGGGAGCTGGATTAATGTTTTGGCTATTACTTGACATTCTTGACAAGGGCATGAAAATGGGCTTCTCTATAGGTCAAGCAAAGAAACATGAAAGGTTTTACTAACTGCTATCTCCTATCTTTATAAAGTCTTTAATGCTGTCCTTCTATTAACAAACTCATAGCAGCCATTTTGAAATGTCTGGGTTGATGTTTTTTACTAATGACTCTTCCAGAAAGCACAAATGTGAAAACCATTAGGCATCTCTACAGTTGTGCCCAAAGCAAAGGAGACACATGGGAAATTGGGAATTTTTCATAATCTCTCCAAATTCTGTTTCTTTAATTTCTATTGCCAAAGAACAAACCCAGAGAATCAATCTGAGGAATACCAGCCAGTTGAGCTGAGGAAATTAAAACAACAGTAATACCACAGCTTTAAGGCAATCTACACGACTTAGTGTAACAAAATGAATGTTAGTCTGAGAATCAAAAGGCTTATTTTTAAGACCAAGACTTACTCCTTACCCTTCTGGCCTCAGTTTTATCATGTACACAAGGAGAAATATGCATTATACAATCTCTTGCCAAAATTCAGCAAATGCATTTATTTCTCTTTCTACTTATATTTTTTCCCCAAGGGGGAAAGATAATATTGTCTTTTTCAGTTTCATATATTTTTCCCTGTTAACCTAAGCAATTTCACACACTCTTAGAAAACATTTGGAAAACACAGAAGAGGAAAAAAAAATCTGTATCCTCTCCATTCTACTTTAGTGTGCTGCTGTCATTCTTTTTTTTAATCTTCTAGTTAAAATGTATATACATTCTTTTTTTTTTTTGCATTTTTATACAGCTGTGAGAAAAAAAAAACAGAAAGGTGATAGTTCTTCTCAAATACTTGAATGTTTCTTAAGAAGAGGTGACAGACTAGTTCTGTGCAAAATCAAGGAATCACTGAGAGGAAGCAACATTGGCTCATAACAGGGAAGAATTTTCCTTTTCTGTGTCCCTAGAGGAATGGTGGTACTTGAAGGGCATGCAACAGGAAAGAACTGGAGAGGTGCTAGGACAGTCACGTCACTCCATATTGAGGAACATACATTTCCAAGGTTTTGCCATTTAAGTTCATTTTCTGATACTCTAGTTGTCTCATTCTAGCTTTGAAAAGTCTTCAGTGTTACCATTCCATTAACGAATCATAGCAGCCATTCAGTCATTTCCACATTTCTGGGTTGACATTCTTATAAATGACTCTTTTAGGGACGATACGGATTTATCCACAGCTATGCTCAAGGCAAAGAAGAGAGACAGGAAAAGAGAACCTTTGCATTATCTTTAAATACCATTTTCTTAATTTCTATTATCAGCCACGTTAAGCGGCACCAACCATTGCCTTGTACATTTCTCTCATTAAGCCCACACTGGTTTATTTCACCCTCTCTCCATATTCTGTTTTTGCACAATTATATTATCACGCCCCTGGTATTGATTCTGTTGGATTAATCACTGATGATTTGGCTTATATCGGCTGTGGGTAATGTAGGTGGCAAAAGCAGCAAGACATGCAATGTCACATCCATTAAATCTTGCTCACAAAAACATTTGAATTGAGAAATGGATGGAAACAAGAACTTGGATTCTTGAAAGCTTTGCTCCACTTTTTTCTTCCTTTTCCTTTCTTTCATCTTTTATTTTTTTAGTGCATTTCTTGAAAGTACATTCTAGGTGCACAGTAGTTAAACTGATCATCAACTGGAAGCCAACTCTGTTCTGCTTGGGGAACCATCCTAAAAGGGATATTTGGGTATTCCACAACCTTGTAAGATGAGAGAAGCATAAGCAGGAGGAATTAAATCCTCTTTGACATATCATTGCAGAAGGCATTTAGCTAAAACGTTTTTCTACCAAATTGCCTTTTGAAGGTTTTATGGAGATTTACAGCTGAGAGGCTTTAGAAGGCAGGTAAAGGAAGATGGAATTTCAGGCATGATCTGGAATAGGTGTGCTCAGGCAGGAGATGTATTTTTATTGAATGTATAGTGACTTAATTTCTCTCTTTGCAGCAATTATTAGTTAATGATAAATGTATCTTATTTGTGATGCTTTTAACTGTCCAAGTTGCATCTATTTGTTTTATTGCATTTGATCTTAAAACAAGAGCTCCAGCAGTAGGAAGTGAAGACATGAAATCCACTCACAGATCATGGACTTTACTGAAGTCATAAGAATATTCATAATAGTAGTGAGAATTGGTTCCAGGTCTTCTCCTTCTTCTTCCTTTGTGACTCTGTCTCTTTCTTTTCTGTATTTGTTACTTCTATGTCAAGTTATAGATGATGATACATATATTTTGTCTGTTTTTAAGGAAATTGTTCTCAAACGTCAGGCGGTAGAAACTGAAATAAGGTTGACCCAACAATAGAGTCTGACCTCTCAAGAGAGATAGTATGGTGTTGTGGGAAGAGCCTGGGATTAAAGACAGAAAATGAGTCAGATCTTAGCTCCCATCACACGTCATCACAGGCAAGGGAAACAAAAATAAAAATGAACTACCTTGTAATTTCCATGACACTTAAGTTTATCACTTCTAACAAAACCCTTGCTCTGCAGGGCTGTTTCTCTCCATGTGAAGAGATCCTGGGGTAATTCTGGATTTACAGGATAGCATAAATCTTGGGACTCCATAGAAGATACAGATGCAGATACAGGGGTCCTTCCCCCCCGACCCCTTTTATGGATTTTCCCCAGTTTCTATAAATTAAACCTTTTATTCTGGGATAATTGTAGGTTCAAGATACCATCATAAGAAATAATTCAGAGAGATTCCCAGTTTTAGCTATTCTATTTCTCTTTCCTTTCCACACACTTTTTAGAATAGTCCTGTCTATATCTATATAAAATCTTGCTGTGGTTTTGATAGTAATTGCATTAAACCTGTATATGAGTTTGAGGAGAACTGACATCATTGTTGTGTCTTCCAATCCATGAAAATGACATTTTAATCTCTGTTTATTTACATCTTCTTTCTTTTCTCCCATCAGTACTGTATAATTTTTAGCAAATGAATCCTGTAAATATTTTCTTAGATTTACAGCTAAATATTCTTCTTTTGAAAGACTGTAAATGGTATTATAATTAACTTCGGTGTCCATATGTTCATCAGTAGTATATAGAAATGCTATTGAGTTTACTATGTTTACCTTGTATCCTGAAACCTTGATGAACTCACTTACTAGTTATTGGAGTGTTTTTGTAGATTCCTTGTGACTTTCCACTTGGATAATTATGTCACCTGCAAATAGGAACGATATTCTTTTCTGATCTGTGTGTCTTTTCTTTCTTTCTCTCTCTCTCTCTCTTTTTTTTTTTTTGCCATATTTCACTGGTTAGAACTTTCAGTACTATGTTGAACAAAATTAGAGAGAGAAGATAGTGTTGCCTTATTTTTAATCTTAGGGAAAAAAGCATTCAGTCTTTCATTATTAATTATATTAGCTGTAGGTTTTAAAAATAGATGTGCTTTATCAATTTGAGGATCTCTCTCTCTTTTTCCCCATTCATCTGAAAGTCTTATCATAAATTAATGTTATATTTTACCAAATGCTTTTCCTACATTGACCAGTATGATCACATGATTATCCTTAATCTGCTAATATTGTGGACTATATTGACTGATATTTGAACACTGAACAAGCCTTGTGTCTCTAAAATAAACACTGGTTGGTCATGATCCATAATTCTTTTTGTATACTGCAGATTCTAATTACTAGTACTTTGTTAAAGATTTTGCATTTATAATCATGAAAAATATTGGACTATTACTCCCTTTTTGGTACTATCTTTGTTTTGCTATCAAGAAAATATTGGCCTCATAAAATCAACTGGAAAGTATTATTTACCCTTCAGTTTTCTGGAAGAGATTGCATAGAACTGGTCTTAATTATTCCTCAAATGTTTGGTAGAATTCTCCACAGCAAACATCTGGGCTTAGATTATTTTGGGGGGGTAGTTTTAAGTTAAGAATGCAATTTCCTGTCAACTATAGTTCAATAAAAATAAAATAAAAAGCTACTGTATAATTAGATGCACAGAATCCTGAAAAAAAGAATACAATCTCCTTAATTGTAATAAGTTATGCAAATTATCTCTTTCATAATTGTTGAAATGCATTTTTCCAAAAATAAGACATTTTGTCTAAGTTGTCAAATTTATGTGTGTTCAATTTTTTGCAGGATTCCTTTATTATATTTTTTAATTCTGCAGGTTTTGTAATAATAGCCTCCATTTCATTTTTGATATTGGCAATTTTTATTTTCCACTTTCCTTGTCAGTCTTGTAAGAGGTTTATAAATTTCACTGATATTTTCAAAGAACCAACTTTTTCTTTTAATGGTTTTCTTTTTCTAACTATTATTATGTTCAGTTAGTCACTTTATAATACATCATTAGTTTTTGATGTAGTGTTCTATGATTCATTAGTTACGTATAACACTTAGTGCACATCACATGTGCCCTCCTTAATACCATCACCCTGTTATCCCCTGCCCCCCACCTCTTCCCTTCTGAGACCCTAGTTCATTTCTCTGGGTACATATGGTTTTCTTTCTTTCTTTCTTTCCTTCTGTCTTTCTTTCTGTCTTTCATTTTCAATCTCACTGGTTTATTTATCTTTATTATTTACTTCTGTTCACTTTGGATATATCTTGTGGATTTACTTGAGTTTATCCTTTTTTTTTTTTAGATTTTATTTATTTATTTGAGAGAGAACGAGTGAGAGAGAGGATGAGAGAGGAGAAGGTCAGAGGGAGAAGGACTCCCCAAGGAGCTGGGAGCCCCATGCGGGACTCGATCCTGGAAGTCCAGGTTCATGACCTGAGCCAAAGGCAGTCACTCAACCGACTGAGCCACCCAGGCACCCTTGAGTTTATCCTTTTTAAGTTTCATGCAGCTTCTTGAATCTGTAGATTTATATATCTTGCCATATTTGGAAGTTTTAAGCCATTCATTCATTAAATATATTTTCAACTTTTCCACTTTTTCCTCTCTTTCCGAGAGTCTAATGACATAAGTAGTAGGCATTTGTTTTAGGGCCACAGGTCCTGGAGGCCATATTCATTTAAAATTTTTATTCTAATTTCTCTTTGTTGCTCAGATTGCTAATTTATATTATTTTCTTTTTGTATCCCTAGATTCTTCTGTCACCTCCATTCTGCCATTCAGCTGATCCACTGAGCCATATTTTGGTTATTTTATTTTTCAGTTCTAAAATTTCCATTTGGTTCTACTTTATATTTCTTTGTCGAAATTTTCTTATTTCCTTAGTGAATATTTCCTTTTTTAAAAGAAGATTTACTTATTTATTTATTTATTAAAGAGAGAACGTGCACATGAGTTAGGGGAAGCACAAGTAGAAAGGGAGAAAGAATCTCAAGCAGACTCCCCACAGAGTGTGGAGCCTGACACAGAGCTAGATCTCAAGACCCTGAGACCATGACCTAAGCTGAAATCAAGAGTTGGCCACTTAACCAACTGAGCCACACAGGTGCCCCTTTGTGAATATTGGCTTCAGTTCAGGTCATGATCTAATGGGTCATGAGAATAAGCCCTGTGTCAGGCTCCGTGCTGAGAACAGATGCCCTTTAGTTGTTTTTTTCCTACACAGCTCCAGCAGTGAAAGATGTCAGAAGGACCATGTCATTACTGTCAGATGGAGACAGAATTCCAGGTTCTCCATTTGGCCTCTGTTGACAATTAAGGTGAGGGGTATTCCTTATTTTGCTGGACAATTGTTGGAGTTCCAGCTCCTCTTGTGGTGTTCACTGACACTGCAGTGGAGTGGAGGTACCATCCTCATTTTGCATAGTAGATTTCTTAATAATTATCCATGATCAGAAATCATATTTTGGCTTTCTTAAGCAAATGAGTGATCATATCCTGTCATGATGCTCCCTTCTCCAGGTAGAATTCATTATTGGTCATTCTGCCCTATACCAGGATCTTTATATTTTAGCCTCCCTACCACATAGTATCTTCTGGAACATAATGTCCACATCTGGCTAACTTTTTTTTTTAATTTGAATTCAATTAGCCAACATATAGTACATCATTTGTTCAATTATTCATTAGGTGTATATAACATCCAGTGCTCATCACATCATGTACCCTCCTTAAAGCCCATCACCCAGTTACTCTACCCCCACCACCTCCCTTTCTATAATCCTCAGTTTGTTTCCCAGAGTCAAGAGTCTCTCATGGTTTGATTTCTATGATTTCTTCCACTCTGGCTAACTTCTATCCCTAGATCCAAGTGTAGAGAAAAGTTTGCTGTGTGTCAGTTATGGGTCTCTTCTTGAGTGACATAGCTCATTGTATACTCTCTCATAGCCACAGATACGACCCAAATTCTTTCCAGCTATCTTTGTAAATGTCTATCACTAATAACGAAGAAAGGTTATAAAAGGAGCAAAATAAGATTGTGAGGTACAGCAGTTAAAAGACAAGGTCTATCTCAGACTAGTTGTGAAATCTTGAAGAAGTTGCCTTATAACTCTGAGCATCAATTTATAACCTCTGGATATGAATAGTACTCCCTTTATGGAATTTTTTGAGATAATGAATTATTTCATATAAAATCCTTAGCACTATACCTGTCACATAGTAAACATAGTAAAAAAGTGCCCCCCCCCAAGTTATTGGTGTGAATTCATGCTTCATATTTGTGGCAGGCAGCCTCTAAGATGAGCTCCAAAGATCCTTACTTCCTGGTATTTATGCCCTCATATAATTTCCTTCCCCCAAATGCAGACTGGACCTAGTGACTCACTTCTAACAAACGGAGCATGACACAAATGATGAAATGTCACTTTGAAGACAAAGTTACAATAAGATCAGACCATGACTTTTGTATTACTCACCTTCTCTTGCCTACTCAGTTGCTTGTTCTAAGAGTAGCTGCCATGTTCTAAGCTACCCTATGGAGATGACCATGTGAAAAAGAAACTGGTGAGGTCTTTGACCAAAATCCAGCCTTCAGTCCAATAGCCTGTGAGGAACGGAATCCCATCAAAAGCCACATGATTGATTTTGGAAATGAATCCTTGCTCAGTTGAATCTTGAGATGCCTGCAGCCTCAATCAACTTCTTGACTGCAGCCTTTGAGAGACCTAGGACCTGAGAATTCACTAAGACTCACTCTAACTTTTTTTTTTTAAAGATTTTATTTATTTATTGGACCGAGAGATCACAAGTAGGCAGAGAGGCAGGCAGAGAGAGAAGAGGAAGCAGGCTCCCCGCTGAGCAGAGAGCCCAATGCGGGGCTCGATCCCAGGACCCCGGGATCATGACCCAAGCCGAAGGCAGAGGCTTAACCCACTGAGCCACCCAGGCGCCCCAAGACTCACTCTAACTTAAAAAAAAAAAATTATTATTGAAGTAGAGTTGACACGAGCCTCACACATATTTCTGATTCACAAAATAAATGTTTATTACTTTAAAACACTAAATTTCGGGATGAACTATTATCTAATATTAGGAAGAGGATTAAATCTTAAGTCCTGTTGGTGATGACTCTTTAGAATCTTTAGGCTCAGAAAGCTGTTCATTATGGCCATGTTTGTACATTAAGCTGCAGGAAATATGGATGGTAGAGACATGTGTCTCTTATGCTACTATGCCCCCTTACCTGCTGCTCCCACCTGATGTTTACTTGGTTGAACATAATTTATAGTAAGCAAAGTATCTGAGGCTGAAGAGTAAAGTGACAGTGATACGGGGCAGAGAAAAGGAGAGAAAAGAATTAGGACTGACATTTTATGTCTTTTAAAAAATCTGACCTTTTGGAAATATCACTGTGTACATTTAAAATATTAATAAAGGCTCTTGCTGTTAGTAGGCGAAGGGGGTTGTTGTCATCTGTGACCTTTTATTGAAGTTAAAGAAAATTGACAGTTTTATTAGCAATAGAATAACACAAGAAAATGCAAAGGAGGGATAAAAGCTGCCACTATAGCAATTAGTTATATAAGTGGAATATCATTAGGCAGCTGAGATTTTAGACAAGGGGAACCTAAATGTGACTTTGAGCCTCCTCCACTGAAGACAGTGTAAGTTACGGCTACATTGAGAAGGCACTATTCCTACTTTATTTCTTTTGGAAAGATCATCTAAGTGTTTCTGTATTTCCTTTTTTTTTTTTTTAATTTCAGCGGAGACATTTTCCTCAAGAAAAATCATGTAGAAGCTTCTGATCCCCTATGTAGTGCTACCCATTTATGTATCCATTCAACAAGTATTTCTTAAGTACTCACAATGTACTTGACATTTTTCTAGGCTCAGAGGAATCCAATGAATGAAAGAGATAAGGTCCTTGCCTTTGGGGAACTTATATTCCAACAGGGAAGACAGAAAATATATGTAACTGCTGTGTTGAGGGAGCAAGACCTAGAAGGAGCAACTATAAAATAGCAGTATTTTTCATCTCCTGCAACTTATTCAAACCTTCTGTGAGATTCATTCTTACTCTCTGCAGATGAAGTATTGGTCTAGTCCCAGATCTTGTTCAACTCATATCATCACTCCAATGATAAAAATTTCTCTAATCACTATTAGACATAAAACAGTTTCATTTAAATAATAAAAGTATCCAGTCCTCATGGACTAGTCAAAACCTTTCCTCTCATTTATAGATAAATCTTCTCAATTCACTAGCTCATAGAAACAACCACAATCTATTTGTCACCATGAGACTTTCCACCTATTTGGCCACTGCTTAGGAGACAGTTTCCAAAAGATTCTCTGAAGCCTCTATTGGACTGGGCCAAGCACTCATTGAGGAAGAGGAAAATCCAAAGCAAATCAATAGCTTTCCCCGAATTCTCTTTCTCTGAGATGTTTCTTCTTAACCTTTTCATACACTTGAGGTGAGTGTTGGGCGCAGGCCACAAAAACTTTTCTTCTCCTTGATATCCTGTTCAGGATGTAGCTCTAACACTTCATTTTAGGATGTACAAATACCTACCACCCAATGTTTCATTCTCAGCTTTTTAGAGCTTTAGCCAAATCAGAGACAGAAAGGTCCCCAGTTTAACTATCTATCTACCTATCATCTATCTATCTATCTATTATCTATCTTTCTGTCTATCTTCTATTGTATTTTCCAGGTAGAAAAAACAGCAATAATTTTAATGTAATAATTTAATTTAATTAAAAAATAAAGTATGGCATAGTATGTTATTGGGGTGATAGGCAAACCTCTTTAAGGAGGTAATACTGCCCCACTGGAGGGAGTTTACAAAAAGCAAATAAAGAGGACCTTAAGGTAACCTTGGGCTTATTTACCAAATACAATTTATGCAACTTAAAAGATGGGATCTTAACTTATGCTCCTACAGCACTTCCCATTGTCCTTCACCCAGCACTGTTTGATAGTGAATGCTCAACAGTTTTACCTAAATAATTGGGGAGATGAAAACAAAGAAACAAACAAAAAACTATATGGAGAGGTTTCTGGTTGATATTTTTAGCCATGTGGATTCATGCCCATTAAAATATGCCATGTGTGTTACTCAGATTGGTGAGTATAGATTAAGGGTCTACCAGTCTGAGAATTCTTCCTTTTGCACATATTTCCACTAACTTAAGACCCAGTCTTTTTTTGTCAAGAAACACCACTTTTTTTTTCAAACTGTGATCTGTATTTTAGAGATTATTAACTTAAGAAAGAGAATCTCAGGCTAACGTTTGAAACTGTCTTGCCTTGAGATGTGATTCTTCTTTTACTGATATATTTATAGTTGTAGAAAGGAAACTTGGACATTTACAGAAAACTTGATGAATATTTGAAGGAATGCCCATCAAGAGGATTTAGGAGACTAAGTGCTTTTATAGCAGAAAAAAAATAGCTGTCATAGAACCCAAAGTCAAATGGGAATTGTAAGTGTAAACTACATGAAATCCATTTACTGGAAAATAAATATATGTCCTTATGAAGGACCCAGAGGCAGCCAAGGGATATCTTTACCACACTCTCTAGTTTATTCTAACACTAGTCTAAATGCCAGACTCACTCCATGTCTAAAGTATTTCTATTCGTAAATAAGCTGTCAAGTGGAATTCAGGAACAATGTAAGTTTATATAATTTAAGAGTTAAGAGTATATGATTAAGTTAGTTGGGCTGACCTTTAGTTACAAGAATTTGAAACTAAAAATGCATGGAGAAAATGGTTATCTTTCTAGGCAATGACAACACAGTCATTAAAGACTGAATCACCTAATAACATATAATAGGTACCCAATGGTTATACTGTTTTTTTCCTTCAGCCTACATTTATTGGTCATGTATTATGTGCCAAGCACTGAGCTAGACACAAAGCATACAAAATGTCCCTAAAGGCAAAATGGAGGCCACACTTTATTTTATGTTGAAGATTTAGTGTTTCAGATATATAGAGTTAAATCAAACATATTCTTTTTAATTTATTTTTTAAATTTAAATTCAATTAGCCAACATATAGAACATCAAATGTTTCAGATATAGTGTTCAATGACTCATCAGTTGCATCTAACACCCAGTGCTCATGACATTGTGTGCCCTCTTTAATGCCCACCACTCCCCCCGCCTCCTACAACCCTTAGTTTGTTTCCCAGAATCAAGGGTCTCTCATGGTTAGTCTCCCTCTCTGATTTCTTCCCACTTGGTTCTCCCTTCCTTTCCCTAAGATCCTCTGCACTATTATATTCCATATGTGAGTGAAACCATATTGTCTTTCTCTGATTGACTTATTTCATTTAGCATAATACCCTCTAGTTCCATCCATGTCAATGTAAATGGTAAGTATTCACCGCTTCTGATGGCTGAGTAATATTCCATTGTACATACGGACCACATCTTCTTTATCCATTCATCTGTTGAATGGCATTTCATCTCCTTCCATAGTTTGGCTATTGTGGACATTCCTGCTATGAACATCGAGGTGCAGGTGCCTCTTCGTTTCACTACATCTGTTCCAAACCTTTGGGATAAAGCAATGGTGGTCCCAAGAGGGAAGTACATTGCAATACAAGTTTCTCTCAAACAATTAGAAAAATTTCAAGTACACAACCTAGCCTTACACCTAAAGGAGCTGGAGTAAGCACTTCAAAGAAAGCCTAAACTAAGCAGGAGAAAAGAAATAATAAAGATTAGAGGAGAAATCGATGAAATAGAAACCAAAAGAACAGTAGAACAGATAAATGAAACTAGAAGCTGGTTCTTTGAAAGAATTAATAAGATCAATAAACCTCTAACCAGACTTATCCAAAAGAAAAGAAAAAGGACCCAAATTAATAAAATCATGAATGAAAGGGAGACATCACAAGCAACAGAAGGAAATACAGTTTTAAGAATATATTATGAGCAACTATATGCCAACAAATAAAATATATTCTTAAAGTTAATTTCACATTTCTTTTTTCTTTTTATTTGTATATTTGTTTTTGAGGGTGAGAGAGAGAGAGAAAGAGAGAGAGAGAAAAGGGAACAGGGAGAGGAGCAGACTCCTCACTGAGCAAGGAGACCAAGACCCTGAGATCATGACCTGAGCTGAAACCAAGAGTCAGCTACCCAACCGACTGAGCCACCCAGACACCCCTGTTTCTTTTTACATTTTAAATGTGACTACCAGAAAACTTAGTAACATAGGTGGCTCACATTCTATTTATGTAGGACCACACTGGTCTATAGGGATCTGCTCACATACGCCCATCTGTCCATACTTCAGCTCTACGTGGTCCAAGTCCAGAAGTGGGCCTTACTACTGCTATTTACTCACAGCCTAAATCCATTGCCTGGAATCTCTGATAAATGGCATTTTGTTGTCCTGCCTGGATGTGTAAGATACTCAAGTCTCTCTCTAAGCTCTCTTCTCAAGTACAGTACTATTTATAAAAACATTTTATAATTTTTTTTTCTTAGATGAGTGTGCCAAACTTTGGAAATGGTGTCCCTTAGGGGAACATATAGGGTTTTTATTAAGTCCTTATATCTGCTAAGACCTCTTCATCCAGAGTGAGTATCAAAACATTTACACATATACCAACAATTACAGTAAAGTTCTGGACAACAATCACCAGTAACTGACTGCTAACTTTTTTTATTTTTAAGGAAACTGAAGAAAACTAAAGAAGAAGATACAAAGTGAACAGGTGTGGTTGGAATAGAGACATGACTATGTAAGAGGAAATTCTCTTCAAAGAGGTATGAGGATAAGTAGCTGGTTATAAATTGAGAGCATTTATGGGTTGGGGCCCTGTTGTTTTATTCTCAAGAAATTCCTAGGTGATTTTTAGGTACTTTCGCAGGTTTTGAATAGTTCAAAGTTGGGAAATGTCTTTGCGGCAGATTGCTTGTAGAAATGGCCACAATCATACCCCTTACTGTATCCACATTCCTTCACCATGCAACTTTGCATGTTTTCCCACAGAGAGGCAGAACCTATTTCTCCAACCATTGAATTTGATCTGAACTGTGGCTTGCTTTGGCAAATACAGCAGGAGTGACTCTGTGCCTGTTCTGAGTCTGGACCTCAAGAGATCTTTCATGCTTCTGTCTTTCTTATGGGACACTGCAACCACCATGAGAACACATTCAGGCTATGCTGGTGAAAGGTATTTTAAAAGTATGGAACAGAAATGGACTATCCCAGGTAAGATCATCTTAGATGAACCAGCCACAGATACCTGGCAGCTCACTACAGACATGTGTGTTAGTCTACTTAGCCAGGACAGCCACCCAGTTAAGCCCAGCCCCAATTATTAACCCATAGATTCATGAGCTAAGTTTATGATTATTGTCCTAGCCAGTAAGTTTTAGGGAGATATGTTATGCAGCAAAAGCTAACTGGTTGAGACTTTCAATTCCTTTATTTCCTTTCCACACCTTTCTAAGATTGGATGGCTACTATTGATTAGCTCCTCTGTAACATTTAAGTGACAAGCTTATTTGAAGATGAAAATCATACTTTTTGTCCAGAAAATGATATAACTTTAGATGGTACTGCAAATTTAGAAGACAATTAGGGAGGTGGCAAGCTATAAGTCACCTGGTTCTACATGCTTCTAATAAGATCAGTTGATTTTCAAGATTCTAAAACAATTTTGTCTCCAGAAGAGTTCTCATTAAAAAGGTGCTATAGTTTAAAAAAAATCACATCTTCCATGATTCTGATCATTTCAGAATGCTTTTCAGTGTTTTATTATGCCCTCTGAAGATTTGAGTTCAGTCATTAAACTTCATCCCCTAGCAGACAAATTGCTGATATTGTTTCCATTTGAGTGGGATAATACCATAATCATGGTGCTTTTTGGAGTTACACTTGCCTTCAGGGAAATTGTACCTGCTAGTATAGCTAGGATTAAATGTGAAGGTGACATGTCATGTGACACTTGGCTATGCTAGAGACTTAAAGAAATAAGCACCCTACTTCAAATGTGCACATAAAAAAGATAGTTCTTATAGAAACATTTCTATAAAAGAATCAGATTTAATGAATGAAGCTACTGGTCATGCACACGGGCTCTTGGATGGACTATTGTTTCCTCTCCTTAAAGCAAAAACAAATACGGAGTAGGAGTGTTAGACAAGAAGAGTCCCTGTGGAGTGCTGTCTGATGGGAAGGTCACAGGGAAGAAATATGGGTCTTTGGAAGTTCCATAGGGTGGGCAGAATGTGTAAGACTGATGAATCACAGGCCTGTACCCCGGAAACAAATAATACATTATATGTTTATTTAAAAAAAAAAGATGGGCAGAAAATGAATGAAATGCTGGAGAGCTGGACCCACAGTTACAGAATCTCTATCCTTCAGTGACACCATGATACGTCACCATAACCTTCTGGAGCACAAGCAGGTTGTGACTGTATTTCTTGAGGAAGCCAGTGAAGGGTGGAATTGTCTGTCAGTGAATCTCAACGGCTGACATGGTCATGGGCATGGAGATGAAAGAAAACAGTGGAATGGTGATGTTAGGGATTTTGTGAAATTGTGGGGAGGAACTGGAACCATTCACAATGAGAAATTAAATGTTCCAATTAAGAGTCAATTATCATATGGTTTCACTTATTTGTAGAGCATAACAAATAGCATGGAGGACATGGGGAGTTAGAGAGGAGAAGGGAGTTGGGGGAAATTGGAAGGGGAGGTGAACCATGAGATACTATGGACTCTGAAAAACAATCTGAGGGGATTGAAGTGGCGGGGGGGTGGGAGGTTGGGGTACCAGGTGGTGGGTATTATAGAGGGCATGGATTGCATGGAGCACTGGGTGTGGTGCAAAAATAATAAATACTGTTATGCTGCAAATAAATAAAAAAATACATTTAAAAAAAGAGTACCTAAATTTCTGACAGACAATAACTATCCAAGTTGTTTACAAGGTCTTAGGTTATAGGAGGTTTTCCAGCAGATGAGCCATAAGGAGCAAGGTAGAGATGCATCATTAAATCACTCTCTTGATACTGAGATATGCACCAGGTCCTGGCTGGAAAAGTAAAACCCATAGTGCAGAGTAAACATTGATCCACTGAGGGTGTGGTCTTACAGGGGAAAGTATGGGAACTACCACAAGACTGACATCAGAACCTCTGGGGAAGCACTTTCAAGGCTAAATTTTGCAGACCAATCCAGTGTCATGACAGATCTAAGAGAACTACCTGAAATTACCAAAGTGACTGTCATTGAAATCTCAGGCTGGAAATTGTTGATGGTGATGGTTCACTCAGGTTTTTGTTTTGTTTTATTTTGTTTGTTTGTTTTCCTAAACACCATGCTGAAAGGGGAAGTTCCATAGTGGGTCCTGATTTGTTGAGAGGGAATTCTCTGCACAGTAGACACTAGACCATGTCAACCTCGGGGCTGGCTATCAGCCACAGTTGGAACTCTGGTGGAGGTTACTCATTTCCAGAAATTGGAGATATTTGTCAGGAGTGTAATGCCAGGAAATAGAACATTTTAAAATTGATGTTAGGACAGTATCTATCAAACTGGAACTTATGAATTCTCTAGGAGAAATTTTGCTTTTAAGATTTTCATTGGATGAGTGAATAAAAGAGCAATCTTTCAAAGCCTATTTCAGAAGCTTTAGATGATTTCTCATAAGTAATTCTTGTCTATGTCCTGCAATTTCGGTAACTGTGTTTTCATTCATGGAGCCTACTGAAAGCTCAAAGATGTCATTACATGTTACAAATAAAGGTTTTGTGCTTTTTTTAATAATGGGAAGTGATGGGAGAATTGAACCAAAGGCGTATCAAATTCAGAGGCAGCACTAGGGTCCAGAATTTTTATTTTTCTTTTAAAAGATAGCTAGGCATTACTCTTATTTGGGAAAATCTGGGTTGGATTATGTCACTGTATTGCTTTAAGAGTGGCAGGTTTTGGGGGGAGAAAATGCTAGGAAAGCTGTGTGGTCCCACATTGGAAATGCTCTGTGCTGGCTGCTCTGTGCAACACAGCTAACTCTAGCCATGTTGGCTATTTTTTTAAATATTTAAAATTTGTTTTATTTATTTATTTGAGAGAGAGACAGAGAGCCAGAGAGCATGAGAGAGAGGGAAAGAGAGAGTGCGTGCACATAAGCAGGGTGGAGGGGCATAGGGAAAGAAAAAAACAGGTTCCCCGTAGAGCAGGGAGCCAGAGGGGGACTGGATCCCAGGACCCCAGGATCATGACTTGAGCTGAAGGCAGACACTTAACTGACTCAGCAATCAAGGCATGCGCACATGGGCTATTTAAACACCCATGCAAATGGATTAATTAAAAAAATATTTAAAAGATTTCAATTTTCAATTCAATTCACATTTCATCAGCTACCTTTCAAGGCTACTGCATTTGACAGCACAAACAGAAAATACTCCTCATGATAGTAAATTCTACTGGACAGCTCTGTTCATGATCTCCAACTTTTGAACATCTCAGTATTTTTGCAGAAATGCTTTATAATACTTCCTTAGGTGTATGGCAGTTGAAAGAATTGGTTGGATTTATATATCTACTTGGTGACCACCCATGAGCAAGATGGTGAAACCATATATGTGTTGAGTCATGAAACTTGTAGAGCAAACATGGCACACAACCCGAGTGGATAGTTTAGAAAGCAGGCATGAATGGAATTAGTCAAAGAGGGATGCTGGATAATTTGGATATCATCTGAGAAGATCCTGGAATTCTCACTCATTGTGAAGCACATTTGAGAGAAGGAAAGAGGACTGTGACACTGACAATCTTTAAGGATTGAGACAAAATGGCCATTAAGGTATTAGCAGAGGGCCTTGGTCCAGGCGTGGGTGAGTAGCAAGATGCTTGTGATGGAGTATCTTCTGGTCAGATCCCCAATACTGAGGGTATCAGGGATTAGAGCTTGCACCTTGCATCCTGAGAATGCCACCAGGCTCAAACACCATGACCATGTGGCATCCCTAGGGAGCCTGAGACCAAGTTCTTGTGCTTTTAGTCTCTAGAAGGATTCTCACACTTGAGCCTGGCATCCTAGTAGTGGAGATGTCAGACTTTGAGGCCACAGAGCATGACGTGGGCACCATTAGTGGGTCCTGCATTGAAACCATATGGATTGGAGATGGCAAATTTCTTTCTTTCACTGGGAGTTTCTTATCAGCTTAACAGAATAGAGGTGTGTAATTAGATACAATTTAAGTTATAGAGAAAAAGGGTCATGAGTAAATATAACATCCCTTGATTATCTAAGTTTGAGGAATGAGAGCCATTCCCCATAAAACTATGTTATTCAAAGGAGTGGAAGAAAATCTTGTGCAAAGATTATGTAATTACAGAGGGTAGGCAGGAGCTCAAACCCAAGTAGCCCCCAGTGACAGAGGAGAGGAGACAGACAGAACCTTGGAGATACAGGTTAAAAAAATTCACAGAAACTGTCCAAGGGCTCTGGAGTCACCAGAGTCTCCAAACTGAGGCTTGAACCAATGTAGACTAAGTCTTTGATGGTCAACATGGAGGAAATTATGTTATATTTTATCTTAATAAGCACTGCATTATTTGTGTGACATTTTATATATACTTGACATTTTACATATTCTGTGTTCATCATCCCCTCATTTCTTTATTTAACATGGTATATTTAATTAAAACACATTTCTAGGGGCTCCTGAGTGGCTCAGTGGGTTAAAGCCTCTGCCTTCGGCTCAGGTCATGATCCCAGGTCCTGGGATCGAGCCCCGCATCGGGCTCTCTGCTCCACAGGGAGTCTGCTTCCTCCCCTCTCTCTCTCTGCCTCTCTCTCTGCCTACTTGTGATTTCTCTCTCTCTGTCAAATAAATAAAATCTTAAAACAAAACAAAACAAAACAAAACACACTTATATCATGCTTTCTAAATGCTGGGGACAGTTTTATAATATTTTATAAATATCAACTCATTAAGTCCTCCTAGCAATCCTACTATTTAGACTTGACTGCCATAGTTAAATGAAGAAACTGGCACAAAGAAAGAGTAAGTGATTTCCTAAATATTCCATAGATATAAATTGCTCTACTAATATTTAAAAGTAGGAGTTCTGGTTTTGTGTTCTTAACCTTGTTGCTTTGCTAACCCACTCCATCTCCAATCCTCCATTCTACTCTTTGGTGGCTAAAAGATACAAGTTAACAAAATTCAGCTTATGTTTCAGGAGCTCTTGTTGAATTCATCAAAGTAAAACCCTCTCTAGTACTTCAAAAAAATAAAAAAAAAACATTTAGGCAAGAAGGTCATGGCTAACTTACCAGTTTGCCTTCAATTTCATGTAGGAAACATCAATGAAACCACTTAAGATTGTGAATTCTGGTGGAGGCTTAGCTTAAAATTCAACTCTTTGTTAGAAAGGGATTGTTTGGGATAAAGAGAAAGACCATTTGACATTTTATTGAGATATACTTCACATACCTTAAAATTCACCCTTACAAAGTGGACTTTTAATGGCATTTAATGTATTCACACTTTGTGTAAAACTGTGCAATTATCCCTACCTAATTACAGATCATTTTCATCAATCTCAAAAGAAACCCCATCTCCTTTAGCAGTCAACCTCAGTTCACAGGCCCTTGTGACTGATCTCCTTTCAGCCTTTATTATTTTTTCTATTCTGGGTGTTTTACATAAATGAGATCATATAATATGAGGTCTTTAATTTGTGCCCCTTTCATTTAGTATGTTTTCAAGGTTATCTATATTGTAGTATATGTCAGTACTTCATTTCTTTTAAGGTCCAATAATATTTAATTATAAGACTAGTCCACATTGTTTATTCATGCTTCATTTGAGGGACTTGTGGATTCTGCCCACTTCTTGATATTGTGAATAATGTTGTTATGACCTCTGTATGCAAGTTTTTTTGTGGATATATGCTTTTAATTCTCTTCAGTATATATACCTAGGACTAGAATTCATGGGTCAAAAGAAAACTCTATGCTTAACTTTGTAAGAAGCTTCCAGAACGTTTACCAAAGTGTTGTACCATTTTATTTTGTCTTCAGGAAAGGAGATGGGCTCCATTTTCTCCACATTTTTTATTACACTTGTTATCATTTGTTTTTGATTATATGCATCCTGCTTGGGTATGAAATAGTAGCTCATTGTGATTTTAATTTACATTTCCATCATGACTAATGATGTTGAGAATCTTTCCACATGCTTAGTAGACATTTGTGTATCTTATTTGGAGAAAGGTCTACTGATTCAAATGCTTTGCCCATTTGTATGGTGGGCTATGTGCCTTTTTATTATTACATTGTAAGAGCTCTTTACACATTCTATATACAAATCCTTTATCAGATATAGTATA
Source organism: Neogale vison (assembly GCF_020171115.1). Lineage (NCBI taxonomy): Eukaryota > Metazoa > Chordata > Mammalia > Carnivora > Mustelidae > Neogale > Neogale vison. The sequence continues at coordinate 38,079,263 of NC_058098.1, read as the reverse complement.
TTTAAGTATTTTCTCCCATCCTATGGGTAGTCCTTTCACTGTTTTATGGTGTCATGCAAAGCAAAAATGTATTTAATTTTTTGAAATCATATTATTTATGTTTTCTTGGGAATGCTTAGAGTTGTGGCATCATAGCTATGAAATCTTTGACCAGAGGTCATGAAAATTTACACCTGTCTTTTTTTCTAAGGGTTTCATAGTTTATCTCTTCTGGTTAGATTTATTTTGATTTCATTCTGTATATGATATGAAGGAGTGGTCCAACATCATTCTTTTGCATGGGTCCTGTTGCTCCAGGACCATTTTGTTGAAAAGACTACTCTTTCCCCTTTAAATTTATTGGCACCCTTTTCAAATAACAACTCATCATAAATGTATAGGTTTATTTCTGGACTCTCAATTCTATTCCACTGATCTATATGTCTACTATTAAATCAAGTTCTCAGTATCTGATTAATAGTCATAACTCAGAAGCTGAAGTTTAAATCACACAAACTGTAAATAATAGATACAGTGTTTTAACCCAAGTCTTTCTGACCACAAGGCCATCCCCTCTCCCCTGTGTTCCAGGCCTCCCTGACCAAAAGCCTTTCTAAAATCTGAACCACACACTTCTGGTCAGGTTTTTGGCCTCCAGTTCACACTACACTATCAGACAAGCTCCCAGGGGAAGTGCTGGGTTCAGAGAGACAGATTTGTGGTTTGCCCCATTGAAGTAAATCAGCAAAATACCCTCCTCAACTCACAGTTGCTGTATTAGTAAGAATTAGGTTCTGCTGTGAGCAACCCAAAATAACTATAGCTTAAACTCATCATAAATGTATAGGTTTATTTCTGGACTCTCAATTCTATTCCATGATCTATACGTCTACTATTAAATCAAAGAAGTTTACAGTTTCAACAGCGATCAGATCATCTACATTCTTTTTGCTGATGTTATAATCTTTGCAATTTTTAGATAAAAACGTATAAAAATCAATGTGGGAAAAAAATGAGGGTACCCAATCTGATCCTGAATTTTGAAACATTTTGCAGCACTCCACAGGCCCACACATCCAATTAGTAATTGTGCTTATTTGCAACCAAATCAATATTTATGCATGTCCTGCTTCTAAATGGCTAATCATTTGTTAATACATACATACTTATTAAGTTGTTCACACTGAACTCCTTGATAAATGGGACTGTTAGTCTTTCCCTTGGCCTAAGGCTATTGTGAAGAAATTACTGAGATATTAAGGATGCCATTGTGAGTCCGGAAAACATGGGCTCCTCTGATCGAGGAGTTTTCTAGAAGGAGATGACAGGACATGTGACTAAGAAAGCACACCCCTGTGTTGGAGAGTTCTGGAAGAAGTCCATATTGACAGTGGAGTGGATTGTCCAGTTTCAGAGGAGAAATGATATTGCTCTTGAGTTTCTAGAGCAAAGGAGTGTTAATACTCTGCAGAGTGGAGGAGAAAGAGGCCTGGAAAAAGCACATGGAATCTGAAACACAAAAAAGTGATTGACCTGAGACGGGTTTGGGGACAATACATCAGATGGAGACCATCTTTTCTTTCAGAAGTGAAGCAGTAACTGAGAAGTGGGGGAATGAAGCGGCTGAATGAATGGGCACCTACACAGCTGCTCCTGATGAGAAAGAGAGAGAGAACAGTTGCTCAGTCCTACTAAGAATCAGGAAATATGTCAGTGCTTTGACTCACCTGAAAACAAAGCTTGAGACAAAAATACTGGCAAAAGTAGTATACTGGAACATGACTCAGGAGGCAGGAATGAGGAAAAGGGGAGTGACATGGAAAAGGTAGAGGAGATATGAATGTGTGATGTCAAGATTGCTACTGTAGACAATAATGGAGGCTCTGATCTGGGGGATCTCTGAGAAACCTACAGACTTCCTGTCAGAATTATCCCCATGACAGACATGCCTTCCTCCTTCAGGACTTTAGCTCCCCAGTACTTAAATGCTGTGTGCTGAGTGGGTTTCTGCAGCTTCTGGACAGGTTCTGAGATGGAAAAGCAGAGAGATACACAGATGAAGGGGACCTCTGGTAGCCTGAGGTTTGCATGGAACTGCCCAGCTTGGCTGTGGCTAAAATCTGAGAGAGCCCTATGGGATATGATGAAAGGAAACAAAATTGTTGTAGAAAGCATTCCTATATAGAGGAAAAGAAGCTGCAGAAATGAAAGGACACATCCCTTAGAGCAATGATTTTCAAAGTGTGGTCCCCTGGACAAGTAGCATAAATATCACTTGGAGAGCGTGTAAAAAATGCAGATCTGGGGGTCCTGTCCAATACCAATTGAATCAGAAAATCTTAACTTAGATCCAGTAATGAATGTGAGCTTTTAAGAAGTCTTGTAGATAGATGTGCATTAAAATTGGAAAGTCACTGTGTGTGTGTGTGTGTGTGTGAGAGAGAAAGAGAGAGAGAGAAGGGGAGAGGAAAGGAGAGAGATAGAAATGGGAAATTCAAGTGAGATGTGAGAAGAGGGGGCAAACCCAAGCATTTAATATTAATTGATTCCCTGAACATTTATTGAATGTTTATGCATGCAAGATGCATCCTCGCACTTACGTTAAGAATCAGCAAAGGCAGGAGAACATGGACTCAAATAAAATACAAATATTCCTAAGTCTCCAATCTTAGGCAGTAACTTCAAAACCCATCCCCATCCTGCCTTTTACAAGACATATTAAAAACTGACTGAACTGATTACTTTGAATTTTATTACTTTCTGTATCTCTCTTCTGACATGATGAAAAATGAGATTGCTAAATTGTGGGTAAGTAAAAAGAGAAGTTAGAAAAGGGTAGGATCCACCAACTCGTTAATTGGTGCTTGAAAATCTGTGAACTAAAGATATGTTCTTTTTTTTTTCTTTTTCAATTTATTTATTTTCAGAAAAACATTATTCATTATTTTTTCACCACACCCAGTGCTCCATGCAAGCCATGCCCTCTATAATACCCACCACCTGGTACCCCAACCTCCCACCCCCCCCGCCACTTCAAACACCTCAGATTGTTTTTCAGAGTCCATAGTCTCTCATGGTTCACCTCCCCTTCCAATATGTTCTTTATTCTGTGTCTATTTTACACTCTAGCAGCAGCTAAAAAAGTAAAATTGTCCGTGTTTCAGTTGGGGATGGATATGCCTTTTCCGTGTCTACCGGCATGAGGCAGTTATGAACAAACATAATGCATCCCCCTCCATGACTGTTTTCTAAGAAAAAATAAGCATAAAAAGTTCCTATTCATTGTAATTACCAGAGGAGAAAAATGTTTCTTTACTTGCAGCATGTAATTTGGAGTTATGAACTGAATACTTATCTGGAAACCCTGCCATCTTCTTTCTGAGGAAATCTATCCTTATGCTGTGAAGCCTTTCTTTACAGAGAACACAGATTTCTATAGCATTTAGTGATCATGGAAAATAATTGCTCCCATTTCCTATCCAACTCTACTGATGACTAAATGAGTTGAGTCTATTGAATCTTTCATGGAGCATTTTATCTAGAATGGCAGTTGGGAGAGAGAGCATTACCCTGGCTGCGAGAAAGGACCACTGACGACGGTCCTCTTCTCCAAGAGGAATGAGTAGCTCTTCATTGTATATCATTGCCTAACAGGGAGAAAGTCTCAAGTTTCTTGCCTTGATGGAACACATTATCAGAATGGTTACTTCGACCAGAGGTATAATTCATTCATACACATTTCAGCACCAGCTAGTCCTTTTGTGTGAATTTTGCTGGGGGAGGGCTTTGGATGGAAAATCCAATATAAGACCAGGGCTGTCTATAGCCAAGAGTGTATGCTCAAGAGACAGAGAAAATAAAAGAAATGAGTCCTTCAATATGTAGTGTGGATTATATTTGGATTACTAGCAAATAAAAATGTATACAACAGGGAGAATGCTCCATCAGAGATTAAATTTCTCTTTTTATTGGCCATGTATTAGGGAGAGATGATGTCTCACTTCGGGGCAGAAAATCTATTTCTTTATATCCCCTCTGACAGGAGGGAAAAATGTGGGCGTGTGTGTGTGTGTGTGTGTGTGTGTGTAATCTGTCTTTATGAGTCAAAGGAGGAAAAATTTCAGGGATACAACTTAAGAGATTTAAAAGGAGGGCTGTGGCATCCTGAGAGAGAATACAGGGTATTGGGTATTGGAAGACACTGTATTTTTGACCGATATCAGAATTCTGGGGTCAGCAAGCATAGCAAGGGGCCTTGGAGTATGGGCAGCCAGTCGGAGCTTGGTAGCAGCCCCTAGCTAAGATGCCCCAACATAGCACTGGGCTCTAATGGCTCAAAGTGTAGTAGACAGGTGGTCACCCTGCCATTGCTTTCCCCAACAACATGTACTCTGCCCTTGTCACCAGAGTATCCTTCAGCTACCATATTCTGTGCCTCAGAGATGCCCCAGAGCTGTGGCAAATGCTATAGGATTTCTTAACTTTTAATAAGGTAGAGGTAGGTGCTTGGTCGATTCATGCTAATGTCACTATCCAGCTAGTCATTGAGGAACCCATTCTGGTGATAGATTTAGGTAGAATGGTAGATAGAAAGCTGTGGTAACCTCTGTTCCCTATGCATAGCCTCACAATAACACTGTCCATTAATAAATATTCACAAACAAAGGGTTTTCAAAATGCAAAATTTAGAGTTAAAAAAAAAAAAAGACTGACATTCCCCAAGTTACAGGAAACAAGACAGTTGGCTGTTGGTGAAAATCAGACAAACAAATCAATGAAACTGAAGAAAGAAAGTATAAATAGACCCATGCATTATAACCAACTCATCTTAAAAATGAGCAAGGGCAATACAAAGGAGAAAGAATAGGAGAATAGGCTTTAAAAGAAAAAGAAAAAAAAAGGTGCTGGAGCAAGTAGACAACACAAGCCAAAAAAAAAGAAAGGAAGGAAGGAAGGAAGGAAGGAAGGAAGGAAGGAAGGAAGGAAAGAAGGAAGGAAGGAAGGAAGGAATGAAGAATCTAGACACAGACCTCACATATTACATAAAAATTAACTCATGGACATAACTGTAAAATATAAAACTCTAAAATTTCCAGAAGCTAACATAGGAGAAAATCTAGGTAACCTTGGGTTTGGTTATGATGTTTTAGATGCAATTAAAAAAGCAATGAAATGATCAACATCTTATATCATTAGGAAACTGCAAGTTAAAACAACCATGAGGTGTCACGACGCACCTATTAGAATTGCCAAAATTCAGAACACCAGTAGCACCAAATGCTGTTTGAGGATGTGGAACAGCAAGAACTCTCTGCTTCATTGCTGCTGTTTGGCTTGCAAAATGGTGCAGTCCACCTAGAAGACACTTTGATAGTTCTTAAAATACTGAACACATTCTTACCCTATGAACCCAATAATTAACTCCATGGTATTGACCCAAAGGAGTTGAAATATTATGGTCACAAATAAAACCCATATGTAAATGATGATAACACCTTATTCATAATTTCCAAAATTTGAAAGAAACTAAGATGTCCTTCAAAAGGTGAATGGATCAATAAACTGTGGTACAGACAGTGGAATATTATTCAGCACTAAAAAAAGAAATGAGCTATCAGGCCATGAAATGACATGGAAGAACCTTAAATGCTTTTTACTGAGTGAAAGAAGACAATCTGTAGATTCCAATTCTGTGATATTCTGGGAAAGACAAAGCAATGGAGATACTAAGGAGATCAGTGGGTTCTAGAAGTTTGAGAGGAGAAAGGGATGAATTGGTGGCACATAGTGATTTCTAGGGTAGTGATACTACTGTGTTTGAAAGTATAATAATGGATACATGTCATTACACATTTGTCCTAACCCACAGAATGTACAACCCTAAAAGTTAACCCTAAAGTAAACTCTGGACTCTGGGTGATAATAACATCCTTTTTTAATTTTTATTTTCCCCACCCTTATTGGGATATAATCAACAGATAATATTATGTAAGTTCAAGATAAACAGTGTGATGATCTGATATATGTATTTGTCTGTTATGGTTAATTGTCACTTTTTTTGCACTAGATTGTAAGTTTCATGAAGACATGGGCTTTTTCTGTCTTGTTTATCACCATATAGGACAATCTCTGGGTTACTCAAACAATATTCAATGCTGAAGGAATGAATAATTACCCATTCTATGTTGGAAAGCTTGATCTTTTTTTTTCCTATCCCAGAACATGCCTGGATTATAGCATTAGAATAAAACATAATTTTCTCAGGGCTGATGTTGCAAAAGGTTGCTTACCTTTGGGTGCTTTTCCCTCTACATTGATTACTATGTGCCACTGATGTCTGACTTTTGCTAAGGAATAAGCATAAACTCAGCTGTGGGCTCTTCATTGGATCAGGGTCTGTTTCTAATCTTCTAGTGACCCAAACTGATGGGCAGTCTCTGTCACAAAAGCCATAATGCCTGGAGCAGCAGAGTCCATTATGCAACTACAGGTCCTATAATAGGGAGCTTTCAAATTACCCAGCTTTTCAAATAACGTCAGTTGATTGAAGCAGCACAGTGAAAATAATAAGCAAATGCCTGCATACTGCCAGGCATAGATAGATAGAATAGAGAGACAATCTGGTTCAGAGGTTTGGGAAGTCCATAGCAATGTCTGAAACTCTGCCACTCAGTGAAAAAAATCAGAGACCATCAAAACAACTAAGTAGAGTTCACTGAGTTAGCTGTGGTTCCTATTACTGAAACAGTGTTTTCTGGAAGAAAACACATACACATTCACTGTAACCAATGGAGGACTACTCCACTTTCGGTATTTCTGGAAAAGTCTTTGTAATAGACCCAATCCCTAGACCTAGAACCCTGGCCCTGACTGCAACCAGTGTGGCCAAGATCTGGCCTCGTATGCCACCTTCTATCTCCTATACTGGCTGGCTTACTCCATAAGTCACTACCATTCAGGAAATCTAGTAAATAATTTTTCTGTACAGACTACCAGGCTTCCAAGTGATATCCAACCTCAGCCCCTCGTTTATTGTCCAACAGTACCTTCAGATAAACTAAAAGATTTGAGATCAGTTGTTCCTGGTTCAAGTCCAGGAGGCCTCTACTTAGTCTTAAAGGGTGGCTGTAGACTGCAGTGGTTATCAGTTCAGATCCTGAGTACAGACCATTACATTTCAAGTCTCATCCTATCATACCACACTGAATGATGTAGGACACGTGCTTATCTTTTCCCAGTCTCTGTTTCTTCTTCTAATAATGTCGGGCCAATAATAGTGACTAACTAATGGGATTGTTATAATGCCCAGCATAAAAATCCATGCAAATCACCTAGCATGACTTTCACAATCATCTTTTCCTACTTCTCCAAGATGATGTCATCACTGCTGGTGAATAGTACCACCTATAGCTCAAGAGCTCTGGGTATACCTTCCTACCCTTGAATATTTTTCTGATACTATACCCTACACATTGGGCATCTTCTCTCTTATGTAAAGCTTATACAAAGTTTATGTTTGGAGAAACTTTCTCTGAGAATTCTTTTTTTTTTTTTTTAAAGATTTTTTATTTATTTACTGGACAGACAGAGATCACAAGTAGGCAGAGAGGCAGGCAGAGAGAGAGAGGAGGAAGCAGGCTCCCCACAGAGCAGAGAGCCAGATGTGAGGCTCAATCCCAGGACCCTGGGATCATGACCTGAGCTGAAGGCAGAGGCTTTAACCCACTGAGCCACCAAGGCACCCCTCTCTGAGAATTCTTTATGAATTGCCCTATGTGCTGATGCAGAAATTACATGCTACCTTATATGTTTAACACATTCTCATTCGGTTATTAGGCACGCTTGCAATGTCTACCATGTGTCCGTCCCTTTAATAAATCCTGATCATACAAACAAGACCTTGCATTCTTTTAAAAGCTTCCAGTCCAATGAGCTTCCATTAGATGAGGAGATGATTTTCACCCTTGGGTGCCCCTGGATAGAGGACATCTAATTCTAGCTGGGTTGAGGTTGGAGCCTTTGCAAAGATGATGTCCTCTGTGTGTCTTCTTACCCAAACCACCCCACAGTTATTCTTAAAGCCAAGCTTATCTCAAGTCATTTATAATCCTTGTATATGGAGGATTACATATAATAAGGGCTCAGTAAGGTCAACTGATAAAAGTTAAAAAGCTAAAAGGATACACTCAAAATAATTTAAAAATTAATAGTTATAAAAACTATTTAAAATATAAAAATTCAACTAAAAAAGGTTGTTGACAAAATAAAGGACCCTAAAATTAACAGGGTCTGGCCATCTCAGATGCAAACAGGTTGATGGCCTGAGGCTGTGCCTCTGATGTTCAGCAACCCCACAGAAATGTTGTCTAAATGCTGAGGCTCCCCACAGCCTCCACATAAGAAAAGCAATAGGTAGAAGTTGCTCCTTCAGGTTCCTTTAAGTCTAGAGGCTCCCATTTCCATCAGCCTCCTCCTCTGCCCCTGCAGGCCTGCATAGTGGGCACTGTCTCCTGCCCACTTTCCTTAGACAGATGGCCCCACAAATTGATTAGCTGGAAGCCCAGTGTGGTTATTATTGCATTTACCAAAGAATATTTATTTTCCTTGACTAATTATCCAGTTTGGAGAATTCCTAATCCTTGCTGTCTGGTCTAGAGTTTACAGAAGCTCTTGTCCCATGACTGATGACTTTTTTGCCTATTGTAAACTCTGCTTAAGCCACAGAAGGAGGGGAAGAGAGTAGGATGACTTTAAAACTCTGGCATATGCTGCTTAGGAAGGAAAGTTTTTAAGTTAAAGGTACATAAATGTGTCTTTGCACACCAAAAAAAAAAAAAAAAAGGTGGGGGGAGGGATAATCTAATCAATACATCTGGGAAATAGATTTCACCTTCCTCACCAGCAGTGAGTTTTACTGGGGAACTGTTATCCAATATGTAACTTACCCCATCAATGTTAGTCTTGTATACAACACTGGTATTACTTATGTTGTGAATGGTATACTTATAGGGCAGAGATCCTCAAAGTTTGGTTGCCAGCATCAGAATCAGCATTACATAGAACTTGTTAGACTGCAAATTTTGGGGTCTCAATTCAGACCTACAGAATCAGAGATACCATGCTTTGATAAGCACTCCAGGTAATTCTAGTGTATGCTAAAGTTTGGGAACAAATGCAATAAAATAATATCTTATATGGGATCAGATTTTTTGCCTTCTTATATACTTTTAGAGGCACAGAAAAGCTTCCTGTGATACAGAACTTCTAAGACTAAAAAGATTACTGAGATTACTGTGAGTTTGACTTTGGTACAGAATTCAGGAAGCTGATGGAGGTTTCAGGTGAATATCAGAACCTACATTCTCCCTCACCTCAATTCCCTTTCATCATACTTGACCTCCAAAAGTTGAGAGATACAGTCAAAGTCTGCAAACGTTATAGACCAGATCTTGGCTGCGTTCAGTGTGGTTCCTAAAGAAAGCAGGGGCTACATCACAGATCAGGTCTACCCCAAGAAATCTCATGTATTTACAAGGCCTGAATTCACACTAAAGAGACTCCAAAAACTTCTAATACCTCAAGAAGCCCCCCAGATCAACTCATTTTCAGAAGGATCTTCCTTGAATGGACTACTCCTCTAGGAAATTTTCAGTAAGGTATGGACATGGGTGAATTTCAGTTGGGATTGCTATGTTGATTATGATGCTCTTGGTTATAAGTAACAAAACACTTAGTTCAAGTAAGTTTAAATAGAAAGGGCTATGTGTTAGCTTCTGTAAAGTCTAACATGGCCTAATTTCAGAAACAGTGACAACTATGGCATAGCACAGCCATAAAAGTGTATTTATTACACTTTTCTTAAGTCTTATTTCTTTTCTCGGTTGAATTTACTCTCAGCAGAATAACCTCTCAAATGGCCTCTAGCTCTTTAAAGCTTATGCTCCACCAACACAGGGAAAAGGAAGACTTTTTTTTTTTTTTTCTGGTAGCTCCATCAAAAGTCCTGGTTAAGGCTCTTACTGACCTGCCTTGGCTCACACACCTATTTTGTCACCAATTGGTGAGGCTAATGCCGAACTGACCCTGCCTCGGGTACAGGCAATGCCATCCAGAAGAACTAAAAGAAAAAGAAGGGGTTCAGCCAAGTGGAAAATAAAGGCCCTGTTATCCAAAAAGAGATACTAAGCTGGCAAAAACAATTGATTTCTATTATAGGCTCTAAGAAAATACATATAGGCCAGAGTTTTAAGATAATGTTGCTTTCTGATCCTGTCATCAACATGCATAGTAGAGACCTTCATTCTATTGCCAGAATACACATCTAGGGACAAATAAAGACTGTAGAATCCAATATTGGCCAATGATGTCAAGTGTTCTTTAGCTGTTCTCTTTATGAATAATGCACATTCATGTGATAATATGCTAAATGGTGGGAGGAAAGGCCCATCTGACTACAACTTCTACTCATTTAAAAGGAAGATATTCTGGAAAAGTAGAAAAAAATACATACAGATCAATTATCCCAACATTTTAGAACCAGGTGGCCTACAAAGAACTCAGCTTAGAAAATAAATTTTAACAAGTCAACTGGTTCCTAAAACCACATGCATGGCTTTTCTCAACACGTGATTTCAAAAACAGATAGTTGGCTTACAAAGCACAACCTTGCTCCCGCCTCCCAGTCTGAAGACTCAGATTCATTACAGTGACCAATCTCTGTCTTTCAAGAGGTCTGAGTTTGGCAGATCCAGTTGTAGATATATAAACTATCCCGTGCCTAATGAAGACTCATTTGAGTTTTCATACCACGTGTGAAAGGATAATATGTGGGATGGCAGTTGTGGAACGGTATATATGGGATAAATGTGGAATGCAGGTGTGGAACACAGTGCAGTGAATTGTTGTTGAATGTAGCTGATGTGTTGTATGGCCTGTCTTTGAGGAAGGAGAATTAGGGAACTCTGGCCAAAACACTAAATATCATACCTCACTGCTTTTCTATCAGATGTCACCCCCCCCACTCTGGATTAATTCTGTTATATGAATATCTCAGCCCTGCCAAAATGTATGATGCCGTTCCTCCCTGGTGCCGTTCAGTCAGGTGGGGAGTGGGGAGGAATAGTCAGGCTTCCTTTTGTTGTCAATTGATACTCTTTCTTTTTTAAGTCCATTAATTAAGATATGGTATATTATTAGTTTCAGAGGTAGAGTTTAGGGATTCCTCAATTGCATATAAAACCCAGTGTCAGCATTGATATTCTGTCCCCCAGCCAACTCAGATATAAAGGTCACTACAGGTGAACATGAACCACATTGCCATCCTGAGTTCAAAGGTACCCCAGAAGGACAAGGTTTGTATCAAGAGAGAGGAAAGAAAATCAGATTTGAAACGGCAGATGTAGGGTGACTACTAGTTCAGGCTCGGGACTGGACCAAAGCAAACAGAGAAACAAAAAAGACAAAAACAACAACAGAAAACACTGAGTACCTGATTCCTTATCTCCTTAATGAAGGCTCAGATATAGTCTTAAGAATAAGAGAGACAACATATGTCAAGTGTCTCTTTGGATAGCCCTCGGTTGATGATAGTTATTATGAGTACTAGAATCTGAAATAAAGTGTAAAAAAAAAAAAAGAACAAAAGACAAACAAACAACAACAACAACAACAAAAACAAGCAAATTCACTTGACCAATGAGTGAGTTTTTCCTCACTTCTGAAACTTTGCTGTAAGTAATCCCAGAAGTCCACACAAACTTGGACCTTAAATTAGTTCTTAAGGATTCTTTGAAAATTCAGATTTATGCTTAGTGTTTTTATCTCAGGTATTTCTGATAGCTTCATGTTTTTTGATACTGGCAATAAACTAGTTTTTATGCTGTCTTAAAATCCTTAGTAAACTGTTCTGTTCTCTTCCTTAAGTTAATGTATTTTCAGCTTGTTTATAATAATATTTCTATTAATATTTCAAAGTAAAATAGAGATTGAAGCAGGTTGCTGGTGAAAATATTTCCTCCAAAATGTTATAATTTACAAAGTCAAAAAGTAAACTGATACATTTTGGTAAGATTGTGTTAGAAATATCACCTTTCTCTCTATATATTAGCTTTTACCTTCTTTTCATGTTATGAAGTTTATGGGCTCAAAACAGCATGCAGTTTTGAAGTAACTAGTAAGAAAGTATTCTCAATTTAGTTTTAGGAGTGATCTGAACATAGAACATAATTACATCACAAAATAGTATTTTTTCAGCTTTATAAATAAAAGGAAAGATTCGTAAGAAGAAAGGTAAATGGAAAATTCATCTGGTTAAGTCTGCAAGGAATATACAAAACAGGAAAAGTTGCGTTCATATCTAAATCCTAGAATACTTTCAACTGCAAAACATAGAAAACTAGGTTCAATTTGGCTTCAGAGGGAAAAAAAGTGTATTTATTAATTTATTAGCTCACATATCCTGAAAAGTCCCAGAGATTGGTCAGACTTCATGCTTCATACAATCAGACCTCAATTTCTCTCTTTCAGTCTTACTGTTTTCTCAAATGACCTCATTCATGGGCTCTACCCTAGAATGAGGAAGGGAACTCTTTCCTAACAACTGAACCAGTTTACTGGGCTTCTCAGTGATTCTCATTAATGTGAATTTGGTCAAGTCCCTATTCCAGAACTAACCCCTGTGGCCTGGGGGATTTGATAACCCTGCATGGCCACCCCTGAAGTCTGAAGTATAGTCACCATCATAAATCACATGTGGAGCAGGTGGAAGAGATGAGAGTCTCCCGGGGAAAATCAAATACTGTTATTGAAAAGGGAATGAAGCTTGGGTTCTCCAATGTTCAGTTTAAATTCCACTTTCCCTATGACATCTTTCCATCTTATATTATTCCAGTGCTGTTGGTGCCTTGTCCAGGTTCCCTTTAATGGTCAGAACACTCAGCCCCCAGCTGCTGTGAGGGTTGGCTGCCCATATCTCACAGTAGCTCCCCTTCTTCAGAGGATTGCTTTCAGTTTAGTGCAAACCATTTTGGCCCAGAGTTTGTGTTCTCTACTCCCAATTCAGGGGTAGCCTACAGCCAAATACTCTCTAACAGACAATAAAAAGCTGACGCCAGCTGGGATCATGCCTTTACTTAGCTCCTTCCCCTGGCCCATTCTGATTCCTTCATTTCTCTTCTCCTGAGAACACCCCCCCCACCCCATAAGTCATGTGCTCTAAATTCCTTTCTCAGGCTCTGCTTCTGTAAGACTTGATCTAAGAACATTATTCAACTTGTCACATTAATCTATCTCTACTTTTTAAGATTTTTGAGAGCAGGGACCATGTTTTGGCCTATACTTAATTTTTAATATGATTTAACTTTTCATATACTTATGTAGTGTTTTTTTCAGCTGCCTTGAAAAAACAAGCCACATCTTTTATTGCAATGTTTCTCAAACATTAATGGTCACACAGATCTCCTGGAGATCTTACTAAATGGATGACTCAATAGGCCTGAAAGGGGACCTAAAACCTTCCTTTCTAACAAATGATGAGATGATATTGATGCTGCTGGTCTGGGAGTAATATTTTGAATATCAGGTTCTACTATACATAGATTATTTTAAAATCACCCAGAGCATTTAGTAGTATGTTCTCTAAACAATAAGCACTCAGTAAATGTTTGTTATTGGATTATAAGCTAATTGAAGAATGTAGGAATTTAAGGCATTTTGATTAAAAGAAAGCTGATTTAAAAATTGTGTTCCCTAAGGATATATAGATTCTCTGTACCACATGGAGGGCTCTCAGTAAAAGTTACTAAAGTAGACATTTTTTACAAGTTTCCAGATAACTTGCAATAGAAATATTTCTTGAATCTAATTTCCTCTGTTCTAGGACCCAGAGCTAAGGGGCCAATTAGTAATGGGGCAGTAATTCTCAGATATGCCAACAGAAGTTGAAAATGGCAATTTTGGGAAGAAGTAGAATGTGATTTCTTATTTGCCATGGGAAATCCAATGTCCATCGCAGGCATCAGCTTCTGAGTTTAATCTTAAAGTCAGCTATGTTTGGGCATTTGAATTATTTCTAGAAAGGAAATGGCTGTGGTCCGCCTTCTCCTGGGATATGCATTATAGGTCCTGGGGGCAATGGGTGGCTTCATCTCAGTGTTCATAGCTCAGCCATTCCTCTGGCATTATGTTCTACCAATTATAGCTGAGATACTAATCAATGTGCCCTTCTGGAATCCTGCAGTATCAAGTTCTGCTCTCATCAAGGAGTGCAATTCTTTAGTTTTAACACCAAAACTTTCTTTTAGAATGATGACTGCATTCATTATGTTTAGGTCTTTTGTGAGAGAAAGAAAAACTGTGTAAGCGTAATAAATCCTAGTGTCCATATACTGGAAATGTACAGAGCAATCAGTCTACTTAGTATAAAGATGCAGTTCTCAATCCTGGGTGCATCAGAATTGCCTGGAGACTTAGGTGAAAATATGGTTTCAGTAGTTCTAGGGCAGGCCCAGGCATTTAATAGAACTCTCCCAGGGATTCTAATGTACCAGGTGGAGCATCTCTGGTGCAAAGTGCTAATTTTCAAATAGTTGTGTGCATCAGAATCATCTGGAGGGATTTTTTAAATGCAGATTCCTGAGCCCCACTCCAAATATTCTGACTCATCAGGTCTGGGAAGGGGTCTGAGAATTTGCATTTTTAATAAGTTCAGGAAATGCTGATGTTGCTGGTCCATGTATCACATTTTACTTAGCACTGGAAAAAAAAATACATATTAGAATCTCCTAGGTAGACTTTAAAATACCCATGTTCAGCTTAAGTACCAGAATCTCTTGAGATAAGATCAAGGCACCAGCAATTTTTTTAAAATTTAAATTCAGTTAGCCAACATACAGTACATCATATAGTACATACTGTAGTACATACAGTACATCATATAGTACATACAGATGAAGAGTTCAGTAATTCTTCAGTTGCATGTAACACCCAGTGTTCATCACATCATGTGCCTCCTTAATGCCTGTCACTCAGTTACTCCATCTCTCCACCCACCTCCCCTCCAGCAACACTAAGAGTCTCTCATGGCTTGTCTCCCTCTATGATTTCTCCTTATTCAAGATTTTATTTATTTATTTGACAGAGAGAGATCACAAGTAGACAGATCAGTTTTCCTCCCTTCACCTATGATCCCCTCCTTTGTTTATTATATTCTACATATAAGTGAAATCATATGATTATTGTCTTTCTCTGATTGGCTTATTTCACTCAACATAATGCCCTCCAGTTCCATCCATGTTAGTGCAAATGGTAAGATTTCATCCTTTTTGATGGTTGAGTGATATTCCATCATACTATGTACGTATATACATAACACATCATCCTTTGATGGACATCTGGGCTCCCTCCATAGTTTGGCTATTGTGGACATTGCTTCTATAAACATTGGGGTGCAGGTGCCCCTTCAGATCACTACATTTGTATCTTTGGAGTAAATGCCTAGTAACGCAATTGCTGGTAGGGGAGTTCATAAGGTAGTTCTATTTTTAACTTCTTGAAGAACCTTCATACTGTTTTCTAGAGTGGATATACCAGCTTCTATTCCCACTGACAGTGTAAAAGTGTTCCTCTTTCTCCTCATTCTTACCAACCTTTTTTGTTTTCTGACTTGTGTCACAGCCAGCGTGACAAATCGACCAGGAAAACGTGAGGGTTAAGATGGTGGAAAGAAATTAAGAGACGAAGAGATGGGGGCAGGAGGGTCACTGAAGATGATGTCCAACAATGCTGATTTTATTCCACATCTTACAAGGATTTATAAGGCAGACCACAATAGAAGGAGTAATACATCAGTACCTAGTCAGATAATTGCAAGTTTCTATAACAAGTTTACATTAACTACAAGCAAACCTCGTGATGCCAGGTAGTTTCGGCTAAAGCCATTAGCAAGACAATCAACCAGGGAGTGGGTTATGGAGGTATAGGAACAACATGGACCAACTAAGAATTCATGACCCTGACCACATTGTTCCCTTCTGTAGGGAGAGTGTGTGGGAAGTCACGTAGGCGAGCGCACATAGCACAGACCCTTTCTCGGTGCTACTCAACTTTCCCGTCCTTAACCCCTTGTCAAGGTGTCTGGACTTTAAAGGAGACACAAGTCAGGGCCTGGTCTGATCCACGACTCCAACCGTGCCATGGCCTCCAACAGACTTGTTAATTTTATCCATTCTGACTGGTATGAGGTGGTACCTCATTGTGGTTTTGTTTTGTATTTCCCTTATGCCATGTGACATGGAACATTTTTTGATCTGTCTGTTGTTTATGTCTTCTGCTCATTTCTTGACTGGATGTTTCATTTTTTGGGTGTTGAGTTTGATAAGCTCTTTATAGATCTTGGATATGAGCCCTTTATCTGATATGTCATTTGCAAATATCTTCTCCCTTTCTGTAGGTTGCCTTTTTTTTTTTTCTAACTTCTGCACATCAGTGTCTTTATTTTTTATTTTTTATTTCCTCCCAATTTATTTATTTTCAGAAAGACAGTATTCACTATTTTTTTCACCACACCCAGTGCTCCATGCAAGCCGTGCCCTCTATAATACCCAACACCTGGTACCCCAACCTCCCACCCCCCCGCCACTTCAAACCCCTCAGACTGTAGGTTGCCTTTTAGTTTCGTTGACTGTAACCTTTACTGTGCAAAACCTTTTTATCTTGTTGAAGTCCCAGGCATCCATTTTTGCTTTTGTTTCTCTTGCTTTTGGAGATGTGTCTAGAAAGAAGTTGCTGTAGCCAAGTCACAGAGTTTGCTATCTGTGTTCTCTTCTAGGATTTTGATGGATTCTTGTCTTGTGTTGAGGTCTTTCAACCATTTTGAATTTATCTTTGTGTATGGTATAAGAAAATTGCCCGTTTCATTCTTCCGCAAGTGGCTGTCCAATTTTTCCCAACACCATTTGTTGAAGGCACTGTCATATTTCCATTGAATATTTTCTCCTGCTTCATCAGAGATTAGTTGACCATAGAGTTGAGGGTCTATTTCTGTGTTCTCTATTCTGTTCCATTGATCTATGAGTCTATTTTTGTTTCAGTGCCATACCATCTTGATGATTACAGCTTTGTGATAGAGCTTGAAATCTGAAATTGTGATGCTATCAGCTTTGGTTTTCTTTTCAATTCCTCTGACTATTCCTCTGTGAAAAATGTTGATGGCATTTTGATAAGGATTGCATTGAATGTGTAGATTGCTCTGGGTAGCATAGACATTTTAGCAATATTCTTTCAATCCATGAGCAAGGAGTATTTTTACATTTCTTTATGTCTTTCGCAATTTCTTTTGTTAGTGTTCTGTTATTTTTAGAGTACATATCCTTTATCTCTTTAGTTAGATTTATTCCTAGGTATCTTACGGTTTTTGTTGCAACAGTAAATGGGATCAATTCCTTAATTTCTCTTTCTCTGTCTCATTGTTAGTATATAGAAATACAACTGATTTCCATGCATTGATTTTATAACCTGCCATGTTGTGGAATTCCTGTATGAGTTCTAGCAATTTTGGGTGGAATCTTTTGGATTTCCCACATAAAGTATCATGTCATCTGCGAAGAGTGAGAGTTGGACTTCTTCTTTGCCCCTTTTGATACCTTTTATTTCTTTGTGTTGTCTGAATTGAATTTGTATTGTGTTAAACATAGTACTATACTAGGTGAGGGCAGATATCCCTGTCATGTTCCTGACCTTAGAGGAAAGAGGAAAAGCTCAGTTTTTCCCCATTGAGAATGATATTTGCTTTGGGTTTTTCCATATATGGCTTTTGTGATATCAAGGTATATTCTCTCCATCACTACAGTGCAGAAACTTTTAATCAAGAAAGGATCATCTGGGATGCCTAGGTGCCTCAGTCAGTTAAGCATCTACCATCCGTTCAGGTCATGATTCCTGGATCCTGGGATGGAGCCCCACATCAAGCTCCTTGCTCAGCAGCAAACCTGCTTCTCTGTTTCCCTCTGCCTGCTACTCCCCTGCTTATGCTTTCTCTTTCACTACCTCTATCAGTCAAATAAATAAATAAAATTAAAAAAAAAA
The DNA here is from genome assembly GCF_020171115.1 of Neogale vison. NCBI lineage: Eukaryota > Metazoa > Chordata > Mammalia > Carnivora > Mustelidae > Neogale > Neogale vison. The sequence goes on along the minus strand of NC_058098.1, from coordinate 38,061,203 downwards.
AGAAAAAACCATCAGCATTTTTTTAAAGCAGATGATTTTAGTGTGTAGCCACAGTTGAAAACCACCAGTGGAGAGTAATATATGATCAATTTCACAGTTAATTTGTAGTGAAAGCCACATGTAGGATACGATGGTGAACAGCATTCACTTTACAATAGGCAAGGGTAGGTGCAAATCCTGAGGCAGCCATCAAATAACTGGGGGACTGGGTGTACACTGGCCTCAATATATCCATCTTTAAAATGGATATAATGCCAAAAGTCTGTCTTTCAAAGAAATGGGAATATGAATTAGAGTTTTTGGCTCAAAGTCTGACACATAGTAAATGCTCCAATAAATATACCTGGATATTATTATTGTATCATTTGTTATTATTGCCATTGTTGCTATATGAAGAATTTTACTGATAATTTCTCCTTGCACACAGAATGCTTCTTAGAACTACTTGCTTATGTATGACATGCTTTATTTTAAAGTTTTTTATTTATTTACTTGGCAGACAGAGATCATAAGTGGCAGACAGAGAGAGAGGAAGGGAAGCAGGCTTCCTGCTGAGCAGAGAGCCCAATGCAGGGCTCTATCCCAGGACCCTGGGATCATGGCCTGAGGTGAAGGCAGAGGCTTTAACCCACTGAGCCACCCAGGTGCCCCTGTGATGTTCTCTTTTGGAGAGTCTGCTATATATGTGTGTTGAGGAGTAGTTTTTCAGCATTATTGTCCATATAGACAGATAGCAGATTTACCTTTAAGAGATATTCTTCTTTCTATGAATGGCTTTCCAGGTGATTTTTCAACCACAAGTTTTAAGAGAAAAAAGGTGTATTTGAGAGGGTATAGACTAGAAATCCTCACATTATACCACATCTAAAAATGTTGAAGGAGAGAGTGACTGCTTTTAAAAATATCCCAACCTTTTACCTTCTCATGTGTCCACACTCTTTGCAATGTGACTGTGCAGTTCTTCCAATAAATAGGAGGAAACTTTTTGCCACCCCTGGTATCTGAGCTGCATTGTGATTTGCTTTGGCCAATAGAGTGTGGTGGGATTGATTAGAAGCAAGTTCTGCACATGGATTCCATGAGTTCTCACACACTCTGTTCTCTTTTTTGCTCTCTGTCTTCATCATGAAAACATGCCAGGCTAGCCTGAAAGAGTATAAGACAGAGAAAGCAAAGTCAAGTCTCCCCAAAAATCCCAACTGAAGCTGTGGACACATAAAAGAACTCAGGCAAGATCAACAAAAACCCGTGGACAACCCACAAAACACAGTAAATCTATTAATAGTCACCTCAGACCAGTACAACCACCAATCTGAACCACAGAATTGGAAGAAATAATAATTAGTTGTTTTTTTAAGCCACTAAGTTTCAGGCTGGTTTGTTACATGGTGCTAGCTAACTGACACAGAAGATAGACTAAAAAGAAGAAAAAAAAGTGAAGGTAATGGGGGCTGGAAATAATGAAGCCATATTTCACTATGTCCAAAAAAAAAAAAATATATATATATATATATATATATATATATATATATGTTTAGGGTTGGTCTTCTGGGCACATTACAGACAACATATATTAACAAACACGTATTTTCTTCACAAAAATAAATTATATTTCTTGAGGGCATTGGAATTAGAGTTTTCTGGTCATTTATTTGAAGAATGGCTTTTAATTTATTTTTATTTTGTTGTTTAAACTATCAGTCTTGCAGACAAACTCAGAAAGCCTTCAGGAGAGACCTCCTGGTGGATGCTATTGCAGACAAAAGCCAGATGTGTCTAGGTCACAGACCAGGCTAAAGGAACAATAAATCGTGCCAGTTTCCCATTTTAGGCTTATAAGATTTAGCAGAAGCTACAAGTTACAGGTCTATCTACAAAGTCATCCCAGGCAGTGAAAATTGAGGACAGAGGGCAGTGGGGAAACTACTAATTTTGCTTTTTAAAGAAACTGCCTCTCAGGAACAGGAACACATAGCATTTATCTTCATAAAGCCACCAGCAAACTCACAAAGAAAGGTACTTTGAGGTCATGAACTGGTGGCTCTGTGCACTTATCAGTGGTAGAATCCCAGATGCACTCCTCACTAGAGAAAATAAGAACTGCCAACATCCTCCTGCAACAGAGCTGTCCTTTTGTAGGTGTGCTTTAACTCTTTAGCCCTGTAAGATTTAAGTGCCTAAGGACGTAGAATCCAAATATTCCACATAGAATCTTTTTTTTTAAGATTTTATTTATTTATTTGACAGAGAGAGATCACAAGCAGGCAGAGAGGCAGGCAGAAAGAGGAGGAAGCAGGCTCCCTGCTGAGCAGAGAGCCTGACATGGGGCTCAATCCCAGGACCCTGAGATCATGACCTGAGCCGAAGGCAGCGTCTTAACTCACTGAGCCACCCAGGCGCCCCTCCACACAGAATCTTAACTGTGTTTCATTTCTCTAAAGGGCTCAAATAAATTCAGCAATTTATTGATAGCCATTTGACACTTAAAACATTCCATTTGGGGATATTTCCAGCGTGTGATTTGATTTATATAATTTGTGATCTACAGTGTGGAAGGCAGAAACAATTAAAAATAAAATTGCTCACTTAGAGATTACTGAGGTCACAACGTCTGTAACAAGGATATCCTGAGCTCGAGTCCTTAATTACTGGACAGGTGAGTCTAGGTTGCAATGGTTATTTACTGAGTATCTTCTGTATGTAATGAGACCCTATGGGGCCAAAGAGACCAAGAACCACTCCCTCAGAATGATCAACCTTCAGAAATGTCAACATTAGAAAAGAAATCAGACAATGTTGCAGTTAAACTATAATGGACAAATACTATCAGAGGTAAAAGGCAGAGGGCTGGACTGCCAAAGGGCAGCATTAAGGAAATGGTCACTGGGATATTGAAAATATGTCTGTAGAAAGTGTACGAATTTGCCAGTTAAAGAAGCTGGGGAGGCCACTTCTGGCAAGACACACAGCTTATACAATATTATGATGCCATGATGGACCTTTATATAATTGGGGAATAGCAGTTGCTTTGACATGGCTAAATGACAGGTTCACTGAAGAGAGTAAGAGGAGCTGCCGCTGAAGAATTGGGTCTGGTGCCGAGGGTGCCCAAGGGTGCCATGATAAACATTTTATCCTAGATGAAACGGAGAGGGCGGGGCCAGAGGCAGAGAGATCATTTAATGGAGTTTGGTGGTAGTTTACATCACAGATGGAGAGAGCGAAAATAAAGTACTGTGCTCCTGGTTAGCAGGAAGCCAACCCTGAACCAGGATTTATTTGCAAATGATTTATAAAAGCAGTACTTTCAAACCAGTGCATGAGGGAATATGGAAAGCAGAACAAAGAAGGCAAGAAAGTCAAACAAGGATGTGAGTTCAGGAATAGCTTCAGTCTCAGCCTAATCCCCAAATGAGCTCTGTAGCATAAATGACACCTCGCCCTACATTCCATACCAGTTAATCATTGGTTAGAAGCTATCCTGAGGGAGGTAGGAACTCTGAGTTGCTCTTGCTCTCTCTACGTGGAAAGCACACAAGTCCTTGGTCTAGAATCTGCTTTCTGCTAATTGGGAGTGCAACACCATTCCTATGCCCGAGGACAATCCTCTGAAGGTCAAGGGTATAGGCTTTTAATGAGAACATAGAAGTTGGACAATGGTGGCATGAAGTTGGTAAAAAGATCCTAGGGATCTGGGCAGAGTAATAATAGTATCTATTACACAGTTAGAATGGAGACAGGAGGACAAAGAACAGTAATTTCTAAAATTATATCTCTAGGACTATTCAATTTTGTGAAATTTCTATAGGTATTGGCCAAGGAAGTGGCAGTTTTAAGTCTGGAAGTGCTGGGCTAAAACAAATTAAAGAGATGGTTTACTATTAGAATCTTTAGATCTTTTGATGTTCCAAGAGGAACATAAAATATGACACATTTTCTAGCTTATATGACCAGAGCACAGTTTGAAAAATGCTTGATTGTAGAGATATTAGGAGTTTGTAGTAGCTGAAATAAGGAGATGATTATAAGAGGTGAGGGTGGGGATGGTGTTTGGGGTGACTTTTGTGTTTCTGACTTGAGAAGTAGAATAGCAGGTCAGGTTGGGGGGGATTAGATATTCATTTTTGGACTTGTTTTGTTTAAAATTCCTACAGGAATGACAGAAATTGCGATGCCTGGGTAGTTCAGTCAGTTAAGCATCTGTCTGCCTTCAGCTCAGGTCATGATCCCAGCATCCTGGGATAGAGTCCCACATTGGGTTTCTTACTGTGTGGGGAGCCTGCTTCTCCTTCTGTCTGCCACTCCTTCTGCCAGTTCTCTCTCCCTCTGACAAATAAATAAAAACCTTAAAAAAAAAAAAAAGGAGGAGAGTGCCTGGATGGCTCAGTCATTAAGCACCTGCCTTTCGCTCAGGTCATGATCCCAGTGTCCTGGGATCAAGCCCCGCATGGGGTTCCTGCTCAGCACGAAGTCTCCTTTTCCTTCTTCCACGCCCCCTGCTCCTATTCCCTCTCTTGCTGTCTCTCTGACAAATAAATATAAAAAATCTTTTTTTTTAAAGTGGGGAAGGATAGAAATCTATGCAAATTAAAGAAATAACTTCGGGGAAGTGACTAGAAATATGGTGATAATGGATTGGGACGATCACCATGGTAAAAGAACAGGTGAAATAGCTATAACGAATCTCTTAGTTTTATTTGTGGAGCATGAAGAATTATCCTCTGAAAGGTTCAAGAGTGTGGTAGGTCTTTATTCATTCATCAAATGCTTATTGATGATGTAAAATACGCCAGGTACTATGTGAGGTACCAGAGCTGTGGGGATTGGGCAGTATCTGTATAGATATAATTATGTTTCTTGCCCTCAAGAAGGAGACGTTTTAGAAAGAGAGACAGCATGAGAGGACCTTGTGAAGTTTGGAGTAGAAAAACATTAACCAAGGACAGGTAATAGAATCATTGCATATCCGTGGGCATCTGCTGAGTGGCATGAATGATAATAAGTGTAACTTTCTCCAGTGGTATTCAGTAGCAACTTGGCAGTAAGGAAAAGAAGTTTGGAGGATCTAGACTTAGAATTTTTTAAGCTGGGTTGATGGAATTAAAGATAAGGATAATGAAATAGCTGAAATGATGTACAATGGGATGGCAGGAGTACAGGCAAAAAGTAAGAAGAATAATGAGGCGAGAGAACTGATGTAGAGAAGGTTGGAAGAGTGAGTTTTAATTTTCTAGGTAGGGAATAGGATTTTAGAGGTGGCTGAGCTTCAAGATCTTAGTATTGTCTTGGGAGTGCGTGGCTGAAGTTCAGTGGAGGGGAACGTCCCTGGTTAAGAAAGTCACTTAAAAGTCCAGAGATCAGTGTTACCTCTGATACTGGTAAGAGTTGGAGTGGGGATCAAGATCGTAGATCAGGTGCCAGGATCATCCAAAGTGAATGAATGAATCAGTCAAGAATCAATCAATCAATGAAATTTGTCCTGTTGGACTCAAGAATACTATATTTAAAGCTGTATCAGACTTGCATATATAGGGCCCAATAGTCAGTATGAAACATTTTCCTAATTTGCCAAGCCATAGGCAATAAAAAAGCAGCAATTTTCCACAGAGCAAAACCAGTTTATATTCAGACATAGTCAAAGACACACCTTTATGTCCTGTATTGTCTGAGTTATAATGTCAAAATGTTTGAACTTCTTCCTCCATTTCCTGAAAGTGATGGACTAAGCTTTGCTGAAGAGTATGAGATACCTACCTCAAGCCCTAGAGGTCTGAAAGCATCCAGATCCCACTTGAGTCACTCATAGATTACGGTACTGCTCTAGGGAGACTCACTAAATGCTTGTCCAAAGTAAAGGACTCGAGCCATATATTGAAATAGAGCAAGAAGAGTTCCCTCATCTGAAATAGATATCTGGTTTACTCATCATCGACATAATCTAAGGGAAAGCATTTCTTCAGAAAATACCAGACACTTGGCATACTGTTTGACAGTCTCAACAGTTCAGAAGAATTAATATGACAAGAGGCAAGGCATACCAAATACACACCATATGGAATGAGGTGAGTAGTGACCTATCCACTGTCACTTCATGATATTGATTCTTATTGATAACTCTCAGAAACTTCTTCCAGGTGCTCCCTGCCATCCCTTCTCATCAGTCTGCAGATTCCTCATCAAATGATAATCACAAAGAACAAATTCTTTGATAAGTTTGCCCAAATTCTATAACAGGATCGAGGATATACGGAACTTGGTCCAGGTGATTTTCTTGTATTATTATTTTTTTTTAAGATTTTATTTATTTATTTGAGAAAGAGAGACAGTGAGAAAGAGCATGAGCGAGGAGAAGGTCAGAGAGCGAAGCAGACTCCCCATGGAGCTGGGAGCCCGATGTGGGACTCGATCCCGGGACTCCAGGATCACGCCCTGAGCCGAAGGCAGTCGTCCAACCAACTGAGCCACCCAGGCGTCCCTCTTGTATTATTTTTGATCTTGACAATAACCCTGAAAGTAGGCATTACCATCTCACATGTACAAATTGATAGGTTGAGGCATAGAGACTAAATTTCTTGCCCAATAAGACAAACAAACAACAACAACAGACAAACAAACAAAAAACTTCCCCAGTAAAAAAAAAATCAAAAACAATTTTAGGCAGCGATCTGAGCCAGGTCAGGCCAATAACAAAACTGGTGCTTTTTCCAGAATTGCTGTGTCCACAGAAACACTTTTGAAACTATGGCTTTTTAGATCTCATTTGGATGTCTTACTGATGAAGGTTGTTTATTGCTTGGATTCCAGGTACACCAATATTTGACTTCTCGTTGATTTCATATCAGCATAACCCATTCCCCATTGTCTTAGATTGTATACTACCAGTCAAGAGGGATACAGGAGGATAAAAAAGTCCATCCTGAATCCTTCCAGATTCAAGAGTCCAGGAGGAATCCTGAACAGTCTTTGATTAGTAGAAATGATACTTTCTCCCCTTTCCCACCAACGTGACTACGCTTCTAGCTCTCTAGCTCCAAGGAGCAGAAGCAAAAGCAACACAAATAAGGGAAAAAAAAAAAAAGAGGATTCCAATCCATTTCATCTCATATAACCAATGGACTTCAAACAACATATTTCATGGAGGGGGGATGGGTATAGAGCACACTACCAGGACACAGGTTAGAAGTAATTAATGGTTCTCAACAGAATAGGAAGAAATGATGACTTGAAACTTGTGGGAGTCAGACTGTAAGAACTTAACGCTATCAGAAGATTCCAGCAGGAGACCACCATGAATGGTTTTCCAGCCACCAGTGATTAGAAGTTGGCAGAGAAAGTTTGCCTTTGCCTGACTGCCTTCGCTAATACAGAAAATTTTAAATAGAATTGGAAAGCAGGTAGATTTATTATTGAGTTTATTTGCAATGCTATTTCATAGGGGGAACAACAGAACCAAATGTCCCCACAACACACACAGTTCTTCTCTCAGAGCCATAAGCTTAGCAAAACTTTTTTTGCTTTTCTCAAATGCTGAGATTGATTTCTCTCCTCAGGGTGCAGTGCAGGAAAATTATTTTTAAACTGAAAAATCTTTCTATTCAAAAGCAAGTTCTGAATAAATAGATACATAGATGGAGTCTCTTTGATATGCAGTTTGATAATGAGAGGGAATGGAACAGTTTGGGAAGACATCTCTCTGATACAAGGCAAATGGCTGCAAAGAATGAATTTCTTTAGGGGGGAAAAAAACAGTGAAAAACAATCTCCTCTCCTGAAGATCAAATGTAAAGGGAATCTCCATAGTTTAGTATACTGCTTGGCTTAGCTTAGATTTTTATTTTCTTGCTCCATACAGATACAGAGAAATAAATATTTTGAAAGGGTAACCTATGCCCTGGAGGTCTGGCGCCCTAAATTTTGACACAACTCCTAACTCTACTTCCTCTTTTCTCTACTTAGAAAAGATGCACTATTCTTGAAACCTGACATGTTTTCCATTTGATGAAAAATAATATGTAAAACCCACTGTATCAGTCAGGGTTTAATCAGAGAAGCAGAACCACTAGGATTTTATATACCCATACACATACAGATTTGTTACAGGGATTTGACCTGTAACAACTCATGTGGCAGCTCATTAAACAGTCTCTGTAAGACTATTGTTTTTGCATCTGATGCTGAAACTTGAAGTCCCTGGGGCTGGCAGTTGGGAAAGGAAATTAGAGATAAAGTGGGAAAGATAATTGACAGGTGAGAGCCCACAAGGAAGAACTGGAGCCATGGCAGTCTTACTGCCTCCCACTTTGGTGATGTGAGTGTCCTGCAGAAGCTGGAGCTCATTGTCATGAGCTAAACACACACCTGATCCAAGAGAGGAAGAAGCTGAAGGAGGATCCAGGGGAAGGTGGAGCAGTTGCCAGCACAGCTATGGCCCTGCAGCAACGAGGTCAACTGGTAGATGAATGACAAGGTGTATGGTTGACAAAAGCAACTTCCCTGACCTTTCAGAAGCTTTTGCTCCAGCCTCCAAATCTTCTAAGAAACTATCTCAGGTGGCCCATCTTATCCGGAAACATAGAGGAAAGGGATTCTGGGAAGTGCCATTCAGCTTAGCCACATCAATACATTACAAAGCCATCACACCAACTTTTGTGGAAGCACACAGGCTCTTACTCCAAACCATACCATCAGACTAGGGGCTGAGCCACAAAATGGTAAGAGGGACTGATTCCAGAGATCCAAGGCAGGTGGCATGGCCAAATCCAACGTCAGACCCATAGTTTTACTAGGCTACCACCTCTATATGACTGTCATCAAACTCCACCGGGCCTCCCTTCCCAAGAATTTCTTCCTAAATTTTCTCCCCCCAAATGAGGGAGAAGTGCATACCTTTAGCCAATGCCATACACATACAAAGTAGGCCAATATAAAGAATAGAGAGGGAGAAAAAACATATCCAAGTTCTGTGAGCCAGGACAGAAGTTCTTTTTTCTCTAGTGACATGATTACACCAAGTCCTGGTTTCCTCCTCTGGTAAAATGTTTATATCAGTTGATTTGGGGCAGTGGTTTTTTGTTTTTTGGGTTTTTTTTTGTTTGTTTGTTTGTTTGTTTGTTTTTTAATACTGCCTGTTCATAACCCAAACTCTGCCAAACAACTAAATCCATTGGACAGTAAATATATTTCATATATACTATAGGATGTAGCCTGAGGTGTTTGTAGCATGGAAATACCAATGTTGCGTTAGAAATAAAGAATCCTATAGTTAGGTTTGACAGGATGAGTATATGTAGGTAACATTACCCCAGTTATGAGGCAACATTTCAATAATTTAAAGATCTCTCATAAAATGATTTTTAAGTACTAGATAAGTGTTGCATATATTAGTGTTGTTAGCGTCAATGAGTGTACAAATGAACAAAAAGAATTTCCTCAGGAGGGTAAGAGCTTTGAATCTGGCTTGAAAGTGACAAAAAACTTGAAAATGTGAAAGAAGTCACAACGTGGGGCATCATCATCGTATTGTGAATAATGATAAGGGGAGCAATTGTAGAAAATCTTAATGGGGAAATAAGAATCTAGGCTGTTGGGTAGCTGGGGCAAGTGGGTAAATGACCTTTCTTCCAAGGAGGCTAAGAAATCTGAGCTGTATGTGACATACACTAAGGAGCCATTTGTGGGGTTAGGAACGATTTGATGAAAATGTCAGAGGGATATACTAGGTGGATGTTAGAAGGGAAATTCCAGAAAATCAGAGGCTTAAAGAGCTGGTACTAAATTTCCATTAATGAAGAATATAAGGACACTAAGGATATGGCTACAAAACAGAAAAATGAGTATCTGTGAGTCTTTGGGCAGAAAAAAGCTTGCCATCAAACAACCAGCAAGTAACACTGAGCTCCCCCACTGTTCTCAACTCAGGACCACGCTCTGTGGGACACACTCCAGAAAATGCAGGTTCTCCTGTCTTTGAGGAAGGAACAGGTTAAGAGACCAACAATTAAAGGAAAGACCATCAATTCCCTGAAATAATGTACTATGTAAGAGAAGTAGGATCTGCACGGGAGGTAGAATGGTTGTTTTTCATGTTGAAGATTGGGTTTGATTGGGGTATGGCAGATTTTAGCTTCTAAGAAGTCCACAGCTATGCCCACACTTATGTTACATGCTCTCCTTACAATGAGACATTGGCCCTCCTCCTTGAAGAGGTGGGATCCATGCTCTCTCTCCTGAAAACTAATAGGCCCACAACTCTGACAGAATTGGTGTTATCAGACTAAAGCAAGGCAATAGAAGACAGTATAGTTTCTGTCTCACTTTCTCTCTCCAGACACAAATTCTGGAATTCTGAAGTTGTCAGGTGAAAAGCACACCTACGTGAAGTTGCCATAGTGGAGAGAAGTGTGGAGAGACCATAACATTGGATATAGATGTCGAGAGAGCTCCGGTTGTTCCAGCCCTCTCCTATTTGTCTTCTCAGTCCGTGTGCCAGACATTTAAGTAAGGAAGTCTGGATGATTCCAGCCCTAGCCTTGAGCACTGCAGCTGATGCCCCACAGAGCCAAGGTTCCAGTTTTTTAGCTCAAGATGCCCACCATGTTGGATAGAGATGAGCTATTCTCACAGTACCCTGTCCAAATTCCTGACATAGAGAATCCATGAAAATGTTTGAAATCTTGTCTTACGTTAATAAGTGTTTGGATAATTTATTACACAGCCTTTAAGGACTTTGAGATTATAGGGGAAATATAGGTTGATAGAAAAGTTGGAAATATATGTCCAACAAAAGTAGGAGTGAAATATAAAATAAAATAAATAGTAACAATACTAGTATGAACAGTACTAGTTTTAGTAGCAGTAGCCTTCATGGTTAGTGATTGAAGTAGTAGAACTAGTAGAACTAGTAAGTAGCTAATGCATTAAATCTAAATGTCTTAGATCTATTCTGTCACCTAATCTTTAAAAAATGAAAATGAGGATAATGTGTTTGTTATCACCACTTTTCAGAGGGGAGAAATGAAGTGTGAAGAGATAAAAGATTTTGTCCAAGCTGCCTCGAAGTGGTGGAGACAGGATGAGTCTCCAAGCAGTCTTGTTTCAGAGTCTGTACACTGACCGCTAGAGCAACTGAGGAAAGGTTTGAAGGCAGTGGGAATCTTAGCACTGAAACTAATAACAAAATATTTTTTTAGCACGTACCCAGACTCTCAGCCAGGTACCATACTAAGAGCTTCCAAGGAACTGTGTTAATGCAGATAGGACAGTTGGCGAGGAGTATAAATGAGCCCAGTGGCCTGAAATGGACTCTTTATTTGGGTCCCCCTCCAAAATAAGGTTAGAAAAATTATTTATACTTGGTCATGGGTTTTGGAAACTACTTAAGATAATGCAAAGGAGAAGTAACTAGGCAGTCATCAAAAGCCCCACAACCAGAGCAGCACTTGGGACTATAACAGGAATGGAAGTGTAGGTTGTGAACTAAACCGAAGTGCTCCAAATCACAGAGAATCTATGTGGCACATAAGCAATTACTCACATAGGTCCTTTTATCTGAAGCCGACATTCTCAATAACTTTGAATAGCACTGGAAGAGAATCCAATAAAGATCCAGCCTGCAGGCCTCCTTTTAAAACATTATTATTAATATCCAATGATGCAACATTCATTGTGAGTCACTCATAATAATTTTCAGGGTTACAATAAAGTTCCTTCTTTCATTTAGTACAGCAACTCTCAAAATTAAAACAGATGCAAATGTGTGGCTTGCCCACATTCCGATTCTGCTATCAGATATTCATCTGACAAATCAAAGCCTTCTCGTAAATTAGCATTTACTGCAAGATGAAATCTGGGAAGGTGGAATAAGGAATTTTCTCTCTACAATATATGCAGGGTTTTTTTGTTTTTTTTTAAACTTTCCCTTGATTGTGATTTCTGGTCTCTTCCATCATCACCTGTGCTTGATCTCTGCAGTGCCATTTGGATTTGAATTACATTGTGAACTCCCAGAAGGCAGGTGCTGTTTTACTTAATATATTCTCTAGAGCCCTCCACCAAGGACCTTGATATTAGAAAGAATAGTGATGGAGGTAAATATGATAGTGCTTCTACCCACTCTCCTTCACCTTTCTCACATAATGCATTTTTTTTTTCCAAATCAACTATGCACCCAAAGATAGGAAATAGATCTTGATTGATTAGGGCCAATCCTGGTTTTCCTCTATGTCTTTCCTGTTCTCTATCGAAACCGCCAATATCAGAAGGTATCTAGGAAAGATTCTTCCCCTGGATAAAAAGATGGCCCTTTCTCCCTACACAGTGCTCCTTCCTTTTGGGAACACTGTGGCAAGGGAGGTGCTACAGCAGCCATCTGGTAACCATGACGGGAGAGCCTAAGAAGTGATGGCACTGGGCTGGAGGAGCATTAACAGAAAGAACCTGGGTCCTGGATGGCATCACTGGGCTACTGATCTTTCCTTGAATCTTCCAACTCCAAACGTCTTATTTGCTACCTCTCAATTTTTCATCTGAAGCCACTTTGATCAGGTTCAATGTTATTTATGGTCAAACACATCCTAAGGGACACAATGCTCTAAATGTAGAAGCAAGATTTTTCATAAAAATAAATAAAAATAATATAATTAATAATAAAATAAAAATGACATAATTAGTAATAAAAATTCAAGAAATATGAATAAGAGTTATATATTAAAGTTATGTAGCCCCTATAGATTTGCAGGAAATATCAGGCACCTGAAACCTGCATTTGCTGTTCTGATAGCACTATTTTCTGTCCTGGGGCAATTGCCCAGTATTGGAAAATTTTAGCTAGTGTATACATTTTCCCTAGGATATTGTTAACAGAGCCCATCACTCTGAAGCCCATTTTGTGAGGACTGTTATGGTACTAGAAGTTAGAAAATGAGGCAAGGGGAAGAGATGCTGCCAAGGAATCTAAAAATCACTGTGAGCATTTTAGGAGGGAAAGGACTACAACCCAATGGATAAAGAGCTGAGATGGTAGGAAAGAGCAAGATTTTAATTCCAGCTATGTCACATACTACGTTTTTCACTTTAGGCATTTTTTTTTTTTTGTAACCTCTGTGAGCCTCATTTTTTTCCTCTGAAAAGTGGAAATAATAGTAATGTTTGCATTATTTGTTTATTGTTAGGGTCAAATGAAGTCATGTTCTTAATATAACATCTGGTCCATAACACACATTTATATGGTAACAAGCTTTACAGAATCAAAATTGTTTCCTGACAAAGAAGTGCTTCTGCTAGAATTAGCCTTTTATCCTCTTGTTTCAGGGCAAAGATGGATTCCTGCCTCCCCTTTTCCTTAAACCTGAGATGTGCCTTTGGTAAAATTTTGATGCCCCCTCTTTGTGATGAATGGTTGGCTTGACTCGGGATCATTTTTGTAAAAGTACCAGGGAATGGAGAGGGTTTCATGATACCCCTTGGCCTGGTTCTTGACTCTTTTGTGACTCAGGCTTGACAGATGCATACTTATATTTGAGAACTACTATTCCCTTTTGCTCTATTATTTCATCATTTATTCTTTGACAGTTTGTTTCTGTCCGTCATATCATCTATAGGTAGTTGACTTTATGAGCACCAACTGTATACACTTTCCTAGCACAGGGATGGGCAGTAAAATAGACCCCAATCCAGCTAGGAGTCATAGTAGACCAAATCATTTAATTGCAGGTAGGCAGAAAGGCCTGTTGGAACTCTCCTGGGAGGAGAAAGTGCTGAAAAGTTAGAAGAGAAAAACCCATTATGGGTACATTATGCTTTGAATCGTTAACACATATTTATTTCAAGAATTTGAGTCTTGCCTCTTCTTCCCCCTCACACAGATGGAAGATACACATTATTCTCCCCACTCCCACTCTATTCTCTGAAACCCCATGTCACCCCTGGAAGCTTCCAATTTTCAAATGATCTCCCATGGGCCATAAAGGAGCTACCATTGTGCTTTAAATACATCTCTAATTAATAAATGGCTGTTTTAAAAAAAAATTCTCCAATAGCTAAACACACACAGGGAAGATCAAGTGTTTGCCACACAAGCAATCAAACAAATTGATGAACAGGAAGAAAATGACTCTGGAACTAAAACTGTTCTATTATTAACCAGCAATCTGCATATTTTCCCCCAATTAATGCTTAGAATGGGATCTGAGTCAGTTGAAACCTAATTACTGGCATATCACTTTGTTGATGAGAAGCCTGCCACAGTCACTGCTCCTTGCTTCATTTGCATGAACCCCACAAAAACCTCCCAGTAGGATGTCAGTCACTGCTTTGCTACCAGTCTGTGCTGTAGCTAGAACTTTCTGGAGAAATGTGTATCACTTTCTTTGCTGAGTAAATACGTTGTCACTCACAGTCTTTATTCAGTCAAAAGGGAGATGTTTCTCTTGTAAAGATTTTTTTTCCAGTAATTATTCCTATGCATGGTACAGTGAAGTACTGTGGGTGAAGTTTCCAGAATGTGACTAATATTAAATGTGGAGGACCTGAGTTCTGTAGTTGGTATTCATCATGGTATTAAAGAAACATATAAATAGACCAAGAAAAATACTTCCCTTTGAACAATGGCACTCCTAATTTCCCTACAAGCCAATGAATAGATAGTGCAGGTACTATTACCTTCATTGCCTAGGACAGTGGTTAGTGAACTCGTGGTGTAGAGGCATGAACACTGGCCTTGCCCGCTAGTCTGTACCCACATGGCACTTAACATGGGGACCTCCAAATGACCTCCCCCTGAAATACTGCATCAGGGGTGAAATTTATAGCTTCCATACTAATTAGGTTACCCAGTGTTTTTATTCCTCTACTCAGCTTTCCCTAGCATGACCCAAACAGCTACTTTAGCCTTCTCCATTCTCCTCCAGTACCCAAGCTAAGCCACAGGGAGTTCCCAGTTCAGTAAGAAAATTTAAGTTGCCGAAGCAAAGATACCTTACCTTTCTGTGTCTGCTCAGATGAGTTCCTCATTTACACCCGCTTGTTCCTTCTTTCTTCCATCTCATCATTCATCCAGGCTTGGAAAACCTGTCCTTAGCATCTCTGGAATTTACCAACGGCCAGCTACCCTCTCATAGAGGCCACGGATATGAATAGAGAGATAGCAGGTATGGGCAGAGGTGAAATTTAGTTTATCATTAGTAAACCTGAGGCACTTTCAGAGAGTTTTCCATGTGTTTCCAGGGGATGAGAAGTCCTTCAGTATATCTACTAAGCAGGGCTACTCAAGGTCTGTCTGAGCTGTGTGCCCCCCACCAACTGTGTCGTTTGCCATCTCCTTCATCCTGTGCACAGTGCCCCCACCATGGCCACTTGCTGCCATTGCTCTTTTGTGCTGGGCTTACCATGGGCTCAGGTTCCCTTAGGATTGTGTGTTCTCTGCCTGAAATCCTTGTCTTCAGCTTTTTAAATCCTATTCTTCCTTCAGGACTCAGCTTAGAGATTATCCTCTTTGAGGAATATTCCTGGACCCTATAGGCAATCTCTGGTGTTCCACACTGCACCCATTCCAGGACACCTATAAGATACGTTCTATGACAACCGCCTCTTATGTTGTCATTGTTGTAAATCTCTTGATCTATATACCATGATTCTAAGCAGGATCTGGTCTTCTACATTCCTAAGATTCCCACCACCATGCACACTGCCTACACGAGATAGGGATTCACTAAGAAGGAGGTAGGTATGTAGTCAAAAGTCCCAACTCTTCTGCTCCTCACCTGTGTGAACTTGAGAAATTCATTTCCAGTAGAAATTACTAAAGAGTATCATTTGTTTTCTGTCTCCCTCTCTCATGACCTAACGAAAAGGCATTTAGCCTAAAACCAGGCATAGAGAACTTCAGTTCAAAAAGGGACTATAGGGGCCAAGGGCTAGCTACCCCAAAATGCAGCACTTTGGTATACTGATTATTTAAAGTTAAAGTTATTTAAGAGACAACCTATGTAAGAAGAGCACACAGAGTCTCCTCTGTCCCCTTGGAAGCAAGGACCCATGTGCAAGTTACCCTCCCTATACTTGGAGGTAAAGATCCATCTTCATCAGCAGATGGGAAATTTAGAGCCGAGAATGCTA
Source organism: Neogale vison (assembly GCF_020171115.1). Classification (NCBI taxonomy): domain Eukaryota; kingdom Metazoa; phylum Chordata; class Mammalia; order Carnivora; family Mustelidae; genus Neogale; species Neogale vison. The sequence continues at coordinate 38,045,090 of NC_058098.1, read as the reverse complement.
CAGAAACAAACCTTGGTCCTTTTTTCTAGCCTCCTACCTCAGCCCAAATTCCACTTAGAATTCTTTACTAATTAGAACTCCCACACATGTTTTCTCCTGTCAGTTCCTCACAAATTTATTGTCTCTGTCTGAACTATAAAAACTGCCTGCCTTGGTCATTTGTTTGGGTCTCAATTTCATTAGCAGGCCTCTGTGTGCACATAATAAAACTGCAGCTTTTTTTTTTTTTTCCTTGTTAATCTGTCTTATGTCAATTTAGTTCTTAGTCCAGCTAGGGGGCCTTGATGAGTAGAGGAAGAATGTTTCCTTCCCTACAGGGTAATCTCCTTGACAACATCATTCAGGAGGGATTCGGAATAAGGTTTTGGAATCAAATTCTTTCAAAAGAACTCTTTATCTGTTTTAGGTTGCATTCTCAAGAAAATATGTAATGGATTGGAGGACAGAGGAGCTCTCAGTTTTCCTGAAGGTCATTTTTAAACTTAGATTTGGAAGTGATGTTTAAATTAGCTCTACTTTAGCCCATCCTCATTTTATAGGTAGAGAAACAGATCTCTGGATCTGTAACTTCTGTGGATCTTTTGTGAGGTCTCCTACAATCCCAGAGCATACTGCCAGCTGAAAATGAAAAAGGAACACTCCTTAGCAGTGGGGCAGGGGAAAATGCTGCCTGCCCTTGTAGTTAGCAACTCTAGGCATTTATTTTAAAGGGGTGACTCGAATAAAAAATTGAGGCAGTGGGAAATGTTGCAGAATAATACTCACTTAAAAAAAATGACAGTGTCTATCTGGGAAGCAACATAGATATTTAATCAAAGAAAATATATTCATTTAGTAAAACGTGGGCCTCAATAGAGAAGTATAGATTTTCCTACTAACAGACCTTACAAAAGAAGTGACTCCTGGGAGCAGAGTGTAGAATGCAATAATGTCAAGTCACAGGGGCATGCATTCCTTTCATTTTCTGACAAGAGTTTTTTGAATGTAATCATAGTTATTAGTTGCAATCTTGCATGAGCGATCCAAGCAATAACACCAGCGCATTTAGAACCCCTTTAGAGCCTGCATACTCAGTGAGGCTCCTGCACCTGGAGGTTAGTATTTACATTCCACATAACCTCAAATATTGCTTCTTCGCTTTAGGACAGATTGATAGTAGGCTTCGTATGCCGGAGGAAACATTTAATGAACTTGATTCTTATTTTCTATAACTCTCTAATCCTGAAACATCAAGCACCTCACCCAGAGATGTTAGTAGGTAATTTTTTTTTTCCCCTGTCACAACACAGAAAAGTGGGGAGTGGGACTCACCTTAAATGGCTGGTGAGAAAGGGGGCAGTGGCCCACTTTTCTGTGGATTTTATACTCTGGTTAGTGTGCTGGGAGGTGGATCCTAATATAGCCATTGTCCCTCTGAGTCGTGTATTTTGTCTATAACAAAATTCAGTTTAACCTGGCAGAGTAGCATCTAACTTATAGACAGATTTCTCTGGAAAGATTGTTTAATGTGGGTTTTCAAGTACATAAGATAAAATAAACTAGGACATTGAAGCATTGATTTGAAGGTGATTTCTTCAGAAAAACAGATAAGAATGAATAACAATTAACATGCCACAATAAAAGCTTTTGAAGCACTTTAGCATAATTTATTCCTTTAACTAAAGCAAGTGTCAACCCTATGCTTTCCATTAGTATACTTCGCAAACAAAAAGAATTACCCCACAGGAAGAATTGCTTTAATTCTTTTATTTCTTCCTTTTTTTTTTTTTTTCCTTTTTTCTTTTTCTCTCCTGAGCTTTCCCAAACCTAACTCAGGTGTGTCAATGGAAAGAAATTAAGGGGCATCTACAAGGGGTGTTCTCTAAATACAAACCATTAGTAAACCTGAGGCACTTTCAGAGAGTTTTCCATGTGGTTCCTTTTCACTGGTAGAATCTGTTTAAAACAGGAGTTTAGGCAGTTTCTTGACTGCCCCAATTCTGCTCTGTAATTTCCAGTTCCTCTAGGACCCAGACAGGTTCATTCTTTAACAAAGGCCGGATAAAGAGATAAGTGGAATACCACTAACATCTGTATTCACCAAAATTGCTGACATACTGGTTTACCAGATGCCTTCTCTGTTGGGTGTCAACGCAAGGTTCTATTTCTCTGGATTTTACGGCTCTTTTGTTTCATGCTATTGGTCCACACTGTATTGCTCTCCACTCACCTCTACTGTTTGATGATTGAAGTTATTTCCTGGAGGTGACACGTTCTTGGTAATGAGCCCATTGCCTCCACCTAAGCAGCCCTATTTGAGTGTCCTCCGTTTCTAGTTTTCCCATCTCTCCATGCACAGCTGTGCTATAAGTCAGCTACTACTAGTGACTTGGGGTTTGCTGGGCTACTAGAAGGGTCATAGTCTGGCCCCTGAGGTGGACTTCTTCAAGCTGAGGGGTACCATTAATGGTCCCAGGTGGGCTGCTCAAGTACAACCCAGGCCAAGCCCCTCGTGATTGCCAAAACACAGAGGGAGGATTTGATTTCCTTTCTGATATGATCCTAACTGGCCAATTTGTTTGGTTTGCTCGGACTAAGGAAAGAGTTGTTCTTCTGGGAGAAAAACAACCTCAAGGTCAGTGAAAACTAATTAAGGTCCACTGTCACATCCTGGTATGGTTAGAGTAGCGCCACATCTATACTCAAAGATACTTTTTGCCTGGGCTAGATCTTGAGAAAGACACAGTTAGGATGATAATGTTAGAAACAAGGCTCTGCCTGCATGTTCTCTGGACCCAAATCTTTCCTACTTCAGGAGCTGCTGCCATGAGGAACCCTGTGTGATCAACTGAGAGCAGGGAGACTGAACTTTGGTACTGATGGATCCAACACTACCAAACAACATGAAGGTTTTTGCAAAACATCTAGTAAACTTGTCCCTCTTATTTTTTAATTAGGAATTTGAATTCTTTGAGGAGTAGAAACAGGATACTGGCACCAATGGCATGGTGAACTACGACTATGGAAAGTCTTGATTGATGAGACCTTGAATGAGGAGATCTAGCTCTAATGCCACAAGTAGGCTGAAGGGTGTAGATCATAGCCAGTGGGAGAATCTTTATGTCAGAACCACCACCATAAGAAAGACTAAGGAATAAAACATTAGTTTCTTTTTCCCTACTGCTTTCCTAAATATTTTTCCCATGTGATTGATAATTGAGTCTGGGGTTTTGTTTGCCTATGTGTTTATTTCCTCACCAAAACTCCAAGTTACACTATTTCTAGGAACTGAAATCTATACTTGTGAAAGCCCTGGGTTGGAAAATTTACAAGATATTTTCTTCTGACTCAAGCATCTAGAAATATGTGAGCTGTTGTGATCCTGGCTTGCTTCTATCTAGGCCAGAGAAAATGAGCCACTCAAAAACCAAAGGGAAATAAAACTACCACATCATCTAGTTGAAAGAGTTGCTCTCACCTCTCATTTTCCTATTTCCTTAGCAAAATCATGGTTGTTTGATTGTTTGGGTTAAATACCTAGTCCCAAAACAAAGTCATTTGTTATGAAGTAGATAAATATTGGAAATTTCCATTAGAGAAAATATTATATATGAAATACCATTAGTATAAGATGGCAAGATTACAGGCTATGATTCTGAAAATAAAGATTTTGGCCGATGAGGCACTGCTCTGATGATCTGAATTGTACCAGGGACAGGTGAGATTCCTATGGATAATTCCCAGTGTCTGTGATATTGGCTGTAAAAATCACTATGAATATGAACAGCTTCAAGAGTCAGAAACTCTGATCATGTGCCAAGGCTCTCCACAGGCAGGAAGAAAGTAATCAACTTGTGAGAATGAAGTTGAAGATGCAGAATAAAGCAAAAATCCTTGATCTTGAGATGAGCAGAGGCCTTCCATCTTGGGGCTTCTCCAATTAAATCAAGAGTGTTTTTGGCTTTGTCTTTTCAGGTGAAGGTAAAATTAGCACAGATAATTTTCTGACTTTCCTTTCAAGGTTGAGAATATGTGCAGCACAACTCAGTCATTGTTATTGGTGTCCTGATGGGCCAAAAGAAAACTGCAAATTAAGATCCTAGTGTATGTCTCTTTGTTTCCTAATAAATTCCTTAAACTAAGTCTTTAAATTGGTGTCATGACTATCACTGATAAATTAACTTATCTTATGAAGTCAAAGATTAAAATCGTATCCTACAGGAAAAAGTTTAGACAAAGAGAACATGTGCCTAGTCATTCCTGGCATCAAAAATGCTTCAAAGACCATCTGCCCCCTGGTCCATATGGTTGGTTTTGCTGAGTCACTAAAGCTGGAAGGAGGACATCTGGCTCCCTTTCCACCCCAATTCTTCCATTCACTGAAATTTTGAGAAACGTTACAGAAAAAGAACACTGTGATGTTCTGCTGAATAAATTTCCTTTGGAAGAGGCACTAAGTATGATGAAGTTCAAGTGCTCTGGTATAGATGAGGACAGTATGATGCAGGAAAACTGCTGGAAAATATTTGTAAGACCTCTGAGATTGAAGAGCTATAAGATATTTTTTCTGACCTAAGTGTCCAGGAATGTACTAGATATTTGTATATTTATGTATTTAAATATAAACTTACATGTGACTACAAATTAACATTTCTCATATTGAGTGGAGCTTTTCCTGATGAATCATGATTAAAGATAATTCCCAAAGTTGAGAAAGACAAATAAAATGTATTACCCCCTGTTGGGTTTTTGAGGAAGACTGTGTTGATGATAGAAGCATTTTCATGTTCATCTTGGTATGGACTTTCCCTGAAGCAGATTTTGAAAGTAAGGATTTTATTTGGGATGTGATTGCAGAAAATCCCAGTAGGGGATGAGGGAGTAAGGTAGGGAAGGAAATCCAATAAAGAGTATATAATGGAGCAGGTGGTTACTGAAAACATCTGAATCTCAGTCCTTCTGAGAGACAGTGTAGAACACATCTCAGAGCTGTCCCATCAGGAGGATGTGGAACCTAGAGTATTTATAGAACAATACCAATTCCTCATTCCTCAGCAATGTCAACCCCTCAGGATTTCAGCATGTGACTGAAAACCCTAACAGAGAGTCATAGCTGTATGCAGTATAGAGTGCTATATGTACTGAGAGTGAGGGGATGATACTGGGACACTTATAGCATAAGCTATAGTTTTTCTACCATGGCTAAGAAAAGAGATGTTATCACTTGAAGGGCCAAGGCCAAGTTCTGTAGCCCTCCAAGAGGAAATGACTTGTGATATCTTGGGCTACTCTAAGAAGAGGAGGCTGATATCATTTGAGGATGGTTATTTGCCAAGGTTTAGAATCTGCAGAAACTTTCTGCAGTAGAGTAACAGCATGTTGTCATATCTCTTGGAAATTTTTGACACAGGTTCCCTGGAGTTGGGAGTTACATCTGAACATAGGGTTTAGTGTCTTCACATAGTCCAGTAATTTCTGAAGACACAGGTTTCTCAAGTGGCCCATAGAGCAGGCTTGCAGGCATTGTGTAATTGTGTTGTTGTTACCTGTAACCCTTGAAGATTGAGGACAAAGGCTTTAAGAGTTCCAGTGACTCCATGTATAGAATAACAGAGGTTAATAGAATCCAGGAGTTGTGGGGCTCCTAGTCAAATACTGGGATCCCTAACATGAAAAAGGCTTGGGGATCCTGACCACTAGCAGGGCTGAAAGAAGACTTGAATCCCTCACTCTAAGAGCCTTCCATAGAAGGACCACAGAAAAGATAAGCATCACTTAAGGATTCATAAATATCTATGGGAAGACAATTTATCAGACAGAAATCCACTCTCAGAATGACTGAGAGCAATGATCATAATTATTGTAGCAGTCAATAAAGATACTTGCAATTTTCCTTTTCTGCTGGAAAAAAAATAGAATCCAGAAGAGTTGGGGGAAAGAGAGAGCTTTAGATAAGTTATGAATTTGGAAAGGATTATATTCGATTGTAATAACTAAAACTTACTGGAAAAATAATGAAATTGAGCCAAAATTTCACTGGTATAGGAAAAGGTGATTTAAAGGATCCTGGTTAACAACAGTCACTTAAAATAAAAGGGGAAGATTGTTATGTCTTCCTGTTCTCTAGAATGTCAGTCTCATGGAAATAGTGATTCTACTTTGCTTGGTTCTCTTTCTAGTATTTCTAAAATAGTGTCTGTGCTTCGTAAATGTTTAGTAAATGTTTGTTGAATGAATGAATATGTATTCCACATTGAGTTAATATTGTACTATTTCTGTATAGGAACATGCAAAACAACCAAAATGTAAATACAAATATTAAAGATGAAATTTTTTTTAATTTTTAAAATTTTTTTATTAACATATAATGTATTATTAGCCCTAGGAGTACAGGTTTGTGAATCGCCAGGTTTACACACTTCACAGCACTCACCATAGCACATACCCTCCCCAATGTCCATAACCCCACCACCCTCTCCAGACTTCCCTCCCCCCAGCAACCCTCAGTTTGTTTTGTGAGATTAAGAGTCTCTTATGGCTGTCTCCCTCCCAATCCCATCTTGTTTCATTTATTCTTTTCCTACCTCCCAAACCTCCCACGTTGCATCTCCACTTCCTCATATCAGGGAGATCATATGATAGTTGTCTTTCTCCGCTTAACTTATTTCGCTAAGCATAATACCCTTTAGTTCTATACACGTCATTGCAAATGGCAAGATTTCATTTCTTTTGATGGCTGCATAGTATTCCATTGTATATATAGACCACATCTTCTTTATCCATTCATCTGTTGATGGGCATCTAGGTTCTTTCCATAGTTTGGCTATTGTGGACATTGCTGCTATAAACATTCAGGTGCATGTGCCCCTTTGGATCACTACGTTTGTATCTTTAGGGTAGATACCCAGTAGTGCAATTGCTGGGTCATAGGGTAGCTCTATTTTCAACTTTTTGAGGAACCTCCATGTTGTTTTCCAGAGTGTTTGCTCCAGCTTGCATTCTTACCAACAGTGTATGAGGGTTCCCCTTTCTCCGCGCAACCTTGCCAGCATAAAGATGAAATTTTTGTATGTATCAGAGTTTCTAGTGTCTCTGTGTCTAAGCTCACACAGTTTCTTTTTTGTTTTCTACTGTCCAGTCAAACTGATCTTTCTACTGCTCCCTGGACTGCCCCACATTTTTAGGCCACAAGATTTTGCTCTTGCTAGGTCTTCTACCAGATTTGCTTTCCTAAAAATCTTGGTAAAGCTTACCCCTTCTCCATTATCTAGTTTTGCTCAAATATTTCTTTCAGCAGACTCTGCATAAACATGTTCTGTCTCATTATCCTGTTTTACATATTTACAAACTCCTGATATATCCTATTTCTGAATTTTACTTGGTTCATCTCTGCTGCTTCTTCTAGAAGGTAAGCTCCATGAGAAGAGACATTTTTTCTACCTTGTTAACCACCAACTGCCCAGCAGGTAGACCTCTGCCTCATGCAGAGAAAGTGTCTTGGTTTAAAGACACAGAAACAAGAACTTTGGTTCAAGTGATTTCTTTGGTTGTTTCCCAGGAAACACAGGTGAGGGATTGGGAAGGAGAGAGCAAAGGGAAGGCAGCCCAGTAAAGACTGTATCATTGAGTAGGTTGCCACTAAGTGCAACTAGAGCTCAATCCCTCGAGAGCCTTCTGAAAGACTGTGTGGGAACCCCCTCAGAATTATTCCACTGTGAGTGAAGAGAAGCTGGGATATTTACTAGTTCCCAGTTCCCATTGGTTGATGTTTCTTACAGAGAACATTAATTCCTCAGCACTTCTGGTCTATCCCTCATCCTCGGCCAACATCAAGAGAAAGCCTTCAGGCAGAGGGTCCCAGATGTTTGAGTGGGAACTGTTTAATGAATCTGTAGATAATCTCCAGCAAGGCTAAAGGGATATGGCTCTGATATATATGTACTATAGTAGGTATTGAGTAAATGTTGAATGAGTAAATAAATCATCCATCTGAAAGAAAAACAAAATGAATGATACATAAAGGCAACATAGAACTTTCTTATATTAATATATAAAGTAGCCCAAAAATTATAGGCCAAGTGCTATAAAAGAAAATGTTTATTTTCTCAAAGGCCCTAGAGAAAGTAAATAAGGTTGAGAGAGCTAAAGAATTTTTCAGATCCATTTCACAAAGAAAAAGTGAATTACTCACTAACAGATTTGTGTGTGGCTTTTAGAGTCTTGTGTGATGGGGGCATTTGCATATATTAAAAAATGAGAGCTAAAGTTATTTGATATTTTATTGTTCATTTAGGAGCAATGTTTTGTTCTATTGGTTTCATTTGATGAAATTGCCTCTGAGATGCTGACTCTATTTCAAGCAGTCTCAGCTTGTTCCTTCCTCTGAACACGATGCTGCACCTATTCTTTGTTCTGGGCCTTGCAGTAATATCTGAGCAAAGGAAATAACATCCAGTCTGATGTAGGAACCAGTGGCAGCACTAAGAAGTGGTTTTCAGGGGCTTGATCCTCCGTATTATCTCATTGCCTTCTAAGGTGCTCTTAAACAGTCACTATAAGTAAAACCTGTGCATGTGGCCACAGTTCAACACCAGCCCGCTATTGCCTGCCCAGCCAGAGTGTGGCCCCTAAACTCCCAACATACAGGAACTCTGGAACCACTGCTTTTCTGGATCTATTCTCTCTGGTTCCAGCATCAACTCTGTGATCCACAACAACTCTCCTGCCATGCTTCCCCTTGCTGAGAATAAACAACCTATTCCAGTAGTGGGGCAGGCATGAGATTGTTCAAGTTGTTTATGAGTCCCCTGGAGTTTGGAGCTGTGTTAGATCACAGGGTTTAGTGCCCCCTTGTGGTTCTGAGATTTCTAAATTCAGGAGACCCACTAGAAAGGGTCCTGGGAGACCTGTTAACAATCCTCTTATTAGGATTTTTTAACTATTTAAAATTTTTGTAATGATTTTAAGTTTACAGAAAATTTACTAGAATAATACAAAGAACTTTCGTGTACTCTCTACCCAAGTTCATCAATATTTAATATTTTGTTACATTTCCTGCATCATCCTATTTTTTTCTAAACTACAACACATGCTCCTTTATTCCCTAGTACTTGAATATGTATTTCCTCAAATCAAGGATGATTTCTGATATAGTTGCTGAATGGTTATCAAAATCAGGATATTTAACTTTGGATATAATAGTTCATTATAATCTACAGTCCTTATCCAATTTCATCAATTCTCCTAGTAATACCCTTCATGAAACATTTTTATTTTTTGTACAGGAGCTTCTTAGGCCTCCTGCACCATGTTTGTTTTATTTCTCTTCAGATCTTAATCTGGGACAGCTCTTTAGTCTTTCTTGGTCTTTGTAACTCTTACAGTTTTGAAAAATATAGGCAATTTAAGGCTTTTGTTTTTTGGTTATTGGTTACATGGCATGTTTCATGGGTATGATCACAGTTTCAAAAGGAATTTTCAAGAGAAAAAAATTCAACACAGAGAATGGGTCTACAGTTGGAGCAGAGAAAATGTCCAGGATCTCTGATGTATCATGTAATCATGTAACAAAGCAAGTTCAGGTGAAAAACTAACTTCCTAAAGAGAAGATTATCTCAGTCACATATAGAATATGGGATGTTTTAATCTATTGCTGTCTGCTCAGAAGGTGTCACCATCTCTATCCAAGATGTGCTAGTATTCTCATCTTACCATCTTTTGACAGAAATTCAATGGACTCGTGTATCCATGAACTTCATTGCTCAAAATGTACCTCTCACAATCATGAAATATGAACACCTCAAATGCAGCCAGCTTGCTGATCTTATTTACACTGTCACTGATAGCTCTTCTTTCCAGCTCATTGTATAAGCTCAAAGTATAAGGCATACACTATGGAATTATTCAAGTGAATTACTTTTATTTTTTTAGTTTGTTTTTGTTTTAACTCAAACAGTTCTGCTCTCTATTAGCAGTTATCCACCTGATTTTAACCTCAGGTAAGAGCAAAGGCATCATGAGATATAAATAAACTCACACAATGAAATGCTGATTCCCTAAATGGAATTGTTTCAGTGAAATGTCATCAAGACTTCCAAAATGTTCCAGCACTGTCCTAGGTATTGGGGATCTGAAATGAACCAAGCAGACATTCTTCCTGACCTCTGGGAGTTTAAAGTAAGGTGTGAGAGAAAGAAAATTAATTATGTGGTTATAATTGATAAACAAGATTAACCAAATGCACCATGACACTGAAGTGGGTTTCCTATCCAAATCTGAGAGCCAGAATATCTTTTCACAGGAAGAAGTCTCTTCTACACTGGGACCCTGAAGATAAAGAAAAGATAGCCAAAACAAGATAGCCAAAACAATGAGGAAGAAAGTGGGTCAGGCCAAAGTTACCATTTGAGCAAAAGCCCAGAGGAGGAAAGGAGATAAGAAATCAGAGGAACTGAGAGATTTGCAATGCATCAGTCAGTTAGTTCTATAAAAATGCTGTGTAACAAGCCATCTCAAAATTCAGTGATTTAACCATGAGCATTTTTCCCCCTACTCATGGATCTATAGATTTATTATAGTTTGGCTAACTTACAATAAACTCAGAAGGATAGCTGGGTTTCAGGCCATGGTTAATTTGGGTTTAGATATAAGTTTTGGATTAAGTTCAGATATTCTTCCATGTGTTTATTCCAAAGACCATGCTGGAGGGGAAGCAGCTTCCTAGATATATACTTCTCATGACAGATGACAGGAGCAAAAAAAAAAAAAATCAAGTTCAGATCAGATGAAAATTTACACTCTGCTCTCATTGGAAGAGAGGGTGTGGATCTATATTGAGCATAAACCTAAACTATCATATATGGTAGGACTGAATTATATAGACTAGAAAAAACTGAAGAGTTAGGCAGGGGCCCTATGAGCAACTTACAAAGTTCAGACTTCATCCATGTATGGTTTTCAATTAGGAGAGACCAGTCACATTTGTAATTTAATTTGATCATATTTATCGTGGTTAGGATAATAGACTACAACAGAACAAGTCTGATGCTGAGACAAATGGAAGATAGGTATTAGAAGACAGAATCACCTTTGAAATCTTCTCCAATAAACCAAGAAAATTTATAAGCTGAAGAGACATCCTGGCCTCTATAACTATTTTTTACTTCTTCAGTTTAACAGATTGAAACAGAAAACAAGATAAGTGAAGGGTTCAAAGGCCAAATACATCTGAAGCTGGTGATAGGAAATTGCATCATATTATTCTGGACACTCTGGTTTTGGTTATTTTGATGTTGTTCTATAGGTATTAGTTTGCTCTACAAAACACTTGCTCTGTTATTCTAAGTGTGAAGTCCTCAGAACTGTGCCTTATAGGATATTACTGCTCAATGTATGGTCCCTGGACAGGATGCATCAATATCACTTTGAAGCTTTCCAAAGACACTGAATCTTTGACCCTAAATTAGACCTATGGGATTAGAAACTAGAAGCACTATAATAAGATCATTCAGTGTGTCCCACACTCACTAAAGTTCGAGAAGCAATGTTATAGGATATTAAAAGAAGAAATACAAATGTGGGGGGGTTGAACACATCAGTTATTCAGTCAATGCCTCACATTTATAAGATGGAATGGCCTGCAAAGCAGTGCATACAGACATGTATAACTCTAAGCTTCCTACACCTAGGTAACTGCAAACTTGCAGTTTGAAAGTCACAAAGAAGCTTCATACCTAAATATTGCAGTATATGATAAGGGTGTTAAGATTAAGTATGAAACCATCAGCAACAACCAGTTTTACCTTGAGGTGAAGGAGGAAAATTTAATTGAAGGCAGACTAGACTTTGAAATATTTCTGAGATTCCAGAAGCAGTTATGAAGTGAGAAGGTATTCCAGGAGGTGGGTCAATGCCAACAGTTGGGGAAAGGCTGGGCATATCCAAAAACAGCCTCAGGGAAGAGTCTAATTGGACTAACAGAATGTGAGAAAAAGCAGAAGTTTACTATCCTTTGAAACTAACTAGTTTAAAATGTGCATAAGGAAAACTAAAGTTAAAGTCAAAGATATGAGAAGAATGTGGAAAATGGTTTGAGGTAGAGAAAGCAAGGTATTCTGTTACATACAGTGGTGGTCAAGAGCATAAGCTCTGGAATCAGGGGAACAAGAGAGAACTTTCTACTCTCCTTCTTACTAGCCATGTGGCCTTTGGCATGTCATTTAATTCTTTCTAAGCCTCAGTTTGTTTACTGGTAAAATGAGGGTGATTGAACATATTTTATAGGAGTTTCTTACAGTAATGCCTCCCAACAATTTCAGTTTCTGCTTTTCATGCTTTGTATTGACCCACATTGACTCTGCTACTTAGTCATATGACATGCAAATATGATACAAGCAGAATCTTGCTAAGTTCTTTGCTAAGTTCTTGAGCACTGGGACTGTCCTCTTGCAATGCTGTCCTGGGACTACCGTGATGAGGAGAAGCCCACCAGGAAGAAGTTCAGGTGAGAGGCTATGTGGAAAGGGAGGCCCAGCCATTCTAGTCTTCCCACCTGAGTGCTACCACTGGCCAGCTTGCCAGCTCAATGAAGCAGCTCAAGCGAGCTCAGGTCAGTGTAGCGGAAAACCCAGTCAACTCACAGAACTAGGGAATAATGAATTCTTATTGTCTTTATTTCTGTTTTGGCTTCCTTTATCCTATCCTCTAGTAACAAATTCAGGAGTATTTTCTGTTGTTCACCTTTTACTTACAAGATTGTTTTTACTGAACAGCTATCAGGTTCTAGGCGTAACACTCGATGTTAGAAATAACCACGTTAAATAAAAATATAAGATAAACCAAGACTTGAAAAACTGTGTCCCGAAGCTAAAGGTGTTTCCATTTATACTCCAGTCCAAGAAACATTCAAATAATCAGAAATCAAAGTTCAGTTTGAGTAAATACCTAAAATACTAGCTAAATCATAAAGTAGATGTATGTTTAACTTTTAAGAAATTTTCTAACAACTTTATAAAAGTTATAGACTTATCAACAACTTTATAAAAGGTATGTTGTGATAACTCATTTAGATTTTAATTTTCCCAGGTGACCAGTGAGCATCTTTTCATGTGCTTATTTGTTATCCTTATATCATATGAACTGTCTGTTCAATCTTTTTCCCATTTCTTTGTTGTTTTTTTTTTCTTTTACTCTGTTAATGAATTTTGAAGTTCTTCTATGTATTCTAGATACATGTACTTCTTCAGATGCTCTGTGATTAATTGTTTTTTTTTGCTACCATTTGCCTTTTCATTTTTCTAACCTGTACCTGAATATTCACAGTAGCTTCATCTATAATGCTCAAAAACTAGAAAAAATACAAATGTCTATTAACTGGTGATGAGGCAAACAAATTATAGCATATTCATACACTGGAATGCTACCCAACAACAAAGAGGAAGAGAGTTTTTTGTTTGTTTCATTTTTTTATTGTTGTAAGAGAACCCTTGTTTTAACCACTACATGTTAGGGTACTTTGTTATGTAGCAATAAATAACTGGAACTAACTCACGGTTGTTATATACATTCTCTCATTTCATTTTCATGATATTCTTATGAGAGATGTACTTACAGAGAGAACTAAATAAATATTAGATATTATTTTTTAACTTCAAGGATTCAGTTTAAAAGGAGACAGAAGCATAATATATACACTCTATATGCTATTCTACAATTTGCCTTTCCTTTCTCTTCTTTTTTAATTTGACATTATATCACTTGGGGATTTTTCCTTGTCAGCACACAGAGTTCTACCTCATTCTTTGTAATTATCTACTGTTCTATTGAATGGATGTTTCATAATTTATGTAGCCATTCTCCTGTCTAGGTTGCTTCATATTTTTTAAACTATTACAGATCATTTCATAATGAATATATTTATACATATATTTCAGTGCACATTTGTGAGTATAATTATGACATAAATTCCTAGAAATAAAAATCATAGTTTAAGGGAATATGTACATTTTATTTTGTGGTAGGTATTTATCTATCACACTGATATACAATGAGATTGTAGCAATTTATACTTTCATCAGGATGGTATGAGACTGCCTGGTTCCTTTAATCATTGCTAATAATACTATAAACTATTAAATCTTTTGGTAGTTTCCAATCTGATATGTAAAAAAATGAGGTTTTAACATATCTTTACTTAATAGGAATGATGTTGTATAACTTCATAACAAAACACAGTTCTGTTTTTTGGTCAGATGTGTTGTACATTTTTGTATTGTGACTCTGGTATTTTGTAATTGATTTGAAATTGATTTGTGATACAGATGTAGTAAAAACAAGGGGCACATGCACCCCAATGTTCATAGCAGGAATGTCCATAATAGCCAAACTATGGAAGGAGCTGAGATGTCCTTCAACAGATGGATGGGTAAAGAAGAGGTGGTTCATATATAGAATGGAATATTACTCGGCCATCAGAAAGGATGAATACCCACCATTTTGCATCAACATGGCTGCAACTGGAGGGGATTATGTTAAGTGAATTAAGTCAAGCAGAGAAAGACAATTATCATATGGTTTCACTCATATGTGGAACATGAGGAATAGCATGGAGGACCATAGGGGAAGGGAGAGAAAACTGAAGGGGAAAAAAAATTAGAGAGGGAGACAAACCATGAGAGACTGTGGACGCCAGGAGACAAACTGAGGGTTTCAAAAGGGAGGGCAGTCGAGGGATGTGGTAGCTAGGTGATGGGTATTAAGGAGGGCACAAGTTGTCATGAGCACAGGGTGTGCTTATCATATGCAACCAAGAATTGTTGAACATTACATCAAAAACTAATGATGTACTATATGTTGGCTAACTGAACATAATTTTTAAAAAAAAGGAAGTTTATCCTTTTTTCTTATGTGCTAAGAATTTTTTTCAGGTTGATCATTTTTCTTATGACCTTTGCTTTCAATATGGTATTGCTGCCGTATAGAAACTTTACATTTTATATAGTCAAATTTATCAGTCTTCCATATTTCCTTTGGGCCATTTTATAGTTGTTTTATTTAAACACGTAAATCTTTTTTTTAAGATTTTATTTATTGATTTGACAGAGAAACACACTGTGAGAGAGAAAACACAAGAAGGGGGAGAGGGAGAAGCAGGTTTCCCCCTGAGCAGGGAGCCTGATGCAGGGCTTGATCCCAGGACTCTGGGATCATGACCTGAGTCAAAGTCTGATGCTTAACGACTAAGCCATCCAGGCACCCCTTAAATCTTTCTTCCATTTGGATTTTTTTTTTTTTTTGGATGCAGCAATTTAGACAGAGGTCTACTAAACTGTGTTTTCAAATATCTAATTTGTCTCTATTCCATGCATTAAAAAAAAAATCAATTCACATCAACTTAAAGTCTTGCTTTTAAGAAATACAGAATTCAAACCCATTTTTAAAAAAAGATTTATTTATTTGATAGAGAGAGATCACAAGTAGGCAGAGAGGCAGGCACAGAGAGAGGAGGAAGCAGGCTCCCTGCTGAGCAGAGAGCCCGATGTGGGGCTTGATCCCAGGACCCTGGGATCATGACCTGAGCTGAAGGCAGAGGCTTAACACACTGAGCCACCCAGGCACCCCCAAATCCATTTTTGGACTCTTCTATTAATTCTTCTATTCATAGCCCATTATAAAATCTGGTGAATTCTGGTCTCTTACTCATTGTCTCCTCAGAATCGTATTTGTTGTTCTCACATATGTATGTTTCCATAAGAAGTTCAGACTAGTCTGAAAAAATATATTTTTACAGGAATTATAGATCATTCCTGGAGGAATTGAAGGATCTCACAAAACAGCAAACCTCTATCACCAGGACCTGTAGTCTTCATGCCCTGTAGTAGTGATTGATCAATATTGATCAATATTGATCCTTGATATATTTGTGTCTTTGTTTTTATTTCTTTTTGAAAATCGAAACGTCTTTTAGAGTCAGGCAAGGTTAATAGTAAGGAATGATGTTGGGTAACTCTCTTTTCAGACTGAGGCTGAATAAGATTGCTCTTCTTGAATCTCTTATAGTTAGTTTTCCAAAAGAGGCATCCGAAATATATTTGAGGAATACCCTCGCAATGGAGTAGGCTTATAGACTCTCAGGGTCACTGCATTGAAGGGCTAAAACTCAGTAGCACATGTATATTTTAGTATATTTATTTAACCATCACTAAAATAATGAAAACAATGCACCTTAATGAAAAATACCCAATATATTAAGTAAAAGCTGAACACAAGTCTTGTATTCATCATGATTACAACTATTTAAAAATTAGCATGCTCATAACAAAAAGAAACAAAAAACCCAAAACAAACAAACAAAAAAACTCCAATAAAATGGAAGGATTAGAAGAGATTTATTTTTCTTCCTGAAAAGTTCAATTAATGCTATTATAATAGTGTTTATGTAATAAGACAAATAAAGAGCTCAATTACTTTGTAGCTGTATCTCCTGAAGTAGAACCCTATGAGGAATGTGATGTGGAGGTGTGATAAGGTGTTATTCTGACCCACTAGTGGGGTGATATCCTGACACAATACACACAAAAACTGAAGTTTAAAAGATCTGCCTTCAGGATCCCAGTGCTTTATATTACCTGGTTGATGTGACTCTCTAGATTCCCTCCTTGGAAAAGGAGATCCTGAGAATCACGTCATGGGGTTTTCAAAGACTTGTTCTTCAAAGTGTGGTCCATGGACCATCAGTATTTGCAACACCTGGAGCCTATTAGAAATACAGAATTTCAGGCCCCAAGCTGGTCCTCTAAGCATCATGGTTATCTGAGGATCAAGCCTAGACATCTCTATTTTCCCAAGCCCCCCAGGTAACTCTCACGCATGCTCAAGTTTGAGCAACACTGCTTTAGGAAACTCAATGAACAAAATATAATTATGAACACTAATTTTCACAAACCCATTATCATTAAGTCAATCATGTACAATGAAAGGTTAGCCAGGCCGACTGGAGACCTGGGAACAATTAGTGTCGTCCAAATTGTGGAAAATCTCTCTCTCATTCTCTCTCCTTTTACTTACTATTATTTGAACTTGGACAAGAACATTAAACATTCAGTAGATGAGGATTCTGTCTTTTAATTTCATAAATATTTATTGAGTTCTACCTGTGTTCCAGGCCTTGACTTATATGCTGGGTGTTCAGTGATGAAAATCTACGTGGCTCCTACCTTTGGAGAGCTTCTAGGCTGTCAAAAAAGACAGGCAATGAACCAATCATAACAGGTGTAAAGGGCATTACAGGAAAGGAGTCATTAAGTACTATGAAGCATCTAAATTGAGGCCCTTACCTAAAACTCAGAGGATGGACATTAGGGAGTTTATGAATTCCCTAGATTTTGTTTATGTTGGGACTCATATATGTCCATAGTTTCTTGTTCTGGGGAAAGAGAGTTTTCAAAGAATTCCTTGAAATCCAAATATTTTAGGACCCCTGCTGAGATCAGCCTTGCAGGCCAGTTTATTACCCCAGTGTCCGAATCCATTATTTTCATTTATAAGATCCTCTTTCCTCCTCCCTTAAGAATAATTACTTTGACCTGAATTACCCGAGTATAGATTCAAAAACCTGTTTACTCTGCAGCATAGAGCTATCCTTTCATTCTTCCATGAAAAATTGAAGACAAATTCTCTCCAGATGTGAGCTCGGTCAGGTGCACAGCTGCATGGCTTTATTACAAAATATGGATGTAAAAGAAATGTCCTAAAATGAGCTCTCAAAAGGACCTTCACTGACATTTGCTCACCATTTAATTCACAGTTCTTGGAGATGAATGAGCAGTTCTGGGGGTGTAAGCTTAAAACCCTGCGAGTTGATTAAAAGCTGTGCTCAAATCCAGACCAATTAATAACCGAGTCCCCATGGGGTTAATATTAAGGGTGGCTATTATTATGTTTTTCATCTTCATTTCAGGGTTTCTGCAAGTGGATTAATCAGCCCTTTTGTATTCATTCTACCACCAGAGCAACAATTCATTTTGATTATTATGTTACAAATACCAGCGACATTCAATAGACCTTGTAGAGAAATTTTTATGAGTTTGAGCAAATATCCACTGCTGCGCGAGGCAGATCGGATAATAACAGCTGCAGGTTTCCGAACCTCCCAGGGTCCCTCGACCACATGCACTGGATTGGAATGTCAACCTGGTGATTTAGTTCACCCTCATTGCCCAGATCATTAGAGAATAAAGGCAAAGATAGCATGTGTGTTTAAATTATTGGCACTTGGGGTTGCGGGGGGAGGGTTGTGCCTGGGTGGCTCAGTCAGTTAAGTGTCTGCCTTTGGCTCAGGTCATGATCTGAGCATTCCTGGATGGAACTTCGTGTTGGGCTCCCTGCTCAGGGAGGAACCTGCTTTTCCCTCTCCCTCTCCCCTTGGATCATGCTTGTTCTCTCTCTGTCAAATAAACAAATAAAATCTAAAAAAAAAAAAAAAAAAAGGACTTGGATCATTTTTTACTCAGTCCAAGTTCTTTAAAGAGTGGGTTTTGAAGAGCTTTTCAGTTAACTCCTCAATGGCAATAGCAAAAATAGTAAATGGAACTTTGCCCTAACTCTCCACAAGTGCCATGGAAATTTTAATACTCCGGAGCAGGCAATAAACCTTTATTTTTCATTGTCTCAGAAAAAATCATACTCCAGTCTCAGGGGGCCTCAGTTTGCCACAATTGCTTGGGGGTTAGGCAAGTTTTAAGCAGAGTTGCGGTTGGGGTTTGGTCAATGTCTTCGTTAATGCAAAGGTCATCTCAATATATATCACATCCCCTCTGTGTTTTAAAAGGAAGAATCAAGCGCAGTAGCTTTCCCAGGCTGTGTGGTCTGGACATACCTGGCTTCCCAGGTTGTGAGCCAGGAGCAACCACCACCCATGGTGCTCCCCTACTCCACCTACTCAATTCACTTCTGGTGATTTGATGAGAGTATAGAAGAGAGGTATTATACTCTATCTCTTTTAAAATTATCTTATTTACATATTTTAATTTAATTTAATTATTTAAATTATTAAATATTTATTTTATTTAAATTAAAGTTAGTTAACGGATAGCGTTCAGGGGCAGAAAATAGTGATTCATCGGTTACATGTAACACCCAGTGCACATTCTGTCAAGTGCCTTCCTTAATGCCCATCACCCAGTTACCCTAGCCCCCCATCAACCTCCCCTCCAGCAGCCCTCAGTTTGTTCCCTCTAGTTAAGAGTCTCTTCTGGTTTGCCTCTCTCTGTTTCTATCCTGTTTTTTCCTTCTCTTCCCCTATGTTCACCTGTTTTGTTTCTTAAATTCCATATATGAGTAAAATAATACGGTATTTGTCTTTCTCTGATTTATTTTGTTTAGCATAATACTCTCTAGTTCCATCCACATCATTACAAATCAAAACTACAATGAGATAACACACCACACAGGGCAGAATGGCTAAGATTAACAACTCAGGAAAAAAATAGATGTTGGCAAGGATGTGGAGAAAGGGAATACTCTTACACTGTTAGTGGGAATGCAAATCGGTACAGCCACTCTGGAAAACAGTATGGAGGTTCCTCAAAAAGTTAAAAAGAGAACTATGCTATGATCCAGCAATTATATTACTAGGTATTTATCCAAACTATACAAAAATAATGATTCAAAGGGGCACATGCACCCCAATGTTTATAGCAGCAATGTCTGCAAAAGCCAAAATAATGGAAAAAGCCCAGATGTCCATCAACTGATGAATGGATAAAGATGTGTTCTATATATACATGATAGAATATTACTCAGGCATCAAAAAGAATGAGATCTTGCCATTCCCTTTTATTTAATAGTCTGTGTTGGATTCCTTAACTGGCTACATTCCTCCACTTACTCCTGGCTCCCTGTATTGTCTTCCTATTAATCAATATATCTGGAATTCCAGGAACATGGAAACAAAACCAGGCCACTTTCTCTCAGCTATGAATAGAGCATAAGAGATCATCATGGCCCAGAGCTATGTGGGAAGTCCTCATTGATGGTAGTGCTTCCATGTTACTGACTTCTTCCCTTTCTCTCCCACCTGCTTCTGACAGGAATACAAATGTCCTGAAGCCCTCTAGTAAGAGGAAGAGAAATGAGACATGGCAGGAACCTGGCCTTCCAAAAAGATGGTTGCCTTCTCACTTGGCTTCAGCACATGCCCCAAGGTACCCTGATCTCTGTCAATTGCCCTGGAGGCAGATGTGTACTAATGAAGAACCACCAAGACTGTGCTTTCTGGAGGGAAAAAAGAAGACCTATGGCAATTTTTTTGTAGGTGACTGAGAACCAACATAAATGAATCTGACCATGAACAGAATTATCTCAAAAGCAACTATTGCCAAGCAGTACCCTTAGCGGCTTATATAACACCGGATCATTGGAAAGTACATGCCCCTAAATGGAATTTTTTTGGAATGATGTTATTATTCTGAGATTTGCATGGGCATATTCTTTCTCAATCTCCTTCCTAGAAGGGAGGGTGTGGCCTCAAAACAAAACAAAACAAAAACAGTCAATGACTCAATGAGTTAAGCAATACAATGAAAAGTAAACATAAGAAGCATGCCTCGGGGGGTGGGAGGTTGGGGTACCAGGTGGTGGGTATTATAGAGGGCACAGCTTGCATGGAGCACTGGGTGTGGTGAAAAAATAATGAATACTGTTTTTCTGAAAATAAATAAATTGGGAAAAAAAAAAAAAAAGAAGCATGCCTCGGGCCCCAGGTGAAGTGCTATCAACTCACCTGTTCCAGGACACCTGGCAGGCAGTCACAATGTGGAATCACCATCCTGTCCTCCTCAACTCAAATCTCTACAAATAAAACATAAGGGGAGTTAAAAAACAAAACAAAACAAAAAAACAGGCCTTAGGAAACAAGGCAAACCCATGTTTTAAGAATTGGTATATGAGGATAGCCATAGGAAGAGGGCCTCTCTCTCCCTTCATTCCTTCCTTTTTAATTCCTCTCTTCTTTCCTTCCTGGTAGCACTAGGGAAATATCACTCAAAGATCTGTCTTAGTCTTCAGTGGTTAGGAGATGCTGAGTGTCAGAAACATAAGAAACACTATATGTTTTGCCAATCTAACATCTAGAAGCTGTAAAGGTAGCCTTTAGGAAGTCTGTGCCCAAACAGACAGCAGGCTGGGCTTCTTTCCACCTTGCCAGACTTTCATGATTTCCATTAACATGGGCCAAGGGAATGCCGAGTCAAGAAATTAAATCTGAAAGGTGAGGAGAGGAGTGTCCAGGTGAGCTGACCTGAGTATTCGAAATGATTTTCTACAAATCTAAACAAGATGTGTTCATCAAAAGACTTACAAAACTATACAGATTAATTCATTACATTACATGTATAACAAATCAGTTTTATTGAAAACAGCACAATTACCCAAGATTTGGAATGCTGTAGGAATTTGGGGACAGGAAATTAGTTTGCTATACACAGTATATTTCTGCAGCCTGGAAGGGTGACTTGATTTCTGAATTGACAAAGTTTCCCTGTCATCAAAAAAGTTCTCTCTTCTGTGCCTGAGGACTTGACCAGCTCCTTGTTCGGTGAGAAGCTATACGTCTAGAAGGTGTCAGATAAGGCTAATAAATATCTTAGGAAGGGGAACCCAGGAGGAAGTGATGCATGTGGGCTGGTGTTCTGGTGATCAGGCAAAGAGCAACGTCTCTGAAGGAAATCAGTGGGTGTGTTTGGAGAAGGGTTTGCAAGAAGACAAAAAGGCCTGAATGGACTATCTGGGAAATGGCCATGGGGATTCAAGAGAGCATAGGGATACTAATAGACACCACGTTCTAGCAGCTTCTCTCTTTGGGTTCAATTCCACGACTCTTCATCTAACCTTCCATATCATGTATTGTCTCTTAACCATCCTGCTCAATGTCCTCCAGAAATACGGTGACATTTAGCCACAGATATAACGTGGCTCATCTCTCATTTTCACAGTCTTTCTCCTTTCCTATCGAAAATGTAAACTGAAATTAAATCTTCCTCCAAAAGAGCTCAGAGCTGTAAGAGGATGTTAGACTAAGAGAGGTATATCAGTCAGCACTGAGATGGAACAATCTAGAACAACATTACCACATCCTCAACACACCTTGAGTAACCACAGAAAATGCCTGGGAGTCTGGCTTAACACTCTATATATTTAGATTTTTCTATATTTAGATTTTCCTTTTCTATATTTAGATTTTTAGGGAAGGGCAGAAAGATCTGGTCTGCCTTCCATTTGACGTTGACTAGAACACAGTACAACAGAACATAAATATCAAGAATCCTGGATGCAAAAGCATAAGATTGAAGCCACAATTTTTTGGACCTTCTTCAGTACAGTTACATGACTTCCAGCAATGCAACTAACTTTGTAAAGAGTCCTCTTCACATGTTTAAAATGGACTTAACTGGGACGTCTGGGTGACTCAGTCGTTAAGTGTCTGCCTTAGGCTCAGGTCATGATACCAGGGTCCTGGAATCAAGCCCCATGTCAGGCTCCCTGTTCTGTGGGAAGCCTCCTTCTCCCTTTCTCACTCCCACTGCTTGTATCCCTTCTCTCACTGTATCTCTTTCTGTCAAATAAATAAATAAAATCCTTAAAAAATAAATAAAAAATAAAACAGAATTATATAGGGCTCAGGGGCTGTGCTAACACTTTATTGAAATTAACTCTATCAAAGGCAATATTGAAAATGTGAAAGAAAAATTCAAAATGAAGTAAGCATTGTTAAGACAGTCCTTCAAATTAGGGTGCAAGGACATTGAGGAAGCAGGGCCTATGTACCTTTCCTGTTTGAATCCTTCCAACACCATGGACTTTGGACTTTTGTCCATTAAACAGGACCACCTCCTGGAACACATCTTTCTACTCTGGATTGAAATAGAGATAATGGAACACTTGCTAACTAGAGAGTCAATCCTGTATGAGATAGCCAGTTTAGCTCTGCCTGCATAATTCTTCTAGAACAATTTATGTAACCTTTTGGTTTTTACCTCTGTAAGCCTTCATTCCGGGCTGGCAATTCGGAGCACACTTTAAATTCCCATCAATTTCAATCTACTCTGTGTTCCCCGGACTGCAATCCCTAAAACCCTAAATACATGCTTTTCATTGCTTTACAGCCTTCTCCTCTTCTTGGTCAACAGAAACAGAAGTCATAATTACAGTTGTCCCTGAGCAACACAAGTCTCAACTATGTGGGTCCACTTATACGTGATGTTTTTCAATAAATATAGTATGGTATTATAAATGTATTTTCTTTTCCTTATGACCTTTTTAAAAAGACTTTATTTATTTATTTGACAGAGAAAGAGAAAAAGAGAGAGAGAGAATACAAGCAGGGGGAGCAGTAGGCAGAATCCTTGCTTTCAAATTTCAATTCATTTGGGTATATACCTAGGAGCAGAGAGCATTTTACCATCAGGACTAAACTAAAATGAATGAAAAGAAGGAATGAATCTTAGAACACTGAAAAAATTAGATTAAATTTTAAAAAAAGAGAGAAAGCTCCTGATTTCACTTATATGTGCAATGTAAAAGAAACAAAACAAATAAACAAAGAATTAAAAAAAAAAAAAAAAAGCCAGACTTGCACATACGGAGAACCAACTGGTGGTTACCAGAGGAAGATGGGTAAAATAGGGAAGGGAATTAAGAGGGGGCAAACTTCCAGTTATAAAATAAATCAGTCACAGTGATGAAAAGTATAGCATAGGGAATATTGTCAGTAATATTGTAATATTGTTGATGGTGACTACACTTATCATGATGAGCCCTGCATAATATTTAGACCTTTTGAATCAATATGTTGTACACCTGAAACTCATATAACTTTGTATGCTAATTGTACTTCAATTTTTAGAAATTAAAAATAAATTTTAAAAACAAAAAACTTCTAGCTCTCAGGAGTTCTCATCCTTGGTCCATGGATAGAATTCAGGGGATCTGGGAACTTGGATGTGAGAAAGAAAACAGCATCTTCATGGTCACTAACCTAAAACCTTTAACTGAAACCTACAACTATATAGCATTTCCTTCAGTGCTGACTGTAGGTAATGCTGCAGCAGTATTAGTAGTACCTGTGACTCAGTCACCAACAGAAATCACAGATGTTTTCATATTCCTTTCCCATCATTGAGCATATCTCCAAATATCATAACATTTGACTCGACTCCAAAGTTATGATAGTTATCAGATCTACAGCTAGATCTTGTTATTTATGCAGTAAAGAAGTCATCTTTTGCTCCATCACAGATGTTAAATATTTTGAAAACTGTATTCAGAATGATTGCTTTCCTTCGCAGTGCTTTGCATTTATCTTATACATTTAGAAAAGATTACTCTAAGACAGGGTTCAGATTCTTCATTAGATAGCTAATGGCTCCAAGGCACAAAAAGGGTTAAGGAGTCCACATCATCTGTAGTCCCTGCCCCTTGAGTACATGCAGGCTCCCTCATCTCCTTGAGGCACCCCTGGGGGACTCAGTGCAGAAACCAGAGAGCCAGAGCAGGTTTGCATTTCTGTTCCCAGCTCTGTGGAGGATAATTAAAGTTTTTTTGGAGGAGCAGTTGGACACCCTACTCAATGTTATTCAGATTCTTTCTGCCCCCCAAAACAAAGAAGAAAAACTTCACTTCATAATTATAGAATTCTCTCTCTGGGATGGCTTTGGAAGTGTTCAGTCTTTCTAGGTTCCCAGGAGTGAGCATAGAGGGATGTGAGCTTTGCAGTTCCAGGGCTGGTTTCACTGGAGGAAATGGAATATAGGGTGCTGGCACAATTCCAGTTATGACATACAAAGTCATTCTTAAAAATGCATATTTATTGGGGCGCCTGGGTGGCTCAGTGGGTTAAGCCGCTGCCTTCGGCTCAGGTCATGATCTCAGGGTCCTGGGATCGAGTCCCACATCGGGCTCTCTGCTCAGCAGGGAGCCTGCTTCCCTCTCTCTCTCTGCTGCCTCTCCATCTACTTGTGATTTCTCTCTGTCAAATAAATACATAAAATCTTTAAAAAATGCATATTTATTTATTGAGCATGTGACACCAGGTGATGGAGAAGAAACTGAGTTGGGACTCAGAGGGCCTGGAAGTTAAGCGCAGAATGTTTTCTCATAAGAAAAGTTCAATTAGCAGCCCCTCTGATGTTTTTTTCTGCATCCTTGCATAAGACCAAAAAGTCAAGAACCTGGGGTCTCCAAATACTATTTATGTAGTTAACACATAGGTAAAAGAAAATCTAGGGTAGGTTTAAAGAAAGAAATCCTAAGCAGGAGATAGCACATGGGTTCAATGTGCATGAGACGAGAAAGGGAGAGAAAAGTTGCTAATCAAACTGCATTGCTTTCAGGAAAGCCAGATCATCTTTGCCGCAAGTCTTTATTTTGTGGGCATCATGGGCTTTATCAACAGCAAAATGGAAACTCCATTAGAGTAAGGGAAAAGACTTCTATTTGTTTCATCTATTCTTCCAGTCAAATTACTTTTTTCCATCCATCCATCCATCCATCCATCCATCCATCCATCCATCATGCCTTCTATCCTGTCTTGCATTCCTTCTTCCGTTTAACCTTTTCATCCTTCCATCGAATCCTCTCTCTAAAGCTCTTTCCATTCACCCATCCAACCCTCCTTCTAGTACCCCCCACTTTCCGCTCGCCCCTTCATCATTCTTCCATAACTTCTTTACATCCAGGCTTCTTTCTTTCTTTCTCTCTTCCATTCATGAATACTCTTAAGAGTGGTACTGGGACATGATTAATGTCACACTCTAAAGTCAGGTAACTGGTTCAAACCAGACTCAATATTCACTAGACCTAAGTCCTTGGGCAATTTTCTCAAAGTCCCCACACTTGAAATTCCCAGTTTCTTTAAAGATAAACAGCAGCTCATAATAATCCCTCCTCCACCAGTTTATCCTGAGGATTAAATAAACTAATATGCATAATGTGTGTACAGTAGAGCTGGCTTGTATTAGGGGGTTATAAATACTAGTTGCTATTATTAGGATACTTCTGGTATTGTGTTAAAGTCGGCAAAGATAAAATTTTAAGACACAGCCCTTGTTTATAGGGGATTCTTCTATCTGGAGAATTAATACAACATCCAAAGATGAGCAAGCAATTCACTTCTCACTAGGAAGTTTATTGCACTGTGTTCATTTCTTAAAGTGTATAATTTAGCATTATCACCTCTGAGGAATGGTGAAATTTTTGAGGGTCTTGGGTTTCCAAACAATTGCTGCACTCTTAGAACTGCCGATCTTTGCCCCATTTCAGTTCCATTCTACCAAGTGTGTTCCTCCAAACCTTGATTTGTGCACTGAGTTTCTTGCCAGCCTCCTGCAATTCAATTTAACATGAGGCAATATAATATTCTTGTTGGGGATAGCAACCGTTCAATAGAATGGATTGGAACTCTCTCCAATATGAGTATGATTTAGGTTGCCTTGTTATTGGGGAAGGTCTGCATGTTCTTTCAGCTCTACTGAGATGAAACTTTTCAAGCAGTCACTGCACTCAACCCCTTTTGTCATTTTGGTTAACAAAAGCTCCAGGACTTTAATAACAGAGAATTTCAAATTAACACTTAGGAACTGCAAAGACTGGTTTGAGAAGTTAAACAAAGAATAACCTAAAGTTTAGTTTGAGGATATATTGGAACTCCTACCAGTGTAGCATGTGAACATACCTGACTAGTCTCATATGTCCAAAACCAGGATCTTACAGATTTGACTCTACAAAAAAGCTAACATCCAAAATCATGACCAGTCAGAAAACAAATATTACCACCCTCAGCTGACACCTCTACTTTGAAATGATTATGAATGAATTAGTAGATAAAGATAGTGTACACCATGCAATGGAAATAAATAAATCCTAAAATCTTAGTGGTTTAGTACAATGGAAGATTTATTTCAGGCTCATGAAAAATCTGATGCAGGTTGATGGGGACTTGCCTTCATCTTGCAGTTAGAGACCCATCTCAACATATGGCTTCCAAGGTTACTGAGGGGTGGGGGAGGGGAAGGTGGAAACACATTAGCTCTTAACAGGGTCATCTGGGAAGGGACATCCACCACTTCTACTTAGGATCCATTGGCCAGATCTTGTTTCATGGCCCTATCCCAATCGTTAGGGCTGGGAAATTCAAGTGAACACAGGGAATAGTTGTTGCATCTAAACATCTTGTCCATAACTGGTGGAGACGTAGACATTCCAAATCCATAAAGGAAAAGATGCTGAATGGATAAAGATAGTGGAAAATGTAGGTTGCTTCTAAATGACAATGAAAGTACTGGGCAGGAGCTATGGGGACCAGAGGCTCAATCCAAAACAGCCTGACTACCGCACAGGATTTCTTGAAAGTCTCATGTTTTGTCATTAAATTTTTCATGAATTTAAATATAAAACTTCAGCTCTATCCTCTCAATGCTGAAAAGAGGTTTATTTTGGGGTTATCTCCCAGCATACAGTGTGCCCTCCCAGGGATTTGCCTTCCCTGCCTTAAGGAGTACATTCTAAATGTCCAATAGATGGTTATTAAATGGTAGTGAGGAGGGTATATTTAAGATTCAGGGAGACACCAGTGTTAATTTGAAGGCCCTGCACCGTTGCTGAGTGATGATGCCTTGACTGTCCTATTCTAAAGTGCAAGTTCATTGCAGTAATGGTGCTTTATACACTTTTTTTCCCCAAAAAGATGGATGCTTATTTATTGCAGCATTTTTTTTCTTTCTTTCTTTCTTTTTTATTTATTTTCAGCATAACAGTATTCATTATTTTTTCACCACACCCAGTGCTCCATGCAATCCATGCCCTCTATAATACCCACCACCTGGTACCCCAACCTCCCACACCCCCGCCACTTCAAACCCCTCAGATTGTTTTTCAGAGTCCATAGTCTCTCATGGTTCACCTCCCCTTCCAATTTCCCCCAACTCCCTTCTCCTCTCTATCTCCCCATGTCCTCCATGCTATTTGTTATGCTCCATAAATAAGTGAAACCATATGATAATTGACTCTCTCTGCTTGACTTATTTCGCTCAGCATAATCTCTTCCAGTCCCGTCCATGTTGCTACAAAAGTTGGGTATTCATCTTTCTGATGGAGGCATAATACTCCATAGTGTATATGGACCACATTTTCCTTATCCATTCGTTCGTTGAAGGGCATCTTGGTTCTTTCCACAGTTTGGCGACCATGGCCATTGCTGCTATAAACATTGGGGTACAGATAGCCCTTATTTTCACTACATCTGTATCTTTGTATGGAATCAGAAGAGACCCCAATCGTTGAGGAAATGTTGAAAAACAAAAATAAAACTGGGGGCATCACATTACCTGATTTCAAGCTTTATTACAAAGCTTTGATCACCAAGACAGCATGGTAATGGCATAAAAACAGACACATATACCAGTGGAACAGAGTAGAGAGCCCAGATATGGACCCTCAACTCTATGGTCAATTAATCTTCGACAAAACGGGAAAAAATATACAGTGGAAAAAAGACAGTCTCTTCAATAAATGGTGCTGGGAAAACTGGACAGCTATATGTAGAAGAATGAAACTCGACCATTCTCTTACACAGTACACAAAGATAAACTCAAAATGGATAAAAGACCTCAACGTGAGACAGGAATCCATCAGAATCCTAGAGGAGAACATAGGCAGTAATCTCTTCGATATCAGCCACAGCAACTTCTTTCAAGATATGTCTCCAAAGGCAAAGGAAACAAAAACAAAAATAAACTTTTGGGACTTCATCAAAATCAAAAGCTTCTGCACAGCCAAGGAAACAGTCAAAAAAACAAAGAGGCAACCCACGGAATGGGAGAAGATATTTGCAAAAGACAAAAGGTTGATATCCAGGATCTATAATGAACTCCTCAAACTCAACACACACAAAACAGACAATCATATGCTTTATACACTTTTAATTTACACTTTATCTTGAGTCCTTCTAAAGGTCCATTCACAAAGAACAATGAACCACAGACATATGGGTCTGTTCAAAGCTTACTCATGTAATAAGACTATCAGGGGCCCCTCATAAGAATTTCTTCTTCCCTCCCCTCTGTCCCTTTGCTTCCCAGCCAGGATTTTTACTGAACAACAAAGAAAAACCTCTAACTAGTGAAAGCTTAGGAATACACTTGCTTCCAAAAGACAAATAGAGAAGCCTTCTGAGAAGAAGCATGAGTTTGCCTAATTTCTAGGTGGTATTTATTTATTTATTTATTTATTTTCAGTTCACTCAAAGTTACCCACATTGCTGTTTCCTGACCACTCCTTACCCCAATGTCCAAATCCAGATGGTCCCCTGCACCCAGATGGACCATTTGGATGGACCATCCAGGTCCCCTGAATCCAGATGGACCTTGTGTTACCTGAATTCAGAGGTCTGCCTAGATCTGAAAATCTGCCCTTGCTTCTACAACCCAATCAGATAATAGCAATCTTAAAAGAATTGACACATATGAAATAATTAATTCATTAACCAAATAGTTATTGTGTACCTACAGTCTTCCAGGCACCATGGGTAGATGATAAGGTAATAACTACGGAGTGAGTTCAGGTTCCCATTCATCATGAAGTTTATTCTCTAAAAGTGGAGAACAGGTAAAGAAATAATCAAAAGTGGGCACCTGGGGTTAAGCTTCTGCCTTCAGCTCAGGTCATGATCTTAGGGTCCTGGGATCGAGCCCTGCATCAGGCTCTCTGCTCAGCAGGGAGCCTGCTTCCCCATCTCTCTCTCTCTCTGCCTCTCTGCCTATGATGTCTCTGTCAAATAAATAAATAAAATCTTAAAAAAAAAAAAAGAGAAATAACCAAAAGTGAGATGATTCTGGATGATAATGTTATAAAGGAAGGGAAACGGGGGATGTGATAGGGAGGGACTATTGTCAGGGAAGGACCTCCTGCCCAGGAGAAGTGGGGAGATCTGGGGAGATGGACAGTGTGGCAGGCCAGCCATGAGGCAATGGTGCCAGAATGAGGGAGGAACGCAGGATGGAAAGTACAAAGATTACCTTCATGCTCCTCCCACACCCAATAAAAGAACATAGCATTCTTTCTTCTTATCTCTGCTCCAGTGCCCTAGATCATATGCGAAAGCTAGGATATAAATATCATATTAAATGCAATAACCGACCATCTTCAAGAAAGCCCTCATCCTCTCTTTCCCAAATCAGCATCTCTCCTAGGGACTAAACAAAACTTCTGTCTTGATTTTTGGTCAAGCTGCTGTGACCTAGCTTTCCTTATTGAGACCAATAGCTGATGACAAGTTATAA
The DNA here is from genome assembly GCF_020171115.1 of Neogale vison. Lineage (NCBI taxonomy): Eukaryota > Metazoa > Chordata > Mammalia > Carnivora > Mustelidae > Neogale > Neogale vison. The sequence goes on along the minus strand of NC_058098.1, from coordinate 38,014,782 downwards.
TAGAAACAACTGCTCACATTCTAGCTGCCCTCAATCAGCTAGGCAACATCTCTCTGACTGATTAAGTCACTAGGGAAAATCTTTTCTCTGTTGCAGTGACGGCTGATTGATGGCACTGAAGGAGCCTTGCTGCTCAGGCTGTTATTCAAGGGAGGGCTATCAATTTCCACAGATCCCTTGGCCAGTCTACCCCCATCTATTTCAGGAGTTGGAGGAATTGCCTGAGAAGTACATGTGGCCCTGTACCCAAGGAGAATGATGGAGACAGAGTGAGAGGAGGGAAAAATGACATGGCCTCACAATGAGATCAGCACTGAGCTCACTCAGAAGCAGCCGGCTCCATTACTCTGTTTATATCACAGCTTCCTTCCCCCTCCTATCCTAATCCTTCCTCCTATCCCTATCCTCCTATCCTTATCCTTCCCCATGTGCCACCCCCATCAAGAGCCAAGAGCCTAATTTCAAAGATCATGGCAAAGGGCGTATATTGTATCTGCTTCATGATAGTTACTGACTAGACTGGTCTCCTTCAACATTCCAGGGGAAAAGACTTTTACACAAAATTTTAATTTGGGAAATTACACAAAAATTACAAAATTTGGGAAATAACACAAAATTTATAAAATTACAAAAATTTAATTTGGGAAATTAAAAGAGCTGATGCCTAAGTTTTCCAAACATAGCAGAACAATAGGGGTTCTAGGCTCATTGCAGGGAGTGACTAGTTAACTGAGCAGTGTTTTTCAAAGCAAAACAGAAGGTGCCAGTCTCAATCCTGGCTGGTACCTGCGGAGGTAAACGGAGATTATGTCGATTGCTCACTAAAGGCTTCGAAATGTATGGCAGATGCAGCCTGTAACTGTCATAGAGGCATTCTGCCTCCTTAAATGGCCTGGTGTCTGGCTACACCCACCTAGCAGTGATCACATTAGAGCCAGGCCTCCAGCTCCAGGCTGTCAAAGACTATTGAATTTGCTGTATTTTCTGAGTGATAAAAGCAGACTTTTAATTTAATTAATCTCATCCTTGATTGCATTAACTACCCATGTGGCCAGAAAGTACAGCTTGGACCTCGGGCAACCAGACCCTGTCTGCATTAACCTCTCAGGCATTGAAGACTCTGGGTTCCCATGAAGGGAATGATTCATTTTTATGTTGATCAGAAAAAAGGCCAGCCAGAAAACCTCTGCTGGCTTAGGGACTGGATGCTCAGGAAGCCAATTCTAAATAGGGGATGAGGACGGCAACACAAACATTTCTTTGACAATCTTTTGATCTGAGGAATTCAGAATCATTTTCTTTGAACCAATGAAACCTTTTATCCTCAAAGGTATGAAATTTCTAAGAAAGCAAAGTGTTGATTTCAAAATGATAGGCATTAGCTGAGTTTGATGTTGACATTCTGGATACTGGGGCTTTAGTAGATGGGACTGAACATTCAGAGACCATATGTTGCTGACAGAATCAGTCTATTTTTAATGAGAACTCAAACATGCATTTACCTGAAGTCAGGTGGTTTATGGAGTATTGGAGGGTAGCATCCAAAGTGATACAGATAGGCTGAATAGAAGGGGAAAATGTAATGAGAGTTCACTTAACAGAGGGGAATGTAATGTTTTACACTGAGCTTAAAAAAAATAATCTGTATTAAAGCAGAAAGGAGTCTACAGACTTGAAAGCAGTAGATATGGAAAAATACTTACTGACTTTAGTAGGTGAGGAAGCTAATATAAGTAACAAATGTAAGGCACTCAATAAAGATCAATGTCTTGTTAGGATCTGAAGAGACACTGTTGGTACCCTGTCCAGATCTGCTTTATGGGACTTGTGCACCTAGCCATTAGCGCCTGAGTGTTGAAAGTTACTAGCTCAGAACTGGCCTCACTGATGGAGAATTGCCTTTGGCTGATAGGAGTTTGGGTAAGTAACACTCTTAGCCAGGGTAGCCTGCAGCTAATGACTGATGAAAGTACAGTTACAAGAGACCGATGAGATCCCTTGCTTTGGGAGTGGGACCAACTCTGTTGAGATTCACCTTCTAGTGCAATTCTCCTTGTGTGATTAGTCTGAACTCTAGCTGAGACCACATGCTTGATATTGTGATTTATAAGAAATACATATTTGGCTTTCATCCGCATTTCTGGCACAAAAGTCTTAAAATTCTTAGAATTTCCAAAGTGATAAGAGCAGAGTGATAAAGGTATCTTTTGTTATGTGTAGGAGGTAACTTTTGGAAAGCTCCTAAGGATGGGGGCTGGCTGCTAAGGCAGCCAAACAGGTGACTAGAGGAGTGGGAACTTCCATTCTCCATCCCCACCAAACCTCTACCTCTGGGGAGAAGGGCTAGAGATTGAGTTCAGTCATGGATGGCCTGTGATTCAATCAGTTATGCCTACATAATGGACCTTTTGCAAAAAACCCAAAGGACAGAGCCTCCAGGTTGATAAACTCATGGAGGACCTGGAGGGGTGGCACCTTGGGAGGGCATGGATGCTTCTCTCCCTGTCTCTTCCATCTGACTGTTCCTAATTTATACCCCTTTATAATAAATTGATAATCTACTAAGTAAATGTTTCCTTGAGTTCTGTGAGCCCCTCTAGCAAATTTATGGAACATAGCAGGAGATCATGGGTACTTTTGGTTTATAGACAGTCAGAAATACAGGTAACCTGTGCTTGCAACTGGTATCTGAGATGGGGGGATGAGGGGACATTTTTATGGAACTGAGTAATAAACCTATGGAATCTGATGCTATCTCTAGGTAGACAGTATCTAAATTGGGTTAAATGCTCAGGCTTCCTTATTGGTGTAAGGAAGCCTCCCTCTCCTCCCCCACACACACTGGGGTTGTAACGGGGGCCCAAAGGTGCAAATGCACCTGGCTCCAGGGTTCCCAAACAAACCAGGTTCAGCCACTTGATGTTGACAAAATCCAGAGAGAGGAGTGGAGGTGAAACAAGAAAGGAATTTACTTCAGTGAGACCAACACTGAGAAGACAGCAGACTAGTGTCCCAAAGGCTGTCACCAAAGTGCCGAAAATATCGCTAAATTTATATAAGGAACATGCGGGACAAATGTTGGTGGGTACATGTAGTTGGGTGGTAAAGGTCAGGTTTATTGTCTTGGGGTTTGTCACAGCAGTTCTTGCTGGTGTCAGGGCAGTTGTCATTGTTTGAGGGGGTAGTTTCAATTCCCATCACAAGATGCTTTGCCCGCTGGGTCTTTTCCCTGAATTAGAAGGTAAGTGGGAATAAAGAACTTACGTAGTTAGAAAGTAGAAACTGAGGTCAAAATGGAGGCAGTTAAGGTGACCACGTGTCATCTTTCATAACAGGTGATGAGAACACACAAAATAGCATGCTGGCCCAGCTTCTCCTACTAGCCAACCTTTTCCCCTGACTTCCATTCTTCTGAACGAAATCTCTTAGGTAATCACTTCCCTATTCTACCATCTCAGGCTCTTCTTACCAGAAACCTGGCCTAAAATATTCTGCATTGATAAAGACTTACTTAGGAGGATGGGGGACATCTTACCAATCTACTTTGTGGCCCCTGAAAAACTGTGCTAGATTTTGGCCATGCCACCCAAGAGGCAATAGTCACAAGTTCCAACAACTCTAGGAAGGTAACTCAGATGTGAACGTTCTAGAAACTCTTTACTTTTTAAAGTAGTTTTAAAGATTGGGATTATGGAACAGTTCAAGGCTGTTCAAATGCTGAAAAACTATCCGTTCTTCTTACAGGAAAGAATACTTGTTAGTATGGTGGAAAGTTCTGTTAATGGCTCCCAGGCTGCAATCTTACACATTATTCATCTCCACTGTACTCAAAATTCAGTGGAACATCCTAAGTAAAATTTCAGAATATTACAAAGCATCAATTCATTCAGAAATATTTATTGACCATTTATTTTGAGTTAGGTAATGTTCAAGACACTTGGGGTTAAAAATGGAAAAGAGATAAAAACTGGAAAATGTAGCTCAGTTTCTGTCTCCTTTTCCAAAATAAGGTAAAGAATCTTGCACTGAGAGAAAACCTTCCTTATGTCCTTGGGGGGGATGAAGCGCAGTAACGTCTCACTTTGAGCTGATAGACACTTGAAGGAATGAAGGACATTTGATAAATTGATTTATAAAGATAAAGCTGGTTCCAATAAAACTAAATACCCTACTTCTTATTCTGTAGGTTTGTATGTTTCTTTTTGTTTTCCTTGTCATGTTTTTCTATTCACTGTTGAAGAAGAAAAATGGTAAGAAGTGAAGGAGGAGGAGAAAGACAGTCAATTTAGACTTGGGAAATGCATGAGTTAATCTGAATTTGTGGCTAAAATCAGCCTTTTGTTCAACAGCTGTCTTTATCTCTCTCTCTTCAAAAATAAAATAGATTTGATATACTGTCCAGATATTTGGAATCCAAGGATCCCAAGATTGAAAGTGTTAAAATTCAAAGTGCCCTGCTGGTCAGAGCATTGGATTACCTCTTGCCTGGTATGGTAGCCATTCAGTCTTTGTGCAGACAGGTCATTCAGTCTGACCTCTGCCACCCAGGATTCTGGCTTCTCCATGAGAATCAAGGAAACCCATTGCAACAGCAGCACTTTCCACTAGTTCCCTTTGCCTCAAGAATATCCACTGTAGTTCTGTTGCATATTGGTTTGATAGGATTTCAAATCCAATCTAAATGATTGGAACTAAATGAAGTTTGTTTTAATCCACTTCTTTATGACAAGGGAAAAAATTGTTTTGATACAAGAATAAAGGAAGCTGTGTCAAAATGTTGTGATCTCATCTGTTTTCACCATTAAGAATTCAGGAGCTCAGCTGCTAGAGGTCCCCCACTCAGAGCTCATCTATGAAGACATAAGAAGAAGCAACTATGCCAAGGGGACATTTTGACTATAAATATCAAGAGTTTTTGAAGATTACTCAGATGTGTTTGGTTTGGGCAAAGAGGAACTTTGCTGATCTAAATAGCTCTCCAGTGACCTTGGAGCAATTAGCTTCTGTGCAGTGGAGTTGAATCTTACCAGCAGTGGTGGAAGCTGTGCAGTGGCCCAGAAGACAATCTGTTTGTGCATCAACATCAGTCCCATTGCTCCCCAGCAATGTGCTCTAGTGGCAAGGGATTTATACTTTTGCCTGGCAGCTGGATGGTAGCTCTCAGTTGGCTAAGCCTCTCCCTCCCAAGTATGAACTCATTATAAAAGGTAAACCTCAACTAAATTTGAACTTTATTCATTTCACTGCCCCCCTCTCCCTGCTTGGAACAACAGTATGATTATCATTGATTTGGAGCATGTTATTTCTTTATTAGTGTATCAAGAGACATTATCTTATATGCTATTGCCTCCTGAAAGTCCACAGTGAACTTGTGTTAAATAAATCATTGGCAAAGACAAACTCAGTCTCTGAGCATGATTTGCCTCCCAAAACAAAACAAGTTCTCTTCCTCAATAATGTATGTTTCATAGCTTCAGTGAAGAAAGAACCTTCTAGGCTCTCTTGAGGGGCATCATTTGGCAGAGTTCAATAGGTCACATATGATAAATCTGCTTTAACATTTGAGTCCAGATTTCAGTCCACTAAACTGTCAGCCCTCCTGGCACCTACGTGAGCAGAGTAAATTAGCATCTCTGGAACATTCACCAATGTTGATGAAATCAGGCAGACCAAAAAATTGTTTTTGTTTCTCTTTCATCTCACATCATTGTAATAAATTTTTACAACTGTATGCTGGCTTTTGTTGATAGAAATTAGCATAATATTATACCTCATTTGTTTTGTAGTCATTCCTTCCCATATTTGGCTTCATAAATTGCCCTGAGATATACCAGAATCTGACTCTACCTGAAATCTAAAGAGCATGAAAGATGGGGTGAAGTGACAGAAGAATTTACTTCTTGCAAAGGATCTTGCTCAGTGGAGAGTCCCTGGCGAGTATAAATAGCCTATCAGACAAAAAACGTAAAAGGTTCTTTTGTCAGCCAGGCAATCTTAATGGGGAGTGATGATTTGAGGTGTTACAAATCATCTGAGGTTTTCCGTATTTACCTATTCTAACTCCTAGCCAAATGTTCTAAAAGACCTGATGAAACCTCAAATTCAGCAGGCAATGTCACATAACAGTCACAGATATCAAACTTTTAGTTTAATTGTCAGACTTGAAGTTGCAAGAGATAAGAGATTAAAAGAAAGCATAGAAAGTAATGATGATGTTATCAGGGAAAGAAAGCTTTTGGTTTTCAGCCAATGTTTTGAGGTAAGTTAGGAAATGTGACATTGTTGATCTCTTTTCTCAAGTCCAAAATCATTAAACACAACCTTACCCTTTGGTCCTTAAATCTTTTTATACTATTTTAGGCAAGTAGCCAATTGATCTCCTAAAGCTGTGCCTTCATCCTTAGTGACCATAGATGAGCACGAAATTAATTTTTCTCCATGCTTTGCCAGAGCCCATCCCTTAAGACTAACTGGATCGTCACTGCCAATAGCTCCAGCCAAGTCAAAGAACAAATCTCTTATTTTCTAAATTTCTCAGAGGTTTCGATGACCACCTACTTTTGCTACTTGCCTACTTTGGCTTCCAATATCCTTATCAATAAGTGTTCTTATTAAATCTAGATGAGTTATGTAGGAAATATAGTTTAAAAGAGAATGCCGGATAAACTGGTGAAACACTGGAGAACCACAGTTACAGCATTGCAAGTGGGGGTGATACCCACATCATACAAATGTGGAAGAAAATAGCTACTGCTATGACCTTGATATGGAAGCATGTTCTGCTGCAGTTTAGTGCAGCTGCTATTGCTATCCCCAGAAACATGGTTTTCTTGCACCCACATCCATGGCTCTCAGAATGCTGTCAGTGCTGCTTTAGAAGTGACTACTGCTGCTACTGCTATCTGTAGACCACTCTTTGTTATCTTTATATTTCATTAGAGACCCAAAGATGAAAGTGGGATTGACTGGCAGAAACTCACAATATGTCCTCCAAGCCCCAGCTTCAAGGGAGAAAATAAAAATATGCATATGGGATGTTCAGCTTCTAGGGCAGGAGGGAACTCAGAATCAGATGGAAAGAATATATTGTCACAGAGGTGGCAGATCCGTTTTCCTCCTCGACTGCCCAGCCGCTGATTCAGTATTTCTAGTTTCTATTTCACACTTCATGAAACAGCCTGTTCTTAGGGTGGAGAGCTCTCACAGTGTTTGAAAGTCTAATATAGTGCTAATCAGATATATTATGAAGAGCCAGGTCTGATGCTGGGTGCTTTATTTCATTATCTTATTTGATCAAAACTCAAGACTAAGAAGAAGGTAGAATCCACTTCATTTTGTAGGTGAGTAATTTGAAATTTGGAGACACTGAATGACTTGGTCAAGATTATATAATTAGGGGGCGCCTGGGTGGCTCAGAGGGTTAAAGCCTCTGCCTTCGGCTCAGGTCATGATCCCAGGGTCCTGGGATCGAGCCCTGCATCGGGCTGTCTGCTCCGCGGAGAGCCTGCCTCCTTCTCTCTCTCTCTCTGCCTGCCTCTCTGCCTACTTGTGATCTCTGTCTGTCAAATAAATAAATAAATAAATCTTTTAAAAAAAAAAAAGATTATATAATTAGGAGGTAAATACAGAGGCTTAAATGAGAAGTCTCTGGTTCTTCACTCTTCCCTGTACTCCAATATTTTCCATGTGACTTTGTAGGCCCTCAACCCACCAGGCAGAAATAACTATGCTGACACTTGACTTGGGGCTTGGCCATGTGACTTAATTTAACCAAAAGGATGTTGGCACATACGATACAAACAAAGGTCTGATGAACTCTGTATTGGATCACGGCCCAAGGTGCAGAGTAAGAGAAAAAAATGCAAATGAAAAGGAATGGGGAACAATGGAATTTGAATTATAATTAGGAACTTAAATGGGTGGCATAGGTTTTCTTGTTAATTAGGGAGTTCAAAGAATGAGAGATAAATAAGGGTGAAAATGACCAGGAAAAGTTTAGTAGGAATGGGTCTTAAAGAATTCAGGAAGTTGTGGTTGACTTTGGTCAGGGAATCTAAAACCCAATGACAAAGAGAAGTTGCAGCTAGCAGTGTAGGGAACATCTTCCTTATACCTATCCCCACCCCTAGCAACAGAAAAAAATATATAGTCTTTCTCCTTCTTTACTCTATTACTCTTATTTGCAATGCACTTTTCTCCATCATTGTAGAGAATAAAATAAATAGAGTTGAGTGCTGTGATAAGAAGCTTTTCAACCCAGCTGTGTGTGTGTTGATCAAAATATTTAGATAGAATGCTTGTCAAAGCACTTAGGTAGGGAGAGATAAGTTCCATTATAAACTAAGGAGCAAAACAAAGTAGGTGTACGAATATGAGGTAAAATTAGTTGTTTAGCTTCACTGAATTTGTATTTGGCTGTTCCCCGTTTAGCTACTCAGGAAGAACAGAAGTCATTTACCATGTGTTTAGTACAGCAAAAGTACAAAGAAATACAAGAAACAATATGTTGTGGAGCTGTTTGGAAATTGATATTCCTACTGCCTGAAACACAACTCTCTTGGCTATATTTTAAACACTTTAGAAGTATTATCTCATTCGTACAAAATGGAAAACTATTCAAGTCTAAATACATATTAAGTATTAATTATACTAGAATATAAGGATTTTTTTTTTAAAGAATTTATTTATTTATTTGACAGAGAGAAATCACAAGTAGATGGAGAGGCAGGCAGAGAGAGAGAGAGAGGGAAGCAGGCTCCCTGCTGAGCAGAGAGCCCGATGCGGGACTCGATCCCAGGACCCTGAGATCATGACCTGAGCCGAAGGCAGCGGCTTAACCCACTGAGCCACCCAGGCGCCCCTAGAATATAAGGATTTTGAGGGCTAATAGTATCTATTCAAATATGTGTCCCCAAGTACTCAATACATATCTTTTTGATTACCCTGGAAGTAGAACTTAGTCCAGAACTGGGATCTGCATTCCATGTAAACTGTTCCCCTGCATGCCCTTGCTTCTGGCCTTCTCCAGGAAATAAACCATTTGTAGTTTGTCTATGTGGACGTCAAAACTAACTCACACGTTATTTTATTATTTCACACCCAAGTTTAGCTACAGTACTGGCTTCCTTCCTAAGAGAGCATCTCATTGAACCAAATTGAATTCATTAGAGGAAATAAGTTCATGATTAGCCAACGAGCTAATTGCTTGATTATCGTGAGGCATATAAACAAGTGGGCCAAACAGGCACCATAACCTGGGTTGTCTTAGCCTTTGGCACAGGGTTCTCATTTCCATTCTTCAAAGTGCCTTGACAATTGGACAAAACATATAACATCTGTGGGCCCCAGTTTCCTCTTCTGAAAATGGGTGCTAAAGTCTAATGTTCATTGATTTTGTGATAGACCACAAATGTAGTGACACTGTGGGTTAGATCCTGAATTTAAAATGAATTCTGAGGAAAAACTTATATAGGATTTAACTGAGGAAAAAGTTATATAGATTTAATGAGAAATTATCAGTTGTTGACTTAGATAATCTCAGTCTACACCATTTCCCATCTTTAGTCAGAGAAGCAGGGGAAATACCAATGTGAAACTTCATGCAAAGTCAGTTTAAAAAATATAATGTATTTCTAAGCTATCAAGAAAAAAAAAAAGAAATCCTCATTTGTCAAGACAGTGAAAAGAGAAATCTAAAAGAATAAGTAAAGAGTGAAGCTGGTGGGTGATCCAAAGCTTTAAACTGACTCTTCATTACTTTAAATGTTCATTTTAATGCCAATGTGGAAATGAAGATAAATTTAAAGATCACCCAACCCAGAATAAGGCTAGAACTCCAAAGGCCTATATCATCACTTGAAGAATAAATCAAATGGCTGAAAGGAAAAAACCTCCCATAGAATGGGAGAATGTACTGGTAAGGAAATTTGCCTATCTCAAACTTGCTACTAAATCCAAGGGAAAAAATGTCTTGAGAAATCCTAACCATAAGCCATTCCTTATTAGGTTGATGACCCAAATTCAGACTGTTTATGTTATCTGAAAAAATATCAATATGAGAATTTATCTTAAAGGGATCCAGAGATGACATTGCTCCTCTAAGCCAACCAAGAATAAAACCAGTACTCTGTGGATGAATGTAGTTCATGCTAGGTCTCAAATAACTGTCACCGATAAAACTCCAAAGACTAACTCATAGTAAAGCAACCTCAATCATGTACAAGAAAAAGGGATACTATGCTTAAGAGCTAGTTTAAAATAGATAGGTAGATAGATAGATTAACATATACCAATATATATCTATTTATCTTTTATACACACATGCATAATTAAATATCTTAAAATGTAAATATTAGTACCTAATACTAGAAGGTACTTTGAGGAATATATATATATGCAATATATGTTTAATTTATAAAAAAATAAAGTAGGTAAATGTGAGAAAGTAACAAGAGATTTCATTAAATGGTCATGGAGTTTTGAAAAAAGAACCAAATCAAATTATATAGATGAAAAACAAAACATAATGATTGAAAGCTAAAAGAAGAAAAGCAGATTAAACAAGAGGTTTCTAAACTTTCACATTTCATAATATCTTTAGGATCTCAGTAATCTTATCAAGGTTTTTCTGGATCCAAAAAAGTTTCCTACAGTCCCATCTATTAAATTATTACATTAGGCTCAAACATTTAATATGTATCTGTCATAAGAACTTAGTAGCCATTTAAAAATTAAAGAATAAGGGTGCCTGGGTGGCTCAGTAAATTGAGTATCTGATTCTTGGTTTTGGCTCAGGTCATAATGTCAGGGTTGTGAGATCAAGCCCATCCTGGGTATAGAGGTTGCTTGGAATTCTCTCTCTCTCTCTCTCTCTCTCTCTCTCTCTCTGCCCCTGACCTGCTCATGCTCATTCCCTAAAAAAGAAAAAATAAAATTTAAAAGAATAAATTGAATAAAAAATAATAACTCTATGTCATTCTTAAATAACCATTTCAAGTAATGTTGGGCACTAGACAACTTTCCAAACTGTAATTCAGATTAGACACAATCAGACTCATTTCCTGTTTCACATCAATTGTTCCTGGTATTTCCTTTCCATCATGGTAATTGCAAAAGAATGGAATGTTAACTGACCTACCTTGAGGTACTGTTCTTACTACTATAGTGTTGAGTTTTGCTATGTTCCCCTCAAATATTAAAATATTCTGTGGCCCCTGTGAGTTTATTATATTACCCCAAAACAAGTCAGTTACCTGAGGCAAATCAGTTTGGGAACCACAGATTTAGATACACTAAATGGGAACTGGTGATCTAAAGAGATCTAAAGAAAACTTTAGATTTCTAGATCTAAAGATCTAAAAAAATCTAAAGAAATGATCTAAAGAAGTGATCTAGAATGCAGTCCAGAGTTTCAAGAGAATTCAAGCAATAAATACATGATGGACATGATGAGATGTTTTCCAAAATGGACGGGAAAAAAGAGAATATAGTGGAAAGGTAATGTTTAGGATATAATATCTGACAATTTTCCAGAATTAATAAAAGCTCAGTAGACATTAAATTCCAGACACATAGTAAATCCCAGGTAGAATAAGTAATTACAAACAAAATAAAAACACATTATCACCTGGATCTGTAACATTAAAATTGCAGGGATAAAATAGAAAACACAATAAAAGCAACTTTAGAGAAAAGAGAAGTTGAAATTAGATTGGCAGCTGATTGTTCAATATTACAGTGGAAACAAGATACAGTGACTAATGGTATTTTCAAGATACCATTGAGAGAGAAGAATAACTGTCAATTAAAATTCTACACAGTGAAATTATCTTTTGAGAATGACGGCAAAATAAAGATATTTTAAAAGCTAAAAAAAAAAAAAAAACCAAAAAACTGAACTTACCCCTCACTAAAGAATCTTCTGAAAGATGGTGTTTGGGAAGAAGGAAAATACAATAAGAAATGAGTAAATAAACTGTTCAAGATGTGGGTAAATAGAACCAAACATTAAGTGTCAAAACAGTAATGGCAATAAATACCGTAATATATGAGAACAGATTAAAATAAGTCATTCTAAATTTAGTTATACCAACAGAATATAAATGGAAGTAGGAGTTGATTCAGGTTAAAATATTCCAGGATCTTTATATTTTTGAGAATCTGGGTAAAAGTACTAATTAATTCTATATATTCTTTTTTTTTTAAATAAAGATTCTTTTTTTTTTTCCATTTATTTTATGGCATGAACGGCCTTTATTGTTCGTAATGGGAAGTGGAAGAGGGGGGACAGGACCACTGGCTCCTGGGGCAGCTCTAAACACTTACTCTGTCACTGTTCCCTTCCCCCACCAAAACTAACCAACCTTTTAAACTGTAATCTAATTTTTTTAAGCAAAGACAACAGACCACAAAATGACATAATGGGTCAGATGGTGTAAATTTCCTCTGCCCTGCCATGTGACATGGCTGACTGCGCGGAGTTCCAAAGTAGGCGAGCCTGCTGGTACGAGTTCAGTACCCTCTGGTCCCACCGCCCCGAGCCGCCTGCAGGCCAGCTATGGGCAGGACAGAACCTTTGGGGAGCTTAATTCCCACCAGTCAGCACACTGCTGATCTTCCTCAGAGAGAGGCTGGCGCAGCACACTGACCACCCCGGGAACAGAGCATGTGGCTCCTTGGAGGCGGAGGCAGGCGGCAGGCAGGTGGCTCCCTCATGAGAACAGCGGTCTAAGGGGAAACGTCTGCGGTCTCTGAAGCGAGTGCCCTGCAGTGGACAGAGCGCGGCCCCCACGGAGCAGCTCCGATGCTGGGCTGGCAATGTCCTTTCCTGGAGGCAGGCTCTCTCACCAGAGGTAATAATCAATGGCAGCAGAGAAAGCAGCTTTATTTATTTTATTTATTTGACAGAGAGAGAGAGAGAGAGAGAGATTGCAAGCAGGCAGAGAGGCAGGCAGAGAGAGGTGGGGGTCAGGGAAGCAGGCTCCCTGCTGAGCAGAGAGCCCAATGCGGGGCTCGATCCCAAGACCCTGAGATCGTGATCTGAGCCGAAGCAGAGGCTTAACCCACTGAGCCACCCAGGTGTCCCAATCCTAGATATTCTTAAGTTAATCATAAGTGACAAGGTGTCTAGAGAACCTACTAAAAGAACATGAATAAATGCTACACCTTCCAACCTACAGGAGAGAACAAAAATAGGAAAGGAGTGAACACACACACACACACACACACAAACCAAATTCTATTCATTGACAAAGTTAAGGAAAAAAAGAAAAGGAAAAATAAAAGCTTTGATGATCATTTCAACACAGACAGGAAATGTTCTTGCTAAATTTCCTTACTGATTCATGATAAAATGTCATTACAAATGAGCATGAAAGGGAACTTCTTAGTGTTAGATTTATCTTAAAAAAACAAAACAAAACTACCATACACACTAGTTAATATCGAACATTTAAAGTATTTCCTTTTAAAAGAGAAAGAAGATGGACTTGCTCATTGTTCTGGAGAGCCTAGTTTGTGCCAAGACAAGAAAAAGATACTACAATTGTATGTAGATTGGAAAAGAAGAAATAGAGTAATCATTAGTCATTGTTTATATAATTGTGAACTTAGAAAATACAGTATAGATGCTTTACTAAAATTCACATTCAACTTAGCAAATACTCTGCCTATACATCATTGTACATGATTATACACAAGACAATTGCATTTCTATTCACTAACAACAAACTCTTAGAGATCATAATTTTTAAAAGGTAAAAATTATAATTGCTAGAAGAAAATATAAAGTACCTGATACGAAGTCTAACAAAAGGCATTTATGGAGAAAAACCATAAATCTTTATTAAGAAATATTAAAGAACTACTACTACTACTGGGTATTTACCCCAAAGATACAGGTGTAGTGAAAAGAAGGGCCATATGTACCCCAATGTTCATAGCAGCAATGTCCACAATAGCCAAACTTGGAAAGAGCCAAGATGCCCTTCAGCGGATGAATGGATAAAGAAGATGTGGTCCATATACACAAGGGAATACTACTCAGCCATCACAAAGGATGAATACCCAAGTTTTGCATCAACATGGATGGAACTGGAGGAGATTATGCTCAGTGAAATAAGTCAAGCAGCAAAAGTCAATTATCATATGGTTTCACTTATTTGTGGAACTTAAGGAATAGCATATAGGACATTAGGAGAAGGAAGAAAAAAATGAAGACGGGGAGACTAGAGTGGGAGATAAACCATGAGAAACTATGGACTCCAGGAAACTAAGGGTTTTAGAGGGAGGGGGTAGGGGGATGGGTGAGCCTGGTGATGGGTATTAAGGAGGGCACATATTGCATGGAGCACTGGGTACTATATGCAAACAATGAATCATGGAACACTCTATCAAATGGTAATGATGTACTGTATGGTGACTAACATAACATTAAAAAAATATATTTAAGAAGAATTAATAAACCAGATTTATACCATATTCCTGGATATAAAACCTCAAAATCACAAAAGTAAATTTTTTCTCCCAAATGATCTATATCAGGGACCAGCAAATTTTATAAAAAATGAGATAGTAAGTATTTTAGGCTTTGCAGGACATGTAATTGCTATCATACATACGCCACTCTATAAGCCTGACAGTTGCCATTGACCATAGGTAAAGGAAATGATGTGGTTTTGTTCCAATAAAAATGTATTTATAAACAGAGGCAAAGAGATGGCAGGCCAAGTTTGGTTTACGGTGTATTGTTTGCTAACTCTTGATCTATATAATCTATCTTTAGTGCAATTCTAATAAAAATCTGGGGGGGGGTGTTTATAATTTACAAACTACTTCGAACATTTCCATGACCAAGTATTGGCCTAAGAACAATCAAAATATTTCCAGGAAAGGATAAAGTCAGTTACCTCCCAAAAATGAAGACATTATAAAACTAGTGTTATTAAGTTAGTTGACCATTGGCACAAAATAGGCCAATAGATGAACAAGACAAGATAGCACAGAATTTACTTTATGACAGAGGTGTCACTGCAGATTATAGAGAATGGATTGGCTACTCACTACACAAAGTTGACACAATTTCTCAATTTGGACACTGATGCAACTGGATTTCTACCTCAACTCACAGCCAAAATTTGACTCTGTGAATTACAGAGTTAAAACTAAAGGTATATCTTTAAGCTTTTAGAATAAAATATGAAACTGTTCTTATCCCGGAGTAAGGGACAATTTCTTAAGTAAGACAAAAAAATAAACTTGCAGGGTCATAAGGCAGTTCTATTTTCAACATTTTGAGGAACCTCCATGCTGTTTTCCAGAGTGGTTGCACGGCTTGCATGGAGCACTGGGTGTGGTGAAAAAATAATGAATACTGTTTTTCTGAAAATAAATAAATTGGAAAAAAAAATTCCGATAGAAAAAAAATAAATAAATAAACTTGCAAACTGTTGGGCTGGCAGGAAGGGCTACTAAAGATGGCGAAATGTTCCCGCCACAGAACCTGAGCTCGGACAGGAGAACAAAGGCCCAAGCAGGAATCTGAGACCCCCGCCCCGGGCTCCTGTGGACCAATGGGATCCCGACGAGCAGGCGAGATATCCAAATAAGGGAAACTTCCAAAAGACCCCTGAGCTTCCTTCAAGACCCCTTAAAAGCCCCCTCCTCCCTGCCTTGGGCGCGACTTCCGCCACTCTGCTTTCCAGAGTCGCGGAACCTCGCCCGAGGGTGCCCACCTCCTCCTGGTGCAACTTTCTCGGCTCCCCTTCTCCTGAGCCCTGAAACTTCGCTGGAGAGCGTTTTTAATAAATCTTGCACCCACTTTGCCTGGTGTTGTGTTTATCTCGCCGGAAAAAACTTTACATTTGGTGCCGAAACCCGGGAAGGAGATTGAGCCCCCACACAGTGGGGAGGCTCTCTCCTTTCCCTGGCCGAACCGGACCTGCTTTTCCGAACGCCACTTCTGAAGCTGTGGTGAGTTTCCCCTGATTCCGCGCCTCCTTCCGGAAAGCCCTGCCCTAATCGCGGCCGCGTCAGGGCGGACCCCGCCGGTCACCAGGTGACCTCCGTGACTCCGAGAGGCTAGGAGACGTCCTAACCTCTACGGCAGTCGACACAGTTTTTCCACAACCCAGTGGTGGATGAGGGGATGCCTTCCTCCAACCCTCGGGTTGCCCGGCAACGAATCGTGGGGACCTCCCAATCCAAATTCGACCCTAAAACATTCCGGGGGTGTTTTAGGCCTGCTGGCCAATCTTAAAACCCTGGAACTGGACCAGGACCTGCAAAAACAACGTTACTGTACTGTCGCTTGGCCACAATACTGATTAGACAATCAGTCCCAATGGCCTCCGGAAGGCACATTTCACTATCAGATTTTCATGGACCTAAATAACCTCGGCAGACACCAAGGCAAATAGGTCAAGGTCCCTTATGTCCAGGTTTTCTGGACTCTGCACTCTCGCCCCTTCCTCTGCTCTCACTGCTCCACCTCTCAGGTCCTCTTGGCCCGCTCCCCTCCCCCTACCCTGCCACCCACTGCTCCCAAAGACTCAGACCTCTCCTCCCTGTTTCCTCTCTCTGAACCCCTGGAGAGCTTCACCCACCCACCAACAAGAGGGGCCCCTGGTTCCTCCTCCTCCTCCTTACTGCGATCCCTTACCCCAAGGTTCCTTAAGTTCAGGATTTCTGAACCGGCGCCCTCGTCTTCCCCCTCCCCCTCTCCTTCCCCACTCCTTTCGGAACTCTTGACAAATTTATCTGCAGTAAACGGGAAGCTCCAATCAAAGTTTACTGAAAGTCAAATAGACTCTTGTTATTTGTTAAAATCTGCTAGCAAAGAGATGCCTAGAACTGATGGTTAATTGTGTGTCTCGGAGTTTTAATGTGTAATTCTTAAGGTAGCTTTCAAAGTCTTTGGTAACCTTTAACAGAATGGGATAAAATACCAGAGCGCTGGTCGCTGGAACTAGGTTTACGCTTTTGAAATCTGTTGGTAAACATCTTTTGTGCTTAATTGAATTCTGTTGTAACAGCCCTGGGGCTACTGTTTGAGCTAGATCCTTTCATAAAGAATGGGAGGGGAGACTGATCACCTCCCATTAGCTAGAGATACCCAAAGAGGAGGGTGTCCAATATGTTTGAATCTGAAGAGTGCCTGACTGCGTGAATGTGTCTGTATGGCTCCATCCGCACTAGGGCTCAAAAGCCCCACCCCCCAGTTAGTCTGCCCCCTAAGGGAGTTGCGGGAGTTGAAGAAGTTGTTCGAGTTCATGCGCCCTTCTCTCTACAAGACCTTTCCCAAATTGAGAAATGTTTGGGCTCCTTTTCGGCCAATCCTGATAACTATATTAAAGAATTCCAATATCTGGCCCAAGCCTATGACCTCACCTGGCATGATTTACATGTGGTCCAGACCACCACCTCACCACAGAGGAGAGGGAAGGCATCCAGGCTGCTGCCCGGGAATACACGGATCAGGTCCAGCTCACTGATGCTGCCATGCCAGTTGGAGCCCAGGCAGTCCCAGCTGTAGAACCAGGTTGGCATTATCAGGATGGCCAAGATGGCACTGGCGCCAAGACCGCATGGTCCAATGTCTCATAGCCGGCATGCGGGCAGCCTCTAATAAGGCCGTTACTTATGACAAGATTAGGGAGATTGTCCAGGCCCCTGATGAAAACCCCGCTATGTTTCTTAACCGATTGACTGAGGCCTTAACCCAGTACACTCGCTTGGACCCTGCCTCTCCTGCAGGGGACACGGTACTGGCTACTCATTTTATCTCTCAATCGGCGCCGGATATATGGAGAAAGTTAAAGAAGGCTGAGGAGGGCCCTCAGACCCCCATTTCTGACTTGGTGAAAATGGCATTTAAGGTTTTTAATTCCCGTGAGGAGGCGGCTGAGCTTAAATGACAAGCCAGACTCCAGCAAAAGGTTCAGTTGCAGACCCAAGCCTTGGTAGCAGCCCTGCGGCCAGCCGGCTCCGGGAGCCAGCAGAGAAGGGCAACCAACCGCACCCCCCCCGGGGGCCTGTTTCGAATGCGGGGCCAAGGGACATTGGGCTCGCCAGTGCCCCAATCCAAAGCCACCAACTCGACCTTGCCCTCAATGCCATTTGATGGGCCACTGGAAATCCGACTGCCCTAACCTCGGGGTATCTTCGGCGCCTCAACGTGGGGGACCCCCCGAGACAGTAAGTCCGGCCTTTCAACTGCTTGGATTGGAGGATGACTGACGAAGCCCAGACTCGGCCACCCCTCTCACCCAGGCCAAGCCCAGGGTTATGCTCCAGGTAGTGGGTAAGTCCATCTCCTTTTTGCTGGACATGGGGGCTACCTACTCTGTTCTGCCTTCCTACTCGGTACTTACTCGAACCTCACCAATTACTGTTATGGGGATTGATGGGACCTCCTCCAATCCTAGGGTGACCCTTCCCCTTACCTGTAGCCTGGATGGGTTCCCCTTCCCCCACTCGTTCCTATGATTCCTTCCTGTCCGGTCCCTCTACTGGGTAGGGACAATTCTCCAGAAACTAAGGGCAACTATCTGCTTCTCCCCTTCCTCCCCTCTATCCACCTCAACCTGTCTCATCCTACACCTCTCCATTCCTCGACCCTCACTCCAGATGACCTACCTACTGTAGATCCTCAGGTATGGGACATCTCAGAGCCCATCATTGCTTCCCACCTTACCCCGGTTAAAATACAGCTTAAGGATAACTCTAAGTTTCCCTCTTGAGCTCAGTTTCCTATTTCCTTAGCCCACCGCCGGGGCCTGAAACCTATCACAGAACGGCTTTAACGTCAGGGACTCCTGATCCCCATCATTTCCCCCTGTAACACCCCATCCTCCCAGTATGGAAGCCCTCAGGGGCTTATCGACTGGTACCAGACCTTAGGCTTATCAACGAGGCCGTGCCCCTACACCCTATTGTCTCGCATTCCCCAAACACCTCTCACTTTACTGTACTGGATCTAAAAGACGCCTTTTTCACTATCCCCCTGCACCCTGATTCTTATTTTCTCTTTGCCTTCACCTGGGAGGATCCCGACAGGCATGCTTCTGGACAACTAACTTGGACTGTTCTACCCCAGGGGTTCAGGGACAGCCCTCACATTTTCGGCCAGGCTTTGACTACAGACTTAGAGCAGTGAGTCCTTAAGACCAGTACTCTACTACAATATGTGAATGACCTCCTCCTCTGTAGCCCCTCCCTCTTGGTCTCCCAAGACGACACCTCCACCCTACTTAACTTTCGGGGGGGGGGCAAGGGATATCAAGTCACCCCCTCTATCAAATCATGGTCTACTCTCCGCCGACTCACAGACCTTAGCCACCGATCCCTGGCCCATCTGACTCCTCCTCGTCTCCAGCTATTCCATCTGCTATTCCTAGAAAACTCGCATCTCTCTCTCTCTCTCTACGCCCCCCCTGCTTAAACCCTGCAACTTTACTGCCTACACCCTTGCCAGATAAGGGGTGGATTTACATTCAGGACAGGATTGCCCTGCTAGGCAATCTGGCTCACACCCTAATTACTAACATCCACCTATCCCTCCATATTGGCCCAAAGGCTCTCCACCAATTTCTTCAGCCATTGTTCTACCATCCTTCCTTATCTAAAATAATTGAAGTTGTTCACAGGGCTTGCAAAACCTGTTCCTCCATGAATTCACAAGGAGGAATCCGCAGACCAGGGCCTAACCATCAGCTCCGAGGTCATCAGCCGGGGGAAGACTGGCAACTGGACTTCACTCACATGCCTCGCCATAAAACCTATCGCCACCTATTAACCTTGGTTGATACATTCACAGGCTGGATGGAACCAGCGGACGTGGTGGCTCCAATACTCATCGAGCACATCATCCCGAGATTCGGATTGCCCCGGACCCTCCAGTTGGACAACGGACCCGCCTTCATCTCCAGTGTAACCCAACAGGTAGCTGAGAGCCTCAACATAACCTGGAAACTTCACATCCCATACCACCCACAGTCATCGGTAAGGTAGAAAAGGCCAACAGGCTGCTCAAAGCCCAACTCACCAAACCTACCCTAGAAACCCTTTCTTTCCTGGCCTACACTTCTGCCTAGGGCTCTCACCAGACTCCTGGCTACGCCCTGCGGGCCTTCGGGCTTAAGCCCATTTGAATTACTACACGGCCGGCCCTTTCTTATAAATCATAGCCTTCCGGCCATTTCCCTGCCTCTTTTATCCTATCTACCTTACCTCACTCTACATTGTAGGGATACCCCTCCCTATTGACTGGCCACTCCCCAACTTCAGGGCCACAAATAATACGGTCCATATTGGCCCTATCGGGGAATCATACCTATTATTAATGTGTCCTCCCCCCTTACCACAGCAGCTGCCATATCAATAACTCCTCCCTCCTGTACTGTACTCCCTCGGGAATATTTCTCTCGTGCCCTCAGGGAACCTATCGCTGCCTGACCACTAATGACTCCCTGGGCTCTAATTCATTCTACTATCTTCTTCTACCACCATCTACTCTGAATCCCAGTTGCTATCCATCCTATTCCCCCAACACCGTGCAGGAAGGGCTGCCTTCCTCCCATTCATAACGGCAGGAGTAGCCACAAGGGTGGCAACTGGAACAGCGGGGATAGGGACTTCCATAGACTTTCTTGACGAACTCTCCCAAGCCCTGAATGATGACACGGAACGGGTTGCTGACTCCCTCACAGTCCTACAGATGCAAATCACCAGCCTGGCAGCCTTAGCTCTACAGAACAGACGGGCCTTAGACCTTCTGACCGCCGAAAAAGGGGGGACCTGCCTATTCTTAAATGAAGAATGTTGTTACTTTGTTAACCAATCAGGTATAGTTCCCTCCAGGATCAAAGAACTCAGGGATCGGATCCAAGCACGGCAGCGAGACACGTCCTCCTGGGGCCTGGACCCCTACAACTGGGTAACCTGGCTCCTCCCTCTGGCGGGACCTGTATGCATAATCCTCCTCCTAATCTCAGTTGCTCCCTGTCTTTTCCGATACTTGCAGGGCAGCTTACAAGAACTTGCCCCAGTGTTTCTCAATCAACTCCTCCTCCAGCCCTACTCTGGCCTGCGCACTTCCGACTACCCCTATGACGACGCCCCCTGTCAGCAGGAAGTAGCCAGAACCCAGTCGACGCCCCTGACACCATTATATTAAGCAAAAGGTCAGAATGTTGGGCTGGCAGGAAGGGCTACTAAAGATGGCGAAATGTTCCCGCCACAGAACCTGAGCTCGGACAGGAGAACAAAGGCCCAAGCAGGAATCTGAGACCCCCGCCCCGGGCTCCTGTGGACCAATGGGATCCCGACGAGCAGGCGAGATATCCAAATAAGGGAAACTTCCAAAAGACCCCTGAGCTTCCTTCAAGACCCCTTAAAAGCCCCCTCCTCCCTGCCTTGGGCGCGACTTCCGCCACTCTGCTTTCCAGAGTCGCGGAACCTCGCCCGAGGGTGCCCACCTCCTCCTGGTGCAACTTTCTCGGCTCCCCTTCTCCTGAGCCCTGAAACTTCGCTGGAGAGCGTTTTTAATAAATCTTGCACCCACTTTGCCTGGTGTTGTGTTTATCTCGCCGGAAAAAACTTTACACAAACCTTAAAGGAAAACCCTATAATTATGCTAAAGTGAGACCATCTGTTCATCAAAAATATCTTGGTAAGAATAAAAAAGAAAAATAACAAGTTGGTGTGAAAATTTTTATACATATGAAAAAACCCCAATGGATTAATATCTAGAAGATACTAATAGCTTCCAGTTAACCTGAAAAATAGAAAAACAGCATAAATGCTGAAAAGATGTGAGTGAACATTTCACAGAAAAGGAGTTATAAGTTAAGAGTAAAGATTGGGAAAGATGATAATTTTCAACAATTGTTTTGGAAATAAATCCATGGTACAATAATTTACAACCCACATTTTGGTGAAAACCACAAAGACATAGAGCACCAGGATTTGGCTGGGTTAATATAAATTGTTAGATTCAATTTTGAAAACACTTTGAACTAATCCACTAAAGTTGAATGTATTACTATCCTATGATCCAAAAATCCTATTACCAGGGAAACTATTGCTTGACTACACTAGGCAAACATTTAAAACAATATTTATGGAAATGTTGTTTACCGATGCAAAACACAGCAAACTATTTTAATGTAGTATCCAATCCATAGAATGGATATATTTATCTATTGAGATATATTCACATAATGATATTCAGTACAGCAGTGTGAGTGAAATAATCACAGATTAACATACTGACATGGATGGATATTAAAAGCATAATATTAAATAAAGGAAGCAAGTTCCAAAAGTATCAGAAAAGGCACCTCAGATTTTATGTATTTATTGGTCAAATGTGTAAAACAAAGCAATTCATAATTACATAATATACATCAGTAGAGGCGGCTGGGTGGCTCAGTTAAGCATCTGTGTTTGGCTCAGGTCATGATCCCAGAATCCTGGGATCCAGCCCCTCATCAGGCTTCCTGCTCAGCGGGGACCCTGCTTCTTCTTCTCCCACTCCCTTGCTTGTGTTCCCTCTCTCTTGCTGTGTCTCTCTCTGTCAAATAAATAAAGTCTTAAAATAAATAAATAGTTAAACAAACAGACATCAATATATGTTGAGAACTGTTTCAAATAGGAAGCATGTAAGTGCAAAATTTGGGGAATAGGTTAACTCTCAGGGAGAGGAAGGAAAACAAGGAAATGCTGAGCAGTTTAGACAGTTTTGACAATTTTCTCTTTCTTAACTTGCATGGCAGGCACATGCATGTTCATTTTATTATTCTTACACTTATTAAAAATGCCTCTTGTGTATTCATAATAATAAAGAACTATGATGGAACATGCACCACAAAGAATTAAACCTAAAATAGTGTCAGTGAAAAACCAAAGTACCAAAAAAACAAGGAAGCATTACTTGCAGGGAGCTGGGGTGGACATACTTCTAAAAATTCTCAGCCATATCCAATTTAAAAGGTCATCAGGCTAGGAGCTTTGGAGCCTTTCTCCTTCAACATTACTCTGAAATTTCTGTACAGACTAAGCAAAAGATGGAAACTTTCAATTTCACTGGAATCCTAGATGGCAAACAACCCATTGCCAGAATCTTAAAGAACAGCGACGAATTTTTAACTGATGCAGCAATACTGAGATAAGTGAAGTAGAGTCCTGTGCTTCGCATCCTGCATTAGAGTGGCCACTCTTCCAAGAGAAGATAAAGAGGTTTCATACCTCCAGCACCCTTACCACACAGGAAATCCCATAGGAGCTTAGAAAAAAATCAGTCCTGATTCCTTATGCCCAGTACCACTCTAGCTAAATAGGATCAGAATCTCTCAGGTGATTCTAATGTGCATTCACAGTTAACTAGTCACTAGTCTAAGAATTCCAGTTTTTGTGTCTTTACGGTGAAGCAAGAAACTCACAGCACTTGCAAAGCAAATATGAGTGCAAAAAACATATAGGTCTACGTGTATGTATAAATAAATGTACATATACATATATATCTAATTTCCCAGTCTTTTGCCATTTTCCCATCATTTCTCTATCAAATGTAACATTTTTTCGCTTTGAGTCTTTCTGAAGCATTCACCTTTGCTCTCACAGAAACAAGAATTTTCCCTTTTATCATCCATAGTTTGCTATTTTACATAACAATCAAATTACAAATGGTAACAATTAGAGTAAGGGGTATGGCAGGAAATACCAGATTTGGGAACAAATACAACTGAGTCTCAGGAAGTATTGAAAAGAAGCATAGAGAATAATGCTCTTTAGGATTCATTAGGAATCCTAATTAGGATTAGGAGTAGCTACTAAGGAGTAGCTACTAACCATGAACGCTTGGCATCCTGTGGGCAGCAGGTTTTTGAAGAAGGAACAGATAGTTTTCAGCAAGTAGAATATGGAGACCATTTAAAAGAGAGAAAACAAGACAAAATATCAGAGTGAATGTGGTGTTTTTAAAACCATTGTTAAGAAGGAATGGAGAAAAAAAATCTGGAACAACCACATTCAATCAAGTATGATGAGGCAATGTGGACAGAAAACAACTACATCGCTCCCCCTACTAACAACCCCCCCCAACACACACAGGGTGACAGAACACCACACACTGTCTTACTAGTCTTGAGGAATTTTAATGGGATCTGAGCCAAGCAACCTGTTCAGAAGCTGTGAATCTGAGAATGGGAAATGAGCAGTCCAAGGGGAAAAGCAGAGTTCAGGGAATGTCACACACATGGTCTATGGATGTCTCCACCTCTAGGAAGGAAGAAAGAGAAACAAAAAAACCTGTAATATCTTCCTGAACACTTACAGGAAGAGAAAACCTTAAACATGTTATTTGTTGGGTATGTTTAAGTCAGTGGAGCTCAAAGGGAAATTTTACTGGTCATGCGGCTTAAGGGGCATCACCCATGTTTCTCCTGTTTGTTTTTTTGTCTTTTTGGTTGGAGTCTGTTTTGGTTTGTATTCTCCAAAAATCAGACTAAGAAAGACTTGCAGAATACATAATTTATTGAAGTGGAATCTCAGGAAACACTGTTATGGAACCTGGATTGGATCCTGTGGAAGAACCAAGCAGCACTCAGAGACTTCCGAGGGTAGGAGGTTTATTTAACACCGGTGGGCTCAGAGGAGGTTGTTCTCCAAAGGTCTGAGCCCCAAGCACAAGCAGGGAGGGGAATTTATACCCTTCTACTTCTGAATAATTGATACTTTTGGCACACATGGGAAACGGGGTAGGGGTAGGAAAGAAGAACCCAGAAGGGCTTTGGGACAGAGACTGGAATTCCCTTGCTGGTTTGGTGGGCCGTCTTGGCATACAGTTTTTCCCTATCATTCCCCCCTTTGATGCCCCTTTAAACACCTCGTTTAGAGGGCATCATTGTCATCTATTATGATGGGCCATGCAAGGCTAGTATTTGGGCAGTTGCTCACCTGGTAAGTGTTTTCTATGACCTTAAAAATCCATCTTAATGTTCCTAAGGCTTCCCAACAAGCAATAACAATAAGTTTCTGGGAGAAAGTCCAGTCAGAGGGAAAGCAATGTAAAATCCAGCTCCTGAGGTAAGGGGGTCAGTGTCACGCCGACAATAGCCCAGGACCATGGTGAACAAATGTCCATCAGTCAGTGGGGTCTCATCCAAAGGTGGAGCCACAGCAGGTCCAAAGATCTGATTGGGCTTTCCATTGGTGGGATTCATCCAGCTGGTGAGAGCCTTCTTTACTCCAGAGCGGTGGACCCATCTAGTGATGCCTAAGACCCTGAGGGCAGTAGGGGTGGATAGAACAACAGTGTGGGGACCTGTCTACCATAGTTTGAGGGGGTCATTTCTAAAGGTTCTCAGAAGATGTGCCTTCGAGATTTCCCCAGGGCTTGAAGATGTGGGGACACTTCTAAGTTTCAAATCTGTTCAAGGTCTCCGCTAAGCCTACTTACTATGGGGGGTGGCCTGCCATACAGTCTCTGAGGTGAATTATAGCTGCGACAATCTTTTAAATCCAGTTGACTAGAATAAACAATATCAGTGACCTCCAACAGTTATGTGCTATAGAAGTACGACGTTTAGGTCCAGGCATAAGGATAGCTGGATTTAAAGTCTGACAGGTTTTAGGCATTATTTCAGGCATATCTACCAGTGTAGCCTGGTATTTAATAAGTTGGCCTCCATCATCCATTGGCAACCTTTGTTTTCTAAGACACTCTGGACCTGATGTGAAGTCATAATAGTCAGGGGATTTCTCATAGTGAGTTTTGAGGCTCTTTTTACCAGGAGCACAGTTGTATGCTTAGTTAAAGCCTTTGTTTACAATTGTACCTCAATAGAGGTGGCCTCTAGAATAAATATAACTGAAAAATACCATTAAGCTCTTTCTTTGAGGTAAAGATTTAACATTCTAATTACAAAGGATCACTGGCAGTGGGAGAAAACTTGTCTCAGGAGATAAGGCTATCCCCAAGTGCATTACCCAATTAGTCATAAAGAAAATGGTATTATCCATTATCTCCACAAGTCCATAGTTAACCCTATGGAGTGGGGTATGCTCTGGATTTTAGGGAATGATTTCACTATCCCAGCCACACAGAACTGGTCAAGGTGATAAGTTACACAATTGTTGGGGAATCGGTCCCATTTTCCAGTTGTCTAATCATGTGCCATGGGGTCTTGTTATTATTATCTCCAGAGAATAATAAGCAAGAAGATTGTCCATATATGAGTTACTGTGGTAATTTCTCTTAAGTTGACCTCAAGTTGTCTAGCTGAGGTAAACAGCAAACATTTAAAGACAATCAAATCTAGAATTCAACATCCACAAAGGTGGGTATTATTTAAACAACTTTTCTCTCTAAAATAACCCTCATTTCCCAGAGATAGACAAATCAGGACTAATTTACTTGAGAAACAAGTCCAGTTATAACCAACCTGGCCTGATTATTTACATAAACTCAGCAAGAACAGTGAGTGATCATATTGATCGTTTAGAATCTGCTTTGCTGGGACTTTATAAGGAATCTCTAGGCTGAACTTTTAGTAACCTCTCCAGGTCAGAAACCAAGCCATGTCATAATCCATGTACTTTCCATCAGACATGCCTGATGATTTGGGCAGATTCCTCTTCATGAGGTCCCCAAAATACCCTGAGGTTCCTGTACCTGCCAGGAAGTGACCTTCTTTACTCACCTGGTGAGAGGTTCCTGGGACTTCTGTAAGCAAGGTATCAGGCCAACAGTTCTTTATATGAATTTCTTTGAAGATATAATTCGCTTTACAAGATAATTAGAACAATTATAAATGACAAACTCAAAATAGACATGATTAATGATCTGAAAGGAGAGTTCACTATGATCCAATTGACAAGGAAACTCATTTATTCTGTGATGCATAACACTTCAATAGCCAGAACCAGAATATTACATACCAAACAACCAATCCTGATTAGTCAACAAGACTTTGTTCATGATTTAAATTTTGGGAAGTTTGTTTAAACCTTAGAAAGTTTTAAAGCACATGCTTACATAGCATTAGGGATGTTAAAGACCTGATAAACTCAAGACATAGAAATTGGTTTTTCTAAGCAGGCAGAGAGAAAACAACTATTTGCATTTTCTTATCAAGAGCAGAGCAACAATTGAGAATACTTTGTCTTTTTGAACAGAGAGAAAACTAACTTTTTATACCAGTGTCTTTTTAAAATTCATTTCAATCTTAGTCCATCCTGACCACAGCTAAAATTCATTTCCAAAGATTTCCCGTCACAAACCTTCTACAACTTTCCAAACACAAAATTATCTTCTCTTACCTTCAACAAAATGCATTCCTGTTCCTTATCTTTCTTACATATCTCCTGTTTTTCCACATACAGAGTTGATTCCCTTATTTCCATCGATCTGAGTTACAGTTAGCAAAATTTTGCACTGTTTAGAAACCTTAATCTCCAGTGAAGACTAAGGAGTAACCAATTGTGAACTGTTACACCAGAATTCTGAAATGGCAAATCTGTGAATCAGTTAAGCACAAAACATGTTTACCAATAGATTTAAATATCCTTAGTTCTTTGCAGTAAGTCAAAACCACAAACCTATGTCCAGTAATCAATGCTTTAGCACTTTATCCCATTTGGAAAAGACCTAGATGTCCAAAAAATTTAATTCCATTTGTTATCCAAGCAAAACTTTAAAGTTTCAGGTTACCAAAGACTTTGAAAGCTACTTTAACAATTACCCATGAAAACTTTAATGAGACAATTAACTATTTTATTCACTTTTTTACTAACAACCCAGCAGAGGCAACACGATGTTATTTGACCTTCAGTAAACCTTGATAGAGTAAATGTTTCACATTTGCCACTGACAACTTAAAAGACACAACTCTCTAACTAAAACAACAAACTTAGATTAAATGCTGAATATTGTTCCACCAGGATCTCCCCCATGGTCAGTTTTCACCTGTGACACATGGGGAAATCTGAATGGGTGGTGTTAGGCCCTGGGGATGCTCTTCTTGTTCCTTGACAGTGAAGGGAGGAGCCATGGTACCTGAGGCACTGAGGATGGTCTAGAAGCCAGTAATGCAGGCTGCACCCAAGGTGGTACAGAAACAAGAAAAGGGGGATGAAAAGGTGGAAGAGACAAAGTGCTGCCAGAGGGCAGAGAAAGGATTCCCAGTTCAGGAGATCATCAGCTCCAGAGAAGCAGACACCATGTTTTCCTGCCAACAAGGCAGGGTGGGGGTGGTGGGGATAGACAATCCATACTGGGGCAGAGAAGACAGGGAATTTCCCCAAAAAAAAGGAGTTTTGGCAGCTTCTTGGGAATATTTCTTAAGGTCTCCATCCCGAAGGACACCTGGGATTGTGACCTGAGCAGAAGGCAGATGCTTAACTGACTGAGCCACTCAGGAGCCTCCCCTCCTATTATTTTATATTCTGTTTCTGTCTGGATCAAGTTTCCTGAAGGCTCTCAGAGCTGCTAAATTGGATATCTCCCCACACATGCCACTTACAAGAATCAGGAGCACTGTCTTCCTGCAGCTCAGCTTTAGGGCCTGAGTTCAGAGGACTGTGGTCCCCACCTTTCTGACAGGTTCATCCTTGTCCAGAGCTCATCCATGTTGCTTCCCCTGATTCCCATCCCCCCCACCTACCTGGGGCAGGGCCTCCCTGATAGGCTTCTTCCCTATAGCCTTTGGGTTCTTTTACATCTGTTACAAATGTCCTACTTTTGTCCTTCCTATTAGCACAGAATTGAACCCATGGGGGCAGAGTTTGGGTTATCTAAAGCCAAGAATCAATATATGGGAATTGGTCAGGGTATCTGAGAGTACCAACCATAATTTTGGAAATGACCTGGACAGTGGGTAGGTCTTAGGGTCCCTCGGAGGGGCAGTTAACCCCAAAGGTGGCCCATTCCAATTCACATAATGTGCCTAATTTTCCAGATGTTTTGATCCCATAGCCTCCTGAGAATCCCTTCTTAAAATTTTGAGCATACAGTCTAAGACCATAGGTTTTGAAGAGCTTCCACCCATGATGAGCAGGGGGACTCTCTTGGCCACCTGTGTGTTCCCTCCCTATGTCACTGGCATGAAGACAAACGAAGGGTGGGTGGCCCTTTAAAGGAGAGACCAGTCAGATGTCTGTCTGTGTACCATCCCAGAGGATACATGGGTGCCTCTTAGCCTTAGCGAGTCTGCATAAACCCCAGACTGGCACCCTGAAGGGGCTCACCCTAGACCCTATGAGGTTAGCACAGAAGCAGGTTAGGGCCACTTGGACTCCATAGGCTTCTGGGGACGCTAACTATGCCCACCCATGGAGCCACAGAATCAGCCCACCTGACAAGCCAGGTCAAACTGCACCTGGTCAAACACTGGTGGGCTCAGTGGAGGTTGTTCTCCAAAGGTCTGAGCCCCGAGCACAACAAGCAGGGAGGGGAATTTATACCCTTCTACTTTTGCATACTTGGTACTTTTGGCACACATGGGAAATGGGGTAGGAAAGAAGAACCCAGAAGGGCTTTGAGACAGGGACTGGGATTCCCTTGCTGGTTTGGTCATCCATCTTAGCATACAGTTTTTCCCTATCAACACTAGTACAGGAGTAAAGACGTGAAGCAGAGAAAGGAAGGCAGCTAATAGAGTGGGCTTATAAAGATGTTACTACTATGACAATCTTAAAACCTTCTTGCTGGGGAGCCCTGGGAGGCAGTATGGTGAACACCAATGGGGTTCCCCCCAAATAGCAAGGGAGCTGGAGAATTTGTCCACCAAATCCTCCTCCATCATTGGTTGAGGGCTGCCTCTGTGGTCATTGAGTCTTAAGGCTTGCCCAGAACTTGGGTCAAATGTACTCCTGTGGGCAGACAGGCAGGCAAAGAATCCCAGAGGTTCATCATAAGCCGCCTTTGGTGTATATGAGTGAAGGCCAACATGCTATAGAGGGTCAAGAAGCTAAGGAGAGCCCTGACATCTTTATCATTGACAGCAACTTTTGTTACATCTTGTATTTTCTTAGAGATAAGACTTTCTGAAGATATTCTCCATATCCTCTGCCTGGTAGTATTTTTGTAATTGAGATTTGTTTCATTATGAGAAATAGGATCTGCCATCTGTATTCTCCATTCTCTAAATTTGTGCAATATTGGCACTTATCTTTTATTTGATGTGTGAGTGCTGATTCATGGAAGACTTCATGAATAATGTTGTAGTAGATTAAATACTGGATACACCCAGGGACATTGTATGGTTATTAAAGAGCCATTTGCAGGTGCATATATCACAAGATGTTAGGTGGCCCAAGAGTATATGTATTTAGCATAAGATCCCCAAAAATAAATATTAAAGAGTTTCTCATTCAGTTTTTCTGATTAGGCTTCTACCTATTGCTTATAAGATGTACAATATGTTGGTGATGGAGAAGGGCACCTGCTAAATTATGATACTGAGTGTGCCTTTGACCCAAATGTGAATATTAACATTTTCTATTCTCAGGATGCTAGTAGACGTCATACTTTTAAACCATTTCCCGAGTGACTTCAAACCAGACTAGAATTTAAAAACAAGTAATAAGGGGGGCGCCTGGGTGGCTCAGTGAGTTAAAGCCTCTGCTTTCAGCTCAGGTCATGATCTCAGGGTACTGGGATCGAGCCCCGCATCGGGCTCTCTACTTGCCAAGGAGCCTGTTTCCATTCCTCTCTCTCTGCCTACTTGTGATCTCTGTCAAATAAATAAATAAAATTTTTAAAAAGATTAAAAACAAGTAATATGGAAAATAAACTGGAGATGCACTTTAAGAACGCAGAGGCAGAGGAAAAAGAGATTTAAGTGAAAAGACAAAAAAAAAGACAGAATTGAAAACAGAGAATTAACCTAAAAATCCCTGTCCTTGAGGATAAAACAATGTCAATCAAAAGTAAAAATAAAAAATAAATATGAAAGATATATTTTCTAACCCCAAACCAACTTGTTTAAAAGCACTGAAATATGTTAAGGCATTTGAGGTGAAAGTCAACAAACACTGAAAAATTAATTGAACTCTATGAGAAACTGTGCCAACTACCAATGAGTCATAACAGATTCCTCCAAACAAATTTCAGGGTAGGTGGAGATTCTTTTGTGGAACATTAAATGACAAAAAGTACTGTAATTGCATGTATACCTTGCTGTAAGGAAAAGTTTGTTACCTAATGTATATTTGAGAGCTCCCCTTTATTTGATGCATATAAGCCACAAAAAAAGATGTTCTTAATTATTGAAGGGTGGGCTAAAAAATGCCTGTGTCCCTTCCTTGAAAAAAATGATTTGCCTATGGGCTTCAAATAGCTGGGTGGGAAAAAAAAAACAACAAGAAAACAAATAGCTGGGTGAGAAGTAAGAATCAACAATTCAAGAATGGGAAAGCCATGGTATACAATTATGGGTGATGATCACTGAGACAAGTTAAAATGAAATTGCTTATAAAGTTGTGAAAACTTGGACATACAATTGAATGTCAATTTCAAATTTGTCTTCTTGAAAGTAATACTTCAGTATTTAAATATGGTTTGATTATAATTACCTGGTTCTGAGAGTATATATCATAAAAATAAATGCATAGATGTTGCAGAATATGAAACAGAACAATGTAAAGTGCCCCATTGCTTTTCTCACATAGAAGGAAATCAGAGTTTATTATTTTGTTCTTAGCTTTGACGCATAAAGGACTTTAAGCCGAAGAATGTTTTTGAAAATCTTAAAGGTAACCATGAGGGATATCACATAGAAAATGTACATTTTTAATTTTTTTATTCTTTTAAAGTAGGCTCCACACCCAGCATGGAGCCCAATGTGAGGCTTGAACTTACGACCCTGAGATCAAGACCTGAGCTGAAATCAAGAGTCGGATGCACCGCCAACTGAGCCACACAGGTGCCCTGAAAATGTACATTTTAAAAAGAAGAACAGAAACAAAAGCCATACAGCAAATAAGAGAAGGCAAATGAAACCACAATGAAGCACAAAAATAATAAGCAGGAAGAAGGCTGTCAAACATAATAAGCATGTCAATCCTAACAATAAACACAAATGAGACAATAAACACAAATAAATAATAAAACAGACATTCACAGATAGGTCATGAAGCAAAAGCCCATCTATTTGCTGTCTACAACTGATAACTGTATAAAATACACAGATTCAAAATGGTTTTTGGAAAAGGTGATGTACAAAGTTAACCAGGAAATACAATAACAACATTAATATTAGACAAAGTCAAATTCTAGGCAGGAAACAGAAAAACAGGACAAGGAGACTTATTTATAAAAGTTATAATTCTCATGAGCCTCCATGTATTGGAAAACAAGACATCAAAATAGATACAGCCCCAAGTGAGGAAAGAAGAGGTATACATAGAAACACTATAGATTTGGGAGGATTTATTACACTTCTCTAATTTTTGACAGATAAAGTAGACACTAAAACAAATAAGAAAATAGATGACTCAAGTAAAAATAAATGAGGTTACATTTTCCCCAAATATCTATGGAATTATTTATATAAAAATATTTATGTCCTAGGTTCCAAGGAAAATAAATGCCTAAATACAGAGTTTGCTGGCTCCTTCTGTGACACCTCACCCCGCCAACACCAGCCTGGATCCTGAAGGACTTGTCCCTTAACTGGGAGCAACTAAAAACTTACTGGATTCTGCCCAACATATGGTTTTGGCCTTCTGCAAGACCACCCCATAAATATTTCTGGGATTCCTCAGTAGTTTTGTTGTAGGTTCTCATATTTCATTCTCTTGTTTGTTGGATGAGGGGGGAGTCCTCCCCACCCCACCTCACTTTGTCTGCTCTCTTAGATGAGTAAAAAAATCTGGAAGAAGGTGGTAAATTTATCTTTATGTCCATCAGATATAATTGACTATCTGGGAAACCTAAGAGAATCAATTGAAAAAAAAAAAAAAAACTACTACGAAACAATAATGTAGTTAGATATCAGATTACAAAATAAATGCAAGGAATATAATTCCTTCATATATACAAATAATAATCAGTAGGAATATATCATAAAAGACAAGAAAGATTCTGTTCCCAATAGCACTGAATTTAAACTTAGTAAGAAACCTGTAAATTAAACAGCAGCAAAACATTAAAATAAGAATGAAAAAATGTAAACATAAGCAAATGGGAAGACTTAGCAGTTTTTGGCTGAAAAGATTCCAAACGGTAAGGAGGTCAATTCTCCCTAAGTTAATTTATAAATTTAACGTGTCTACAATAAAAATGCCAACAGATTTTTTTTCTTTGCACTTGTCAAGCTGGTTCCGAATTTATGTGGAAAAATAAACTAGCAAGAATATTCAGGAAATCTCTAAATCTGAAAAGCAGTGAAAGGGACCAAGTTTACTCAAAATAAACGTGTGCTATAAAGCCTCACCAATTAAAACAGTACAGCACAGGCACATGACTAGTCAAATAAATGGAGAATAATAGATCTAGAAATTATTGCAGATACATATAGTATCTAGCATATGATTAAGGTATATGATGCATGTAGTATATGACACATGGAATATTTAGTACATGACTATATCTCAAGTTAGTAGGTTAAGTAAGAGTTTTTCGTTAAATGGATGATATTAGTATAGTTGGGTAACTATTAGAAGATGAACGGCATTTGATCCATACTGATGTAGTACACTAAAACAAAATTCAAAAAAAGGAGATATTTTTAGGAAGTACTAAAAATATGGGTAAATTTCTTCTTACATGTGTAGTAAGGAAGATCTTTTTAATATGTCTCAAAACCAGCATACATAAAAGTCAATAATGTTAATACATTTTTTAAAATTTTCATCTTACATAAAAAAAGCAAGACACATCAAAAGAATAGCCTGTTTTATAAAATTGGCAACTCATGTAGAAGACAAAGAACTTACATGTGAATATATAAATTGTTAAAACTGATAAAGAAGACAGCAATCCAACAGAAAAGTAGGCAAAGATATGAAAAGATAAATAACAGTGCACGGAATAAAAGAAATACAAATAGTCCTTTAACCACTCGTACATTCTTTCTCATGAAAAGTGCGATGCAAATTAAAACTACAGTGAGATGCTATTTTTTATTCATCATATGGTAATAATTCACAATTTGGACAACACAGGCAGTCTCATACATTGCTAGTGGGAATATAGAAGTAGTATGCAGGGAAATTTGGCAACATTTATCACAATTACAAGACCATTTATCCCTTGTCTTACAATATTACCTCTAGGAATACATCACAAACATACATCTGTTCACATATGAAGTAATATTATAGTTACAAGGTTACTTATTGCAGCTTTATTTTTAATAAAAGATCAGAAACAACCCAAATGTCCATCACTACAAATCGGATAAAATAAAGTATGTCACATCCCAGCAGAGGAACAATACATAGCTCTAAAAAAGGAGTGGCAAGACTCTTTTCTCTTAACATGGAAAGCTCTCCAGGATGTTTTTCCAAGTGAAAAAGAAAAAGCAAGAATATTATAGGTGATATTCTACTTTATTTTTTAATTAAATTAATTTATTTTCAGCATAACAGTATTCATTATTTTTTCACCACACCCAGTGCTCCATGCAATACGTGCCCTCTATAATACCCACCACCTGGTACCCCAACCTCCCACACCCCTGCCACTTCAAACCCCTCAGATTGTTTTTCAGAGTCCATAGTCTCTCATGGTTCACCTCCCCTTCCAATTTCCCCCAACTCCCTTCTCCTCTCTATCTCCCCATGTCCTCCATGCTATTTGTTATGCTCCATAAATAAGTGAAACCATATGATAATTATGATAATTGACTCTCTCTGCTTGACTTATTTCGCTCAGCATAATCTCTTCCAGTCCCGTCCATGTTGCTACAAAAGTTGGGTATTCATCCTTTCTGTTGGAGGCATAATACTCCATAGTGTATATGGACCACATTTTCCTTATCCATACTTTTTTTTTTAAGAAAGGGGGGAAATAATACATATGTATATCTGCTTGCAATTACCTAAACATTAAAGAATATACAAAACATGATGAACATGGGTCCCCAAGAGGGAGTAGGCAGTGAAACAGACAGGGCAGGGGTAGAAGTGAGACTTCTTAATTCATAGTGTGAACATATTGTTCCAATACTTAAAATATGTAAATGCATTATCTGTTCAAAACAAATACACTATGAAATATAAAGAGGATGAAATTCAAACCAAGGAAAATATTGTGTCTCTGTTTAAAGGATGGCTTCTAAAGCCATTAATATAAAAGAGCTCTGATTGATTAGTAAGAAATTTTGATTTCTTGTCTTAGAAAAAGACTGCTGAAAATGGCCTTATACTGAGCCCCAGCCCCCTCACAGCAACAATAGCCAGATATCCTACCAAGGGCTCAAGGGTCTGCAATCTCACTGATTTTTTTTTTTAATTTGACAAAGAGAGATCACAAATAGGCAGAGAGACAGGCAGAGAGAGAGAGGAGAAAGAAGGTTCCCTGCTGAGCAGAGAGCCTGATGTGGGGCTCGATGCGGGTCTCGATCCCAGGATCCTGAGCCGAAGGCAGAGGCTTTAATCCACTGAGCCACCCAGGCACCCCAATCTCACTGATTCTTAAGGGCCCTGTATTTGGCTCTTGTTCCTCCCAACTGTAGTCCATGGGAAGTACTGCCAGAGACCCAGTGGGAGACATTCTCATCTGTCCCCAAAGATCCTGAAATATTAACAGCTCTAAAGAAACAAATAGACAATAACACAATAATAGTAGAGGACTTCAATATCCCCCTTTCAATGCTGGATAGATCATCCGGACAGAATATACAATAAGAAGAGAGTAGACCTGAAACACCATGGACCAAATGGACTGAACAGATGTATACAGACCATTCAATCCGACAGCAGCATATATTCTCTTAGGAAGAATATATATTCTTCTTAAGCAAACAGAGAACATTCTCCAGAGAGATCATATGTTGGGTCACAAAACAAGTCTTAACAAATTTAAGAAGATTGATACCGAGTATTTTTTCAGAGCGCACTGCTATAAAACTAGAAATCAACAATAGGATGAAATTTGGAAAATTCACAGATAATGTGGAAATTGAACAACACGTTCCTGATTAATAGGTCAAAGAAGAAATAAAAAGGAAATCACAAAGTGTATTGAAACAAAGGTAAGCCATAATTCAAGACACCAAAAGTTATTTGTTACAGCAAAAACAGTTTTAAAGGAGCTAAGGAGGGGCAGCTGGGTGGCTCAGTCAGTTAAGCATCTGCCTTTGGCTCAGGTCATAATCCCAGGGGTCTGGGATCTAGGCCACTATTGGGCTCTCTGCTCCACGGGGAGCCTGCTTTTCCCTCTCCCTCTGCTTGCTGTCCCCCCTAATTGTGCCCTCTTTCTCCCTTTCTCTCTCTGTGTCAAATAAATAAATAAATAAAGGAACTAGGGAAACTTACAGCAATAAATGCATAAATGAAAAGATATTCAGTGTTCATAGATGAGAATAATTAATATTGTTAAAATTTTCATACTACTCAAAGCAATATACAGGTTCAATGCAATCCCCATCATAATTTATGGGATTTTTCACAGAAATGGTAAGAATAATCCTAAAATTCTCTTGGAACCACCAAAGACCTCGGAAAGCCAAAATAATCTTGAGAAAGAATAAGAAAGCTAGAGGCACCACACTTCCTAATTTCAAACTCTATTAAAAAGCTATGGTAATCAAAAAAGTATGGTACTGACCAGGAAACAAAGAGACAGACAGACACACAGACCAACAGAACAGAATCAAGAGCCCAGAAATAAACCCATGCACATATGATCGACTTATATTTGACAAGGTGGCCCATAATATTTAAAAATAGTCTCTCCTAATGTTCTCCATGGACATTAGGAGAAGGAAAGGAGAAGTTAGTTGGGGGAAATCAGAGGGGGAGATGAACCATGAGAGACTGTGGACTCTGAGAAACAAACTGAGGGCTTTGGAGGGGAGGGGGCGGAGAATGAGTGAGCCTGGTGGTGGGTATTAAGGAGGGCACGTTCTGCATGGAGCACTGGGTGTGGTGTACAAACAATGAATCTTGGAACACTGAAAAGATTAAATTAAATTAAAAATAAATTAAAAAATAAAAATAAAAATAGTCTCTTCATAAATGTACTAGGAAAACTGAATATTCACATTCAAAATAATAAAGTTGAACCCATATCCACTTATAAAAATTAACTCAAAATAGATTAAATATAATACCTGAAACTAAAACACTTAGAAGAAAACATAGAGGAAAATCTCCTTACACTGCTCTTAGCCATACTTTTGGAAATAACATCAAAAACACAAGCAACAAAAGCAAAAATAAACAAGTGGGGCTATATCAAATTGAAAAGCTCTGCATAGAAAAGAAATAATCAACAAAATAAAAAGGCAACCTACAGAATTAGAGAAAATAGAAAAAAGATAGTTGAAAAAATAAGCACATTTAACAAAATAGACATAAAGACAACTTCTAAACACATAAATATATGCTCGAATTCACTTAAAATGAAAGAAATGTGTATAAAATAGAAATCAAATTCAGATTA
This sequence comes from Neogale vison, assembly GCF_020171115.1. Lineage (NCBI taxonomy): Eukaryota > Metazoa > Chordata > Mammalia > Carnivora > Mustelidae > Neogale > Neogale vison. Next base: position 37,977,173 of record NC_058098.1, on the reverse strand, counting down.
TACATTTCAAGTTTGATATCTCACTAAGGCAGGAACTTAAGGCAGTCACAAATCTTATGGATGGCTGGTGGGATACTAATGAAAACAGTTGTGTCTGGAGGGCAGATTGGCAAAAATCTAACAAAATTTTATTTATTTATTTTTTAAAATCTAACAAAATTTTAAATGTTCTATCCTTACAATCAGAAATTTTATTCTTATATTTTTATGTCATAGTTAAACATACATGTATGCAGACATGTATGCACAGAGACATCCCTTGTAATATCATGTGGAGTAGCCAAAACAAAGAAGCTAGATACATCCTAAAATGACCCTGAACTGTAACAAATTTTAATGCAAACACAGGAAAAATATTATGTAAACATTAACAACAAGGAGGTAGATCTTTCTATGTGCGTTAAGGGGTATTTAACATGGGGAGATGGCGAGGAGAACGGAGTTGAGGGAAATTGGAAGAGGAGGTCAACCATGAGAGACTATGGACTCTGAAAAACAACCTGAGGGTTTTGAAGGGGCAGGGGGTGGGAGGTTGGGGGAACCAGGTGGTGGGTATTAGGGAGGGCACGTATTGCATGGAGCACTGGGTGTGGTGCAAAAACAATGAATACTGTTACACTGAAAAAAAAAATATATATATATATTTAAAAAAAAGAAAAAAATGTGTTTTAAAACAAAAGTGCAGACTATTGCATATAATAGAAAATAGTAAATAGCAAACATATATATATGTATATATGTATATGTACATATATATGTGTATCACAAGGTATTTCTGGAAGATCATACAAAAAATATAAAAAAATATCTATTAGCAGTGATTAACTCGAGGGATGAAACTATCTAAAATGAAGTCTTACTTCGCAATGTATACATTTTTATGCTCTTTGACAATTTTGCAATTGTCTATTACTTTCCAATAAATTAAACTACTTAAAATTATATAATTAAAATGGAAGGAGATCCAGACAAACAATTCCATCCCTTAGACTGAATTTTTGGGTGAAAGTCCCACAAAAAGTTCAGCTGGATCCTGGAGGAACTCAAATGTTCTTCTAGGTAGAAAAGGGTTTTAGTGGTTTGTTTTCGTGTTGTTTTGTTTTATAAGGTGAGTAGATTTTTGAAAGGTGTCATCCAGGCAACTGAATATACATACCTTATATATAATAGGTCAATGCTTTGGAAGGCATAACATGCAAATAAATTAGCTGGGGATCTTGTTAAATGAAGGTTCTGGTTCAAAATGTTGGGTGTGGACATAGAACCTGCATTTCTGACTAGCCCCCAGGAGATGCTAAGGCTGTTTATCCTTGTGCCATAATGCGAAGAGCAAAAGTCATCTTCAGGAAACTATAAATGAATCCCACTTTTTTTTTTGCAGTGTACACTCAAGCCATTTTGTTCTCTCTCCACTAGTAAAATGGAGTCATAATCTCAAATGAGAAGGTTGTGCCTTTCAGCAAACAGCAAACACTGGGTTAGATTTTCTGTGTTGGCTTTTGGCTTCTACTCTGTCATCTGGCAAAATGATTTCCAGATAAATTCTTTATCTTATTGCCCTGATCAGTGGGATGTGCAGTTATCATTCTCTTGAAGCCCTGCTAATGATATGCAAAAAGCCATCCATCATTTAAATTGCCAAAGACATGATTGAAGAATAGAGGTCCCTCTCTGGAAGGGGAGAGCAAGAAACAATGAGAAAATTTTGATTGGAACCCAGCCAGGGTAGATTTGGGTTAAGAAGAGGCCCACCTCCTGCTTCTTGATTGGGTCTGGATGATGGGAGTTCATGGGGAAGAGATATAACAGCATGGCCTCTAATTGCCCTGACTGATGAAGCTGCAGTGATTGAGAGGAACATAACCTACACACCACAAACTGCTCCCAGTGTCGGAAGGCCTACCACAATCCCACTCTCTGGCTGCTTATAGTAAATCAATGTGGGCTGAGGTCCAAGATATTCCTAACAGCTCTTTCTAAGGCCTTTGGGAATAATAGATGGGGAAATTACATCATATTCTGTCAGGAACCAGAGAACAGCTTTAAGTAGGCTCTTCCCATCTGTAGATGAGGAGGAAAAGTGAACACAAGCCTAAGAATACTGAAGCCAAAGGCCCCCTTTTTACCCTCTTATTGGTGACTCCACATAAGGACCATCATGAAAAAACAGGTCAAAACCATTGAGACCCAGATGTGTTTATTTCCTCTTTCAAGATGACCAGAGTTCCATGTCAGAGAATGGACATATTTTGACCATTGGGCTCTAAAAATTTTTGAACTGAGGATGCAAATTGGAACCAAAGCTTGGGGGCACACAAAAATTTGGGTACACAACTGGTTACTATGGCAACTTTTATAAGAATGAAAACGATGGCAACTATGTAAATGGTCACTAATGTGGCACTGACTAAAGCAATTATGGTACATCAGACAATGGAGTATTAGGAAGTCATTAAAAATCAGGGTTTCAAATGATTTTTATAAAAAAGCAATGACATAACATAATAAAATAAAATTAAAAATAAATAAATAAATACCCCTCCCCCCACAAAAAGGCAATGAGCATGTAAGCCAATTTTGTTTGTTTATTTTCTATATGTAAAATGGCAATGTATCCCTCCTCTAATCAGAAAGGACATATACAATGTAAAGCATGATGCTAGAGTTGAGGAACTAGATAAGATGGTTATTGAGAGGGGCAGGGAAATGACCTTGTTTGGGATAAGGGCCAGATTAGATCAGCTTGAGGCTGATTTTAGCCCACCAGGGCTGAAATCCTACCTCTGGGTATCTGAGTAGAAACATAGGGTAATGTAACATTGTGTGTCAACTCCTTCCATAAACTGTAAAAAAATAATGTATTCCACAAAGACAATAACTATTCCAAACTAATGGTGTGCTAAATGCTACTTTTGGAAAGGGGAGGAAAATTTTGCCCTGGGAGTGAAGCCAATGAACCCAGTCCAACTGTTTAGGACTGTTCTTCCTGCCCCCCATATTCCAGAGGCTCTTTGATATTTACGAGCCTTAAATCTCTTTCTCCAAGCTGTTTGGCTTTTAGATCCTGGCAATGTCAGGCTTCCTCGTTCTTTCTGAAAGCTTTAGGAAGCTGCTGGTCTTGCAGTTTTCTCTGAATCAGAAAGTTCTTTTCTTTCTGGGCTAAAAACATTCTGTAGTGGCAACAGAACATTTGGGTTCTGTTTGGTGGGTTGTAAAGGATTACAGCAGAGCTAGAAATACAGGTGGTGGGCTAGGAGGAGAACTGATGAATTCTTATAAGTTTGTTATGGGTTGAATTATGTTGCCCCCAAAATATTTTGAGTCCTAACCCTTGCATTTGGAAGGGTTAGGTACTTGCATTTGGAAATAGGGTCTTTGCAGATGTGATTAAGTTACAATGAGGTCATTAGGGTGGACCCTTCATCCACATGATTGGTGTCCTTTGTTAAAAAACAAAGTAAATTTGACGATCTAATTGGCTTTATTAAATGATTCATGAATCTAGCAAGTAGAAGGGTGCGCCACTGAGCTAAAAAAGAAAGAGAAAAAGGGCATTAAAAAAAGAAAGATATTTATCAGCAAGAAATGCATTATTTAGACTAGGTTGCTGTCCTAAGGGAACAGATGGGGTCTATCAGTAAATTTCTTAATATCGACCAGAAGTTCCATGTTACTAGTTAAAGGTTACATTCCCAAAGGGTTGAAACTATAGTAGATTAGGTGTTAAGTCTTAGTTTGCCGACTTGGCCTACCTAGTGCCATTTTGGGCCTGTGCTTCTTTTACCCTGTAAGAGAAGATGGTCATGTGAAGACAAAGACTTACAGGGAAAACATCTTGTGAAGACAGAAGCAGAGACGGAAATAGTGCAGTTGCAAGCCAAGGAATGCCAAGGACTGATAGCTTCACCAGAGCTAGGAAAAAGCAAAGAAGGACTGATTGTCCCCCGCAGGTTGCAGAGTGAACATGGTCCGCTAACACCTTGATTTTGGTCTTCTATCCATGAGAACTTGGAGAGAAAAAATTTCTTTGTTTTAAGTTTCCCCCCGCTTCCAACCCTACCTCTAATTTTTGTCTCTTTATTATTACCGCCCTAAAAAACTAATACACAGTTCATGAAATATGTTGACTCAATGATAAAAATAACAGCCATTAATTAAGTCTTGAAAATAATTTCTTTCATATTTTTTTATTTCTAATCTTTACAATAGTCCCCAGCAGTCGATATTCTCACCTGAATTCACAAATGAGGAAACTATAATTCAGACTAAGAAAAATTCCAGGTGGCCCAGTTAATATGTACAGAGATTTGAGCCTGGTGTCTTGATAACACCAAAGCCTGGAGAATGAGGCAAACTATACAAACGAAAATGGATCTGTAGTTATACCAATGAATTCTCTGTATAATGTTGACTTTTCTCTATAATAACAAACAGGTATAATCCTATAGAGTATTTGTTTTCTCTGGGCAAGTCCCAGTTCTGCTGCCATTAAGTGTCAATTACCCTGCAAAATTCTTACATCCTTCTGATCTCAAATATGCTAAGCACCCTGACAGAACAATACACTGCTATTTCCAAATCATTTTTGGAAAAAAAAAAAAGCCACCTGCAAAAATGTTTAAGAGCTTATAGGAGAAAGAGGGAATTAAAAATCATAAGTGTAACCTCAACTTCTTTGCCAAATACCTTTACTTACTTGCTCACACAAAGGACTGGATAAGGTATTATGTGATTTCTAGAAATAAAACTATTAGGACAATAGGCTAATACTTGCATTCATAGACTCAAGAAATATTTCTGGCAATCCTACAGTGTGCCAAGCAGTGTGAACACAGTGAAGTCTGGGGTCTCACTCAGCTTTTGTTCCACTGTGCAGAAACAAATAAATACATGGTTTGACAGTAGGGATATCATGATGGACAAAAGTGAAGCAGAAAAGAGGGGTTTCAGGGAGTGGGAGGAGGGATTGCTGCCATTTGCAGTGAGTCGTCTGAGAAAGCCTCTTTGGTTCAGGGATTTGGATTTCTTGTTTTGTTTTGTTTATTTGGGTTTTTTCTTTTTGTTGTTGGTTGGTTGTTTGTTACAGTATGTTACCCTGTAACACAGTGTATTAGGAAAAATTACTACAATGCAATTTTAAAAGTGCCTTGGAAGTCACTGCTGAGCTTTTGCTCATGGGAAAATCCTTTCCTTGGTGAACTTAATCCCCTGTTCTAAAATAACATTCTTTCTCCACTCTTACGAATATAAAATACAGCTTTCACTTTTAGTGGATCACGATTCCCATGTGGAAAGTAGGTACTATAACTAAAGGGCTCTATGTGCTTTAATCATGTAGAGCTAGAAGCACATGTACACACCACAAACAGTCGTTCTATTAGAAATGTATGGACTTGGTTAATAACCCCGGTTTCTTAGGTAGTATATTACAAAAAATGATACATTTGCCATATCTGGTAAATAAAACAGTATCAGATATGGTGGTTCCAGTTCCAATTCTACTGAATACAACACAAGCTACACATTTTTAGCACTTCCCTGGCTGTCAGGGAAATAACATGCCCTTGCAACACCAAGAGTGAGGGGTAGAAATCTTGGGCAGGTCTGGAAAAGAGCCCAGAGCTACACCTATATGTAAGTAGGTGGAGTCTCAGCTTTCCCCAAGATGAATTACCTAAAGGTATCTCCTTTTTATCCACAGGGGTATTGGAATTTCCCAATTTGGTTGTCACTTTTACCTTAGGGCAGAATTCTTAGAAGGGTTTGAGGTTGTTAAGATGTGAATGGTTTCGCATGAAAAATACTACAGAAATAGCAATAACAGTAAAAACTCAGAGCCAGAATCACCCAAGTTAGGAAGAATCCAGACTTAAGTAAAGTTAATACTGTTTTCAGCCCAAATGGTCAGAGCCTTTAATAACCAAATGCTTTAACCATGACTCTGAAAGGAAAAGGCAATATCCAGCATTTCCAAAAATTAGGTGATAGTACTTCTCATGAGAGAAAAGTTCCTGGGAACACATTTCTGTAAAACATTTGGCTTATGCTTTCCAGAAAGGCACAAGGATGGAATTATTTCCTGGCTGCAGCAAGACTTTGCATGTCATATCCATTCTCACTCATTGTTAAACAAATGGCTGTCAGGCCATCAGCTAGCTTCAGCCTAGGTTCATCGGTAGGAGAAGGGACACAGGTCAGGAAAACTTTGAGAGCTGAGGTTTACCTGAGACCTGGAAGACTGAGATACAGAATGTCCTGGGAACCTTGGGATGCATAAGTCTAGGAGAGATGGGGATATGGCAGCATTAGACATTTGAGTAAGGTATTACAAGATTAGTTGAGATTAAAGGTGGTAAAGTATATTTATTTTTTTAGAACTTATTATTAGTTAGAAGTAACATGACATCCAAGGTCCTATTCTCTTTTCCCAGTCTACCTAGCATGGGCAGTGTCTACAGTTGGCCTGCTGCCATTAGGATCTATTGCCTGTAGTACTTGAGTTTCAAATCTATATTCTGATTGAATAGGAATTCAGAATTATTTGTTTGTGAATTTATCCAAATCCAGAAATTTCCCCTGACTTTAGGGGAAATATGTTGCTTTCCTTTCTCAGCATTCTTTCACCCCTCCCTCTGGGAGAATGACCTCATTCCCGATGTCAGTCCACATGGTCTAGATAGGGTTATTGTTTGGACTTTCCTAAATGTAGCACATGAAGTAAATATTTGGGGGCAACTAGTTTATTGGAGGAGGTGATTCCAGGAGCTGGGTGAGGAATGGGGAGTCAGAGACAGAAAAAGAGTAAATGTCTATACAAAGTCTATCATAGAGCTGGTTTCCACAGTGGGCAGCTAGAACAAAATCCTACCAGGACCCTCTAAGAAATGTACATACACGTAATAATTGTCTGAAAGCTGAGAGATGGTGACCACTATCCACGAGTTCCATACTCCATTGGTTGGGGGATGCAAGGGCATCAATGCTTATACACATCTAGACTGCATTAAGCTCAAGCTGAGAGAGCCTCCATGACTTTGGAGTAATCTCTGATGCAGAAAAGCAGATGTGGCAGATGTCTGAAGCCCTTAGATCTACGTGTGGGGCCAGATTAACCTAAACTGATTGGCTACCACATCCTTAGGCTTACAGTAAGAACAGTGATTGGTTCAAGGTGATCATGTTACTCAATTATAGCCAATAACAGTGAGAAAATTTTTTCAACAGTTGAGGAGGGAAACAGTCCCTTTTCTCCACTGGGCTTGGAAACTTGAGGGTATAAGGCCTGGAGTAACACAATCCATTTGGAATCATGAGGGAATTGCCAGTACAAGGGAAACGGAGCCAGGAGCGGAAGAGAGACAAACTGGAACCTCAGTATATTCCTTGAGCAGATGGAATTTGTAGTGCAGAAAGTCAGAGTGACAGCCTGGAGTTTTAATTTTTGCAAGCCGATACATTTTCTGTTGGTTAAGCCTGCTTGTGTTGGGTTTCCAATTGAAAGACTCTTGACTTGGGTGTTAAGTAGAGTGTGGAACCAGACCAGCAGCATCAGCATAACCTGGGAGTTGTTAGAAATGCAGATTCTCAGGCCGAGGCCAGCCCTGCTGATTCAGTCTCTGAGAATAAGGCTCAGGAACCTGTATTTTTAACTAGTCTTCCAGGTGATTCTCAGGCATACTAAATGCTAAGAACCACTGCCTTAACAGATGCATTAGGGTTAAACTGCCAGAGGCCAATACATCATCGGTAAAAAGAAAAAAAGAAAAAAAAAAAAACCCTAAAGCATCTAAAAACAGAACAAAACTCACTAAGGCAATTTTAAATGCGATTTGATATTTGGAACAAGTTGCTTTCAAAAGGTACAAAATGTACCCAGAATCAAGAGCAATCACAGTAACTTTAAAAATTTCAGGGTGACCTAGAAGGGCACTGCAGAATAACTGCCATATATTTTTCATTTTTCCTTATTAAAATTTTAGATTTATCTGCACAGCTCTGCCTCATTAGAAGGCTTGAAGGCTGAAAAATGAAGACAAGAGCTTTAGATTTATTTCTTTGGTTTTTTTACTTAGTCTGACCCAAACCAGACACAAGAACAATTACAGTGGATTTTTTTTTTTTTTTCTTTCCTTCATGGCAAAAGTGTCTGATGAAATTTCATTTATATCCTTGGGTTTGCTAATCCTACTAAACATGGTCACCTTTCAGACCTTGAACAGTACAAAATAACTACTTTCTATTGTCGTATTCCACAAAAATAATTACTCTGAGGAATTACTGGAGAGAAATAAACCCCGAATTTGATAGTATTGTCCTCTAAAGCTACACAAGGAAACAAAACTTGGTGTCTTAGCCAAATTCGTGACTTCAGTTAAATATTACTTATTTGGTAGAATAGGAGGGAAGACCAATGTCCATTAATTTGGTAGAAGAAGATGTCCATTAAGGCAAGCAGAAAATATAAGCATTTAAAAAGAAATAGAGATTACTCCTATGTGTGATTCATACCCTGTTAACCCACTGTTCATAAGCAAAAGTCCAGCAAGATCTCTTTTATCCTCATTAAGACTTGCAAAATTCATCCATATGGAAAATAGTTGATTTCTGGCATTGCTTAAACAATGCTTCTGTCAAACATCATATTATAATTTGCCAGCCAAATTCTTTCATAGCTTTTAGGATTTTCTAATTCGCATAGGAATTGTGTTTCCAGGGCTTTTAAAACCAGTTAATTTAATTTCAGAATACCTTTTCCAGAGACACTACATCATAAAAAGTGATTAGTTCTCAGGTTGGCGTAGAATGCCATCAGCTCACAATAAAATGTCATTTCCTCTCTTCTCCGGACACATTCAACTAAACTACATTTCCCAGTCTCCCCTGTTGTTGGGTGAGCTCATGGGGTTTGATAGAGGTTATGTGACTGTCCTTTAAAAATATTTGCCACACTATCCAGATCTTCTGCTCTCTCCTTTCTCTTATGACCTGTTGAGGGCCAGTGGAGGACTCCAAGCCATAGGGCAGGAGTCGGCTTACTGCACCCTGTTTTTGTAAATCACATTATTGCAACACAGCTCACATACATTTGTTTATGTGTTGCTTAGGAAGGCTTGGACAATACAATGGCAGCAATTGCAACAGACATTGCATCACTCAGAAAGCTGAAAATACGTACGATCTGGCCCTTTAAAAATAAAGTTCACTTTTTCCCAAAAACTTAGAAGCCACCAAGACACTCGACAATAGATTAATGAGTAAATAAACTGGGCACATCCAGACAATGGAATACTATTCTTTGATAAAAAAGAAATGAGCTATCAAACCATGCAAAGACATAGGGGAATCTTAAGTGCATATTACTAAGTGGAAGGAGCCAATTGGAAAGGCTACATACTATATAATTCCAACTATATGACGTTCTGGAAAAGACAAAACCATGGAGACCATAGAAAGATCAGTGGTTGCCAGGAATTTAGGGGAGGGTGGAGGAAGGGATGACTAGGTGGATCACAGAGGATTTTTAGGGTAGTGAAAACTATGACACTGTGAAGGTAAACACATATCACTCATTTGCCTGAACCCATAGAATATACACCAAGAGTGAATCTAAACTATGTAATAGTGTAATGTAATAACATATTATAATTTAATATATCCATAATAGATATTATGATTTAATAATAATATAATGTAAACTGTGATATGTGGACCATCTCTGTACACTCTGTTCAAGTTCTCTGTGAAGTAAAACTACTCTCCAAAGTCAAATCTATAAATACAGATACATAGATAAGAGATGATAAATAAGTTTCCAACCTCTGTCTAAGGGATTGTGGAATCAGTAGATGGAAGGAGCCTGGGTTTCGGAATGATCTTGTGGACTGATGTCTTTTGCCTCTCCACTCACATGCATTTGATTTTGATGTAAGCCATAAATCAATTTACATTTTGTTAAATGTCAAGATTTGGGGGGTAAGACCAATTGCAGCTGCTGGTCTTTGTTACAGCACCTGAGTTGGACTATCTGAAAAAATGTGGCAGGATACCCTCCCCCCCAAATTATTTTAGTGCTGATGACCCCAAAGTCAATCTGAGGTCTTCCACAGCTGGTGAGTGATGATGAAACCTTTGAACTGGGTCAGAATGGAGGGTGTGGAGTGGGCTGCTCCCATGGAGTCTGGCCCTAAAGGAAGTAGCATCAACACTGAAGGAGAACATGGGTGAGTTGTTGGTTGTTCTTACATAAGGGTTGTTTACAAATTGAATTCATGAATTGTCATCATTCTCCACTAAAATATATCTATATCTATATCTGTATCTATCTATCTATATCTTTAGATGAAGACCTGATTATAAAACAACAAAACTAATACATGGTCTATGCTGGGAAATAGGCTCAGCAGTAGTTTGGGGTCCAGAAGAACTTCCTTTCATAAAATGGAGAAATAGCATGACTTTTGTGTCCTCTCTTAAAACAACAACAACAACAAATCTATGTTTTTTTTTCAAGCCTTTATTTTTCAATTCCCATGGATTTCATTTGCCCCAAGAGCTCTGAAATGCTTAGGTTTTATTTTATTATCTTTCCTGAAACACACATTTGCTACATCTTTCTTGTATTTTCGCTGATATTTTAACTCCTTTGGAATGAATCCTAGCATCTCCAATGTTACATTGAGAGACTTGAGAGACAGGCTAGCCATTTGCTCTACATTAATATAGAGAAGCTCTATCCTCAGGGTAGCTTTCTGATTGCTGACTATAATAACCAGTGTCACTTACACAATAAAAAGTTTTATGGGAATTTTTTTATCGTCTCCTTCCTGGAAAATTATAGTTGTTGCTCATCCAGCAGATGTGTGAGGCCGCAGGCTGAGTGCATCTGCTTCCCCTTTGCACGGTCACTCTAGTCCCCACCCCAGCAGAGAGGCAACTTCCCAAAGCTTCCTTGCAAATCAAATGGAGATAACAGAACAGTTTTACAAATGCATCTGTGACTCTGATCCCTTTTGTCTAAAATGACCTCTGTCTACCTTTTGTTCATGTGTAGTTGCAGAAGACTCCCTCTTTTCTTCGTGCCTTACTATGGGTTTCCCAAGAGGCTAACCCTGAGTGAGATTATCAGTGTAAGTAGTTTATCTCGGGGTGACCCCGGAAGACATTGGCAGGGTTATGGGAAAGTGAGATGGTGGGGGAGGAGGAGAAACGGTCAAAAAGGAGTGTGTTGTCAAGCCAGTTACCACTGTAGCTTCGATCCCATGGAGAATTCTAGAAGCCCATAGCAGAGCATGAAGAAGAATTTTCCCATGCAAAGGTTGGGGAGCCAAGTCCCACCAGTCACAGATGGAGAGCTGCTTTTTGGTGGTGTCAGATCCTGGGAACTTGCAGCTCATCACAAAGGTGGGCAAAGTGGCCTTCTTCGTCCAGAGAAAGCCCTCAAGCAAAGAAATGCAGATGGTGGACTCTGAAAAATGAGCTGCTGTGCACGGAGGAGGTAGGGGTGTGGGATATGGCAGGCACCCACAGCATCTGCTCTACTTCTGAGAAGGGATCAGCATCACTTCAGGGCTTTTCCTCAGGTCTGAGTTAATAGGCAGCACCTCATATAAAACTATCCACTGGACAAAGGGGATAGTTTGAGGGCTCCCTTCTACCTTGATTTCTACCTCCCTCAAAAGTGGCTTTGCAAGTAACAGGGTCTATTGGTGCCTAAATAACACAGCTTCAGAAAAACTTGGAACAATTGACTTTCTAGACTCCTTGTCAGTGCTGTGACACCTGCAATTTCAAAGTTCATCAGTTAAATTATAAATTCTCTGGGGGCACAGAAAGCGAATAAACAGCTTAACCTCCTGCCATGTGAATGAGCCACTGAAAGAAACTCTTTCTTAAGAGGTTTGATGTGAGGAGGTAGTGGGTGACAGGGGTGTTGGTGTGTGTTGGGGACATGTGCAGTGTATGGTGCGAGTACACGGGTGACCTGTGTATTATATTGTGTGTGTGGTTAAAAGTTTAACAAACTGGGCTCCAGGCTGGCTCAGTTGGTTAAGCAACTGCCTTTGGCTCAGGTCATGATCCTGGAGTCCCGGGATTGAGACCCGCATTGGGCTCTCAGCTTGGCGGGGAGTGTGCTTCTCCCTCTGACCTTCTCTCCTGTCATGCTCTCTCTCTCTCTCAAATAAATAAATAAAATCTTTTAAAAAAATAAATAAAAATATTTCACTACTTAGCTGACTCCAGAAATACTATTGGAATGTGGTAAAAATCCTTAAAGAGGCAGATAGCACTTAAGTAAATTGATATCAATCAAAAATGCCAACTATGCTGAGTTGATGGATCTTGTTTAGGGGATAGAAATCAGATGATTTAAGCGCTTTATTGCTATTGTGCATGCTTATAACTGGCACAAGACAAGGATTCACTGTTTGCAGGGTTGGGTGTGGAGAGAATATTTTCCATCCCTGCACGGCTTGAAACACTCTGACAGCGGTGACATTTGGAAACCCAGAAATAGCTTTAAAAACCTGCCATCTGAACTTGGGGAAAGTAATAGGTTTTGATGCATCATGGACAGCTATGAATTAAGCAACCAACACACTAGGCTGCAGTCCCACACTGCCCCATCTCACGGGCCCTCCTCCTTTATAGCTAAGTTTCTATTTGAGGACAAAGAAGCTCAGAGTCTGATACATAACCTGACCCAGCTCTCCTCTTCAGAAATTCATGCCTGCAGCTGTCCAAATGGCACTGTTGTTTTTTTCTTCAAAACCTGACTTTGCTTCCTATTCCCCAGCTGAGCTCAAAGAAAAAGCAACAGATGACATATTTCTACAAACGTAGCATGTTTATTTTATTGTAAATACATGCAGAGATCAAGAAAGTTAAGCCCAACTTTGCAAGGCCAGAGTTGTGACCAAGAGAATGCCATTATGATCACCTAACAAAGAAAGAAAATGATGTTGGCCAAGGATAAGAAAGAGAAAGCTCCTAGTCCCCCACCCCTTAACATTTTAGAGCTGAGGAGGGAAAGGCAAACCCTCAGGAAGGATCGCCCTTCTTCCTAAGTGTCTTTGAAGCAGATGGACTTCAGTTAGATGTGTAGTAAAGCAATTAGGGTTGCTTTATGTTTCATTATAAATCAACAGAAGCAACTGTTGTTTTCATTATTGACTGGGGCTACTTTGCCATTTTGAAATTATACACAAATACCGTTTTGCTTGTATTTTTCCCATTATCTTTGGAGATTTGCACAATGTCTCAGGAAGAGACGGAGGTACTGGGATGAAAAAATTTAATGTTTCCATTATTTACTGATGTAATATTTATACAGTAGAAGCTTCCCTCCGCAATTAATCATGCAACGTGAGTGTTTGATCTAGGGATCCCCTCTGGGAAATAGAGGAGAAATAGATGAGTGAGGTCAGTGGGTGTGTGTGGCAGACAGGGAGGATGCATTTGACTGGGCATAAGAAAATATATTCAGGCATAACTGAGATACTGGGGAAGAAAAGAAATTGTGCTTAGTGGAGGAGAGTGGGTCAGAGAGAAGTAGTATATCCTTCATACCAAAAAAAACCTCTCTCTATATTATAAGATTTGAATGGTTATTATGTAACAGGTGGAGCTCTAGGTCCTGGGGAAACAGCAATTAATAAAAACAAAAATAAAAATATATATTTCTGCCTTCAGGGAGCATATCTTTGAGGTGAAAGGTATAGCCAAATGCATAAAAATATCTTAAGTAGAATATATTATGGAAAATGTTTTTATAAAATAAAAAGTGGGATAAAGAGTAGGGGAGGAAATGAGCACAATTTTGAATAGGAATTTGGGAAGACTTCACTGTAAAGGTGGCATTAGAGCGAAGACCTGAAGCAGGCAAGGGAGTAAACCTGATATATATACTAGATGAAGAAGCTGGGGCAGTAGAAACAGGTCCTGAGGTGGGAGCATACCTGTCAGGGTCAAGGAGCAGCAAGGAGGCTCATACAGTTGGGTCGAGTAAATGTAGGGGAGGGTGGAAGGGGATTAGTGCACAGGAGTCATGGGAGACACTGTGCTGCTGGGTAGAGCTGAAACAGTTGTGCAGTGCATGCACCGCACAAAGATACAGGTTGAGAGACCAGGTGGGATCCGTCATCCAGCCAGCTCTATACTTGCCAAAATGTAAGCTCTAGTGCAGGGCTGCACCTGACAAAGGGGATTAGAGCATTTTTATTCTCACAAAGGCACCAACCACTCAAATAAGATTTCAGTAAGTAGAACTGAGAAGCCCCAGAGTTGGAACCTTTACAAAAATTTTTTGATTAAAGACATTCTGTAGGCTTCTAGACCATTGTGATGACATTGGTTTTAACACAGCAGAGATGGAGGGTTTGAGCACAGGTGTGACATGATCTGACTTGTTTAACAGCAGCAATTTTCACCACTATTGAAGACAGACTGAGGAAGAAACACCGTCAGATGCTTGGAAATCAGCAATCTATGAAACAAATTTAGCTACAAGATATGATGACTTAGTCTAGCATGGTAGTAGATAGACAGGTGGGATTTGGGATGTTTGGGTGGTAGAGTCAACAGAATTTGCTAATGGCACAGACTATTAGCAGAATTTAGAAAGGGCTTTTGATACCAAGTATTTAGCCTGAGCAACTGGAAGGATGGGGTTTCCATTACTGAGATGGAAAGTCTCTGGAAGAGCAGAGCTGGGGACATACTAGATTTAAGATTAGAGATTAGAGAGTCAGGCAGCCACTTGAATATATGAGTTTGGAGTTCAAGGTGGAAGTTCAGACTGCAGATAGAAATTTAGAACCACAAGTATACATATGTTTTTAAAACAGAGATACCGAATGAGATCATACACGGAGGAGATGTAGATGGATAGAGAAGAGGTGTTAGTCCCGAGCCTTGTGATTCTACCATATTAAGAGATTACAGAGATACAAAGAAGTAAGTACAAGAGGCTGAGAAGGAACTGCTAATAAGTGAGGAGGAGAATCTTAAATATGTGAAAACCTGGGAGCCAAAAGAAAAGAGATTCAGAGAGGAGTGAGTGATCAGCTGTGCTTAACTGCCAAGGATCCACCATAGGGTTTGGCAATGCAGAGGTCCCTGGTGACATTGACAAGAACAGTCTGACCTTGGTGGAGCAGTAAAGAAGAAGCCTCATCAGACTAAGTTTAAAAGAAAATGAGAAGAGAGCAATGGCAGAGGTAGAGTATTGAACAATTTTGAAAGGAATTGAAATATAAAGGAAAGGGGAAAAAATGGGAGAGTAGCTAGAAGGAGAAGTGGATCAAGACTTGTTTCTCAGAAGAAATAATGACACATTGGTATACTGAGGAGAAAGATCCCATAGAGAGAAAAAAGTTGAAGAAGCCAAAGAGGGAGAAAATAATCCCCGCACACTTTTAAGTATAAAGGGAGAGGATGTAGCACAAAAGAGTATGGCTTTGCCTTCGTTGAAAGCCAAGGGAATTCCATGGCAACAGAGGAGGAAATAGGAGTGATGGGCACAGATGCAGGTGAGTAGGTAAATGTGATGGTGGGAGTTTGTGCAAGTTTTCTTCTGAACGCTTCATTTTCTTATTGAAACAGGAGATACATCATCAAGTGAAAGTGAAGTTAAGGAAAGCTGTATTAAAGGCTTGAGAAGAGAAGAGAAAGAATGAAACTGTTGTCCAAGACAGCAGGACAATAAATTGAGTGGGAAAGTAGGACATTATTGCCAGGCAACATTATAAGTCAGCTGTGCTCAGCTAAATGGGTACATAAGATAAATAGGTGGAGAATCTAATTTAATTATGGCTGGAGTTTTGCCACGTGAATAGGTCAAAGCAAGAGAGAAACAAAGGGGTTGAGAGTATATCCAAGGGAGCAGTTCTAATGATTAACTTCAGAATTGAAGCCAGGCAGAGACTTCATGGAAACACTTGAGACAGTGAAAAGATGGTACAAGCAAAGGACCACAGGACCTAACCCAGGGGCTGAAGAATTGTTGAACAGAATAACTGGAGAAGGGGGAGAGATGCTTGAAACTGAGATCATGAAAGACCTTCATTAGCCATGATGCTCATGTCTGGGGTGTGGCCAGCAGTACAAATGGGGGAGCTGGGGAGGAGGACAAGACCACTGGAGGAAATGAGGTAAAGGAATCGATGGTATTAGAAGGATATCTAGGTCAGTGTCTTTCAAACAAGAGTATTATCAGTCACCTGGGAGGAGGGGGTGAAAACATGTTAGGGCATTTTTCAAAACATAATTTTTATTTTAGAATAGTTTTCCATTTACATGAAAATAATGGAGTTAGTACCCAGTGTCCATATACTCCACACCCTGTTTCTCCTATTATTAGTATCTTGTATTAGTATGGCATATTTGTCACAATTAATGAACCAATATTGATAATTATTAATTAAACTCCATACTGTATTGATATTTGATAAATTTTGATCTAGCTTTTTTTCCTCCTTGTTCCAGGATCTCATCCAAGGTGCCATATTATATTTAGTTGTCATATCTCCTTAGGTTTCCTCTTGGCTGGAACAGTTTCTCAGACTTTTCTAATTTTTGCTGACTTTGACAGTTTTGAGCAATACTCATCAGGTATTTTGTAGAACATCCTCAATTGGGATTTGTCTGGCATTTTTCTTATGATGAGACTAGGGTTCTGGGTATTAGAGAGGAAGACCCATTTTAAAAATGTTTATTTATTTATTTTAAATTTCTTTTCAGTGTTCCAGAATTCATTGTTTATGCACCATGCCCAGTGCTCCATGCAATACGTGCCCTCCATAATACCCATCACCAGGCTCACCCGACCCCCATCCTCCTCCCCTCCAAAATCCTCAGTTTGTTTCTCAGAATTCACAGTCTCTCATGGTTTGTCTCCCCCTCCAGTTCCCCCAACTCACTTCTCCTCTCCATCTCCCCATGTCCTCTGTGTTATTCCTTATGCTCCACAAATAAGTGAAACCATATGATAATTGACTCTCTCTGCTTGACTTATTTCACTCAGCAAAATCTTCTCTAGTCTCATCCATGTTGATACAAAAGTTGGGTAATCATCCTTTCTGATGGAGGCATAATACTCCATTATATATATGGACCACATCTTCTTTACACATTCATCTGTTGAAGGGCCTTTCAGCTCTTTCTACAGTTTGGCATTGTGGCCATTGCTGCTATGAACATTGGGGTACAGATGGCCCTTCTTTTTACTATATCTGTATCTTTGGGGTAAATACCCTGTAGTGCAATTGCAGGGTCATGGGTAGCTTTATTTTTAATTTATTGAGGAATCTCCAAACTGTTTTCCAAAGTGGCTGCCCCAACTTGCATTCCCACCAACAGTGTAAGAGAGTTCCCCTTTCTCCACATCCTCTACAACACTTGTTGTTTACTGGGAAGACCCACTTTTTATTTATTTTTTTAAAGATTTTATTTATTTATCTGACAGAGATCACAGGTAGGCAGAGAGGTAGGCAGAGAGAGAGGAAGAAGCAGGCTCCCCATTGAGCAGAGAGCCTGATGCAGGGCTCGATCCCAGGACCCCAGATCATGACTTGAGCCACCCAGGCGCCCCAAGACCCACTTTTTAGAGGAAAGTGCAATCCATATCCCATTATACCCTGCATATATGCTGTCAACATGGCTGATCACAGTCAATGTTGACCTTGATCACCTAACTGAGGTAGTGTATGTCGTGTTTCTTCACTACAAGTTGATTCTTCTCTTTCCCTTTCTATGCTCTCCTCTTGGGAAGGAGGTCATTGCATGCAGCCCACAATTAAGGAATTATACTGGAGTGCAGAGTAGCTGTATAAATCATTTGTCATTCTTCTGCATAAGAAATTTGTACATTTTCCTTCATTTGTTTATTCACTCAATTTTTAATTTATGTCAATATGGGCTTGTGGATATTTATTTTATACTTGGTGCTATAATCCAATACTACTTTGTTTATTGTGTTACTCAAATTGTTCCTCCCTTGCAAGCTCTTTGATTTGACTTCTGTGTTCCTCTGACATACTCCCATCATTGTAGCAGGTTTTTGTCGGTTTTTAGTACTTACTTTCTAATCCCACCATACACTTCAGGTTCATCTTATAGGTTTCCTATTCCAGGCCAAGAATAGCCATTTCTCCAAGGAGTTCTGGCTTCTTATATTGGAGAATGGTATTAGAAATCAAGATCTGAGTGTTAGCTTTGCTCATTATTACTGCAGTGTTATTGCTTCTAGGGCCTAACAGTTGACAAAGCAAGAAAATATATATGTGTATACATACACACATGTATACATAGATACATATATGTTTTTATGCATCTATGTATATATCTACACACATATGTATATACACAAATGTGTATACACATATATATGCATATGTATACAAATAGATATGCCCATATATACACACATATGCATATATGTATGGATACATATACATATATATACACACATATACAAATAGAAATATATATATACACATGCACACATATATCCAGTATCTATAAAAATCTCTATATGTGGGGCACCTGGGTGGCTCAGTGAGTTAAAGCCTCTGCCTTTGGCTCCGGTCATGATCTCAGATCCTGGGATCGAGCCCCACATTGGGCTCTCTGCTCAGCAGGGAGCCTGCTTCCTCCTCTCTCTTTGCCTGCTTCTCTGCCTACTTGTGATCTCTGTCAAATAAATAAATAAAATCTTTAAAAAAATATCTCTATATGTAACAGACTCTACCATATCTATATTAAGCTAAACATGAATTCATACTGATGTTTCTGACTCTAACTCGGCATCACATTGATCATACTAGCCTTCTCAACTGGCTTATCTGTGACCTTCCTCCCTGTTGGGGTGTTTTCAAACCTGGAAGCATTATTGGCAATTAAAGGGCAGAATTCAGGGAATTATTCAAATGCTCTGCAACCCAAGAGATGGTTTCATGAAGTGAAGAATTTCCTCCCTTTATTTTTTTAATTAAATTTATTTATTTTCAGCATAACAGTATTCATTATTTTTTCACCACACCCAGTGCTCCATGCAATCTGTGCCCTCTATAATACCCACCACCTGGTACCCCAACCTCCCACCCCCCCGCCACTTCAAACCCCTCAGATTGTTTTTCAGAGTCTATAGTCTCTCGTGGTTCACCTCCCCTTCCAATTTACCCCAACTCCCTTCTCCTCTCTAATTCCCCATGTCCTCCATGCTATTTGTTATGCTCCACAAATAAGTGAAACCATATGATAATTGACTCACTCTGCTTGACTTATTTCACTCAGCATAATCTCTTCCAGTCCCATCCATGTTGCTACAAAAGTTGGGTATTCATCCTTTCTGATGGAGGCATAATACTCCATAGTGTATATGGACCACATTTTCCTTATCCATACAAATGGCTATCAGACACATGAAAAAATGTTCATCATCACTAGCCCTCAGGGAGATTCAAATTAAAACCACATTGAGATATCACCTTACACCAGTTAGAATGGCCAAAATTAGCAAGACAGGAAACAACATGTGTTGGAGGGGATGTGGAGAAAGGGGAACCCTCTTACACTGTTGGTGGGAATGCAGGTTGGTGCAGCCTCTTTGGAGAACAGTGTGGAGATTCCTCAAGAAATTAAAAATAGAGCTTCCCTATGACCCTGCCATTGCACTACTGGGTATTTATCCCAAAGATACAGATGTAGTGAAAAGAAGGGCCATCTGTACCCCAATGTTTATAGCAGCAATGGCCACGGTTGCCAAACTATGGAAAGAATTTCCTCCCTTTAAATAAGAGTAGTGACCCACTGGGAAACACTGATTTATGTGGACATCAACATCCCCAAGATTTCCAATAAGAATAGCATTGTATAGAGTGACAATGAATAAAAAAAACTTTAAGAATTGAGAGGAGTGTCCTTTAGGTGTGTGAATGACTGCTTCAAGAATATGAAGTGAGAGTATATGAAATGAAGGACGTTACTGACATGTACTAGTTTGATTTTATTGTGGTCCAAATTTTCCAGACCTCCACATATTCATGTCTTTTCAAATGTGATCCTGCAGCTTCACTTGTCAGGAATCTATTTCTTTGGCCAACTAGAATGCAGTAAAAGAGATGATGTGCCAGTTCTGAGACTGAGTCCTAGGAGTCTTTGGATATTTCTGCCCATCTTCCTATGCCTCTGCCATTACCAAGAGAACATGCCCCAGCTGATATTCTAGAGCATGAAATGTACAAGTCTCAGAGTAAAGTTGTACAGTCAAAACCATCCTAGATTAGTCAACATCAGCTGACCTTCAGGTATAGGATCAGTGCAGTTAAAACCAGAGGCAATCAGCCAGCTGCATATGGCTTTACCTTGGATGGCTTCCAGTGATTTTGGATTTATGCTCATGTGAAATCGTTCCTTTGAATGTGGGCTGGACCTAGTGACTTGTTTCTAATAAGTAGAATATAGCAATGTGTTGAAATGTCACTTCCAAGATTAGGTTATAAAAGACTGATTTCTGTCCTGCCCTTCTTTTGCTCCTCTCCTCTGACCCTTTCTCTGGGGTAAACAAACTATTGTGTTGTGAGGCGCCCTATAGAGAAGCCCACATAGAAAGGCACTGATGTGTCCAGCAAGAATCTGAGGACTGCCAATACTCATATAAGTAAGCTTGGTTGTGCATCAACCTCTAGTCAAGCCTTGAAACAACCGCAACCCTGGCCAACACACTGATTGCATCCTGGGCTAGACCCAGAGCCAGAGGACCCTGCTAAACTGCACAAGATTCCTGACTCAGGGAATCTGTGGGAAGATAAATGCATATTGCTATAAGCTGCTATGTTTGGGGAAAATTTGTTAGCACAGAAATAAATAACTTAATGCATCAGCTGAAACCAGTTCTGAAGACCCAATAACTAAGTAAGTGCTCATTGCTTTAAGCCTCTGGTTTTGGAGGTGGCTTATTATGGAGCATAACTGTGGTTATAGACAAGGGACGATAACATGAAATTCACATCTAGAGATTTCGGGGATCAGAGAGAGAGAATGGACTGGAGAGAGCAGTGAGGAGAATAACAGACAATGTCCTCACTTCCAGCCCTAGGACCAAGGCCTATGTCAAATTTGTTGATTTCTGTATACATATTTTGCAATTTCATTGTTTAATAGCTTCATCATGCATATAGAAATTTACCTTTTAGATTAGAGAATCTTGTAAATCAAATGCTTAGGCTATTAGTTATGACAGACCAGGAAAGGATAAATTTTCCTCTCATAGCTAAGATGCAATTCTGTTCTACCAGCTGATGTGCAATATTTGGAGGTGGGTATTTTTTGTTTGTTTGTTTTGTTTTGTTTTCTTTGGTTTATCATAACAGAAGACCAAAAGCATATTTTACAGTTGTGTAATATAAGAATCCTACGTTTGAATTTCCTTTTTAAAATGTCACTTAGAAAGGTATCATAGGTAGATAGAAACAAATGGAAATAATCTATAAGTATGGCAACATTTAAGGATAGCCTGAAATAGATCAAAGGTAGGTATACTAAATTAGAAGATAGGTAGGTAAATAGATGATAGATGGATTGATGGGGGAGGGGAGAGGTTGGGATCTACTCCATCCACAAGTACACATATATTCAAAGAGTAAAGTTACTCCAAGTGTAGTAGTTGCTTCCCAGATGCCCTTTACTCAGCCAGTGTACCCATCCCCCAGCTGCAGAGTGTTTCTGTGAAAGAGTTTCAGGAGGTGCAGTTCTTTGGAGACTGCTCTCTGCCTTAAAGGAGCTGTCTCACTAGGGAGCTTCTGATCACCACCCTAGAACTGGTCTGCAAAGATCCAAAGCTTCCAGCCCCTTGCCTCAGGGTGGGGCTCATGATCTGAGGCTCTCTGTGTGATCAGGCCAGGGTTAATCTCCAAAGAAGACAATATGCTTGCTTAGCTTTTCCCTCTGCCTCGTCTGCTTCTCCGACTCTCCCCCTGAGAGCCTGCCCTCAATAAATCACATGCTTTGGAATTCCCATCTCAGGCTCTGCTTCCAGAGAAAATGACTAGAAGCTTTGCACAAATTTTCTTTCTCTCTCTTTTTTTTTTTTTCATAAACTTGACTTTTAATTCTACTTCTTGAATAGTGGTATCCCCAGTTGGGTGTGCACAGGTGTGCCCATGTTTCTCATGGGTGGTTTTGCCCAGGACAAAAATATCTGACGTCCTGTTCCTGAGTCATATTGGCTGACTACACCACCATTCTGCATCAACCCTCAATCCCAAAAGCTACCTTCCATTTGGTCTTGTCACGGACTGAAAGAGCTCAGTCAGCAGGAAAAGAGAGAGTCCTCAATTCATCTTGCAATATGGCTCTGCTACACTTGGAAGTTTCTCTGGAGCATCATGAGAGAGAAATGCCTGGAGTCTGAGCTTGGTGCTCAGGATACCAAGAGACAATTCACATATTATTTATGTGACATTTACCTCTGCATCCTACATCCCTCTGAGACAGTGCATTCTTAAGATCAGAAGCATCAGCCTGAAAGGCACTGGCAGGGAAAGAATTCTTAAAGGCACAATGTTCCCTTTATGTGCATTTTCTTTTTTTATGGGCCCTTTGATAATTTACTGAGTGAAAGAGGAGATAATGCAGACTCAAAGCTGATTGAGTCTCTAATATGGTTGTACTCACTTCCTGTACAAAGTAACTTGAATTCTCAATGTCACCTTTCTGTAGGGTGTAAATCTTTTGATTATTTCCACCACAAGGGTCTTGAGAGAACAAAGGAATTTGTTTCCATGAGGAAAAGGAGAGAGAAGGAAATCTTGACTGTTCTGTTTAAAAGTCATATTATGATGGTGTATAGTCACATACATATGATAAATGTGCTAATAGGGTTAGTCAGCTGGCATTTTGTTAATTTAAATAAATTTAACTTAATTTCAATTAAATTGATGTCCAGCTCCAGCTCCAATGGTAAACTGTGTGGACATGATAATGGGGGGGCAAATGTTCTGTAAAAGAAGGCAAAAAATAGGCTAAGTTTGAGAAAGTTTAGAGTAAGGTTACGGTTGAGAAAGTCCACAAAAGGAATTGAAAACACATAGCTGGTTGGCTCTATGTCAAGTGTTAAGTCTTCTCCTATGTAAGCTCATATAATTCTAATTACAACCCATTAAATAGGTAACCGGTCAATCCCTATTTTACAGATTAGGAACAGAGACATATAGGGAGATTAAGGTAATATTTCCAAAGTCACGAAATTTGTGAATGGGAGTTTAATTCCAAAGATCCTTACTCTTACTAAATGATGCTAGAAGTTATTGAACAAGTTCAGTAGCAAAGGGCTGGGTGAGCCTGAGGAAGTCTTGTTATATGGGATGCGGGGAGAAAGGGTAGCATTTGTAGTGGATCCAATAGCTAAATGAAGACCACAAGTGTTTATAGCAGTTAAAACAGTTTACTAAAGTGAAGAACAGTGTAGCTTCTTTCTCCACACTGATGTGTGATTTTGTGCAAATTAATGGACTCTGTGCCTCGTTATTTTCATTCCTTGAGTAGGACAAATAAAATCTTACTTTTCAGGGTTGTGATAAAGATTAAAGATGATATATGTGCAGGGTCTGATACATAGTAGATATAATAAGTAATAACTAATTAACAAATTTGTTTGGTTGTCCGCTGAGCCTATTCTATAGACAATACAACCCTGGGTCCTATAGTTTAAAAAACAGGCAAAGTAGATGACTAATCACTTAAAACAGTTCAATGGCAATCTCACTGAGGAGATGTGTATTACAAAGGCAGAAAAAGAGCTTATTAAAGGAAACCCTAGGTTATATTCCAGATCTCACCAGAGAATATCTAAAGAAAAGGCCATTCCCAAAGTTTTTTTCCGCCTTTACTCCCATACCCACTCTATTCCAGTCATTATGAATAATGGTGAGTTCTTTGCAATCCTACTGCTTCTCTGATCCTATTGCCTGATCCCCTACCATGTCTGGGGTTGTCTGGACATCTCGTACTTCCTGTCTCAGCTTAGGTGTGATTCCTCTGAGAATCCTTCTTTGATGTACTGTATGCCTTCCCTATCTTATGCTACAGCACCTTATATCTCCCTTATCAGAGCACTTATATCCCTGGATTGTAACTGCTCACCCACTTCCTTAACTGGAATATAACTGGGGTTCCATATGGCCCAGTTTCTGAACAATATTACTAAACAAAATGGTTGAGAGCCACTTAAAACATAATACTCTTTCAGAAATACTAGGTGTACCAGTGGGTGCATTTAAAATAGAAATCTTTTAAAGTATTTTCTTTAGTTGTGTCTCTTATTTTCAATATATTTTTCATGCCTGAGAGATGCTGGTAAAAAAAAACAAACAAAAAACAGGAACAAAAGCAAAAATCAAGTGAGTGTCTTTGCTGTCTCTCTCTCTCTCTCTCTCTCTCTCCCCTGAAATTCTCTCCCAAACCTAACCCAACTGGTTTTTCTTCCCTCTCTCTTCACCTACAACATGGATCTTTATTATGATGATCAGTGCAGCATTTTTACATTTTTGAATTTCTTTTGCTTTTTGCTTTACTTAGAGATGTGAAAGCAAGAGTCTTCAGTTGGGGAATGGGATATAGAGGAGGGAAGACACATTACATTTTTGGTTCCTCTTCTCCTTGTACTTAAATAGGCTCTGAGCACACCGAGCACAGGGATACTTGTCTTGTTAAATACTATATTCTGAGCACTTAGCATGGTGCCTACTTAAGAGTAAAATTTAGATACATGAACAAATGAATAAACACAAGTTGGGGAAAATAGACTTCCTATAAATGTCACCAATTAGGAAAATTATTCTGATTTTAAGCCTATGAATAGCAGCCTCTGCGCTTTCCTCTGAGCTGAGGGTACCTCTGAGGTGACTCTCTTCTTACGTTTAACAAAGAGTTAAATCATGTGATGTGGTTAGGGTTGACATAGAGTAGTTCAAGGTCCAAGTTCATTCTCACTAGATTTATCAAGTGTGAGGTAAATAACCCTAAACAGCCCTCAGCTCCATTTTACTTAGTAGTGAGGTACTTAATATAGAAGAGATAAAATGACTCCAGGGCTGAGATTTTAATGTTTTCTGTTAAAAAGTTTACATTTTTAACATTTTATTCTTACATTTTATTGCAATCCAGAGGCTAATCAACATTACCTGTTGCTAAGCATTCACTTTCATTTGGCCTAAATCAGTAGGGAAATAGATATTTGCAGGGCTGGGAAAAATCCATGGAAATATAGAAATAAAATATTGCTTCAAAATAAAGATAAAGTGGGGTACCTGGCTGGCTTGGTCAGAAGAGCATGTAACTCTTCACCTTGGGGTTGTGAGTTCAAGCCTTATGTTGCATGTAGAAAGGCAATAAATAAAGAAACTTAAAAAAATAAAAACAAAGTAAGCCCAGCAAAAGCCTTAAAATTACTTTTTGACTGCTTCACTTATTTTATATATGCTTTCATAATGAGGATAATAGTGAGGGTAACAATAATAATAGTAACTACTGTATGACCAGGCAATATACACAATGTTTTATGAGTACACACGGGTTCTACAAATTTCCAAGGTGAAAGAAAAATTGACACTGCTTGTTCCTGGGAGCTCCA
The DNA here is from genome assembly GCF_020171115.1 of Neogale vison. Classification (NCBI taxonomy): domain Eukaryota; kingdom Metazoa; phylum Chordata; class Mammalia; order Carnivora; family Mustelidae; genus Neogale; species Neogale vison. The sequence goes on along the minus strand of NC_058098.1, from coordinate 37,951,546 downwards.
CCAACTACAGCAACCACACAGTAGACATGGAAGGTTCCAATCAGGAAAGAAGTGATGGATATTACCCTGAAGGGGCAACTCTTTAAAGTTCAAGTTAATGAAAAGCCTGGATCAGCTTGTGTACCGAGAGAGGAAATGTCTGGTCTTTCATTACACTCTTCATTGAGGAGAGAGAATAAGTTTCCCATCAGGACTTGGAGGCCCACAGGTTTGATGACGAGGAGGGTGTTGAGGAATGTGGAACTAAAAGACCATCCAAAGAGAATGAATACAACCTGTTTATTCAGAACTTCCTTTAGCAGGAGGGTCAGACCTCATCCTTGTATTTGGAAGATACTCAAAGGCAGGCAAGGGGGTACAAAGGGAAGGCTTCAGGTATGCCCTGGTTGGAGGTTACTGGTGTGGGGAAGTTGGAAGTCAGGCTAACTAGAAGGAGGACATCTTTTGTGATTGGTTTAGGGGACATATCTGGCTTATTCTTGTTGGTTCTGAGTTGAAAGCAGGGACCAAAGTCAAGGAAGCTGGCAGTCATTGACCAGGACTATTTCAGGGAGACTGCTACAGAGACTGGTTTGGCTCCCATAACTAGTTGCTGCAGGGTTCTCTTGTCATATATAGTATGGCCATTGTCCATTTGTATATTCATTCTTTCTAGGGCTTCAAGCCAGCTGCCTCAGATCACTGGTTGAGTTTCATTAGGACTGGTATATCCATGTCATTGTGACCTGAAATACACACGGTGGTCTTGAATTTTTCCATTTACTGCTCTGCCAATCATGAGCTTTGGAAAGGCACCAAAGTGGGAATTTTGAGTCCTAGAATTATCTGAGCTCATGCATTAATTTAACCTATATCTCTTTGCAAGTCAAATTTCTAGAACTTTGTTTTTTATCTACAAGTTGGGGATTCTGTATGTCCCATGGAAATATAAGAAGTTAATTCATATTTTATTTAACCTAAAAGCTATCTTAGCTAGATCTAGGATTAAGGAATTAGAATAGTTAAGTGTCAGTAGAATCAGATGTGAGTGGTAGCACTGTTTTCCTGTACTGAGTAATATATTCCTGACTACCCTAATGTATTCCATTTCTAAGCTTTAGATAGTGACTAGTGATATTAACAGGAGTTCATAACAACAGTAAGGGACAACTGATTTTGATATATAATGATTGATAAACATGTATTCACAGAGAACAGATCTTACTCAAGTCTGAGTATAAACATTTAGTGCAACCCCTGTCACTATTAGGTGCTTTATAAATGTCTAATAAATGTGCTCAAAATTCTCAATCCTAAGGGGGATCCTGACTTAACAACACTGATTACATCTTCATTGGGTTGAGTCATATGAAATTGACCTATCGTTCAACCTAATTACGCATCATATTTATTGGTATAAATCTAACAGCATTATAGGTTTTTCTTGCTGTTTGCTTTTGTATTCTGAAGGCTAGTGCTTAATGGTTTCTCATCAGCCTGACAAGAGTGGGCTTTGTGTTAGCGAATATGACCATGTTTAGGAAAAATTTCCTATAGGATATTGTTTGGAATTTCTTACTTTCGAAAAACGAAGAATACGTGTTCCTTCCATTATGTTTTGATTTAATATACATTTTTTTGAGTAACCGAAGTGTGGATGCTACTCCTGGTAAGCAAGACCTATTGAATATTCAAATATCTTGTGTTTTCTTCATGGTATCTCATTAAGTAAGAGAAAGCACTTTTATTATTATAATTAGATATGTGGTTTTTCTTATTGTCATTTAATAATAGTTAAAAACTAACAAATTCTGGATGGGGTTTCTTTTAGCTCAATGACAAAATCTTACACCTGATAAGAAAACATGAGGAGGCAGACCAGCGGCTGGCAGAGCAAGGTGCTTGGGAATGAGAGGAACTGCTGTGATTACTACACATTGCCATCCCTTTAGAAGACACCTTACAATCAAAACCTGCTCCTTCAACATCCCCAATCAGGAAGCCGAAGACCGAAGTCATCATCCAGCAGGCATTGTCACTGTCACCTCTAATGCATGCCCTCTTTCTCCTGAGTAGACATGAGAATATGCCATCTTAGGACCATGTAGGAGACCATGTGGTGGAGTAAAAATCATATGGACTCCATCCTTGTTTCTTTCTTCTCCACTGCCCTTGATAAAGTGGCTCCTCCTTTGTTAAGAGCTTGTTAAAGAGAGATATTAAAGAATGCCCAGTTTGATCTATCCTTAAGATAGCTTGAAAAGAATTGCAATACACTCTCTATGCTATTTCCCTGTTATTAAATTCACTAGCCCCTCCTTTTTAAAAACTTAAAGAGCATAAGAATGATATGAGAATCTTATTGAAATATGGTCTGTGATTCAGGAATTCTGATGGGTTTGAGACTCTGCATTTCTAACAAGCTCCCAGATGATGATAATGCTACTGGTCCAGGGCCTATACTTTTAGAAAAAGAGGCTATAGCCACCTCAGCATGTCTTAGGTCATGGGCCTACATGGCTGGGGTTTTGATGCTGTTTGAATTCACTTCCAATTTGTAGTCTGCTGTGTGGTCAGCTCAGGATAGAATCCTGAAACAAGCAATCATGAGCTTTACCTCTTCTGTAACCTGCCCTCCAGTCTATTTTGGTGGCCTCAGAGCCTTCACAACGTTTTCCAGCTACAAAATGCCTTTTCTTTAGTGTCCACATTAGATTGTAGTTCAGTGATTAACATCCTCTTTTCCATTCCCTCTCCTTTACACTGATGAAGAAAGGGAGAGCAAGAATATGGTCATGTCCAATAAACTAATCCTTGTGACCCAAATGATGCATCATTTCTGTGGGGTCTAATGCCCTCAGCCATTAAAATGTACATGTACCATTAAGAAGACTTTTAAGAGAGAAACCCCATATCACACAGGAATGACTATTACCTTCCTATACCTAGCTTTAGCACTCTGCCTAGTACTAAGTTTGTAGTTTTTACAAACATTTTCTCAATGAAGCCATGGGAATTTTAGGCATTAGGAAAAAAAATGGCAAGAGTAAGAACTTATGATTGGTTGCCCCGTAAGTCCCAACTGGCAAAGCATATTAATCTAACAGTAATTTATACAATTATCTCTGATCCAGACCCTACTTCCCTAAAGAAAATGAAATGATATGCAGTTGTGGTTTCTATCATGAGGACCTTACCCTTAGTCAGGGGCACACAAAAGTATTCCAATGGGATGAAAATACATTGAATTTTCTTAGAGGCCAAACCAGGCAGCTTGGAGTTCACCAGAGGTGGGTAATTGTAGGTGACAATTCCAGCATAGGTAACTCACTCATTAAAGCCCACCTTACTATTTGCAAGTGAAACCAAACATGAAGAAAAGGCAACTGGCTGAGTGAAAGAACTTATGCCGTCACATGGAGTTTGTCCTGGGGTCCCAGATCCACAGGAGAGAGTTACATCATTAAAAGATGGAGGCTTTCTGTAAACTAACAAAGACTCCCAAACCAACTACCATTTTGAATTTCTTTCTGGTGGCCCTGGTAGCTGTCTTCTTCCATTGATTTTTTTTTTCTCATAAAGTAAAATAAATTGCTATAGCTTTGCAGCAAAGGAACAATTTCTCTCCTTTCCAGAAACTGGTAGTAAATAAGACCATTGCTTTTTATACAATTTGTCCTACATTTACCTTTCAGAAGAGCACAACACAGAATACTGCTAAGAAAACTAACCAGAACCTGAATTTTTTTTCAATTTTTTATTTTTTTAAGGAGGCTCCATGCCCAGCACAGAGCCCAGTGTGGAGCTCAAACTCACAACCCTGAGATCAAGACCTGAGCTGAGGTGAAGAGTCAGATGCTTAACTGACTGAGCCACTCAGGTGCCTCCTGGGTTTGTTTGTTTGTTTGTTTGTTTTTTAATAATGTAGAGAGTACATGAGCAGTTAGACATTTACTGGGAAAATTTTAATGTGTCTTGATTTTAACTTATTTCTAGACAAGATGGCATGTTTCAAAAAACCCACCCAGAAAATGGGTATAGAACACATTTGAGTAACACTTCAAAATATATGAAGCATTTTTACAATTCTCAAAACTCATTTCCCCTTCAGAATAATCCAATGATGAGTGCATTTTTTTATCCCCTTTTCCATACATGAGGAAATGAGGACTCAGAGAGATTTAGAAACGCAAGGTCACACACATCTAGAATGGAGGAACTTCGGACTCCAAATGCCATGCTCTTTTGTGATGTACCTTATTTATATCCTGTGCAGTGGTTTGGTCTCCTGAGCTGTAAAAGAAACCTGTTTAAATGTGGCTAAATAAAAAAGGATCAGAATTGCCTGAGTGATGCGGTTTAAGCCATCTGAAGACACTGTGCTCCAATCACTCTCTTTCATGTTTTGCCTGAACCCTGCCTGCCACCTGAATAAAAAATGATTAGAGCAGATTGCCACTAAAGAGAATGCTGCTTTCTATCCAGGCAGCAGGGCATGATAAAAGAGATCTTAAGGATTCTGGCAAATTAGAGCTGCAAGTCTGCATTTTTTTAATTTTGTGAGCTGATATAAATCACAGGGACCTGTCAGGGAACATTCAGATGTACTGGGCAATCCAACTTCAGAGATAAGCGAAAAGTAAAAGCGCATCATAATTAAAGAGCTAGTTGTCTTCAGCAATTTCAGCTCCTGTGGGATTTTCAACAGATTTTTTTTTTTTCAGTTTAAAATAAAAGAATGAGAATCCCAAACAATCATCCTTGAAGTTTTGTAATGGAATGACTTCTCGCAGTAGTGTGTAGGTTGCTCAGCTTGTAAGTCAATCATCTGAGTCCCACACTTTGTTCTTCCTCTGTGGATGTCTGGTAAGTCACAAAATCAGTCTGGGCCTCTATTTCCTTACCCGGCCGGAGAGTGACTTAATTGAATTCTGAATCCTAACACTGACATTCTGGCGTTCTATGCAATTTCTCGTTTCTAAGTAGCCCTCCACGTGTGTCTGGCTTTCAACTTTAAACAACCATTCTTGAGCAGTGTTCCTCACACCGGGAGTCCCTTCAGATGACTGGCTGATGTCCAGGTTACAGATCAAATCAGTTCAGTGAAGCCAGTCCACATTAAAAAAGGAAATGAAAACCGCGGTTAGCAGGGCAATTATGTTTTGTCTTGCTTCTGCCACTTTCTCTGGGTTGGCTCAAGACTGACATCCCCATGGTATTCGTCGGTGGTTCTTCTTGGCATCCCTTGCTCTTCTGTACAATGACATCAGACATCTCACCTAAACATAAGCACTATAATCATTTATGAGCAGAATGATGTCTCACCCCCGTAGCCCCAGATTGAGAGCCACTGCATTTCATAGGGGGCATTCCAGTTCCAGCAACTAGATACAGAATCCATGCAATGCAAAGACTTCCCTGGCTCCCTCAGAAGGGAGGGCCTGTCTGTCCCTTTGAGGCTCTTCATACATATTACTGAACATCTAATACTGAACACGCCATTCATGTCCACAAAATGTCCTACCTTCATCATAGTAGGCTGTAAGATCTTCAGGTCAGAGAGAAGACTTTCCCCTCAAATAGTATAATTCAAACATACAATGAAAATAAGGGAATGACACCAGCAATATCCATGTTCCCTCTAACTCCTTCTAAAATAGGTTTTGCCACATTCAATGATCTTTCCCTATTTTTGTAAAGAAATAAAGTGTTACCAAAATAATTGAAGTCCCATAACTGCTTCTCTCTTCCCTCCCTCTTTGGAGACTGTCATGAGGATGAAGTTGGTGTGTCTGTCTCAGCCATGTTTCACATTTTATTATATACATGTGAATATCCATAAATAACATTACATGGTGTTTTTAAAATTCATGTACCTGCTATCACAATGCAGTTTTATTTGGCACTTGAAGTTGTGTTTTTAAGATTAATCTGCATACCTATATGTTGATCTAACTTACTCATTTCAACAGCTGTATAGTATCACCATGGAAATATAATTCAATTCATCATGTTTCTATTTAGATAATTTAGATGTTCAGATTTCAATGTATTTATTTAGATTTCGATTATTACCAACTTTTCTCTTTTAAAATTAATGTCCCCTCTTCCTATAAACTAGAGTTTCTCAATGGTATGTATTTAAAATTAGAACATTAATTATCTCATTTTTTGTTTTTATTTTTTGGAGAAAGAGAGAGAGAAGGTGGGAGGGGTAGAGGGAAAGAGAGACTCTTAAGCAGGCTTCATGCTTATCCCACAGCCTGACATTCAGCTTGATTCCACAACCCATAGATCATGACCTGAGGCAAAAGCAAGAGTCAGCCACTTAACTGACTGAGTTACCCAGATGCCCTAATTATCTCATTTTACCCTTATTGTTAGTAATGTGGCTTTACATCAAGTATATAGAAATTCAGGCCATGAAAACTGTCATACTTGAATAATTTTCCTTCTGTAAATGTAAATTAAATCCTACTTATGACCTTTCATGCTATTTTTAGACCATCAGAGTTTCATTTTAACTGACAGAGACATGTTTGTGTTTGTATTTTTAGGTACATAATTTAGGTAAAATAATTATGTGAAAAAACATGAAAATATAAAAAGAAATGGAATATATCTTATTCACTTTTATTCAACATTTCCTATCCCCAAAGAGTAGAAAAATATCTTATTATTAGGAGTATTCATTTTAACATGTCAAAAACCCAAAACCTTTACCTCTCAACACACTGTGCATTCACATAGTTCCCTTCAGTGCTTTTCGAAATCTAATTCATTTCCTATTATTTCCCATTTCTCCTTTTATTAAACACAGATTTTATGATTAATGCCCTGGAAAATGCCAGAAGATATCTTTAAGAGATAGAGGAAAGTGCTATTATTTCTTCACTGAAATAACATTATAGGGTAACAACCCTGAAAGTGCCAGGATTTCAGCACTCAGGGCAAAATTACAGTAACCTAGCATTACATTGCTCTGGCTAGGGATGATTTATCTGTTTGTTCTGGCATATTACACACAGTGTGAATGGGGCCTGGACTTGCACAAAGGAATAACTCAGTAAAACATAAAACATCATTCTAAAATATGAGATGACATCCCAAATCAAGAAGAGTAATCCTAAAATATAGTCACTCAACACTTGCTAAAAATAGTTATGAATCTATCCTCCCAACAGATTCCAAAAATCAGGTGACCATCATAGTGTTTTTTGTGGGGAGCTTAGATAATCAAGAGGCACCATGGTGATCAGCGCCTCTGGGAATTCCTCAAGAGCTTACATGTGCCCTTCTCATCCAATTTTCCCATATATTCCTCATTACAAACAAACAGCATTCACCTCCTAGAGGATAATTCCATAGGAGGTGAAAGAGAACAATGGGTATGATTTATTATTGTTGTTTTTTCAACACCAAGGCTGTTATATTAAAGTTGTAGGTTGTATAGTCAAAATCAATTCCGATTTCCACTTGTGGTAGCTTACATTCACTGTACCATGTTGGTTTCGCATCCCCAGAGTCCAGGATATACCGTACATTTAAAAATTTCCTCTTCTACACAGTGCATAACAAATTCAATTGATTTAATTCAATCTTTGCAAAATTAGTGAGGGCCAAAGGCAGACAAAATGCACATAGAGTGAAGAAAATGAATGGGTGTAGTTACTGAAGCATTTCCATATATATTATCAAATTTGATCTGACAGTTACCCTATGGGCTACAAAGAACCTGTGGCTCACCTACTTTGTCCCCTGCCATAAGAGAGAGTCTACCTATCACAAATACAGATCTACAATCTGAATCTTAAACGAACTAGTGATCCTTCTTTCCTGCTCATCTCAACTTTATAAATTGAGCAATCAATAAATATTTGCCCATACTAGAACAAAGGATAGGTAAAGCATAGTGTTAAGTACCCAGATGAACCCCAAAACATATTAGAGTATTTCTCTGCTATTTTTATCTTCAAAATGGTAGGGAAGGATAAGGAAATAAACACATATCTGTGAAGATGTAGGTATATAAGAAGAAATACTATCTCAATAATAAGCTCCATATGACTAAGTAGTTAGTATCTATTGCCAAGGAAATAATATAAACAATGCTCGAAGATGTTTTGGATAACTTTTCTAATACTGTACAGAAAGGACAAAGAAAATGTCTCATTTCAACAATTATGTGTTGAGGGAGAAGCATTGTCCATCATCCCATACATCTTTTTACTTCTAGTCTATGATATCATCTCTAATAAGAGGAGGGATCTCATATAAACCCCGTAAGTCCTATGCATCTCAATCATTTTGAGTATGAAATCTGAGTGGTCATATATCTTCCTAAAACAAACTGTTCCTCTAAATCCTTCATAATTTATTTGGTTAATGTAGGCATTTTAGACATTCTCTGGTTTGGGCTGTTTCACACTAAATTCTGTTCAAAGAGAGGATGGTTATAGCAATCACCCAGAAAGTCCGAGGATATGGCATTAAATTTTACATCAGAGGGGTGCCTGGGTGGCTCGGTTGGTTAGGTGTCCCACTCTTGATTGCAGCTTAGATCATGATCTCAGTGCAGAGTCTACTTGAGATTCTCTCCCTCTCTCTCTCTCTCTGACTTACTCTTCTCCTGCTCTCTCTCTCTCTCTGTCTCTCAAATAAATAAATACATATTTTTTTAAAAAATTACATCAGATGGCCCTTCTTTTCACTAATCTGTATCTTTGGAGTACTGGGTGTGGTGCAAAAATAATAAATACTGTTATGCTGAAAATAAATAAAAAATAAATTTAAAAAAATTACATCAGAGACATCATCTCCAAATGGGCAGGAGCAATGTGACCCACGAATTTCATTTTCTTTTGACTCAACAATGGAAGGACAAGTAGACAATCCAAAATGCAGTAACTATCTGTGATTCATGAGTTATGATTGGCCTGGAAATAGTACCAACGTTACAAACTCAGTGCTTTACAAGAGTAGAAAATATACTGTTTTAACATTTTATTTTTATTTTTTATTTATTTTTTAAAAGATTTTATTTATTTATTTGACAGAGAGAGATCATAAGTAGGCAGAGAGGCAAGCAGAGAAAGAGAGAGGAAGAAGCAGGCTCCCTGCTGAGCAGAGAGCCTGATGCAGGACCCTGAGATCATGACCTGAGCTAAAGGCAGAGGCTTAACCCACTGAGCCACCTAGGCACCCCTGTTTTAACATTTTAGAATGGAAACCTCTCATCTACCACCCACCTCCTGTCCATTTTATGGAGAATGAAGAACATTTCTCTTTTGTGTCTGTGTACCCTTTTCTTTTCTTTTTTTTTTTAATTTATTTATTTTCAGCATAACAGTATCCATTATTTTTTCACCACACCCAGTGCTCCATGCAATCTGTGCCCTCTATAATACCCACCACCTGGTACCCCAACCTCCCACGCCCCCGCCATTTCAAACCCCTCAGATTGTTTTTCAGAGTCCATAGTCTCTCATGATTCAACTCCCCTTCCAATTTGCCCCAACCCCCTTCTCTCTAACTCCCCATGTCCTCCATGCTTTTTGTTATGCTCCACAAATAAGTGAAACCATATGATAATTGACTCTCTCTGCTTGACTTCTTTCACTCAGCATAATCTCTTCCAGTCCCGTCCATGTTGCTACAAAAGTTGGGTATTTGTCCTTTCTGATGGAGGCATAATACTCCATAGTGTATATGCACCACATATTTCTTATCCATTCATCCATTGAAGGACATCTTGGTTCTTTCCACAGTTTGGCGACCGTGGCCATTGCTGCTATAAACATTGGGGTACAGATGGCCCTTCTTTTCACGACATCTGTATCTTTGGGGTAAATACCCAGTAGTGCAATGGCAGGGTCATAGGCAAGTTCTATTTTTAATTTCTTGAGGAATCTCCACACTGTTCTCCAAAGAGGCTGCACCAACTTGCATTCCCACCAACAGTGTAAGAGGGTTCCCCTTTCTCCACATCCCCTCCAACACATGTTGTTTCCTGTCTTGCTAATTTTGGCCATTCTAACTGGTGTAAGGTGATATCTCAATGTAGTTTTAATTTGAATCTCCCTGATGGCTAGTGATGATGTACCCTTTTCTTTTTTCCCAACACTCTTCCCACACATAATTTCACATTCCTCTCTTTCCTATAGGATTATTTGCAACCACTGTGAATGTCTCATGTCTTCCAAATAGTCTGTTCAATGGGAAGTTTGAGTCAGGTGTATGAATGAAAACACCTTTCATTTCCAAAACAAAGAAATAGATATAGCTTCTCAATATCTCCCTTAAGGTAAATCTTTAATGAAAAAAGTGATTTTCAACAAGACTTATTAAAGTTGCAGCTATTGTATATAGTAAGATGTGAGTCAAAAGAAAAAGCCCAGAAAATTAAAGGTATTCAAATTTCCCTTTGTTTCTTAAAAAAATTGGAGTAAATCAGAAAGAAATCCCTTTTTGCTTTCAAAATGCCATCGGGGGATAGTCAGTGGCCTGGAATAGTATTTCTGTTACATTGTGTTACTTCTCCAGTGCCAAGAAAACATAATCTTGGCACATCATAAATGTTTTGAATTCATTACCAAAAAGGAAAAAAAATGAAAAGGAAAAGAAAATCCACACCCACAACCCACAAGGCATAATAATCTATTGTTTCTCTTCTATTTTCACTCATTTTGATTAGATTCCCCGGAGTTTGAAAACCACATTTCAGTCTGAAAAAGAGCTGCTGAAATTTCAGATGGACATTAAAGAAGTCAAAAGGTGCTAAATCACCCTAACTAAATATAAGGTTACTCAAGATCCATTTAATTATCATGTAGAATGCAGCCAAATGGTCTGGGTTTTGCTTGTTGTTTGTTTTCAAAATTATTTGAATTTCCTGACAGGGTTGTCATTTCAAAGAGCCTCTCATTGGGATAATTTGGGACAAGAATAAAGGGTGTATTCCTTTCAGGCATCCTTTATTCACAAGAGCCTAGGAAATAGGCCAAGCAAATTAATATATCTTAGATAAAAACATCTAGGACTTAATTTAAATACAGCCTAAATGATTAATTAATTAAATCATTAAATAGAGCTCATTTGATCTATTTTGCATGATAACATGCTTTGGAAATAGTCATTAGAAAATCATGTAAATGATGTTCAACCCAAGGGTGAGGTAGAATGGGGTAATTAATGGCTAGAAAAAAATAAACTAGCATTTATTGAGTGCTTATTAAAAGCCACGTAATCTTCTGTGTCCTTTACATGTATTATCATGTTTATTCCAAACAACACTACAGCGTAAATATTATTATTACCATTGCTTTATGTGATGAAAATGGAGGCAAAGAGAAGTTAAAGAATTTACTCAAGCTGCCATATTGGTAACTGGTAAAGTGGAGGGACAGAGCCCATGCTCTTAATCACCACACTGAGCAAAGGAAGGAGGCAAAAGTAAATCAAGTACACTAGTAGGTCCATACTTACAGATTTAAATATTTAATGTTGCCCAATCAAGAACTTTCCTGAAGGTCTCTTCCAAGCAGTAATTTGACATTTTGCTAAAATGAAGATATAAACAATGGTCACCATTAGGCCAGCAGATAGGAAGGAATTACATAGCAAGTCAGTGAGCCTAAACAAATATCCTCCTCCATGGCTCTGAACTGGCATTCCATTCTCACCCATTGTCACTCATGCTACAGGTGAGTAAATGCTTATATATTGATATAAAATAGATGATTTCTTTTTGAAAACCGATCTGTAAAATAAAATGCATGTTGATCTTGATAAAATTAAAATAAGGTTATATATGCAGGCCCAGAGCCTAAAATGTTTGCTTGGTGTTTGTTAACTTATCAAGAGAGAGAGACTGAGATGAAAAATTCAGTTTAATTTGAGATGTCATTGAAGGTTCTCAATTACATTGCGTAAGTAGCATGTTCAGCAATTAGAATCTGAATATATAGTACACTTCTTCGTAAACTGATGACAGAGTCAGGTGCTCCAGCCCCAGAATGAAACATAAGAGCTTTGTTCCAGAACTATTCTCAAACAGCAATAGCTAGAAAAGCTGAGAAGATGAAAAAGAAGTGTTGACAAGGCTCATTTCAAGGTCAAATTGGACCTTGATTTTAATAAAGTTCAGAGACAGCTATATCACATTAAAAATACATTTCTCTCCCTTCTCTTTTTTTTTGTGGCCATTATTATGGAAAATGTACTTTTTTTTTTTCCTTTTTGACTCTGGTTGAGCTGATGCTTTGTTCATGAACATCCCTGCTTTTCCTGGGGTGAGGGAGGTAAAAACCTGATTTTGTGTGAATTCAGTGACTACACTTGTGTCAACCATGAAAGTGTGCTTCTCATGTAGGTGTCTGCAAGAGAACTGAGGATAAAATTATGAAGAATGCAGAAAAAATAAGGAAGAATAATCTTTCACTCCTGTTGATGGCCTGAGGATGATGAACCCTCATAGAAGGGTCACCAGGTAGTAAATGTTCTCACTGCCTCGATAAAGTGAATAAAGGACCCACAAGGGGACAACTAGTTGACCAGAAGGTGCACCCACAAAGAAGGGTCCTGTGACACCTGTTTCCCTTTTTCTACCCTCACCTCTTCTTTCCTAGTACTGTGACTCTACCTGATATTCCCTCGCTCTACCTTACTCTTCCTTCTCCTTCCTGTCTGTGCAAATTCATTAATCTTCAAGGCTCAATTCCCATCCCAGAGTGTATGTGAAGTCTTACTGCTGCTACCCACACAGCCCTTCCCTGTCCTCTTCTCCTCACTTATACTGGTTGCATAATCACCACTTTAGCGTGTGTTCTGTCCTTCTCTAGTCATTTCACATGTTTCTCTAACCAGATTGTAAAATCATAATCTCAAATACTTTATGTAGAGTTGTAGGGTATTAAAGAAGAAACAAAGAGGAAGAAAGGAAGAGAGGGAAGGAGGGTGCCCAAAATAAGGGAGAGAAAGGAAGGAAGAAGAGAAGAAGGGAGGGAAAAGGCAAAGAGACTATAACAACTTTGATGACACAAAATATCTTAGAGCCCACATAAACATAAAGCTCGTGCTGAGCATGTAAACGTGCTCAGCAATTTCCGATGACTGACTCTTTCTGGAGTTTCTTTTGAACATCTCTACTATTCCTCACCTCCTTGCACTGCTACTCTAAGTTAAGAAAAACAATTATTTTAATGTGTGCAGGGGAATGGGAGGAGGGGCTAAATCCCACATCAGTTTGACAGGTAATTAACTAGTAAGAGAAAAAGCAGAAGAGCAAGGATTGAGATAGGAACAAGGTAGCTTCCAGAAAGAGTAGCTCCACTTCTATTCAAAATATAAATTGGATCTAAACACCAAGACATAAGGATGTGGAAGAGCTTACATGTATTTTTAAAATGTTTTTGAGAAAGATGAAGGGTCATTTTCGCTTGCTGATAAGCTACAGTGTGAATTTCAAGTAATAGTTATTTCTCAACTTTTGATCACAGATGTTATAATGCCAATCTCAGGATTTCAGGCTCTGTGTGTGTTTGTGTGTGTATGCATATGTGTACCTGTGTGTATGCATACACATATACATACACACAGGCACACATACACACACACACACATTATTTCTTTCTCAAGAGGGGAGTGGGCATTAAGTTCTATTTGCAGAGAAAGACCCTAAGAACCTAAATGCAAAACTGAGCTCCCATGCTAGTCTTAGGCTGGACAGCCCTCCAGTCCCCTCCTTACCTGTGCCCTGACTCAACCTCCATGACAGTGGGGCTCCTCACCTGCTATTTCCCAGGCTCCCACGGAAGCACTTTTCCATGGGGCTCAGCCAATGGGAGACTTGGTGAGAATCTGGAACATGGGAGGGAGGAGAGGAGGGCATCTCTTATCTCTGTCTCCTGCTGGCAACAAGCCTAAAGGCCACATCCCCTAAGTCTCTGCAGCTAAATGCTGCAGGTCTTCTGCTCCCAGGTGGGACACCACTTTCCTCATTGGCCCCTTTGTCCTCCAGCACCTGTGCAACCAATTCCCTGACCCTGAATAAAATACGATAAAAACAATTCTGCTTTCCTGACAAAATGGTACCTGATCCAGATTTCACAAAGTTGGGTCCAATCCCACACCATTCGTTAAAAAAATAAAAATAAAAATAAAAATAAAAGAGTTTTTGCTTAAAAAAAACTAACAAAAATACCCCCCAAAATACATATTAAACTATTTCCTTTATTTTAAATTTTAACTATTTTAACTATTTGAAACTTTATCTTTTATTTTAAACTATATGTTGTATTTTCAGGAATGGCTTGTCTTTCTTTTCAAAAATCTATTCCAACCTATATTTTAATGCTTATCTGAGATTACCTTGTTAGTAAGCCCACTTCAGAGCAGGTTTGGGTACATGCAGATAGTAGTTTACTTATTCCTTGATTATGGCATTTGCCATAGTTTATATTATAGTTTAATTTTCATTACCTCCTTCCATGCCTGACTCTTAACTCAATTATAAATACTTAGAGGGCAGGAGGCACCAGGCCTAAATCTAATATTTAATCTTAAAAAGTAGAATAGAAACATTCATGTAGTAAACTATCACTAAGTGCTGGTAGAATTAATAGTGGTTAGAAAGGAATGAGAAGATTCTGGGTGCATGGCTCTGGTTTTTATCAGGTCCTCATGAAGAATGAACTATTGACATAAGAACTGATCCCCAGTTCCTTCAGCTGGTTGTATATAATCTTTCTTGGTGACACAAATTTAACTTGAATTATGCTGCTTGATAAAGCACATAATGTGTTCTGTAGAGATGGAAAATGCTGCTTTTTATATAGAAACTCAGCACAGATTAAAAGCTCCAATCCAGATACCAAGTCAAACATGGACGACCCCAAGGCTTTTGGTTTTGGTCTAACGTTTCTGCCTCAAATGGAGTTATTTCCAGTTTATTTCATGATCTTCATTTGGATTACTCAGAAGCAGAGTCTGAAACAAGGATCCAGGTATGGTGGTAATTAATTTATTTGGGAGGTGATCCTATGAAGCACACTGATAAGGACCGAGGAAGTAAGACAGGGAAGGGAAGGAAGCCAACAGAAGGTGTTTTAAACCAGGTACCACTGTGGGTCCTGAGGGCTCCATCCTGCTGGAGAGCCCTTAATGAGCCAGGCGGCAAAGAGCTGAGGTCTTCCCATCAAGTCTGGTCCATCCCTAGCTGAGGGTAGCTACCAGAACTTGAGCTCCAGGGCTCATCTAGCCAATCCCATGCATAAGACACACATGCACCTCAGAGAAAAGCCTGTACATAGAGGGCTACAGGTTCTTGCACTGAAAGGTACAGTTTCTATAGGAAAATAAGTGGCAAGGAGAAATGGAAAGGCTACTGACAGCATCTTCTATAAAGATGGAAGATTATGTATATATATTCAACGTTCAGCATGATGTATCATACACGCATGTGTCTGTCTATGTGTTTATACATAGAAATAGTGAGTAGGTGTGTGTTTTTTTCAGCCTAAGAGCTTCGGTATTGAAAAGACAATGTAAGATGAGGAATACATGTAATATCATCCTTCTCTGAATGTCCAAGACCTTTTACCAGATTCTTTGAAAATATACTTGAGAATTGCTACCCTGTGTTATTGATTCAAATAAGCATACTTAAATAAGTTTCTTTGCACATAGCCTGTACTTCTATTTAATTTTTAAATTTTGTAGATCCCACAGCACATAACACAATATTTGGAATATACCATATGCTCAATATTTAGTTGCTCAGTGAAAGGTACAGAAAATATAGACTTCCTCTCTTTTAACTGCAAGGGAGGGGTTACTTCTGTGCTCTGTTGATGTTGGGCTTGGCAGTGAGACTTCCTCAGGCCACATATTGGAAAGGGTATAGCTCCCACCACTTGATTTGGGCTTTTCTATGTGACTTCCTTTGCTCAATGGGATGTTAGTACATGTGCTTAACACATGCTTCATGGTTCAGGTTCGTCTCTTGCAATTCTACATGAAAAATTACCCTCAGGTAATTACTGGTTTAAGGAAAATGAGAAACTCCACTCTGCAGCTTTCAGCCAAGTCCAAAGTCAATCCTTGATCAGCCTACCTCACAGATGCATAACTAGAATAAATAATTGGTTTAAGGGGCACCTGGGTGGTTCAGTGGGTTAAAGCCTCTACTTTCGGCTCAGGTCATGGTCCCAGGGTCCTGGGATCGAGCCCCACATTGGGTTCTCTGCTCAGCAGGGAGCCTGCTTCCCTTCCTCTCTCTGCCTGCCTCTCTGCCTACTTGTGATCTATCTGTCAAATACATAAATAAAATCTTTGAAAAAAAATAATTGGTTTAAACACTGACTTTTGGGATTTTGTTACACAGCATTATTGTGGTGATAGCTAACTGATACAGAGAGGAAGCAAGCAAATCCTTTAAGTATGGGAGCAGGACAATATTGGTTATAATAGAGTTACTTTTGGTAGAATATAAGACCTTCAAATACAGAAGTTATTTTAATATGCTAATATTCTCCCCCAAAATAATAATTGATTCAAACCTTTGTAAATGTACAAAGTAATAAAAATGAGGTTAGAGAAGTAGTGAAAAACAACACAAACTAGAATTCCTTCTTTAATTGTAACAAAGGTTAAATAACACACATAGCATATACAAAAAAATACAACATGAAATATCTTATTCAAGCCTAGTTTTTCAAATCTCAAGTCCCATTTTATAATCATAGATCTGATTTTATAATGCAGATATCTTTGCTAATCACCCTTTTTAATCCTGTCCCCATTTAACCCTTCCTATCATTATATATAACCCTACATTAATTTGTTACCACTCGTTATATCCCAAAGTTCTCTTATTTGTTTGTTTGTTTGTTTATTATCTGTGTCTTCCACTAGAATGTAGTAGCCATACTAAGAATGAAGTCTTGTCCGTTTTTCTTATCTTTGTGTTCCAGCATCTAAAAAATGGCATCTGGTACATGGTAGGTAGACAATAAATAGCTTTTTGAAAAATTGATATCTAATAGCTACCAATAATAGATACTACTTTCCATATATTACTCTGAAGGCATTTTTGCTAACTTCTAGTTTTGAATTTCTGCTCTTCAATTTAGTGAAAGCATCAACCTTCATAATAAGGTATTGCTGGATGTTTGGTTGAATAGTTCAAGCTGCATTACATTGATGTTTTGAACAGAGGGGTTTTTCTGTTTTTTTTTTTTTGTTGTTGTTGTTTTGTTTGTATTTTTGTTTTTGCTTAGATTCTAGTGAGATGTGTGCACTGGTTTCAGGTACCTGTCCTTCATCTTGGTGGAACTACACTCATATGATGGGGGAAATTACCCACAAGCACACTTAGCCTTTATTGGATTTTTCTGATCTTGTTATTCATATTCTCTGGCAGCTGGCTCCAAAACAAGCAAGGGAGCACCACATTCCAAATTGCATTTTTAAAATGTGAATATTGTTCTTGTTACTTAATGTTTTATGCATTGTTTGCAAATAGGAAATACGGTCCCCTCATATTTTATGGATTTGCTTTGGAAAATGATTTCAAAGAAAGTTCAACGTTAGGAGCATAGAACTTAGCTCTAGCATTTTTGAATGCCTGATTTTTCCCCCCATGCCATCTATTTTCTTAATAGAGAAGATAAGTTAAAGTTATACCTTACCCTTTGGCCTCATTACTATAAACTGGTAGGGACTAGCGTTGAATTTTGTATACTTAATAAATACGTACTTACTGATAAACTGGAAAAAGCACTGTATGGTCCCTGAATTCAAGAGGTACAATATTTCTTTTTTCAAAATATGTCAAGGCAAATTTTGCCTACATGCTGACATGTGAAAGGAATCTTGGACAAAAATTACACATTGTCAAATAATTGCAGATTTGGGCCAAGTTGATCAAAATTTCTACCAATAATGTGACTAAGCTAAAAGAGCCATTTTCAGTTATGGGTAACACTTTATTTTAGAGTACAGTTTTCTTTTTTTGTTTGTTTATGTTACTGAAATCTTGCTGCATCTTTTCAGTAATAGCTTATCTTTCCATAATAGGTTAGTTCTATTGCTATAGGTTTTGAATGAAAGCTGAAGTGTATCTTTCTCTTTCCACCATGTCTTATGTTGTCCCCACTCTGCCCTTATATTCCCCATTTTATTTCCTTTATAACATTTATTATTCTCGTTATTATTATTTCTTTATTTATATTATTTATATTTATAAATATATTTATATAATTTATATTCTTTTATTTATATTTCTCATTTATTATTCTTTATAACATTTATTATTTTTCTTGCTCATTTACTTGTTTGCCTTTTTTTGTTATCTATATTTGCATTAGAATATAATATCACAAAAGCAAGAATGTATCTTTATTTTCTTCTTTGTGTTTGTAACATTGTGTTAGCAAACTAACACCCAATAAAATGTGTAGAATTCTTACAACTCAACCATAAAAAGGAAAATAAATGCAATTTAAAATGGGCAAAAGATTTGAATAGACAGCTCTCCAAAAGACATATAAATGGCCAATAAGGACATGAAAAGATGCTCAAGATCACTAATAATTAAAGAAATGCAAGTCAAAACCATCATATGATACCACTTCGCATATACTAGAATGGTTATAATCAAAAGAGAAGTTAATAACAAGTGTTGAACAGGTTATGAATAAATTATAATCCTCTACATTGTTGGTAGAAATGTAGGAGAGTGCAGCCATTTTGAAAAACAGTTTTTCAGTTCTTTAAAACATTAATCATAGAATTAGCAGATGACATAGTATTTACACTCTTAGGCATATACTCAAGAACACTGAAAATATGTATCCACACAAAAACTTGTACATGAATGTTCACAGCAGCATTATTCATAATGCCAAAAAGTCAAACAACTGGTGTCCATCAGTTGATGAGTGGATAAACAAAATGTGATATATCCATAGGGTAGAATATTATTTGGCCATAGAAAGGAAAGAAGGACGGATACATAGTACAACATGGCTGAGACTTGAGCACATAAAAGCAGCCAGACACAAAAATGTCACATATTGTATAATTCCATTCATACAAAATGTCTAGAATAGGTAAATCCATAAATACAGAAGGTAAATTAGTAAGTGCCAGAGGCTAGCGGGAATGGAAGAACGGGAACCACTATGAAAAGGTATGGTAGCTTTTCTTTCTTTCTTTTTTTTTTTTTTAAGATTTTATTTATTTATTCGACAGACAGAGATCACAAGTAGGCAGAGGAGGCAGGCAGAGAGAGGGGGGGAGCAGGCTCCCTGCTGAGCAGAGAGCCCGATGCGGGGCTCGATCCCAGAACCCTGGAACCATGACCCGAGCCGAAGGCAGAGGCTTTAACCCACTGAGCCACCCAGGTGCCCCGGTATGGTAGCTTTTCTACAGATGATGAAAATGTTCTGGAATTAGAGAGTGATGATGACTGCATAACTTTGTGAAGTATTCTAAACAATACTGAATTGTACACTTCAAAAATAATGAATTATGAGGTATCAATTACATCTCAATAATGAAAAATGTAAATAAAGTCAATAATAAGAAGAACTGTGAGTAGAATGCTTGTATTCTAGGTATCCTGCTAAAGGCATTACGGACAACATTATTACTGTTACACAACTCTGTAAGGAAGATTATTATTACTGCACATATTTTGTAGAAATTTTAAGTTAGAAAGATTAAATAACTTGTCCAAGGCCCACAGAGCTAAGCAATGGTGGTACAGGAAATCCTGGGAATTTAACCTAAATAGCACATCTGGTTCCTAAGATCAGGTTAATGCATCTGCTGGAATACTACAGCTGGAGTCATCATATTTATTGGAATATGTGCTTAGATTTTGCCTCAACTTTCCTGGAAATAGTATTTCTTTGAACTCTTTTGGGCTCATGAGGATAGTAAATATTTATAGAGTGACTGACAACTACAAACAGCATAAAATAACTCAGTATATTTAGACCATGGTTTTTGAGGCAAACAGAAATTAGTTTAAAACATTTCGAAGATTTTCATGGAAGATTGGAGGAATGGAATAAAATGGTGAATTTGGGGAAATAAAATCTAGACAATTTTAATAGCCATTTTCATTTTTATATTCAGGAATGTATTTACCTTGGTAGAAACCATGAGACTCTGATTCCACAGCATTAGTCTTACAACCAATTAACTGAGCAACCAGTGCATGGGTCACTCAGCCTCTGGGCTTTGGTTTCTTGCTTCGTACCATAAAGGAGATAACGAAAAAAATCCCATTGTTGAGAGAGTTCTATCACTCTATGGTTGTAGGAACTGTGAACCTTAGAACAATAAATACACCTGCGTTCCTTTTATATCTTTAGTTTCAGCAAAGAATCTGGTCTGAAGGTCCTCTCTGAGGTTCTCTTATAGCTCTTTCATGATCTTCAGGAAACCCAGCAGAATTTCTCAAATGTCAATCCCTTGC
This sequence comes from Neogale vison, assembly GCF_020171115.1. Classification (NCBI taxonomy): domain Eukaryota; kingdom Metazoa; phylum Chordata; class Mammalia; order Carnivora; family Mustelidae; genus Neogale; species Neogale vison. Next base: position 37,931,082 of record NC_058098.1, on the reverse strand, counting down.
CCTGCAAGCTGCGTGAACCTGAGAAAGTGCCCACAAGGAGCTCAGACTCATGCCTAGAGAAGCCAATGCTCTGAAACACAGTAGATGAAGTAATAATCCTGGGTATCATTCTGGATCTTCCTCATTCCCAGAATTTAATGATAAGAGAATCTCTGATGAGGTGGAAACACAAATGTTGGACATATAGGAGAGAGACAAAATTGAAATGTAGAGATTGAAAGTGATAAGGATATTTGCATGGAGAATTCATGGCTTTTCAGAAGGGGAGGAATCAATAGTCCCCCACCTTATCCCTTTAAGTTCAGAATGTGATTGGACAGGGAAAAAATGGGCATGACAGAAACCCCAGATTCAATGAATGCAATGATTCACCATGATAAAAGTATTCACCATGATAAAAGTATTAGGAGATTGCAAATCCAGGTATAATTTGAGGACAGCTAGTATTCCTCCCAGTTCCCCTCAGGTCCCTCTCACCCTTTCTGTATTCCCATCCCTCACTCTATGGGCTGTTGCCTAAGCCTCACATCTGCAGACACCTGCAGGACTGTCCTTTGGCTACTGAAGCTTCTCTGCCACATCACCAGTACAGATCAGGAAGTGTCTGGCAGTTGACAACCCCTGGAATAGACCTTGGACAACAAGTAGGAAAGCCCAACTCCTTTGCCTTGAGTGAAGGAAAATTCTGAGACGTAACTTACACTCCATAGCCCCCTGTAGGATTAGACTAAAACTGAGGCTTTTCCTGAAGCTGCATCCTTGCTTGTCTTCTTCCTTCTTCCCTGCTCTGCTCCCTTATACTTTTTCCCTAGATGCACTTTTAAAATAAATTATTTTCACAGGAATCATCAACTTAGAATCAGCTTCTGGGAACTTGACCTAGGACCTTGGTGCTATACAAAAATAGTGGCTCTGGCCCCCTAAGATGGCAGAGAATGGGGACTCTTCTATTCTAGTTTATGGGGGCAAACTGACATCCTAAGGAAGAAACAACGTGATGGGGTCTATATAAATTTAATGCTGGAAGTTCATGACAATTCTTTTGGGTATGTTCTTCGCTGAGCAAATTACCACTGGGGTTTGTGAAAGACTAAGAAAAAAAAAAAGTAATTGTAGCATCAGCAGGGGTTTGCACTATGGTTGTAATAGAGCAAGTACTTAACATTGCTTTGGACACAACAGGGGAATCACACAAACGTAACAGTAGCTGCACCACAGAGGCAGGATAATCTTTCTTGACTAGGTTTCACCTGCCATCCCCAGGCCTCTGGGACTGGAGGTAACACCAGTAGCATTACTGATCCTCTTAGACTAGAAGATACAACTTCTTATAATGGTACCATAGTCTTTCAAATTCAAATCCAAACAAGAGGATGCTCCCTAAAGATTCTTGGGTATTATCAGTGAATGGAGACTGTAGCAACAAGTATCAGGCTTTCCATGACTGACAGTGAGTTGGGGCTGAGACATTTGCATTGTCAGTCATACTTCAAACAGCAAAGCAGGGAACACAGTAACCAGTCAACTACTCACAATTCCGTGCCAACACTGACTGGAGGACTCTATCCACTGTTCCCCCCTCCCCCATTTTTCCACCTTTGTTTCTTCAGGAGGTCATTTCATCATAATAGATCTGGACCAGTATAGCCATCTCCACCAACCTCTCTGCCTTTAGTTTTGCTCCTTCCCAACCTGTTTTCCATACTGGAGGTATAACAATCTCCTTATAACACTCTTAAGATCCTTCAGTACCTTAGGACTCTCCCATGTCTCTCAATTATCTTCAGCATAAAGTTGAAACTCCATAGGATGGATCTGAAGCCCTTTCATAATCTGAACTCTCCAGGGACACCTCATGTTCTCTCCTCCTGGCATGTTCTGCCTCACCCATTCTTCACACAGCTCTCTCTCTACTTTGGCTCATCCTCCCCGCTGACTTGAACAGTCCCCCATACCTTTGTCCCAGTTCCTGCCATATAATTTTAACCTGCCTCCCCTCCTTCTTCACAGGCAGAATCTTGTGTCTATCCACATTCTCTAGCAGGCACTCTAGGATTTCCTTCCACTTTTGGATTCTCTACATCTTTTTTGGTGTTGACATCCACATCACAGGGCAGATGAGAGAGGACAGGTTTGAAGTGAGTGTTTCTCCTAACTCACACTGCTCAGGAGGCCATTCAGGATGAGATCAACTGCTTTGTACACATATTTTTCTGGCTTTTACAATAGGTCACTACCCATTCTAAGTGATTGCGAGGAATGGACCAAACTTGCCCCATGCCACAGCTTCCTTCCATCAACCGCAGACATATGTTTATACACTAGTGGAGTTGTGCCAAGGCTGAGAAGTGACTTTTTTTTTGCTTCCTGCTCCAACCCCCCTTGCAAAAACACCCCCCAGTTCCTTGAACCCTTAGAGTTTCCATTACCTTCAATGGTTGTTGTTTTCAATGATTATGGGATTGAGGATAGTGATTTGCCCGTAGCTAGTGGGGCACAGAAAAACCCATGCATATTAAAGACCTCCAAGACGTCTGCCTTACTTCTTTCGTTTCCCTAGTTCTTTTCTGCAGTATCGATTCTACCTTTATCCTTTTCACAAAGCCTTGCAATAACCTGGCTCCCTTCACCACCGGCTCTGGCTTTGTGGGGGGATTTATTATGAACTCTGGTTTAGAGACTTTAAATAGTCTATAATCTTGGCCAGGCTCAAACTCAGCCAGTACTGAAAGCCTGCTAAATGAAGCGTGACAAACGCACGCTCATTTAGTGATGACTGGTGACAGCTGGGACGATGATGTATCTATCCCAACAGCAGAAGCAGGACATTTATTCAGTAATAGCCTTCATCTTCTCTCTCCTCTCAACCTCACAAAATCCCACTTCTCTGAGACAATTATTGGAGTAGGAGAACTTAAATCCCCATATTTCCAGAACCACCTACATAAAATCATCTTCAGGCATGGATATGACAAAGCCAGGGATGCAAGTTGGTGTCTTTGTTTCCTTGCCTGACAGAGCAAGGCAGCAGAACTGAGGTAGGACCCAGGGGAGCCCATTATCCCAGCCTGAAATGGCACAAAAATCTTAGCATCCCATGCCTCCCAAGTTCATTATGGAAAAGATGAAAAACAGCATCTTTAGAAATGATTTTTTTTAATTGGCCTAATGAAATCATGTACCCTCTCCCCCCTTCGGGTTGGCTTGTTAATGATTCCTGCTTACAGTTGCCCTTGAAAATTGAAAAGACTTGTTGTTAAAATACAAGAAAAAAAACCCTCCAAAAGTTAAATCAGGACACTCCTGTTCCCCCTTGCCCAGCAGTATGTACTGGTATCTCTTTGTGGTTTTAGTTTGCATTTCCCTAATGACTAATGATATTGAGTATCTTTTCATGTGCTTGTTGGCCATTTGCATATCTTCTTTAGTAAAATCTCTATTTAAATTTTGCCCATATTTTATTAGGTTGTGTGCCTTCTTGTGAGTTGCAAGGGGTTTTTATGCATTCCGGATACAAGTCCTTTGTCTGATAATGTGTGTTGGAAGGAATTCTTCACCCTGTGGCTTGCCTTTAAGTTTTCTTGAATGTCTTTTAAAGAGGTTTTTTGGGGGGAAAAATTGATGCAGTCCAATTTATCCAGTTTTTCTCTAATGGTTCATGATTTTGATGCTGGAAGCAATCTTTGCTCAGCCAAAAATCACAAAGATCATTACCTGTTTTATTCTCAAAGTTTTATTATTTTAAGTTTGCCTTTATGACAATGATTTATTTTGAGTTACTTTTAATATATAGCATCAGTAATGGCCAAGTTTCCCTTTTTCCTACGAATATCTAGTTAATTCAGCATCATTTGTTGAAATGAATTTCCTTTGCCCATTTAATTGTGTTAGTAATTTTGTCATAAACCAACTGACCATATAGATGTGATTTATATTCTTTTCCATTCCATCCCACATTTTCACTAATACCAATGTGTCTTATTCACTGACATTTGTAATATAGCTAGGCTAGATTTTGAAACTTCCCTTGACATCATGATTGCTCTCCTTGGCCATATAGATCTATATATCTATATATCTGTCTTGATATTTTCACTGTGTTTCCTAACTCCGTCCAGTCCTATGCCAGGGTATATGATCTCCCTGCCTCAAATATCAAAATGTGAGTTTCTACTAATCCATTCCCTGAGAGCCCTGTTATATAGTCCTGCTATATACGAGGGGTAAACTTATCTGTAATTATGCCTGATAATGACTTTTCCCTCTCTGTTGACACACTTACATTTCCCAGTTTAGGACCATTAAAAGTTACTGTCTTAATGCAAAGATTTATTTTTCTTGATGGTAACTTCATACACCATAATAGGTTTCCTATAATAAAGACCACGCTTTGAAATTAAGTGTGCCATTTGTTGTCCCTTAAGTCAATGTTATTCAAATGATGATATTTACACCACTGGTGATGTGAGAGGCTTTCAGATTATCCCTATATATTGTTTAAAAAATATATACATATATATGACTAGGTTTTAAGGATGTAGCAACCCCCAAATACAGTTTCTTACAGTATTGCTTAACAAAAGTGTGACTGATTTATAAGAAATAGTTAATGTAAAGAAAAATACTGATCAGATGATTTCATAATAATGATATAGATATATATATATATATCTCATATATACCAAAATGAGTGAATGGTATTGGCCTCACAGAACAGAGAAAACTGGCCTGATATCTTCTTGGAGTTTTGTAAATAATCTGACCTACTTCATTGTTTTTCTTTCCCTGTCTGGTCATAGCTAAGAGTCAATGGACCCTTCACAGAGCTACTGTCCACAATGCAGTATTAGGTACTCTTTTTTGTGTCATACCTAATGTGTATTTCCTTAGCTTTATTTTGTCTTTTTCTAGCCCAGATCTGATAGGGTAAACATTACCACCTCTTTTACGGCGTAAGCCAACCCACTCACTCCCTCTGCTTCTTTTCTACCCTATACACAGCACACTAGTTTGCCATTCATGAAAACTCTTCCTGGGTCATTAAATTATATGGAAAGAGGGTTCCCCCATGCAGAGTGCTTTTAAAGTTAAACGAAAAGCTCCATTAAATGCCCTCTTATCTTTGTAAGCTTGAGGCAGAAAGGGTTCTTTTTTACTCATTATAGCAATTATTTTCTTCTGCCCTTAAATATATCTGGAGATTTCAAATCATGAAAGCAATTTAGCTATCAAAACTGCCATAATATAAAAATAATTTAAAACCAAGCCAAATCAACTAAAAAATGATGAATAAAACTACTTAGAAAAGTCTGTTATCATGCTCTAGTCCAAGCAATTTTTATTTCCCTAAAAAGACTGATCTTCTACATCATTAAATTTTTATTCCCATCACTCCTGGGTTGTTTGACCTACGGGAATCTTTCATTGCCTCATATTACACTTTTTAAATTTTCAAAAATTGTACATGCAGTGTAATGTGCATGCAATAAAACGCACAAACTTTAGGTGTACCACCTGATGAAATGTTCCATATGCCTACTCTTGGGCAAGCCTCACACAGTTAAAGACAGAAAATTCCCAGCATCCTGAAATGCTTGCTTTTGTCCTCTCCCACTCAATACCCTCCACAAAATATTGATCGTTCTGGCAGCTATTACCCCAGATTCATTTGCTTCTCTTTCTGATTCATATAAATGAGTTAATGCCATCAATACATTTCCACAGATGGCTTATTTTCTTGAATGTTATTTCTCTGAATGCAATACATACTTCTGCCTAGATGTGCTATCTGTTATTTTCCATTACTATTTAATATTTCATTGGTGAATGTATTGTTATATGATTATCCACAGTACTGATGAGTGTTAGGGTTTTTTAATTGTTGGCAATTATAAATTGTATTGAAATGAGCACTCTTTTACATATATCTTGGTGGACATGTGTACTCATCTCTATTAGGTATATACAGGAGTGGTACAGAGAAAACAAAGGTTTAATGTTAATCGGTACTGTCAATTAGTTTTCCAAAATGGTTGATTGTGGTGATAGTGGCATAACTGTGTGAAAATAATTTAAAAACACTGAATCATATAGTTTAAATGGTAGATTGTATGCTATGTGGATTACACCTTGATAAAAATTGGCTGCTTCCATTACATTTCTATTGGGCAACATTGTTTGTTTGTTTTTATTTTGCTTTTTACCTATCTCACTTATGATTGATTTTTTTTGTGTGAGTATAGAGTTAGGAATCAAACTAACTGTTTTTTACATGGATTGTGAATAGACACAGAACCACTATAGAACAGATAGGCACTTTCCCACCTCACTGCAATGGCACTTTTATTGAAAGATGATAGTTTTTGGCTGTTGTGCATCTGTTCCATAATACTCTCACATAATATCCTCTTCTTAAAGAGTGTCTTATATTTTCAGTGATGAAAAATAGTGCATGAATGTATTATAAAATTTCAAAAAAAGATAGGAAGAAAAAGTAAATATTATAGGTAAGCCCACTCAGATATCATATTGAGATGTTTTATTTATTTCTACCTTTTTTCTGATATTTCTTTGTATCGACAGATAGAACTGAGATGTGATGTAAAATGTTTTATGTTCTTTTCCCACTTAATTTAATATTTTATGTATTTTCCTAGATCATTATATGTTCTTTGAAAACTCTTAATGAGTATAGATTCATATAAAATATATGTTAATCTGTTTTCTCATTATGAATATCTAGAATAATATTTTTTTTAAATCATGAAATAAACTTAACCAAAGAAGTGAAAGACCTGTGCTCTGAAAACTACAAAACATTGATGAAAGATATGAAGAGGACACAAAAACTGAAAAGACATTCTATGCTCATAGATTGAAAGAACAAATATTATTAAAATGTCTATACTACCCAAAGCCATCTACAGGTTTAACTCAATTCCTATCAAAATACTAACAGCATTTTTCACAGAACTAGAACAAATAATCCCAAAATTTGTATGGAACCACAAAAGACTCTAGATAGCCAAACCAATCTTGAAAAAGAAACAAAACTGGAGTTCTCACAATTCCAGACTTCAAGTTATATTTCAAAGCTGTAGTAATCAAAACTGTATGATACTGGCATAAGAATAGACACATGGTAGAATAGAATAGAAAATCCAGAAATAAACCCAAAAGTATATGGTCAATTAATCTTCAACAAAGGAGGAAACACTATGCAATGGAAAAAGGACAGTCTCTTTAGCAGAAAGTGTTGGGAAAACTGGACAGCTGCATTCAAAAGAATGAAACTGGACCACTTTCTTACAACATACACAAAGATAATTTTGAAATGGGTTAGAGACCTAGATGTGAGACCTGAAACCATAAAAATCCTTGAAAAGAACACAGGCAGTAACTTCTCTGACATTGGCTGTAGCAACAATTTTCTATATGTCTCCTCTGGCAAGGGAAATAAAAGCAAAAATGAACTATTGGGACTACATCAGAATAAAAAACTTCTGCACAACAAAGAAAACAATCTACAAAACTAGAAGGCAACCTATTGAATGGGAGAAGATATTTGCAAATGACAATTCTGGTAAAGGGTTAGTATCCAAAATATATAAAGAACTGGTATAACTCAACACCCCAAAAAGAAATAACCCAATTTAAAAATGTGCAGGGGGCACTTGGGTGGTTCAGTGGGTTAAAGCCTCTGCCTTCAGCTCAGGTCATGATCCCTGGGTCCTGGGATTGAGCCCCTCATCAAGCTCTCTGCTCAGCAGGGAGCCTGCTTCCACCTCTCTCTCTGCCTGTCTCTCTGCCTACTTGTGATCTCTGCCTGTCAAATAAATAAATAAAAACTTAAAAAAATGAATGGGCAGAAGACATGAACAGACATTTCTCCAAAGAAGACATACAGATGGCCAATAGACACATGAAAAGATGCTCAACATCACTCATCTTCAGGGAAATGCAAATAAAAGCACATTGAAGTATCACCTCACACCTGTCAGAATGGCTAAAATTAAATAAATAAATAAATAAATAAATAAAATAAGAAACAACAGGTAGGTAAGGATGTGAAGAAAAAGGAACTGTCATGTGTTGTTGGTGGGAATGTAAATTGGTGCAGCCACTCTGGAAAACAGTATGGAGTTTTCTCAAAAAGCTAAAATAGAACTACCCTATGATTCAGTAATTGCACTACTAGTATTTACCCCCCAAATATAAAAACCCTATACAAAGGGATACCTGCACCCCTATGTTTACTGCAGCATTATTTACAGTAGCCAAATCTCAGAAGCAGCCAAAGTGTCCATCAATAGAAGAATGGATAAAAAAAAATGTGGACTATATATGTAATGGAATATTACTCAGCCATAAAAAAGAATGGCATTTTGCCATTTGCAACAATATGGTTGAAGCTAGAGAACATAATGCTAAGCAAAATAAGTCAGAGAAAGACAAATACTATATGATTCACTCATATGTGGAATTTAAGAAACAAACAAAGGAAAAAGAGAGGCAAATCAAGAAACAGACTCTTCATTATAGAAAATAATCTGATGATTACTAGAGAGGAGATCAGTGGTGGGGATGGGTGAAATAGGTGAAGGAAATTAAGAGTACACTTATGATGAGCACTGAATTAATGTACAGAATTGCTGAATCACTGTGTTTTACATCTGAAACTAATATAACAGTGTATGTTAACTACTAGAATTAAAATTAAAAACAGTAATAGGGGTACCTAGATGACTCAGTGGGTTAAGCATCTGACTCTTGATTTCAGCTCAGGTCATTATCTCAGGAATGTGAGATCAAGTCCATGTTGGGTCTGTGCTCAGCAGGGAGTCTGGTACTCTCGTTCTTCCTCTGCCCTTCCCCCAGCTCACACACTCTCTCCTCTCTCTAGCAAAAATAAATAAATAAATAAATATTTTTAAAAATCTTAATAATAAAAAAGTAATATTTTAAAAAAAAAAAACGACATTGTGAGAAACATCTACACACCAAATTTTTAATTTGGGGAAAATTTCAGTCATTATTGTTTCAAATATTTCTTCCGTTCCTTTCTCTCTTCTGTTTCTTGTGTTCTTATTATGCAGATGTTAACACCTTTTACAACTGTCCTACAGGCCTTACATATTCTGTTCTATTTTTCTCAGTCTCTGTTCTCTGCTTTTCAGTTTTAAATGATTCTATCGAGATTTCCTCAAGCTCAGAGGTTCTTTCCTCAGCTGTGTCTAGTCTACTAATGAGTTCACAAAAACATTCTTCATTTTTGTCTCCGTGTTTTTGGTTCTTTTTTTAGGATTTCCATCTCTCTGCTTATATTGTCCATCTGTCCTTATGCTCTGTCTACTTTATACATAAGAGTCTTTAGCATATTAATCATAGTTGTTTTTAATTCCCGATGTGATCCCTGCAATATCCCTGCCATGTCTGGTTTTCATGCTCACTCAGTCTCTTCAAATTGCTTTTTTTGTTGTTGTTGTTTTTGCTTTTTGAAATGTCTTATAACTTTTTCCTGACGACCAGACATGTTGTACCTGGTAAAGGAAATTGCTGTAAATAGGCCTTTGGTGATGTGGTGGTGAGCTGTGGGGCGGAGGTGAATCATTCTGAGGTGAACCACAGAACCAGAGTCCTGTGACTAAGTCTCAGTCTTTTAGTAAGACTATGCCTCTGGACTGTGAACATTACAGGTGTTTCTCAGATATTTTTCTCCCCCCTCAGGTGGGCCAGGATGGCTGGAGTTGGATATTTCCCTGCCCCCCATTCAGTTAGTCTCTGATAAAATCCCAACAGATTAGGCTCTGTTTAATCAGCTTCTCAGGAAAGCAGGCCTTGTTAAGAATTTCAGAGTGTTCTAGTGCATTATAAAATGACTCCCTTTTCCTCTCCCTCTGCCAAAAGCATGAGGAGATTTTTCTCCAATATTTATTTTAAGAACCTGATCAATCTCCCACAGGTAAATCTCACAAAACTGTGGCACTTTCCCCACATCAAGACTGGGTCTCTCTGGAATGTTCAACTCTCAGAGTTGTCTACACTGAGCCTTCAGCAATTACTCAATTACTGTTCAGGTTTTTCCTATCCAGGCATTGGTTCCCATGGAGGTTTCTACTCCTGAGTCTTCATGCTGATAAGCTGTGACTCCTTGTAGCAACCTACCTGTCTGTCTCTCCAGTCCTGTGGGCAGCAGTTTGCACTGTACCCTCCCCTCTAAGATCCTCTTAGGGATCCAAGAAGAGTTGCTGGTTATTCAGTTTGTTCAACTTTTTACTTGCTCTTAGGATAGAGTGGCAACTTCCAAGCTCCCAACATGAGGAGTTGAGAACCAAAATTTGGTATTTATTTTTTCAAATCTTTGTATCTCTATAACCAAATGTTAATAAAATGACATTTACACTTGACCAGCATTGTGGATAGGTCAATTCAATGATAACTCAACAAAATGAAACCCTCATTTAAAATGGATGCACAATATTAATAGAAAGGAAGGAAGCGTATAAAATTGAAGACTGTTTATTTTCAGACACTGCATCTAATCCTTACCACATATGATTTTGGTAATCTCCACTAAGTTTCCTAACCTCTCAGATGGGCAGTCTCTCAAGTGCAAAATATCAATAACCTTTATTCCTTCTGTCATTTATAAAGATAAAATGAGATCACATATGGAAAGCCCTTGACAAAATTGGGCATGTTATGAAAGTTCAATAAATGGAAACTATTATTTCTCATAGACTAATTTCTATTGTTGGACTTTCAGATTATTTTTTGTTTTTTCTTTTCTAGCAATAACAGTGAAATACATAATCTCATCTATTTTCATTAGTGCTTGTTTACATTTTGAGTATTTTTACATGCTGAAGTTCCTGAAGTTGTAGATTATGAGTATTTTTAAAACTCAGACAAATGTTGCCAATCAATTTATCCTCCAACATCAGATTGTGAGGCAACCAGCTCAATACTCCTTTAGAAGATTAAAGAGAGAAAGAAAAGTTGACTTGAATTTGAATTTCTTTGATTACTAGAGAATCTGCACTATTTATTTTTAATGCATTGATGTATTGGTCAGTGATATTTCACCATTTGTTGTTGTTCTTTGTCCTTTTCTTTGAGTATTATTTTATACATATATATATATAAAGTCTTTGACCATCGTGGTTTCCAGTTTGTATTTTTAAATCAAATATCATTTACTTTAATTTTCATAATTTTAGAAGGATGATTTTTTACATAAATAATGCAAATATTATATAAGCATTATAAGAAATCAGACAATCCAAAAATACACAAGAAAACATTTTCAAAATTATTCCATATCTTACCACTCAAAAATAATCATTGTCAACACTTAAGGACTAATATTTTAGGGATGTTTATGTAAATACATTCATCTAAATAATAAATGATAAACAAATAAATGTAAGTTATTTTGGGAAGATGGTTATCACACTATAATGCTACACTTATTTAGACTTTTAATTAAAAATTAGGTACACTTAACCAAAGGTAGGCAGCAAAACCTGCGTTGAAATTAAGAAATACTGAGCTTCAGATATATGTTGCTTCACCACCTGACTTTAATTGCCAAAAGAGCAATCTGAAATCAATATATTAGATTAGACATACTTTACGATGTTAGAGTATTTTCTTAACCTTATGTTTCAAATTTAAACAAGTTCTATTGACTTCGTATTCTGAAAAATAAGGAAACTAGTATATCTTCTTCAAACTCCCCGCCCAATCTTTGGTATTTACATACTATAAACAGATATTTAACATTTATATGCTTACTTTGTCAAAAGTTCTTTGATTAATATAATGGTTATTCCTTGATCTTAGTTTTAAAGTTTGGGGGATTCGATACCTATTGCTCTTCCTTTTACCATGATTTCTTTTTTCTCTCCTCATTCCTGACTTTAAACTTGGATTTATTCCTGATAGACCTAATATTTTTCCATAAGCTGGGCTTATTATTCTGATCTCTAATACTGCATGTTTAAATATATCTCTGTATTGCCATTATAGTTAAGTAAAATATACCTGGGTACAAATTCTTGAAGCTGTATATTTATCCCTTAGAACTCTGTTCTCTATATTTTAATACTGACTGCTGTGGTGGGAAAAATCTCAGGCTAGTCTTCAATTGCCTTCTGTGCTCATGTGATTTCCATTTCTTTTTTTTTTTTTTCCAATTTATTTATTTTCAGAAAAACAGTATTCATTATTTTTTCACTACACTTAATATTTGTGGTTGAACCTCAACTCCAAAGGAGATTCTTTGTCTCTTTTTTAAATGCTCTGTGGTTCCGAATCATATCACCATAGCCAATGGATATTTAGATGAGCCTTTTAGACAGATGATGCTTAGAATGCAGGACTTCTATATTGGAGTCCAGAGAACACTATGATGGTAAGTGCCAGAGAGTATTTATGCTGCCTTCCCTCTTGCTCAAGACATTATAGTACTGAGAAGGGTTGCTTCACAAGATTTTCCTCATGTTTCCTTGAAGAAACAAGGTTTTCTCTACTTTTCAGATATTTTCTTTTTCCTAATTGGGGTCAAGGAGCAATGGGTGGAGAAAAGGCATTCAACTGTAATAATGTTAAGAGGTGAGAATGAATATTTTACCACGTCTAATTTATATTTTTCTGTGTGAGAATTCAAACAGCAAACATAAAATTATTTAACTATTATATAAAATTTCATGCCTTATACATCAACATACATTGTATGTTTAAATATAAATACTAACATAGACAGAGGGTAGTGAAGTAGTGAAATATAAAGAATTCAAATTTATAATCAATATAACCTTACATGTAATCTTACAGGATTAGATTTTTCCTGTTCCAATTTGTCTTTTCAAAATACATACAAAATTAATATGTGATATATTAATAATGTTATATATTACTATTATATACTGTGTGAACATATTATATGTTATATATCAAATGCAATTGATATATAATATATAATTAATAAATATATTAATACTATATAATTAATTAATTATATATATAATTGGTAACATTCTAATTTTGAGGCCAGCATGACCTTGATATCAAACATGAAAAAAACTTACAAACTAATATCCATCATTAACGCAAAGTATTCTTTCCAAAGTTTTAATAAATTGATTTCAAAATATATAAACCATGACCGAGTAGAGATTATCTAAGGAATACAAAGTTGAATTCAAATTTAAAAAGCAATGAATAATGTACTATATTAACTATAAAAAACATGGCCATCTAAACATATAAAGAAAATCATTTCATAAAATTTGACACCCATGTATAATTTTTTTTTAATTTTTTATTTTTTATAAACATATATTTTTATCCCCAGGGGTACAGGTCTGTGAATCGCCAGGTTTACACACTTCACAGCACTCACCAAAGCACATACCCTCCCCAATATCCATAACCCCACCCCCCTTCTCCCAACCCCCCTCCCCCCAGCAACCCACAGTTTGTTTGGTAAGATTAAGAGTCACTTATGGTTTGTCTCCCTCCCTATCCCATCTTGTTTCATGGATTCTTCTCCTACCCACTTAAGCCCCCATGTTGCATCACCACTTCCTCATATCAGGGAGATCATATGGTAGTTGTCTTTCTCCACTTGACTTATTTCGCTAAGCATGATACGCTCTAGTTCCATCCATGTTGTCGCAAATGGCAAGATTTCATTTCTTTTGATGGCTGCATAGTATTCCATTGTGTATATATACCACATCTTCTTGATCCATTCATCTGTTGATGGACATCTAGGTTCTTTCCATAGTTTGGCTATTGTGGACATTGCTGCTATAAACATTCGGGTGCACATGACCCTTTGGATCACTACGTTTGTATCTTTAGGGTAAATTCCCAGTAGTGCAATTGCTGGGTCATAGGGCAGTTCTATTTTCAACATTTTGAGGAACCTCCATGCTGTTTTCCAGAGTGGTTGCACCAGCTTGCATTCCCACCAACAGTGTCGGAGGGTTCCCCTTTCTCCGCATCCTCGCCAGCATCTGTCATTTCCTGACTTGTTGATTTTAGCCATTCTGACTGGTGTGAAGTGATATCTCCTTGTGGTTTTGATTTGTATTTCCCTGATGCAGAGTGATATGGAGCACTTTTTCATGTGTCTGTTGGCCATCTGGATGTCTTCTTTGCAGAAACGTCTGTTCATGTCCCCTGCCCATTTCTTGATTGGATTATTTGTTCTTTGGGTGTTGAGTTTGTTAAGTTCTTTATAGATTTTGGACACTAGTCCTTTATCTGATATGTCGTTTGCAAATATCTTCTCCAATTCTGTCAGTTGTCTTTTGATTTTGTTAACTGTTTCCTTTGCTGTGCAAAAGCTTTTGATCTTGATGAAATCCTAATAGTTCATTTCTGCCCTTGCTTCTCTTGCCTTTGGCGATGTTCCTAGGAAGATGTTGCTGCGATTGAGGTCGAAGAGGTTGCTGCCTGTGTTCTCCTCAAGGATTTTGATGGATTCCTTTCTCACATTGAGGTCCTTCATTCATTTTGAGTCTATTTTTGTGTGTGGTGTAAGGAAATGGTCCAATTTCATTTTTCTGCATGTGGCTGTCCAATTTTCCCAACACCATTTATTGAAGAGGCTGTCTTTTTTCCATTGGACATTCTTTCCTGCTTTGTTGAAGATTAGTTGACCATAGCATTGAGGGTCTATTTCTGGGCTCTCTATTCTGTTCTATTGATCTATGTGTCTGTTTTTGTGCCAGTACCATGCTGTCTTGATGATGACAGCTTTGTAATAGAGCTTGAAGTCCGGAATTGTGATGCCACCAACTTTGACTTTGTTTTTCAATATCCCTTTGGCTATTCAAGGTCTTTTCTGGTTCTATATAAATTTTAGAATTATTTGTTCCATTTCTTTGAAAAAGGTGGATGGTACTTTGATAGGAATTGCATTAAATGTGTAGATTGCTAGAGGTAGCATGGACATTTTCACAATGTTTATTCTTCCAATCCAGGAGCATGGAACATTTTTCCATTTCTTTGTGTCTTCCTCAATTTCTTTCATGAGTACTTTATAGTTTTCTGAGTATAGATTCTTAGCCTCTTTGGTTAGGTTTATTCCTAGGTATCTTATGGCTTGGGGTGCAATTGTAAATGGGATTGACTCCTTAATTTCTCTTTCTTCTGTCTTGTTGTTGGTGTAGAGAAATGCAAGTGATTTCTGTGCATTGATTTTATATCCTGACACTTTACTGAATTCCTGTACAAGTTCTAGCAGTTTTGGAGTGGAGTCTTTTGGGTTTTCCACATATACTATCATATCATCTGTGAAGAGTGATAATTTGACTTCTTCTTTGCCAATTTGGATGCCTTTAATTTCCTTTTGTTGTCTGATTGCTGAGGCTAGGACTTCTAGTACTATGTTGAATAGCAGCGGTGATAATGGACATCCCTGCCATGTTCCTGACCTTAGCAGAAAACCTTTCAGTTTTTCTCCATTGAGAATGATATTTGCAGTGGGTTTTTCATAGATGGCTTTGATGATATTGAGGTATGTGCCCTCTATCCCTACACTTTGAAGAGTTTTGATCAGGAAGGGATGCTGTACTTTGTCAAATGCTTTTTCAGCATCTATTGAGAGTATCATATGGTTCTTGTTCTTTCTTTTATTGATGTGTTATATCACATTGACTGATCTGTGGATGTTGAACCAACCTTGCAGCCCTGGGATAAATCCCACTTGGTCATGGTGAATAATCCTTTTAATGTACTGTTGAATCCTATTGGCTAGTATTTTGGTGAGAATTTTCGCATCTGTGTTCATCAAGGATATTGATCTATAGCTCTCTTTTTTGATGGGATCCTTGTCTGGTTTTGGGATCAAGGTGATGCTGGCCTCATAAAATGAGTTTGTTTCCATTTCTATTTTTTGGAACAGTTTCAGGAGAATAATAATTAGCTCTTCTTTAAATGTTTGGTAGAATTCCCCCGGGAAGCCGTCTGGCCCTGGGCTTTTGTTTGTTTGGAGATTTTTAATGACTGTTTCAATCTCCTTACTGGCTATAGGTCTGTTCAGGCTTTCTATTTCTTCCTGGTTCAGTTGTGGTAGTTTATATGTTTCTAGGAATGCATCCATTTCTTCCAAATTGTCAAATTTGTTGGCGTAGAGTTGCTCATAGTATGTTCTTATAATAGTTTGTATTTCTTTGGTGTTAGTTGTGATCTCTCCTCTTTCATTAATGATTTTATTTATTTGGGTCCTTTCTCTTTTCTTTTTTATAAGTCTGGCCAGGGGTTTATCAATTTTATTAATTCTTTCAAAGAACCAGCTCCTAGTTTGGTTGATTTGCTCTATTGTTTTTTTGGTTTTTATTTCATTGATTTCTGCTCTGATCTTTATGATTTCTCTTCTCTGGCTGGGCTTAGGGTTTCTTCCTTGTTCTTTCTCCAGCTCCTTTAGATGTAGGGTTAGGTTGTGTACCTGAGACCTTTCTTGTTTCTTGAGAAAGGCTTGTACCACTATATATTTTCCTCTCAGGGCTGCTTTTGTTGTGTCCCACAGATTTTGAACTGTTATATTTTCATTATCATTTGTTTCCATGATTTTTTTCAATTCTTCTTTAATTTCCCGGTTGATCCATTCATTCTTTAGAAGGATGCTGTTTAGTCTCCATGTATTTGGGTTTTTTCCAAACTTCCTCTTGTGGTTGAGTTCTAGCTTCAGAGCACTGTGGTCTGAAAATATGCAGGGAATGATCCCAATCTTTTGATACCGGTTGAGTCCTGATTTAGGACTGAGGATGTGATCTATTCTGGAGAATGTTCCATGTGCACTAGAGAAGAATGTGTATTCTGTTGCTTTGGGATGAAATGTTCTAAATATATCTGTGATGTCCATCTGGTCCAGTGTGTTGTTTAAGGCCTTTATTTCTTTGCTGATCTTTTGCTTGGATGATCTGTCCATTTCAGTGAGGGGAGTGTTAAAGTCCCCTACTATTATTGTATTATTGTTGATGTGTTTCTTTGATTTTGTTATTAATTGGTTTATATAGTTGGCTGCTCCCACCTTGGGGGCATAGATATTTAAAATTGTTAGATCTTCTTGTTGGACAGACCCTTTGAGTATAATATAGTGTCCTTCCTCATCTCTTATTATAGTCTTTGGCTTAAAATCTAATTGATCTGATATAAGGATTGCCACTCCTGCTTTCTTCTGATGTCCATTAGCATGGTAAATTCTTTTCCACCCCCTCACTTTAAAAATGGGGGTGTCTTCGGGCTTAAAATGAGTTTCTTGGAGGCAACATATAGATGTGGTTTTGTTTTTTTATCCATTCTGATACCCTGTGTCTTTTGATTGGGGCATTTAGCCCATTAACATTCAGGGTAACTATTGAGAGATATGAATTTAGTGCCATTGTATTGCCTGTAAGGTGACTGTTACTGTATATTGTCTCTGTTCCTTACCGATCTACCACTTGTAGTCTCTCTCTTTGCTTAGAGGACCCCTTTCAATATTTCCTGTAGAGCTGGTTTGGTGTTTGCAAATTCTTTCAGTTTTTGTTTGTCCTGGAAGCTTTTAATCTCTCCTTCTATTTTCAATGATAACCTAGCTGGATATAGTATTCTTGGCTGCATGTTTTTCTCGTTTAGTGCTCTGAATATATCATGTCAGCTCTTTCTGGCCTGCCAGGTCTCTGTTGATAAGTCAGCTGCCAATCTAATATTTTTACCATTGTATGTTACAGACTTCTTTTCCCGGGCTGCTTTCAGGATTTTCTCTTTGTCACTAAGACTTGTAAATTTTACTATTAGGTGACAGGGTGTGGGACTATTCTTATTGATTTTGAGGGGCGTTCTCTGAACCTCCTGAATTTTAATGCTCATTCTCTTTGCCATATTGGGGAAATTCTCCCCAATAGTTCTCTCCAGTATACCTTCTGCTCCCCTCTCTCTTTCTTCTTCTTCTGGAATCCCAATTATTCTAATGTTGTTTCGTCTTATGGTGTCACTTATCTCTCGAATTCTCCCCTCATGGTCCAGTAGCTGTTTGTCCCTCTTTTGCTCAGCTTCTTTATTCTCTGTCATTTGGTCTTCTATATTGCTAATTCTTTCTTCTGCCTCATTTATCCTAGCAGTGAGAGCCTCCATTTTTGATTGCACCTCATTAATAGCTTTTTTGATTTCAACTTGGTTAGATTTTAGTTCTTTTATTTCTCCAGATAGGGCTTTTATATCTCCTGAGAGGGTTTCTCCAATATCTTCCATGCCTTTTTCGAGCCCAGCTAGAACCTTGAGAATTGTCATTCTGAACTCTAGATCTGACATATTACCAATGTCCATATTGATTAGGTTCCTAGCCTTTGGTACTGCCTCTTGTTCTTTTTTTTGTGGTGAATTTTTCCACCTTGTCATTTTGTCCAAATAAGAGTATATGAAGGAGCAAGTAAGATACTAAGAAGGTGGCAACAACCCCAGGAAAATATGCTTTAACCAAATCAAAAGAGATCCAAAATCGTGAGGGGGGAGAAAGGGGATAGAAAGAGGTTCAAAAAGAAAGAAAGAAAAAAAAGAAAAGAAAAGAATTTTAAAAAAGAAAACGAATAAAGAAAAATATAAAAAAGAAAATATATATATATTAGATAAACTAGTTAAAAACGTTAAAAAAGAAAAGGGTAAAAGTTAAAAAAAATTTAGCAGAAGAAGAGAAAAAAAATGAAAAAGAAAAAAATTAAATTAACTGCAAGACTAAAAAATTCACAGGGAGAAAGCCATGAGTTCTGTGCTTTGCTTTCTCCTCCTCTGGAATTCTGCTGCCCTCCTTGGTATTGAAACTGCACTCCTTGGTAGGTAAACTTGGTCTTGGCTGGATTTCTTGTTGATCTTCTGGGGGAGGGGCCTGGTGTAGTGATTCTCAAGTGTCTTTGCCCCAGGCGGAATTACACCACCCTTACTAGGGGCCCAGCTGAGTAATCCGCTGGGGTTTGCTTTCAGGAGCTTTTGTTCCCTGTGTGCTTTCTGTAGAGTTCTGGAGGATGGGAATACAAATGGCGGCCTCCTGGTCTCCGGCCCGGAGGAGCCGAGAGCCCGGTGCCCCACTCCTCAGTGCACCCTCAGAGAACAGCGCCCAGTTACTTCCGTCTGCCTGACCTCCGGCCCCGCTCCGAGCTCACAGAGCCTGCGGCCGGTTCAAGGTAACCCTGAGCTGTGAGTTTACTGTCGGCTCTGTCTCTGTAGCCGGAATTCCTGTTCCAGTACCCGCAAGCTCTGCGACACTCAGACACCCACGATCCTTCTGTGACTCCGGGACCTGAGGCCACGCTGACCCCGCGTAGGCTTCGCCCCGGTTTAGCCCTGGAGAGATGTCCCTCACCAGAACAGACTTTTAAAAGTCCTGATTTTGTGCTCTGTTGCTCCGCTGCTTGCCGGGAGCCGGCCCCTCCCCCCGGGGTCTATCTTCCCGTCGCTTTGGATTCACTTCTCCGCCAGTCCTACCTTTTAGAAAGTGGTTGTTTTTCTGTTTCCAGAATTGCTGTTCTTCTTCTCTTCGATCTGCCGATGGATTTGCAGGTGTTTGCAATCTTTAGATAAGCTATCTAGCTGATCTCCTGCTAGCTGAAGTAGTCTCAGCCTGCTACTTCTCCGCCATCTTGACTCCTCTGACACCCATGTATAATTAAACCTCTTAGTTTATGTAGCATCAAAAATCATATTTTAGGAATAAATTTAAGTGAATGACATGTAAAACTTCACCAAAATATTGCTGTGAGAAATTAAAGGCTCTAAATAGTGTAGAGAAATAATATGTTCATGGCTTAAAAGATTCTAAATTATTGAGGTACCAATTCTCCCCAAATTGATTTATAGATTCAATGCAATCACAATTAAAATTTTAGGAATCTTCCTTGTAGAAACTGATAAGCTGACTTTAAAATCCACTGTAAAATATCTAGAATAGCAAAACAATTTGGAAAAAGGATAAAATCAAAGTAGTTAGGGGGCCTGTGTGGCCCAGTTAGTTAAGTGTCTGACTCTTGATTTCAGCTGAAGTCATAATTTCAGGGTTCTGAGATGGAGCCCTGAAGGCTCACTGCTCAGTGGGGAGTCTTCTTGAAATTCTCTTTGCTACTCCCTCTCTCCCCACATGCACTCTCTCTCTCTCAAATAACTTTTTTTTTTAAAGATTTTATTTCTTTGACAGAGATCACAAGTAGGCAGAGAGGCAGGCAGAGAGAGAGGAGGAAGCAGGCTCCCTGCTGAGCAGAGAGCCTGATGCAGGGCTCGATCCCAGGACCCTGGGATCATGACCTGAGCCAAAGGCAGAGGCTTAACCCACTGAGCCACCCAGGCACCCCAAATAACTTTTTTAAAAAAGGAATTAAACTACATGATTCCGAGATTTACTAAGAGGTGACAGTAATTTATGTAGTGTGACTCTTTTGTAAGGATAGACCAGTATAACATGGAATAAAATGGAAAGCTCAAAAATAGACCCAAGATATCTAGTCAACTTAATGGGAAAACCTTTCAACAAATGGTGCTAGAACTGACTATGTAGAAAAAAGTATCGGTGACCCATACCATACACAAAAATTAACTTGAAATAAATCATAGAAGAAGGGGAAACAGAGATTTTTTATAAAGGACTTAAAAATACTAACAGCGAGAGACAAATTCAAAAGTAAGACATAAAAACTAAAATCTTCTGTTAATCAAAAACAACACCATTATGAAAAAAATAAAAAGGTAAACAGTAGACTGGGAGAAAATATGTGTAACTTATATATATATTAAACTTATATATAACAAAAGTTTCTTATCCTCAATAAATAATTTCTACAAATCAATACTAAAATAAAGTGACTCCTTTTAAAATAGAAAACAAGTTTCACAAAATATTTCACAAAAGATGGGTGATAGGCCAACAGACACATAGAAAAAAAAGATCACCTCATTAATTGTCAACTAAATGCAAAACAAAGTCATAAGGAGATATATTACTCACACACATATTAAAAGACCTAAAACTATAAAATTTTAAAATATTAAGTGTTGAGATGTGGGCCATCTCGAAATCTCATACACTGCTAACGGAAATAGGAAATGGCACAGTCACCTTGGAAATTAGTTTTCTTAGTAAAGTTAAAAATGAACCACCCTATGACTTAGATATTTTACTCTTAAGTGGTTATCAAGGCTAAATAAGAGTGTGCACCAAAATGACTTGTACAAAAATGTTTATAGCAACCTAGCTCACAATAGAACAAAATTCAAAATACCCTATGTGTGCGTCAACAAGTGAATAGATAAATTTCAGTATGAAAATACAATAAAATATTACTCTAAGATTAGAACAAACTACTGATAAATGAAATGTCATAAAAAAAAAGAAAAAGAAAAACATGTTGAACAGAGAAGCCACATGGAAAAGAGTGTATATTATCTTCTTAACTTTATATCAAATTCAAGAAGAGGAAAAGCTAATTTATCTTCTTAGAAATCAGGTTAGTGGTTGCCTCTGTGGAAGTGTAAGGCGATTGACTAGAAAGTAGCATAAAGGAATTTCTGAACAGCTAGAAATACTATATATCATGATTTGTTTGATGGTCTCATAGGTGCATGTATTTATTCAAAATTGATTGAATTGTACTTAAGATTAGTTCATTTTCCATGTATGTCACACCTCTCAATTAAGTGCATTTTTAAAAATAGCAGTAATATTTGTCATAGACAAAAAGGTTCATTTTATTTGTGATAAAAAGTTTTATATATTGTGGTATAGGCCTCATACCTGCCATGATAGTTATTTAAAAAAAAAAATAGAAGACAAGTGTTTTCAAGGATGTGGAGAAATTGTTGCTCTTGGATACTGTTGGTGGGAATGTAAAATGGTGCAGCTACAATGGAAAACAGTATGGTGGTTCCACAAAAAAATTAAAATGAGAACTACCATATGATCCAGAAATCCCACTTCTGGGTATTTATCAAAAGAATTAAAATCAGAATCTTGAGGAGATATTAGCATTCTTATGTTCACTGCAGCACTATTTACAATAGCTGAGATATGGAAATAAATAATGTTTATTAACAGATAAATAAAGAAAACATATATATACTTATATATAGGACGTATATGTATAAACTAGAGAAAATATGATATATATTTATATATAGGTTAGATATATAGATATATATATCAACATATATAATATATATGTATATGTATATAGATAGATATAAAATATATACTATTTAGCCTTTAAAAAGGAGGAAGTTCTGCACTATGTGACAGTCTGATGAACCTTGAGGATATTATGCTAAGGGAAATAAGCCAGCCACAGAAAGACAAATGTTGCATGATTCTACTTATTGTCTCTAACATAGTCAAATTTATAGACTCAGAGCAGCCTCGTAGAATCCAGGGATCAAGAGGAGGGGGAAATGGAGAGTTGCTAATAAATGGATGTAAGTTTTTATTAAGCAACATGAATAAACCCTGGAGACCTGCTCTATAACACTGTACGTTGTCAAGAATAATGTACACTTAAAACTTTGTTAAAGGGTAGATCTTACTTTAAGTGCTCTTACCCAAAAAATAAAAAATAAAAAAATTTTAAAACTTTAAAAGTCTTATGCAGAATTTTCTTGAAAACAATATTAAAATGAGTTAAGAATACAAACAAGCATTTCACAAAATTAAATATAAACTGTCTATAAATTTTGGAAAGATATACAACCTCGCTTATTTTTAAAGAAGTGCAAATTAAGCAATCATGTGACCAAACCTCTAAAATTAGAATAGTTGAATAGTGACAAAAATGTTAATATTTGCTAATGCATATAGATAGTCTTCAACTTATGATGGGATTACATCTGGACAAACTCATAGTAAGTTGAAAGTATCCTAAGTGGAAAATGAATGCATTTCATATACCTAAACCTACCAAACATCACAGCTTAACCTAGCAGAACTTAAGTGTGCTTAGAACACTTATATTAGCCTACAGTGGGGCAAAGTCATCTAAGACAAGCCTGTTTAATAATAAAGTGTTGAGGGGCATCTGGGTGACTCAGTTGATTAAGTGTCGGACTCTTTTTTTTTTTAATTTATTTTTTATTTTCAGCATAACAGTATTCATTATTTTTGCACCACACCCAGTGCTCCATGCATCCGTGCCCTCTATAATACCCACCACCTCCCCCCCCACCCCTTCAAAACCCTCAGAATGTTTTTCAGAGTCCATAGTCTCTCATGGTTCACCTCCCCTTCCAATTTCCCCCAACTCCCTTCTCCTCTCTAACTCCCCATGTCCTCCATGCTATTTGTTATGCTCCACAAATAAGTGAAACCATATGATAATTGACTCTCTCTGCTTGACTTATTTCACTCAGCATAATCTCTTCCAGTCCCGTCCATGTTGCTACAAAAGTTGGGTATTTGTCCTTTCTGATGGAGGCATAATACTCCATAGTGTGTATGGACCACATCTTCCTTATCCATTAGCCTGTTGAAGGGCATCTTGGTTCTTTCCACAGTTTGGCAACCGTGGCCATTGCTGCTATAAACATTGGGGTACAGATGGCCCTTCTTTCACTACATCTGTATCTTTGGAGTAAATACCCAGTAGTGCAATGGCAGGGTCATAGGGAAGTTCTATTTTTAATTTCTTGAGGAATCTCCACACTGTTCTCCAAAAAGGCTGCACCAACTTCACCAACTTGCATTCCCACCAACAGTGTAAGAGGGTTCCCCTTTCTCCACATCCCCTCCAACACATGTTGTTTCCTGTCTTGCTAATTTTGGCCATTCTAACTGGTGTAAGATGATATCTCAATGTAGTTTTAATTTGAATCTCCCTGATGGCTAGTGATGATGAACATTTTTTCATGTGTCTGATAGCCATTTGTATGTCTTGATTAGAGAATTGTCTGTCCATATCTTCTGCCCATTTTTTGATATGATTGTCTGTTTTGTGTGTGTTGAGGTTAAGGAGTTCATTATAGATCCTGGATATCAACCTTTTGTCTGTACTGTCATTTGCAAATATCTTCTCCCATTCCATGGGTTGCCTCATCGGACTCTTAATTTCAACTCGGGTCTTGATCTCAGGGTGGTGAGATCAAACCCCACTTTGGCTTTGTACTGAGTGTGAAGCCAGTTTAAGATTCTCTCTCCTTTTCCCTCTGTCCCTCCCCCGCCACTTGTACACACTCTCAAAAAAAAAAAAAAAAAAGGAGTGTTGAATATCTCATGTGAGTTACTGACTATTCTCACTGAAAGTGAGAAACAGAATGGTTGTATATGGGTTGTTTCCCCTCATAATCACGTGGCTGACTGGGAGCTGAGGCTGCTGCTGCCCAGCATCACAAGAGAGTATCTTACTACATATCGCTAGTCCAAGATCAAAATTTTAAATGTGAAGTACAGTTTCTACTGAACACATATTGCTTTTGCGCCACTGTAAAATTGAAAAATCACAAACTGAAATATGGTAAGTCAGGGACTATCTGTATGGTCTATGAGCATGTAAAAAAAAATCCTACATGCATGTGCTATTTTATAGGAGTCTAAAATTGGTAATCGGCACACCCTCACTGCAGTTAATTTAATCAATATCCTTTGAATTTTAAAAGACCATGTTTAACCTATAAATTCCACTTCTTGAACTTTTCTTAAATATTCTCTTATAAGTGAATCTAAAGGAATATGCAAAAGAATTCACTCCCCATCATTGTCTATAAGACCTGAAAATCTGGAAGCAGTAGAATTAACTATCTACAAGGGAATAAGTAAATTATCTATGGCATATCCCTGGACATCAGAGGGACTACTATACTATTTTTTTAAAATGAGTTAAAACTATTTATGCTATAGGTAAATGTCTTTAAGACACAGTGCTAAGTGAATAGAAAAATGGAAAATAGTATGTATATTATATTCCCACTCAGGGAGGTAATGTTTGGAAACACAAATGTCCTTTGATAGTGGTCATTCTTTGGAGTAAGACAAGGTAGTAGAACGGGGTTGATGGGAGACTCAAATTTCATTGTATAACATTTAAATCTACTTTAACCTGGCTTAAAATAAATATTTATTGTAGGACTGTAGAGATACTGATGAGATATTTTTCTAGTATTTTCAGAGGAAAAAGAAAAAGGAACTTCAAGGAGCAGACTTCTTGTTTCAGATGTGTACACCCATTTTTTATTAGCTGATTCATAGTAGTGATCTGGTTTCTAGGTTTCCTAATCTAACATTATTAATATTTCATATGTAAAAGAAAGTACTCACTGTGATGGAAAGGTTTCTACTGCATATTTACATGTAACAAACAGGTACACAATGAGATTTCTGGTAAAAGCAAAAAGGGTTACAAAGAATTCCTCCCTTGGTTTCCCTGCCCCTTTGCAATGTGACTCTAAAGCTCCTCCCATCAAACTATGAAGTCAATTTCAACTTCTGAATCTGAGATGGCCTTGTGACTTGTTTTGGTCAAAAGAATGACCAAGAAGTGATAGTGTACCAATTCTTGACTTCAAGATGCCTTATCTTTTATTTTTATTCTCCTTGTTAAAACACTACCAAGATGGTAGGTGAGCAAGCCCAGAGTAGCGAGTTAGATGATGAGAGACCCATGGCTCACTTGTGTCCATCACTCCAGGTTTTAGACAACCAGTCCAAGAGGCGGGACTACTAGATAACTGGCAGCTGACCCCAGAATACCCATCAAGAACAGAACTACAAGACTGTTCCCAGCCCAAATTGCTCACCCACAGAACTACGAGCTAAATTAATGTTTCCTGTTTCATACAAGATGAAAGGTATCCATATTTTTAATCCAATATCATTTCATTTGGTTCCTTTGGCCAACATAAAATGGGCACCTACATTGTGTTAGCACTGAATGAAACTTTCTGGGGCCATGCCTGCTTTCAAAGCAGTGGTCATCCATATGTTGTCTCATAGTCTAGTGACCACTAATAAGAAGTCTGGAGCTAGACTGCCTAAACTCAAACTTCTCAAGTTTTTAGTGTAACAATTTTTCATCGGTGAAGAAGAGCAATAGCATTTAGATGATTCCGTTGTTATTAGGATTAAATGAGTTAATAATTAACACTGCATTTGAAACAGCAAATAGTAATCAAATTAAGGATGTTAATATCTAAAATTGGAAGAATGTTGTATCTTTGCATAGAATCACTAGGCAGATTTCCAATCTAGATGAAGGAACTACTCCTCATAAAGGGTGTTGGTAGACACAAACCCCAGCTGTTGTGAGTGTTGGTTACTACAGCTCACTACTACCTTCCTTATTCTGACACTTGTCCATGGCCTATGAGAGTTGCCTCATGGGGAAATGTCTGGGAGTCTACCACCCAATTTCAGGAGACAGCTTGCAGCTGACTTGGAAGAGGGTATAAATGACCAACCTCTTTGACTAAAGGTTGGATATGGTCTTTGGTGGCCTGCATCCTCCACAGCTCCCTGTGGGGTTAGGCTGAGTCTAAACTGGAGCTGAGCCCACATCTGTGCATCACATCTTTCCCTATCCTATTCTACTTTTCTCACCCCCCTTCCCCCAAGAGCATTCCCCAATTAATCACGTGCTCTTAAATCCCCATCTCAGGTAAGTGTGAAATGTTATTTTCTGACCTTATACCAACAACCTGTCAGGAGACCTCAGAATGATCTGGCAAACCAAATTTGAACAATGACCAGATAAAAATATACAAATTACAGCAGCTACCAGGGGAAGAGATGCTCTTTGTAAGAAAACTCAAGGGAGGAACCAGGTACAACATAAATGCAACTATACTGTCTCCCTTCTGCCAATCTGAATATTCAGCTCTGTTTCACAAAGTACCTGTCTTCTCAGATCACCCAGTAGGAAGGTTTTGCCTGTGGTGATTCTCAATGGACTCTTGTTTTGGCTCAAATTGGCAGCCTGCTTCTTGACAGGGGACTATGATCTTGTGAGTGACAATTCTGCCTCTTGCAGATTCTCTTGGGTGGGGTATTTCCCACATCAAAAATGTAATAGCAGCAGGGTGCCTGGTCTTATTAGATTCCCTGGTGCAAGTCACTTTTTTCATTTATCAACCATTTATAAATCACAAGGTCTGGGAAGCAGACAATACAAAGGATGCTCAGTGTCAGATATAAGGCAAGTGGCAACCTTGTTCAGATAGGACAGGGTGTTTCATTGAGGAAAGATAGAGATGCATTTGCAGGACTCTAGGTAAACCTTCTCACTCCATTGTGCGTACAAATTACTAGGGAACCCTGATAGAATTCACATTTCTGGGCCCTCCTAATGCTGAAGTACACACCTGGTCCCTGGGTGCTAAGGAGGTCCACACAGCTGCGGCTCACCCATCCAGATGCCCACAGAAATGGGTCAGATAACACCACTGAGGTCTGGAAAAATTAAAATCAACTTCTGCTTCATATTAACTTATTTAACTAGAGTCTATTCTTTAGGTTTATGATGAGTCCCCAAATCTACATTTCTAATAAGAGAAGCTCCCAGGTAATGCCACATTTGAGGAGCAAAGCTTTTTAAAAAACCTCTTTTTCCAAGGACAGGTTTCTGATTTCCCTTGGTTCTCTTTCCGATTGACCTTTCTTTATTTTCAAGTGAGGCTCCTGTGCTGATACATATAAAAAGTAATACGGGGCGATTGATGGATTGTTTAACCTCTATGAACCAGCAATGTTGTAGGCACTGCAGATCAATCAGTGGATAAACCCTGACAGTGCCTGTTCTCAGGGATTGGACAAGAAGTAGGTAAGTAGGAAGTACCTATCGATGGAAACAAGGCTTATCTGGCAAAATAAGTAGGGAAGAAATAAAGAGGGAAGGGGGAGAAGTTCCACTTTACAGAGACTGGTCAGGGAAGGTGTCTCTGATAAAGTGACATTTGAGTGAGGCTTAGGGGATCTAAAGGAAAAAGTCTTGCTCTTCAAGAAAGAAATTTTAGGGAGTGCAGTGTGTGCAAAGGTCCTGAGTCAAGAGCATGTTAAAGGAACAGTGGAGAGATCAGCTAGGCTGGACTAGAGTTAGGTGTTAAGGAAAGTGGTAAGGGTTGAACTCAGAAAGGAAACAAGTGACTGAATTCTCAAGACTCTAAGATTTTTTAAAAATTATTTTGTTGATGTATAATCAATAGTGTTATATTAGTTTCAGGTGTACAATACAATGATTCAGTATATGTATTACTGAGTGCTCATAATGATAAGTGTGGTCTTAATCCCTTTTGTCTATAAGATTTTATTTCAAGTGAGTTGAGAAGTCAGTGGAGGGTTTGAATTAGTGTAGGACATGAGACACCTTACATCTTAAAAGAACCACTCTTACTTTTGTGTATAGACTATAAGGGGATAGAGCTGAGCAAAGGAGGCAGAGTGAAAGACTCATTGCTATTGATGGTACAAACTGTACAGGTAGTGGGGAAGGGCAGGAATGTTGGGAGCCTAGATAAATCTTACAGCTAAGGCAACATGTCTTTCTGATGGATTGGATGTGAGGAGTCAGAGAAAGTCAAGGATAAGTTGAGAGTGTGATCTAAGCACTATAGAGTGGACCTCCATCTATGGATATCAAAAAGACTTCTGGAGAAACAGATTTGCCAGAAGTGGAAACCAATGTT
This sequence comes from Neogale vison, assembly GCF_020171115.1. Lineage (NCBI taxonomy): Eukaryota > Metazoa > Chordata > Mammalia > Carnivora > Mustelidae > Neogale > Neogale vison. The sequence goes on along the minus strand of NC_058098.1, from coordinate 37,902,450 downwards.
TAACTTTGGCTATGTTTGGCTTGAGATGCCTTTTTAGCTATCAAAGCAGATACACTGAACAGGCAGTTAGAAATGGGCCTAAGTTGGGAGTTGGGGTGTCATTTGGGAAACCATCAAAGAGCAGGTAACTGGATGAGTTCAAATAAGGAATATTAACAGCAAAGCTGCCCTAGGAGTGAAGTTGGAAAGACCCCTGCATTTACGGTCAGGGCAATGAGGCAGTAGAGGGAAGGAGACTGACAAGATGCATCCAGGGGTTGGAGGAGACCTAAGCAAGGGTGGTGTCCATAAATGATGACCAGAAGTTGGTGGAAAAGTGTCACTATAATGACCAGAAGTTGATGGAAAAGTGTCGCTAAAGTGACAAGTTGTGATCGACACTTCCTTTGGTGAAAGTCCAGTGTTCTTCACCAAAATTTGTTGTCCTTTATTTTAAGAAAATAACTCCAAGATGTGTAATAGAATTAAGCCACATAAAGGATTCTGAAGAAAAACAAAACAAAACAGAACTCTGTGCTGACCGAGCGTGTGCCTGCAACCTAAATCCCGCATTTCTTCTATTTATTGTCACAGTATTATACAAGAATGGGCATTCAAAAGGATTGATTCCAGGTCTCTATGTGTACATAAATGATCAGAGATTTCATTATTTGCCCAAAATAGAGTCATGCATTTTAGAAAAGGCATTAAATAATAAATGTTGACATTTTAAGAATGTTCCCAAAGCATCTTAAAGACTGTAATGTGGTAGAATCGGGACAGGAATACAGGCATGAATGAAGACTAGATCTTTCTGGAATTCTGATCTCCCAATTTTCTCCACTCATTTTTTGAAGTCAACATTTTGTTTATCACTCCAAAGTTAAATGAAAAAAGGAGGACATAGGGGTCAGTAATCCATTTCACCATAGACAAAAAAAAAGTGTTCTGTCCTATAATTTCTCTATATTCTTTGTTGAATGTTAATGTGAGCTAGAAACCAGAGAGTCACACATCTGAAGCTGTGTGAGTCCTCAAAGATAGCTGTGGACTTAGGATGGTACAAGGGTTAATAAAAGCAAACTGTAGGAGCAGTTTTTATTTTATCAATATTTGCCATTGTTTATTGGGACACTGATGCTCTTGACTGAGCCCCTGGTTACACTCAGCACTCTGACCTCCCTCTTCTTTTCCTTGGAGAAGCTGTTTGAGCTCATCTGGATCTCTACCCTTTCAGTGGAAGAGTGCTGTTGTCCAATCTAATGCCCAACTAGATTCTGTCCTCTGGACCATGGGCTAATATGAAGCCCTCTTCACATCTTCACATAACCCTATCACCATTCAGCCATTCCTTCCACTTTCTACCAAATCTCACTAAATACCCAACAACCCCTATCTTGTCTCTAACTCTCATTTTATTTTTTTCATAATGGATAAGGAGGAAGATAAATATCGAGGCTACCCACTCAGAAAGCTCTCAAGCTCTTGTACTTCCTCCTCACATGACCAAGTCTTCCACCCTCCTTCTCTCTAAGATGGCTTCTTAGGTAACCACTGGGTAACAACCACCTCTGGCCTATTTCAGATTTAAAAAGTATGGTAGAGTCCTCAGAGGAGGAAATGGAATTCAGTGAAAAACTGAGAATGAAAAGGGAAAAATGGTGGGATGAGAGAAAAGTCAAGGGTCACCTGTGTTGAAATGTTTCAAGATGGAATATTCAGGAAAGATTGTCTGTGGGTCACGTGTTTGTATTCAGTTATTGTTATAGACTGACTTGTGCCCCTCTCACCAATTCATATGTTGAAGCCCTAGCCCTCATGTGACTAGATTTGGAAATATGGTTGTTCAGGAGGCAAGTAAGGTAAAATGAGGTATAAGTGTGGGGCCCTAATACTGTAGAACAGGTGTTCTAAAAGGAGGAAGAAAAGACACCAGAGAGCTCTCTCTCTCTACAGAGGAAAGCCCATGAGAGGACAGGAGGTCCTCAGCAAGCTAGGAAGTGAAGTCTTACCAGAAACCAACCCTGCTGGCACCTTTATCTTAGACTCTGAGTTTCTAGAACTGTGAGAAAATAAATTTCTGTTATTTAAGCCAAAGCCTCTCAAGCCTCTGATATTTTATATATTTTATTATGGTAGCCTGAACAGACAAAGACAGATGTGAATACCTAAACCAGTTATGCCATAAAGATCAACAGACTGGTTCTCTCATTTGTCCAAAGTTTTGTCTTATAAACTAGAGGACAAAAGAGGATAGAGGTGAAGTGAGGATTCAGAGGGAAAAGATGCTCACTGTCATTAAAATTCTGAGTGAGAAACATGAGCTTGCAGATAAATATATGCTGTAAAGATTACTACAAATAATGAAAGAGTGGTAGCATCGGCTTACTATTGACATGCTTTATATCATCCTCAGTCAGCACTTTCCTGGAACCCATCTGTCCTTTATGTTTATAGAAGGATAATTAGCTTCTAAACATTTTGAAGATATTAAAAGAAAGAAAGGAGTCCACATGGATGGACAGAGAGTTGTTAAGGACTAGAGTATACATCACAACACATTTGTTTTGGGATGTGCATTTGAGCAGCAATGGATTATCATCTGACCAGTGCTTAGTTGTTTTTGTTTTTGTTTTTTTCCTCCCATCATCTCTCTTTGTTGTTGTTATTCTTCTTTATGTAAATGTATTTCTATAATCAAGATTTTCTCTGAATTTCTCTTACACCCAAGAGCATGCTTTGGAGAAGATGGGTCTGGTTTAGACAAGTGGGGTAAGGTTCTGACATAGTGGGACAGGGAGATGGCATGTTGTAGGACACAAGAATCCACCATTTTATAGCCAAGGGAAATTTGCTATAAACTCTTTTAGTTTTGATTATGGCTGTCCAGAAAGAAGCAGGAAACTCCAAGCTCAGAACCTATTACACATTAGTTGACGGTCACTGAGACACAGCCCTCTATTGGACTGTCTGACTTGCCACAGTCTCCTTCATTTCCAAGAGTATGCCCTCTTCTTTCCAGCTTTAATTTATGTTATTTTCCTTCCCCCATTTCCCCTATCCCTACTAAATCTCTTTCCTCACTTGTAAAGTGAAAATAACAATGCCAACATTTTTCATGGTTCTTAGGGGACTCAAATGAATAAACTAAATACTTAATAAACTATAAATTACAGTGCCTTGGTCCATAAATGTTGTTGCCATTATTATTCACTGGTAAAGAAAAGTATGAGCAAGGTACAAAAGTCATTTAGAAGGGAGAAGGGGGACTGAAGCCAGGAAGTTTGCAGATAATAGTATAGTGACTTGAACAGGAAGCATAAACAGATGTACACATTTTTCCAATTGTGTGTGATGGAAATACTCCAAGAGTAGAACAACTCAAGAGACCCCCTGCCTCTTCTTCTAGAAATTTTCTCATCCTTTAACAATACCCCTCCTCCAAGATTTACCCACATTCACAGCTTGTTTCCACCAAGCTAAGTGGAAATTTGGCAGTTATTTGCTTATTTTCCTTAGCACTGCCAGGCAAAATGACTTGGTCCAAATATAAAAATAACATAGACTGCATTATCTGATTCAGTTCTCTGCACTGAGTAGGTTAACTATTCAAATGGAAGCTAAATGATGCATTGAAACAGGGCAAGAATGGATGTTTGGATAATTTGACTTCCTGGTTATCCTATAGAAGTCTGGCATACAGGTAACCCTGTTGACACATTGCCAAAACTGGTTCAACCAAACACCTCAGCCAAACCTGCAGACTTCCCACAGCGCCTTTCAGTACAGCTTTTCCATTTGCAAGCTTCAGTCACACATTGGCATGATAAGATTTGCTCTATACCTTGTGTGCTGACAAAGTGCTTCTTGCTTTATATGTTACCACGTTGGTTCCTCTGAAGATCTGAGGTTGATACCTGTAAGCCTATTTTTAAAGATTGAAAGACTGAGGCCCACAGATTTGGCTCAAGGTTACTTGTCTGGTAAATGGCAGAGCTGGATTCCCAATGGATATTTTTAGGCTCCAGAACTAATGAGTTTGCTGTACCTAACAGCTGTGATTTCTGTCATTCACTGTGAAAGCCACATCTCTGTGGATGATTTGTGACCCTCCCCATATCATGATTCTTGGACTGATGCAGCCCTACAATATCGAAATGTGTTCTGTGATCTCTTCAATACAGTAGGCTTTTCCACCTCCCCAGTCTTTCACTACCCACAATCCTAGCATTTTGCTCTGCCCTTGTGCATTTCAGACATCTTAGTTATTAGGCCTCTTCCTACTTAGTATGGATGCTGGAAGACCTTCCATGTATAGCTTTGAATGCACGGGTCTATGTCTCCAACTCACACTGCAGCTACTGTAGGTAGAAAATGCTTTATATACTAGCTATCACTATACTATTTATCATAATATCATGCACATGATTTGGACTCAAAAGTATTTTTTTAAAGGCAAAGTAAGTGAACTAATAAAGGAGAAAAAATATTTTGAATAAAATGTGATGATAGGTGCTTCTTGATGTGGAGTGGGGCTCCACCCAGAGCCTTCTACTATGCACCTTTGACTGATCACAATGGAAAAAAAATCTCTTACTTTCCATTGCTTCAGAAGCTTTGCCTATATTTCTCATTAGCCTTGTGGTAGAGCTGCTAATTTTCCAAATCAATCTTTCCAAATGAAGTATGAGTGACAATGCATCTTGGGAAAGTCTGAATGTTACACCTTATTTCCACATGGAGACATGAATTATTATTGTAATTATCCTTCAGGCGCTGGCAGAAATTGCGGCTGCGTCTATACAGAATCAGGAAAGGTAGAAAATTTCACAATTGGATTTGTATAGGGCTCTCTGGGACAATTGTGTTGAGGCTAGATCACCATTTTCTTATACAGTCTACAAATATTGATTGAATTCCCACTACATGGCAGGCACTGTGCCAAAGTTGAAATAGGACAGTGACCACACAGATATAGCCCCCGTCTCATAGCACTTATATATGTTGGGGGCCTACCTTCAGAAAAACTCTAATGGCCCACCCTTTTCCTCATGTCCTGCTATGAGCTGGGGCTCTAGGAATCAGGCCTGAAGTGGAGATTCTTGGGAAAATTCTGTCTTTTCATAAAGATCAGCACCCCAGATTTAGTTCCCCCAGATTTTTGTCTTTGAAATGCTTCCCTGCATGAAGAATATTTGGCTTCCAAAGTATCAATGTGATGATGTTAAACAAAGCATGATACTTATGAGCTAAAAGGCACTCCAGTTATTTTTGGAGAGAGTGTTGTGCAGAGTAAGTATAAGATAAATGTGTTACCAGGAGGTTTAGTGACGTTTGCGAGGTCACAAGGTTGATTGGGGCAGAGATGGAATTAAAACCTAGTCCATGTTCCATTCTCTTTTCATACCCTGCATTATTTCATACCCCTTATTAAATTATATATAATTTATATATTATAATAACTTATATATAATATATATCTATAATTATATATAATTTGCACCTTAATATGATTCCTCAGGAGCTACTATGGCCCACTGTCAAACAATAAAGGCTTTATATGAATGTTTATATGAATATTTACCATCTGTGTTCCACATGTTATCTTTAATACCCAAGATGGTTCTTCTACTTTTCAAACATGATGCCATTTGATAGATTTTTTTTTTGTTACAATGTTGTGAAATCTCTAGGCCAGTCCTTGGAGTTCCACTAAACTTAAAAAAAAAAATAAAATAAATATTATTCAGTTATATACCAGGAGACCAACCCTTTGCAGTTTCTGAGAACCTAATATTCTTTGCTTTCTTTAGCCTTCATGTTCTCCTGATTAATGAGCAAGAGACACTAAGGAAAAAAAAAAGGAAAGAATGCTAATATTAATGAGTGTTACTATGTTTCAAATTTCAAAAAATAAGAAAATAATACCAATAAGTGTTACTATAGTCTAGATTAAAAAAAAAAAACAAGAAAAGAACACTAATATTAATGAGTGTGACTGTATTCTAGATTTCATGCTGACAGCTTTAAATATACTCACAGGCAAACCTTAACAAAAACTGCTAAGTAAATATCACTGACATACTATTTTTTAGATGAGGAAACAGAGGTCCAGAGAACCTAATGTATTTTCTCATAGGTCATCTGACCTCCATACCCATCCTCCTTTACCCCTCCCCACCCTTGTTCCACGGACGCTTTAATAGGTTTAGCAATCTGCCAGAGCCAGGCCCAGAATAGCGCTGTGAATCAGTTAGGGTATGATTGAATTTCAAGCCCTATCTGAAAGATTTCCACGTCATACACTTTTAATTTAGCCATGTCCTATCTCCCTTCCAAGAGCATGCATAACGAACCTTGTAAACCAGAATGAAATTATGCCAGGTAAGACCATGTAGGCCTGTAATTTGATACCTTTGTGCCAAACGCACATCTAACCAATTCCATGATTTGGTATTCCAGACACACCTGCTTTCTCTCTTACTCTCCATGTTGTAGAATGAGTCTGTTCAGAGGACACCAGGGCACCTGCACCTCAGGCCATAATGGCTTAGGGCTCAAGAATAGCAGATATCAAAGAACTGTCAGAAAGTATGACTGCATTCTGGAGGGCTTGGGTGGTGGATACAAAGTTTAACCTGGTAGGTCTCTCTGCCTAGACAATATGGTGTAAATGAGACTAGAATCCTTCAGAGCACTGTGAAGATGAAAACTTCAGGGTGTAGTAGCACTTTATGACCATGTTACTTGAGAGTGTAGTCTGAAGACCAGCAACATCAGTGTCACCTGTGGGCTGTTAAAAACGGAGAAGTGTAGATTTCATTCTAGACCCATATATCACCTTCTCTGGGAGAAAAACCCAGGATTCTGTTTCAACAAGTTCCTTAGGAGATTCTGATCTGCACTAAAGTTTGAAAATCCTGCTCTAAAATACCAACAACCAATGAAACTGTGGCCCTAGCTTCTATCCTTGATACTGAAAAGACATAATACCTGCTACTATGGGGCCTCCAGACTAGCAGTAGAATTAGAGATTTCAATGTCCATTTCTCCTTTTACAGCAACAAATTATACAATTAAAAATAATAGATGTTATACTTCCCAAAAGTAAACATATAGAAAGGATTTTCAAAAGGCTTTGAAAGTTTTCTGTTTGCAAATCTATGCTTTTTTTTTTCATAGACAATATCCACTAGATTCCAGAGTTCTAGTGCCCCTGGGGTACCAACCACATGAGTGAACTGCACTACTCATTACCCATCCTGGACCTTTGGAATAGAATTATATAGCATAATCGCAGGAAACAAACTGAGGGTTGTTGGAGGGGAGGGGAGTGAGAGGGATGCTGTGGCTGGGTGATGGACATTGGGGAGGGTATGTGCTAGGGTTAGTGCTGTGAATTGTGTAAGACTGATGAATCATAGACCTGTACCCCTGAAACAAATAATACATTATATGTTAATTTAAGAAAAGAATTATCTAGGGTTCTAGCTTCACATTGTGCTCAGCTACATTGCCAGACTCAGGAATGCTGCATGTTCTAGGCCACTGATGGTGACGTTGGCTTGGAATATCACAGAAGGGGCACCTGAGATTGAGTGGGGAACCTCAGCGTGAGAGCAATGTCTGGGACTCTGTTCTGGCTGGTTGGCTCCTAGAGCTGGCTCTTTCCTTTTGAGGGCCACAGCTCACCTACCTTCGCATCAGGGTCACCACATACAGCTCTGACCAGGATTTGCCTCTTCGAAGAAATAAAAATATTGCCTGTCTTCCTTTTCCTGTTTTCCTGACCTCAGCTTCAATTTTCATACGTCAACAGTGGAGAGGGTAATGGTGAAGGAGAAACAAGGCCCACTAGAGAGGAAGGCTTTTAGCATACTGCCTCATAGGAGGAGGTGGACCCATGATTCAACTTTCTTTCTCTCTCAATTGCTGGGTAGATTATCTGGCACAAAGTAATTGCTCACAAAATTTTAAAAATATGAAATTCTATGAATTGTAGTGCCACTTGATGTAGGCAATTATAATAATATTGTTAAAGATATTGCTATTGTTTGTGTGGTAATTGAAACAAATGGCAATTTCTTTTTTTTTTCCAATTTATTTATTTTCAGAAAAACAGTATTCATTATTTTTTCACCACACCCAGTGCTCCATGCAAGCTGTGCCCTCTATAATACCCACCACCTGGTACCCCAACCTCCCACCCCCCCGCCACTGCAAACCCCTCAGATTGTTTTTCAGAGTCCATAGTCTCTCATGGTTCATCTCCCCTTCCAATTTACCCAAAAGCACATACCCTCCCCAATGTCCATAACCCTACCCCCCTTCTCCCAACCCCCCTCCCCTCAGCAACCCACAGTTTGTTTCGTGAGATTAAGAGTCACTTATGGTTTGTCTCCCTCCCTATCCCATCTTGTTTCATGGATTCTTCTCCTACCCACTTAAGCCCCCATGTTGCATCACCACTCCCTCATATCAGGGAGATCATATGATAGTTGTCTTTCTCCGCATTATTATCCTTATATTCCTGAGGATAGTAGAAGACAATGGAGACACGTCAATCCAGACAGCTGTCCAAGGTTCTGTAAGTCATAAGCACTAGGGCTACAACCTGATGCAAGTCTATGTGCACCAAGGGCTGCATGCTTTTCACCAGAAATTCTTCTCCCCCTTCTCTCTTTTGCTGTCTTCACCAGAGCTACCACCATAGATTACTAATGGGACAACTTGAGAAACAAGAACTGAAATCAAGTTTAGGAGATGTGGAAAGATGGAAAGTGGATCCATTGTAGCCTAAGAGAAGGAGAAAGAGCAAAAAGAAAGAGGGAAGGTCATGGAAGACACAAATCGTAGACTGCAAGGGGGAAGTGAAATTTCTACGGACATTCACCTAGGCCACTCTGTATACACTGTCCATGTCGGAGAACAGGAAATTATAATCGCATCACTCCTCTAAAGGCAAGAGCACAACTCTTTGCTAATGAACAGCACTATTTATCATACACGTGCCCTACTGAAAAACCACATTCAAAGCCAGGAATACTCTTCTGAGAGTTTTGAGGAATCATGGCCATGCGTGTGAGCTGTTTTAAGTGGAACAGTAACCTGCACTTACTATTGTGAATCAGTCTCTCTTGAGTGATTGTATTATGAGTGTCATGAATGTCTCACAAAGAAAGAAATTGCTCCTGAAAAAAATATGTTGGACAAAGCCAACTTAACAAGACATCTCCAGAAGTAACTGGTACTTGCTGACTACTCACAGCCCCAGGAACCGTGCAAAAAGTTGAAAAAGTGAACTTTTGTAATCCTGCTTGATTTGACATAGATATGAAAGAGAGACATTAAACTAGCGGAGCTGAGGTTATTGTGCCCACTCATTTTGAACCAAAGACTCACATATTCAACTTTCTTTCCCAGTGGATATGAAAGTGGGTGTCCATGAGGCAGTTCTCTTGTAACACTCAAAAACAATACATTTCCAACTACCTTCAATTTGCAGAGTTGCAATAGGTACAGAGGATTACTTTCCCCTTTACTTTGACCTTGACCTACACAAGATGATGTTGAAACAGGAGAAAATTGAGAGAAAAAAGTGACTCAGATTCGTACATCTGGACTGAAAAGCAGATGACTTTCCCAATACTACTAAAAATGTTATCAAATATTCTCAAAGGATCTGAACCTCTCTTTTGAGTAGAAGTTGTATTTGGCATCTAAATCCAACCTACCTGTTCCTTCCAGGCATAGGAGGACTGCAGAAATTTAGGATGCAATAAATGTACAGCAGTCATTTTTTTCCCAAAGCCTTTTTCATTCAGTATATGTATGTTTGAAATCACCAAAGCATCACTTTCTGATCCAAGCCATAATTGCAATGTACAGAGAGAATACAAGGTAAAATGTAAATTCTCTCTTCCCCCTAAAGGCATGAATGTACCAATAAGTTGTCATCCCTCATGAACTAATTTTCCTGATAATTTGTATTGGAGTGGAGTGTTTCTAAACAATACTCCTGTTAATTTATATTTATATAGAGCATCTATCCCATAATGCATTTAATTGAACTGGTTGACATCCAATTTTCTAAGCATGGCTTTTTCTGACATGTTGCTAAACGCTCAATTCTTTTTCCTAACATTAATTAAATTAATTAATATTTAATATGTTTTCAGAATGGCATACAATCTGCAAATATGTTACTTATGAAGAATGACTTTCTGATTGTCAAGAATCATGATGCAGACAGTCCTTCAGGGCTCAACTATTTTTCCATAAGAAATCTTTAATTAATCACCAGTCTAGCTGTTGACAACTCTCTCATCCCAATCTTGGGTTTGTTCCCTTTGTTCTTTCTTATAGCCATAGTTCATGACAAGCTACTCTGAGATATGAAGGTATTATCCCAGTGGAGGAGAGATGGTGTGGCTGCTCTGCAAATCATAAATGGTGGCACTTTTACAATGACTTGGTAGCCATCAAACACTGGGTGTTAGCCACAGGAGACGATACATGGACCCTCACACCCTCAAGGCAGAAAAGCTGACAAGTGCCAATTTGTTTGTTTGTCCCCAGTAGTTTCCACACAGTTTTCTGTGGTGGGAATGAGTAGTGATCCTATTACTAGCTAAAAATGTGTTCTAGCCTGTGTCATTCTCATTGTACACATCTTCTTTTTATTATTAGATTCCCCCTCCCCACCAATCAAACACAGCAATAAGGCCATGTAGATAAATTGCTCTCTCTAGTCACTGATCATAAATGTGACTCCAAAAAGCTAAAGATCCATACCACTGAGAGCATAAGATCTCCAAAAACTGCCTAGCTCTGTGGGAACAATTAAGGAAGGATGCTGAGTGGTAAAGTACTCATTTAACTTTGACAAGAAATGAACACAAATAGTAACAATTCACACTTCATTGGCTCTTGACAAGCCTTCATAATAGATCAAAAATGTACATATTTTCCCCCCAAATTAGAGGATTCAGGATCAGAAGTGTAAGCAAATATGTTAATTGACTTTAAGGTGGCTGGCTCCTTCAAACAGCACATGCCACCCTAAGGAAAACCCCAGGAACAATTTAGCCCAAGCCAAATAAGAGACCTTCTTAGGAGAAGGTTGTGACAGACCCTTCTCTCCTATAGCTATCTTCAAAAGGCTTATCTTAATGACCCAGGTTAATTTTCATTCTCGTGCCTATAATTTAATTTCAAAAGGAGATATCCAAGTAACATTTATCTCACTTAAATTTATTTCTGCCTGAGTTGGGTATGGCTTTGATCAAAGCTAGTAGTACAAAGAATTGTAGTAATATTAATCCTGATGGTAAAAAATAAAAGCCATAACATAAATGTACCATTTGTTCAGTGTCTTGTGTTATATGCCAGACATCACCATAAGCATCTTGTGATATTACTTCATGTAACTCACATTTCAACCCAGAGAAGAATTGGTTTCTTTTTTATTATTCCCATTATTCCCACTATAGAGATAACAAAACTGAGGTTCGTCACACAGCTATTAGATAGAAGCATCTTTGCTCATGTCTTTTAAAATACAACCTCTACTAAGACTCACAGGCCCATGCGTACTCCAGACCTCATTTCACAAAGAAAATTCAGGAACTCCTTCAGCAGGTATTGCTATTCATTTTTATGCATAATTAAGAAATTATATGCTGCTGATAACTCTGGTAATGTAATGCCTAACCTCTCACATTCTTCCTTGATTGCCATGCAAAGGATTTGAAAAGAGATATTTTAGAATAATTACCCATCAGTAATCATCTCCACACAACACAAATCACATTTGATTCCCTATTAAGACAGACCAAGAGAATGAGAGGTTTTTACTCTGGAATGTTTTCTGCTGCAATCAGGTTAATTCTATGTTTCCATGCCATTGGTCTTCTGAATTTAAACATGGGAGCATGGAACAAATTCTGTAGAGGGGATAATAATATCCCCAATCACGGGTCTTGATCCACTGGGAGAAGTGCTTAACTATTAGCTTTCCAGATGGAGTGCTATCCTCTTTAGCTGTGTCACCTCCCGGGAAAGGTTCACTGGGCAAATGGGAGTGGACATTTTATTACTGCAGAACAGTTGCTACTTTGGTTCACTCCAAAGCTCAGACCTTCACAATCATAGCCTGTTCTATAAAATATTTCATAAGAAGAACAAAGTGACAACTGTCAAGCCACCATAGTTAATCAATGTCACTTCGTAATACCAATCAGTAGTCTTCCATCCATGGTCCATGTTATGTTTGATTTATAAATGTAGTAATCTTTCAAAATGATCAATATACCTATGACTCTTGTGGGACACTTGCAAAAATTTAGCTTCCTGTCTTTTATTTAAGTACTACTACTACTTTTATTAAGTACTACTACTCATGCCAGCATCATAATCTTAACCCAGGAAATCTGAGTTTGTGCTATAATCAGTAGGCCTACCAACAATACTCTTATCCAACATCATCTCATCTTTCCCCCCAATTTGACTTCCATTTCTCCTTTTTTTCCCTCTGTGATGACACAGCAGCCATCCTTCTGAGAGGGGAGCATGTCTCTCTGTGTCTCATATGAGCAAAATATCTGCTCCCCAAACCTATCTAGCAAGAATCACTTTGTCTTTTCCTTCAATCTCACCATGGATGTTCTTTCTCCATCTCTGCAGTGTTCCTCTCTTCCTTGCACTCACAAGAAAGCATCATCTGTGCTGACATGGAAATTAAAGTCAGATTATTAATTCACCTGGGGGCATTTTAAGTCCTTTTTCTTTTTTCTTTTTAAGCTTGGTGAAACACAAGTGTGTTTGGTGGTTACACAAGTGTATGGTATATTTGATCTTAAATTGCATAAATGCTTTTCTGTTTGTTACATGCACTTTTATACATATATGTTATATATCATAGTTTATAAAGCATATGGAAAAGTGTTTTCAAAAATTTCAGGAATAGTTAGCAATTGAACATTCATTTTCCTACTATACAACTCAAGAAATAAAATGTGACTGGCACCTCAAAAGCCTCCTGTGTGCCCCTTGCCAGTGAGAGCTCTCTCCTTCCCGTTGAAGGTAAAAAATACCCAGACTTTTATGATAAACTGCTTCTTCAAAGCTTATCTTTTACCATAAAATGAAAATCTATGTCCCATGTTAAGTAATTTTAAGCACTCAGATCAGGTAGGGGAAGCTTTATAGAACCAAACTCACTTTACCAGATATCTATTGCATACAATGTGCCAGAAATAAAACTAGAAGATAGGGGGAATACAGTTTAATAAGACATAGTCTCAACCTCAAGAAACTCATGGGCATTGGGAGGCTCTATAGGAGTTCATGGAAGCATAAGAACTGTAAATTTTGTCAACTATAACCATAATAGCACAAATGGAATTGGAAATGGAGAGAAACAAAATACAGCAAGATTTCTTATTGCTCTGTTTCTCCAAACACACACGTGGCTGGCCACTGTTTAACTTGGAGAAGAGTATGATCAAGAATTTCTCTAGAAAATTAAGTGTGTAGAGCAGGATGAGAACTCCCTCATAGATGAGTCTGAGAAGTGAGGGTGCTCTCTATCTCTAGCACTATGAACAATGTATTTCCAGCTAATTTCTGAGACAAGGTTTGTGATGTATCAGGGAAGTAAACTCTTCCTTTACATTAACTAATGTTCCCTTCTTTCCATTCCTTATTTGGGAAATAAAGATAACAGTCTACTGACAAAATGCTCTGGGTTGGTGTTTGGGGGGGATTTGGCACAAGGCTTGGCACCCAGGAGAGCTTAGCAAGTGGCAGCTAAGCCTTGTAGAGTTGGAAGCTCCATTATCTAAGCCATATCTTTATGGAATAAAGAATTGAGATTAAAAATGAAACTAAAGAGAATTCTATATGGAGGCTTTAACTGGATTCAGTCATGTATACCATCCAGCTAGCCTCAACAATGCATTGTTCTCTCAAGGTTGTGTCCTTGAAAATAGCTCCCACTATGAACAGAGTGTATTTTCCAAGGACAGGGAGGGAGTAAGAAGTCTCCAATTGCCCATGTCCAGCTTGGCGATCAACCAGGAGTCACGTCCTCTCCATGACCTCTTCCAACACATGCTCAGATGTTTTTCTAGGCTCCCACAGTCCCCATTACTGTCTTGTATATTCAGTACTTGTGAAGTCCATTTTTCTGCTGTAGTGCTATATTGATACTTATCACCTTCACTGACGTGATTTTTTTCTACATTTATATATTTTTTAAAATTTTCTTGCATTGAGAGTAAAGCTATAGTATAACAGCTATTAAGATTTTAAAATTAGTATTTGTGGCAAAGCAGAGTTCATTTGCTCAAGAATTAGGTGATGTGTCTTTTCAATAAATGGTGCTGGGAAAATTGGACAGCTATGTACAGAAGAATGAAATTTGACTCTTCTCTTACACCATACACAAAGATAAACTCGAAATGGACAGAAGACCTGAATGTGAGGCAGGAACCTAAGAAAATCCTAGAGGAGAACATAGGCAGTAATCTCTTCAACATCAGCCACAGCAACTTCCTTCAAGACATGTCCCCAAAGGCAAAGGAAACAGAAGCAAAAATGAACTTTTGGGACTTCATCAAGATTAAAAGCTTCTGCACAGCAAAGGAAATAGTCAACAAAACAAAGAGGCAACCCATGGAATGGGAGAAGATACATGCAAATGACACTACAGACAAAGGGTTGATATCCAAGATCTATGAAGAACTCTTCAAACTCAACACACACAAAACAGATAATCACAGCAAAAAATGGGCATAAGGGGAGCCTGGGTGGCTTAGTTGGTTAAGCCTCTGCCTTTGGCTCAGGTCATGATCCCAGGGTCCTGGGATCAAGCCCCACATCAGGCTCTCTGCTCGGCAAGGAGCCTGCTTCCCCCGCTCTCTGCCTGATGCTCTGCTTACTTGTCATCTCTCTCTCTGTCAAATAAATAAATAAAATCTTAAAAAAAAAATGGGCAGGAGACATGAAAAGACACTTCTCCAAAGAAGATATACAAATGGCTAACAGACACATGACAAAATGTTCATCATCATTAGCCATCAGGGAGATTTAAATCGAAACCACATTGAGATACCACCTTATACCAGTTAAAATGGCCAAAATCTATAGACAGTAAACAAGAAGTGTTGGAGAGGATTTTGGAGAAGGGAGAACCGTCTTACACCATTGGTGTGATGCAATTTGGTGCTGCCACTTTGGAAAACAGTGTGGAGATTCCTCAGAAAATTAAAAATAGAGCTACCCTATGACCCTGCAATTTTGCTACTGGGTATTTACCCCAAAGGTACAGATGTAGTAAAAAGAAGGGCCATCTGTACCCCAATGTTCATAGCAGCAATGGCTACAGTCACCACACTGTGGAAAGAGTCAAGATGCCCTTCACTAGACGAATGGATAAAGAAGATACAGTCCATATATACAATGGAGTATTATGCCTCCATCAGAAAGGATGAATGCCAAACTTTTACATCAACATGGACAGGACTGGAGGAGATTATGCTGAGTGAAATAAGTCAAGCAGAAAGAGTAAATTATCATATGGTTTCACTTACTTGTGGAGCATAAGGAATAACATGGAGGACATTGGGAGATGGAGAAGAGAAGTGAATTGGGGGAAATTGGAGGGGGAGATGAAGCATGAGAGACTGTGGACTCTGAGAAACAAACTGAGGGTTTTGGGGAGGGTGGGAATGGGTGAGCCTGGTGGTGGATATTATGGAGGGCACATATTGCATGGAGCACTGGGTGTGGTGCATAAACAATGGATTTTGGAACACTGAAAAAAATTCAATTTAATTTAATTTAAAAAAAAAGAACTGGGTGATGTGTGCAAATCCATTACCTTCTGTACCTCTCTGAAAGGTACAGAGTCATACAGCTTCACAGCTTTATTGGGAAGATTAAATATAAGAACTTCAATAGTGAACTCATAATAAATAGTGGCTGTTACTAATTCCTCCCCAGTTAGATTCTAAAATCTTTGTCTGTGTAGACATATGGCATTCTTTTTCATATCCCCCTCAGAGCTGAGGAAGTGTTTGCTTACAGAATCCACTCAGTGGACGTTGGTTGATTGATTGCTTTGGGCCCGATGCCAAGATGTGTACCAATCCTGTTCTCAGCGCTGGTGGTCTGCTACTTTCTATCTGGAAACCCCCTAACTCAGGGAGTTGACTGTAAGTACGGTATAACAATTCAGAGGTTAGGGCAGTGGGAGAGGGGGCTTAGAGTCAGTGCTTATAGATGTTCCTGAGATTACAAAGCAATGCCATGCTGCTTATTAAATAAACATGTCTGGTTGACAAAATGGCTGTCCCTGACTTTGACAAAAATGATGGATGAAACTCATTTTCTATAGGAAGATGCTTCAATGAAAGGTAAAGCCTAATCCTAATATTTTTTAGCTGACTGAACTCTTTGTGTCTATAAAGGTTCTGTCAATTAAAGGTGTTTCAGCCAAGTCATCTATGTATTTCTCCAGCAATGTGATCTGTCAACCCAAACAGCATGATTCCTGAGCCTAAATATTACAGCAAGAGAAGCCATGGCACAGAGGCTGGCTCATTGGATTTTAGTGATGACAATGCTTTGAAAGAATAAAATAACACATTGCCTGTTTGGAGATTTTTGTGCTTTTGCTAACAAACTCTGAATTTTAACAAAGTGGATTTACAGGGAATGTCACTTTTGTGCAGGGCTTTGGCAACTATTGGTTACTAAAAGTCAAATCACTAAAGTGGCAAACAATCATAAATGTGTAGCACTTTAGGATTTGTGATCCCACAACCATGGAGGTACTGGTTAATGATCTTAACTGGGTAGTCCATTGTTAATCTCATCTAATTATCCTTTGGTTGGAATTTGCTGTCTTTTGTTGGAATGGAAATTGGTCTTAATGCATGGACATACAAGACGCACTTATCAAGAAGACTGATAATCTTTGGAAAATAATTCTGAACTTACTGGTGCCATATATTTTTTTTTTATTTCTAAGTGGTTCCCTTGCAAAATTATGTAAATATTCTAATTTCATTGTTATTGTCCATAAAACACTTAAAACTCCTAAGGATATGCAATTGTTACAACTGGAAGGACATAGTCTTTGACTTTGATGTCAGAGGGATTTGAGACTGGATTTTCTTCCAATGTGGTCTTGCAAAAATCATTGGGTTTCATGGGTAAGTATAGATAATGGATCTTTGAAAGAATTTCCCAGAGTGATGTTTGGAAGTATTGTGATTGGAACATACTAGGTATTCAACAAATGTTAGTTTTTCCTTAGTCTGGAATTGATTTGGGGTTAAATTTGCCAGCCTCATTGGAAAAATCAGTTTCATTGTAATCCAATCATACTTATTTTTGATACAAAGTATAAATATCCCTATCTAGTTCTAACCTTTTTCAACTTGACTGAAGATTCTCTGGTGAAGCTTGGTTCTCTGGTGACTATTTGATTTCACAAAAAGATCAAATTCACTTCAATGAATGAGCATTCATAAAATAAATAAATAAATAAATAAATAAATAAAGATATCTGTTGTTTTATTTGGTGCCTAGCTCCTAGTAAAGCTCCAGGTGTGTATATAGTAGGACCTTAATAAATGTTTGTTGAAAGACCATCTATGGCTGAAAGTTGAAATTTTCAAAGATTCTAAAGTTTGGCCGCTCATTAAAATATGTGTATAGTTTTCCAAGAGAAAATCATTCATTTGTATGGTGAAGTTCTGGTATAAATTTTTTTTCTGGTATAAATATTTTGAAGTCACTTTAAATTTTAGTCATGCTTTGTCTATAAAACCTTTCCTGTAATTCAAGACAGTCTTAATTCCTCACATTGAAGGAAACCTCCACAAAAAAATGAATAAAATGTGAAGCTCTAGAATGCCACCAGGAAAATTAAAAGTCCCTAATGGCAAAAGGGAAAGGCCATTATTATTATTCAACTTTTGGTATAAAAATAGAAATACACATAGGACAACTCACCTACAGTTTTTTTTTTCCTCTCTATTTAAATATAGGTAACAACATCTTTATCCTTATTTTTATAGAAATAGAAATAGGTTCAATGAGGTAAAAGTCCCCAGGTCATACAAACAGAGTGGTAGACAAAGTACAACTTACTTTAAATTCCCTGTTATTTACACTTGGTAATCATCTTACTTCTATTCAGTCAAGGACTGGTCCTGCCATTAGAAAGGCAGACCCACAGTGTTTGTTGGTAACAATTTTGCATTTTGCTGATTTTCTTAAGGCCAAATGATGACAACTGCCTCAATATTCAGAGCCTATTTAATGGTTAGACACAGTAGGAATCTGGTTTTGTTATGATTTCCAGAGACCAGAAAAGCCTTTTTCTATTATTCTTAGATTTTCTTTTCAACAAAATATTTTTTAAAGATTTTATTTATTTGAGAGAGAGAGAGAGAGTGTGTGTGTACATGTGTGAGTGGCAAAAGGTGTGAGCAGAGGGAGACAGACAAGCAGGCTCCCTACTGTGTGTGGAGCCTGACACGGGGCTTGATCTTAAGACCCTGAGATCATAACCTGAGCTGAAATAGAGTCAGACGCTTAATTGACTGGGCCATTCGGGTGCCCTTATAGCATGTTTTAAGCTACAGGGAGGACTATAGATCAACAGTATGTTTAGAAGTAAGTAATTTAAAAGTATTCACACCAGAGTCTGCCCGTCTGAATATATTTTACTCTATTAGACAGCTATGCAATATCCAATGGAAAGCTCATGGGCAATGTAATCCATACTTTCTTTGAGTAACCCACTAGGGGAATTTCGGGCCTGATGATAATGTGTTCTGTTGTCCTGGACCTACTTATGAATTATCATTGTCTTGGAAGGACCTGTTGGAAGCCTTTCTGTACAAGAGTTAAGTGCTTCAATACAAGGATCTGGGTATTTTTTCCAGTCTGGTGTCTGGGCCTCCTTGATATCCCTGGAAAAGTTCAGAGTCTCCTCTGTTAGCCCATGCAGAAGAAAGACTAAAATCTGGGAGTTCCCAGATGTTAAGAGATTATTTCTTCTGGCATTCTCTGTGAAGGGCATTTTCATGGTCTGCAGGGAAAAGGTGAAGAGCCTACGCAGAATTTGGGGCAATGCATCTGTAATTGTTTTGTTCTTAGGAGTTCCTCAGGGAAAGGTATTATGTCTCATTGATCTTGACTTCTTCACAGGGTGGATACTGAGTATGGTAGAGATGGCTGTGTGGACACTAATGCCATATCCTTTCTTATGGACACACAGTTAGATGTCATTTCCCAGGTAGGTGAGATCATGTACATAGGTATCTATTGTTGTGTAACAAATTACCCCAAATGTTAGCAGTTTAAATCATCATATAGTTGTTATCTTACACAGCTTCTGAGGGTAAGGAATCCAATATTCAAGCTGTCAGATTGGGTCTGCAATTATCTCAAGGCTCAACTGGTTTTAGACCATCCACTTCCAAGCTCACTCACATGGTGATTGTTGGTTTCTTGCTGGTTGTCAGCTAAAAGTTTCCCAACATGGAGGTCTCCCCATTAGGCTGCTCATAAGATGGTGATTTGCTTTTCACAGAGTCAGTGATCCAAGAGAATGCAAGCTCAAAATGGAAACAGAAATCCTTTACAATATAATTTTGGAACTCATACCATCATTTCTGCTGTAGCAATGTGAGCGGGGACTCCACATGTTGTGAATACCATGATCGAGGATCACTGGAGGCTACCCTGGCCTTGTGACTGAGTTCTGGCCAACAGAATATGTGCAGAAGTGATGTTGTGCTATTCCCAAATCAGCATGTGGAAAATATACTCCACATCCTCCATGTCTATTTCCTAATTATCCAGGTGAATAGTGAAGTCTTCAAGGATTCAGAGGGAAAGGGAACCAAAAGATCATAAGAGCCTACATCCATGATTGACCACACAGAACAATCCCTCTATGACATAAGGGAGAAAGGAACTATCAGTGTTTAACACCACTGAAATTCTCTTCTCCCTCCCTCCCTCCTTCCCTCCCTCCTTTCCTTCCTTCCTTCCTCCCTTCCTTTCCTCCTTCCTATTTCTTTTATAGCAATTAGCTTTCCCTAATGAGTATATGTGTGTGTGTGTCTGCATTTCAATTCAGAACTGTTATTTGATTTCTCACAGTTTTATTAATATTATACTTGTTAATATATTTGATTTGTTCTCTTTTTCCCTTTATGTTGTTAGTATTGGCTGTTCCCTTATCATGTAAAGTTTGGGAGATCAGGAATCCTGTATTCTATTTCGTCTCTATCTTTCTCCAACAACCAGGTCATTATCCTGCACCTAGAACAACTACTATCCACAGACTGACTGTATGCAACCTTATTTCAACACAAGGGAAAGAATGTCCCATGAAGTCTTCGTCCAAAAAACTCTCATTTCAGGTAATGACCTAAAGAAGAGGATATTGCAAATCTTAAAAGCTTAATTTTACAGAAAAGAGTTAAAATTTCAAAATCTATGTTTAGGAAAGCCACCCTGTGGAAGATAAATGTGTAACATTATATAACAAATAAAAATCGTAAAAGCATATTGAAACCCAAGTATCTCTGTAGGAAAGAAATGTGCAATGACACTTTTATTTATTCAAGCCAATTAAAACTTCTACTGACCATGAACTATATTCAGTAAACATCTCTAACTTTACCTTTTACATAGAATCATATTGCTTAGCAGAAGTGTTGTATTTAAATATATATTTAATGCCAACATAATTATGATTATGTATATATTTAATATTATATATAATTATGATTTAACATTTATATATAATATATTCTAATATAGTATTGGAATCTATATACCTAGGTGTCCAGAGTTTTATTTTTACCAAAATGGTTTACATTGTTACCTTTCACTGCATTAGATTAGCAGAAATGACACTATCCCAGAATGAAAGGAGAAGGTTGTTTCATTTTCTGTACCAAGGAGTTTCAGTTTTTTAGTCTAAGGATATAAATGAAGTGTAGTATCTAGAAGAAATATTCACTTCATTTAAAATGAGAGATCCTTCTTGGAAAGGGTTTCTTGATTTCAAAGTTTAAAAAGTAATTAAGAGCATAAGCCTGCTTGGGGCTCCACTGGTTGTCTGTGACTCTACTTTTTATCACTGTCTAAAAGACAGATGAGGCAGGGCACAGGCCTATGAAATTCCTGACAGATTAACTTTTGGGGAAACAGACCAAAGTAGAAACTGCTGTTCCGTTTACATGGAAGTAAGAACAAATACAGCTTGTTTTTAAATAACATCAATACATACAGTACAAAAAAGAAAATGCAGTAGCCTCATTCTTGGGCTCCGATAGATAGACCAAGACTTCACGTCTTTTGATAGAATTCACTTTTATTTTCTATTTGAACACCAAATTCAATTAAAATGAAGTGTGTATTGACTCCACTTTCTATCAGAGCCTATAATTGGAAGCTCTGAATGTAATACCCTTTAAGGTATCAAATCACAAATAACAATCCTATCTGTGAGACATATTATTTGTCCCTGTCAATTAACCAATGGCAGAATTTTTCTCAACTCTGATTACCCTGGACATAGATAATGAGTTCGCCTTCCAATTTTTATTGACTTCTTCCTCGCTCTTTAGAAAACTATTGATTTCTGTTTTCTTGTTCAGTTACTAGTTGATTTTTTCTTTCATTTGGTTTGACTTAAAGTGAAACTTTAGAACACAGAAAAATCCTGGAGGGAAAAAAAAAGAGAGTCAGGGCCACTTAAATTTACAAATGTTTTAGTGAAAATTCAATGAGCTCCTCTCTGAATTATCTACAGTAAATACTATAAGGAAATGGTGAACTCTGCCTCACTGCCCCCCTGACCCCCAGCCCTTTTTGTTATGTACATGCAGAAACCATCTGTGTTGCAATCATTGCAGAACTTAGGTCTGGGAAAAAGAATTTGACAAATGATGAGAAGATCAAGTTTGCTGCTATAAAATAAAACAAACCAAAATATACAAAGCAACCTCTACCCAGACTTGCATACACACACATATGCAATATATTCCCCGAAGAGATATACAATAGTAGGATTGTTTTTTATTCCATGAGAATTTTTGCACGAGAAAAAAAGCAACTCAGGGTGAGAGAGGGCCCACACTCCCCAGGGATTGCAGAAAGACAAAGATGGGACTGCAGTGGAGATAGATGTGTCCTGCCTGTGGTCATCAGTCCCTTGTAGTATTCTGGCACTGCCCAATGTGGCTCAGGGTAGATTTTTATAATAATGTCCTCAATGAATTATGCCTTCCCATGTCCACAGCCCTTTCTAGCGCGAGTCAGCCCCTGCTCCTCTCTAGATGAAATCTTGAATCTGGTCTGGACTCAGGACTTTGTTGTTGTTGTTGTTGTTGTTGTTGTTTGTTTGTTTGTTGAAAGAGAGAGAGCAGAGCTTGCGAGATAGAACATGACGGGGGGGGGGGGCAGAGGGAGAGGGAGAAGCAGGCTCACCACAGAGCAAGGAGCCCAATGCAGGCTTTGATCCTAGGACCCCAAGATCATGACCTGAGCTGAAGGCAGAGGCTTAACTGACTGAGCCACCCAGGGACCCCAACAAACAGAATGAAGCAGAAATGATGCACGATTGCCAAAGGAAGGCATTTGGAAGCTATGGCTTATGCTATCATCCTCTTGAAACCACTCTGAAACCACAATGATGAGAAGAAGCCCAAGATAAAAGATCACTTGAAAAGAGATGCCCAGTTTCTCCATGTCCTGGATAAGCCAGCACCTAGTCAATCACCCAAAAAATGTCATTGCATGTGTGAGCCCAAGAAAGACTGAAGAATCACTTGAGAATGCAGAGAAATGTAAGAAGCAATATATCATTGTGTATCATTCTTTAAGTTTTAATTTGAACCACATAGACTTATATAAAAGTTTTTAAAATAGTATAGAGAGTTTCCATATATGCCTTACTGAACTTCCCTTGATATTAGTCCCCCATACAAGCACAGTCCAATGATCAGAACCAGGAAATTATTCCTAGTAAGTAAGGGTCTTACCAAAATTCCCTTTTTTTTTTTTTCCACTACTGCCCTTTTCTCTGTTCTCAGCTCTAATCCAGGATTCCACATTTCATTTCATTTCTGTCTTGTTAGTTTCTTATGTGTAACAGTTTCTGTCTTTCCTCATCTTTCATGACTTTGACACTTTTAAAGAATATACTGGTCAGTTATATTGTAAAATATTCCTCAGTTTGGGTTTGGCTGAAATTTTGCATCTTAGGAATGGAGTGACATCCTTCTCAGTCCATGCATACTTTCAGGGATCACATCACGTTAAGTTGGCTTTTAGTGTTTGTTCACTTTGATCAGTAGATTAAAGTGGTTTTTTTTTTTCTAACTTTCCATTTTAAAGTTACTATTTTATTAACTTTATAGTTAATAAATATCTTGGAAGAGGTATTTTAGAATATGAAAATAATCATTTTAAGCTGCTAAATCCTGGAGTGGTTTGTAACAGATAGATAGATACAGAGATAGACAGATTTTACATAGATACAAAGATGATAAAGATAGAAAGACGATAGATAGATAACTGATACGAGGTGTAAGTGGGGTCTTCTACTGGGGAGGTAATAATATGATACAGGGAATGGAAAAAACAGAAGGTCTATATAGCTTGAGTATCTATGATGGTTTTGTGATAGATTTGTGGGTGAAGAGACTAGAGCTATTCTGGTACAGCAATATAATATTTGAGAACTAGAAAAGACAGGTTTTTTTTTTCTTTTTAAAATAAGGGCTTAAAGATAAAACTTTTGACTTGACACCTGAATGAGGAATAGAAATACTTTTAAATTCCTTTTGGTAATTTGAGTACTCTGGGACATGTAGAGTCCCAAGATTAATTATTAGAGTTTTAGGGGGGTTTTGTGTGTGTGTGTGTGTGTGTGTTTACCTTAATGGGTAGTTAGTTATAGGGTTATAGGATTATAGGGTTATAGTTATAGTTAGTTATAGGGTGCTGAGACTGTGGGCAAAACCAGACATTCTTTAAACAATGTAATTATAATTGCTACTATTCCCATCACTCTATGTGCATAAGATGAATGACAGTCTGCTAATTGGACAAAGCTCTGCCATTCATGGACAAAAAGCAAGCGGGAGTACAAGTCAGAATATCATTTCTCAGAAAGAAGGTGGCTGATCTTCCTACTGCTTTGTAATAAGACCTATACAAGAAGAATCTGGCATAATATGGAATCTGAACAGCTCTGACTGTACCTAATGAGAGAAGAAATGCATTCTCAACCTAGGAAGTTGTAGAGTAGAATCACAGGTCTTTTTATATACAACTAATAGTTAGACTTCCTGGGCACTGGTAATACTGCAGAAACCTAAACAGGTAAGTTCCTTGTATTCATTGAGTTTATATTCTGTACAAGGGAGCTTCAACAAACAAATATGTTACTTAACATACATTTTAGATAATTCTACGCAGTTGCAAAAACAAATAAAGCTGGACAGAAGTAAAGAGAGTGACAGAATAGGGGCAGTTGTTATTTTAGAAAGATGTCAGGGACAACTTGCTTAGGATGTGATATCTGACTCTACAGATGACAGACAACCATCAAGGGAAAACCATGGGAACCAGGATGTGAGAGTGACTCAACAGGTAGATGAAGTCCAGCAGGAACCTAAAAGCATGCAACATAGCAACGCAGAGATAGGAGGCATGTAACGTGTATTGAGGAAAATTCTTGGTAGGTAAGAGAAGCAGCTGTGGTCCCAAGACAAGCTACTCAGTCTGGTATCTGTGCAGCACCTGAGCCTACAGGTAGATCCCAGGGAGTCCATGAATTTGGGTTAGGAAAGACTTACATTGAATCGGATATAATTTACCAAAATATGGAAATAGATCAGTAGTTTCTAAATAATTCTTCAGAAGCATTTCCCCACCCCCTTTTTAATGAAATTTTTGCATAACTGTTACGAACAAACATGCTAAATTTCTTTGGCAGAAGTTAAGTGTCGTGGTCCCTGAGGTTTCCACTCCTGGCCTGCCCTTGAAATCCCAGTTCTTCAAAGGGCGCAGTTTGATCAGTGCTTCTCTCACTCCACTGTAATGAATACCACCCTACCCCACAAGCCTGTAAGTAGAAGTACCATGAGCTGTTGACTATGTCAGATGAGGTGATGCACAATAAGGAGGTGGGCATGCCATGCAAACTGGTATACTCCCTGGTGTGTGCAGAGAAGTAAGCAGCAGTTCTTCCCAGAATTTCCTCTGATCATGCTCGCTTTGGCCAGCAAGTTGACAATGAACCAAGCAGCTAGATATTGGCCAAATCCAGAATACCTCAAAATATCTTGAGCTAAGCCCTTTTTAAAAAAGTCTATGTTCTTGGGGTGCCTGGGTAGCTCAGTTGGTTAAGCATCTGCCTTCGGCTCTTGTCATGATATCAGGGTCTTGGGATCGAGCTCTGCATTGGACTCTCTGCTTGGTGGGGAGCCTGCTTCTCCCTTTCCCTCTGCCTGCTGCTCCCTCTGCTTGTGCTCTCTTTCTCTGTCAAATAAATAAAATATTTTTAAAACTCTTTAAAAATAAAAATAAGAAGTATATGTGCCTTAGAAATGCAGACATAAAACTTTATGTATATGTCATTGTTGAGGGGAACATTTTTCCTTTACCCCTTAAAATTCTTTCAGAAGCTCTTAAGAATTAAATCGACATAAGACAGATGAACAGGAGAAAATCAAACTTAATTATGTATGTACAAGGAATCCATAAGAATATGAAACCCATAGGCAAGCAGGCAATTGAGGCTTATAAGCCATCAAAGCTAAGGAGAAGGGGGTGGGTGTCTGGGACTCCAAAGAGAAGAAAGACAACTCATAAGAAGATGAAAAAGAGTAAATATCTGGTAAATGAATGTGTGCTGCGCCATACAGAAACCATGGGACCTAGAGGGGAATTTTAACAAATAGACTTTGATAAGTTTCTCCCTGTATATCACACCTCGTTCATTTTATGCTATAGGTATCTATGGTGAGAGCTCTCTTCCGGGAGCAGGTCCTCCATCTAAATTCCTTTAGGCAGTTAGGGAGGTCAGAAGCTCTTTCTGAGCCTTCTGTTTCTTAATAACACTTAAATACACTTAATAACACTTAAATACAGCCTTAAGTAATCCATATGCCAAAGAAACACATTTTAAGGTAGCAGGTTTTGCTCTCTAGCAGTAATGCAATAAGAAAGAAAGAAAGAAAGAAAGAAAGAAAGAAAGAAAGAAAGAAAGAGATGTAGACACTATTGACCAATGGCATAGCACAATTTACCCAGCTTAAGACAATGATTTATTCACCATCCCTTAAGACTATACAATTATTCATTGACATGAAAATCATTTCCCAAGCTCTCCAATCCATGTGTATTTAGGAAGAAGTGACAGAGGAAAAAGTAAGTGGTGATGTGGGGCAGCTTTTACCATGGTCCTTGACTGTGGCTTGCTTATTTTATTTATAGTGATCTCAAATGATTTTTTTTAGAATGGCTGTCACTAGAATTTAGATCTTTAACAATAAATCCCATCACTAAGTATTTTCTTAGATTTTGTTAAAAGCATTTTGTTGTCAAATTGAGGTCTTTAAGGAGCTATCATCTATTTAAAAATATATTACAACAGTCATAAGTTTCCTTCTTCTTTAAGTTTCTCAAGTGAAGAGTTATTGCAATTGTGTTTCTGGAAGGTGCATACAAAAATTACAAATCACAGTACATTTACAAGCCTGTCATGAGCTTTCCAGTAGTTAATGTAAAAAGGAGATGGAATTTCACCAAAATAAGGGGGGAACTTTCTGATAGATCTAAGGAGAAAATAAAGAAAAATAATTTTAGTAAGTTTCCCATTACTGGAGAGGGTGTAAGCATAATTTTTGGAAATGCAAGAGCTATATTAGACTCTACAATGTAAACTATATTAAAGGCTTCCCAAGTGGTACATTCAACTTTCCTTTTCAGCTCCTTTTATCAACTGTTAGTTCCCTAAGATGATCAGGTTAAACCTGTTGCTAGAACAAAGGTAAGATTACTGGACTTATTGGAGGAAAGTAGAATACCTACCTTCACAGATCTAGATACTATCTAAGTTGGGAGAAATAAAGGAAAGGTACGTATAGGTTGCTGGGGCTGGGTAGGTCAGTTTTAAGGTAGGTTTTGAAGGGTAGGGGGCTGATTAGGACTGAAAAAAAATTATGACATAGCTTTGAATTCCTGAGCAAAGCTTGTGAGGGTCTTAAGAGAGGTGATAACATGCTATGAATCATGACATTTGGGTAACTTCAGTTGCTTACAGTCTTATTCTCCTGGAAGAAGTATTTTTCTTCTATTTCTTCTAACTATTATCAAAATAGCTAAGCTATTTCGATTGTTTTCAGTACTGTTTAACATATATAGAGAAAAGTATCCCAGTTTCAATATTGTTTAACACAGAGACAGGAAATTATGATGATTTCAGTTCTTATTTCCAGCACTGCAATTCTGTATTTCTTTTCTTTGGTATGGCAATATTTTCAGGAAAGTGGTAATAAAGATCAATCTTACTTTTGACTTTCAAAATCCTCTACTAGTTACAATTTATATACAAAATCAAAATTTTCTTCCTCACATTGTATTTCTTTTTATCACTGTATAATTATTAAAGATTTTTGCACATTTAATAAACACATTTTGAGAGCACATTTTATGTCAGTTTAACCATTAAAAAAATGACCAAAAGTAAATTTGTGCCCAAGATGAAAAAAGGAAAACACACCCACTGTAAGATTCTAAAGTCTCTAGTACTCACTTAACAAATGTCTTTCATAGAGTTGAGCGATGTTTCGGCAGGGGGAGGGGGCATGAGGATATGCACATGACAATGCACAAGTGTTTAATGTGAGGCTGACTGTATAATTAAGAATCATGGAGGTGACATCGTGTTGTTTGGGGCCATGTTGACTTTACTTATACTCTGCTTACAATCCCAATTTGACTTCTGGTTTCATCTGTGATGTAAAGTGCTTAGAAGTCATCACTCCTGTCCTTATAAGGAAAAGGTGAGTAAACTTAAGCAAAGACTTTTCTTGGAGCCATCAAGAATTTAGGTCACTCATAGGGCACTCTACCACACTAAAATCTGGAGAGACAGACACATCCAGAGAACCTTAGCCAGGATCTACTTACTTGGAACAGAAGATGCTGGTGCCCTAAACTGGTGGAAAACACTCAAATGGGCATTTGGAAAAACTGCTAGAAACTGAGTATGTTCTGGATCTGAGAATGAAAAGTTTCTAGGGATGCTATCTCGGAGTTTTTGGCAGTGTTTTACCCCAAGAACCACACAAAGTTCTCAGGGCAAGGATTCAAGAAAGAACCCTTCAAGGTTCTGGTATAGGAGATGGAAGCAGGGTAATCTATGAAATATGTCCAGACCATTTTCCATAAGAAGGCAGACTCTGCCAGAGCCTCAGCCTAGCTAGGTGAGGAATATTCCTCCCACTCCAGCCCCTATGAGCCTTCCTGCCCTATCTAAAGGGAAAAAGAAAAGCTAAGAAACACTTAATGAAAGTCATAGTCCAGGGACACAAGAAGACTGAATTCACTGAAAGATTAAGATTTAATCATAAGGTTATAGAACACTTCCATTCTACCATTTCTTACCACAACACCAACAGCACTCCAGTAAAATAACAGTGGGCTTCAGCAGAAAGAGATTCAAGATACAGACTCTGAGGAGGAACACTTATGAAAGCCCAAAGTCAATAGGGGAGATCAAAACGATATAGCTACAGCAAATATTAAACACAATACAACTCCTAGCCATATTAACATAAAACCTCATACTAAAGGCCTATTTACTTCAATTCCCATTATCCAATGTTAATGCTTTCAACAAAAAGTTAAAAGGCATGTTAAATGCTATATATGTGTGCATATACATATATATAGCCATATATGCTAAATGCTATATAAATTTATATGCTATATATTTATATATGCAATATATAATATGTTAAATGTTATATTCTATTAAATATTCCATTATATATATTAGACTCTATATATCTTATAATATATATACATATGATGCATATTGTATATCTTGAAGATCAGCAAGTAAGGAAATATTCAAAAAAAACAAACAATAACTTCCCCACAATAGTGGAGGTATGCTAAAGAGACAAAGCAGTCAATTAAAAAAGCTCCCAGTGGCCAGGTCTGAGACAATTCAAAAACAAAATAAATTTAAACAAAATAAAGTAATATTAGATTATAACCCAAAGTATAATATCTACTAGTCCATATTGATATAAATAAAGGGTTCACTAAATAAATAAATAAAGGAAAAAGACAGCTCTCCCTGCAGAAGAGTTACAAATAATTTATGCAGATACTTGTCCCTCAAGTATCTACATTAACCAAGAGATTAATTTTCTTTTCCTCATGTGTGGGCTGCACATAGTGACTCTCTTCCAAAATGTGTAGCATGAAAAGAAAAAGAGTAACTTTACCATGACAAAAACCTATAAACGTCTTGGCCTGGCAAGCAAGGTTGACATCAATAGCGACACCATGTTAAGTATGTATACTTTTGACATAATGTGATGACAATGGCACTTTACCCCCATGGTCTTGCTCCCAAACATCCATAATCCCAGTCACATCATGAGAAAAACATCAGACAAATCCCAAATGAGGGAATTCCACAAAATAACTCATCAGTACTCATCAAAACTGTCCAGGTCATCAAAAACAAGAGAAGTCTAGGACACTGTCACCACCAAGAAGAGCCTCAGGAGACCTGACAATCGAATATAAATTAGTATCCCAGACAGGATCCTGTAACACAAAATGATATTGGGTTAAAGAAAAAACTAAGAAAACATGAATAAATTATCAGATGTTATAATTATATATCAATATTGGCTATTTATTTATAATAAATATATCATACTAATGTGTTAATGAGGAAAGCTGAGTATAGAGGATAATGGAAACTCTTTGCATTGTTGTTCCAAATCTTTTCTGTAAATCTATCTGTTCTAAGATACAGTGTTTACTTTTTTTTTAAAGATTTTATTTATCTATTTATTTGGTGAGAGAGAGATCACAAGTAGGCAGAGAGGCAGGCGGGGTGGGGGAAGTAGAGTTTTTGCTGAGCAGAGAGCCTGATGCAGGTTTCGATCCCAGGACCCTGTGATCATGACCTGAGCCAAAGGCAGAGGCTTAACCCACTGAGCCATCCAGGTGCCCCACAGTGTTCACTTTTAAAAATCCCAGTCCTTGAGAATAAAATTTTTGGACAACAAAGACTGAGTCATTTGGACAGACTTAACATAACAGTGACATGAAAGGTAGTTACTATATCCAGGAAGGCTGAGCACATTTCCATGATGTCAAACTACTTGTACTGTTCTCCTAAAGACTAGTGACCATCTGGGTGAAGAGTAAGGATGACACCAACCTCTGGATACTCATAACCGCACATCTGCCCTTCAGCTCTGGAAAGCTGTGATCACTTGGTCACAGAGAAAATCCTCACAATATTTTCATACAGAGCCTTTAATCAGGAGATGGGGATGAACTTCACATAACCTTGAAACAGCACTGCCTGGCTCATTGAGAGTGGCCGTCTGTTAATGCTGACATTTTCCTTTGAAAGTCCATTGTCTTGCTTCAGGCAATAGGCTACCAAAAAAAAAAAAAAAAGGGACAGAAAAGGCAGCTTGAGATTTATGATCTTATTGTGATTATGAAATTACAAAAAGGAGCCAGCCTTGTCCATGCTGGCCACAGACAAGTGTAGCTATAACTAAAATTTACAGGATGCATAAAAAGAATCACATCGGCAGAGTGCTGTAAATCCTGGCTGCCCAGTCACCCCAGCAAATTCCTAATGGATCATCATGCCCTCAAGTTTAAATGGCTGTTCTTAAGAAGTAAAGGTAAGTGACAGGTTAAATACATAAGCAAACAGTGAAATCATTTCATTTCCTGAATGTAGAATGGGGTGGATGGCAGAAATAACCCACACAGGGGAATGGAGTAGATGTCTGCAGGAAACGTTCATTCACAGTCCCACTAGATGCTACCCTTTAAACAAGGGTCTAGGAATACTGAGATACAAAAACACATTCTCAGCATCAAAGAGGCCACTTCTACATATGGCGAAATCGCTAACCTGTGGCAACACAATGAAATAACTCCTCTGAGAGAGGTAAGCCTGGTCCTGAATGAACCAAAGAGGTATATTATGGTATCTTAAGAAGTCTGAATTTTATGCAGAGGGAGTGGGAAGTTTTTATATAAGAAGGATTATAAATGATATTATACAAATATGATGATGGTTGCAGTGGGGAAGCAAACTATGAGGCTGTTATAATTTTCCAAGAAAGAGAGAGACCAACCGGGGCAATGGTCAGAAGGATAGAAAGTGCAGATCAATGCAACATTGAGCTCTTTGTGTGGAGAGAAGTCAAAAACCATCCCTAATTGTCTGGTTCAAGCAGTAGAATGAATATTGGTGCATTCAGTAAGATAGGAAATAATGAAGGAACAGTTAGGTTGCTTTCTCTGCAAATAGGCTCTGAGATAGAGTATTTCATGCTGAAGCTCTTTTGGGAAGTCCTCTAGGTAGGTGCCCTTGGGAAAGTGAGGATAGGAATACTAGGTAAAGTCCAACCCACAACATGATTACAGCTGAGGCCTCAACTGATCCTACAAGAGCTCTGAAGCTAGAATAAACCCTTCTGAGTTTTTCCAAATTGAGACAAGGAGACTAGATGGCCATATCCCTATATTGACCCATCCCTGGCCACAGCCCCCTCAGAAGGGTGTACCTTTGAGAAAATGAGTTCCCTACCACTTAAGACACTTGTTAGGAATGGATACAGCCACAGATATCTCCAGTAGCAGAAGGACAGTTGTGCTGATTCTGGAGAGGGAGCCTGCAGGGGTATCACAGTATCCCCTAGAAGGCTGTTTATTTTGCTGGTGGTGGAGGGAGGGGGGTTGGAACTAAGAGCTTGAAATGTCATTAATTTTTGAGAATAAAATATTCCTTGATTCCAAATTCAAGAAAGGACAAAACTGATTTGTTTTGTTTTGTTTATTTGCTTGCTTGCTTTTACTACAGCAGTAAGTAATGACCTGGACTAATTTTAAATTGATCCCAATTGATATAGATATCCATCAGTAGCAGCTTCATTGGAGCAACCAGACTTCCATATCTTGAGATGGGCTCCCCTGTGAGATGCCCAAATGTACACATCCAGTGGTCAAACAGCTACACAAACAAGCAGGAGCTTGGAACAGAAATCCGAGTTGGAAATCAGTTGTTGTAGTTACCAGTTTATGACTGTAATTGGTGCCATGAGGCAGAGACATTGCCTGGGAGAGTGTGGAAGATGAGGAAAAGAACCAGGTCTAGAAGCTAGAAAATCGCTAACAGTTGCCGTGTTTATCAGGCTTTAACATGCCTCTGAATCTCCTGGGGGGGTCATTTAAAAATGCAGATTCTGTGATTCAGTAGATGAGTGTGGGCCCCTGAGAGTCTACATCAATAGAAGACTTCCAGGTATAACAGTTGTTACTGGTCACTGGATCACACTAACAAGGGGTTAGACAATGGGAAGAGGAAGGAAGTTCCACAGAATTCAGAGAACAACATTTGAAGTTCAAGAAGACAATAGCATTTGGTATGTCTACATGTGCTTAATTAAATACAGGCATTGCTTGAGTGATAATGGAAAGTCGCCAATTGCTTAGTTAAACCTGGTTTTAACTAAACCTTAGTTAAACCTAGTTAAACCTGGTTAAACCACATACTTATTACCTTTTCAGAGTAATATAAAAACACATAGCTCTTCTGACATGGATTCATCTACCATGTTAGTTAATAGAGGTTATGTTACTAAGAAAGAGAACACTGAACAGAAAATCAAGTAGGAGGTGGGATAATTTATGCTGATTTTGAGGAAAAGGATGAGGCATAGGAATGGCATATGGGATAGATCAGAACTGGATAGCTGGCTGCAGAAGGGACTATGATAACTCAAGAAAAGGACATCAGAGAGAAGGAAAAGAGTTTTGTAAGTGTGGACAAGGAAAAAAAAAAAAAAGATACTCATTGCCTGCTCAAAGCTACTGCCAAAAGACTGCCCCAAACCCAGGAAGCACAAGGAAGAAATGTACTTACAAAGAATGAGTGGATTAAGGAATGAGCATTTCATTTGAAATGAGCAAACATTTCAAATACATGCATACTTTCATACATAATTTTATAGGAGTGGATGTCTTAATTTGGGCTTCCCCAAAAGCAGAGTCGGGGGCAAGTAGTTTATTTGGAAAGTGATGCCATAGAGCAGGGAGAGTAAGACAGGAATGCAGGAAAAGCCAATACAAATGCACATGATCAAGGTCACAGCTGTCAGCCATAGGGGGTCATTTCTGCCAGGACTTCTGAGAAGCTATGGAATGCTTCCTGAAGTGTCTATCAGTGTATCCACCACCTCCCACTGGTAGAGCATTATTCTCTGCAGGCATTAGCCCCCTCTACTTCTGGCCTTTTCTTTCTATAGACTCAGAGGAAGCCCTGAGCTAAAAAAGCAGGAGAGACCTGCACACCCTATGCTGGAGACTGGACTCTGCCCACAGAGTTGAATTTGACCTCATGAGGAAATGTCCACTGGAGCTGTGGCTGAAATCAGAGGCGGGGTAGATGTGATGTGATGTATCAAAGGCATCAACCACAAAGCAATAAAATTAGTGGATCTGAAGACACTTTTTAAGGCAGTGCACTTTTCAGTTTCCAAGTCCATGATGCTAATACAAAACAGCGGTTAACTGGGGTTGCCTAGTGAGCAGGTGGAGGAGCTACCATCAGGCTCTCTTAGCCCCATGCACATAGATACTCTGTAAATACTTCCCTGGCAACTCTGTTCTTTCCAATTAATTGGCCAAGCTAAACCTTTGTAAGCAGCAGTACAAGAGGTAAACTTCAGCTTGGTCTCTGCCAAAATAATCACAAATCCTGAATTAGTCGGATGTGAATTAATGAGCTTTTAGCAGAGCTTGGTTTTTGTCAGACATATTGATCCTGGAGTGAAACAGCCCATTAAAGGCTATAATTAAGATGCAGTTTCTGCTTGAAGATGAAGTGCCTGGGCAGGGACAAATTGCGAAATGCTTGTTCCTGTGAGGCTGACAGGTGATCAGGGCATGAATGCATAGTTGGAGGATCTTTTGTTTTTTCTTTTTTTTTTCCCTTCTGAGAAGAAATGACAGCCCAGTTTCAAATGAAACAAATGAAGTTTACACAATTAGACCCTAAAAGCTAGAGGAGCTCCAGATCCACAAATTACTGGTAGAAATACTTTTCCTACTAAGCACAGGGAAGCTGTTTTGCATTAAATACACCCTCCTCTCTCCTTGCCTGCTTTCTTGCTACAGTAACAGGGGACTCCCCCACCGCCAATTAGACCTCCTCTCACTAGAGAATTGCATTTGTTGGAAAGACTCACTTTAATAAGTGTTTGGAGTGTTAGCAAAAACCCCACAAGAAGAAGCGTAATAGAGGCCAGGTGTAGACTCTGGGGGCGGGGGCATAGGGTAAAGAGCTGCTGGCAATGCCAGAGGGGACTTTAAGATCCCCTGGGGAGAAGAAATCTGGAGCAAACTGCTGGTGGGTGGGTAGAAGAAAATATGAACCCTTCTGCATTTTCCGTTTGAAAGATTCAGGAAACGTTCTGTCTCTCTCTAATATATTTGGCATGGCTGGATTTTTTTCTCTTTTTTGAAGAAAGTGAGGAGGTACCAAGGGCTTGTGAGTTGAGTACAAGGTGAAAACGGACTGAAAACAGAGATCACAGGACAATAGCTTGGCACCAAAACTTAGGGGAAACGAGATCCTTTGAGGAACAGTAGAAAAAAGAAAACACACAAACTCATCTTCTGCACAAGAGAGAAAGGAGTAAGAAAGAAGGGCAGGGATTTAAGGAGCCAGGTGCTGTAGAAAGCACTGTGTACATTTCTGGTTTCATCTAACCGCAAATTGGATCACTGGCTATCAGAGTCACAATAGTTAGAGAGTAAATACAATGGTGCAGAGCACAAGGAACCATAAAAATACACCAGAGTGTTCAAGTTCAAATAATATCCTAAAATAAATAGACATAGCTAAATGAAGAAAATTGGCTTTTGCATTGAATCAAATACACAAGGACAGGAAAATACAGATCAGCTTAATCCCAACTGGTATCTATAAAGTCAACTTTTTTTAAAAAAAAAAGCCTGTGAATTTTACATAGTTCTGATCACAAAGATATAATATGATTTGTACTCACTTGGAAGAAAACCAACTAGCATTATGGTTACCTCTCAGGAAGAACTGAGCCGATTCAAACAAATTTGCCTAAGATAACCACCCAGTTCCTGTAATATGATGATTTTGTGATACTCAGAGGTACAACATCAAGCAATATGTGCACATGGAAGTACGCCAGGTATCTGAAAATACTCAAGGGGGAGAAACAGATCATCTGGAAGGTGGGACTAGAGACTCCTTTGACAAGATGCTTTTGAGTCAAATTAGTATTGCATTAATCATAATGGCCTGCTACTATTAGAAATATCTGACAGTATCAATGAGTAAAGGAATTTTGGCAATGGTTTGTTCTGGTAATGGCTTCTGCAGCCTCCTTTCTGTGCATTATACTTATTGTTAATTTTATGGCTCATTTTACAAGCATTTTGGCAATAATAAGATTGATATTACTTTTTGCTATAAGAGAAAAACTGAATTATGCATCTCTCATTCTTATCTCTTCTTTGACTTACGGAATAAAATTTTCCATTTTGTCCTGATCCATTACATTGCATTTGATTTGAAAAATAAATACAAGTTTCTTTAATTTATTTAAAAATGACATGAAAACATAGATGGCTTCATAACATATCTGCAAAAGTTTCATTTTTGGAATTGGAAGCCTCACTGGTCCAATGAAATTTTGATTTTTTTAGTATTGACAACTGCAATTCCCATTTATACTGTTCATTTTTAGCAACACATGTGAAATTTCCAGTCTACATAAATTCACATTCTGTCTTCACACTGAGCACCTATTTACTATTTATGTCATGATTTTATCTGAATATAAACTCAAGTTTTTAATAGGATTTTTATCTTTAATGATGTATTTCTAAGTCATTCATCCATTTTCATCAGTTGAAATATAACAGTATCTACCAGTAAGAATCAAAGACAATTTAACAGGAAACAAAATTCAAGTGATTGATTTTAATGTTAGACTACTGAAAATCCCATTGCTAAGACCAATCCCTTCTATGAATATAATATTAGTCAAGATGAACTGACCAACACAATTCTTTAAGCACATGCAAAACTTTTGAGAAAAATATTTAGTGCCTAGAGTATTTCTGTGAAAATTAAAACTAATCTAACATTTCAAACTTGTGAATTGTATGTGAACCAAATAATCATATTATTCTTATGAACTTGCTGAACTTCCTGTTGACAATTTGATAGAACCCTGGGTCCCACCTGGGATGCTATGACCAAAGCCTTGAGACACTCTATATCAAACAGGCCTCAGTTCACATCCTGCCATTACTTAGGTACTGGACAAACATTCACCCAACTCAGGCACTCATCTTTCAGCAGTTGAGAAGAATCTAGACATTGGAGAGTCCAAGGTTTCCTTTCTCTATCCCACAAATCCCAGTAAGTAGAAGAAATCAGGAGAGCAATTAAATTTCACATCAGTAGGAATCATTTAACACCCCATCCCTCTCACACCACAGGTTAGAAGCAAGCACCCTTATCTATATATGGAGATATATATATATGGATGGATATGGAGATATGGATATATATATATACCTATATATAAATAGATAGACATTTTATGCATGTAAAAATACATATATATGCATAAAATATCAAAGTGAGGTCTTAATTTTCCATTGTTACCATTGTTTTAACAAATTACAGACAAGCAACACTACAAATTTGCTTTTCGTAACTACTCAAATAGATAGGTTTGTAACCTATCTACAGAGAGAAGCTTTATTTCTTTGCCTTTATCCTAAATGCCAATGGTTTGATTTAAAGTCTTTTCCCAGTCAAAGAGAGCTAACGTGTGAACTCTGCAACCAAGAAATTCTACTTAAATCCATTCTGAGGATGCCTTCCAAGCAATTCAAATAGAACTCAGTAATTTTACAGTCTTTTACTAAGAAATTTTGAGATTTCTTAATGTTGTATGAAAATAAAGATTTTCTTTCTGGGGAGTATGTTTCTTCCCTCTCAAGGGTATTAGATATCATTTTGATAACATATAAAATTAAAAAAAAATAATTTCCAGTGCTTTTAAGACCTAATATCTGTCATTACAAAGTCCTCATATTCTAACATACACATATATTTTTGTTGTCAACATGTCTAAATACAAATATATATCCATCATTGGGATGAACAGAAAACTTTAAAGATATTTTCCCCAAATTTTAGCGCAAAATGAGTATCATGTAAGAATTTTGCTCTCTTTTTCCTTTCTTTCCCTTCTTCCTGACAGAGTAGAAACGGCCAACCTGAATCATATGGTTACTCTGACTTGAGATACTGAGTCCATAGATCACTTGTCTCTTTTTCATGAAAGATACCCTTAGCTATCTATTTATTTGTATTATTATTTTTTTATTTTATTTTATTATCATTATTATTTTTTGACCAGCATGAACTTCCCACTGAAGGCTGTGGGAACTGAATCTCATCCTGGCCTCTGTGAACACAGTTTCAAGTCCCCTTCAGGAGGCTCCAAATTTATGCCTCAGGTCTCCCCTTCTTACATCATCCCACATAAACCTCCGTTAGGGCTGTTGCAAGGAGTCACTTTAACAGACCTTTCACTTGGTGTCTAACCGTTCTTCTTCCACTGAATCAGAGAAACAAAGAGGTTATAATTCACTTTTATAATACTGGAAAATAAATTAAGCTGCTATAAAACGCATGTGTATGTCCTCAGTCAACCTCAGTATCGTTCAGCATGAGCTGCTCCTCTTGTTCCTCCAAAGTGAGGAAAAGTGTCTTTTCCTCCATCTTTATCCTGAGGACACCAAATGAGTCACTAAAAGGATCTGCATTAAGTTAGCACAGACTCACATTCTAAAAACACGGCAGTGGGCAAATAAAGGCAGCTTCATAAGAAAATGGCTCCAGTAAAGGGCTTCCTGAATCAGAAGAGCTAACTGGGAAGTGGCCAGCCCCCAGCCTGAGGCCATGCATCTGGGTGGGCTCCCCTGTCTGCCCCCAGATGCTCTTCCCACAAGGCATAGGCACAGTCCCTCAAGACCTGCAGGACTTGGATGCTGGAATCAAGAGCTCTGCCCACCCCTCCCCCTTTCCACAGAGTGGACACCCATATACCGAGCCCTTATTTTGCACCAGGCCTACCCAGGCTTCTAAACATATATCTCACAACTTCTCCTCAATGGATATTACAATTCCCTTTTCACAGGGTGTTGACTAGGGGGGACCAATGCTGAAAGTCATGAAATAACTTGCCAAAAACTACACCATGGATGCCAAATCCATGGCTCTCTCTGCTATAACAGGTTGCTTTAGGACAATAAAATAGCCTAACAAAAACATTTATTATTCTTTTTTCTTTAAGATTTTATTTATTTATTTGAGAGTAAGAGAGAGAGCTTGAGAGAGAGGGAGATCACAAGCAGGGGTGAGGGGTAGAGAGAGAGAATCAGATGACCTCCTGAGCAGGGAGCCCAATGTGGGACTTGATCTCAGGACTCTGGGATCATGACCTGAGCTGAAGGCAGAAACTAAACTGACTGAGCCAACCAGGTGTCCGAAACATTTAGTATTCTTAAAGACATGTTCCACCACTGCCACATTTCCTGTAATAGATCATAGTTAGACTGCCCCAATTGTTTGACTTATCATTTGACTTAATTCCTTAAAATCTTGGGTACTCTGTGAGCACCTGTTTAAAGATTACCTGTTTAAAGATAATTACTTTGGGAACAAGAAATACTATATTCTATTAAAAGCTTTGACTCTGGGGATGCCTGGATGGTGTGGCACTGTTGGTTGAACTTCCGATTCTTGGTTTTGGCTCACCTCGTGATCTCAACATCCTGAGATCGAGACCCACATCAGGCTCTGGGCTCAACATGAGTCTGCTTGAGATTTTCTCTTTTTCTCTCTCTGCCCCTCCTGCTTGTGCTCTCTCTAATAAATAAATAATTTTTTTTTTTAAATAAAAGCTCTGATGTTTGGGCACATTTAGTAAAATAGATCCTCTATGAAAGCAGGGATTTTGACTCTTGTTCACCATAATATCCCTGGTGCTTAGAAGGGCACCTGGTATATAGTAATTAAACAATAAATGTTTGTTGAATGCATGATCAGTGAACAGAGATGAAGATCTCAAAGGCTAGCACCAACTTTGGTTGAGTGTACTTGATGCGAAAGGCATCAGTACTTTATCATTTTATTTATTTATTTATTTATCCATTTATTTATTTATTTATTTATTTATTTTTATTATTTTATTATTTTCTACTTCTCAATGTTGCCAGTGGTAAATGGGCATAAGTCCTACAGTAATGAAGAGGAGAAATTTCCTAAAGATTCTACAGCAGAAAATAGAACAAAACAGAAAGGAGCAGGATGGAAGCACCCTTTAGAATTAGTGTCAGGACCCACAGAGCCCTGAGCTATGGGAACTGGCAGGGCAAGTAGAAGCCAAGGGTGTGGGGACCGTAATGAGTCTGAAATTCCTGGAAGAACCTTGGTGAAAAAATCAGCTCTTGGCAGCACCCACGACCCTCC
The DNA here is from genome assembly GCF_020171115.1 of Neogale vison. Classification (NCBI taxonomy): domain Eukaryota; kingdom Metazoa; phylum Chordata; class Mammalia; order Carnivora; family Mustelidae; genus Neogale; species Neogale vison. The sequence goes on along the minus strand of NC_058098.1, from coordinate 37,862,543 downwards.
TCTTTGGTGGTCTGTCAGCTGGATGCAGAATTTCACAGTCTGACTACTCACTATCTTCTGTACATGGTCTGTGCTTTTGGTATCTGCATAAGCAAACTGACATATGGAAAACTGGCCTACGCCAAGAGTGGTCTGCCCCAAATTGCCTCAGACATGATACATGTGAGCTTGGCCCAAACTGTCCAACTTGGACACATATCCTCAAGTACCCTTGCTTTGCCATACACTCCTTTGGCGTGATGGCTCAGACTCCCTCCTTGTGTTTGCCAAGAAAACTCCTAATTTTATGCAAGGAAACAAGGTCATTTCTGAGACCCAGTAGTCAAGGTGGAAACTACCAAATGAGGATAATTGGGAGTTTACTCCTTAGATTCCTGTCTGAGAGGATGGGAAGACTTAAGATTGCAATGCAAGACACAAGTGGCATAATTACAGATGAATGAAAGTCCAGATCACATTAAAAACCTTCATCAAAGTCCCACTCTGCAATAGATAATACAAGGTTAGTAGAACTCATTACGAAGACTCTAAATTATGCATAGAAGAGCTACTATAGAATGCAGAGGGACATTAAGTTGTCTGATGAAACCTGAATTCTCTGTCCAAGCCTCTGTTGGCAATAAAGAGATTCCTTTTCTTGGTGCTCCATAAGCATTATAAATGTACTGGTCAAAGGTGAAGAAGCTTATCTAATGAATTCTCTTCCTCCATCTGCTCTTTCTCCCCATTATTATTATTATTGTTATTATTAATATCATTATAAAAGTAATACATATATATTGTAAGAGATTCAAATAGTACCAAAGGATATAAAATAAAAAATTAAAGACTTTCTTCCCCCTAGCTCTTCAGTAGGATTTCACTATTATAAGTTTCCTGTTTCTAAAATTATAAAATGGGGAGGGGCTCAAAAACGCCTACATTTAATATATTCACATAGATAAGAGAAGACATGGTACCCAGGAAATAGGAATAGAATGCTATATGAAAAAGAAAAATCAGAAATCTATATAGAGTCCTTGAAAATTAAAAATAAATAAATAGTAGAAATTAACGAGCTCATTCAAAGGCTAGAGGAGTAAGTTTAAGAATAATTATAGAAAGTAGAACCTGAAGAAGAAGATTAAAAATATTCTTTTAAAAAGACAAAAAAAAAATAGAGGATCAATCCAGGAGATTCGATATATAAATTTAGTAGTTCCCTAGAACAATTCATATTTTAAAGGATCTTTTTGGCTTCATACTGACAGTAGGCTGTATTTTCCTCTGTCATTCTGTCATTCTATGTTATTTTTACCTTTTGGGAAAGGATGACATAAAAGTTATCTTGACTAAAGGAAAAATATTTGGAAGTGCTTTTTTCTTTCTATATTCTATGGAACAATTTTAATAAGATTGGATTTATATATTCTTTGAAATATTCATAGAATTGAGCCCATGAAACCATCTGGGCCCGGCATCTGTTTCCGGGGGCTTGTTATACAATGCTTTCACAACTGTTTCACTTTAGCCTATGGCTACTGGTTTATTTAAGGTTGTTTTATCATTCTTGAGTCAGTATGTAATAACTCATATTTTCAATTTCTACCAGGCTTTCAGATATATTTGTATAATTGAACAAGCTCTTCCCCTATGATCTTCTAATATTGTCTTCAGATTTTTGACTAGTTCCTTGTTCTTCTAATTTGTAGTATGCTTATATTTTCCTTTTTTTCCCTCTGATATGTGTGAGTTAGTTAGCTTTATAGATCTACCTGATTTATTCAAAGAAACAATTCTTGAATAGATAGATAGCAAGACAGACCTATACAGAAAATACAGCAAAATTTAAATTCTTAAACCATTAAGTTCTGTTTCTTCCTTATTTTTCAGTTTTATTTGGTAGAATCACATGATGGTTAAAAGCAAAGACTTTGAAGTCAGACGTCCTGGAGTCTAATATTGATTTTTCCACTAGTAATCATGTTGCTTTTTCGAAAGTATAAATATAAATATTCTTCTGCTAACCAGATTAATTCCTCCTTTGATGCATATTCCTGTAACAGCTTTTTGTTTTTATCTTTCTTCCCTTCATTTTCAATTTATTTTTTCATTTATTTTAATTGTGGCTCCATTTATTTAAAGATACCCTCTTGGAATGTTCCTATTGAAGACTGCTTATGGGGATGTCATTTGTTACAATTTTTTTCCAGCTTTCTTGAGATAGAATTGACAAATAAAAATTGTACGTATGTAAGGTACACAACTTGATGTTTTCTTTTTTTTTTTTTTAAGATTTTTATTTATTTATTTGACAGACAGAGATCACAAGTAAGCAGAGAGGCAGGCAGAGAGAGGGGGGAAGCAGGCTCCCTGCTGAGCAGAGAGCCGATATGGCGCTCCATCCTAGGACCCTGGGATCATGACCTGAGCTGAAGGCAGAGGCTTAACCCACTGAGCCACCCAGGTGCCACAACTTGATGTTTTGATATGCATGTATTTTGTGAAATAATCACAGTATCAGGCTAATTAACATAACCATCACCTTGCATAGATACTGTCTCCTTTTGTTTTCCTTTTCTTTTGTGTATGGTGGAAGAACACAAAATCTACCCTCTCAGTAAATTTCAAGTACACAATATAATGTTGCTAACTATAGTCACCTTGCGGTACACTGGATCTCTAATGCTTATTCTCTTACGTAACTGAAACTCTGTATGGCTGACCAATGCAATTTTGAGTGTCTGGAACATGAGGTGGAGAACCCAGCAATCTCCCCTTGTCTGTGCTTTCCCTCAGCATTAAGTAATTAATTACTCCTTCTGGCTAAGAAAATCACAAAGACTCCCATCTCAAAATAAAATTCCATAGCCTGTAGGCCTCTATTTGAGTAACTTAATATTTATTTATTTTTGCTCCTCTGCTTCTACTTAGCTTCTGAGCTGTTTGCAGCTTTCCACTCCACTTTGTATGTGGGCTCTTCTCACAGTTTTCAGAGAAACTGGCAATCTGTTTAAAATTCACATGTTAGCGTCCTTCCCTGAAATTATTCACTTTCATTGTACCTCTACATTTTATCCCTATTTTTCCTGGTGTTATTGTAGATCATGACATGCTTGGTTATAGTCAACAGCTGTTAAGAGAGAACAAAACCTCCTGACTTCTTTGCTTTAAAAAACGTATTAGTTATTTTCAAATGTTGTTCTCATTTATGCCTTTTTTTTTTCTCCATCCTGATTCTGTTGCATAACTTTTCTTTTCATTCTCTCAACTCCCTTTCCTTTCTTAATTTGGGGCTTAGCTTGAATTTGGCCTCAACATGATACATTTCTCTTTATCACCTCTTAACATGAGTTTTTATGTTTTTTTTTTTCCTTTAAACGAAGTGGTTTCTTAGTTCTGGGAGATGTGTATAATGGTCAATCTATTAACCTGCAGTTTTCCAATCTATATAACTGAAGTTCCTAAATCCCCATCTAGTGGCAGATCTTCACCTCTGGCAGGACTAAATTCTATTCCTAGACAGGATTAACATCTGCTAGGATAACCACCTGGCACTCCTAATAGGTATACCATTTTCCATTTCACCAGGCTACAAAGCACTGTTATCTAGTTCACCACCATGCCATTGACCTTAGACCATGACCTTTAATTCTAGATACGAAATTACTCTCCTTCTGCCTATAGTTTTTAACTTGACACAGTAGGCCTATTTTCTCAGGTGCAGTCCTTGCAGAAATAAAGGTCCTTGCTTTAGTTATTTATTGCTGCATAACAAATGGCTCCTATCTTGTTTCATGGATAGGGAGGGAGACAAACCATAAGTGACTCTTAATCTCACGAAACAAACTGTGGGTTGCTGGGGGGAGGGGGGTTGGGAGAAGGGGGGTAGGGTTATGGACATTGGGGAGGGTATGTGCTTTTGGGTAAATTGGAAGGGGAGATGAACCATGAGAGACTATGGACTCTGAAAAACAATCTGAGGGGTTTGAAGTGGCGGGGGGGTGGGAGGTTGGGGTACCAGGTGGTGGGTATTATAGAGGGCACAGATTGCATGGAGCACTGGGTGTGGTGAAAAAATAATGAATACTGTTTTTCTGAAAATAAATAAATTGGAAAAAAAATAATAAATAAATAAATAAATAAAAATTTGAAAAAAAAAAAAATGGCTCCTAGACTTAACGATTTAAAATGAAAACCATTCTCTTATAGTTTCTGTAGGTCAGGAATTTGGGAGAAGCTTAACTCAGTGGATTTTGCTTGGATCTCTCATGAAGTTACCATCAGAATCTTGGTAGGGGCAGCATTCATCTGAAAGCTTGGCTGGGGCTGGAGGATCTGCTCCTAATATGCCACACATACATGGCTATTGGCAAGAAAACTCTGATTCTTACTATATAGAATTTGCCATTGGTTTCTTGAGCATTCTCATGGCATGGTAACCAGTTTCTTTATGCAAAAGGGAGAAAGATGGCAAAGCTCATATACAGTTTGATCAGGCTCAGGTGGAATGGGCCATTTTGGTTCGATGAGCCTAGATGACTCCGCTCACATGGCTGGAGGCTGGTGCTGCCTAGTAATTAGGAATCTCTATATGTGATCACTTATGATCTAATAGTCTAGCCCATGGTTCCTTACAAGGCAAAGAGAATATTCTGAAAAAGGAAGACAGAAAGTGTACTAAAGCTCTGACTCACATCATGTCACTCTACCACATCCTACTGAGTAAAATAAACAACAGAGGCAACCTAGACTCAAGAATAGGGAAACAGACTCCACTTCTTACAATGATCATGAATTTTCAGTCAGCCACATTCTTCATTATTGATGTTACTATTTCCAGTCATATGGAACATAAATAGTCATACTAATTCCGGCCTTTATAACCCACTGGAATCACTTGGGCAGGTTTTCAAACAATGATGCCAGACAATGGGATTGACCCAGGCATGTGGATTTTTGAAAGCTCTCTAGGTGCTTTTAATGGACAGTCAAGGTAAATAACTGCATTAAAGAAGGACCAGCTCATTTTGAATATTTCAACCTCTCATAAATCAGAAACAAAGAAAAAATGTACAACTTATTGGTTTTGATGTTTCCTCACAGTAAGCTGGCAATCAGTGTATCCATGGGAAAATTGACCATCAAGACTGCCAGAGCGGAAGGCTTTACCACTTTTCTACACTGGGTGATTTTTCATCATTTCTACTCAATGGAACAGTGAAGAAGCATCATCACTCAATGATTTTGTCTCTGAGGTTTATTTTTTCTCATATATTTTTGATTCTTGTAGAAATCTGACCACTTTGTGACTTCTCTAAGATAATACTTCTACTCCTTAAACTGCAAAATACTTTATAAGACAGAAAGTGATTCTAGGATCAGCCAATCTCCTCTTAGGCCCTCTCTATTTTCTATCTAACACAAGAATGATTGTGCTCACTTTCTTTGGTTATTGAAGAAAATTTCTTTGTGGATGAATCCAGCTATACCTTTGGTCGGCTGAAAAAATGGATCAAAATTTCCTTACATTTACCTGGAATTCAACCAGTAGATCACCTCAATCTATTCTTTCACAAAAACCATCCTAAATTTAAGCATCTGGCCTGGGCCAGTATCTTTGGCCTTATCCCAATCTCTAAATATCCATTGCTGCTCATACATTATGAGTTTATGAAGATTTTCTTTTTTTTTTTTTTTTTAAGATTTTATTTATTTGACACAGAGAGAGAGAGATCACAAGTAGGCAGAGAGGCAGGCAGAGGCAGGGAAGCAGGCTCCCTGCTAAGCAGAGAGCCCGATACAGGGCTCCATCCCAGGACCCTGAGACCATGACCTGGGTCAAAGGCAGAGACTTAACCCAATGAGCCACCCAGGTGCCCCAAGTTTATGAAGATTTTCTTGATGAAATTTACTCTAGATGAATTTCTTTGCCCTGTTTTCACTCCATTCTCCATTTATATCACAAATGCTAATGTTGTTCACATTTATTTCCATTCTTAAGTATACACATCTGGATCTTACCAAGTTTCCTCCTGAGTCATAATGTCCTAAAGGTCATATCCACCAGGTGCGTATTTTTCTACTTCAACCCCAAACATTTCTAGAAGAGCTGGAAGCCACATGTGGGAGGCAAAGAGATAAGGCACAATTTTGAATGTAATTTATAAAGGCATTCTCAATTTTTTATTACTACAGCTTTTAAATCTTAGAATTTAATCTCCAAAAAGCCTCCACATGTCCTTTTTATCAGTCAATGAAAATTATATAATCTGCTGTGTTTCCATTGTTCCCCTGGGGACTGGGAAGTTTAGAGCTAATTTTATGCTCAAACATAATTAACATAACCAAGGAGATGAGACCTGAATTTAGGGAAGGGAATTTTCTACATAAGACCCATTTTGAGGCCTAAATTGGGGTCTGGTTATTACTAACACTAACTCTATGATAAGGCAGAAATTTGAACAACTTTTTGGACCACATGGATGATGGGAACCCTCTGTTCAGCACCTTCTGTGTTTTTTGTTTTTTTTAATTAGCACTCCCTACTCACACCTAGTATTTTCACAAATGCTATCCCAAGGACTGTGAAACACTTCAGGAAAATCTGAACCAGAGTATCCTTTCTTAGGAAAATGTGGGCCAGAGAAGAGAAGCAGTAATAAGGAGGCAACAATGCATTTGAAGACCCATTATGTGAAAGGTAGGGCATATACACTTTAACTCATTTTCCAAACACCTTAACAATCCAACAAAGACATCCTGATGAAGTTGAGGCTCATAGAGGTTGTTAACTTACTGGCCCAAAACCCATAGCTAGGAAGGGGCAGAAAAAAAGGGGGGAGTTTGAACCCAGGTTGCTTGAAAGAAGACCCAAGGTCCTTTACCAGATCATCTGGTCATATCTTCCTTATCTTTAAACACATAACTTATTTTATGTCTGATTCTTTAGTCCATTAACTAGGTACTGCTTTGTGATTGCTCTTATTATTATTTTTTTTAACTTTTCAGGAAAGCATGCCTGTTATTCTCTAGTAGATTGTAGAGCATGGAAGATGAAATTTGTATTATACATTTTTCTTTCATAATACATATGTACTTCTGGTCAAATGGTGGGTGCACTATTCATAGTTAGAGAATGAATGAATCTTTTAAAATATTATTGAGTGTGAGACTTCCTCTCCAAAATTGTTAGACTTTCATGACTTTCATTTCTGCTCAGAAAGTTTAAAATTTGCATTCAATCCTGAACTATCTCTGAGTCATTCGGCTGACTGTAGTCTAGTTCCACTAGCTTTAAGGAAGATTTCTTTCCAATAAGACTTAAACGTCAGAATGTCGTAGAATTATTCATCCATGCTATTTTCCTCATCAATGTATTCTAAGGGTATAGAGTATAATAAGCATTTGAAATAACTCATACTAATGGAGGCTTTCCTGGAGCATATTTCGAAATCTACAGCTGCCTTCCACCAGAGTCTGGCTTACAGGACAGGGTTCTATGCCTCCAAAGGTAATTCCCAAGTTATGTCATCTGTATGGTCTCATGGTGTGCTGCCTTTCTAACAATCAGAGAAGCCTTTGGGTTTCGTAAGAGCCTGAGGTGGGACCGAATTGTGCTCCAGAGAGAATGGCAGAGGAAGCAGAAACTCTCATTTTATGGCATATGGCTGTTTATAGCAGTTGACAGGATGAAGCCTTGCAGTAAGAACATTGCCCATTCTGGACATGGAGCTCAAAACAAGGAGAGCAAGATCAAACAGCTTCTTATGACTCTGTGTCACTGGTCTGGCATATTTTGTTTTCATGAAATAGCATCTATACCTTGATGAATGTTCCTTTTGGTGTCTTTGCATTTTCCCAGCCACCCAGTTTTATTACTGAGAAGTGAGAGGGAATCTTTCTTTCTTTCTTTACTTTTCTTTTTTTTTTTTTTTTTTCCCCTGGCAAATCTGAAACTGAATTACCACAAGACAACAGCCTTTCATCCGTATTTGAAAAAATAAAACAACCGCTCCCTGCAGTTGGCCTGTGCTGTTCTCTGGCAATGCAAGAAATTTATGGTGGCTCAAGTGCCAGAGAGTTCCAAGGTCACTTTCTTTTCAGCATGAAAGGAATAGCGAATCCACACAGCATCGCTGTGCTGATTAAACAGTCTGAGGTGAACTAAATACTGGGGTGAGAAATTGAGTTTTGTGTATATAAGGACATCTCTATGAGAGAAGGAACATCTGTAGGAAAAATGTAGGCGTAAACTGGCTTTATTTAATTTCTTGGTTTGCTGTCAGGCCCTTACAAGTATGACTGCTGTGAGCTAACTAAACGGTACCCTAAAAATCTTCAGTTCATTTCTTCTAACAGAGAAATATGGTTGTACTTACTTTGTTTGAGCTGTCACACAAATGCTAGAAATTGGGATATTTCTACAACAGATGCTTTTATAATGAACCCCCATTCTCAAACTCGCCTGATCAAATCATATCAATTTGGCCTTGTCTATGGGACACAAAACCCAGGACATTGCTTAGGCCCTGCTTTTATGGAATTTACTACCTAGATTGAGTGTATTAGTTTCCCAGGGCTTCCATAACAAATTACCACAAACCTGGGGGCTTAAGACAACAAAAATGTATTCTCTCACAGTTCCGGAGAAGTTCAAAATCAAGATGTCTGCATGGGCACTGGGGGAGACTCTATTCTTCTTGCCTCTTCCAGCTTCTGGAAGCTGTTAGCATTCCTGGGCTTGTGGCCACGGCACTCTAGGCTCTGTAGAGAGCTGTTGCCACGTAGCCTCTGTAGCCTCTTCATCTTCTCTGCATGTCTCATAAAGATATTTTTTCATTGGGTTTAGGGCTCAAGATTATTTCATCTTGAGATACTGAGCTTAATTTCTCTGCTAAGACCTTTCTTAGAGATAAGATTTCAGTCACAGTCCTGTGGGTTAGGACCTGGATCTATCTTCGGGAGACATCATTCAATTCACCACAATGGCACAGTGACTAATGCCAACAAGATCAAGCGGAAGGTGACTGCAGGTGTTCCCCTGATTAACAACTTTTCTGCTAATTGCTTTGCATGAGGATGGGAAAGCATATCAAAGTTGGAATGACCCTCAATCATGGCAGTCACACACAAGTACCAAGTATAGGGACAAACTGGCTTGAGGACATACCTGCAGAACCTTTTACAGGCAAAAAAATATATAAAATGAGAAGAATAAGGGAAATCTTAGGTAACTACTTCCCCTCAATTGTCCATGGGAGGGGAAAGAGTCTATTATAGCAGAGAAAAATTAGCAGAGGGGGGAGACAAAAGAGTAGCTATTTCAGGATTGGATCATTCCATTTATAAATGCATCAAAAATGACTTTTTCCTCACCCTGGAGCTGAAAGCCTTTGATGATTACAAACAGGCAACCTTCTTCCAATTTTCACATTTTCTGAAAGAAACTTTTTTTTTTCAAATCATTTTTAAGCTAGTTACAACATAGTTGTAAAATGTGGTGAGGCTTTATGCATTTAGTCTCTCAGCTTCTATGGTTACCCCCACCCACCCCTCTGCCTGCAATTGAGCACCATTCCCGTAGTATCTGCTCAGCTGCCAGGTGAGGGGGAAGATGTGGAAAGATTGGATGGGATGCCAAGAAAGTGGTGGAAGCTCTTTTCTTTAGGGAATCAGACCATGCCTTGTGTTCTTCCCCCCTGATGTTTCTTCCACGCCTTTGCTGACAGAACAGAAAGCTATATCCTGCATATATTGACCACTGAACCCTTGGAATTAACTTGAAACACTCTCTGGGGAGCTGCTTTTAAAGTCTGGACTCTTCATAGCATTTGGACCTATCTGATATTTTCTTGTTGGATTTATTGGATTATGTGTTTATCATTTGTTTGGTCGCATGAAGAGGGAACCTCATCTATGTTGTTCACTACTGAATTTCCCAGCACCCAGGACAGAGTTTGACACTCAAATATGCATTTGATACATGAATGATGGTCCTAGGTGTCTAGGGCAGCAATCTATGCAGCTGTCTACCAAAACTCTACTGACGCCATTGCTTAGAGCCCAAAATAAGAGGAATAAATTAAACTGAAATAAATTTGTAAATGTTATTTAAAAAAATAATTTGAATATATAGCCTCTTAGAATTATCTTAACCTACAAATAACCTCCACATAAAAGAAAGGAAAATATATAGAACAAAGTCTTCCTTCCACTACTTTCACCATGGATCATTCTTTTTATTGTCGCTACTACTTTTGAATACCAATACCAAATAGAGTGTTGAGCAAACTACCAGTTGTAAAGAACCAGCAGAGAGAACTCAAAGGGGAAGTTGTGGTGGCAGTTCTATCTTTCCCCACTGGATAGTGACAGTGCCAGGGACGTATGAGAGGGTGGAACACCAGCTGGAGGCATGAATCAGAAATGAGTGGGTGATAGCCTGCTTCTGAAGGGTGTCTCATAATGCAATTCTTCTCTCATAATGCAAAAAAAAAAAAAAAAAATAGACTTGTCAAGAAGGGATTTGGTTTTGTTAAAATAAACATCAGCTCCCCCCATTCAATTATCAAATTGGCAGGATCCCATATCCCAAGACACATTCCGTATTAAAATACTCTTAGGTACCTCAAAGATATTTAATGGGATGGCAAAAGCCCAAGTGCCTCTGCATAGCCAGGTCTCCCTGGTGTAAGCAGATAACCCAATTGCCAGCTCAGAGATTATGCCAAATACCATTCAATATTAAAGTGTTAGACCAGGGCAGAGATATACAGATGTCGGTCTCTGCAGCTGACATTCCACCAAATCTTGGTTACAGCCAGCTGGTGTTCATGCATCTGTTACCCAAACTCTTTTCTAGCTCCTGTCAAAGTGTCTGGACAATTGGGAAACTCTGTCCTTTTAGGCACCTACAGCAATGTCTCTGACCAGTGGGCTATATTGTGTTGAGGTGCAGCAGTGGTCTGGAAGGTGGGAAAGATTGGAAAGATTGGAATGCGGTACAGCAGAATCTTGAAGACAGAGTTGTCAAGGCCCTAAGGGAACTCTTGCTAAGGATGGTGAGACAGGGGCTAGCTGGATCCCACAGAGGTACTGCCAGGAACACAGAATGACCATGGTATGTGTGAGAATCCAGGGGAGGAAGAGGCTCTATAAATGTACAGATAATAAACTTTTTGAAACATTGAACACCAAAGAGGAGAACTGAACCCAAGAGCAGAGGATGCTTTTACGAACGCAAGTTTATAATATATCACAGAAGATATGGGGCTGTGAGCTGGTTGGATGGAGTCATGTGACTGGAGGATATTAATTGGAATTCAGCACTTCATTTCAGAGCACTAAGGGGAATGGGAAATATGAGGAACAACTTGGGTATATAAAGACTGGGAGCTGAGACTCATTCTATGAACCCAACACTTATAGAAAGGGGGATAATATTCTGCCAAAATTTAAGCAGAGAAACACCAGCTCACAAAATGTGGCTGTTCATATTAATATGACCTCCTACGTACCCATGTTAGGTGATTTTCAGATTACTTTATTAAATCTGTTTAATTAACATCTTAAAATACTTACCTCCACTTTGCACAGATAAATATATGTCAATATGCTTAATGGAAACTGACCTGGATACAATTATACAAACAAAAGAAAATGTGCCCTAAAGATTTTTAAGGTAATGATGTTATTTGAAAAACATGACATACAAGATGAAAAATAGTGAGGAGAAAAATAAATTAAGCTTTTCTTAAACCTAATGAAGTTTTGCTTTTCCACTCATTGTTTTTAAATTTGCTTACTTCAAAGAAGAGTTTTTAATGAACTTAATTTCAACTCAATTACTGTGTTATTAAAAGTAAGCTTCATAGCTTTCAAGTCCTAAATAAAATTTTATCAATATATTTAGTTTGATATCATCTATCAATTTAGCAGCAAAAGAATGTTAACATTAATCAATGAAAGGTTTACTTCTGGAGAAAATTAAACCCTTGCTGCTTTGAATTTCTCATCACTGGACATTCTTAAAATATGTATAATGATACATATACTAAAAAATAAATATAGGAATCATACACACCAATATGTCTTTGTTGTTTTCAAAATCAAATAGAATAATTAGATCATGTTATAATCACAATTCTGCAACTCTACTAAAACCAGTGACATGTACACTTTAACCAGATGAGTTTCATGGTATATAAATTATATCTCAATAAAGCTGTTTTAAAAAGAGGAAATAGAAATCCCAATTTAAAACTTGATAATGTTACTAAACAACTACAGGACATGCAGTCATTATTAAAAACTCAGTTGTTTTGAATTACTGGTCATTCAACATTTTTAAAAAACTATTAACTTAATAGAAGTCAATGTAGCATCAGAAGGACACTTAGGGGATCAACTTTATAGTTGGTTGTTAACTTTAATGTGACCTCTAGTGTTTGAGTTCCAAACCCTACAATGTTGAATTATTTTAAAAATTTTTATGAGGATTAGAGGATTTCAAAGATAATATTTAGCTAAATATTATCCCTAGAATAAAAGTATATATACTTGAGGGGTTGGGTGAGCACAGTGATGGGTATTAAGGAGGGCACTTATTACATGGAGCACTGGGTATGGTGCATAAACAATGAATCTTAGAAGACTGAAAAAAAATTAAATTAAATTAAAAATAATAATAAAGTCCTATGCTTACATGTTGAAAATTTCAGGTCTTTGTTATTTTTTTATTAGCCCACTTATTCTATCAATCTAAATTCTCCATCTAAGTTATTTTAATATTCCTTCTTTTGTGACTTTTTTTGAGTGAAGACCTCAAAAATGTGTATGCACATGCCTATCCTGATAGGGGTTAGAGTTGGGTTGGGATTAATGCTGCCAAAGGGCTAGTGAGAGACTACAGCAACTTAAATTTTCATCCATTAATAGAATCAAAATAGTAGACCTACTTTAGACAACGCTTTGGCAGTTTCTAATATTGTTAAATATACATTTGTGTGTGACCCAGCAACCAAAGTGAACAAAGTAAAATGGATATCTAAGTTTACAGACATGTACACAAAATATATGCAAATGTTTATAAAGACTTTATTGGTAATTGCCCCAAACTGGAAACACCTGAAATGCTCCTGCACTGGGGAATAATTAAAGAAAATGTGGACATCCGTTCAGTGGAATAGCATCCTGAAAGAAAAAAAAGCCAACCATTGATAGACCCTAAAATAATGATAAATCTAAAGTCCATTATGCTACATGAAAGAAGCATACTCAAAGACTATAATTCCATTGACATTACATTTTAAAAAGACAAAGCTAGGGGCACCTGAGTGGCTCAGTGGGTTAGGCCGCTGCCTTCGGCTCGGGTCATGGTCTCAGGGTCCTGGGATCGAGTCCCGCGTCGGGCTCTCGGCTCAGCGGGGAGCCTGCTTCCCTTCCTCTCTCTCTGCCTGTCTCTCTGCCTACTTGTGATCTCTCTCTGTCAAATAAATAAATAAAATCTTTAAAAAAAAAAAAAAAAGACAAAGCTAAAATTTAAAAAAAAAAAAGACAAAGCTATAGAAACAGAGAAAAAAAAAGTCAGTGTTTTCTAGGATATGCACATGGGGGCAAGAATTAACCATAAAAAGCATGAAAAACCTTTGGAGGATGTTGGGGTGGTTCTATATCATTATTGCAGTGGTTATACAACTCTAGCATTTGTCAAAACACAGAACTCTGCAATGAAAATAATGGCTCTTCCTGTATGTAAAGTATATTTAGATTTTTTAAAAATGGAAACAAGGAGTTTCAATGAAAAGTTGGTTATTTCTCAGAAACGATGCCCAAGTCAGGAAAGAACTCAAATAAAATCAAATTAACAGTGAATCAGGAATCACGTATCTCATGGGACACTCTCACACTTCAAACTCTGAGGACCTCATGGATAATTCCAGGGAGATGCTGATAACACAGGTACCCAGTGGAGGTCTTACAGCCATTTTCCATGTGGTTCTGGGAGAGAGATAAGATTTAGTGCTTAATGGTAGTATAGGGAATATCTTTCCTCCTATGAATCTAGAGTTGTATTTTATAGGGACCATATTTTGGCAAATTGAAAAAGTTATCACTCAAATAATTTTCTGTGTTTTGGGGTCAGGATTAAGAATGCTGTCTAGGGGAAGCCCTTCTTATAGACTCCCCATTCCTGATAAAGGATGTCTAGGGTAAATAACTTCCACATGGCCCTGGTGAACATGTTTGAAATTCTGCTTGGTTCTGGGATTGGGTCCTCCTTATAAAGGGAGGAAGGGAACTAATGACAGAGATAGGTGCTGGGCATTGCCTATCCCTGGTACCACCACTGGTCACACCAATAAAATACATTTTTCCTAATTAAAAAAAAAAAGTAGAAGGTAAGAGGCAAAGAGACAAAAGAATGTTGTTAAAATAATTTGTAAAATGATATCAATATTTTGACCTAAGGGAGGTTAAGAGAATTACAAGCTTCATTTGTGCGTATGTACTTTTGCATGTATTTATGCCCCCATCAACTTGTATGGTTGTGATATCTATCTATCTATGACCTGTCTATTCATCCATCCATCTATCTACATATCCAACTTGCTTAGCTGTGATCTCTCTCTCTCCCTGCCTCCCTCCCTATTATTATATCCATATCTAGCTAGCTAGAGAGAGAGAAATTCACTGTGATATGCATATTATTTTGGGATATTTATCTTAGACATAAGTATGTAGGTACATTGAAGTTTGGGGATAACATTTTTCATACTACTTAGTGAGCATCTATCTGCTCTGTGTCATGGAACTGTAGTAAATCTTTTCTATTCATTCACTATTTAAATCTTTAAAGCAGTTCTTTCCAAAACATAGTGCCAGAACTTGTGGAGTTCACCTTTCAGGGAATCCACAAGGTCCATACTTTTCAATTACAAAACTGTTTGAGGCTGGGTTTTCTTTAAACATTTCAATAAAAACAGTGTATCACAGCAGATGGAATACAGGAACAGATAAGAGAATCTGGTTGTTTTATATTAAGCCAGACATTTAAAGAGACCTACAAAGTTATAAAACAACGCCAGTCCTCTAAGGTTTGGGTGGGGTTTTTTTTTTGTTTTGTTTTGTTTGTAATCACAGTTACTGTTTTTAAGAAATATATGTTATTTATGTTAATCTGTGATAGGTATATTATAATTTTAAAATAAATTAGTATTTTTGAATTTCTTAGTTTTAAGATCCAGTGTGATTAATATCAATAGATAGCATAGATAGTATCCATCTGTCATGAAGTGAAAGCCCCTTTGGGTTCCCAACAAATTTTTAAGTGTGAACGAGGCACTGAAACAAACAAACAAACAAACAAACAAAAAAACCAACAAAAAAGACTTGCTGTTTCAGAAGAATCCTATGATCATCTCCATTTTCAGAAGTCTAATATCTCACAAATGTTAAGTGGCCGAGCTACCTGACCACTCCCTGCCCTCCATGATTTGCTATCTTCTGTGTCTTCATTTTGGGAGAATTTGTAAATAGTGTTTCAATCAAAAGGGCATATATGCCATTTAGTTTCTCTCCCCCAGAACCTGCTACTTTAAGTGGGACAGGATAATGATAGGGCACAGACAATATTCCCACCTCATATACTCCCATTGCTATTCAATCTTTTCTGGAGAGCATCAGGGATATGGCTTCACTGATGTGCTAAAGAAAGGCTCACAGAAAGGAGCAGGATGTATTATCACAGATGTTGTGGACAGATGAGTTCCTGTCCCAGTCCACCCCCCTGACCCTTTGCTTTCCTGGTTCCCAGAAAATCCACTACCTGCCTGGCTCCTTGTGGGTAGTTACGTATCATTCTGGAAGGAGTATAACTTTGGAATCAATCAGCTTGCCTTTGAAACTATTCCTCTGCCACTTAACAAACTCTTCCATTTGGGGAAAGCTATATTTCCTCTGTTGGCCTTAGACTCCTCCTCTGTAAAATGGGTGATGATACACCCCTTTTGAACATGCTACAAAGGGTGGGAGAATTTAATAAGTTAACACAATTAAAGTGCTTGCAATAGGCAAGAGTAGGCAAGGAGGATGTGTAGACATCCTCACTTCTTTTTCCCTATGATTTGTTCTCTCCTAAATGCTCTTCTCTCTTCTCTGTGGATATATGGTCAAAGGAGATCTAGAGAACCCTGAGGTTTTATGATGGTGTTTTTGCATTTTCTATTTAGATTCTGGAGTTCTGGAAGGAGGGTTGTGGGGGAAGTTTACAGTTATTTCATAAATGTTTCTACAGATGTCTAAGAGGTGATCTGCTTTTTGATGTGCAAAGTATAAAATACTTCTATGTTATTTTATTTTCTCTCAAGAGAACTCTTTAAAGTAGGAAGAATTTATCCTCATTTCATTATTGGGAGACAGAGGCCCACCAGAATAAAGATAATGCCTGAGGCTGCTAGACCCCATGTTTAAACTAGCATCTCTTCTTTTCCTTTGCTCTTCTTTCTCTTGCCCCTCAGCCTGGAGCAAGACCAGGGTAGGGTGAACAATGCACAATGCACAGAAACCTCATGCCACTTCTATAGACTGTTCTTATGATATTTCTTTCTATCTCTCATCTGTTTCCTTTGTAAGAAAACAGAAAATAAGATGACAAAGAGCAGGTTGTTTACACCTGTTAGGCAGCTCTTTAAATTCTTCATGGATGTGGAGGAGTTAAGATGGTGGAGAAATAGGAGGATCCTGGGTTTGCCTCATCCCTAAAACACAGCTGTACTGAAGTCAGATCATGTGAAACACCCAGGAAATTGATCTGAGGACTGGGAGAAGGATCTCCACATTTGGAGGGAGACAGTGTGGCAGATGCAATATGCAGGAAGTGAATTGGGGAAGAGAACAATGATGGTGCCTTGGAGGGGAGGTAGGCCTTTCCACAGGGAGAGAGAAAAAGGAGAAAAAGAGTGAGGGGTGGAGAGAGTGCATGCCGGGTTCACACAAAAAGAAAACCTCTCTGGACCATGGACTGTGGGAGTGAGGGGGACTGTCACAGGTTTTGGGTAAACAGCGTGTGGAGCTCAAATTATGAGGTTCTGGAAGTGCACAACTTTCAAAGAAGCAGAGTTGTGGCATGCACTCCCAGGGAGAAGGAAGGTACTGGCCCAGGAGCAGGGTATTCCCCTTCCTGGAGTACATTTAGAAGAGGGAATACAAAAGACCCTATAGGCACCAGCAAATGGTCTTTTATGGGGACAGAGGCAGGTGCAGAGAGTGGATTACCTGGTCATGCTTTTTGTTGTGACATACCATAAGACTCTGCACACTGCATAGGCATAGGACTGTTTTTCTGAGACAAGAGACACCAGACACAGCACTGAGAGGCTCTACTTCAGAGGAGGGGAGTGGGTCCATATGGTTTAGGGTCCTTTAAGATTTGGAGTTTTAAATCCCAGCCACATGCCAAAGATAAAACTCAGGAAAGCTGTGGTACTAGGCACACTAATGGCCCTCACTATTGTGTGGGGGTTTCCTGAACAGCACAGGGTGTGAGATCCCCATGCCAGGGATGAGAAGGTGGGGTGGCACCATTTTCCTCTTTCCACCAGCAGGGAAGGATTTCAGAGACCAACACAGCAGTTCCCAGTGGAGGTTGGAGCCACTTCCACCAAACCCTGCCCTCTTGTGCCTGACAAGTGCAAATTTACTGGGCAGGTCTGACTCTGCGCTGGTACAGTGAGCTTCTCCCCCACTCCCCAGAAGACCAGCATAGGCAGCACCCCACATGTACCAAGTCTACTAATCATAGAGTGCTTCAAAACATCACCTGCAGTTCTGGTGGAAATAGGACCAGGCTTGACCTTTTTCTTTTCTTGATTTTGTTCTTTGGAATCAAACTTGTAGAGTTTTTTGTTTGTTAGTGTTTTGGGTTTTTTGTTGTTGTTGTTGTTGTTTGTTTGTTTGTTTGTTGTTTTTTGTTTTTGTTTTTTTCATTTCTTTTTCTTTTGTGGGGTGGGGAGTAATTAAGTTTCTTTTTTTCTTCTTTCTTTTTTTTTTCTTTTTTCCTTTCTTTTTCATTGGAATCAGGCTTTTGGGCTTTTTGTTTGGATGGGTTTTTTTTCATTCCTTTTCTCTTCTGGGGATCAGGTTCCCCTCTTTTCCTTTTCTTTTCTTTTTTTTCCAGAAAACTTTAACAAATCAAAGAACACCTCCTTAAAGTTCCAAAGATTTTCCACTGCAAGCAAGGAGGAACTGTGCAGAGTACTGACCAGTGAGGAAGAGTAGCTGAAACCCAATAGCAAAATGCATATAGCATACAACAGAAACACTTCCTGAAGCTCCTGGCTCTGGACAGTGGATGAGCCCTTTTTAATATAACATTACTCTCAGATGTATGAAACATAATAGTATTTCAAAACACACACACAAGGAAGACAGAAACCCAGCCAAAATGGCAAGATGGAGGACTTCTCCCCCCAGAAAAGGTCAGAAAGAAATCACAGCCAGGAACTTGCTCAAAATAGATATAAACAGAGTATTAGGACAAGAATTTAGAGCAACAGTTATAGGACTACTGCCTCAGCATGAAAAAAGGATAGAACACCAGAGAAGTCATTGCTACAGAGATAAAGACCTAAAAACTCATCAGGTTACAATAAAAAAAAAATGTTGTAACTGAGATGCAAAACTGACTAGATATAATCACAACAAGGATTGAAGAAGCAAAGGAGAGAATAATGAGATAGAAGATAAAATTATGGAACATAATGGAGCTGAAAAGAGGAAGGAAACAATACTATTAGATGATAAAGGTAGACATAGGGAACTCAGCAATTCCATAAAACAGAATAATATCTGTATCATATGAGTCCCAGAAGAAGAAGAGTGGGAAATAGAGGCAGAAGGCTTACTTGAACAAGTTATAGTTAAGAACGTCCCTAACCTGGAGAAAGAAACAGGCATTCAAGTCCAAGAGTCACAGAGAATTCCCCTGAAAATTAAAAAAAAAAAAAAAACAAAAAAAAAACACAGATCATTACCACAACATATCATGGAGAAACTTGTAAAACACAAAAATAAAGAGAGAATTCTGAAAATAGCTAATGACAAGATCCTTAACCTATGAGGGTAGGCATGTAAGGTTAACAGTAGATCTGTCTACTGAAACTTGGCAGGCCAAAAGCAAGTGGCAGGAAATATTCAATGTTCTAAAGGGTGAAAATATGCAACCAAGAATACTATATCCATCAAGGGTGTCATTCAGAATAGGAGAGAAAAAGTGTTTTCAAGACAAGCAAAAACTAAAGGAGCTTGTGAACACTAAACCAGCTCTGCAAGAAATATTAAAGGGACCCTTTGAGTAGGAAAGAGAGATCAAAAGCAACATATAATAAAAAGGAATGGAGACAATCTATAGGAACAGTGACTTTACAGGTAATACAATGGCACTAAATTCATATCTTATCAACAATTACTCTGAATGTAAATGGACTCAATGTTCCAATCAAAAACAGAGGATATCAGTATAAAAATGAGACCCATTGATATATTGCTTACAAGAGACTTATTTTAGACCCAAACATACCTCCAGATTTAAAGTGAGGGGATAAAAAACTACTTATCATGCTAATGGACCTCAAAATAAAGCTGGAATAGCCATATTTGTATCAGAGGAACTAGATTTTAAACCAAAGACTAGTAATAGATGAAGACTGGAACTACACCATAATAAAAGGGTTTATACAAAAAGAAAATCTAACAATTGTAAATATTTATGCCCCTAACTTGAAAGAAGCCAAATATACAAATTAATTAATAACATACTTTAAAGAAATCCATTGATAATAGTTCAGGAATAGTAGGGGACTTTAACACCCCACTCACAGCAATAGACAGATCATCTAAGCAGAAGATCAGCAAAGAAATAGTGGCTTTGAATGACACAATAGACTGGATAAGCTTAACAGATACATTTAGAGCATTTCATCCTCAAGCAGCAGAATGTACATTCTTTTTGAGTGCACTCGCCAGAATAGATCAAATATTGGGTCACAAATCAGGGCTCAACCAGTCCGAAAAGAATGAGATGATACTGTGCATTATTTAGACCATAATGCTATGAAACTTGAAGTCAGCCACAAGAAAAAAATTGGAAAGACCATAAATACATGGAGGTTAAAGAATATTCTACTAAAGAATGAATGGATAAACCAGGAAATTAAAGAAGAATTTAAAAAAATACATGGGACCAAATGAAAGCATGATAGTCCAAAACCTTCTGGATGCATAGAAGAGGGAAGTATATAACAATACAGACCTTCCTCAAGAAGCAAAAGTCTCAAACAAACAACCTAAACTTATACCTAAAGGAGCTAGAAAAAAGTAGCAAATAAAATCTAAAGCCATCAAAAGAAGGGAAATGATAAAGATTAACGTAAAAATAAATGATATAGAAATTTTAAAAAATAACAGTAGAAGAAATCAACAAAACCAGGAGCTGATTCTTTGAAAGATTAACAAAATTGATAAACCTCTAGCCAGCATTATCAAAAAGAAAAGATAAAAGACCCAAATAAAATCATGAATGAAAGAGGAGAGAGCACAACCAACTCTATAGAAATACAAATAATTAAAAGAAAATATTGTGAGCAGTTATATACCAGAAAATTAGACAATCTAGAAAAAAATGGATAAATTCCTAGCAACATACAAACTACCAAAACTGAATCAGAAAGAAAAAGGAAATATGAACAGACCTTATAACCAGTAAAGAAACTCAATCAGGGGTGCCTGGATAGCTCAGTTGGTTAAGTGTCTGCCTTTTGCTCAGGTCATGATCCCAAGGTCTTGGGATAGAGCCCTGCATTGGGTTCCCTATTTGGCAGAAAGCCTGCTTCTCCCTTTCCCTCAGCATTCTGCTCCCCTTCCTTTTGTGTGTTCTCACTCTCTCTCTCTCAAATAAATAAATAAAATCACTAAAAAATAAGAAATTGAGTCAGTAATCAAATATCTCCCAACACCCAAGTGTCTAGCACCAGAAGGTTTCCCAGGGGAATTCTACCAAACATTTAAAGAAGAATTAATACCCATTCTTCTGAAATGGTTCTAAAAACTAGAAATGGAAGGAAAACTTCCAAACTCATTCTATGAGTTACCTTGATTCCAAAACCAGACAAAGACCCAACTAAAAAGGAGAATTACAGACCAATATCCCTGATGAATAGGGATATAAAAATTCTCAACAAGATACTAGCTAATTGAATCCAACAGTATATTAAAAGGATTATTTACTACGACCAAGTGGGATTTATTCCTTGGTTGCAGGGATTGTTCAATATCTACAAATCAATCAATGTGATATACTACATCAATTTAAAAAAGTATAAGAACCATATATCCTCTCAATAGACACAGAAAAAGCATTTAACAAAATACAGCAATCCTTTCTTGATAAAAACACTCAAGAAAGTAGGGATAGCAGAACCATACCTCAATATCACAAAAGCCATATATGAAAGACATATAGTTAATATCATTTTTAATAGGGAAAAACTGAGACCTTTTTCTCTAAGGTCAGGAACAGGACAGAAATGTCCACCCTCACTACTGTTGTTCAACAAGAGAGTGTGGGAAATCCTAGCCTCAGTAATCAGACAACAACAACAAAAGGCATTCATATCAGCAAAAAAGAAGTCAAACTTTCACTCTTTGCAGATGATATGATATTCTATGTAGGAAACCTGAAGGACTCCACCAAAAAACTACTAGGGCTAATAGGAATTCAGCCAAGTCACAGAATATAAATCAATGCACAGAAGTCTGTTGCATTTCTACGCACCAATAACAAAACAGCAGAAAGAGTAATGAAGGAATCGATTCCATTTATAATTGCACCAAAAATGGTAAGATACCTAGGAATAAACCTAATCAAGGAGGTAAAAGATCTGTACTCTAAAAACTATAGAACATTTATGGAAGAAATTGAAGAGGACACGAAGAAATGGAAAAATATCCCATGCTCAAGGATTGAAAGAAGAAATATTGTTAAAATGTCTATACTACCCAAAGCAATCTATACATTAAATACAATCCCTCTCAATATAACACCAGCATTTTTCACAAAGCTAGAACAGACGATTGTAGAATTTGTATGAAACCAGAAAAGACTGAATAGCCAAAATAATGTTGAAAAAGAAAACCAAAGCTGGAAGCATCACAATTCCAGACTTCAAGCTATTTTACAAGGCTGTATTCATTAAGACAGTATGGTACTGACATAAAAAACAGATACAATGGAACAGAATAGAGAATCCAAAAATAGACCCACAACCATATAGCCAACTGATCTTTGACATTTGAAAGAATATCAAATGGAAAAAAGACAGTCTCTTCAATAAATGGAACAGGGAAAATTTAACAAGAACATGCAGAAGAATGAAACTGAACCACTGTCTTACACCACACACAAACATAAATTCAAAATGGATGAAAGACCTAAATGTGATACAGGAATCCATAAAAATCCTAGAGGAGAAGAGGTAGCAACTTCTTTGACCTCAGCTGCAGTAACTTATTTATTAATTTTTTATTTATTTATTTTTAAAGATTTATTTAAAGGAGATAATCTTAAGCAGCTGCCCCGCTGAGCATGGAGCCCAATACACAGGTCAGTCTCACAACGTTGACAACATAACCTAAGCCAAAATCAAGAACTGCGTGCTCAACCAACTGAGTCATGCAAGTACCCTACAACAACTTCTTACTAGACACATCTCCAGACTCAAAGGAAACAAAACAAAAATGAACTATTGGGACTTCATGGAGATAAAAACATCTGCAAAGCAAAGGAAACAGTCAATAAATCTAAAAGGCAACAAATGGAATGTGAGAAGATACTTGCAAATGGCATATCAATCAGATAAAACACTAGTAACTAAAATCTACAAAGAACTTATCAAACTCAACTTCTAAAAAATAAAAAATCCAGTTAAGACATGAACAGACATGTCTCAAAAGAAGACATCCAAATGACCAACAGGCATGTGGAAAAATGCTCAACATCACTAATTGCCAGGGAAATACAAATCAAAGCCACAATGAGATACCATCTCACTCTGGTCAGAATGGCTAAAATTAACACCTTAGGAAACAAGATGTTGGTGAGGATTCAGAGAAAGGGAAACACTCTTACGCTGTTGGTGGGAATTAAAACTGGTTCAACCACTCCTGAAAACAATATGGAGGTTCCTCAAAAATTAAAAATAGAGCTACCCTATGAGCCAGCAATTGCGGTACTAGGTATTTTCCAAAGGATACAAAAATAGTGATTTGAAGAGACACATGCACACTAATATCTATAGCAGCACTATCCACAATAACCAAAATGTGAAAAGAACCCAAATGTCCATCAACTGATGAATGGATAAAGAAGACATGGGGTACACACACACACACACACACACACACACACACACATATTACTCAGCCATAAAAAAAGAATGAAATCTTGGGGTGCCTGAGTGGCTCAGTTGGTTGAGCAAGTGACTCTTGGTTTCAGCACAGGTCATGATCTCATGGGTCATGGGATTGAGATCTGTGTTGGGTTCTGTGCTCAATGGAGAGTGCTTGAAAGATCCTGTCCCTCTGACCTGCCCCTTCCCATACCTCATACTATATTTGCTTTCTCTCTCTCTCTCTCTAAAATAAATAAATAAATCTTAAAAAAAAATGAAATCTTGCCATTTGCAATGACATGACACTAGAGTATATAATGCTTAGTGAAATAGAGAAAGACAAATACAATATGATTTCACTCATATGTGGAATTTAAGAAGCAAAACAGATGAACATAGGGGAGGTAGAGGAAAAATAAGATAAAAGCATCAATGGAGGAAAATCACAGGGGACTCTTACCTAAAGGGAACAAACCAAGGATTGCTGGAGGGGACGTGGGTGGGGGATGAGCTACATGGGTAATGGTCATTAAGGAAGGCATTGTTTGTAATGAGCACTGGGTGTTTTTGCAAGTGATGAATCACTAAATTCTACCCTTGAAACTAATACCACACTATATATTAACTATCTCAAATTTAAATACAATCTTGACAGAAAATAAAGATGCTTTCTATAAAATAAAATAGAATAAAATTCCTCATCAATCTCTAATCACACCAAATAAAGCTTGAACCATGTGACATTTCTGATAGGTTTAAAAAAAAAATGGTTGACTAACAGTCTTTGGGCACAAGCAGCTTTAATAGGTTAAGGAGAGACCAGCAACCTTAAGAAAGCTTCCCATGTTCATGAGGAAAATTGCAGATCAAATAGTTTCCAGGAAAATACTTTAGTAGAATACCAGGAACAAGAGATTAGAAGTAACGTTTAGAAGTAAGAGGTTAGAAGTATGAGTTAGAAGTAACATGTACAAAACAGTGCTAACACAGTAGACTGAGTAAATTCAATAGTTGTTTTAAACGAGGTACAAATTAAGGGGACAGGACCTTTTTTGAGTCTGTCATTTTTTCCAAAGGAGTTGAAGCCAAGAAGGAGATGATAAACAAAGAAGGCATGAATGAATGTGTGCACACTCCCTCTGTAAGGACTTCATAAAATTAGTGATACTCGAGCGCCTGTCCAGCTGGACCTTTTCCTATTTATCAGCAATAAAGAATGCTGATGGAAGCTTCATCATCACTGGCTCAACCTTCAAGATAAATTAGGAAAACATTTCAGTTTTGTTCTCCTTCCCACTCCTCAACCCAATAGCAAGTTAATTCAGAAACATCATGCTTTAGGGGAGTGAACCCACTTCAAAGGAAAGGAATGAGTTCCTTGCTATCGGAGAAAACCATAATTATATAATTATATATTTATATATAATTATATAAAACCAGTATTAAGCTTATTATTAATGGATCTTCCATAGTGGGGGATCACATGAAATATGGTAACTCTATTTTAAAAGTCCTTTATTCTACCAAGTAATTTATGAAATACTACACAGAACACAATTCCTTCCCCAAACCTGCTAATTTGGAAAGGGTTTCTGAAAATATGGCCTTTTAAATATTAAATTCGAAGCCTCCTAAAATGAGGATGCTTTATTCAGTGTACTGCCACTTTTCAAAAAATTCAAACTAGAGGGTATTATGCTTAGCAGAATAAGTCAGTGAAAGACTTCCACACATGATTTCACTCGTGTGGAATTTAAGAGACAAAACAGATGAACATAGGGGAAGGGAAGGAAAAATAAGATGAAAACAGGGAGACAAAGCATTAGAGACTCTTACCTATAGGAAACAAACTGAGGGTTGCTGGAGGGGAAGTGGGTAGGGGGGAACAGGGTAACTGGGTGGTTAAGTAGGGCACTTGATGGAATGAGTACTGGGTGTTATTTGCAACTGATGAATCACTAAAGTCTACCTCTGAAACTAATAATACACTATATGTTAATTAAATTGAATTTAAATATTAAAGAACTGTAGGAATTATGAAAATAATTTTCCCCTTTTGGTAAACTTAAGGAAGAATCAAGCCTGAGCCATAACAGAAGTGAGTTATGTTACTCCATTCAGGTGGATGATGTTCATTTGGACTTACAGAAAATAGCTTGGCATCTGCCCTTTGGAACCTCAGTATTTCGAAGAGATCTATATTTCTTAAATGGATAACTCACCCAGGCCTTTTTGAACCAACTATTCCTACCAAGGTTATCCCTGCAAGCCATTATCAGTGTGGAGGTGAGTTAATATGAGTAGCCAAGAGCAATTAATAAATGTCAGTTAAACCAGGGATTCTTTTCTTTCTATAATCATAGGCAGAGATCCCAAGAGAGCCTTGTGCTAAGTCTGATTTTGATTATACCATAAGGTTCCTCTGCATTAATTAGAGGACCTCATGAAGCATACACTTGTGTGCTGCTGCCAGGTCAACATCTGGACCCCCCAGCTCACAACTTCCCAAATGGCAGTCTATCGCACAAAACAGCTGAGAACTTCCATCAAGAATAATCAAGACAAATGTCCTGGAAATAAAGGAATAGCAGCTCCAAAGGGCCTCATTCAGGAGAGTCTGAACATAGAGCATGTTTTAAAAAGATAGGCTACATCATGCAGCAGTAAAAGTAGCCCCAACTTTTACTGGCTGAGCCCAATACAAAGTTATTTCCCACTTATTCTATATCTGGCCATGAGTCAGGACCACTGTCCTTTCATGCAGCATCCATCCTGCGGCCCCACCATGCCAACCTCTCCCTCCATGATCACAGGTGTGTGGGGGTAAGAAAGAACCAAAAAATCAAGCATCAGCAATTAGGTCCGACAGCCTAGAAATCACACATAGAATTTCCACTCACATTTCAATGGCCAAGCAAGTCTCATGGTCATGCCTCACTTGAAGGAGCAGGAAACAGATCATCTTGGGGCACTTGACTGGTTCAATTGGTTAAGTGCCTGCCTTTGGCTGAGGTCATGATCCCAGGTTCCTGGGATCCAATCCAGCATCAGGCTCCCTGCTCTGCAGGGAGACTCCTTTTTCCTCTCCCTCCGCCTACCGCTCCTCTTGCTTGTGCTCGCTCTCTCTCTCTCCCTGTCAAATTAATAAATAAAATCTTTAAAAAAAAGAAATAAAGAAAAGAAAATTAGATCATCTCATGTGTCCAGAGAGGGAGAGGAACTTAATATATTGCTGAACCATAAGAATAACAAAAGTAAAATCTGATGGAATAAATGGAGACTCTGACCACATTTAAAGCCACAGAATGGGAAACTGTAAAAACTAATTCGTTGTCAAAGAAGGGAAGCTCAGAGATGATTTACTTCAATCCAATGTAAACCCTTCTTTAGGAAAACAATCTTTACGCTACTCCTTGTGTAACTCCTGTATATGAATTAGGCTTGCTGATTCATTGGTTTGCTGATGCTGTCGAGGACAAACTCCAACGACAAGAGCTTCTCTGGGAAGGGACTGGGCAGTCCCAGTCTCCTGGGATGAGACCCATCTCTTAAATGCTTCCCTGGTGCCTTGTTCATTTCACAAAAATAAAACTTGGTTGAAAAACATTCTCAAATTTTCTAATTTTCTGAGGCTCTTCTCCAAGGACAGAACATACTATAAATAGCTAACATGCTACTTCATTCAGAGCAAGTGCAGGTTCCTTCCCCAGCCCTATTCAAGTAAAGTTCCACAAAAATTGGTCTTGGAGCACTCAGCAAATTTTGTCACCCTCATGATTCCTTCTTTGAGTGATACCTGGACATCCCAGGTTATCTTAGTTCAAGGACAAGTGGCTAATAGGCACAAGTTGATTGAATTTATTTAAAATGAGCTGCATGAGTGACCTGAAGGGGATGTCCTATTTACTGAAGGAGAAACTTGCTGCATTTTCCTGCTCACAGCCCTGTACAGAGAGCGGTTGTCAGCAGGTAGGGGACGGAGCCGGGGAGGAGGGGAGAAAATGAGTTAATGCCATAGCCAATGATTCTGGAAAAGCCTCCTGCTCTGAAACTGATAACATGGGGGTGAAATCATTGAAGGGTTTCAGCACACTGGGTAAGGGGGCAGTTTAAATGGTCAGGTCAAAGCAATCAGTAGAATTTACTCAAACATCTGTAGCTTCTTAGGGCTTTTAATGAGAATTTCCATATTAACGTTTGGTTTTACCACGGTACTGCATAATTTTCTACTCAATTTACCCCTGACAGGTTACAGGCATCACAGCATTCTTATCAAATTGACTTTCCATAATGTAGAAAGAGACGGAAGTTTTATGATACTCTTTGTAGAGTAAGGGGGAGAGGATACGAGAGAGAATAACTTTAAGGCAAGGAAACCAAAACCGGCCTCCTTTGAATATTTATCCTACTTTTTTTTTTCCATGAATTTTTAATATTCATCAAAAATACATTAACAGTCTTGTTTCGCTTCAGCCTGGGGATCATTTACAAAATAGACAGTGGTGTTCAGATCT
Organism: Neogale vison; assembly: GCF_020171115.1. NCBI lineage: Eukaryota > Metazoa > Chordata > Mammalia > Carnivora > Mustelidae > Neogale > Neogale vison. The sequence continues at coordinate 37,834,603 of NC_058098.1, read as the reverse complement.
AAACAGCAAGTCTTTACCTCAGCAACAGAAACTAATTGGGTTTAGGAAATAAACCCATTAACTCACATAGGAACTGAGGGTGTAGATTCAGTTTCTAGAAGTTTTCTTACCAAAAGAAATTCTGAAGAAACTCGGGAAGCATGAAGCATTGTAGCACTGATGGAGGACCCTGAGTTATTAGATTCTATAGACTAAACACTATTGATATATAAATTTTTTTATGCTATTGATATTTGATGGTCAAATTATTTACTTCAAAATATGAAATCTTGGCAGTGGGACCAAGAACCACAACCTATACCCGCTTTCTACGGGAAAGTGGCAAGATGTTAATAGCCTAGGTTTGAGTCCTGTGTTGTACTGCCATTACTGGAGATAGATCACAAGCCAAAGTATCTGGATGGAAAAGTTTAGATGTGCTTCTGAAGGAATCAGTCCACTGGATCCTTATTTCTAGAGCTTCTAAGTAATATAACTTAGGTAGGATTTATCATGCAATGTTGTTCTTCCTCTCTCAAATCAATCCGGTTCAATTCTGTATTTATTTATAAGTACATTGATTTGAAATAAGCTTATGCTGGACTTGCGTCCACAGAGATGGTCCACAAAACTGCGGACAGAAGTCATGCTGTTCTTTTATCAAGAAGACAAAAACCAAACAAACAAACAAAAAAACCCAAAACCATCATGGCACCTGGGTGGCTCAGCTGTTAAGCATCAGCTCAGGTTAGGATCCTAGGGTCCTGAGATCATGCCCCGAATCAGGCTCCCTCCTCAGTGGGGAGACTGCTTCTTTCTTTCCCTCTGTCTGCTGTTCTGCTTGCTTGTGCTCTGTCTCTTTCTCTGTGTCAAATAAATACATAAATCTTAACAAAAAAAAAAAAAAGAAAGAAAGAAAGAAAACAAAACAAAAAAAAAAAGTAGAAGTATCTGAAAAAGAGACATAAAACAAACAAAAAAATCCTCTGCGCATCATGTTCATCAAAGTGCTAAACAAAAATTAGACATGAGTTTAATCCTTGATGGTATAAACAGTATGAACTGTTTGACCTTCGCAACTGACACTTCCTTCTTCAAGTGGTCTAAGATTTCATTTCATTAGACCCAGGGTCCTAGCCACCCCCTGGCCTTGCAAAGAACAGTATCCTGAGAGTCAAATGAGATTAAAGCTCTTAGCTAATCTCCTGCTTTTAAAATTAACCTATACAGAAAGTTATAGAAGACAACTTTGGCTTAAGAGAAAGGAAATAATGCTAAGCTTGACAATCTGAAAGCAAATATATATCTGAAAGAAAATAAAACATAGACAAGAAGGACGAGGAGGCAGAGGTGGTGCCCAAGTATTGATATAAATAGAGGTATGATAAAGGCAAGCAAGGGAGCTCAAACAATAAAACTACCATCTGTGGGAAATGGGGAGGAAAGTGAATTAAACCCTCATCTTTCATAACAGTGAGTCAACAGACTTCATGTAAAGTTAATAAATCAAGAAATAATAGATATGTTATGTAAAGTTAAGGAAGTAACCAACAGAGAAAAAGAAAATGAAAACAGGATTTGGGACAAGAGAGGGAAAGAATACTTCATAAGCTCTTTAGTACTCTTTAAATTTTAAAATCCATGCACGCTTGTAATTTTTTGGGAAAGTAAAGAATAAAGAAAGAAGTAAAGAAATAATTGGGAAGCATGCATTACATTGATTTACAGCACAGCCGAGAGCAGAGAACATCCATTTATAACTCTGACAGTGCAGTGAACAGTGGGTGGAAAGCAAGTTTTCATAAGCAGACATTGTGGCCCACACCAGGTCCTCCGAAAAGAGAAGGGAGCTGGGATGGGCGGATGTCAGCTAAAGGAGGGCCCCAGCATGGAAACTTGGCTTTGCCATTTGACTTAGGAGTTTGCCCTTCTCCCTCAACCCCTGCCTCAGGAGGCTATTTGTAACATCGACCTTCAGAAACCCAGATAGACACACCCAGAGTCTGTATTCTATTGAAATTAATTCTGCATCATCAAGAAGACAAGAATCACATGTGCAAATCAAGTGATCCATGTAATTAAAGAAAAAAAATGAGCTAGGAATAAACAAAAGAGTGGCACTTTGGAGGGGATGAGCAAAGGGTCCAACGTGGGTGATGGAACCCTCTGGGGAATGTTCAGGAAAGTGAAGCCAGCTCAGAGAATATGACAGTCAGAAGAAACCCAAGAACTTTCTCATGTAGGGATCTTAACCAAGATAGAATGCAGTGGTCCATACACTGGGATTGGGGAAAAAAAAACAATCCTTAATTAACCTCTATCTGAAACTTAGTCTTTTCTTAAACTGTGAATGAAAGCCACCAACCATAAGAGTGCTAGCATTGACACTTTGATACCTATCAAAATGGCAGGTAATTTTGTATTGCATTACTGTTTCTGCAGATATCTTAAAATATGGCTTACACTAATTATTCTTTATATTATAGTCATTCTTAGATCTACCACTAGATCTTATTACTTAACATGTTAACAAATATATGCATATGTTACTCTAACCTAGATATGTTTTTAACATTTTTGTTACCCCACTTCAATAAACATGGTTTCTTTTATAAGCCTATGTATTTTACTGCAAGCATTTAAAAATTAATTCTGAGCAGAAGTCTACAGGCTTCACCCGACTTCCCGGGGGATCAATGACACACAGAAGTTAGAAATCTCTGGAGTCCTGCTGTATTAGTTTTCTATTTTTGTACAAAAACGTTACTGCCAACTTAGAACCTCAAACACTGCAATTTATTTTTGCCGCATTTCTGTGGGTCAGCAGTCAAGGCACAGTTCAGTTAAATCCTCTGCTCAGGGTCTCACAAGACTGAAATCAAACTGTTGGCTGAGCTGGGGTTCTCATCTGGAGATCAGCCTCTTTCTAAGCTCAGATTATTGGCACAGTTTAGCTCCTTGTCACTTATAAGTCTGAATCTTACAGTTCCTCGAGATTGCACACTATCCCTGCCCACCCTCACCTGCCAAAGGTGGTTCTCTCTACAACATGGAAGTTTGCTTCCTTTTAGGTAAGTCTTCCATTTCTTACCTATGAACCCTCTTTTATAAACTCAACTGATTAGGCCAGGCCCACCAAATATAATCTTCCTTCTGATTAACTCAAAGTCAACTGAAGGAAAGACAAGCAAGGGGGGCTTCCAGGTTTCACCACTTAACATTGGCAGTTTGCTTTAAGAATTGTATCCCTTTAAAAAACTTGCTTCTTCCAGTTGACAGCCATCCCCTGATGGAGGGCCTGTTGCTATGCTACCATTATCCTGTGACCAAGTATATGGGCTACTGGGGAAGGCAACAGTAGCCTGAAGGCACAGAATGCCTGAGGAAGGGGGAAGCTAATGGGGTCAGGAAACATTAAACAGTAGAAGTCCAGTTTGTAGTCCCAGATGTTGCCTACTTAATGGTAGTGCTTAAAGCCCACATTTGGCTCTGGACTGCCTCCCAAAATATGCCAGGTAAATACTGAAGGGCCAGAGGCTGATTTTTACCTGGTTTGGCTCTTGTGCACCGTGATGACTCAGACACCCAGACAGTGGGTTTCAGATGACACAGACAGAGCTGCCGGAGACCGGGAAATCGAGCTGACAGCCTATGAGTGTACTTGAGCTCATGTCAGCATGTGTATACTCATGGCAAGGGAGGCCACCCATCACTCCAAACTGGGCATGGGAGAGAAGCGTTTCAGTGTTTTCCCCCTCCACAAATCCTGGGCAAACTAAAATCTGACTGTCATGGCTGCAGTAATACAACTGACTTCAGACTGAAAAATTAAGTGCACCGTCACACTTAACCTCCCCTAAGGAACCAAGCCAGTGTATCGAATCTCCTATTTGTCAGATACCCACTCCAAGCAAGACAAGGCTCCTTCCAAACTGCAGTGTTTCAGTACAGTTCCCCAGCCTCAGCTCGGCCCCAGCATGGGGCAAACACAGTGAGTTCAGAATGATTCCAATTTATGTGGTATCAGAAGATGACATACCATTTTAAGTGGCTTCTGTCCTTCTAAGGGAAGTGAAAAGGTGATTCTATATTTAGAATCTGTCCTAAAGATTTGGGATGGATAAGGGCGTAATTGGAGAGCTGACTTTTTCAAAGGCTGACTGAGTGATCAGACTTTAGGTTATATATATTTTTTTAAATATCACCTTCATCCTAAAACATAATGACTTTTTTCAGAGCAACAAACCCTGATGGAACAAGCTCTCTCTTCAGAAATAGTGTGCTGAGTTTCAGGTGTTATCAGGCATACTGGAGAAAGGGAGTGTTCAGCAAAGAACCCATGTCCCCAGGAGGGTGGTGTTGAGGAGAGGCAGAAAAGACTTGGATTGTGGTTAATCAAGATACATAAACACAAAAAGAAGGTGGAGTATTGACAAATAGGCAAATCTCAAGTCCTTAGTCTTTTCTGTCTCTTGGATTCTATTGGCAGTCTGATGAGCCAATGAGCCCTTCATCGGGATAATATTTTTCAATGCATAAGGTGAAATGTACCAGGGTACAAAGTAAAAACTGAATTATATCCAAACTTACTAAATATTAAAAAACATAAATTTGTGATATAGTAATGTTTGTGCTACTTTATTGGCATATTAAATAACGAGAACTAGTGACAAGTCAAATAATATAATTTAAAAATAGTGATAGAATAAATGACATTTTAAGATATGGGGAACAATTCTGTTGTTATTAAAATAATTGTGATTATTTCTTTTGAAGCCAAAGAACCAGATACTGTTGATACTACTGCAGTTGGCTGCCATAACTGAAAAGAACTCTACATTTCAGTGAAATAAAAGTGTTTTCCTTTTTTTTTTTTTTTTCTTTACAAGTTCATGAACCCTCCTCCTAACTACCTAATTTGAGTCTGTATCTACAGGTCAAGAACTAACAAAAATTACCTTGTCACTGTAGATTAAATAATTCATGTCAAGAAAGTCAAAGCTTCTTTTACCAGATTAAGCTGATAATTGCTAAATCCCATTATCTTTTCTGCAATTTCAAAGAGTGAGAAAAATGAAGGAAAATGGATTTTTTTGTAGAATTTTATAATCATACTAGACTAGTAGAAGGGTAGAAAACCCTATTTAATTTTAATTCTGCCACTGTGGAGTCAAGAATATATACAACATGCAAATATATGCAACCAGTTTTCAAATTAACATACTGACCCAGGAGCATTGGCATTGGAAACAAAATAAAAATAAAAATCAGGGGCACCTGGGTGGCTCAGTCCTTAAGCATCTGCCTTCAGCTCAGGTCATGATCCCAGGGTCCTAGGTTCAAGCCACACATAGGGCTCCTTGCTCAGCAGGAAGCCCACGTCACCCTCTTCCACTGCCCTGCTTGTGTTCCTGCTCTCTCTCTCTCTCTCTCTCTGTGTCAAATAAATAAATAAATAATATATTTTAAAAAAAATTTTTTAAATGTTAAAAATTTTAAAAATAAAAATCAGAGCGTAGTTTCCAAGCACCAGGAGGCATGAGAATGTTGACTTGCTGCTTAGAGTTCGGACTGTAGCTCCCACAATTTTGTCTATGACATAAGGAAAGATTTTCTTGCCCCTTACCTACTGTTGCTTCTGAAAAAAAAAAAACCCTTTTTGAGAGAGATACTCACAACCAACCTCCATATGAAAAAGAACCAGGTTATACTTTCCTCTGAGTAATGAAGTCCATTTCATCTGCTCTGCTCATAGTTAGGAAAATCCCCAAATACAAAAACATATTTATAATCACATTTGAAGTAGAGCTTATCATCCCCAAAGGAAGGTACTTTGCTTTATGAAATAATTCCCTATGGTAGCTTTAACTCAATCAACTTAGTCAAAAGCCACCTTGTGCTAGGAACTCCACTAGGTGGTGAAGGTAGAAGCATCAATTAGAAAGATACCTTGTCCTAGAGGGGCTCACTCTTAGGTGGAAATTCCTTGAAACTGAAGGTAACCTGTGCCCATTACTGTTTTAAAACTCATTATGCTTGATAGAGACACTGTGTTCAGGGGGCAGGAGAACTTGAAGACAGAGCTTTAGAAACCATGATTAATTGAAGACAGTGAGCAGACATAAAGATAAAGCCTCCTAGGATTCTGAGGGAGTAGGACGATCTCAAGTTTATTTTCTCTCAAGGGAGCAGTGATAGCAAAAAGCTGAGATCATGCCTCTAGGGTCACCTTTGGGAGCAGAGGCTTTGGAAGGGACACAGGGTCATAATAAACTCTAAGAGAAAGACTGGAACAAGAATGAAGCTAAGAAGTTAGTAGGCCTGCCTCCTTTCCCCATGGAACAGCAAGTCTACATCTTCAATAAAGTGAATGTGACTGGATCTCTCTCTAGAAGCTGGAGAAAGAAGAGTGTGCTATCCAAGAAAGGGTCAAACCAACCTGCTCATAACCAGCCACAGGATGAGAGATACAGGAGTCATGTCAATGTGACAAAGGCACAGAATCCACAGGCATGGGGGTTCAGGACCTCATTTCCTGGGTGTTCAGGCGGCAGGGAGGTAGACAACAAAATTTCAGAGAGCCAGGGTCACATGAGAAGTAATGCATGCACATTTGTCAGGAACAGCACTCGGGTGTGACAGGAATTGCACCTTGAATGAGGATGTTAAATGTATGATTCCAGAAATAGACTCTTAACAAAAGGACTGAAACCATAAAGTTGGCAGTTGCACAACAGACTGTGAAGGACTGAAAATGGTGTGAGTATGTGTCTTATATCCTCACACTGTGGGGGCTTTGGCTCATCGTGTGTTGCGAGTAAGCCCCCTTCTTTTCTGGTAACAGGAATCACTCTCGAGTTCTACCCCAGTGAACCAGCGTGGGTGGAAGAATATCCCCAAGGGAAAAATGTCTATGGATTTTGTGCCCCTAGCTATCCATGGCTGGAGCCCCATGTCTCTAGAACCTTAAAGAAGAATGCAGTGTTTGAGGGAAGATGCTTATGGATTCAGAGTCAAGATCATAGCCAGGGAATACCTGGGCCACAGACATACCTAGATAATTCATAAGAATGAGAACCTTATGACCTGAGCTGACATATCACAGATTTTGTCTACTTGGTACTCTGAGTTCCAAATGCCAAAAAGACATGAGATAAGCTAACACACACACACACACACACTTCTGACTTTTTCTTTAAAGATTTTTATTTACTTATTTGATAGACAGAGATCACAAGTAGGCAGAGAGGCAGGCAGAGAGAGAGGGGGAAGCAGGATCCCTGCTGAGCAGAGAGCCCGATGCAGGGCTCAAACCCAGGACCCTGGGATCATGACCTGAGCCGAAGGCAGAGGCTTTAACTCACTGAGCCACCCAGATGCCCCTGACTTTTTCTTTAAACATAAGAAAACCCATTAGGCAGAGAAAATAAAGACATGTGAGAGAAGAAAGTGATGAAGTATGTTATAGACCTTAGCAAAGAAGAAAAAATCTATTTTAAGACCTTGAGTTAGCATTAACAGAAGGCAGAAGGGGAGGGAATATAAGAGCAGAGTAGCAGCAGACAAGAGCCATGGGGGGCTGCTCACAGACCCTGCTGGCCCTCCTTCCAGATCTCTCCCCATCCTTATGTGGGGGGAAGTCTGTATAGGACGACACTGGGGAATGGCAGTTGGGAGCTAGTGATGGGGCCTTTAGCGTTTGCCTCGAAAATCCGTTTTCCCAGCACAAATAGTTTATTTAGGTTTCATGTCTCAGACTGTCTTCATTTGCATCCCCTGGATACAGTCTCTGACTCAGAGCTGCTACTCAAAGAGTTTTCCAGGTCATGCTTTCTCAGGAGATACGTCTGTGGATGTGAGAAAGATAGGACTGAGCAGGGAGAAAATCTGGCCCTCAATGCCATTACAACAGAGACTTTGATGACCTTACAAGGAGCTCTGGAGCTGGGATGACCTCGGTTGTCCCAAAAGAGGCAAAAGAGTCAAGCCTTTGTGTCGTTGGTCAGTCACTGCCTCTGCTGCCTCTCCTTAAGCACAGCAGGCCCCTCAGACCACGGGCAATTTCCTGGGAGAGCCCCCATTGTGAGCAGACAACTGCTGAAATTTCTGGCAACTTGGAGGGGGGTATTGTCCTCAAGAGGGGACCTGGATGACACAACATAATATCTACCATACAGATCAATAAATAGGGGCATGCGGATGGAAATCATGGAGGCCTCAAGTCCCTTCTCTCCGCCTTCCTCCTCTTCATATTGTTAGACTGGGTTCTTGTGTGAACCAAGCTAAATCGTGATACTATCTACTTAGAGAGAGCATCGAATTCCACAGGTTAAGGGCTTAGTCCTATAGGACTGCCCACCAACCCCATTTCAGATGACAGTGGCAAGTCCAGATTGTTACCTGTGCTTTTGACCAACCAGCTACAGATGGAATATTCCAAATTCCTCGTTGGGTCTGATTAATTTATGAGTGGCTAACAAAACTCGAAACTCAGATGTTTTACCAACTAGATCACTATAGTATTATAGATTACTATAGATTATTATTGGTTTAATATAAAAGTATACAACCCAGGAACAGCCAGATGGAAGAGATGCATAGGGCAAGTTTTAGCACAAAGGCATAGAGCTTCCCTATCCTCTCCGAGCGGGCACTCTTCCCACATACCCCTCTGTTCCTCAACCCCAGAAGCTCCCTGAACTCAGTCCTTTTGGGTTTTTATGGAGGCTTTTTTATATAGGCATGATTGAGTAAATCATTAACCGTTGGCAATTGATCCAATCTCCAGCACCTCTTCCCTTGAAGAGGTGAGGGGCTAGGACTGAAAGTTCCAACCTTCTAATCACAAGGTTGGTTCTACAGGCAACCAGACCCCCTCCTTAGGTGGGGTCTAAGAATCTCTTTATTCACATAATAAGGGACCTCTAGCTCTTCTTCAAGAAATTCCAAGGCTTTTAGGAGCTTTGTCCCAGAAAAGGGGACAAAGCACAAATATACATTTTTTTTTTTGTTTTTAAATTATAAATCAAAATGTCACACCAGCTCCTCAGGGCATGACTGGATTCTCTCTTGTTCTAACTGAGCATCTTAGTGTTTCAGCAACAGAGAATGTTTATTCCAGAAGAGCCTCAGAGACCTACTATAAACTCCTAGTTCTTTCAGTTAGAGGGAACTGATAAAGGCCACACAGTGAGAATTAATGTCGGCTTCCCACTACTGTGGGAGACTGACTAGAGAACAGAAAGCAGGAAAGAGCTGTGGATGGGGGTGAGGACTTGGACACATGGAAGCCTGAATATTCTGAGACACTGGGAAGGGATACATCTCAGTTACTACCTTTGAAGGTTACAGATCCCACCCCCTGATTCTCTTTCCCTTTTACCCAGCTTTGTGGCTTGTGGCCCAGGAAGAAGAAATTTAAAACATTTTTATTACCCACATGGTGTGAATCAGCCATTTCTTGATTGTGTGTGAGTCATCTACAGCTGAGATGACTCTACATCTGTTTTGGCTTGAAGCAACCTCATCTTACCCCTGGGATCCTGGTGTAATTATTAAAAGCACATCCTTTCACTGCCCAGAGAGGTCTTGTTTGGTCAGTGTGGTTACCTGAGCTAGAGCCAAGTGGGGCTTACAAGTATTACAGAGTTCTAGCTTGGCTTCCCCACATCATCTCTCCTATTTTTAGGTCCAGAGGCCTCCTCCATGTTCTCCTCTCTTGCCTGGGCACAGAGCTACACACTATTGATCAGTCTCCCTTGCATCGGTGTTTGTTTATGGAATATGGGTGGAAGTGAGGTCACCACTTCCAGAAACTGGCCTTAGTGCGAGCCTGTCTCCTCCCATCAACACCCCATACAGCAGATGGTAAGGACCTAGAGAAGGGAGAAGCCACAAGATAGAAGTCGCCTGGGTCTCTGAATGCCTGATGAGCAAAACAAAACCAAACAAATCCCATTAGACTAAGGTGAGCAAGAAATAATTTGCTATCGTTTTAAGCCACTAACATTTGAGGTTAACTGCTATGGCAACTAGACTCCATAACTAATATACTTCCCTCCCAGATCTCCATCAGAAGCCTTGCTCTGGCTTTCCTAGGAGCAGAGCCTGAGCCAGGGATTCAGATGCATGTGGCTCATGGAGGTAGGGCTCCTAGAAGGAGAGGAATCAGGGAAGGCTAAGAGGGCAGGGGAAGTTGCTGAGCAAGAATTTGGCCTGAACCATGGGGGCTTCTGAGACCCTTTTGAGCTGTACCCCCTTGAAATATGGGAGTGGCCTTTCTACCTCCCTATGAGTTCATCATTGGCTTTAAGCTGCCCCCTGGAGGCTGGAAGAAGAGAAAGATATTAGTGGCCCTGAGTGCTGAGGGTAATTTTTCATTTGGAGCATGAGGGTTGGAGAAGGGAGCTGTGAGTCCACAGCAATTCATACACACGGCATCTGGGGATAGGGGCATCAGCCTCCTAAAGAGGACCTGGACAGGACACCACTGCTTTGCATTCACCTGCATTACAAAAATCACTATGAACCCATGTTGTTATGGCCTCAATTACCAATTTGGCCCCCATATAATAAATATTTTGACTGGGAATTAAGAAAGCCTAAGAAGAATTAAAGAAAAACATTTTAAAATCAATCAATAGAGTTCTCTGTTGCAAGCAATTAAAAATATGTTTTCAGAATTATTCTGGCTGCGGGGTAGAACATGGGCAAAATGTATAAAGGGGAGGGGGAGATGCAGGCTTCCAGTTATGGAATGAATAAGTCATGGGGATAAAAGGTACAGCATAGGGAATGGTCAATGGTATTGTAATAGTGTTGTATGGTAGAAACACTTGCACTAGGCACAATGTATAAAGTTATCAAATCACTATGTTGCACACCTGAAATAATGTGACATGGCATGTTAACTATACTAAAGTTTTTAAAAAGACTAGGGTCAACTTAGTAAAAGAGGAATTTATTAGCAAAGGGGTTTATTAGCATGAGGGATTTTTATGAACAAGTAGCTCCAGAAATTGGTGGGAAATAGGGGGAATGTAGCTTGAAAAAATGGCAGGAATCAAGGAAGGTCAGGCAGAAAGAAACATAGCCAAGTTCACCACATCCAAACAGAATGCTACTGAGGCACTATCAGTGCTGAACACCACTGCCATCATCTCCAACTTTACCCTCTAATAAGTGTAAGCAGGGAGTGCCTTATATAGAGATCTACCCATACAACTTTAAGGTTGACAAGTTTAATGCTTAGAGTGAAAGCAGCAGAAGAACCATCTGGGAGCTGGTTGGAGTATTCTGTTGAAAAGCATGAGCACTTCTGCACATCCTTCCACCATCTGAACCTTATGCCATTGGCCTTTTAAGTCTTTGGAATGTCAAGAGATGCCTTCAAAAATGGAAATACCTTTAACATTTTTCTTAACACCTTAGCTATCAGCCAGCACTATAGTTAGGACCAGGTTCTAGTTAGCTAAGGACAAGGCAGTAATGATTTGGGATATCACATGTTCAGATGGAAAAAGAAATGCTGGTATACGATGACATATCTGGACTTAAAGTTTTTTGAGGGCATTCATTGACCACATTTGGTTTCCTTGTTAGAGCCTTGCTTTTGTTTTCAAACTGGTAATGAATGTCAGCAGAAAGATCTATCATTTCTGAAACCAGAGCCCATCACCCATCTTCAAGAAGCACCCATCTACAGGGTAGTCTGGGCCCTCCTTCTGACTCCAATACAGAATCCCCAGCCCTTTTGGGTTCTCGATACCAGGAGACTCAACTAATGAGCTTATTTTGTTCGTGTATATTTTAAAATAAATTGTATTTTAGCTGGTATGGTAGATTTCAAAAATGACGTCCCTGGATCCAGGCCTGTTGCCCAGATATGATTTCCCAGCTCTTCCCATCAAGCTGTGGAATTCATTTCCCCACTGTCTGAATATCACCAGTTTTGAAACTTATTTTGGTCAACAGAATAACAGAAGTGTCAGTTTGTCAGTTCTGAGTCTTGGCCTTGTAAGGGTATGTGCACTTCTCTTCTTTCCTGGGGCTCTGCCCTGGCTAGGATAAGAGACACATGGAGTAAAAATGGGCTATCCCAGTGGAAGTCATTTGGAAACATCCAACCCTAGCCAACCTGGGTGCTGACCACAGACAAGTAAGTGGTCCTAGCGTAGGCCAGAAGAACCACTGAACTGAGCCCAGCCCAAATCACGAACCTGCAGAATCATGCATTAACAAAATGGTTGTTTAAGCCACTAAGCAAAGGGGTACTCTGTTGAGCTACAAAAACTAACTACTACAGAGAGAGCATTAGCTTTTGCCAGATGGCCACAGGCAGCATAGAAAGATAATCAAAGTCTGGGCAATCACACTCACATGTATCTGCCCTGAGACTTTATCTTCTGTTTAGTATTCCCTATACGCCAGGACTGTGCAGAGACATGTGCATCTCAGTCATTTGGCAGGCATTAATTATTTGACCATGTATCACTGCCATTTCCAGGAGAACTTGATAATACCCAACGGCTGCTCACTTCCAATTCCAAGAAAGCTAAGAGAAGAAAAAAAAAAAAATGGGTCTCAACACATTTGTAGTAATCACTGGCTGCATAATTAAAATAGAAATCTGTCATCTACAGCCAGGGGTAAAGCAGGTAAAATTAAACATAAACTGTCATAAAAATAATTAAAAACTAGACTTTTAAATTAAAAGACATCTTTTAATAATTAGTTAACATTTGCTATTCTTCTAAACAGACTTGCTGTTAACCTTTAACACGTTGCTCAGGCGGTCCTTTCTTAGCTGAATTTTAATTATGCTTGAGGGAAAGTTAAAAAAGTGATCTATTCATTAATCTACTAAGAGCCTGTTCTTTATAAGGTAGGCCTTCAATGGGATGCCTTAAAGAATAGGACAGTCCGTGCTTTCAGTAATATGATCATACAGAAAGGAAGATAAGTGCTCCAAAATACCACTTAATTGTTGAGTCTTAGTTAATTGACATAAAGAAAAGGACTTCTCACGAAGGGAACATCTGAACTAATTGCAGAGATGGATCATGAGGCTGGTATTTAGAACGCACCAACGCTATACATCGCTGCAAAGGAAGCAACTGATGGACAACTTCAGAACTACGTTCAACAGCAGATTAAGTTCCAGCAACTCTCAGGAAGGGGACTGTCAATACTCTTGTTTCTAGAAAACAACCCCTATTCATCCCTTAGAGGTCTATCCAAGTTTCCTTAAGCAAATAAATCTTCTTAGAGCTATACATTCTAGCAGCAGAGGAATCACGAGGCAATGAGAGTCACGAGGCAACTCTGGCTAAAAGAGCTTCTGCAGAAAGACCAGGGATCTGATTTCTCCAATTCCAGCTGTTCCAAGTCACAAAAGGGTCATGACTATCTTTTGTTACCTTTATGGGGGCCCATCCACTGTTCCCTGGGTTGAGTATTTCCAATGAATTGTGTATTTGGCATTATAGCACCACTATGGCTTTAAGACAATGTTTGATTTGGTCTAGCTGATTGGAAGGAACAGAACTGACTTTGAACAATGAACAAATGTTTCCCTCCTCACAGATAGAAGCGCCCAGCTCCTGCAAGCACGTCTTCCTCCTACCTGCCTCTGTCCCCAGTTACTCCGCCTTTCCTCTAGATGGTGTGGGTAAAAGATCCATGATCTTAGACAAAACACACTCCCCCTATCTGCACCAACCTTTTCCTTTTCAACACTCAAGGCAATCAATTCATCAATGTTTCCCTCTTTTCTGCATTGTTATTTTTCCTTGTTCTTATAAGTCACATGATTGTATTTTTCCCATTTATAAAGAAAATGATTTTCCCTTAGTCATTTCTGTCTTCCAGCAAACAAACAAAACTTTTTACTTTCTCTTTTCACAAAACTCCTTAAAAGAGAAATCTATACTCACCCATCATCAATTTCTCCTTTCCCATTCTCTATTAAAACTATGTCGACCAAGATTTGCCCCCTCATTCCAATTAATCTCTTCTTACAAGATCATCAGTGGTCTGCATGCTTCTCAGGCTAACAGTTATCTGTCCTTATCTTAGTCCTATCTTAGTAGCTTTGCACAAAACTGAAAACTCCCTGCTCCTTGAAAAGATTTCTTCTCTTAACGTCCATGGCATCGCATTCCCATTGTTTCTCTCCTGTACTCTAAGCACTTACTCTAAGATTCCTTTGCTAGTTCCTCATGATCTTCATGGCATTGGCAATTCCAAGTGCCCCAGGACTCAGGCCTTGGCTTTTGTCATTGTTTTATCTGAACTCATTCTTTTCATGATGTCAACCAGTCTCACGGCCTTGAGTAGTTTTAGATATACACACGAGCATATAAAAGAGGCTCCAAAATTCATCTCCACAGCCTGGACCTCTCCTCTAATCATCTCACTATCTGATGGCCTCTCTACCTGAATGACTAACACATACCTTAAACATCATAAGCCCAGACTGAACTTCATCTTATTTTATTACAGGACCTTCACTGTCCTTCCCATCTCAGAATATGGAAATTCCTTACTTCCAGCCAATTGGGCAAAAATCCTTGCCATCATCCTTAACACCATTCTCTCATACTGCACATCTGAACTATCAGCAAACTTAATTGACTAGGCATCAAAATATTTTAAAAATTCAACCAATTCAGTGACTTATCATTACATGTACTACAAGACCCTTGGCTAGCCACCTCTATCACCTATAATATTGTGATGGCTTCTTATCTTGTATCTATACACACACACACACACACACACACACACATACACACACCATTCATTCCCAGGCACCATTAGCCTTTGTACTTGCTTTTCTTCTTTCTCCTTTCTGGTTTTCCTCAGCTATCTTCATAGATGTCTCTCTTACTTCTTTCTTAAAAGAAGTAAGAGTTGCCATCTTGTTTTGTAAGGTCTTCCTCCTTGGCCTTTTTTCTAGAATGTCAACCAGTATCACCTCCACTATTCTTCTCAATCCCCTTTCTTGCTTGACTTTCTTCTCCTTAGTAGCTCTACCCATCTAAAGTTTTACATACTTTATTTATTGATCCCTTGTCTATGGAATATAAGCTATACAAAGTTAAGGATTTCGGGCTAATCACAGCCTGTATTGATTTCATTCTTGTTACTAGCCAATCATTCCCCCCCCCAACCTAACACCTTGTCAGGTGATTTGTAGTTTATACCAAGAGAGGTTGATTATATTTCTCTGCCCCATTGCTGTTGGGCTCAGCCATAAAACTTGCTTTGATCAATGGAATTTAGGCAGACGTGGTTGTGTGGCAGATCCAACCCATATAGTTAAGAGGAACTTATAGTTAAGAGGAACTATATGTTTCCACGCCCTTCTTATACTTTTGTCATTGCTATGAGAAGCACATGCCTCATGTAGATACTGGTCCCAGAAGGTTATGGACTCTATGTTGTACACTCAAACAACCTATAGAACCTGTAGGTTAGAGTCTTGCTCAGCTGAGCCCAAGCTTGATCAGCCAGACCCTAATCACCTGACACATACACAAAAGAGAAATAAATCCATATCATTTTATATCACTGAGATGCTGAGATTGCTGTGCACCAACAGCCAACTAATATACTGTTACATCCACAGATCCTGGCACATAATAAGTACCTGATTAAAAAAAACTGATGAATAAATATCCATGAATCATTTTATTTTGGGGAGTCATTAGTGCTTACCAAATATTCTGTCTTTGTGTCTTCTCACAGAGACCACAGGGCCACTTGATTAGTTCTAACCAATGAGTTATAAACTAAAGTGACAGTGTGTCATTTCCAGACTACAGCCTCTATTTCAAGACATTCTAAACCTTTATTTTTCCCTCTGGTAGAGAGAAGGAATTTTTGCAATGATAACTGCTTTCTGTGCAGGAGCAATGAACAGACCCTCCTGCTCATCTGCTGGACATGTAACTTCCATGAGAAATAACCTGTTGCTGCCTTAAACACTGATATTTCTGGTTTGTTACTGTAGCATAAACTAACTTATACCTTATCTCTGCAAGACTATATACAAATGAGACATATGTTTAGAGTCATTTTATTATTTATTATCATATTCCAATATAATATTTATTATTTATTATTAATTCCAAGTGGTATGGGGGTACCATCCTTTTATCCTTGTTTTGTGAGGTAATAAGTTTTCTAACAGAAGTTTTTGCTCTAAAGGAACTTGGGTTGAAATCTAGAAATAGACACATATTGGATGTGTGATATTAGATAAATCACTTAAGTACTCTGGCCATGCTTCTTATTTGACAAATAGGACTAATAATATCCCTCTCAGAGGTTATTGTTGTCATTCATTCATATACCTGGCATTTACTGAAGATGTTTTGAGCTCAGATTTTGAGCTCAAGGAGCTTAATGTCCAGGCGGGGGCAAGCTAGAGGCCCATATCACTGTGTTAGCAGGCATGGCATGGGACATCTGTCAGGGGAAACAGGAAGACACCATGCATGACTCAGAAGCAATTACCTGAGCCACAGAAAAGCATAACTTGGAGCCTAGTTTCTAAACAAGCATCATTCTCAATGCTTAGCTCTCTGGCCCATTAAGTTGCTCTCTATCACTTCTTTGCATAAGTGCCTGCTTCTCATTCAAGAGTACTTAATGTTTTATTTTTATATTTTTTAAAAGATTTTAT
Organism: Neogale vison; assembly: GCF_020171115.1. Classification (NCBI taxonomy): domain Eukaryota; kingdom Metazoa; phylum Chordata; class Mammalia; order Carnivora; family Mustelidae; genus Neogale; species Neogale vison. The sequence continues at coordinate 37,817,934 of NC_058098.1, read as the reverse complement.
TTACTTATTTGAGAGAGAGAAAGAGAGCCTAAGCAGAGGCAGGGAGAGGGAGAAACAGACTCCTCACTGAGCAGGGAGCCTGACACTGGGCTTCGTCCCAATACCCTGGGATCACAACCTGAGCCGAAGGCAGATGTTTAACTGACTGAGCCACCCAAGGGCCCCGGTACCTAATGTTTTAAACATGATTTTGCTGTCCCGGATAGCATCATGGCCCTAGAAAAGGTAAACTTCCAATTCCTACAGAACCATTTCAGGCCATTGGAACTCCTTGCAACTCTCTCTCCTTCACTGAGGCCATTGCAATCTTTAGTTATAAATTTTGTGATTATTTAAACACCAATCACCTCACTCAATAAGTTGTTATGTTTCATGAGGACAAAGTCTATTTGATATACCCAGTGCATAGTACAGTGTTGATATATAGTAAAAGTCCAATAAACAATTGGTGAATGAATGAATAGATGAGTGTCAGGTCTTCCATTTGTACTGTGTCACTCCATCCAAATCATCACTAAAGCTAAGTTCGAAAGTGACGAATCTGAATGCTTAAAGGGGAAAATATCCAAATAAAATGAATTTGCCTAAAATACAACCTAAATATTCCTATGCAGAAACTTTTATTTATTTATTTATTTATTTTTAAGATTTTATTTATTTATTTGACAGAGAGAGATCACAAGTAGGCAGAGAGGCAGGCAGAGAGAGAGGAGGAAGCAGGCTCCCTGCTCAGCAGAGAGCCCGATGTGGGACTTGATCCCAGGACCCTGAGATCATGACCTGAGCCGAAGGCAGCTGCTCAACCCACTGAGCCACCCAGGCGTCCCTAAACTTTTATATTTTAAAAGAGATCTAACACACCAGTTTCAAATTTTAAGATAAATAAATACTAGAAATGTAATGTACAACATGATGACTATAGTTAGCACTACTGTGTAAGAGAATAAATCCTAAGAGCTATAACAAGAATTTTTTTCTATTCTTTATATTTTGTGTATATGAGATGATAAATGTTAGCTGAACGTACTGTGATAATCATTTCACAATATATGTAAATCAAACCATCATTTCATGTGCCTTAAACTTTACAATGACGTATATCAAATACTTCTCAATAAAACTGGAAAGAAATAAAAGAGAAAGATATTTAAGCCAAATGAAGGACTATCTAATGGTGGAATTTCTGTCTAGAGGGATATTTAATAGAAAAGCAACAAGAAAGTATGTTGAAGCATTTTTCACATGCATTATCATGCTGTTCTTCAAATTACACCATCTGTGTAATTGTTTACTTGTAAGATTGACCAAGACTAAGAGAATAGAGAAGCAAAAAAGCATTTGCAAAAAAAAATACACAGTTTTTCCTAAATCTGGATAATTTTTATTCATCCTACCCTCATTAAAAGTGAGGAACTAATTGAATTAAGTGTGTGCTAGAAATTAGAATAACTACCCTTTGAAATGTAAATGTCTGGGCACATAAAGAACAATTAAAGAAGCAGCCCAGATAAAGAGTCTGTAATGAATTCTGATGTAGCCAAACATTTTAGGTTGTGCTTTTTATGCCACTTTATTTGGAAATGCTTCACCATAATGTGACGTACCAAAATAACTTAGGCAAGAATATTTCTTTTTTTTTCTTTTTAGCAAGAGTGAACTGTAAAACATTCTGTGCTTGGATATAAAACTGAAATCAAAGTACTCAAGAAGTAATTCCTCACCATAAATGCTAACTCTGTAAAGAGTAAAAGAGTAACAAGTATGTAAAGAGTGTGGGCTTCCATCTGAGTATTGGGATGCTGAACCAAATTATATAAATACTTGGTTTGTATGGAAAATCAACTCATTTAGCACTGTCAATGGCTCTAAAAACTGCATGTTTCTTATTTTATACATATCATCTGCTCAATTTGCCTTTAATTTACTGTATAAGTAGTGTGACCTCATTTCATGGAGATGAAGACAACCTCAGATTCATTCAGAAGCAATAATTATGGATTGCAGAAGGATAACATAATGAGAAGATCCCGTTTGCATAAAATTGCTATTTTAATGTTGGATGCCAGAGCTGGCTTTATCAGGGTTTGACACATCTGCCAGACTCAGCTATGGCTCCAATGGGAAACAAAAATATAAGAGGAGTGATGAAAATGTTGAACCCTATTAGATTCAGGGATGGGCATCTCAGCTGACGTCACACGTTATCTTTCTGTGTAACAGCATTATCACGGGACTGCCAGCTAACTAAGCATTTATGAGGATTATTTCAATTCAAACTTTAAAACAACCCTACAAGGTCAGTGCTATTGTTAATATTATTCCCATTTGACAGGTGAAGAAAGTAACTTGCCCAAAGCCACGCAGTTAAATAATGGCAGAACTAAAACAGTAGATCTGAATACAAAGCCCAAAGTCCTATCACCTCTTCTTTTATCTATCTTTTATTCATGGATCTATCCATTTCTCTCTCTCCTCTTTCTTATATCCATCTGTCCATCCAACCATGTTCTTTATCTGTTATTCTCTGTATCTTCATGTATCTCTCTGCCCTTGTCTTTCTGTTATCTTTCTAGCTCTGCGTCTTTCTCTGACTCCATCTCAGTCCTCATGAGTTTCTATCTGCCCTTCTTATTCCTTGTTTCTCTGTCTTTCATTTCTTTTCTTTCCTTTACTCTTTCAATCCCTCTATTCATATAATTCTTTACCTATCACCCATTTATACATCCATCACTATATTTGTCTTGATTTCTTTATTCATTCATCCATCCACTCAATACTTTCCATATCTTCATATGTTTTCCTGAATCTGTTATGTACTTTCTATTTTTCTAAGTTTCTCTCCCTGACTCTGTCTCTCTCTCTTCCTCTCAGTCTCTCTCCATTCTCCCACCTCTTTCTCTCCATTCAAAGTCACTGCTTATCCAGGTATTTTTGGTGTGACCTTTTCCTCCATCCTGTCTAAGGTCAAGAAATATGTCCCCATGTGTCAAAGTTATATGCCTCGCAAAGACAGTAAAACATTCATGTATGGCTCAACCAAAGGTCATCCCTGCTGCTACTTGATGAAAGACAAAGTACTGAAAGAAAATTATGCATGGGTCTCTTGCATTTCCACATCTCACGTCTACTATGAGTGAGGCACCAAATGCCCTTTGTTTTGGATTGTCTTTTCAAATATATCTGTACACTGAACAGCCCTGGAAGACAAAGATAGTGTCTTCCTCTAAAGTGGAGGGCAGGTTTGCTTACACCCTGGGAAGGTAGTGATTATATCTCTTTCCGGAGGAAAGGGAAGGGCTCCTTACTCTCAAGGGTAAATAAGATAATGCCCCAGTGAGCAAAGGGAGGGCATACCTGCCCATATGCAATCCAGGTTCTTTACGCTTAAGGTTCTTCTCTTGTAATGAAAACCTCCTACACGTACAGACATCTATTTGGGATCTGTGTAGCCCCTGTTGGACCTGAGGGTGAGGAGAACCGAAACAAATGTGCTACTGCTCATGCTGCTGGCTGTGTCCTCAGTAATAAAGCCCTATATTCTGCATTCTGCTCACATCCATAAAAGGGCAGCAGGCTAACTCATTAGTTAACAAGTGGCTAAAAATCTCAGCCCCTTCGCAGTTTCTACCTCAAAGCTGTACCTTTTTTTCATCCTGTCTCATAACAGTGCCCTACTGTCATCAAAAGTTTTTTATATTCCAGATCTTGAAAAAGAGAAGGTTTTAACCAAATTCTTCCAGCCTCCTGTTGTCTATTGGAAAGTGACAACTACAACCACAACAAACTCAGATATCCCTGATCCATCTGGTGTTTCAATGAGGAAGAAAGCCCTTTTTAATTGGTGTACTTCACAATGCTCCCCCCATTGCCCCCTCCTAAATTTGGTGGAGTAATTTGTCACTCGGGTGTGACTGGGCATGTTCGAGCTTTGCCACCTTTCCAAAGCCAATATGTCAGAAGGATCACATGTTGGCGTGGACTGGAAGGGCTGAAACTAGGAGAGTAAGGTTCTATCAGATGCGCTACATGACAGGAGAGTATGGTTCTATCAGATGCGCTACGTGACCCAGCTCTCACCCTCTCAGCTTTACCTCTGATCTCAGCTGTGGCTGCAGCCGGCAGGTTCTTTACAGGCTTTGACTTACTTCATACCCACCGAGTCTCATCTCAGTTGCCCTCTGAGTCTTTCCTTTTCTATTCTGAGGTTTCTCTGATGTTCCAAAATCAAGTAACAGTCCACTCCTTGGGCACAAATGCATTCCTCGAAGTACAGGGCTCGTAGTGCCCAGGGAGGGCCCTCAAACACAGGGGCATGAGGGCTGATGGATAAATATGTCCTGAGGTTTGCTCTTTGTAGAAAAATTCTGAGAGACATATATAAGTAGTAGAGAAAGTCCTGGAAAGGAACAAATCCAAGGGGCCCATAGCAGTGACTTCAACAAAATCACCCCCTATGGCTTTTTCTTCCTTTTTTTTTTTTTTTCTTAAACTCCCCCTTGTCCCTCTATCCTTTTCTCTGAGATCACCTCACAAATAAATTACCCATACACAGCTCCTGCCTCAGGTCCTACAAAGTAATCCAGTGGTAGAGTAGAAAGACCAAGGTCTCTGGAATCAGATAGACTTGAATCTATATATCATCTCTTCCACTTTCTGGCTGGGAGATCTCATACAAGTCGCTTAACTTCTGTGAGCTTTAGCTTTGTAAGATAGGAAAAATAATACCTTGCCCAGGTGGGCATATTGATTATTAATTTAAAAAAATGCAGTCCTTAGCACATGGTCTATCACAGCATCAGTGTTCAACAAATAGCAGCAATTATCATTATTATAGCCTGAGCAAAACCCAGGGGCACCCTGGAAATTAGGGGGTGCAGAAATGGGTGATATTTTGGCTTCCATGACTATCCAGAGACTGCTAAGCTGCAGGACTTTATCAACTGAAGGACCCAAAACTGCATGAATTATTTATAAATTACTGTTTATAGAAATGGTTGCATCATAAACAGCTTCTGGATTCCATAAACTTATTTAAGCACATGGGGACAGATAATGCATTTGAAGAATTAAGCCATGTTGTGGCTCTTTTTCCTTCGGAGTCTCTCTACCCCTTGTTCTCTCCTTAGTCCCGTCAGCTAATCATGGTGCATTTGTGGCTCCAGGGAATGGATGATACAGGAGAAATCTACGAGTTAAAGAAAAAATAAAAAAAAAAGATTTAAATAAGTCAGTCAGAGAAAGACAGATACTATATGATTTCACCCATAGGAGGAATTTAAGAAATGAAACAAATGAACAAAGAAAAAAGAGACAAACAAAAACAAACCCTTAAAAATGGGGAACAACCTGGTAATTGTCAGAGTAGAGGTGGGGGCGGGATGGGGGGAAGGGATTGTTGAAACAGGTGAAGGGGATTAAGAATACACTTAGGATGACCACTGAGTAATGGAGAGAACTGCTGAATCATTATATCATACACCTGAAACTAATATAACACCGTATACCACTATATAATGTTAATTATACTTGAATTGAAAAAATAAGTAAAAAATTTAAAGATCCAATTCTTGTTTAGTTGTTTGTTTTCATAAACCTAGAGCTTCAGGAGAAAGTCTTTCCTGCTCCATAAATAGTATGGATTTCTCAGAGCTTAAGTTAGGGAGCGTGAAGGTTCAGACACCGCATGGTGAGCCCACAGGGTCAAGGATCAAGACAGGATCCAGAGATGGCCCAGGCTCTCCGTTAAGTGGCCTCCTTGCCATCTGTGTGGGATGCAAGTCAAATTCCCCAAACATCCCAATGCACTGTAGTTAAGTATTGTGTATTTCCTCTGATGGGGAAATATGTGCATTGTTCTTCCAGTTATCATCCACTGAAGATCTGTCCTCAAGAGCAACTCAATTTGCAAACGGGCTCCTGAAACTTTGTTAAAGTCAACATTCAACTTACTCCTTGTGGGAAATGCCCCTTTCAGAATTCCAAGACACCTACAAGACCCTAAATGAAAGGTGAGCCCAGGTACGGAGATGGAAGAGTGTTATGTCTTTTGTATGATGGTCAATATAGACAGGTACCCCTGGCCAGGGCAGTAGTAAATCAAACCCCACATCACATGTATTACTTATCAATATATGCAACATTTTAAAAAGATTTTATTTCTTTATTTGAGAGAGAGAGAGAGAGAATAGGAGAACAGGAGCAGGGAGAGGGACAAGGGGAGAGGGAAAGTGTCGCCCTCGACCCGCAAGGACGACAAGAAGCCCCAGTTCAGATGTATCTTCTCTCTCTTTATTTCCACAAGTCTACACACTTATATACATTTACATGACCAATCAGCGAGCAGGGTGACCAATAAGGGGCCAAGCAATGGGGAGAGCCAATGAGAGTCCTATTACTATGCTGATTAAATTTGAAACAGCCAATGACTATGTCCTCCTTTAGGCGAGCTTCACCAGAACGTTGTTTACCTGCAGTGTATTTTGCTGGCAGTGAGCCAAGCGCCATCTTGTAATGGCGGGGACCTTCCTGGCCGGAGGCAGTCCCCAGCGGGAAAGGGAGAAGCAGAGTCCCCCACTGAGCAGGGAGTCTGACATGGGGCTCAATTCCAGGACCCTGGGATCATGACCTGGGCCAGCAGATGCTTAACTGAGTCACCCAGGTGCCCCTATATATGCAACATTTTGAGTCACCCAGGTGCCTCTGTATTTGCAACATTTTGAAGGAGTTCAGAACATGCCAACCCAAAATATGCCGTATTGACTATTTTGAATTAAAGGCACTTGAAAAACAGCTCACACTAGAAAAATCCTCTTAACCTTCCTTCTTTTTCTTAAGAGTGGAAGTTGACATTCTTATGTAAAAGACGCCCTCCTCATACCAAAAGGAAAGTACATTATCAAGGATGGCAAGTTGAGATCAAGTTCAAACAGACCTTTAAAAATCATTCTTACCTTTCTTTAGTTTCCCCCACAAAGTTTAGTTACTTTTTCATCACCGTGTCTCTTTGTTCAGCTTAAGACAAAAGTCTAAAGTTCTCTACATTTCTTTGGTTCTCCATTCCTTAGGAAAGGCCCAGTGTTATGTAAAACTCATATTAAATAAAAGTGTATGCTTTGCTCCTGTTAATCTATCTAGGTCAATTTAATAGCTAGGCTCAGCTGGAAACAGACTGAAGAGAGTAAAGGTAAAATCTGGCCTTTCCTACAATTTCCTACATGTTCATCTGGTTTATGCAATGCATACTTGACAGCCCTTGAGAATCCCAAAGAATGAAGGTCCACACACTTGTGGGTTTCAGCCCCACTGAAGACCATCCCTGCAAGATGTGAGTCGTGATCGGACTTTAAACACACCTTCCCTCTTAATCCTAATGTGTAATTTCCAAAAGATCCCTACTTTACAGTCATGAATGAATTAGAAAAATGGGCATCTGGAAACAACAGTCCAGCTAGGAGGCACACCAGGCTGGAAGCCGGTCCCCACCAGGGTTAGAGCGTGAGACACCTTGACTGTGGACTTCAGCCTCAGGACTTCTGAGATTATTACTCTCAGTTGGTCATGGGGGTTTTACCTAGCTGGGGCGGGGGGGGGGGTGGGTGAAAGCTGACCTTGTCCTTCACAATGTCTGTGAGGACAAAAGCCCTCTAACTCCAGAGATGCCCTTCGCCATGAAAGAGGTAGTGAATCATACAGGAAAAAGCACAGTGTTTCTGAATAACATTGGAGAAATTGTCTTCTCTCTGTCCCCATTCCTTTACCCCTAATCTCAGGAAAACATTTTTGTGAGGTGCCTCTATTTCAGCTCACTAAGGACTGGTGCATATTAATTATCTAATGCGAAGTAACAATTACGTTAAAACCTAGCAGCTTAAAGCAACAGAAATTATATCTCACCTTTTCTGTGGCTCAGGACTTCTGGGGTGTGGCTTAGTTGAATGCCTACGGCTCCGAGCCTCTCGCAAGGGTGCAGTTAGACTGTCAGTTGGGGCTGCATCTCATCTAAGAGGACGCCTCCATCACGTGTGCGTTTCCACAGGGCTGCCTTACAACATGGCACCTGGCTTCCTCCCGGTGCACATGATGAAAGAGAGAGTAAATTCCCAAGACAGACGCAGTCTTTTTTTTTTTCTTTTTTTTTTTAATTCTAGTATAATTAACATACAATTTATATTAGTTTCAGGTGTCAGTGATTCAACAACTCTGTAGGTTACTCAGTGCTGACCATGAAAAGTATATTCTTAATTCCTTTCACCTATTTCACTCATCCCCCACTGCTTCCCCTAAAGCGAACCCCAGTTTGTTCTCTTTATTTAAGAGTCTGTTTTTTGTTTGCCTCTTTTTCTCTTTGCTCAGTCATTTCTTAAATTCCACATATGCCTAAAATCATGCCTTTCTTTCTCTGACTGACTTACTTCACTTAGCATTAGACCCTCTAGATCCATTCATGTTGCAAACAGCAACATTTTATTCTTCTTTATGGCTGAGTAATATTCCATTATAGATTCCACATACAAGTCACAGTCTTTCTACAACCTAGTCTCAGAAGTGACATGCCATCATTGTTTTGTTCTCTATTTGCTAGATGTGCATTAGTACTGTAACGGCCTCTTAGCCAGAGTGACTTCATCTCGGTTAAACAGCCATTTTGTTGTTTATGCAGTAAACTTAAACTAACCCCCCCCCAGAAAAACTTAATTAGAAGCAAGTCCAGAAAACCAGTAAAATATGGTTGGCCAGTTCCTAATAGCAGAACCCAGAATACAAGGACAAGTCAGACCAGGTGGAGACATCCAATCAGTAAAAAGCACACATACTATCTCCCTAACCCCCCAAAAAATATAAACCCCACCTTTTGGGCACCAAACTTGGGCACCAATTCTGACCAGAGTGATAGGCTAGCTCAAACCAGGTGGAACTAGCCAATCAGCAAAAGACACACAAACCAGTGAGTTAAAATAACAAGATATGGGTTGCGGTTTTACCCAATAAAAGGTAGCCTGTAAGACTGGGAGGGGTCACTCTCTTCGGAGGCGGCCCTGGCCGGTCAGTCTGACTTCTAATGCTTGGCATAGAATAAAGCCTTGCATAACTTTCACTTGTCTCAGTCTCGTTCCTTTGGTAACAGACCCCAGCAGTATGTGAGCCCAGTCTACACTCAAAATGTGGAGATGATGCCAGTGTAAATGCCAGGAGGTGTGGATCACTGTGGGTCATTCTAGAAGCTGCCTACAATAATAAACGCAATTCTATCTATTAGCACCACAGATGTGGGTCACTCTGACTCCACAGGTTCTCTAGACTATTCTGTAGTCATTTCGTTTTACTCCATTTCATTCCATGTGTTTTATCTAAATATTTTCTATTCTTACCAGTTTATTTTTCAGTGGACACAACCTGAATTCCTACTTCATGACCAAAGATAAGTCATCTAACCATTGTCCTCCTTAGCTTCTTCCTTTACTTCAGAATTTATTTGTATTTATACCCAATTCCCTCTTCCTCTCTTGTCTCTTAAAGAAAGGAAGAGAGTGAGAAAAAAATGTAATTTTCTGAGCAGAGATTTCAGCTCAGATCATGATCTCAAGGTTGTGAGATTGAGCCCTGCGTTGGGCTCTGTACTGGGTACTGGGCGTGGATCCTACTTAAAACACTCCTTCTCTCTCTCTCTCTCCCCTTCTGCCCCTCCCCCTCCAACCCCCCAATTATTTTTAATTAAAAAAAAAAAACATATATTTCTGGGGCTCCTTGGTGGCTCAGTGGGTTAAGCCTCTGCCTTCGGCTCAGGTCATGGTCTCAGGGTCCTGGGATCGAGCCCCGCATCGGGCTCTCTGCTCGGCAGGGAGCCTGCTTTCCTTTCTCTCTCTCTTTGCCTACCTCTCTGCCTACTTGTGATCTCTGTCTGTCAAATAAATAAATAAAATCTTTAAAAAAAAAAAAGAAAAAATAAAATAAAACATATATTTCTAAACTAGAGCTCTGATAATTATCCTATATCTTTGCAAACGCCTTCAGCATACACTATTAAAGCCTATGGCCTTTGGATGTGCATCAAATCCCACCATAGATGATGGTGGTAGTGTCTTTCCCACAGGTCTTGATCTACCCCAGGAGCATGCTGGGAGTTCCAGAGAATTAGCGTGCACAGAAAGAGCCCTTAGCCAATGAGGACAATACCTCAGCCTTCTAACTCCTCAACAGAGCAATTATTCGAGGACCCAGAGGGGGATCATGGCCCACAGAGGTAACCAGTGCCATATGGAGCCATACTAGAGCCTGAGGCAAAAGATATACGTATGCTCCTATCTATAATTTTTAAACATATTTCTAAATTGTTATTTGTTTTCATGAAAATATTATTGATGAGTTTACTTCCAATAAAAACAGTAAAATCATAATAAACTTTGTTTTTGATGTAAATAAAATGTTTCAATTTAAAATAATGGTGTGAATTTTAATACCCCTACTTTTCAGTTTTTCTTTTCTTTTTCTTTTTCTTTTCTCCTTTTTTTTTTTACTTTTCAGTTTTTCAATATACTTTTCAGTTATTGCTTGGAAGAAAATTCACTGTTTTAAAAAGACATAAAAATGTATTTTTATTTATTTTTCCTTTTGACCCAGGCCCCAATATGGCTTAACACAGCATTGTCAGATCCCTTATTTATTTAAAATTTTGATGATTTCTCTGGAGGGGCTTGGGTGGCTCAGTCAGTTAAGCCTCTGACTCTTGACATTGGCTCAGGTCATAAACACAGGGTCATGAGACTGAGCCCGATGTAGTGCTCTGTGCTCAGTAGGGAGTCTGCTGGAGAGTCTCGCTCTCCCTTTGCCCCTCCTCTCTTTCTATCTCTAAAATAAATAAATCTTTTTTAAAAATTTAAATACTGATTTTTTTTATCATGGTGTTTTTTGGTGTTAATTTTGATGTTTTTTTTTCATTAAAATATTGTTCACTTTTAATTACTAAATGGTTGGCATTTCTTACATTCTCTATCTGAGGTAAGTGCTTCCCCCACTTCACCCCTGTGGTCATCTGCACGTTCCCTGTTACGTGCTTCTCTCCCTTCCCTTCCTCTCCTTGCATCCTGACTCCTGGGGTTGTTTTCTAAATAAACTACCTAAAATCTTCACGTTAGGACTGGTTCTTGGAGGAATCCAGATTAAGACATCCTCTGTGGTCTAGCAACGACTGACTGTCACAGAAACATCTCCACCACTGTCCCTCGAAGCTATGTTCAGCCAAGTCAGGGAGTTTTCTACTTCCACCTTAATTAAATGTAATAAAATACATGAAAGCCCTTTGTCAAAAAGCACTATGTAATTATGAGCAATTGTTATCACCTTGTTTATTCACAGAACTCCCTCTCCCTAGGATCCTTCGCCAGTCGAAAAATTAGTCATGCCACTGCCCACCTGAAGTCATTGTTCCCACATCTCCTTGCTCAGATTTATCCTCTTTTTCTCTGTCCCCCCATCTTAGTGGTAACCCATGTGATTACCATATATATATATGGTAAATATACCCAAGATATAAGCCATATATATCCAAGATATAAGCCATAAAATACCCAAGATATAAGCCATATATATATATATATATATGGCTTATATCTTGGGTATTTTAATACATCTTATCATTTCTTTTATACTGTCAGTCTGCAAAAATGGAGACATACCCATTATACCCTGTCTTGCCATGGCCTATCTCACACTAAATGTCTGCTGCATCCAATTAAAGGAAGAATTCAATAATTCAATAAATTCAAAACCAACGACAGAGCCTCCACTTGAGTGAACAGAGCAGGTGGAGATATACACAAATATACTCATAGCCCAGCTATCAGAGAACACAGCGCACCAGATTACTTGGCTTGATGGGCCTCTCGGTTGGTAGGTTCAGGAACACGCCTGCCCAGCAAGCTGGAGACAGATTTGGCAAGCAATGGTACATGGAAGTTTTCAGCCTCACCCAACCACTAAAGGTTCTACCTTTCCTGTTACCAAACTCTCCGTGAAGTGTTGCTTGCCTCGATATGCATTGGGTGAGAAATATTCCTAACAGGTGTCCTCAATCAGGTCCAGAATCGAGGCAGGAGGAAAAAATAGCTGGCATCTGCTCTGATCCTGATGATAGGGTTGATTTAAACCCTGGCAAGCTCTTCTCAAAACCACCTGGCATTAAGTCTCAACACACCCACACATGCCAGTCGGTTAGCATTTTATAGGACTTTCATAAATCTCCAGGTTCTCCAAACTGCTTGACAGACAGCTGAGTTTTCCTTGGCCAAGTTTAAACTGATCGTGCCATCTTCTCCCTCACCTTGCCAACAATTCAGGGGGTACAGGGCCCAAAGAAAATCACTCCATATTTCCATCCCATAGCCTTTCTCTACCATCTAAGTCATTATCAAGTTGTTCATCATGGTATTTATTCATTCCATGGATAGAAGAAACCTAAATCATAGCATAATGATTAAGGAAATTGTTTCCTTTTCACAGAACTATAAATAGAAAAGATATACTAACAGTAATAAACTACTAGTACTATTATTAATTGTAATAATTTGGATTATACAAACCTGGATTATTTTTTCTCCCCTTCATTCATAATCCATATGAAGTATTATGAATCTGTCGTCCTTTCACATACGTATCTGAAGTAATACAATGTACACATTTTTTTTTAAATTTTTAATTTATTTATTTGACAGACAGATCACAAGTAGGCAGAGAGGCAGGCAGAGAGAGAGGAGGAAACAGGCTCCCTGGTGAGCAGAGAGCCCAACATGGGGCTCGATCCCAGGACCCTGGGATCATGACCTGAGCTGAAGGCAGAGGCTTAACCCACAATGTATACATTTTTAAAAGAAGAGCTGCCTGGACATTGTGAACTGGGGAAAAGTCATAAAAGAAGGGCATTTGGGAATGGGACTTTTTCGTCCAATTCTTTGCTTTGATAAAGACATTCACAAATTCTGAAGGTGAGTGGTGTTACTGTTTGTTTTTATGTGTATGTGTGACATCTAGTTGTAATGCTCATAAATGTTTAACAACTAGCTCTAACAAGTTATATTCCATGTGCAGCACTTGTTGATTTCTGTGGTATAAATATGCTCATTGTAGCCAAGAGCTAGGCAGAGATGCACACCATTGGTCTCATAAGGATGGAGGAGCCCAGCCAGCCCAGCGCACCACTGGACTTCATTTTTCCATCCAGGGCTTTCCTGAGCCAATGGATAACCACTTACAAGTGGCTCCTAGAGAACAATTACTTGTGGTCAGTTTGAAGCTCTCCTCCAAAGTTCACAGCTCCTTGACAAGACAAACCCACCAAAATACAAAATAGAAGGAGCAGATGAACACTTGGCCTGTCTGTTCCCTTTCCTCAAGTCCCTTTTCTGTCACCTGGACCACTGGAGCTTTATTAGGATTTTAAAGTCCAAAGATCAGAGGAAACTCTGTGTAGGTTTTTTGTTTGTTTGTTTTTTGTTTTTTAAGATTTATTTATTTATTTGGCAGAGAGAGAAATCACAAGTAGGCAGAAAGGCGGGCGGGGGGCGGAGAGCAGGCTCCCTGCTGAGCAGAGAGCCCGAGGCAGGGCTTGATTCCAGGACCCTGGGACCCTGACCTGAGCCAAAGGCAGAGGCTTAACCCACTGAGCCACCCAGGTGCCCCGTTTTTTCTTTCTTTTTTTTTTTTTTTTTAAGAGAAACGGCCAAGTTATGAAAAATGTTAAATGTAAAAAAGAAAAAAATTAGTAAAGAAGAGCAGTGAGCATAATTTGGATTTGAAAAATAAACATGAGAAAACCAAAATATCGTTGGAAAACTGATCAAGGAATTGCAGGGTTAGTAGGGTCCTTGGTGAGTATCTAAATTAACAATACACTGTATAGAAAAGAAACCTGAAAGCGAGAGACTCTTCAGTGATTGACTCAAGTCAGATTTCAACTCACTGTGCTCTGATTCCAAGTACATTGCTTTTGTCATTAATTTGGCACCATATAAAGATTCATGTGAACTCCAATTTGGGGGGATTATTTGATATAATATTTCAAGACAATAAAGACACTAATTTTTTTATATTTTCCCCCATTGAGGTAGTTCTTTTCTTTCTTTCTTTCTTTTTTTTTAATATCTTCAATCACTTTCTATTCTAAGCAGAGATTTTTTTTTTTTCAACACCTAACAGAAAGGCATTGATGTTCATGGCAAATGAAACTTCCTCCTAAACTTTTTTGCTCCCCAATGCAAAACAGAAGCTAAGCTGTGTACAGTTCACCCCTCCCAGTTCATCAAAGGGAGTGCGTCCCATGCACATCCTGCAAAGAAGCCGCATCTTTGACTTCGCTGCTGATGTTAGTCTTTGGTAATGAAGTTCAGAAATGACTTCCTCAGGAGAACCAGCAGCTTGTTTCTGCTGCTACTGCCAAGAAGCTGCAGTTAGTCACAAGTGACTACATTTCTGACTGAAAGCCTGAACACACTGAAACCTTGTTGAACTAGCCAGTTAAAAAAAAAAAAAAAAAAAGGAAACCCAAATTGGTATCCAAGCTTATAGCCTCACCCTCAAATTTGTTAGTTTTATGAGCACGTCTTAAGGTGCACAAACCAAGCCACACACATCAGACACACTAGAAAGGTTTCTTGATTTGTCCGCGTAAATCACGTTAGAATGTCAACGGAGCATTTCTAATTAGGAGCATGCAAATATTTGTCAATATTCTGTGTCACTAGTTGGAATAGAGATTCAATCTCAGGATAAAAATTAGACACTAATGCTACAATACCAGCAGCGAGAAGAAAATAACTGGTTTGGCAATGAAAACATCGACATAAACCCATTGCAGAGGTTTCATAAATTTCGCGAAAACCTTTTTAGGCACAATTCTTGGGCTGATAGACAAAATCAATAAGCTTCCAATACTCACTATCAATTTCTTCTGGGTTATTTTGGATGGAGTTCAGAAGGTATCCAATAGGCCTAGAGAATAATATTTTGGGAAAACAGGACGACCATTATTCCAAAAACCTCACTTCTGTGGTTGACATTTTTCCTGCAATGAGGGTGTGAAACGTAGAAAATCCACTCACGTACTACGACGGATTCATATAATGATTTGAATGAATCTAGACTGCAGCATCATTCTTAAGAGAATGCTTCAAAATAGCTTAAGAGCTATTTACTTACTTATCTACTTTCAGAGCTGGCAGATAACTTGGGGAGACTCTCTGGTCACTTGATAGAGTGTGGTGTCAGATTCACAGCACTGACATCACCTTGGAGATATTAGAAGGATGGACTCCTAAACCTACTGAATCCTAAACCTACTGAACAGTCTGCATTTAACCAACATCCCAGGGGATTCCAATGCCCATGAAAGTTCAGATGCGCTGATTTAAACCTGTTTCACATCTGGAACAACTAAGAAATTGTTTCAAGGGCTCATAGCTGGTTAACAAATGATCAGACCTCAAGCCCAGGGCTCTTGAATTCCGTAAGTATCTTTCCCCTGCTTTCCTTTCTGCCTTTTGATACATTTTGAGGCAAAATGGGCAAATTTTCCCACACAATCACTTAATACTAGCTCAGTTGCTATTAATGTCAGTTATTGCCAGTGTTAGGTGTGGCTGGATCTATGCTTTGACATCCTTTTATGTTAATGTAGTCCCAACTTTGACATGAGTGCAATGTCTATAAAGTCATGAAGGGGGCATTTGTATCGGTTGGCAAAGATAGCTCTACTCAGGAGGACTAGAGCAGGGTTTTTGAGAGTCTTTGTCCATGTACCAGCAAATCAGAGAAGCTCATCTCCCTACCCCCACTGATCCAATTAGGAAGAAGCAGAATGAGGCCTTGACATAGCTGCATATTCCTGGAAACAACAAAGTAGAACTTCCTTTCAGAAGGATGACTAAGTACAGACCAACACCAGGGAAAAGTTCAACTGATAACTTTCAGTGAAAAGGAGATTCACAGCTGGTAAGAGTGATTTGGAAGCAGATCATAGGAAAAGTGGTTTATCTTCTATTACCCTAAGAGGAATGAGCTAAAGAATATGGCTTGTTTTCTCCTGTCTCTTAAATCATATCAATGAAAAACAACAGCTAGTACACAGCGGGAAAGCAGGGAGGGAGGAGATGGCACTGAAGCTGGAGCTGAGTCATTGCAAACAGGCAACCATCTCCTTCCTTAGTGTTTCAGCTGAAAGTCTGAAAACTAGCACAACGAATTTGCAGTTGACTTTGACCACATAGTTTGTCAGATGCCCATATCTTAAGACTCTTTTACATGATTAAAGTCAAAAGGGAACAGGAGATGTCATTGTCATTTGACAAGGCTTAGAAGAGTTCAAAGACACTCTCAAGGTCATACAGTAAGATGAAAACGAGGATCAAGATCCTGTGTCTCCGATCATTCCGGGCTCAAATTTGTCATAATACACACACTGGCTGCCTCAATTTCAAGACGGATTTCCCAAATATAAGGAATCTTGCTTATTATTTAACACATTCCTAGAAGAGACCATTTAATAAAAGCAGACGTAAATCTCAAGATCAAGAATACAGGTTTGCTTTGGAGGAATCTATTCTCCGGAATTTAAAATGTTGACATCCCTTTATGTTAATAATACCCAGCCTTAGAAATTTGGGTCAAGTGTGAGGAAGGTCAAGAAAAATCTGTCTGCATCAGTTGGCAAAGAATAAAGCATTTAAGAGGACTGGACAGGGGTCCTTGAAGTCTTTGGGGCTTAATTAGTGTCTCAGTAGTACCTGTGGCTTTGAGCAGTGCTCCTACTTCTGCTTCCTAACTTTAGGGAAGGATAATTTGGCCTCAAAGCTACAGACAGCTGTGAAATTGAATGCTCTATTGGAGCATTTTAAATAGCACATTTGGCCCTTTGGAGGTAACTAAATGGGTTTCACTTCTACAGACTTATACAACTTGCTCTTTTGCCCAAATTTCTACCTCTTCCGCCTGACTCCCTGGCAGTGCTTTCTAATAGAGTCCTTCATTCCTCACTCCCTACAGCGTGTAAGGTAAGCTGGGATGGACTTCACACAAAGCTGGGAAAACTTTCTTCCTTTCAGATGCTAGAATTTTTATTTTTAGGCAAAACATCTCTTCCCTTCCATAGCAACACACTGAAAAGAACAAACTGTGGACTGTCTAGTCTTGCAACCTAGCAGCGAAGGGATGGTTTAAGAAATGGTTCTCAACCTTGTCTGTGCATCAGAATCATCTGGGGAGCAGCAACTCGTCCCCATTTCAGACTATTAGCCAGTCCAATTTGAGCAAAACCAGCTGGGTGAGCCCAAGCATTGGCCTTCCTTAAGGAATTCACCAGGTAGGTCCAGTGGTTAGCTAAATTTGAGACCATATGATTTAAAGCAATTCTTCTCAGACTTTGGTGAGCATCTGTACCACCTGGAGGCTCCTGTGTCCAACAACCAGTTATCAGGGAACCGACTCAGTGCTACTCAGCGTGTAGCCCTCCAGCCAGCACAATGGCATCCCCAGGACCTTGTTAGAAATGCATATTCTCAGGTCCCACCCAGGACTGAGTCACTACTGGTGAAGATTCTGAATCATCAGGATTACTAAATCTCTAAGCACTACTGATGTTCTAAAGTCTGAGCACAGCTGGTCTAAAGAAAATGGTAAGTGAGGCACCTGGGTGGCTCGGCTTGTTAAACGTTTGACTTGATTTGGGCTCAGGTCATGATCTCAGGGTTATGAGATCAAACCCTGTGCTAGGCTCTGTGCTGAGGGTGGAGGCTGCTTAAGACTCTCTCTCTGGGATGCCTGGGTGGCTCAGTGGGTTAAGCCGCTGCCTTTAGCTCATGTCATGATCTTAGGGTCCTGGAATCGAGTCCCGCATTGGGCTTCCTGCTCAGCAGGGAGCCTGCTTCCCTCTCTTTCTCTGCCTGCTCTCTACCTACTTGTGATCTCTCTCTGTCAAATAAATAAATACAATCTTTTAAAAAGAAAAAAACAAGATTCTCTCTTTTGCTCTCCCTCTGCCACACCCCCGTTTGTGCTTTCTCTCTAAAAAAATAAAGAAAGAAAGAAGCTGGCAAATAAGAATGCCTTAGCACTGATAACAGCTGAAAATAATATCTCAGCACTACTATTTCAGGCAATGCTAATATTTCAATCTCTCATTAACTGCCTGATTTTTCAAATGATTCCACAAAACTCTGATACCTGTAGAAGACCTGGCCAAATCCATTTATGAACCAACTCCCCATCCCACTTTGTCCATTTGGATGAAACTTCCTTATTCTCTCACAGACGGTACCTGTTAATGCTGAGGTCAGCGCAAAAGGAAAGAACCCCATATTGCTAAATCAAGTCTTCATGAAAATTAATGCAATGATAGGTCTGCCAAGGACCCAGAATCTCATTTTCCCTCAAGTCTGCAGAAAGGGAGTTTCACTTGAAAGCAAAGCCCATGACATCTCTGAGGGAAGTGTCTAGGATAAAAATATATGTAGGAAGACCAACATATTTGCTCCTGCTTCAGTCAGAAATGCTGTTCTCATTCAACCCTCTAGCCTGCCTCATGAGGCTCCAACAGGGCTCAGACACAAAGCATACAGAAGAAAGAGCTTCTACCTGTCCCCAAAGCACAGTCCCATTCACCAGCCCCTCTTCCTCCAACACACATCCTTGGAAAGACCACCTTGTTCACCTTTATTGACCCCGATTATCCATCTGCCAGTCCTCTGAGTTACCTGAGCCCCCGTATTTTAGTTTCTGTTCAGTCATTGTCTGCAATCAGGCAAAAATTGTCCTAAAGCTGAAAAAGAATGTCAAAGTCACTAACCATTCAAGGGTTATATTTTGGTATTATCTTTGACCGTGAGCAATGTCATAATACAACTGTGAGCTAGCCCCTTTTAACCTATGAAACTCCAAACAAAGGTTTGAAGGTCCTGATCGTTGATACACAGATCATGCCTTCTTGACCTCCATCCATTCTGAGCTCACTGACAAAAGCGGAGACTATCACTTATAAGCACAGATCAATTTTTCCCCCTAATTAAAATACTACCTCACTTCGCAATATGTGGTAAAAAAAAAAACAATCACTAGTGTTTCAGACACCTGACTGACATCAGGGAAACACAAGAGAAAAGTAGACTAAATATTTTCTCTTTGAGATTTTGAGTGGCAGGACCAAGAATTTGCCTTTTCCAGCAGAAGAAAGAAAGATAAATCTGAGAACAGTGGGAGTGAACCTGACCTAAGTCAAAGCTCCCCATGGAGAGCAGCAAGCTTCTGATGCTGGGTGTGGTGTGCATAATATTTTATTATTTCCCACCCTTCCTGGCTTATAGATGGTGCAAGAGGAATAGAATGCCTGGAATCAGGGAAAATATGCAGATTAAATAATTGCGAACAAGCCTGAAACCATGGCGAGTCTCTCTTGCTCAGGTTGTCTTCCTTGTTGTGAGTTTTAATATAACAACCTCCCCCCTTCAAATTATATTTTAAAAATTGGTCTCACTTTGCACATTGATGTACATCCTCCTTAGGAAGGTGCTTTGCAACCAGGAAGCTGAATGCTAATGCAGGGGTTGCTATGGTAAGCAATCTTTTCTATTGAGCAGAAGAATAAATAGTTCTATGAATTCTTAAATCAATAGCTAGGGCTGAACAGGCTATAACCAGGTATTTTAGGCCCTAAATATAGACTTACAGCTAGAAGATAGTGTTTTCTCTGTAAAATCCTAATATAATCGTACATGCTTCAGGAAATTTTGTGTTCACCTTTTGAAGCTGATTATTGATATTTTTTTCAGGGTTTTTACGTAACTCTGTAACATTGTTTTTAAAAAAAGCTTTTTTCTTTCACCAGATAAAGGCAGCTGAGGAAAAAAAAAATACTGATTTTCATGGCTGGGAAAAGAAGCTTTTGTGGAATTAGACCCTAATTAATGAATGCTTAATGAGCTAGAAGTGTTTAATGAACATTAAATAATAACAGTACCATAGGTGTGCATTTTATTAAAAAGGCCATTATCTAAACAACAAGCTTTGTTTTGGTTCTTGAGAAACCTAATTATCGATATGCTGAATGGTTCCCCTTTATCCCTCGGGCCCTTTTCCACTTGAAGGCAAGGGGAACTTACCTCCATGGACCAATGAATAAGCTCTTTACAGCTGGGCTTCCAGCTGGATTCATCCAATGAAGAGACACCAGAGGGAGGTGGGAAAGTGGGCTTGGCTCCCTGCTGCCAAGGTGATGCTAGCTGGCTGAGATTCTCCTCTAGACATGGCTTCTGGGTACTGATAGCTGTTTTCTCCCCCAGCTCATTCCACCCCAGGTGTGATAAAGAGCCCCGCAAGATTGCCATAGCTCCAGGGGCTTCAAAATTCTATGTTGGTTCCCCTTAATCCTGCCAGCAATTGTGTAAACATATTCCTTTAAATTTCCTCAAATTCCCCATCTGATTGTGTATCTGGTTCTTTCTGGGGCCCTGCCTACTACTCTTAGGGGGTCCATTCTTCATTAGGATGAGAAAATAAATACAAGACATTGCTAAATTTTTATTTAAGTGCATATTTTTAAGCATATATATATATTTTTTTAAGATTTTATTTATTTATTTGACAGAGATCACAAGTAGGCAGAGAGGCAGGCAGAGAGAGAGAGGAGGAAGCATGCTCTCCGCTGAGCAGAAAGCCCGATGCAAGGCTCCATCCCAAAACCCTGGGATCATGACCTGAGCCGAAGGCAGAGGCTTTAACCCGCTGAGCCACCCAGGTGCCCCTTAAGCATATATTTTAAGATATAACTATGGCATTGGGTTATTTCAATGCCAAATTAGCCACCACCTCCCTGTTGATATAATTAGAGTCAAAAATATTCACTCTCTCATATTCTTCTGAATCACTCTGATTCATAATTTGTACCTTATTTACATATTTTTTTCCTGCATATTTTCCATGTGCTTCTCCAACAGAATGGTAACTCTGTGAAAGCAGATTTCCCGGTGGCTTTTGTACTCATCAGAGGACAAAGATCACCAGGAAAAAGCATGAAAATTCGACCTGGTCTTAAGGAAGGGGCTGGAAAGAAGCTTTCCTCTGTGCATTTTGTCTTTGGCTCCCACTGGCCACTTCCGTCTGATAAGGCCTTTTGGAGGGAGACCTCCAACTTAACATTTTTTCTCTATATTCAAAAGTCTCTTGGGTCAATTTATCAGTTGTAACTGACACACACTGAACAAAAAACTTGGGTGCCTTATCTTGGGCAGGTACCTCTTCTTGGAGCCTTATGAATGCTGAGGTATAGCTTAAAATTAGCTCTCTCTTTTCCTAGGTCTCTGTCTTTCTGTTTCCCCGTAGGGTTGTGACCTCCATCAAATCCCAAGACTCTGCCTCCCTCCATAGAGAGGCAGGCCTGCCAGCATCAGGATGGCACAGCATTTAGCTAATTAGCATAACCCTTGAACAGGCCTGTCCCTCTCTGTAGGACTTGAAAAGATAAATGACTCTGTCATTTGGACTCTAAAGGGATAATCATCATTTTCCAGACCTATCATCCACTCTCGGGAGAGTACTGGGTGATGGTACGCTAGGACATTTTGCCTTTGCACACAGCATTGGTGGCAAGAACCTCCATCTCTTACTAATCTAAAAGGCATACACTGGATAGAGCCCCAGGATGTCAAAGAAGTTAGTGCTGCTTTCAAAACTGCCTAATTTGCAACCAAAGAACAGCTTAGGCCCAGAAAGCAATAGTCTTACTAAATTTAAATTGGAAATTCACAATGTTATAAATGAAACATAGTCACATGCACCTTCAACTAAGTCAACAGCACCCTCCAAACTCTCTAGAAAGAAGCTGCAAGTGTCTACTCAGTATGAACCTATACGAATCATGTGACCCAGTGATCCCACTCAGAGGTGTATATCAAAAGAAATATATACACAGGTTCAACAAAAGTCATAGAGTGCAATGTTCATAGCAGCTTTATTCCTAATATCTAAAAAATAGACACTTGCAAATAATTAGTGAACAGTAGAGTGTTAGGCAGAAGTTTCTTTGTAAATGTTGGATGCATGAATAAATACAATACACTGACAACTTCTTCTTACAAAAGCTAAATGTTGACAATCGACATGCCTACATATATCTTCCTATATGTTAGATAGGTGCAGCATTTTTTTTTGTTTTTTTGTCTTTTTTCCCCACTCGACAATATTTATTAAGCATCTGTTGTATCCAGCTGAGGATACACAAGTAAATTAAGGGGACAAAATCCATTCTTCATGAAACTTAATTTCACAGTCGAGTCAGAAAATATGAAAACAAAAGTGTATATAGTATGTAGTATAAAGAGTAATAATCTACAACTTTACATAAAAATATGGATGCATCTCACATAGTATTAAGTGAATGAGGCAAGATGCAGGAGTATATGCTCCATGACTCCTTTTATCTAAACAGAAATGGGCAAAAATAACATATGTTCATCAAAGTCAGAATAATGGCTACCCTTGGGAGCACAGTAACTAGAAGGGAGTGTGAAAGCAGCTTCCGCCATGCTGGAAAAATTCTGTTTTGTTTTGTTTTGTTTTAAGATTTTATTTATTTATTTGACAGAGAGAGAGATCACAAGTAGGCAGAGAGGCAGACAGAGAGAGAAAGGGAAGCAGGCTCCCTGCTGAGCAGAGAGCCCAACACTGGGCTCAGTCCCAGGACCCTGAGATCATGACCTGAGCTGAAGGCAAAGGCTTAACCCACTGAACCACCCAGGCACGCCTAATATTCTATTTCTGGACCAAGTTAACAGTTCAATAAATTTTTCCAAAATTAGCACACCTCATGGAAAGAAAAGATGGCCAGGAGTCCAACTGATTTTATGGAGAATCACTAATTTATTGACCAGGAGCCTTTCATCTTTCCTTAGAACAGGGACAGAGCTGGATTAATGGGGGTCCATCCAGACAGCTGTCTGAGGTACCATTTTATAAGGAATGCGAATATCTGACAAGGGATAGAAGAGAGAAGATTATACTAGCCAGAATTCCTTCCAGAGATGGCATTAAATATCATGTTTAAAAAGGATCCTTTGACAGTCAGTTAAATTTGATAGGATACACCAGAAAACAACTGAAAAATCTTTGTCATAATTTAAGAAAAGTAGTTGGTTGAATAAAATAGCCAAATTACCATTTCCTACTAAATCTGTGACAATGTGGTTTGTCGTTCAGCAGTGAATTCAGCATTCTCTCTCCCCGTTTCCCTTCATGGACAGAGAATGCATCCAGCTCTGTTGAGGTCAAGTTTGGCTGCATAGAATATTAGCAGACATACTAAATCACAATCCACATTTGCAAAAAGAGCCTAAGGTGCTTGTCCAAACAGTGATACCAACAATGAGAAGTGAAAGGGTGTTAAATACTTGAGGAAGGTTTTATCTTCTCCATTTCATAGACTAAGACTTCAGATTCTTTGTTTTTAACAAGCTCCCCCAGGATGCAGGTGATGCCAGCTGATGGACCACAGATTGAGCACAAGCACTTATATTTCAATGTCTTCATTCAGAAAATGGAGATCATATTATCTACTCATAGAGTTGTTTGGGGGCCAATTCAATGGTGTGTCTACATTGTCTAGCACTATGCACAATGAGCGTCATTTTTATTTAGACTTCCTATCCTATCCCAGACCATGAAAGGGGAAATCAAATACATGCGGTTAAGTTGTGTGCAAAAATGTAGGAGGCATAATAAGAGGATGAGTTCAAGACCACCATAGTCACTTGCGACTGTGCAAATTTGGGTGGGTTGTTTAATTCTTTGAATCCCAGTGTTCTCATCTGCAAAAGGAGGAATGAGGTCTATTTCTCAAGAATATGAAGATCAAATAAAGTTTGTTCCAGGCACAAGGTGGGCTCTCAAAACTCACTGGTCGAATCCAAATGTGGTTCAGAATTAAGTATACCTAAGAGCTCCAGGTCATCCAAAGGTACCAAACTGCAAACTCCAAGAGGCATTGTCCTGTGAGCATACACTAAATAACTACTATGTACCATGGAACAACTTGACAGGATATTAGTACCTGTCTAAAAATGCCGAGAGCAATTAGGGCATGGGATTTCTTTAAAAACACAAATTCCTTTGAAAACAGGGAAGAGGTCATGCCACGTCCCCCCCCCCCAAGTCATCCTGCTACACTTAAAAATAACATCCCGGGGCACCTGGGTGGCTCAGTGGTTAAGCCTCTGCCTTCGGCTCAGGTCATGATCTCAGGGTCCTGGGATCGAGGCCCGCATCAGGCTCTCTGCTCGGCAGGGACCTTGTTCCTCTTCCCGTACCACCGCCTGCCTCTCTGACTACTTGTGATCTCTGTAAAATAAATAAATAAAATCTTTTTAAAATAAAAAAAAATAAAATAAAATAAAAAAATAAAATCCCAAATGCTCAATAAGCCATACATGACCCAGCAATTGACTATTGCTCTAAAGGCATGCAACTATCTTGGCCACTCTCCACTTTGCTCACTCTATCCCAGGCTCTTTGCCTTTCTCTCAAAGCACTAAGCACATTCCTGCTCCAGGGCCTTGGCACATGCTGTCTCTCTTCATGAAACACTCTTAATCCAAGCATCTACATGGTTCATTCCTAAGTGATGCCCTTCCATTTTGGTTTTAGCTAACCCCTCCCCTCATTAGAGAGGCCTACCAAACTGCCCAGTTTCAAATATCAAATATCACTCTAACCCCCACTATATCATTTATTGCCCTCTTATCTTGCTTTATTTGTCCTCATGGCTCTCATCACTAACTGACATTATACTATATGCACTTTTGTTTTTGTATTTTCTGACTCGACCATGAGACTCTAAGATTCATGAAGAATGGATTTTGTCCTTTTAATTTACTTGTGTATCCTCAGCTGGATACAACAGATGCTTAATAAATATTGTTGAGTGGGTAAAAAATAAAATAAAGTAAAATAAAATAAAATAAAAGCTACACCATGAAATTCCTATCTAACTTGTAGGAAGGTATGTGTAGGTGTGTTGATTGTCAACATTTAGCTTTTGTAAGAAGTTGTCAGTGTATCTGTATTATTCACACATCCAACCTTTTTAAAGAAACTTCTGTCTGACAGTTTTCTAGAACCTGGGGTATATTAGTGGATGTTGCGGGTTGGGTTCCCTGGGAAACAGACTCTGAGAGGGAGAATACTGGGGAAGAACATTTTGGGGATATGGTCTTGGGGTTGGCGCCCATGAAGGTCAACGAAATATGGAAAGAGGAAAGCTGATCCATGGAGCCCATCCCCCATAGAGCTGTGGACGTTGCAAGTTCTTCAGAGCGGTCCCAAATTCAGGCAAGGATTTTGAGGCTCTGTACTTTTGCATCCAGAAGTCTTTAGACAGGAGCTGGTCCTTAGGGAAGGGCATGAAGTTGGGCAAGATGGAGCTCTTCAGCAGAGGACAATTTCAAAAGAAATAATCTCTTGAGCTTTTAGCCTCCATCATTCCCAGGATCTAGGGGAATGAGTGCTGTTAGTCCTGAAATATGTGTGTGTGTGTGTGTGTGTGTGTGTGTGTGTGGTGTGTGTGTGTGTGTGTGTGGTGTGTGTGTGTATGTATTGTGGGTTGAGGGGCTATCACAGCAACATACACTGACACCTACTACATGTAACAAAATGAACGAAGAACCTGTCTTTAAGGAGTTTACATTCTAGTCTGGGAGAGATAGACAATCTAGAAAAAAGTAATTAATCTAGACAGCATACAAGAAAGTGATAATTCCCACAGTAGAGCTTGATGGAGAGTCAGTAAGTACCAGAGTGAATGTAAGGGGTAGAATTAAATAGGAAAGTGTAGGCTTCATTGAGCAAGTAAAATCTGAGTAAAGGCTTGAAAGAGGTAAGACATTCAGCCTAGCAGAAATTAGCCCAGAGGGAGGAGCGTTCTAGTCAATGGGCATAGCTCTTGCAAGTGCCTTCAAGTTGGAACAGCCTTAGCTTGTCCACAATCTTCTACTCCCAAAACCCTTAACGATTAGGAGCAAGTAAGATTTAGTCTCAAGGGGAAAAACCTAAGGACTCATGTGCTTTAGAGGACAGTAGTGATTCACCAGGCAGGTCAAAGCACACAACCTCAATCTTCAGACAACAAAGTCCTTATTTCCCACTCTGACACCAGCAAGCAGTACCAGGAACATAAGGGGGTGATTCCATTACTGCTCGCCATGGGCCTAGGAGATGCAGTTAAGCTAACTGCTATGCAAAACATTGAAATTTACCAGCCTCTTTTTTTTTTTTAAAGATTTTATTTATTTATTTGACAGAGAGAGATTACAAATAGGCCGAGAGGCAGGCAGAGAGAGAGAGGAGGAAGCAGGCTCCCCGCTGAGCAGAAAGCCCGATGCAGGACTCGATCCCAGGACCCTGAGATCATGACCTGAGCCAAAGGCAGCAGCTTAATGCACTGAGCCACCCAGGTGCCCTACCAGCCTCTTTCTTTCTTTCTTTCTTTCTTTCTTTCTTTTTTCATTTAAACTCAATTAACCACCTTACAGTACATCATTAGTTTTATAAGTTCAATAATTCAATAATAATAAAATGTTCAGTAATTTATCAGTTTCATATAACACCGAGTGCTCATCAGACCATGCCTCTTTCTCCATCAAGCTTACCCTCAGACATGGTTAGTGTTGAACAGAATCTAGAATTCCAGAATATTTGATTCTAGCAGTTCATGACAGCTCAATAGTTGTTCTGATGGAGAGACAGATTACTGAAGCTTTCTACTCTGTCATCTTTTGTGATCTCACGCAACATATTTTAGTATATTGTAAATTACACTCTGTATGCTTCTTCCATTGTCAGTTTTTTTCTAACCACTTTTGCACATTTACTTCAGATAAATATTAGGATAATTTTTATCATTGCTTAAAAAGAAAGAAAAACAAAACTGTACTTGGATTTTCTCTGTAAATTTAATTAAATACATTGGTTAATTTTGGAAAAATTGACTTATTTCCAATTTATATCTCATTATACATAAGATACAGTTCCATATTGATTATAAACTTCTAAGCCCTTTTGCAGAATTTTATTTTTTTATACAGTACCTGTCCATTTATTGTGGTATTTTATATTTGTGAAATAATATTGTTTATAATTTACTATTGTGAATGCAATCATTTTCTCTATTACAACTTCTAAAGAGTTATTATTATATAAGAAAACTCTACTTGATTATTTTGTAATTGGCCACACTACTGAATTCTTCCACTAATTCTAATCGTTGTTGCTTTTCTTAAGGTTTCTTGAATGTGTAATCACATAATTTGTAAATAATAATAATTATTTCCTTCCTACTTCTAGTATTTATATCCCTTATATTTTCAGAGCAATTATAAAGAACAGTGATGATTGCAATTGTCCTTCTTTTGTTCCTAGTTTAAATGGGAGACTGCCTAGCTTTTCAGAATTAATCATGATGTTGGCTATTACTGTGTGCTATAATACCTATATAAATTTATCTTATAGATATATAAGATACACATATAAATATATGGAAGTTATGTTTTAATAAATATTATTCTATTACTACATTTTTAAAACTATTATGTGCCTTAGACATAATTTGAATTGTAGTATATGCCTTATTTGAATATGCTGAGATAACTGTAACTTTCTTGTCCTTTTCACTGACTTATTAGTATAGTAACTCAGATTTCTGGAATTTAGACTTTCTGCATTTTTAGCATTATCCTCACTTGATCACTGTAATTAATAATATTTCCTACTTTTACTGAATGTAATTAAATTGGTCTTTTATTACTTCCTCTTGCTACTTTGTCATAGTTTGGTTTCAGTAATAACTGCATTTATTTATCTCAGTGGAAAGCTTTTTCTCTCCTGTATTCTAAAATTGCATAAAATGCAAGGGTGCCTGGGTGGTTCAGTCAGTTAAGCATCTCACCTTGATTTCGGCTTAGGTCATGATCTCAGGATTCTGAGATCCAGCCCTACATTTCCACTTAAATGGAACCTGCTTAAGATTCTCTCCCTACCCCCCAAATAAATAGATAAAAAAATAATTAAATAAATAAAATTACATAAAATGCATATATTTGTGGGATTTTTTCCTCTGCAAGTATTAATGATCAATGCATGTGTTTTTTTCCTTTGGTGTAGGTAGATGTTTATCTATTAACTGCATTTTCTCCATAATGATCTTATTGTTTAGAATAAATTTGGTAATTTAAATTTTCTTAGAAAATTATCCATTTCAACCAAGTTTCAAATTTTTTAGCATAAAGCCATGCAAATACTCTCACAATTCCTTATTTTTTAAAGATTTTATTTATTGGGGCACCTGGGTGGCTCAGTGGGTTGAAGCCTCTGCCTTCGGCTCAGATCATGATCCCGGGGTCCTGGGATTGAGCCTCACGTCGGGCTCTCTGCTCCGCAGGGAGCCTGCTTCCTTCTCTCTCTGACTGCTCCTCTGCCTACTTGTGATCTCTCTCTCTGTCAAATAAATAAATAAAATCTTAAAAAAAAAAAAAAAAAACTTTAGAAAATGGGCAAAAGCTTGGACCTTTCACAAAGAGAATATAGGGAAGAAAAATATACACATAAAAAGATGTTCAACATCACAGGCCATAATGAAATGTTAATTAAGGCTATTATAAGCTACTACTATACAGTAGAATGTATAAAATTTTAGAATTACTAAATCATATTAGAATTACTAAATGACTAAAATTTAGAGGCACGTGGATGGCTGAGTTGGTTAAGTGTCCAACTCTTCATTTTGGCTCAGGACATGATCTCGGGGTTATGGTATTAAGCTTGCATCCGGCTCTTCACTCAGTGGGTAGTCTACTTCTCTTCCTCTGCTGCTGCCCTCATGTTCTCTGTCTCTCAAATAAATTTAAAAAATAAATTTAAAAATTTCTAAAAATGACTAAAATTTTTTCCCCAATTTATTTATTTTCAGAAAAACATTATTCATTATTTTTTCACCACACCCAGTGCTCCATGCAAGCTGTGCCCTCTATAATACCCACCACCTGGTACCCCAACCTCCCACCCCCCCGCCACTTCAAACCCCTCAGACTGTTTTTCAGAGTCCATAGTCTCTCATGGTTCACCTCCCCTTCCAATTTACCCAAATTCCCTACTACTCTCTAACACCCCTTGTCCTCCATGCTATTGGTTATGCTCCACAAATGAGTGAAACCATATGATAATTGACTCTCTCTGCTTGACTGATTTCACTCAGCATAATCTCTTCCAGTCCCGTCCATGTTGCTACAAAAGTTGGATATTCGTCCTTTCTGATGGAGGCATAATACTCCATAGTGTATATGGACCACATCTTCCTTATCCATTCATCCGTTGAAGGGCATCTTGGTTCTTTCCATAGTTTGGCGACTGTGGCCATTGCTGCTATAAACATTGGGGTACAGATGGCCCTTCTTTTCACGACATCTGTATCTTTGGGGTAAATACCCAGGAGTGCAATTGCAGGGTCGTAGGGAAGCTCTATTTTTAATTTCTTGAGGAATCTCCACACTGTTCTCCAAAGAGGCTGCACCAACTTGCATTCCCACCAACAGTGGAAGAGGGTTCCCCTTTCTCCACATCCTCTCCAACACATGTTGTTTCCTGTTTTGTTAATTTTGGCCATTCTAACTGGTGTAAGGTGATATCTCAATGTGGTTTTAATTTGAATCTCCCTGAGGGCTAATGATGATGAGCATTTTTTCATGTGTCTGATAGCCATTTGTATTTCTTGATTGGAGAAGTGTCTGTTCATATCTTCTGCCCATTTTTTGATGTGTTTGTCTGTTTCGTGTGGGTTGAGTTTGAGGAGTTCATTATAGATCCTGGATATCAACCTTTTGTCTGTACTGTCATTTACAAATATCTTCTCCCATTCCGTGGGTTGCCTCTTTGTTTTTTTGACTGTTTCCTTTGCTGTGCAGAAGCTTTTGATTTTGATGAAGTCCCAGAAGTTTATTTTCGCTTTTGTTTCCTTTGCCTTTGGAGACGTATCTTGAAAGAAGTTGCTGTGGCTGATATCAAAGAGATTACTGCCTATGTTCTCCTCTAAGATTCTGATAGATTCCTGTCTCACGTTGAGGTCTTTTATCCATTTTGAGTTGATCTTTGTGTACGGTGTAAGAGAATGGTCGAGTTTCATTCTTCTACATATAGCTGTCCAGTTTTCCCAGCACCATTTATTGAAGAGACTGTCTTTTTTCCACTGAATAGACCGATATCTAATAACGAGATTGAAGCAGTGATCAAAAATCTCCCAAAAAACAAGAGCCCAGGACCTGACGGATTCCCTGGGGAATTCTACCAAACCTTCCAAGAAGAAATAACACCTATTCTCCTGAAGATGTTTCAAAAAATTGAAGCAGAAGGAAAACTTCCAGACTCTTTCTATGAAGCCAGCATTACCCTGATCTCCAAACCAGGCAAGGACCATACCAAAAAGGAGAATTTCAGACCAATATCACTGATGAATATGGATGCTAAGATTCTCAACAAGATCCTAGCCAACAGGATCCAACAACACATTAAAAAGATTATCCACCATGATCAGGTGGGATTCATCCCTGGGTTACAAGGATGGTTCAACATTCGTAAATCAATCAATGTGATACAACAAATTAATAGGAGAAGAGAGAAGAAACACATGGTCCTCTCAATTGATGCAGAAAAAGCATTTGACAAAATCCAACATCCGTTCCTGATTAAAACGCTTCAAAGTATAGGGATAGAGGGAACATTCCTGAACCTCATCAAATCTATCTATGAAAGACCCACAGCAAATATCATCCTCAATGGGAAAAAGCTTGCAGCCTTCCCGTTGAGATCAGGAACAAGACAAGGATGCCCACTTTCACCACTCTTGTTCAACATAGTATTAGAAGTCCTAGCAACAGCAATCAGACAACAGAGAGAAATAAAAGGTATCCAAATTGGTAATGAAGAAGTCAAACTCTCTCTCTTCGCAGATGACATGATTCTTTATATGGAAAACCCAAAAGACTCCACCCCCAAACTACTAGAACTCATACAGCAATTCAGCAGCGTGGCAGGATACAAAGTCAATGTGCAGAAATCAGTGGCTTTCTTATACACTAACAATGAAAATACAGAAAGGGAAATTAGAGAATCGATTCCATTTACTATAGCACCAAGAACCATAAGATACCTGGGAATAAACCTAACTAAAGAGGTAAAGGATCTATACTTGAGGAACTATAGAACACTCATGAAAGAAATTGAAGAAGACACAAAAAGATGGAAGACCATTCCATGCTCTTGGATCGGAAGAATAAACATTGTTAAAATGTCTATACTGCCTAGAGCAATCTATACTTTTAATGCCATTCCAATCAAAATTCCACCGGCATTCTTCAAAGAGCTGGAGCAAATAATCCTAAAATTTGTATGGAATCAGAAGAGACCCCGAATCGCTAAGGAAATGCTGAAAAACAAAAATAAAGCTGGCGGCAACACCTTACCTGATTTCAAGCTTTATTACAAAGCTGTGATCACCAAGACAGCATGGTACTGGCATAAAAACAGACACATAGACCAGTGGAACAGAGTAGAGAGCCCTGATATGGACCCTCAACTCTATGGTCAATGACTAAAATTTTAAAGTAGTGTTAATTCCAAGTGTTAACAAGATGGGGGAGAACTGGATGTCTCACACATGGCTAGTGGAAATATAAAATGGTATCACTGCTCTGGAAAACAGTTTGGCAGTTTCTTATAAACATACATTTATCATTTGACCCATCAATCATATTCCTAGGTATTTATTCTAGAATTATAAAAGTGTACATTCACACAAAACCTGTACATGATGTTCATATCAGCTTTATTTGTAATCACTAAAAATTGGAGATAATCCAAATGTCCTTTAACACTTGAATGGACAAATAAACAGTAACACAGCTGCAGAGGGGAATGCTTCTCAGCAGTAAAAAGAAATACACTATGAATATATGCAACAACCTTTGGATGGACCTTAAAGATACTATACTGAGTTTAAAAAAAAACTAATTTCAAAGAGCAATATGCTATGTGATTATATATAAAATGTTACACTTCATTAAATAACATATTTCATATATATGTATATAAACATATATATATATATATTTTTGCAGCATTCTCAAAGTAACAAAGTTACAGTGATGGAGAATAGATCAGTTATTAGCAAGCAGTAACAGGAGGGAGTTTAGTTATAGTGATTGAACAGCTCTGCATCCTAACTTTATGATAGTTACTCAAAACGTGACAAAATTTCATAGAACTATACTCAAAAGATTGCATTTAAAAACTGGTGAATCCCAAATAAGGTCTGCATCAGATTTTAATACTACTGTATGCATGTCAATTTCCTACTTTAATATGTTCTGTGGTTATTTTAGATTCTATCTTCTTTTTTCCTAAAACATAATCTGGTTGCATGGATCTATACACACATACACACACGCGTATGGAAAACAGGTAACATCTGATTAGGCTTTATACATGATAACAATGCCAACTTCCTGGACTTCATACTGTACTCTACTTATGCAAGATGCTACCACTGGGAGAAATGGCTGTAGGGTACATATGACTTCCCTGTACATTTTTAGAAATTGTGAATCTATAATTACTTCCAAGTAAACAGTAAAAATGTATTGACCTCTTTATTCTTTTGTGAATAATATGGCTTAAGGAACACATAAGAACTGGAAACTGTCATTCCTACATGAAAAAGCTGGAGAAACTAAATATTAATGACTTCTTCCATCAGAAAACTGAGGCTGCGGAATAAACCTCCACCCTGCAGTCTGCAGAAACAGACAAGCCCAGAGAGTCACAGCTGAGATCTACTTCCCTGGTGTAAAGCCACTGGACCCATATTCTGGTAAGAACTCTTAAATGTTAATTTTCATGAATTCCTGGAGACTGAGTGTAGACAAGCACGGCAGTGAGAAACTAGGGAGGCTACAGTGTTTGGGAGCTCCCATACTTCTATAGGCTTTACCTGCAGGAGCCTCACTGGATTCTCACAGTGAAGAGCTAAGATAAAGCCCCTCCTGGCTCTAGCAAAAAGGGGAAAATAATCATTTTGAGATATGCCCAGAACCTTTTCCATGATGAAGGCCTATGCTCCAAAGACATTGCCAGAGCATTATCCAATCTGGGAGAAGGGCTTTCCTCCCACTCCAGTCCCTGCTAGTTTTCCTGTCTCACCTAAAAGAGGAAAAACAGGGATGCCTGCGTGGCTCATTCAGTTAAGTGTCTGTCTTTGGCTCAGGTCTTGATCTCTGGGTCCCAGGATCAAGCCCTGCATTGCGCTCCCTAGTCAGCAGGGAGTCTGCTTCTTTTTTTCTCTCTCTCTCTCCCTTTGGTCCTCTCCCTGCTCATTCTCTGTCTCTCTGTCAAGTAAATAAATAAAGACTTTAAAAAATAAATAGAAAAGGAAAAACACAGTCAACAGGACAAAGCTTCATGAAAATCAGCTGGGAATGATGTAGCCAGGTCAGGGAGTATGGAGCGGGGGAGGAGAGAAGGTATTCCCCTGGAGAAACACTTCTGAAAGTCACAGCCTAAAGTCACAGGCCCACTAAAAGACAGAGATTTAATAACAGTAATACAAAACACTT
Source organism: Neogale vison (assembly GCF_020171115.1). NCBI lineage: Eukaryota > Metazoa > Chordata > Mammalia > Carnivora > Mustelidae > Neogale > Neogale vison. The sequence goes on along the minus strand of NC_058098.1, from coordinate 37,784,257 downwards.
CCATTTTGCCACACTTTACTACCACATCAACATGGCTCCAGGGTAACACACTGCTTTATAACTGAAATAGCAGACACAGTCTCTCTCTGAAAAGAATACTCAGAGAAACCCAACGTCCACAGGGGAGACAAAACACAAGGACCCTAGAGGAATTTAAAATCTTTAGTACTTATAGCTAGAGCAAACATCACACACAGCCCATCTTTTAGTCAGATTAACATGAAGCCTTACACTGAATGCCTTCTTTTTTTTTTTTTTTTTAAGATTTTATTTATTTATTTGACAGACAGATCACAAGTAGGCAGAAAGGCAGGCAGAGAGAGAGGAAGGGAAGCAGGCTCCCCGCTGAGCAGAGAGCCCGATGCGGGGCTCGATCCCAGGACCCTGAGATCATGACCTGAGCCGAAGGCAGAGGCTTTAACCCACTGAGCCACCCAGGTGCCCCCACTGAATGCCTTCTTACCTCAGTTCCTTTCTACTCGATACATACTTGATGTCTGTATTTCAACAACAACGACAAGGTACACCAACAGGCAATACACAGATCTGGGGGCTATTTGTTATGCAGCGTTCTATAGTAAGGAGCTGAATAATAAAGAAATCATTTTTTGTTTGTTTTTTAAGAAATCATATTCTATAATATTATCTAAGCTATTGTGTCTTGTTTACAACATGAAATTTATGACCCAAGGTAGAAATCCCAAGGGTCCAGTCACTGAGCTCTGAGTTGGCATTGAGGCCAATGACTGAACATATCATAGCTTGTGCTAAGGCAGGTCCATTTCTGGGAATCACAGGACTTCTCCACGGGCTGGCTTTTGGTTCAGTGATGTTTCACTGGCCTTGCTGGAACTTAGGTTGGCAGAATGTTTTAGAAAGCTTTTGTCCAGTTTTCACAAGTGTTTCCCCTAAAAAACAAACAAACAACAACAACAACAACAACAAAACTTTTGTGTTTAATCATTGCTTGGCATTTGTTTCTCAGAGAGCCTGGAAAAGTACATTCTCTCATCATTTTACTGACATAGACAGTGTTCCCCGGTGGGCATTTTTAAATCACAGATATTTGTAGATAGAAAATATCTATCTTTTTAGATTGATTTTTCTAGGAACCCAGAGCAATTCAGGGAACTTCTTCAAATGTACTCTCAGCATTGTTTTTTAATCTCTCTAATGTTAAGCTAGAATGACTTTTTAGAAAGCAACTCCACATCCTTCACCACAAACTGGCATCACAATAAAAAGAAAAGGCTTGATATAAAAAGGCAGTCTGTTCATTAGATTTGTATGATAGCCATAGATTTCATGGATCCTTACACAAGACAGGCATGAGGAGCTTTCATTTTTTTTAAATTCAATTATAAATCTTAAGCACACTGTGGTTTTGTGGACACATGGCCCCTGAATTAGCTCATGAAGTGACTGGGTTAATAAGACACAGTTGGGTCTTTGCAATTATATAGCTATGACCTTGGTTTTATTTCCCTAAGGTCTGAGAAATTTAGAGGTTAGGAACAGATTTTAAATAGATTAAATGGTGTGTGTTTGGAGGGGGAAGGGTTACATATGTCTGTGTAAAGCAGGCTAGTTGTGTATTCTTAACTTTCACTACAGTGTATATGTGTGGTTCAATAATCATCTCCTTAATGTATTCAGTTGTGAACACTTCATCCCAGCTAAAATCCACAAAGGATATGGAAGCATAATTCTTTGAAGCTATTAAACACTTCTGGAAAATGACGGATAAATTGAAGCCAGTTTTCAGTCTGAGAGTCACTGAGAGGGAGTTTGACATTCCCAGGGAAAATGAAGATCCTTTTTATGTCATATGTTCAAAAATACCCTCGAAAAAGTGCCTTGATGTTGGTGTTGGCAATGAATTTTTAGATATGATACCAAAAGTATAGGCAACAAAAGCAAATATAAACACTGAGACTATATCAAACTAAAAGTCTTCTGCAAATCAAAGGAAACAAGCACTACAATGAAAAAAAAACCTATAGAATGGGAGAAAATACTTGCAAACTATATATAGGATGAGGGGTCAGTTTCCAAACTATGTAAAGAGCTCAGATAACTCAATAGTAATAATAATAATAATAATAATAAAAACCGATACTAAAATGGACAAAAGACCTGAATGGACATTTTTCTGAAGAAGACACATAAATGGCTAAGAGGTATATGAGAAAGTGTTCAACATCACTAACCATCAGGGAAATGCTAATCAAATCCACAATGAAATATTACCTCACACCAGTTAGGATACCTATTATTTAAAAAAAGACCACAAAAGATAAATGCTGGCCAGGATGTGGACGAAAGGGAATCCTGTTACAGTGTTAGTGAAAATACAAATTGTCATAGCCATTATGGAAAACAGTATGGTGGTTCCTCAAAGCATTAAAAATAGAACTGTATTATGACCCAATAATCCCACTTCTGAGTATATATCTAAAAAATGAAATCAAGATTTTAAAGAGATACCCATACTCCTATGTTCATTGAAGCATTTTTGATAATAGCCAAGATATGGCAACAACTTAATGTCCAATGATGGATGAACAAAGACAGAAAGTATAGTATACACATACAATAGAATATTGAACAAGAAGAGCATTGAGCCATTTGCGATGACACAGACAAACCTGGAAGACATCATATTAATTGATATAAGCCAGATGCAGAAAGAAAATGCTATATGCTCTCACTTACATGTGGAATCTAAAATACCCATAGGAGCAGAAAGTAGAATGGGGATCACCAGGAGCAGGAAGAAGGGGATAATGGAAAGATGTCGGTAAAGTCTCAGTTTGGCAAAAGCAATGAGTTCTGAAGATCTAATGTACAGCCTGATGACTACAGATAACAACACTGTACTGTGTACTTGAAATTTACTGAGACAGTTTATCCCAAGTATCCTCACCACCAAACCAAACCAAACCAAACCAAACCCTAACTATAACTACATGAAGTGACAGATATGCTAACTAGGTGAACTGTGGTGGTTATTTCACAGTGTATATCTATATCAAATTGTCAAGTTGTATACCTTTTATCTGTACAATAAAAAAAAAAAAAAAACCTCGAAGCCAAAACTTATTTGGGTCAAGATGAAGGTGGAGTAGAAAGGATATGATGTTTCTAAATAAGAAAATTACCCAAAAGACATTTGAATTTCTTGGGGCAAATGAATCAAAGCAGTTCTGCAATGCCAGCACTTAGGCACCCACATTCCTGCAAAACAACCTGGTCAACAAGCCATCAGTCCCTACTTGTTGGTTGTTCTCCTAGGCACAACCAATCAGCTCTAAGACCTGTTAAATCAAGCTTCAGAAAATGGGCTATTCATCAGGATTGCTGGAAAAAAATAATAATTTCTTTAAAAATGGCTAAGGAGTCTTAGAAAAGTCGAAAACATTTTTGAAAAGGTGTTCAAGCTTCCACTAACTTCTAAGGCTAATAAGAAGTAAAAGCTCCTCATTAAAATGAGCCTTTGCACCATACCGGAAAAGTTGGAAGACATGGTTTTCTCATAATGAGGGGGAGTGCCTCTTTAGTCAGAACTCAATTTTGCATTTCCTTGATTTATAGATGGAAAGAATTCCAATTCTCTATTTATTTTGTAATGCCTGGCATGCGAACCTCTGCCTGACTCAAGTAGTTCTGATGAAATGCAGGACAATGACACCTTGAAAGGTGGTGACAGTGTATCCACTTGAAAAGTAATTGCTCCTGGCTTCACGCACAGTAACTTCAAGATGGAAAATACATTCAGAATAGCAAATGCCAAGAATGCTTCTAATCCAACTAGAGTCTCTCCCTTATCATTTTAGAAAAGCAGGTGGGATAAGAATAATGCCAAGAAGCATTATTTACCATACCAAAATTTTAGTGTTTGTTAAGTGCTCTGTATTTTCTTCCTTCTGTCTCTGGATCTCTGTCTCTCTCTCTTTTTCTATTTTCTAATAATTTTCTTTTTATATAGAGCTTCCACCCAAATGAATTCATTTCCTTTTTTTAAAGATTTCTTTATTTATTATATATAGAGAGAACACACGCACATGGGGTAGGAGGTAGGAAGGGCACAGGGAGAGGGAAAGAGAGAATCTTAAACAGACTCCCTTCCCTGTTGAGTATGGAGTCTGATGTTGAGTATGGAGTCTGATGATCCATAAGATCATGACCTGAATGGAAACCAAGAGTCAAACACCCAACCGACTGGGCCAGCTAGGCACCCCTGAATTCATTTTTTTTTTCCTGAATTCATTTTTTAATGGATTGATTTTTCTTTGTTTTATCTCCCTGCCCTAGACTGATTTCCTTTTTTTTTTTTTTTTAAGATTTTATTTATTTATCTGAGACAGAGAGAGTATGAGAGAAAGCACAAACAGCAGGGGGAGATGGGTAGGGGGAGAAGCAGACTCCCCACTGAACAAGGAGCCCCATGTAGGACTCAATTCTAGGACCCTGCTATCATGACCTGAGCTGATGGCAGACGTTTAATCAACTAAGCCTCCCAGGTGCCCTGATTTTCTTTTTAAATGTGAAGTTCTGGAGACATTTTGTCTTCTTATTATTTTGAATTTAATTTATTTTTGATAGTTTGCAAAGAACTAAGGACTGGTCTCATTTTTTTTTTTTTTTAATGTGTAACATTTGGTGCATGCCAAAGAATATATGTAATCTATGTGTAAAACGTGTAACATAGCACTAACAGCCCCTGGAATTTTCCCCATTATTACTAATTTTGGTACATTCTCTTGATTCCTCTTTCTCTACTCTATGCCCGTCTCTCCTCAACTGCTGAAGTCACTATTATTCTAAATTTTTTTATCATTTTCTGCTCTTTTCATGATTACTTTATCTCTTGTGATAGTTCTAAAAATATGTGTTTAGATTTTATGAAAATTAATATTCTTCTTATTTTTAAGTTCATTCATCATAAGAGCTGGACTTCATTTTTTCACAATAGTCTAGTATTTTATTGTGCAAAAATAAATGGATCCTTAAAAAACACAGGTTTGTACTGCCCAGGGCTACTTATAGACTACAGTACTATAAATGTATCTTCTATTCCTTAGGATTTTCTCATTAATATTTTCTTTTCTCTAGCTACTTTATTTTAAGAATACCACACATAACACATATAACATACAAAGTGTGTGTTAACTGATTATGTTACCAGTAAGGCTTTTGGTCCACAAGCTATCAGTACTTAAGTTTTGAGGGAATCAAACATTATACACAGATATTTTACTGTGTGGGGCTCAGTGCCCTCAACCCCCACTTTGTTGAAGGGTCACCTGAATCACAATTCCTTGTGCTGTCCTTTGATTGGTGGACCAGATTTGATACATGTTGCAAATATCTCCTTCCAGTTTGTCAGTAGTTTTTTCATTTTCCCCTATGGTATCTCTGAGAACCAGCTCTTAATTTGAATTTAGTCAAATGTACTCATCTAGGTTTTGTTGTTGTTGTTGTTGTTGTTGTTGTTTTTATGTATAGCATTTTTGACATATTTAAGGCTTCCTTCCCCAAAGTTATATATAAATTCTTCTTAGCAGTTTTGTTTGACTTTTAAATATAAGTCTTCAAATATTAGGAATGTATTTTTGTGGGGGCTATGTTTTTAGAAGCATACAAGGTTAGGAGTTTATATTTTCTTGTTTAAAAACATTTTGATCATTATAAAGACCCTTTCTACCCATAACCTAGTGCTTTTTCTGAAAGTCTTTTTTTAAAACTTAGTTTAATATAATTATATGAGACTTGTTTTGCTTCAAATTTGCCTTGTGTATTTCCCTCATACTTTTATATTCAAATTTTCCATGCCCTTGTATGTTGGGTGTATCTCTTATAAGAATCACCCAGATGGATAATTTTTTAATATAATCTGACTAGACTTAGTCAGATTGGGAATTATCAATAAAATTCAAACTTCCAACTAGAGCTCTTTTTTAACTTAATACAAGTAAAGACACAGAGGGTGCTATCTTATAAAAAAAAACAGATTGGGAGGGACGCCTGGGTGGCTCAGTTGGTTGGACGACTGCCTTCGGCTCAGGGCGTGATCCTGGAGTCCCGGGATCGAGTCCCACATCAGGCTCCCAGCTCCATGGGGAGTCTGCTTCGCTCTCTGACCTTCTCCTCGCTCATGCTCTCTCTCACTGTCTCTCTCTCAAATAAATAAATTAAAAAAAAAATCTTAAAAAAATAAAAAATAAAAAAGTTTTATAAAAAAAAAAAACAGATTGGATTCTGCCACACAATTGATTATTACTATAAAGATGATTCAGCAGCTTTAAAAAAAAGTTAATTTTATCTCCAACCCAATTCTTTTAGAACAATTTGTATGGACACGGGCCTAAATATACACTGAATTTCTTGGATCATCTCAATTCTTATGAAGAAAAATCCTCCAAAGAGAAACAAAAATGGCTTTATCAAATCTGGGACAATAACACATTTAATAATACATACCAATGGAGACTAGTCTGAGTAGGATGAGTACCCAAATACCTAATCAAAAAAAAATTTTTTTTTCCATTTAGCAATGTAGCAAGGAAATAGCCCAGGTATAACCAACATAGCAAGGAAATAGCCAGGTATAACCAAGAGAACTTTGAGAGATGTTCTCCCTGCCCTCCATCCTCACCAGGGGAGTATCCTCTCTATTAGGAAAATTATTCAAACCATAGTTATGGTTCCCAAGGTCTAAGCCAATGGAGGAAAGTAAGAGATTATCCACAGGGAAACAAAGACTTCATGCTGATAGGTTGTTAAAGAAGTCTTCTGCTCTGGGTTGGGAACGTTACGTAAGTAGGGGTCACTGGCTATTAGCTGCTTTCAGATGGGCTCAGCTGGGTTGATTTGGCTCTATTCTACATGTTCTTCATCCTCCAGTAGGCTTGCCTTGCCTTCACATAAACCTGACAGAGAGCAACAGAACCAACCCCAACACGAAAGTACACTTGAAGCCTCTTCTTGCATCACCCTTATTAACTACCCATTGGCCTTTGAAAATGTTCTGTAATCTAATTGAATTTGGAGTCAGACTAGGAAGGTATTATAATGCTTTAAGGCAGAGGGTGAAGATACTGGTAGTGGTGAAGTTGGAGGGAGGGGACATTAATGCAATCAACCTACCATAGAAACTAATTTCTCTTCCTGACTCAGAAATGAAGGATAGGAGCAAAACAACAAGCCTGTTTCTGAGAGGACTGAGAGGGAACCATTGTTCCCCAGGGAAGGGCAAGTTTCAGTTGAGGCATGACCTCTCTGAAGGACAAGCCTATCCTTTAGCCTGGGCCCCTCACCAATCTTTGCTTGCTTTTTGAATAGCTGGGGCATCTAATTGCCTTGAATCAATTTTTACAAGGAGAAAAAAGTAACCACAAAGAAGCGGGGTGCTTTGTCTAACATTGAATTATGGCCGGAAGCAAGATGATAAAGTGACGATGCTCATAAAGGAACAGTATATTTCTTCTCAGGGTTATAGAGAACTTTTAGGAAAAGACAAGTCCCTGGTAGCTGCTATAAGGGAACTGTTGATCCTTGATTTGCATAAGCTGTGGACATGTCCTTTGGATTTAGAAATATTGCAAATTGTGAACTGAGACATCAAGTAGGAACAGCCAGATTTCCAAGGCCCAATAACAAAGTACTAAAGAGCCCTGATTTGGGATAATGAACAGTATTCATGTTTTTCTTATTTTATATTTTAGGACATTCCCTTTATTGTTTCAGTTTCTCTCTGTGTGTACACATGTGATAGTCACACTGAAAACTTGATATATAATTTTAGCTTATTTGGATGGATTCCACAGTGTTATATTAATGCATGTTTTTGCATTCACTGCTAGAAAACGGGGCAATAAATCTTAGGAGATTCAGACCTAATCTCTATTGCTCTACCAGAATGAAAAGCTAGAATTTCTGCACATATTTTAAGCTGCCTCCTTCCTTAATGCATTGTGTCATCTTCTTAGCAGTTTCTCTCATAGAAGATAGGCTTTCAATGTACATGTCGGCTTGGGGGAATTTTTGCTCCCATGTATTAACTGCTGCCTCCTTTAATCCTGTTAGAATTTAATTTCCCTTGATTGAATGCAGTGTTATCACCAGGTGCTGAGTGGCCCTTTCCTATCAGTACATATAAATCCTGTTAGTCCTTCCCAGACTCCAGATGTTCCAGAATCTTCTGAGGTCAGACTCTTCTAAAGGAACATTTGCTCTCAGGTTCATCCAATACAGAGAGGGAAAAGTCAAACTTTTGGACACAAACATCTTGTTTATTTCTGCCTGACTAAATTGTGGGACTGAGGCATCTGTGCTGATGGCCTGTGAGAGTCCCAGCAGTTTCAAGTCACTTCTGAATTAAATAACATGTTAAAGGGCTTTAAAAAGCCTTAAATTAAATTGTAAGGTGTTCACTGATTAGCAAGATACTAACTCATAAGATTCTGTATGGTTTTCAGTTCTTCCAGTTTTACTAAACAAAGCCTTTCCTTTTTATATGCATGAACAGCTTTAACTGCTTATCCCAGGAAACTCTTCCCAGCAATTGCTGAGATTTGTAATGAAATTGATTCTTAGTGATCCCAGGGTCTTCACTTCCCTCTGAGAGATTCTTCCTGCTCCCAGCTTCCTCTTCCTACATCTCATCTGTTGGCCATTTCCTGCTAATTACCTTCCTCCACCAAACAAAAGAAAGCAATTCTATTCACAGTCAGTTTTGCTACTTGTTACCACCTATAATTATTTTTCTCAAAAGTTTGATTTAAGAAGAAATTATTGGATAAATTGAAGTACTGGGGCATCTAGGATTTCAGGCATTCATTAAAACAAATCATCTTTATTACGAACAATCAAGTCTGGTGTGTATACTGATAATTTTTTAAAGCTTTAACTATTTCGCTGACATCCATTTGGTCACCCACTGTGGTCTAAGTATTCTGCGGTGTGCTGTGATTTAACCATAATCCAGATAAAGCACTTGCTCTCAGAGCAATGAGAGTTTATTGTCAGGTTTTTTCAAGGATATCAAACTGAAAAACATTCAGGTCAGCTTTCCAAAAGAATTGGGCCAGGTGGCAATGTGCAGATTATAGGCTAGATCTAAAAATGGGAAAACCAGCTTTATTAAATAGCACAACCATTGTTTCTCTGTAGGAATGCTGGTCTACTGCTGTCAGGATTTCTGTTTTTTCAAAAAAAAATAGGGTTTTGGCTTTTTCTGCAATATCTCATAATTTATAAATGTTAACCTTCATACTAGCTTTATAAGCAATTAAGCCACTACCTTTACTACCTATATTTACCTTTCCAGTGAGATCTACCCTTTCTTATGTGTTCTCATTACTATTTAGCACCCTTTGCTTCCAGTTTAAAGATTGCTTGTAACATTTCTTGTAAGGCAGTTTAGTGATGGTGAACTCCTTTAGCTTTTATCAGGAAAATGCTTTCTCTCACCCTCAACCTGAATAATATTGTTGAGCAGAATATGCTTGGTTGGAGGTTTCTTTCAGCACTTTGACTATATCATGCTATACTCTTCTGATTTGCAAAGTTTCTGCTGAAAAATCTGCTGCTAGTCTTCTGGTGGCTCCTTTTAATAAAAGAAACTGTTTTTCTCTTGCTGCTTTTACCATTCTCTCCTTGTCTTTAAGTTCTGACATTTTAATTATAATGTGTCTTGTGGATCTCTTTGAGTTTCTCTTTTTTGGAATTCTCCAGGCTTCCTGAATCTGGATGCTTCTTTCCTTCCCCAGGTTAGGGAAGTTTTTAGCATTATATCTTCAAATAAGTTTTCTGCTCCCTTCTCTCTCTCTTCTTATGCAATTTCTCTGATGCAAAGTCAGTCTGTTTGCTGTCCTCTAAGTCTCTTAAGCTATCCTCACTTTTTAAAATTCTCATTTCTTTGTGCATATCTGACTGACTGAGTTCTAGTGCTTTGTCTTTGGATAAACTGATCCTTCTTTTGCTTCATATAGTCTGCTGCTGAAACTGATGTGTGAATATTAAATACTGGACTCCTAAGTCATCAAGGGGCAAATGAAAATGTATTTTGAAATGAATGATGATAAAAATAAGACAAACCAAAACTTGTGGAGCATAGCTCGAACTATGATAAGAGGGGAAAATTCAAAATAGAATTACCATATTACCCAATTATTCCACTATTGGGCATTGAAAACACTAATTAAAAAAGATTATGAAGCCCTATGTTTATTACTTACAATAGCTAAGATATATAAGCAACGCAAGTGTCCAATGATAGATGAATGGAAAAAGAAGATTGGCATATAGTATATAAAGGAATATTAGTCAGCCATAGAAAAGAAAGAAATCATACCATTTACAACAACATGGGTAGATCTACTGAGTATAATGTTAAATGAAATAAGTTAGACAGAAAGACAAATAACCATGAGACTGCTCTCATATGTGGAATTTAAGAAACAAAATAAATGAATAAACAAAGAAAAAAGGAGACAAATAAAAACCAGACTCTAAAAAAGAGAATAAAGTGGTGGTTGCCAAAAGAAATTTGAGTGGGAGGATGAGCGAAATAAAGGAATTGGATGAGCGAAATAAAGGAATTAAGAGTACACTTATCTTGATGAACACTGAGTAATGTATAAAATTGCTGTATCATTATGTTGTATACCTGAAACGAATAGAATATTGTATGTTCATTTACTTCAATAAAATAAAATACTTTTATAAAAAGAATAGCAAATTAAACCTGAAAAAGAAAAGGAAGTAAAAAGGTTAAGGAAGAAATTAATGAAATCAGAAGTAAATATAATATAGAAGGGATCAACCAAGACAAAATTTGCTTTTTTTTTTTTTAAGAACATGAAATTAATCAACCCCTGACAAGAATGATAAAGAAACTAAAAAAGAGGACTAAAGCACAAATATATAGAGCAAAGACCAGGATAACACCATAAGTGGAAAAAAAAAAAAAGAAGAAGAATATTCTGAAAAACTTTGTGGTAAAAATCTTTGAAATTTTAGATACAATCAGAAAAAATAAATCTTAATAAACCTGTATCAATAAGAAAAAACAGAAAGTTCAATGAATCCGATAGTTATTTAAAATGTAAATATGCAATTAAGAACCTTGCCACAAGCAAACAACAACAAAAAACCTTCAGACTCCAAATTAGTTTACCACGATTTCTACCAAATGTTTTAGGGAAAAGTAAACCCAATACACAAATTATCCCAGGTAATAGAAAGAGATGAAAATCACCTGGCTTCTTTTAAGCAACCTGAATAATCTTAATATGAAAACCTAATAAGGATATTATAAGAAAGAAAAATTATAAGCTTAATTTCCCTTGTGAACACTGATGCAAACCTAAACAAAATAGTAACAACCAAACCCAGCAAAATATAACTACGGGAATAATAATACATCATAACAAAGTGGAGATTGTCTAAGACAGCATGGATGGTACACACTCATATCTCATTCAGTATCATTCATCTCATGGAGAGAAGAAAGGATAAAGCATTGGATAAATCTCAGTACTCACAATAAAAACTCACAGACAGTAACTTTCTTAGATAAAGGGCATATAAACAAGCTTTTCCTATGATCTTAGGAAGAAGACAGAGATACCTGTTATCATACTTCCAATCATTATTGTACAAGAGGCACAGCAAGTGCAGAAAGGAAGATTATAAAATAAAAGGTGAAAAAATATAAAATGAAGGAATAAAATTTTCATTAAGTGATGAAATAATTGTTCATGTAGATAATCCAAAAATAAAAAATATATATATTGATAAATAAAAATAATGAGGGTACTGGATACAAGATCAATTAGAGAATCATCTCAATCCTATATTCTATCAAGAAATAATTAGAAAATTCTCTTTTTAAAATTGATATCTTTCACTTAGACACTAAAGATCCTGCATCATAATTCCTGCTAGATTAGCTTCCTCTCTATGTTGGAAGAGATCATAAGATTGATGCTGTGAACACTGTTCACACTCTTTGATATATTTAAGTTTTTATTCAAGTAGGATATACTTTTTTGTTGTTGCTATTCAAAAGCACAGGTGTTTTTACCAAAGTGTTAATAAATGCTAAAATCTAATCAGTTAAAAAAGGATACCATTTATAATAGCATGATAAAAATCAAATAGCTACTAAAAATCTAATGAAGAATTTTGAAACCTCTACAAAGAGAAAAAAAGAAACTAAAGAAATCTGAAGAAATGAAAAAAAATCCTTTAGAAAAGGAGAGATTTACCATTTTCCTATATTAAAAGGCTCAATATATTTTAGATGTTAGTAATCTTCAAATCAATCTATAGGGCCAATGAAATCTCTTTAAGAACTGCCACATTTTTAGTGGAAACTAATAAGTTGATACTAAAATTTATATGTGAATATAGGCAAGTGAATAGGGACAAGAAATTCTAATAATCTGGAAGATCAAAGTACTAGGTACTTATACGACCCTTTGTGAATATAAAACCTCAGTAAATAAATCAGAGTACGACTGTCTGAAGGATAGATGAATAGATCAATGGAACACAATATAGAGTCCAAAAACAGACCCAAGCATGACAGTTGATTTATAACAGAGGTGATACTATAGAATGATAGCTAAAGGCTGGTTTTTCAATTGGTGGTTCTGGGTCAAATAAATATCCATGTAGAAAAATGCAATCTTTCACACATTATCCTCTATAGAAAATTAATTCCAGGCTGAGTATGATGGTAGAACAAATCATAAATGGTTAACAAAAACCTTCTGGTACATAATATAGGAAAATACCTTCCTGTGACTGGTGTAGGAAAAAATTACTTAAGCAAAGAGGAATAACCATAAAGAAATGGGCAAATAAATAAGACTTGATGATCAGTAACCATCAAGAAATAGATGGGCAAAATGAAAATTAACTATATTAGAAAATTATGTTCATCAAAACACACAATTGTGGGAATGAAGAGGCCAGCCAGAAAATGGGTAAAGATATTTGTAAAATAAATAATGTATATCCATGAAGGATTTGTATTTAGAGAACATAAACTTTCTCACAATTCAATATATTTTTTAAAAGGGCACATAATCCTATGGAAAAATGGAGAAGTTCCTACATGGTTGTTTCTCAAAAAGAGACTATCCAAAAAAGGAAAAGAAATAGAAAGAGACTATCTAAAGGGCCATTAAACATATAAAAAAGGTACAAAACTGCATTAGTCATTGTGAAAATGCAAATCAAAACCATATTAAGATACTTATTATTACATACCACCAGATTGCCTAAAATTATCCAGAATGACAATCTCAAGAGTCGGTACATATACAGGGCATCTCTCAAACATTGCTGGTGGGAATGTAAAATGGTACAACTACTTTGGAAAACTTTTTGGCAGTTTCTCATAAAACTAAATTATTTATTTACCATATCACCTAGCAATCATAGTCCTAGAACTTAACAGAAATGTGGATATATGTGCAATAAAGAATATGTAAAAAAGTGATTATAGTACCAGTGTTTGTAATATCCACCAATCTGAAGCAAGCTAAATGTCTATCAATTAAAATTAATCATCTGTTACGTCCACATAAATAAGCACTGCCCATCAATGAAAATGAATGAACTGTCATTACTTGCAACAACCTGGATGAATCAAACATAAAGTTGAATAATATGAAATCAACATAAAGTTGAATAAAAGAAACCACTCATGAAAGAGAACATGCTATGTTATCCCTTTATGTAAAGGTTGAAAACACTACAGCGCCTGGGTGGCTCAGTGTGTTAAGCCTCTGCCTTTGACTTAGGTCATGATCTCAGCGTCCTGGAATTGAGTTCCACATCAGGCTCTCCTCGGCAGAAAGCCTGCTTCCCTTCCTCTCTCTGACTGCCTCTTTGCCTACTTGTGATATCTCTCTATCAAATAAATAAATAAAATCTTTTTTAAAAATTTCAATATTAAATAAAATATTAGAATAGAATTAGAATAAAATATTAGAAGATATCCCATTAGAAGAGACTGAAGGCATAGTTACTACAGGGATCAGAAAAGTAGCTTATGAAATAGAGGGTTGTTCTATTTTTTTTGCCTGGCTCCGTGCATTTTGTAATAATCCATCTAATTATACATATGAAGCTTGTTCATGTTCCTTAATATATGATATACTTCAAAAAGTATTCAAAAATGAAAACTGGTGCAACCACTTTACAAAAGAGTATGAAACTTCTTCAAAAAGTTAAAAATAAAAGTACCATATGATCCAGTAATTTCACTACTGGGTATTTACCCACAGAAAATGAAAACACTAATTCAGAAAGATATATGTGCCCTTATGTTTATTTCAGTTATATTTACAATGGCCAAAATATGGAAGCAACTCAAGTGTCCATTGAGACATAAAGAAGATGTGATGTATTTATACCATGGACTATTACTCAGCCATAAAAAAGACTGAGATCTTGGCATTTGGGACAACATGGACAGATCTAGAGGGTATTATGCTAAGTGAAATAAGCCAGACACAGAAAGACCAAAACCTTTTGATTTACTTACATGTGGAATCTAAAAAACAAAACAAATGAATAATGAAACAAATAATCAACAAAAACCAGACTCTTAAACACAAAGAACAAAGTGGTGGCTGTCAGTGGGGAGATGGGTAGGGAGATGCATGAAATAGATAAAGGTGATTAATAGGTACCAACTTTCAAGTATAGGTAAGTTACAGAGAAGAAAAATACAGCATAAGGAATAAAGTCAATAATATTACATTGTATGGTGACAGATGGTGACTACTTATGTGATGAGCATTGAGTAATGTATAGAATTGTCAAATCAATATGCTATATACCTGAAAGTAATATAACATTTGTATGTTAATTATACTTCAAGCTTTAAAAGTATTCAAAATGTATTTATATAAATAAAATTATATACTGAATTGAGGCTAAAACTTTAAAATTGTGCTATTGTAAGTTTCAAGCCAAGAGTTTAAAAAATTATGATAAAATAAATAAAAATAACTTGGTCTTATTATTACTAAGAATATTTTATGTGTGCATGATTCATAAAACAAATAACATAATTATATAATGACAATACATAATAAAACAGTATAGAAAACATTGTAATAATGATTTAAAATATTTATACCATCTTTTCTCAGTTTTTACATTTCTATTTTGTTTTAGCTTTATAATGTACAATCTACCTTATTGTAGCAGGTCATATATTCAATTTATAGTGTTATAAGTATACTATAGCAGAATATATAAATACATGTACATAATAACAAAATTTTTACTAATAGTGTTGCATAATTAAAAACCATGGAAACCAGTGATTTAACTGCTTAACAATGATAATAACAAGCAATAAACTAATAGCCAGCTGAGAGTAAGGAAGTCCTTACAGGTTTACCACCTTAAGGAGCTTGTGTGAGAGTATTTTAAGAATATTTATAAGGAAGCATCCATCTTAAATTAAAATTTTTACTCACTTAAGTGTTCTACTTGTTTCAGAGGTATCATGTTATTGAAAGGATCAATACTCAGAAAGACTCAAATTTAAGTCCTGATTCTGTGTTTACTGACTGAACTTGTTCAAGTTGTTTTTTTTTTTAATCTCTCTTCTCCTTACATCTTAATCTATAAAACATGCAGTAATTATGCCTAAAATTGATGTTGAAAGGAATAAATTAAATATTACACCTGACCATTCTTAGCACATGCCTGGCACACAATAGTTGATTAATACATGTTAAAACTCTTTGCACAACCTTTCCCTGTTGTTCTGAATTACTGACACCTGGGTCGGTAAAGGATGCTTACATAAACCCTACCAGGGGTGGCTATGGAAGTATAATTCTCAACACCCAGATCATGCAGTGCACCTACTCATTACCACCCACTCCAAACATCAGCAGCATTCCCTGGCCATTTACATATTATGGCACATGTTGATTTGGATACCTTTTAAAGTAAAAACCAGTTCTAGGATTCTCATTCTGAGTTAACTCAGCAATAGAGATTTACAATATGCAATGTATTTTCAAATTGCCTTCTACTTACAATATAAATAGTGTCCATGAGATTTGTGACCGAAATTGCCATTTCCTAACTGCTGGTGACGTTTTGGAGATGGAAAATATTGACATATCCTACCGCCAACTTGCATCACTGTTTCTTCCAGTATGACATAAAATCCAGAAAAATCACATCACGGCAATATTTGAACAAAGGACCCCATTGTCTTGTGCTTCACATCCACTGTCTGTCCATTTCCTGCCTGTTGCATTGAATCTGCCTATAAACTCCACACCTAGAAGACGCCAATACATCTTGCCAAATGATTCACCAGGGTTAATTCTGTATTTAAATTGCCTTTTCATTGTTCTTAAATTTTACAAAAGGAGTTTGGCTTCTTTCTGTTTCAATTTCCCTGTAGCATCACCATTCACTCTTTGCATTTGACAGCCCTGCTATAGGCCTGAATTAACAGCCACTATGATGTGCCCATGTTCCCCAAGACTATGGCTCTCAACTGTGAAATTATATGTATTTTTTTCTACAAAGGGAATAGGAGGTGTGTAGTTGATCCAATGACACATAACAAAATCACATAGATGAACAAAAAATTAAGCTATATTTATTTCAAATCATAAACCTCCATTCTCCAGTAATAACATGGATACCTTGTTGTAGTCAACATATCTTAATTGAAGTGAACCTGTGGTGAAATTGCCCTTGTATTGGAAGTTATCACTCCATTCCGAAATAGCAATATTTCTTATGCTTACTTTATAAACAATAACTCAGATGCCGATGAGTAAGTCCAAGAGGATTATTATGGGCTGAGCCTTCTGGTCTCCTGGGATGTTGTCGGGAAAAGAATACACTCTACTGTCACCTCAAAATGCTCCCTAGCTGCTTTGTGGAGTTTTCCATGACACTGCCTCATGGGCACTCAAAGCCTTCATGTTCCTGTGCCCTGTCTTTCCAATTTAGCCATCTTGCGACTTTCCCTTTTCCCAGTGCTCTCATAGGATTACCCTATACCAGCCAACTCTGCTGGGTGAGATTACCCCTGGAAATCTAAGACACAGCCATCACTGTATCTCTTTGTCCCACATGTGGGCCCAAGTCCCATCCTGATTCCTCGGAATACACTAGAGTCCTGCCCATAACGTTTAAAAAGTGTCCCCGATGTTTAAAGATAATGCAAGAGAAGCATGACCACAGCCTAATAGGCAACAACCACCCAAGACCAGGTCCATAGAAAATCTCAACTGGGCTAGCCACCAGCTTATTATTGCCTACACTCCCCAGGCTTTTCTAGATCCCAGAGTCAGGGATAAACAAAGACATTCTGATTTTCAGAGAGGAAGATTCTCATAAACTTTTCCTTAAAAATCTGTGTAATGGGCTGAATGGTATTCCCAAAAATGATATGTCTACATCTTAACTACCCAGAACCTGAGATTATGTGGCAGAAGTTGTGATTATCTAACAAATCTTGAGGAGGAATCTACCCTGCATTATTTGGATGGGCCCTAAATGTAATCACGTGTATCCTTATAAGGGAGAGGCAGAAATGTTGAGACATACAGAGAAGGAGACACATAAAAGAAGAGGCAATGTGACAACAAAGGCAGAGGTTGGAGTGTTGTGACCTTAAACCAAGGCGTGCCAATACCACCAGAAGCTGGAAGAGGCAAGGAATGAATCTCCCCGAGACCCTCTGGAGGGTGATGGCCCTGCCAACACCTTGATCTCATACTTTGGCTGTAAGAACACATTTGTGTTGTTTTAAGCCACCAAGGTTACAGTAATTCATTACAGCAGTCTTCAGAAATAAGCACAATCTACGTCTCCAAATTTTTATCCTTTCCCCAAGATTAACCTCTTCCATTTCAGGAGCAGAACCCAACATACTCTGGATAAGGGACTGGGATTTTCTTGTGACCTGAGATTATTTCAGTGGGCCCTGAATTGGTGTGGCTAGGGCCCAGGTCATCAGAGTGTTTCCAAATAGCAAAAACTTGGGCATTATTCCTTTATTTAGAAAACAAGAAGGTTCTATATAGACCATGATCAGTGTTCCTCTGCCTGAACCATGTGTAAGAACCACGAGCTGGGCCATCAACATTTTGTTGAGGCACACTGTACCTGGCACCTGCAGAGAAACGAAAAGCCAGTTTCTGAGAGAGGGTAAAAGACCTGGGGAGATTTCTAGAATTCTGTCTGCCCTTCTATCCCTCCTAGAGCCAGAGGTTAGTGTTGTTTTAAATGATACTCACCTCTTATTTCATTCTTTCCATAAGTCCATGCTCCCCAACACCACTCAAGCTGTCCCAACCTTTAATTCAGAGGCAGAGAGGATCAGAGACACGAATGTTATGCAAAACAAAATGATCTGCTTGCATGCAAGAAAAAAGAAAATTACATAAAGCAAAAACAAAGGCCCATGCATAGATTAATCTCCTCATGAATCTATGACTTAAAGTGTTTGGTCTTATTTCTTACAGATCTTACACACAGCGGGAAAAGTGAGGGGAAGGCTTTACCTGGGTGATTGATTACCAAGATAACTGATGAAAGAAACATGAGTTCCCTTCTTGAGAAATCCAACTCCAATGGCTCTGACAAGAGACTCAGAATATAGCTCACCTGTGGTTTATTTCCTCAAGTCTTGGTTTCACAGTCTTATCTGTTGCCACCTTACTGCTCATAACCTGGTATAAGCACATAGCATTTCCATACTCCCACTGTTGGTCTAAGGTTTATAGTTTGCAAATCTGAATTGGAAATTCCATGTTGTATGAGAAAGGGGTTGCGGCAAGTCAGATATGAGTTCAATTTGGATTTAGCCACTTCTTAGATATGAGGGCTGAGGAAAGATACTGCTTATTTACCTTCCCTAATATGCATTTGCTTAATTGACTGAGAAAACACCTTTATATCACAGAACTTCTATGAGAAATAAATACAGGGATTTTTGTGAGCCTGCTTTCCCCCTTACAGGTGCTTACATCATGGTCTGAGCATAATACACAGCATTTTTCTGTGTACACAAAATAAAAATTATAGAGTGGTAATTATAGGTGATGCTTCTTGTAGACCAGGAGTTAGCAAACTTTTTCAACAAAGGACCAGATAGTGACTACTTTAAGCTTTGCAAGCCATGTAGTGTTTGCCTGATCATTCAACATAGCTCTTGTAGTATGAATGTAGCCAAAGACAATACTAAATAAATGGAGTGTGGATGTGTTACCATAAAACTTAGTTCTAAATATAAATGCTATCTCAGTCTATGTGGCTGCTATAACAAAATTCCACAGACTGAGTAGCTTATCAACAACAAATATTTATTTCTCACATTTATTTATTTATGGAGGCCGAAAGTCTGAGATCAAGGTGCTTGCATGGTTGTATTCTATGCATTCTATGACTTTCTTCATAGTTCATATTTGGCAACTCTTGCTGTGTCTTCACATGATGGAAGACATAAAGGACCTTACTGGATCTCCTTTTATAAGAGCACAAACACCATTCAAGAAGGCTCTACTCCCATGACCTAATCACCTCCCAAAGACCCCACCTCTTAATAGCATTCCTTTGGGAGTTGGGATTCAACTTATGCATCTAGGGGGGACACAAACAGGTGGCATCCCAGATTTGCTATGAGGCATAGTTTGCTGGCCCTAGCTATATACCCTCTCTGATTGTGGCAAAAAGGGAATTTAGTTGGAAAGCCTAACTGTCCCATATGATGTCAATCTCAAACATTAAGCAAGACTTCCTGAAACCCAAGTTCTATTTAGTGATTCCCTTTCAGAATGTATGTACTCATAACTTAGCTGTTATATACTTACTGATACTACCCAAAGACAAAGTTAGAATTTTACCATTTAATACACAGTTAATGCTCCATTTGTTAGTAAAACCATTTTTTCCAACTTCTCAAAAACTTTGCTTGATTTTAGTATCCTCGTTACGTACAAACACAATACCTATTTGACATTATCTTTCCAAATGACAGCCTTTTGAAAAATATAAAATGTGGTAAGTGCCTTGTGAATATTCAAATACCTTTCCAGGATCAACAGACCCTGTAGTCTTAGATTTACCTCCCTTTTAAAAAATAATTTTTTTAGAAATGACAGGGATATGGTAATGCTCATGAATCTTAAATCTCAATTCGTTTGTAGGCATGCACCTTTAAAGCCACTCCCCAGAGCAAAACCTAGAATATATCCAGCTCCCTAGAAGGCTCCTTTGTGCCCCTCTCAATCGGTCTGACCAGAAGGGTAGCATCATTCTTTTATAGATGTTTAAAGCTCCAAGGAACCCAGTTTAACAAATTATTTCTTTCCCTTTTATTTTCTAAAAAGACTAGATAAATTGATCATAGTTTTCTCTACTTTGTCTCCCCTCCAAATGTTCTGTGCAATGAAACATGGGATGAACTAACCTCTTCTGCAGGAAACCCACCAACTTACCAGGTGTGCAAACAAGGATCGCTCTCTATGGTTGCCAGGGTCATTTTCCTTGGAAAGACTTCTCATGGTTGGAAGACATGTTGGCAGGACTCCATTGCACAATCCAGCACATATCATCAGCCTGTGGCTTTCATATTTTCTGCCAAGAGCTTCCCAATTTTGCCCTTGAACTACTGCAGCTTCTCAACAGATATGTTACTGAGAAATTTGTACAAATTAATTTTTATGTCTTCTTAAAATGAAGTATTTGTAACAAAAATTGAATGTAAATTTTTTAAAAGCAAGGAAACTGCAGTTGGAAGGCAGGAATTTAATGGCAAATCTTTGTGAAAAATGAGGAAATTTTAAAGTAATTCTTTAACTATCAATATCCTCATATATCCAATTTTTTTAATGTTTTTAAAGATTTTATTTATTTATTGACAGACAGAGATCACAAGTAGGCAGAGAGGCAGGCAGAGAGAGGAGGAAGCAGGCTCCCTGCTAAGCAGAGAGCCCGATGTGGAGCTTGATCCCAGGACCCTGGGATCATGACCTGAGCCGAAGGCAGAGGCTAAACCACTGAGCCACCAAGGCAGACCCCAATTTATTTTTAAGCAAGCTGCACCTATAGTGTGGATGGTAATGATCCTGTGCAGAATCCCCACACATCACTTTAAAAGGGCAATGTTTTGTGCTGGGAGAAGCACTTGAAATATTACTCAAAGTGGTGAAATTTAACCACTCTATTACAGATTTAGAATTTAACCAAAAGAGTTAGTGTGGCTAATTATGTGCATAGACAAAAACTGGCTTGTATGAAAGGAAATTAAAACTAAATGATTTGGACTCCACTTCTGGCCAAGATGGGAGTTATGGAGACCATGTTTGTATTGATACCTGAAACAACCAGAAAACATACAAGATATATGGAACATATTTCAAGAAACTCAGTATCAGTCAGTAAAGAACAGTGATCCCAAAGAGACAAGAAACAAACAAGGTTAGCTCTATGACTGTCCCAGCTGACTGCCTAGAGAGTTTCCAGTCCATGGTGTATGGAGAGAGAATGCAGGATGAGACCAGTAGACTCTCTGAGTTGAGAAGACAGAGATGAAAGTCTTGGGAGGCCAATGTAAATAAAGTTCAGGAACCAAGGACCACAA
Source organism: Neogale vison (assembly GCF_020171115.1). Lineage (NCBI taxonomy): Eukaryota > Metazoa > Chordata > Mammalia > Carnivora > Mustelidae > Neogale > Neogale vison. The sequence continues at coordinate 37,762,599 of NC_058098.1, read as the reverse complement.
AAGGGAGAAGTGAATATAGAGAGGACTGGAGAAATAAGCAGAAGGTTCCACTTGAGTTTTTAGCTGAGAACTGATCAGTACATATACGTGAAGAAACCTCTAGAGATGAAAGCTACAATGTGTGAAAAGAAAATTACACAGAATGGGATTAACAGCAGTTTAGATATGCAGGAGAAAAAGAGTAAATGTGGACACATAGCAATAGAAGTGAAGCAAAATGAAAGAGATAAAAAGAGAACAATGACAATAAAGCAGAACATCAGTGAGCTATGCAAAATCATCAAAGGGCCTCATACATATGTGAGGGAAATGCCCAGAGGGAGGGGAAAGGGGGAGATGGAAAAAAAAATGTTGAAGTGGTAACAGCTGAAAATTCCCCAAATTTGATGAAAACTGGCAGACCTGAGTAGCCCAAATAACCCAACCCCAATAGGGTTGAACCTGGGTAGTTCAGTGGGTCAAAGCCTCTGCCTTCGGCTCGGGTCATGATCCCAGGGTCCTGGGATCAAGCCCCACATCAGGCTCTCTTCTTGGCAGGGAGCCTGCTTCCCTTCCTCTCTCTCTTCCTGCCTCTCTGTCTACTTGTGATTTCTGTCTGTCAAATAAATAAATAAAATCTTTTAAACAAAAAAACCCATCCCCAATAAATAAGAGGCAAATGACATCACAGTACATTATAATCAAATTACTCAAAAACACTGATAAAGAGAAAATGTTCAAGGCAGCCAGAAAAAAAAAAGAAAGAAAGAAAGAAAAAGAAAAGATATGTTACATACAGAAAGAGAAAGATAAGGATGACATAAGTATACAAAAAGGGTAACACATCCTGACCAAATAAGGTTTATCTCAGGAATGCAAGGTTGGTTTAATGTCAGAAAATCAATGTATGTCACTGTATTAGAAAACTAAGTAAGGAAATCCTTATGCTCATCTTCACAGATGTAGAAGAAAACATTTGACAAAATCCAACATCTATTCCAGATAGAAATTCCTAATGTAGTAGGGATAGAAGAAATATCCTTAACCTAATAAAGGGCATTTATCCAAAACTTACAGCTAATGTCATACTTAACATTTAAAGACTAAATAATGATGTACTCTCATCATCTCTACCCAAAATTGAATTTAGAAAATCCAATGAAATCTTTCTTAAAAAATAGCTACCAAAACTAATAAGTAAGTTTACAAAGACTTCAGAATACCAAATCCATATCCAAAACAGAAGAGCAGGAAGGAGGAATTACCAAGAGACATGGCAAAACTCTTGAAAGTAATGAACTTCCATTATCTTGTTCATTATCTTGATGCTGGTGTTGGTTTCATGGCTTTACATAAAAACTTAATAATTTTCAATATGTTCAACTTATTGTATGTGAACCCTACTTCAATAAAGCTATTAAAAAAATTATGTTCTCCTGAGATATTTTCCACCTTCTCTTTGAGAATTTTGCCTTCAAACACACTGCCAAATAACATATATATGATACAAGTGATTATACTCTGAATATAAATATGCAAACAATATTAAATACTTTTTATAGTTCAGAGAAGCACTGAGGGTAATTTTCTCAGGAAAATAATCACTTATACATAAGAAGTGAAGAAGTCCTACCCTCTCATTGTGATTGTTCACAAAATGCATTTGTCTAAGAAAACCCATTAGGATTCACCCAATTCTACCAGCATACTACATCCCCTGAAATGATCTTGTCACTATACTCAAATGCAGAATATGAGGATTACATGAACTTCTACTGTGTGTGACTTTTACTTTACATATTGCTTGAGTTTGGAGTAGGCCAACCTATTTCATGAGGCCCTGTATAATAATACGAATAAACCAGTACTCAATGAAAATATGGAGTCAAAGGGTCAATGAATTAGAAGTGTTAACTTACTTCTCTAAACATCTCAGAACTCTGTAGAGATATGACTGAGCTTCACAATTTCTTACTTCAACTTTTCCATTTTGAATATTTTGAACTCCTCTAAAATGGTTTTTAAAAATCACATCTATTAAAATATAGGCTGAATACACTGAGGTTTACCAATGTTGTAATTTATGCTTGTGGGCAACTCGTTTTTGTGCAATTCTCTAAATAAAAGCCCTCCTGCTGTCTTGGTTTAATTAAAGTGTATCCTGAGTTTGCAGAGGATCTTAGGTATCTGAACTCGGTGTAAATGTGTTATGGAAATGAAAGGTTGCTGTTCTGCACTGACCTTTTGTAACTTCAGACCCATGCACATCCATTTACTTAAAAATGTACAAGTAAGTTCAAACCTACAGAACAAGGACACTGTGCTCTATTAAATACAAGTAAGACCCAGGCAAATCAGTTTTGCATACCCTCCTGTTGTGAAATCCCAGTTGGCTGTGCAGTAATAAGAAAATGTATAATATGCTCCATCAGGGTAGAAGTACATTATGCAAAATTTTATATTCGCTATATATTTAATGTGGTTCTTATCTATTTTATTTTTAATACTTTTTACTGTTGGGTCGAACAATAGTTATTTAAGCAAGAAATGGTTTGCTGATTAAAACCAGACTATTTGAAATGAAAATTGATGATGCAAATGGCAAGATCAAGAATGCTCAAGATGAAGCTAGAAATCACATTCTATTAGTACCAGGTGGATTCTTGAGCTGATGCTAATCATGCCAAAAACAGTAACTTAAAACAAATATAAAAAAAATGCTCACACTAGTTGCTTGTAAATAAAAAATAATAAAATACTATATGGGCAGTATGAATTCACTCCCAAACATTGCAGGGAAGGAACCATCATATTTTTAAAACTTTTCTAAGGTAAATTTCACCTGACTCCAAGCCATGTCTAGGGTGATTTATCATTTTTTCTATGCTTCTTTGGCTACATTCTATTGTCATTAGTGGTGATCTTTGTTGCAGTCTGGGCACTGATACTGAGAAAAAAAAGAGCTGTGACCAAGCTCATGGGCACATAGCCTTGACCAAAGAGGACTCCTAGATTTTGCTCCCAGAACTTGAAGCTTCCTGATAATGGTATAGGCACATTCTTGACAGTTTTAGAGGTCCTGCCACTCACAGAATATTGTATGGCAGTGGGATGCAAGTTCCCACCACGATTCCAACCCCAGCCTTCACCCTCCATAGCCCTAAAGTTTCTCTTCTTCTAAGACAATCTAGCTCTAGAACCCACAAGAGCCAAAATTTCAAAGATAACTGGAAATTCTCCCCTGGAGCTAGAGAAACTCAGATGGCAGGACAGCAAGTTTTCCTATCCCAAGTGTCCCATACTCAATGTGTTGCCTTTGTTTGGTGAAGGGGCCTGGAGGGACCGCAGTGATCAGGGAGGGAATATCTATCATTCTTTTTCAGATGCCTATGGGAGAAAGCCAGACAATTTGTCCTCCATGTCATCCTGTGATGATAGTTATTTGTTATCATGGCTCACCTTTAGAATTTTTGCAAAATAATCTTATAGCCATTCCTATGAAGTAACAATGTAATTTTTATACAAAATCATCTCAGCCTAAAAATAATTATTTTTGCCTCATTTATTAAAAGTCAAACCATTAAGCATTGTCAGAAATTTTATGGGAAAAAAAGCCATAAAATATGCTTATAACTTCATTCAATGTAAATGACAGCTTTTCCATTTTTATACATTTCACATATTTAAAAATTGTGTATATGCACCATACTCTGGTACACTGAAAAGAAATTTTAAAAATGCTTTTAAAAAATCCAAAAATTGTATAATCTATTTTTAAATACATGACAATAAATAAAATTTGAAAGGCAACAACTTACATAGAACAATATTATATATACATATATTTGTATATATACATATGTAATTTTCTTTGTTGTTTAGTAAATACAAGTGTAAGACAAGTGTTTTCTTGATAAATAATACCTTTTACACTTGGCACACCATCTCTTTCTGTCATCTTTCCCCACTTGATCTCTTTTTTTATTTTCTAGTAATGTTTCTGCCCCCATTTTTATAGCTTATGAAATAATGGAAAACTATATTTTGTAAATGAATTAATCATCTCTGTTTTTCATAGGAGAATTCAACTTGTCTCATTTAAAATAACAATTAAGCATTCATTTTATTCTGTTCACCGTTCTTTACATTTTGCATTTTTTTTAAATTTTGCTTTCTCAACTCTTAACCCTTGTTTCTATGGACATTGCAGTGTACTTTCTAATTCCTATAGTGATTATCTTCAAAATGCCAGCAGTCATTATCAAACACCTATTTCTTTATTATATGAAAGCAAGTTACCACTCATTTCTTTTCCCGAAGAAATACTCTTCTTGGCATTTCAATAAAATAAGAGCTTTAGATATTCTATTCTTTACGATTTGTTTTAGCAAATAATTATTTGCATATACCAAAATACACAGCTTCTCAGTGTATAGGAATTTTACCTATGTATGCAGTCTCAGAACACAAACGGTTCAAGTTATTCCCATATTTTAACAGCCCTGAGAGTTCCCTCAGGCCCCTTCTTAATCAATATCCACCATATACCTAGCAGCACAGCCACTATCCTGATGGTTCTTGAACTTTTAATAAAAGGAATTATATAGTGTGTTCCTTTGTGTCTGGCTTCTCTTATTCAGCATAATGTTTTTGAGACTCATAAAAACATGTCAGTAAATCAATCTTTTTATTATGGAGCACAGTCATTATATGAATAAACCACAATTTATTTAGGCATCTCCCACTGATGAACATTTGGGTTGTTTCCAGTTTGAAGTTAATATTAATCACACTGTCGTGAACATTTGCATATATAGCTTAGGTAGACGCATGCCCTCATTTTTCTTGGGCACATATCTAGGCATGGGCTTGCTGGGTCATAGAATAGGTACATGTTTAACTTTATTAAAAAACTGCCAAATACTATAGTTAATAATACTGTATGCATATTTGGAAATACCTAGGAGAGTTTGTATCTGGGAAGTTCTCATCATGAGAAAAAAAAAAATCTGTAACTGCATGTGGTGTTGAATGTCAACTGGATTTACTTATGTTCATTATTTTCCTAATATGTATATATTGAAGCATTATATTTTATACCCTAAACTAATATATGCTATGTCAATGATTCCTCAATTAAAAAAAACCTGTCAAATGATTTTTCCAAAGTAGTTCTACCAATTTGCATTCTGATTAGCAATCTATTAGAATATCTGTGATTCTTAATCTGTTCCAACACTTGCTATTGATGGTCTTTTTGATTTCAGGGATCGCCGTGGGTTTAGAGTGATATCTCACTGTGCTTTAATTTGAATTTTCCCAATAACGAGTGATAATGAACACCTTTTCATGCTCTTACTAGCCATTCATATATGTTCTTTTATGACATGCATTCTACCCTTTTGCCATTTTTAAAAACTAGTGTTTCTTTCTTACTGTTATTTTAGGAGGATAAAATATTCATAGTATGTACATCTCAAAGAATGAGTAAAGAACATACAAGAGAAACTCATTTAAAATCAGTAATAAAAGGATAACATGCAAAATAAAAAGGAAAATATTTGAATATTTAATTTAGAGAAGTTGAAATCTGAGTAACCAATAAATAGGAAAAGATGCTCCACCTCACTGAAAAGTTAGGAAATGCAAATTAAAACATGAACTAACAATATTAATCAATTGTGCGAAAGACTGAAGTGTGACATAACTGAGGGTCAGCAAGGATAGCAAACATTGGGAACCTTTATTAACTAGAACCACTGCCTTGAAGATCCACTGGACAGTATCTAGAGAATGTGAAATTGCACATCACTAGTATTCAACCATTTTGCTTTATGGTATATTTATACTAGTAGACATGTAGAAAAGTGCTCAGTGTGGCCTTGTTTATATAGCAAAAATTGGGAAAAACCAGAATAACAGGAGAAAAGGACATAGAATTGTTCTAGAGTACTTGAATAAACAATGCATAGATTTGTCTCACATGGACAGATAATGGGAACGTGATTTTGAATTAAAACAAGTGATACATGATTACTTACAGAGTGCTTTTAAAAAAGTTTTTTTAAATGATAAATTATACTGTGAGTAATTTTTAAAAATAAGAATATACATAAATCATCCTAAAAATCTCATGTTTACACTAGCAACATCAGCACTTCCTGGGAACATGTTAGAAATACAAATTCTTAGGGCACCTGGCTAGTTCAATCCAGTGAAGTATGCAACTCTTAATCTCAGGGTTGTGAGTTTGAGCCCCACATCGAGTGTGGTGATTACTTAAAAATAGAAATGTAAATTTTGGGGCCCAACTCCAGACCTACTGATTGAGATATCTCTTGTAGGTGGGGCCCAGCATTCTGTTTTAATAAGCCCTGAAGTAGATTCTAATACTTGCTAAAGCTTGGAAAATATATATTATAGACCTACATTTTATACAGACATGTATTTGTTAAAAATATAACATAGATGGCTGGAGGAAATAAAAAAATTTCCTGACAGTGGATGCCTCTGGAGTTGGCTCAAATATCTGTAATGTCATGTCTATAACTATAAAAGTAAATCTGCAGCAAGAAGGGTAAAACACTAATATTTGTTCATTCTTATAGTGGAGGGTATGGTCTTTGTTAAACTATTCTGTATCCTTCTGAATTTTTTGAACTTTTCAAAATGAAAAAGAGCTATAGAGAATATGGTACAAATGGTTACTGAACAGTACAAGGATTTCATGCATTAACCATAAATATCTTAGTTCTTTCTCAAGTCTTCAAGTTGAATTAAGAATATCTCAATATTGGGGCACCTGGGTGGCTCAGTGAGTTAAGCCTCTGCCTTTGGCTCAGGTCATGATCTCGGGGTCCTGGGATGGAGCCCTGCATCAGGCTCTGCTCAGCAGGGAGCCTGCTTCCTCCTCTTCTCTGCCTGCCTCTCTGCCTACTTGTGATTTCTCTCTCTCACTCTCTCTGTGTCAAGTAAATAAATAAAATCTTTAAGAAAAAATTTTTAAAAATCTCAAGATTGCAAGACAAGCTCCTTAAAAACAGAACAACAGAATCCATCATTTTGTAATAATTTACAATTGTTAAATTTACTGAATCAAACTTTTTGTGATTTTACAGCTCAAAACAACATAGAGAAATAAATCAGAAAGCAGAGTGAATATTAAGTTGTAACTGGCATCTATAATCACTATTTTAGCTCTTTAATTTGATAGGAATATTGATATCGTTGATGTTGGAAAGTTTAAAAGTTGAAATTAGCAAAGATACTTATTTGAAACAAAACTTGTTATTTGTGTATTTTAGGTATTGGGATTGCATAAGATTACATATGAACAAGGCATCTCACTGTTTTACAACACTCTGCTTTGTAAGAGAATGTTTTACCTCACTTTCTTCCTCCTGGCAGGGCTGCCCTTCAACCCCCAAATATAGACACAGTTACTCTATACCTCCAGATCTCCCAACTACTTTTACTTGGGATTTTTCAAGTCTCACAATTCAGTTCTTGGGATGTCTCCCTTAACCCTATCTTCTGCTACATGATGGTTCTGAGAAAAGAAAAGCCACTTCCTGTCCCTTGGAGGATAGTTGCCCAACTACCTAAGCTTAGGAGGAAACTGACTCCACTCATCCGCACTGAAGACTAAGCTCATACAGTCAGGCTCCCCTTGGCCCTCTTTCCTTCAACCGTGACTCTCTCTGCATAACACAAAAGTATAAAAACAGCCCTTGACCACAAAGGCTTAAATTTCAGTTAAGGGTATACGAAGTATCCATTTGCAGCATCGTGCAGAAAAACACCACCATAAAATAGCATTCCACATGGCAGCCATGAGAGCTAAATCATTTGGGATGACACTGAACAGAGAAAGAATTTTAAGAGAAGTCAGGCCATGGTGGAAGGTATTTGCGGCAAGGTTTTGTGAAAGAAATGACGCTTACAATTAGACATTGAAGAACAAAACAAAACAATAACAACAACAACAAAAACTTGGCAAGAGGAATCGTGTGGGAAGCAGGAGAATAGCGTGGCCAGGTTATGAAGGCTATAAGGTCATCCGGGGCCAATGAATAGTAAAGATCGTTAAGCTATGGGAGAGAAACTGGACTGTAGTTAGGGAGCTCCGACAAATTTAAGAGGTGCACAGACTTCATATATAGAACATTCTGTGTTTTCTGATTAATAAAGTCTTCATTTATAAGTGTACTTAACTCACATCACAAACCATCTGGGAAACCATGCAGAAAAATAAGATCCTTCCCCACTTATTACCATCATGAATTAGTGTACTATATTGCCTGTCTTTTATTTCAAAATATCTGTTTCCTTCTCATTTTTCAAACCTATAAAAATAAAGTATGCTCATTCTAGGATTTCAAAAAGGGCCCAAAAATGTGAGACACATCAGTTGGTATTTGTGAAACACCAGCCTTTACTCTTTTAGCTCTCGCAACAACCTCATTATCTGTAACTTACAAAGGGATAAGTGTAGCACAGAGACGTTCAGTAACTCGTCTAAGTTCATACAGCACAGAGGCAGGGCTGTCACAACTTGATCCCATGAATTACAGTGTCAGAGTCCACGTGCTTAACCACTCCATTGGGTTCTACTGCCTCTCTCTCTTCCACAAAGATGAATTTGAATTCTGCATTAGAGTCCATGATATGTACCCAGCACAAATCTTTCAATATGGCTTAGTCATATGATATTATGTCTGTCTGAAATATTTTCCTCTTGTAAGTAATGCTACATTGAATATTTTTATACATAAGTCTTTATAGGAGTGTTCAATGATCCTCCCAAAATGCATTTGTATAAGTAGAACTGCTAAGACAGACAGGAAAAAAATTGAGGTTTTACGTTGCTAAAATATTTCCAAAAATACCCACCTATGATAATGGCACCACTCCCAATATGTAAGCAAGAAGAGACTTCTTTATATTTCTTTTAGCTCTCAGAATCATAGTTTTAGTTAAACTTTTAATGTTGAGATAGTTATAGATAACATGCAGTTACAAGAAATAATACATTTTATCCAACTTACCCCAATGATAACATCTTGCAAAACTTGAGTGGAATGTCACAACCAGGATGTTATACTGATAGAGTCATGACACAGAACATTTCTATTACCAGAGGATTCCTCATGGTGCCCTTTTATAGACATAAACATTTTCCTCCTGTCCCCAACCCCTCCTGCTTTCCAGCTAGCATTAACCTGTTTTCCATTTCTATTACTTTGCAATTTCAAGAATGTTATATAAATGGAATCATGCAGTATGTAACCCTTTAAGACTTGCATTTCTTCAATAAACACAATTCTTTGGAGGCATCCAGGTTGTTGCATTTGTCAGTAGTTTATTCCTTTGTATTTCACCAGTAATAATCCATAGTAAAAATGTAGTTTTTTTTTTTTTTTTTTACCATCTACTTCTTTTTTTTTTTTTTTTTTTTTTAATTTTTTTTTTCCCAATTTATTTATTTTCAGAAAAACAGTATTCATTATTTTTTCACCACACCCAGTGCTCCATGCAAGCTGTGCCCTCTATAATACCCACCACCTGGTACCCCAACCTCCCACCCCCCCGCCACTTCAAACCCCTCAGACTGTTTTTCAGAGTCCATAGTCTCTCATGGTTCACCTCCCCTTCCAATTTACCCAAATTCCCTACTACTCTCTAACGCCCCTTGTCCTCCATGCTATTGGTTATGCTCCACAAATGAGTGAAACCATATGATAATTGACTCTCTCTGCTTGACTGATTTCACTCAGCATAATCTCTTCCAGTCCCGTCCATGTTGCTACAAAAGTTGGATATTCGTCCTTTCTGATGGAGGCATAATACTCCATAGTGTATATGGACCACATCTTCCTTATCCATTCATCCGTTGAAGGGCATCTTGGTTCTTTCCATAGTTTGGCGACTGTGGCCATTGCTGCTATAAACATTGGGGTACAGATGGCCCTTCTTTTCACGACATCTGTATCTTTGGGGTAAATACCCAGGAGTGCAATTGCAGGGTCGTAGGGAAGCTCTATTTTTAATTTCTTGAGGAATCTCCACACTGTTCTCCAAAGAGGCTGCACCAACTTGCATTCCCACAAACAGTGTAAGAGGGTTCCCCTTTCTCCACATCCTCTCCAACACATGTTGTTTCCTGTTTTGTTAATTTTGGCCATTCTAACTGGTGTAAGGTGATATCTCAATGTGGTTTTAATTTGAATCTCCCTGAGGGCTAATGATGATGAGCATTTTTTCATGTGTCTGATAGCCATTTGTATTTCTTGATTGGAGAAGTGTCTGTTCATATCTTCTGCCCATTTTTTGATGTGTTTGTCTGTTTCGTGTGGGTTGAGTTTGAGGAGTTCATTATAGATCCTGGATATCAACCTTTTGTCTGTACTGTCATTTACAAATATCTTCTCCCATTCCGTGGGTTGCCTCTTTGTTTTTTTGACTGTTTCCTTTGCTGTGCAGAAGCTTTTGATTTTGATGAAGTCCCAGAAGTCTATTTTCGCTTTTGTTTCCTTTGCCTTTGGAGACGTATCTTGAAAGAAGTTGCTGTGGCTGATATCGAAGAGATTACTGCCTATGTTCTCCTCTAAGATTCTGATAGATTCCTGTCTCACGTTGAGGTCTTTTATCCATTTTGAGTTGATCTTTGTGTACGGTGTAAGAGAATGGTCGAGTTTCATTCTTCTACATATAGCTGTCCAGTTTTCCCAGCACCATTTATTGAAGAGACTGTCTTTTTTCCACTGTATATTTTTTCCTGTTTTGTCGAAGATTAATTGACCATAGAGTTGAGGGTCCATATCAGGGCTCTCTACTCTGTTCCACTGGTCTATGTGTCTGTTTTTATGCCAGTACCATGCTGTCTTGGTGATCACAGCTTTGTAATAAAGCTTGAAATCAGGTAAGGTGATGCCGCCAGCTTTATTTTTGTTTTTCAACGTTTCCTTAGCGATTCGGGGTCTCTTCTGATTCCATACAAATTTTTGGATTATTTGCTCCAGCTCTTTGAAGAATGCCGGTGGAATTTTGATCGGAATGGCATTAAAAGTATAGATTGCTCTAGGCAGTATAGACATTTTAATGATGTTTATTCTTCCGATCCAAGAGCATGGAATGGTCTTCCATCTTTTTGTGTCTTCTTCAATTTCTTTCATGAGTGTTCTATAGTTCCTCAAGTATAGATCCTTTACCTCTTTAGTTAGGTTTATTCCCAGGTATCTTATGGTTCTTGGTGCTATAGTAAATGGAATCGATTCTCTAATTTCCCTTTCTGTATTTTCCTTGTTAGTGTATAAGAAAGCCACTGATTTCTGCACATTGACTTTGTATCCTGCCACGCTGCTGAATTGCTGTATGAGTTCTAGTAGTTTGGGGGTGGAGTCTTTTGGGTTTTCCATATAAAGAATCATGTCATCTGCGAAGAGAGAGAGTTTGACTTCTTCATTACCAATTTGGATACCTTTTATTTCTCTCTGTTGTCTGATTGCTGTTGCTAGGACTTCTAATACTATGTTGAACAAGAGTGGTGAAAGTGGGCATCCTTGTCTTGTTCCTGATCTCAACGGGAAGGCTGCAAGCTTTTTCCCATTGAGGATGATATTTGCTGTGGGTCTTTCATAGATAGATTTGATGAGGTTCAGGAATGTTCCCTCTATCCCTATACTTTGAAGCGTTTTAATCAGGAACGGATGTTGGATTTTGTCAAATGCTTTTTCTGCATCAATTGAGAGGACCATGTGGTTCTTCTCTCTTCTCCTATTAATTTGTTGTATCACATTGATTGATTTACGAATGTTGAACCATCCTTGTAGCCCAGGGATGAATCCCACCTGATCATGGTGGATAATCTTTTTAATGTGTTGTTGGATCCTGTTGGCTAGGATCTTGTTGAGAATCTTAGCATCCATATTCATCAGTGATATTGGTCTGAAATTCTCCTTTTTGGTATGGTCCTTGCCTGGTTTGGGGATCAGGGTAATGCTGGCTTCATAGAAAGAGTCTGGAAGTTTTCCTTCTGCTTCAATTTTTTGAAACAGCTTCAGGAGAATAGGTGTTATTTCTTCTTGGAAGGTTTGGTAGAATTCCCCAGGGAATCCGTCAGGTCCTGGGCTCTTGTTTTTTGGGAGATTTTTGATCACTGCTTCAATCTCGTTATTAGATATCGGTCTATTCAGGTTGTCGATTTCTTCCTGGTTCAATTTTGGTAGTTTATATTTTTCCAGGAATGCATCCATTTCATCAAGGTTGCTAAGCTTATTGGCATATAACTGTTCGTAGTAACTTCTGATGATTGTTTCTACTTCCTTGGTGTTAGTTGTGATCTCTCCCCTTTCATTCATAATTTTATGAATTTGGGATTTCTCTCTTTTCTTTTGGATTAGTGTAGCCAGTGGCTTATCGATCTTATTGATTCTTTCAAAAAACCAGCTTCTAGTTTCATTGATACGTTCTACTGTATCTCTGGTTTCTCCCTCATTGATCTCAGCTCTAATCTTGATGATTTCCCTTCTTATGTGTGGAGTTGGTTTGATTTGTTGTTGATCCTCCAGTTCTTTAAGGTGTAGAGACAGCTGGTGTGTTCTGGATTTTTCAATTTTTTTGAGCAAGGCTTGGATGGCTATATATTTTCCCCTTAGGACCGCCTTTGCTGTATCCCATAGGTTTTGGACCGAAGTGTCTTCATTCTCATTGGTTTCCATGAATTGTTTCAGTTCTTCTTTGATCTCCTGGTTGATCCAAGCATTCTTAAGCAAGGTGGTCTTTAGCTTCCAGGTGTTTGAGTTCCTTCCGAACTTTTCCTTGTGATTGAGCTCCAGTTTCAAAGCATTGTGATCTGAGAATATGCAGGGAATAATCTCAGTCTTTTGGTATCGGCTGAGTCCTGATTTGTGACCCAGTATGTGGTCTATTCTGGAGAAGGTTCCGTGTGCACTTGAGAAGAATGAGTATTCTGCTGTTTTAGGGTGGAATGTTCTGTATATATCTATGAGGTCCATCTGGTCCAATGTGTCGTTCAATGCTCTTGTTTCTTTATTGATTTTCTGCTTCGATGATCTGTCTAATTCTGAAAGAGGCATGTTAAGATCACCTACGATTAGTGTATTCATATCAATATGACTCTTTATCTTGATTAACAGTTTTCTTAAGTAATTGGCTGCTCCCATATTGGGAGCATAGATATTTACAATTGTTAGATCATCTTGGTGGATAGTCCCTTTAAGGATTATGTAGTGTCCTTCTGTATCTCTGACTACAGTCTTTAGTTTGAAGTCTAATTTATCTGATATGAGAATCGCTACCCCAGCCTTCTTTTGAGTCCCATTGGCATGAAAGATGCTTCTCCACCCCTTCACTTTCAGTCTGCGTGTATCTTTAGGTTCAAAATGGGTCTCTTGTAGACAGCATATGGATGGGTCCTGTCGTTTTATCCAATCTGCCACCCTGTGCCGTTTTATGGGTGCATTGAGGCCATTCACATTGAGAGTGATTATTGATAGATACGTTTTTATTGACATCGAGTTACCTTTGAAGTCTTTCTTTCTGTAGACTGTCTCTATATTTCTGTTCAATGCTATTCTTGGGGTTTTTCCTCTTTTATAGAACCCCCCTTAATATTTCCTGCAGTATCGGCTTGGTGGTTGCATAGTCTTTTAAGTCTTGCCGGTCTTGGAAACTCTTTATCTCTCCATCCATTTTGAATGTCAGTCTTGCTGGATAAAGTATTCTTGGCTGCATGTTCTTCTCATTTAGTGCCCTGAATATATCTTGCCAGCCTCTTCTGGCTTGCCAGGTCTCTGTGGACAGGTCTGACGTTATTCTGATGGGCTTCCCTCTGTAAGTAAGGAGCCTCTTTGCCCTGGCAGCTTTCAAGAGATTATACCTACAATTATAATTTCTCAATTTGACTATCAGGTGTCGTGATGTTTTTTTGGAGTGTATAATCTTGGGTGGAGACCGTTCAGCCTCTAGTACATGAACGCTGGTTTCATTCGCGAGATTCGGAAAGTTTTCATGAAGGACTTGTTCCACGACATCTTCTAGACTTCTTTCTTTCTCCTCCCCTTCAGGAATTCCAATAATTCTGACGTTGGAACGCTTCATGGCATCACTTATTTCCCTAATTCTGCTTTCGTGGGATCTAAGCTGTTTGTTCCAGGCTTCCTCCTGATCCTTTCTCTCTATCTGTTTGTCTTCCAGATCACTAATTCTATCTTCTGTCTCAGTTACCCTAGCTTTGAGAGAGTTTAGATTGGATTGGAACTCATTGAGAGCATTGTGGACCTCCTCCCTGGTAGCTTTAAGCTCCGCCCTAACATTGTGAACATCCTGTCTGGTCGCTTTCAGTTCGGCTCTAATCAATTCTGTTTGGTCATCCATGGCTTTCTCCAACCTAGCTATTGCCTGGATAATTGTTAGCCTGAATTCTCTTTCCGACATATTGTCTATGTTGATAGCCGTTAGCTCTGTTGCGGAAGGTCCATCCTCTGTATTTTTCTTCTGTTGGGCATTCCTCCTCCTAGTCATTTTGGTGGGAGAAGACTGAACAGATGTAGCTGGATGTATCAACTCTGGTGCAGTCAAGGTGCACCCTGGAACACTTCCTGATCTCCGTCTCAGAAGCCTCAGTCTGGGTGCAGAAGCTGAATAAATTCCCCCTTGGATGCTGGCAGTGCAGGTTCCAAGTTAAAGACCCTGGGGGCGCAGGATCTTTTGCTCGTCCCCAAAGCCAAGGCAGTGGCGGCTGTCTGGGAGCTCCTGACCGCCAGAGAGGTTCCAAGCAGCGATCGCACACTGAGATTTTGCCGCCGGCCCGGGCTGGGAGTGCCCGGCTTGCGCGCACCTCTTTTCAGAGGCGGCTGTGGGTCGGGCGCGCGTCTGGGGCACTGAGAACGGGGCGCTGGTCCGTAAGCCGCAGGCTGGGCTTTTGCGCGCCTCTGTCCGGGGAAGAGTTTCGCGGGCGCAAGGCTTAGACTTTGAAACAATGGCGCGGGTCAAGAAGCGCCCCAGGGCCTTAGAAACCCAGGAGAGCTGGAGCGACGTGCACGCGCATCTCAAGCTTTGTGGTAGGGCTAGCGCGCGTTCTGCAGACCGGCGCGGCTCCCATCCCCTCACAGGAGCCGGAACCCCGCGCTCTGGGGCACGCTGGCGGCTTAGGGACCAGGAGCCGGTTTCTCCGCCGCACTCTCTCTGCCTCCGCGCCGGGGAGGCCGTCTGGGACCGGGGACTCAAGCCCCTGTCCCTAGCCGCCCCGATTCCCACAGTTTGCCCCCGCGATCCTTTGCTCTTTTGGAGTGCTTTCAACCAGTCTCCGAGTTAATGCTGGTCCCCAGACGCAGGGCACTCTCGCTCGTATCGGGGTATTACTTTTGCACCGGTCGCCTCTGGTGGCTCCCTCCCCCTTTTGTTTATCTTCCGATATCAGTCCGCTGTTCCCATTCCGCTTTACCTGCTCACTGGCGTCTTCTGCCCCTGTAGAGATCCAGACGTGTATAATTCTGATCTCAGGCTGATTTCATGGGTGATCAGAGTTCTTTGGTAGGTAATCAGCTCACTTTGGGGTACCAGCTGAAAAGACGCCTCTTCCTAGTACCCCGCCATCTTGTCCCCCCCCTACCATCTACTTCTTAAGGGACATCTGGGTGGCTTCCAGGTTGGGGTTATCATGAATAAAACTACTAAAAACTTTTGTGTTCATGTTTTTGTCTAAACACGCATTTTCATTTTTCTGGAATAAATGCCCCCAAGAGAGCAATTTCTGGTCAAATGGTGGTTATATATTTATTTTTAGGAACACCTCTCAAAAGTGACCCAGAGAAGCCATACCATTTTGCATGTTCATCAACAATGTATGAGTGATCCAGTTTCTCCTCATCCTTACCAGCATTTTTTTAACTATTTTTTATTTTAGCCATTCTGCTAGATGTGTTTTCTCATTGTGGCTTTACTAAATTGTGCTGTTTTATTAAAGATTTTATTGATCTATTTCAGAGAGAGAGTATGTGTTCACACATGCACACGATGCCGGGGCGTAGGGGGCAAAACAAAAGGGGAGGGAGATGGACAAGCAGACCACAGGGATCATGGAGCCCAATGCAGGCTCCATCTCACCACCCTGAGATCATGCCCAAAGCCAAAACCAAGAGTCAGAAGCTTCACCCACTGAGCTACCCAGGTGTCCCTAAATCGTGTTATTTTTAATCTTAATGAACTTAATGCAAATCTGTGATTTCTCATTGTATTCTGGAGGTTTTTCCCACCTTCTCAAATTTTTCAACCATTTTTTTCTATAAATTATAAAGTTCATGTGCTTTTAAAATTTATTTCATGCATTTGTATGCTAATGATATTAACTCTTCATCCTTAAATTCTTTTCCTGATTTCGCTGAAATTACTTGAACAAGTAAATGCTCTAGTCTTCTTTCTTTCTTTCTTTCTTTCTTTCTTTCTTTCTTTCTTTTTATAGTTTTACTTATTTATGTGAGAGAGAGAGTGAGAGAGAGAAAGCACAAGCTGGGGGAGCAGAAGGAAGAGGGAGAAACAGACTCCCCATTGATCAGGAAGGCTGGTGCAGGACTCGATTCCAGGACTCCAGGATTATAACCTGAGCAGATGCTTAACTGACTGAGCCACCCAGGTACCTCATGCGTTAGTGTTCTTATAAAATTTATTCCCAAGCCTTGAACAACCACTATATTCCAACAGATGCTTCCTAAGTTCCTTTCATTTCGTTAGGTCAGTTGGTTAAATTGAACTGAATTGAAGGCTTTTAAAATTCTGAATAAAATCTTCCCTACATATTATACATAGATGTATTCCATTTTTATTAGTACTATGTTTGGTATATTACTCACCTGCACTACCACATTATTTGCTACCAATGGGTTATCACTTCTCCCTGAAACCATTTTTTTTTTTCCTGGTTAGTATTTTATAGTCCTTAGCCCATTTCAGGGTCTTGGAATGCAAGTGTCATACCTGGAGATGCAGCCATTTAAATCCACAAAATGTACATAGATTTCTGAAGAGAATAGAGATTATACATAAAGTTCAAGGACCAACAGAGTTTGAGAACTGTGTACTGTGCATGTCCATTCTGGCTCAGCCATGGACTTCTCTGTGACCTCGGAGAAGAACTTCTCTATGTCTTTTCCATTTCTTTTTCTTTTTTTTAAAGATCTTATTTATTTGTTTGTTTATTTGGGGTGGGGCAGAGCAGAGGGAGAGGGGCAAGAAGATGCCACACTGAGTGCTGAGTCCACACAGGGCTCAATCCCACAACCCTGAGATCATGACCTGAGCTGAAATCAAGAGTCGGACACTTAACCAAATGAGCCATCCAGGCATCCCTCCATTTCTTCTTCCATAATCAGGGATCAAATAATTTTCTTCCCCCCTTGGTCTGATCCAAAAAAATTCACTGATGAGATAAAGGCAGTGGAAAGGTCAAGACAAAAGATGACCTTCAGTCAGAAAGAAAGCCATTTTAAATATCCACCCAGGAAATATTCCCGTATCAGATGGGGGGGGGGCGGTGGACGATGCCTGAAGCTGTTGCAGGCTGTTCACCCTGCAAGTACATTTTACACCAAGGTGTGTATTCACAGCCAATTACAGCAACTCAAATCCTGTGAAGGTCCATCTCAGAAAATCTTAACAAGGCCCGAGATTATTGTTAAGGGCTGCTGTCCATATACACAACTTGCTCTCTAGATGAAACCAGATGAAAGAACACCTGGAAACTCAACAAAGGTGAAACTGTCTGAGCTAGGACTCTGGGCTGAGGGCTGAGTCTACCCTACAGACTCAGAGAAAGGTAACATTTGCCAGAAAAGATCCCAATTCTCTCAGGAAAGAGCAAACACTTCCAGCATGGTGAGATTCAATGAAACATCCATCCCTCTGAACCACATTTACCTGTGGAAGGCAAGAATTTACCCATAAAGGCAATTTTTTTTTTTTTCTCAGCTAGAGGAAGCCACCTTCCCAAGCAGGGCCAGAATCCTCACACCCTCAGACTCCTGACATTTTGAGGTTCATTAAGGCCAGAGGTTGGCAAACAAAGGGCCACAAGCCAAGAGCAACCTACCACCATGTTCTTGTACAGCCTGTGAGCTGAGACCGATTTCACATTTTAAAATGGTAGGGAAAAAAAATCAAATGAGGAACAATATTTCATGAAACATGAAAACTATATGAAATTCAAATTTCAGCATCCATCAATAATGTTTTGTTTTGTTTTTAGAATACATTTATTATTGTCTGTGGCCACTCAGGGGGTTACAACACAATCGTTGTGACAGAGACCATTTGGCCCAAAAGCCTAAATTACTTAGTACCTGACCTTTTAAAAAAATGGAAAAAAAAATGGATGACCCTTGATCTAGGCCATCCTCCCACACAATCTTTTTTAGACCCAGTAAACCATCATCTTGCTTTGTGCTTCACGCCTGTCATGGCAGGGAGTTCATCACTTCACAAGCAGGCCTCTAACTTTGACAGCAACAATCATCAAAATTATCATTATTTTGAACTCAAATCTCCAACCCACTGGGCCTAATTATGCTCTATTAAAATGACCTAGAATAAGTCTACTCCTTTCAAGCATGAAGGCAAAATGAAATGAGAAGAAAATTCTTTGTTAATACTACACGCATGAGGTGTTGTGTGCTGCTCCACATGAAGAGAATAAGGGCATGTAAGAGCTGGTTACCTCCGAGACTCACCAAGTCCCATCAAGCATGCTGCTGCCCTTGGCTCCTTGCAGGGGCCCAAGCTGTGGTTCTGGAGGAGTTACAGGCAGTGATTTGGGCAATGTCAGGTGAGCCCCTGTGGAGCAGAATAGCCAGCATGCTGGCATCCCAGTTTTCTCAATGGCACATCTGCAGTAACTGAATTCTGGTTATTTAGCCTTCTGTACCCAGCATTTTCACTCCTCAGCCTATAAACTTGTCTAAAGGAAGCAAGAAGTATTTTTAAGTTATAAGGGTGGGGTGCCTGGGTGGCTTAGTTGGTTGAGCACCTGACTCTTGATTTCAGCTCAGGTCCTGATCTCATGGATTGTGGGATCGGACACCCCCCCCCCCATTAGCTCCATGCTCAGTAGGAAGTCAGCTTGGATATTCTTTCTCCCTCTCCTTCTGCCCCACCCTCTGCTCATATATGTGCATGCACACTCTCTCTCTCTTTCAAATAAATAAATCTTTAAAAAAATAAAAGTTGTAAGGGAAACTCAGGTATCCTCTTATTCACTGTTGAGCAAAGAGAATTCTGTGAGCCAGCACTGTTAGTATTCTGAGAGCTTGATAAAATTGTAGAAACTCAGGTTTACCCAGATCTTCTGAATTAGAATCTGCATTTCTACAGGAACATTATATAATGGAATCATGAAGTATATATCCTCTTGAGATTGGCTGTTTTCACTCAGCATAATTTGAGGTTTATCCAGTTTGGGGTTTTTTTGTTTGTTTGTTTGTTTTCTGTGTATTAAGAATCTGTGCCTTTTTGTTATTGAGGGGTATGGTTAGTATGAATGTACCACAGTTTGTTTTACCATCCACCCATTGAAGCACATTGAAAGACAAATATTTATTTAAGAATATATGTGTATGTATTTTAACTAAGTGGCTTACTAGCATTAAGCATGAAGAGATTCAGCTCAGAGCCAGTTGGTTATGGATTAGGGTTTGATTTCCAAGAGTACTGGTTTTGAATAAAGAGAGAGAATCAGAATGAGGCAGCCTTCCAGGTTACCTCATGAAAGGTATGATCATGACTTCTCCTGGATATTTGTAGATGCTGCTTAGGAAAGCGAAATCAGAACCAGGATTTGAGGCACTAAATTTAAACTTGAGGCTCCCAATTTACAGAATGGCCATGGATTAGCTATATAGTTTTCCAACTTTTCCATGCATATATAGCATTCCTGAAATAACATAATTAGCACAATGGAGAGTAGGTTAGTGGTTGATAGGGATTGGGTATGGGGGAGAGGATGGGTATGGCTGTAAAAGGATAAATAAGGGGCATGTGGGTAGCCCAGTTGGTTGAGTGTCCGACTCCTGGTTTTAGCTCAGGCTGTGATCTCAGGGTCATGGGATCAAGCCCTGTGTTAGGCTCCATGCTCAGTACAGAGTCCGCTTAAGACTCTTTCTCTTTCTCCCTCTCCCCACACCCCCTCCCTTTAAAATAAATAAATACATAAATAAAAATTTTTGTAAAAATGGATAAATAACATGAGAGGATCATATGGGGATAAAAGTTTTTCTGTATTTTGATTACGGCAGTGGTTATACAGAGTTACACTAGTGAGAAAACTGCATGGAGCTAAACACACAAATGCGTGTGCACACACCCACGTGCAAGCCTGACTGATGAAATTGGAATAAGCTTTAAGAATTGCACCAACAGTAATCTCCAGACTTTGGAGTTAATAGTTAATACAATAGTTAATGCAAGTTGCAAGTGTTGGGGGGAGGCCCAAGGAAGAGTACACAGAACCTTGGTGCACTTTTCTTGTCAACTTCCTGTGAATCTGTGATTATTTCACAATAAAAGGTTAAAACAAGAAAGTTTCCAAGATGCATTAACATCAGGAGGAATGAATGAGCAAATCAACAAAGAGAACATTACCCACAATAGGAGGGAAGCAGGGCCCTTTCAACTGAAAATGTGTTTTCTCTATTTTTTATCACAAACTGTTTCTAAGATTCCATTGGTTATAACTCTGTCCTCTAATTTGCCTGTTTCTAACTAGATGTAGTCTTGGCATTTGGATAATGAGGAGACATTTTAAGCTTCTAATAACTATATGTAAGATATGACTACATAATAAATCAAATGTCAAAGATCTAGAAACATTTCTTAAGGATAAATCTTGTCTTTCTGTAAAGGTGCAAAAATACATCATGACTCACACATAATTCTTTGATCTAAGACATTTATTTGGGGCTGAAAGAATTAAAAACACAGTCATGGGACTATGAGGTCAAGATCTTCACATGATAGGCCCTGCCCCCACCTCCTGCATCTCAGATTTTTTTTTTCCTTAATAGCCGTCTTAACTAATGTGAAAACAGGCCATGCATTTTAACACAATCGCCACTTTTGCCCTTGCACGTGTAATTACTTGAATTTTAGTTTTAATTCTCCCTCTCTCTTGCTGTAATTATGAGAACAATTAAGTGTCAGAGTTCAGAGCCTCTCGATTTTAAGAAGAGAAGAGCCAAAATGAATTTCTCTTCCTGCCTCAAAATACCAGTTGCTAAAACAGCTGCAACTAACATTTTCATAGTGCTTTGCAACTGATAACACACTTCCACTTAGAAAGATCCACTCAGGGGTCAACTCAGACAGTACTGAAAATGGTATTAAAAGCTACTAAAGTAGGAATAGAGAATTGCATGGACATTTGCCCACGAATCAGCAAAAGCCTGTCTAGGTACATCTGAGTCCACTGACTCCAAGGAAAACCAGGACACCCCACCCTTTGCCACAATCTCTCGTGCTAATGTTTTTGAACTTAAAATCATGGCCACCATCACTCTCCAAGAGAACTTGTATGTGTCCTGAGCTTGGAGGAAATAAGTTAAAGGTATGAACCAGGACTTGAATCTGCCAAACCATTGAAAAAAGCTAATGGCTTGAGTTTGGGTGAGCCAGAGTCCACCCAGTGAGATAGGGCGTCCCACTTATTGATTGTAAAATCTACCCATTGACCAGCTTCTTGGTTCCTTGTGACTCCTAGTTGATAAACTGAGTGCTTATGGAAAGCAAACAGGGCAGTGTAGTTCCATGGGGTCCAGAATACATGTATTTACTGAATTCTCAGTAAGCATGTGCTTTGGGAAAAGCAACCGTTATCCAAGGCTGTAAGGGACATTGAAATGGGTAGAACCCAGAGCCAACCTAGAACCCAAATACAAAAGTTCAAGAGGACAAATGGTAATTTCACTAAATTAGAAGGGGGTAAGAAACAGGAAAAAAATAAAAATAAAAAGCAAGAGTGGATAGGGGCACACAGCCCTGAAATCAAGCAGCAAGGTGCAGCGTGTCCATTGAGGAATGACTGGGGCATTCCCTAGGGCAGACAGTTTTCTGCTGCCATCTTTTGTGGACCATGCTGAATGTAGGGAAGCTGGGTGAGCAATAAGATCAGAAGGATCTTTGTAGTTATTTTGTTGATAATAATGTAGTTATTTTCCTCAAGCGCCTTAGAGTACAGTGGAAAAGTTAGATGCATTCACTGGTAATAAACGCAAGCATACAGGTGTAGGGGGTAAGCCTTCCCAAAGAAACAATGGCCCTGAGGGAATATGGGAAAAAGAAAAGTTGGTTTTGACCCTTAGGAAGGCTTTGAGGGGAGGAAGCATTTAAACTGGATTTTTATAGATAGCATTTTAAGAAGCAGAGAAGTGGGAAGACAAATTCTGAGAGAAGGAAAAGCATGATCGAAAGCAATAAAGGTAAGAATATATGAAGAATCCTTGCAATGTGTTATTTGAATATAAAGACAGCAACTGGCCTCACAGTTCTGTGGGCCTGGAAAGAGGATGGGCAGTCCAAATTGGACCATTGTGGGCCTTACCTCAAAGGGAAATGACTGCATGGTAGAAACTATGGGGAACAGAGGAGGGGAAGAATGGAAGCAAAATGTCAGTTAAGAGA
Source organism: Neogale vison (assembly GCF_020171115.1). NCBI lineage: Eukaryota > Metazoa > Chordata > Mammalia > Carnivora > Mustelidae > Neogale > Neogale vison. Next base: position 37,739,937 of record NC_058098.1, on the reverse strand, counting down.
ATGTGTCAAAGAGAGATCATGAGGTTCTTGACCAGATGTGTTCAAGAACCTGCAGAAGTGGGTGACTGGAGGCAAGTCAGTGGGAAAAGAAGTCAAAGGTATTGTTGAGATTTCTAACCAATATCACTGGAAGATGGTGGTACTGCTCAAAAAGTATTAGTACAGGATATTATGAGATGGTTTTAAATATTTTTTTCTTTATGTCAAATGATTCATATCAAAAATAGACATTTCTGATTACTCTGAAAATCACATAGAGATTATTTATAACTTTAAGACATTTCCCATATTAATTTGGTTGGATTCTTTAGGTTGAATTTATTAGAAGAGTAGCCTGGGATTTGGGAAGAATTTGGGTCCCAAGACACATGATTTATTGAGAGTGCTCTTGGGAGAAATTCGTAAGGGAGGGAAAGAAGCAGGTTGGATAAGGAAACTAGTTAAGCAAGTTCCAGCCTCAGCTTTGGTCCTATGGGAATGTCTTGAACATGGATGGCATCACAGAATTGGTCTCAATTTGAGGTAAAAGGATCAACTTTTTGACCCCTGAATCCATCAGTCCTTGACTTCAGGCTGTCCTGGGGCTAAGCATATAAGCCTAATTACTTGGGTTTGAAGGTTCCCATTAACTTAGGGCAATTCTCTTAAGAAGGGAGCAGGTGTGAGCCTTTAGTGGCCAACATTCACAGCAGCTGGGCATGGGTGTACCATCCTAATATGAGGAACCTAGATGGGGTAGCTTTACTGCCCACTACCTATGAGTTTGGGTATTCAACTTAGATAACCATATATATCCTAGGCTTTTATAAATGAAGGATATTTTGGTAACTTATTATTTCTTTAATTGCCCCCTGTCTCCCCAACCGAAGATGAGCTGGAAGAGAATATATTCCAACTCACATCTCTAAATGGGACACTTTGGACCAAGTCCTTTGAGAGCAAGAATATCGCCAAGAGTGTGTTGAGTTCTCTGAAACTTCTCCCATTTTTAACCGCAGCTTCTGTCTTCCCCACAGAATATCATGATCAGAACATATGCTTGTGTGAATTCATGGGCCATGATCTTTGTTGCCTAGTAACATTTTAGCTTAACCATCCATTGAGTTCAAACTACAGGAAACATCTGAGCACAGAAGTAGAATGAGCACTGGGTAAGTGCCCAGGCTTTGGTGCTGAAATTCTGAATCAACCAAGACCATCTGTAAGAAGAAAAATTTTTAGATGAGCTCTGTATAGTTTATAAACAAGAGTGAATGATTTTCAGGGAAAGTGGCTTCTAACCAAGAATCAATGAAGGTTAGTAGTTGGATTTATTTGTTTCATGAGCTTGTGAGTTTCTGAAACATGACCATAGAAAATAGTCTGTTCAAGGGTTGTTGATTAAATGAGAAAGTTTTAAAAACTACTCAAAAGAAAAAAAAAATGAGGTTGTATCACAAGGCCACAAGAAGAAGTTTGAAGGAACTCCTGAAGGCCAGATCTAAGACAATTTGAGCACCAAAATATTTAAGGAAGTTAATCTTCGAGTCTGTACCAAAAGTAGGTGGACAAATTAATAAATAAACAGCAGAAAAGGAAGGCTCAGAAAGAATGCTGATTACTGGACGGCAGATGCAGCAGATGAAATGTAGTTAGAAAATCATTATTATTTTTTAAAGATTTATTTATTTATTTATTTATTTATCTGAAAGAGAGAGAGAGAGCATGCACATGCATGAGCGGAGGGAAACACAGAGGGAAAGGATCTTTAAGCAGACTCCTGCTGAGCAGGAAGCCCAATGTGGGCTCAATCTCACACCCCTGAAATCATGACCTGAGCCAAAATCACAAGTCAGATGCTCAACCAACTGAGCCACACAGGCAGCCCTGAAAATCATTATTTTGCAACCATCATAGCAAATATAGGATCAGGCAAGAATTATCAGAGTTATATTCATGGAGAAATATTGTTGAGGAGCATGATAGTTGCATGGTCTTAAGTGTCTTCAACAAACTTTTATTAGTTGCAAAGGAAGTTTATTAACTATACTGTAAGGAAACTGAACAATCCCTTAGTGGGGAAAATCTGGACAATACCTTCATTGATCAAAATCAACATGACTAACAAGGAGCCAGTGGACAAAGTATGCATCCTAATGTGATATCATGACAAGGGCCCAATATCCCCAATGCAGTATTCCAGCTGAGAAGGCACAGCCTCAATCTAGGGATGAGGAACTTTCAGAAATCCCCATATGAGGACTATTCCAATAAAGGAGGCAGTTGTGTTATTCAAAATTGTCGATATCATAACTAAAAAGATAGGCTGAGGAATAGTTCCAGATGAAAGAAAACTAAAAAGATATGAAAATTAAGTGAAATATGTGATCTTAGATGGCCTCTTATACTAGAAGGAAAATAATGCTATACATGTCCTGAAATTCACAAGTGACTGTGGTTATTTAAAGAATGTCCTCATCCTTAGGAAACCTTAAATTCTTAGATTTATACTTAGATTCATCCTTAGATTCATACTTAAGAATCTAGGGGGTGAAGAGTTATAATGTATGCAACCTACTCCCTAATGGTTTACAAAAATCAGTTTATACAGTTATGTGTGTATGCATATGCATATTTAGAATGAGAGAGAGGAGAAAAGGCAAATAAACAAATTAAGTCAAAATGTTAACAAAAGATAAATCCAGGTATTCCAGCAGGTTTTCTGTAAGTTTCTAGACAGAAATGTCTTTATGTTGAGATGCTTTAAAAAAAAAATAGGGCAACTCAGTACAAATATACCAATACTGTTATCTCAAAATGAGTCCCTGCCAGCTGAACAAAATGGAGGCCATTCCTTGTCACTTGACTCCAGCAACCATCAGTGACCTGGCCTGCACACCTCTACTGATTCTTCTACTCTGACTTCTCAGCTCTCAAATGTTCCCGCTCTGATCACTTGGCCCACCAGACATAAAATGATATGCCTAATAGAAGCACAGTTAGTATGGTGCCCCCTCTCTGTTTTAAGGTCCCTTGTTGACTAGCAATTACAGATCAAATTCATTTGCTTGACCTTCAAGACCCTCCAAATATGACCCCAATTGGTATTTCTTTCTACTTCCTACTGGTATCTGTGACAAAATGCTGTGTATTAGAATACAAGGCTTAGGGTCAGAAAGACCCTGAATGGGGCACCTGGATGGCTCAGTGGGTTAAGCCTCTGCCTTCAGCTCAGGTCATGATCTCAGGATCCTTGGATCGAGCCCCACATCGGGTTCTCTGCTCAGCAGGGAGTCTGCTTCCTCCTCTCTCTCTTCCTGTCTCTCTGCCTACTTGTGATCTCTGTCTGTCAAATAAATAAATAAATCTTAAAAGAAAAAAAAAAAAAAAAGAAAGAAAGACCCCGAGTTCTCACCTAGCCTCCAAACTTCGGTGTGATATAAGGCAGATTCTTCAACCTCTCTCAATTACATTTTCTTCCTTTCACACACACACACACACACACACACACAGTGACCAGGACCCCAGTTCATCAGTTTCCCAAGTCTACAGTAATTGCCACTCCTCGATTCTCTACAGAAGCTTCTTCTGACTGACATTTCCTCATCCTTAACTGTTTTTCTCTGTGAGAGCATTCTCTGATCTAAACTCAATCTCCTATCTTTTGCTGAGATTTTCCATCTTCCCCACACATTTGCAATTGCCTTCCCTTCCACATTCTCATAGCCCTTTGGTCAGATCTCTATTATGAATTCAGGTTTTATTCCCCATCTTCATCTCAGTATTGGACCAAATGAGTTCTCAGTACGGGTGGGTTCAAAACACGTGGGCCCTCCTGTGAAGCACTGGGGGGACAGTGCTTACTATTCTATATAATGTACCTATATAGTATCATCTCCCACTTTGGATTACACATTCATTTAGGGTGGTGGCCATGTCTTCAGGTATCTATCTGAATTCCCCACAGGACACGCAGCACAGTGCAGTGGGTCCTGTGCCCTCAATGTCGGTGAAATTATAGTAACCATAACGATAATACTAGCTAATGCTTACTAAGCATTTACTACATTCCTGGTTCTGTTCTAGGTACTTTATACCTATTAAAACAGTTAATCCTCACAATGATTACATGAGGTACGTACACTTTATTACTAGTCCCAGTTTCCAGATAGGGAAACTGAGACACAAAAAGGCTAAATAATCTGCCGAAGTCAGGAAAGCAGCACAGCCAGGAATGAAGCCCATGTAGCTGAGCTCCAAACCTCACTCTCTGAAACATTCCTCTGCACCCTTTATCCTCAGACTGTATTGGAAACTTTACATCTGAAGGATAGAAGACTGCCCCTGTGAGAGCAAAGAGAATGTCTCCAAACAGGGAAGAAGACTGTCATCAAAAGTTTCAATGCCACAGGGCAGCCATCCCACCTGGTCACTCTCTGGAGATTATGTTTTTTTACTCGGTGTCTTTCCAGCAAGAACACTCTGCTTTCTTCTAGTATCTTCCTTCTTCCTTCCCCCAAGTCAACAGCTACTGACTGACTACCAGTTTATATTTGGGGGCTCTATATCTTTGATACCTTACCTGTAGCCACCTCCTCGATTGGATTTTTACCGTGACAATGCTGTATATCAGTAACTCCCCAAATCTAAGTGGCTTACAACCACAAATGCCTACTTTTCTTATTTTTCTCTAAAGATCAGCTGTGGGGAATACCTGGGTGGCTCAATGGGTTAAAGCCTCTGCCTTCGGCTCAGGTCATGATCCCAGGGTCCTGAGATCAAGCCCCACATCGGGCTCCCTGCTCAGTGAGGAGCCTGCTTCCCCCTTTCTCTTTCTGCCTGCCTCTCTGCCTACTTGTGATCTCTGCCTGTCAAATAAATAAATAAAATCTTCAAAAAAAATAAATAAAGATCAGCTGTGGTTTGGCCACTCTTGGTCAGGTTTACCTTGGTTTGGGTGGGCAGGGCTGGACTTGGCTTTAGATCACATTCACCTCTGTTCCATGTGTTTTCATAAATTTGAAACCAGATAAATGCCAAAGATAAGTACTTCACAGAAGAAACAGTAGAGAAAAAGAGAGTAAATTAACTATAGACCATATTTAAGTCCTCTGCCCATGATACGTCTGCTAATCGCCATTGGCAAGAGCATGTTGTATGAACCCATAATGACCAAGCATAGGGATTCATACTCTGCCTACTTTACTGAGAGGGAAAATTGTGTGACAAAGGAGCATGGAACTAAAACTATATTTTAGGAAGCACTGGAAAAGTGGGAAGGATAATCCAATCTACAGAACTCTCCAGTGTCCCAGAGACAGCAAGGCAGGGGTTCCTAACACAAACAGCAGCAGGAACAGCTCCAAGTCTGGCTTACCCCCCGGGCTCCAATGTGGACTCAGCCCCAGCCGTCATCTGGTAGTGGATGGATGAGACCACATCACAAAGGATGGGCAGAGAACATACTCGTGTTTGATGTACCTACTTCAGAAAAGTCATGTTCCCCCAATCTGATTAAGTGAGGTATAGTGATGTGATTAACCAACAAATGGCTATTGTGCTTGGAATTCCAACATTGGCTTGATGTTGTTGAGTCCCAAAGAGAAGTGGTACGTCAGGGACCATTTGACCTCTCTGGGAAGACAGGACTAACACACTTGCAATACTTCCTGAACAAGCCAGTGTTTGATTAAGTTCTCAACCACACAGAGGAGCTCCTAGAGAAAAGGACAGTATTTTATAAAGTGATAATTGCACAGCAGGAAGCACATGCAGAGAAAGCCTTGGGGAGTTGAGAGCTTTGAAAGAGGACCTTGAATGTCCTATAGATAGAAGGAGCAGATAGAAGAATGTGAGATACACATTTCCAGAGAGGATAAGCAGATGAGTCAGGAGAGACCAGGGCAGGGGAGGGGGGGACAATAATAGTGTGGGATATTCTAGGATTGTCATTTCATAGAATTTTAGAAAATCGTATTCCAGGAGCAAGGGAGGGATAAAGGAAATTGGTCTGAACCGACAAATAACTTGGCTACCCTGGTCTGAGAGAAATTCCTGAACTGTCTTTTAGACTCAAGTTCTATTTTCTGTGTTTTTTGCTTTTTTTTTTTTTTTACAGCTTCAAACCCCTTCACTTTCTGACTAAAGTGTGTGGAAAGAAATGAAATTTAAATGATTCAACATATGTCACCCAGGACTACTGGGCCCTGCCGTTCTTTTTTAAAGACAACCCCCAGGAGACTTTCTATTTTCAGTTTGAGCAGATTTCCATTTCAACCAGACCTAACAGGGATGATACTTTTCCCTTCTCTCCCATTCAGCGTGGGAGCCAGTTGGGATTCTTTAGAAGATCTGCTGTGTTGCTGAGTGTCTTGGAAGAATGCAGCATTGCTGTAGATCCGGCTGAACCAATAAATCATGACCTGGACACAAAGGCCATCGCGCCCTCCTGCTTATCACCAAGAAAAGGAAATGCAGGGCCTTTTCTTTCTTCCTTCGTGGCAATGTAGCACCAAAGGGGTTACCATATGAGGAGGAAGAATTAAGAGCCGAAAGCTGGATATTTTTCTAGCTTGAGTTAAAATGTGACTTTGGGATGATAAATGTCATTACAGAGAATGTTAGTGCTTGTCCCGATCTGGTTCTAGGAGCCTAGGAAGATTAAGCATCCCTACTCTGTTGCTGTGGGATGGTTATATTTGACTGGTTCTGGTCAATGGACTGAGACATGGATGAAGCTGGGAAGGACCCACTCCCATTTCTCCAGTGCCTCATCCTCTGCCTGTTGAACAAGGAGGCGTGGAAGGAGGAAGGAGGCATGGAAGGAGGAAGGAGGCGTGCTGTTGGTGCAGCAAAGAGTAGTGCCCCATCAGCCCGAACCACCAAGTTATTGTATGAAGAACAGCTGTCCTGAAGAATTTCCTGGACACTCAGAGGACATTGCCTAAACAAGAAAGATACCTTTGCTATAGGTAGTCACTAAATTTCCAGAATTGTTTGTTATCAGTTTGACCTAGCCATGCTAGGTCAAATAAAAGCTAACCCATATCTACAAGGCTCTAAAAACAGTAAACTTGATTTAGGCTAAAGTAGTTAAGACTGGACAAAATAGAGCCCAGGGCAGAGATGTTTGAGCTGCATGAAGTACCCCTAAGCTCCAGTGTGGGTTTTACTCATAGGTGAATCCCTTGCCATCTCATTTAAACCTAACAGTTCTTACTTTACACTCAATTCTAACACAGCTTCTCCTTTCCTCTCTTGTTTAAAGCAGAACGTTAGAAACGAGAGTGTTCAGAGACACACTTACAGCAACAAAGAGAGATAGCTGAAGTTCATCAGCTTGGGTGTTTTTGCTGCATTCTCAGTCCTGAATTAGTTTCCTGTGACTTTCTGAAATGCTATTTAGTCCGTATCTTGGCAATGATTGCTTAATGTCTTCTCCGTGACCCACCACCCTGTGATGCCAAACATTACCTAAAGAGGATATGGTGGAAAGAATATCAGAAGCATGGTGCTGTTGACAAGAAGCCAGTGCAAGCTCGTTAGCTTGAACATATACTCTGGCTTCTTACCACTGGCCCCCAGCTTTGGATATGAGTGTAGACATAGAACATGTAAGGGGCTAGAAGGCATCAGCTACTTATTCCCGAAGAAGAGTGTGATTTACAGAAGCAAATTCATTATACAAATGTGGACATAGAGCAGCCCTGTCTAGTATTGCAGGCTTCACTTCTTTGGCCATGATCTCTTGAAGACTCATTTCTAAGGTTAATTCTACCTGCAATTAATAATGGCAGGTGTACAGAACTATGGTTCTTTGATTGCCATTTTCTCCTGTACACTTGAACGCTGTTCACGAAGAACAAAGTTGACAGGTGATGCCTGGGGGAGATACGAAGGAAGCTAACAGATGACACTGTGCTGTAGCCATTAGTCATTTATAAAGCCATATCTAGTTGTTCATAACCTACCTCTATAGGCCATCCAAATCCTATGGTTTATTATGTAATCATCCATCATTTTTCCACATCTGAAGCCAAGCAAGGAGGGAGTGACTGATAGAGAAACTAGGGTGAATTTAATTTTCTTACCAGTTATCTCTCTGAATGGATGCATTTCTTATGAAAGTGCCTTGAACCTTAAGAAGATGGGTGCCTGTTTCCCTGGCCAGTCTATCTTCCAGAATCGTGTCTGAACATGTCTTGCCTCTGAGCGCTGGCTGGTTATGTTTAGCAACCAGGAGTTTGGAGAGTTTGCTATGAGGATGCATGAGGTTGGTCTATGTTGGGTAACAAAGTAAGACATGCTATAGGTCTCTACCTCTCAGTGACCCCTGATGAAGGATCCTCGGTAAAAAGAGTCCATACTGAATTGGGAAACGTTCACAGAGAAAGCATTCAATAGTGACCAATTTTTTCACAAATTTGGTAAAGTCAATGCTACCTATCCCTGCCACAAGAAGGATCAGAGCTCTGCAGTGATCATTTACAATGTGGGCTGTCAGACCCAATCCTTGGTGAGCACGGTTAAAAGTAATGAACTTGCGGACAGGGTCTTTATCTCAGTTGTACCCTTCTCTATCACTTAGAGCAAATGGTCAGCCTGAAAGGATGGGATTTCAAAGTGGATCTGTGGATGCAACTTGCAACTCCACTCTGATTTTCCAGAGTACAATTCATCTGGCATCAGAACAAATATACTAATAGCTTAGGACTTGTCTTTATGTAGAATTAAACAATGAGATAAAATTAAAAATAAAAGATAAAGTGGGTATAAAGAGATGTTATTCTCTCTGATCTACCCATTTTTACTAGGGAATTATTATTATTTTTTTTTAAAGAATCCTGGAGGTGAAATCAGATAATTTCCTGCTGTAGTAACTGAGTCACACACAGTTCATCTTTTCTTGCAAACTCAACAATGCATAGATCTGATTGAGGAATGAGCATCTGCTCACTTTTGAAGAACTTCCTCCTAATGTGTAAGAGTTAACAAACCATTAAAAATAACGACTTAGTCTCACATGACAGATATTTTGCTTATTTCTGAAGGGCTACAAAATGAAGGATTTAAACACTGTATTTTTATTGTCTCAAAGCTTCGAAAGTAGAGTCATCTCCTATTTATGCTCCTAAAGGTACAATATCAAGGTCTGTCATTTGCTGGTAAAAAAGGTTGGAAGACTAACATGGAAGCAGTGGGTAATGGTACTTTTCTTTTAGGAAACCAGAGCCACTGAGAGGCAGGTGAGCATAGAGGAGTAGTTGGTATATCGCTAATGAGATGTTGTTGAAGACCCACTGATTCTTCCCTGTCCAAGTGATTCTGATATAACACTCGTGGAAGAAGACAATTGAGTGAGTGTAATATGAGTTTGTGCATAAGGAAGAGGTGAAAGTGTTGAGATATTTCCCAAAATTATTATGTGTGACTACTTAGGTTTGTTGACTCAAAGTTCATCTACCCACACAACTAGCAGCACTGCAATTTATCAGAATATGTGAGTATTCCTACCGGTCTCTGTAGGTCTGTTTACAGTTTCATTGTTACCAAAAGGTTACTTTCTATACCGGAATGCTAGAAAGGAAACAACCAAGACTCTTCTTGGCCACCATTTACTGTCCTCATTATACTGGAGCTCTGACCTTGAATTTTTCTAGTTTGGCTCTTTCCTTGAATTCAGGGCCCATGGATGTTGGGGGAATCTATGTACACTCAAAATTCCATAAAACATGTGTGAGTTTGGGTGTATGCCAGTGTGTGTGCACACACGTTTCTGACAACAGAGTCCATAGCTTTCATCTTGGTCTCAGACTGGTTCTGTAACACTAGCTCCAAAGAATGATAAGAAACACCAGCTACAAAGGAATGTCTTCTACAGTAAGCACCCAGCTCAACAACACATTTGACTTTTCTTGTCCTCTCAAAGTCTCTTTGTGGATGCAGGTTCATCCCCGTCCCACTCCAGGTTCCCCCCTGTTTCTTCTCTTTCCCTCATTTTCTTCTCCTGCTTGAAGCATCCTCCCTTATGAATCACATCTGAGTGGTCTCTGATGGAATTATTCCCTCATAGGTATTAACTGCAGGATATAGGATCTCTTCCAGCATTCTTTTGCTCGACATTTTAAAACAAAGTGAGAGCTTAGATTGAACAAACAAAAGTGACAGAATTTCAGACACTGGGGTCTCTTGTTTGAAATTACTTATGTGCCCCTCACGGCACCTTTCCCCTCCCACAAGCAACTGACAATACCGTGCCTCTTACATGTGTGGATGATTCCAAACAAGTCATTTTCTTAAACTACGGGAAGTCACCAAGAAGACACATTCTAGTTCAACAGGAGAAACAGCAGCCGAACCTGCTGAGAAAGTAAATATGCGTTGGCTGATTCTCGTATGAATTTGTAATCTGATCACGTAGTCTTCTCTCTAAGTTTTACAATTATACCTCTTCAGCAACCTCAGACTGTTGAAGAACCCATATCAGTGCCCTCTCTACAAAGAGAAAAGGGCAGAGTGTGGCCAGAATTGCTTATCTTGCTTTTCCTAAAACACAGAAGAGTATCATCCAAAAGAAAGTGCAGGCAGAAGAGTGGTGGGCGCTTTCCTTCCTCACACAGCATTTCTCCAGCCCAGAGGAGCCTTTAGTCTCCCTGTCAGCTCTTTCGCACCTGAGGAAAGGCAGATGCCCCCACACTGCCCTCCTGCTTACCCACCGACATTCTCATGGGAATACCTGCAGCTCCTCCAGTGCCCTATCCACTCCCTTTCTTCAAAAATATACCTCACATCCCAAAGGGTATTCCGAATTATGTACAGAGATCTCAGCATCTTCCTCCTGGAGAGGAGACTCTAGCCAATTACCTGTTAACCGTTCTGAGAAAACGGTCTCTATATAATAAAACTGCTTAAATAAGCCCACAAAGATGGATCATGTCAGGCCCTCCCCACAGCTTCTTCAAGTCTCCTGTAACACTCCTGAAACCTAATCATCTTCCCTAGTTTGCCTACTTTTCCGAGCAACAGTGTGTGTGTGTGTGTGTGTGTCTATTCCATTATCATTAATGGGAACTGGGAGCACTTAAGAGGAGGCAAGCCTTTCCCTAGAGAGGTAATTTCATGCATTAAGATATCAAAACATGAGAGAATACACATTGATATGTGGTGGATTCATATGATTGGCTCCATTAACACTAATGGGAACGAGGCCCCTGTCTTCCCGCCACACTGACTGGACAGATATCTCAGGCTTGGCGCCTCAGGAGGCCCAGGCTTGATGACTGACCTCACCCTTGCATGTAGTTTCCTTTGTTTTCAAAACCAGCTGGATAAATATGGCAGAAGCCCTTGATTGAATATAGATACGAGGCCTTCACCCTGGCAGCGGGCGGTCTGTGTTGTCTGGCTTTAAATGAATGCATGAGACTGACTCCATAAACCACATAAACACCAGTCTAACAGACAAAGCAAATTAAGGATATCTGTCTTTCTGGTGTTAGAAAGGAGACAAAGACAGCAGGCCCAAAATGGAGTCACTTATGCTAAACTCCACCAAGACTTAACACTTAACCTGACAGCAGCTTCAGCCACTCTCAGAAATGTGACCTTTAACCAGCCATCCTGGAATTTCTTTGTTAACCCTAAGAGGTAATCCACTGATAGCCCCGTTTCATTCCCTGTAGGAGGGCAACCTTGCTAACCACAAAGCATTCTTTACTAATAATTACCATTCTCTACCCTCTCTCTGCCTTTAAAAATCTTTCCCTTTCTGTAGCTCTTTGGAACTCCTTTCTGTTTGTCAGGGATGCTGCCTGATTAGTGAATCATTCATTAAAGCCAATTAGATCTTTGAAATTGAATTTTTGTTATTTAACTCTAGAAAGGAGATGCAAAATCCTTAACCTCAAAGCTCTACATATGGGGCGGCTGGGTGGCTCAGTGGGTTAAAGCCTCTGCCTTCGGCTCGGGTCATGATCTCAGGGTCCTGGGATCGAGCCCCGCGTTGGGCTCTCTGCTCAGTAGGGAGCCTTCCTTCTCCTCTCTCTTTCTGCCTACCTCTCTGCCTACTTGTGATCTCTGTCTGTCAAATAAATAAATAAAATATTTAAAAAAAAAAAAAAAGCTCTACATATGCTGCAGATTCAAGCTACCTAGAGGACCAGCTATCTCCTGATGGGCTCACTGTTCACATGCCCTCTCCTTAATCTCTCATGAACTATTCCATGAGCAGAATCTTAGTAACTCCTGTCCAGAGACATTGCGCAAGGCTGAGCAAATATATCTGCCAGGCAACATACTGTATTTATTCACAGATCATCATGAAGCAGTGAGTAGTAAAGTATCCCCTTTATCTTGTTTTCTACCCTTCCCTTTCCTGCCTCACTTTCTTCTGTCTTCACCCTTAATACCCTGGGTCTACATCTCCCAAATAAAGTTTCAGCACTTAATCCTTGCCTCAGGCTCTGTTTCCAGGTAACTCTGCCTAAGTGCATTTATTGTGTATCTTGTGCATATATTATATGTAACTTATAAATGAGCTAAAGATAAATGAGAATGTATCAATATTTGTTTAACAATTAAAGCTTATAGGAATAACTTCTGTACAACAAGTAACATGTGTGTTCAGTCCACTAATAAGGAGAACTCAGATCTTTTTTGTGATAAAGTAATAAGGTTGCTGTGTAACACCTTGGAGAGCAAGCATTAAAGTAGGGATTGGGAGGGGGAAAAATTGCTTTAGTGCCACAGCTGGTACTGGTTTTAAGTTGGATGTGAGTTATGCAGCTGGAAGTGTTTTGCAGAGCAGGCTAGATGAGTGGAATGAGTGAAAGGACCAGCCAGCAAAGCTGTGCACTGTATACACACAAAGCCCAGAATCCAGAGAACTAAGGGCTTTATCTTCTAAGAGTCTGCATTTCCCAAATAGGACCCAATTACTCTCCTTCCATCCTTTCCCTTAATCCATATTCCTCCCTTCCCTACATTGTGACAGAATGTCTAAAGCATTTCTGTAAATGGAGAGATAGAAAATAAGAAAAACAAATCTTCTCAGACTACAGAAATGAACTAATATGGGAGGAATGTTTGCTCCCTCCTGTCACTATCCCCAGATTCTACAGATTCTTATAAGAGATATTCAGAGAGCCTCAATATCTTGAATATCTTAGAAGAGCTAGTTCTTCTTAAGTTGAAGGGGGTGGGATGGGGTCACACATGATCAGAGTCATGATACTGTAAAGTAAACTGTTAAGTTATACTTCAGTTGGCATGGCCTCCTCAGTCTACTGAGAAACTAAAAGATGGTATTTAGAATGTGACTTTGAAAAGGAGCCAAATCTGAGTTCGAATGTGTGTGGTCATCCTCAGCAACCCTGTGGGAGGGTTATACAAGTTGTGTTATTGACCTTTTTGTGTCTTATAATTAGTAATAAAATCCTCTTAGACAGGTGTCATAGGCAAGGTACCCCTGAGATGAGAATTCGTGTACAAACATGTTTTTTAAAAGATTTATTTATTTGAAAGAGAGAGAGCTCATGAGCAGAGTATATGGGTGGAGTGGAGGAGAGGCAGAGGGAAAGGGAGAGAATATCAAGTAGGTTCTGCCCTCAGCAGGGAGCCTGACACAGGGCTCATTCCCATGCCTCTGAGATCATGACCTGAGCTAAAATCAGGAGTTGGATGCCCAACTAACTGAGTTATTGAGGCACATATGGTGGGATGTTTGTAATAATGATTTTCAGTACTACTGAAGAAATTGAGCAAGTTGCTCAGGCATCTCATCTAGCCAGAGCAGAGCCCTAAAAGAGGACCTATGCTTTGTTCTCTTGCTCTGACTCCCTGAGAAGCATGTAGCTTTCTAAGCTACATGCCTACACTCTGGATCATTTGGTACCCAAGTGTCTTCTTCTGGGTGGTTCTATCCTAAAGTCAATTAGAATTAAAGTGAAGAGTTAGAATGAAAGTGATTCTGTCATGTGTTTGTTAGTGCTGTTCTGGAACTCTGAACAGAAAAGGTCAGACAATTCAAAAGGCATTCATCCATGTGGGTGTATTCACATGGAAGCAAAGCTGAGTTGGAAACACTTCACGTTGACCAGTGTCATATTTTCATTTGAAAGTAGAGCCTTGTCATCTCTCATTAAGTCTCTAAAACGAATAAATCCATATTCTTTCCTGGAACAACTCAGCTCTTTTCCATCATTCTTCATCCTCATTCTGTATTCTTTGCTTCTAATAAAGAAACACCCACGTGCCTCTTGTTGGAATAATATTCTTAAGCTACTCAAGCCACTTTGCCAGAAGAGCTGAGAGTCTATAGATGCCAGAGCAAACCTTTACTGATGACAGATCATGCTGAACTGGGAAGTCCTAGTTCCCTCATCATGAGGTAGGACAAACTATGGAGCTCCCCTTGGGATCAGGCTGAGCTGGAAATTTATGTGAAATTTCTCTATCCTCTTCTAGATGCTTTAAGTTCCCTGTTAAGTTTCCTTCACTCCTTCAACAGTCTTTTCTGGGAGCAATTCCATAATACGTCACTTCTAAGTGAACCTCTGTCTAAGGGCCAATTTCTGGAAGTCCGACCAAAGACGCTAATATGAAAGGATTTTCTTAGTAAGTGTAAGAATAAAGCAAGCTAGCAACACTGCATAATAAAAACAAACATTTTTTGCATGACTATTAGTTATCAGTTAAAGGAAAGGAAAGCAATCTATAGTTTACAGTATGTATGGGCTAAGTTTACAGATAAAGAATAAATTATAAAATAAAACCTAAAAAAGTTAAGTAAGCTATTCATAATCACACAGCTAGTTAATGACATCTTGAATCAAACTGTTTGACCATAAAGCCTAGACTCTTAACCAGTCACCACCTTTGAACCCTTAAACTTGAAATGAAGAAAGTGTGAAAGAAGATCCTTTCGTTCTTATTCCAAGAGGCATCCATTTCAATCTCTGGATTAATTGTCCAAAGAAATTCTTTGTTTTCAGATTCTCTGCTAGGTCAGCTTTGTGAATGTTTCTGGATTTTGCATCATATTCCATGGAGGAAAGTGTAGACTGACATTTCACTTGCATTTTTATACTTGTGTTACTTAGATCTTCTTAGAGACCCCATTGAGTCCCAGTGCTAGCTGCCAGTGACTCTCCACCAGGGAGTTAGGTTTAAAATTATCACTGGCAATAAAGGCTCATCCACCAGAAATGTAATATCCCTGAAATATGACCTTCTTCAAGTTCAAAAGATAGTATCACTAAACTGAAAAGAAATCCTTCTATGTAGGGTTGATCTTGTTAACTATAATGAGGACCAGAGTTTTGATCTGCTCACCAAGTGTGTTGTAAGAAGGAAGAAAGAAAGAAAAACAAGAAAATGGAGATAAGGCTAATTCAGTGGAATTCAGTCCCACAAATGTACTGAAGGTTTTCTGTCCTTTCTCACTTCATTATACCGGGGTAGCACCCCTGCCATCTCCTTTTCGAACTCCACCATAACTCCTACAACCGCATTCAGCGCAGCAACAATACTTCACAATGATTCTAAGGATAATACTCCCTAAGTATTTCTCCACTGCTAATAAAATCTACTTGGAAACTATAAAGCTAATGGTCATAAAAAGTAGTGAAAACAGATGCAGAGTCAAAGAGAAAAGAGCCAGGGATGGAGGGATGTTTCATTGTTCCTTTACTCTTTCCCTCCTGCCATATATTAATGCAAACAATAGTAGATAGTAGATCACTGGGACGCCTACATTTGTGGGTGGATCATCACACATCTGGAACTATGTGAAAGATACCCTACTAGGTGCAGGCATCTTCTCTTCTGCAAGAAGCTTATTGTCCAGACTGGAGGTTAAGACTTTTGAATTGATTGATATAGCATAAAATATGTAGATTCTATTCATGATTGTGTGGATTTAGCAAATGAAAAAATCAGGTTGATCAAAGCAAACATTATGAAGTAGACTGATTTTGAACAGCAGCTTGCTATGGGCAGGCTAAGGGGACTAGAGGGAATCCCATGCTTGGGGTCTAAATAAGCAAAGGTGTGGCAGAAAAAATTTAGAACATGTATCTGACAACAGTGGGCCTACAGGCAAAAAACAGTCATAACAAAAACTTGAGAGATCTGAACTAGGGCTAAATTGTCTTTCAAATATTTTTGAAATGTCAAAGACTTCCCTTATCAAACACCCATTGATTATTGCCTAAAAAAAATTATATGACTAATCTATTAGTGTATAACAAACTACCATGATGGCTGTTGATTTAAGACAACAACCATTTTGTTTAATCATAATTCATTGGATAAGAATTTGGGGCTGGGCTCAAGTGAATGGTCTTCTCTTGATCTAGTCTGGGGTCATTCATGGTTTTTGCCATTCTGGCAGCTCAGGTGGGGTTAGGTGGTCTTGATGGCTTTGAATATATGTTCCTATTTTGGAGACAATCTAAAACAACAGATTCGTTAATGTTGAGGAACAAGCTCTATCACCACCTGCTCCCCATGCCCCAGAGTCTGCACTAGGTGGAATCTGGCTCAAGGACTTTGCAGTTCCATCAGTGTTATAGTGAAGATTCTAGTAAACAATATTGACAGAGCTAAGGGTTATGGATCTAAACCCAAGACATTTATCATTCTTTTACTATAGAGAAGACATTCTGAGCAAGATTTCAAATTTGGAGATAAATTTATGCAATTTATCCAACTTAAAAAATCACCCAGTACCATGAATTTTTTGGAATGGTTAGATTGAGAGATGGTCAACTCACCTTGTTCAGTGCTCTATAATAAGACATTGAAGGAGTCTCTGGTCTCAGGAGAACACAGCTATAATGAGCATGAACAATAGTGGTGACATTCTTTATCAGTGGAGAAAAAGTAAATCTGTGTGTTCCTAGTATATATCTGAAGGTTCTGGCATAGATATGGAAAGGACATCTTTCTCCCTTTGGGCTAAAACACAAGACATATAGCATACTAGCAACACCTTTCCTCCTTAACACCTACCTAGGGATTTATCATACCTGAAAGTAATATATTTTCATTTACTCTTAGTATTGAAAATCTAGCTCCTTAACCTTCTGATATTTGAAAGGGAAAAATGTCATTTAATGGCCTGAAACAGAATCTAACTAAATGGTCCCCAAACAGACTGAAAATTGTCATCTGCTTTCTAAAAATATCCAAGAGAGTCTTTGGTACAACACTCTGCCTACAGTGGTTTTCCCAAAGGGTGGGGACAGTTCTCAAAGTACTTTAGAAATGTTAACTCATTTATCCCTCAAATACTCTTAATTAATATATAAAGAGCAAGAATTTATTGCCTTTTTTTTTTTTTTTAAGAGTCACAGTAGCATCTGTCCATATCCCCGTTGGCCTTACCCTGTGGTGCACATTGACCTGACATCCAAATGTCACCATTTGCATATCTTTGCCCAAGGGAATCTCTTGCCATCACATTTCCCTGCCCTTATACACAGAAGAGCAAAATGACTGGAGAATTAACAGTCCCCAGGAGCAGCCATCAACCCACTGACAAAAATTAAAAATCAGTATGCAACACCTCTCCCCACCACAATCTCTACCTGCTGGTGGGATAACTCTGAGCCCTATGTTCTAAACTGGCTCTCGGGTTCTGAGTGGGATGGAGTTCCAGTGACATTCACAGAGACACAGAGACAAACTGAAAATCCAGCTTGAATCATCTGCCTCACTATCCTGATTCTTCCTGGGGTTGCTTCCTAACTAAATCACTCACATGCAAATCCTTGTCCCATATTCTGCTTCTGGGAGAAACAAACTAAGACAAACAGTGATGCATAGAGTAAAACTGTTTGCTCTTAATTAAATTAAATCAGATCTAATCTTCAGGTCTGGGTTCCAGAATTCCGTCCATAAGACCTTGCTCTTCACTCTATATTTAGAACTGTGAGGTTTACAAATTAAAAAAGACCATAGACAGTTTCTTCCAAACTCCTCATTCTACAGATAAGGAAACTGAAGGTCCAGAAAGTTGAAGAACTTGCTTCTTGGGGTAAATAAAACAGAACACTTTCTCATTCCCAAAACAGCACTGTCCACATTAAGCCACACCATATTGATTGTTTTGAGAACATCTATAGGTCTTTCCTTATTGAATACGATGAAATCAAAATAACATAGACCAATAAGGGAGAGATACAAACTTGCAGATAGCTAGAAAAATAGGCTAGAATAAGAAATGGGGAGCAAAAGCGGGTAAAGGGGAGTAGGAGGTATAGGTTTCCAGTTATGGAATGACTAAGCCATGAGGATGAAAGATATAGCACAGAGACTATAGTCAATAGCATTGTGATAGCTTCGTATGGTAACAGACCACAGCTATACTCACAGTGAGCACAGCATAACATCCCCAGACTTGTCAAATCACTATGTTGTACACCTGAAACTAACATAGCATTGTATGTCAACTGTACTGCAATAAAAAAATAATAATAAATAAATAAATAAATAAAAATTTTAAAATCAGGAAAGAGTAAAGGAAGAAAAAACAGGTTAGCCTAGCAGTGGAAGGCTAAATTGAGTACAGTGGTTCTCATCTTGGGACACACACTGGAATTATGTGAGGTGCTTTTAAAAATACTGAAGCCTGGATCCATTCTCCCAGAGATCCTGATTTAATGGCTTTGGTGTGCACCATTAAAAAAAAAAAAAAATGTGCTCAGTTGACTCAAATGTGCACCCAAGATTGAGAACCACTGGTTTGATGTACCAAGCTGTGTGATATTTCCATTATTGAGATAAGAAATCACATTGTTTCAAGTAGAGACTCTTGAAAGTCAGAGAGGCTCTAAGCATATTAAAACATGAAGAAACAACAAAAGAATCTGTAAAAATGTTGGTATCTCTTGAAGGTTTACACTTCATCTATTAACATTTACAGAGAACATTATGCAATGACACATTAAATACAGTGCTTGTTGTAAGCCAAATAATGGCCCCAGAGTTGTCTGCATCAAAATCCCTAGAACTTGTGAATATGTTACCTTACTGATAACTGAGATTTTGAAACTATGATTAAGTTAAGGTTCCATAAATGGGGAGATTATCCTGGATTATCTGGCTGAGCCCAGTGTAATTTTAAGAATCCTTATGAAAGGGAGGCAAGAGGGTCAGAGAAGAAGCAAGGCAAGAAGCAGAGGCTGGAGTAATACCATTGCTGGAGGGGCCAGGCATCAAGGAATGCAGGTGGCTTCTCGAAGCTGGAAAAGAGAAGACACAGATTCTCCCCTGGAGTTCCCAGAAGGGATACAGCCCTGCCAACACCCTGACTTTAGTCTCATACAACCTGTTTTCAGCCTCTGACCTCCAGACCTGTGAGCTGATCAATCTGTGCTATTCTAAGTCACTATGTGTGTAGTAAATTGTTGCAATGGCAGTAGCAAACTCATACAAGGCTAGCTGTGTGGTCTATTCAATGAGATACAATTTTAAAGTTGTTTGATAAACATTTCTTTCACCCTTGTACCCACTCCCAGCCCCATGGATAATGTAATCTAAAGATAAGACTGAAAGCTTAAACCTGGAGCCCTTTGTGACGGTGCAGTCCAAGCCATATGACTTTCCTGGCCCCAGTGATCAGCTCTGCCTCCAAGGACATGTGATGATGTTGCAGGTGATATTAAAAGGACACAGGCTAACATTTGCTTAAATGATGCCCAAAGCAGAGTATTAGAGATTCTGAATGATCATTTGTTCACTTATTTGTTTATTCTTCTACTCATCCATTTATTTACCCACTCAACCAAAACCTTTTGGCTCCTGCTATTGTGTTGGGCAAGGGTGTGATCTAGTATGGTTAAAACACAATAGGACCAGTTAAACTCGAATTTCAGAAAAACAAACAATAGTATGTGTATACCAAATAATGGATCATGTTAATATTGTAATATTATTTTATGTTTACTTGATATTTAAGTTTAACTGGGAATCCTATATTTTTATTTGTTAAATCTCACAACCCTGAGTATTGTGGTTCTCAGCCAAAGTTCTAAGACACACTGCTGTGTTACTGGTATTTTGTTGCTATACTTTGTGTATGATCAATGTTTATAAAAACTTAGATCTGATCCTCTCAAACTGAATTTATTCTGGTATATAGTCTTGTGCCAGAGAGAGAAGGGTAGAATTTTTGACAGAATAAGAAGAAAAAAACAAGGCACATGCACTTGGGCAGCCCCTGGGAGTTAGAAGATGCCATGCGTTTTGAAAGGTAGAAAATAAAGGAAGAGCATGACTGATCCAGTGTGTATTTCAGAGGCTAATGGACCATCTTTTGAATTCTGCCCTGTCATTTACTAGCTGTGCTATTTAAGGGAAATTATGACTTTCTCTGAACTTTTGGGTCTCTTTTCCTATAAAGTTAGAACATTATCTTTCACTTTTCACAGATGACATGATACTCTATGTTGAAAACCCAAAAGACTCCACCTAGAAATTGCTAGATCTTGGACAGGAATTCAGCAATGTCACAGGATATAAAGTCAATGCACTGAAGTCAGTGGCATTTATATACATTAACAATGAGGCAGAAGAAAAAGAAGTCAAGGTATTGATCCCATTTACAATTGCACCAAAACCTGTAAGATACCTAGGAATAAAGCTAACCAAAGAGGTAAAGGATCTGTACTCTGAAAACTATAGAACACTTATGAAAGGAATTGAGGAAGACACAAAGAAATGGAAAAACATTCCATGCTCATGGATTGAAAGAAAAAATACCTTTAAAATGCCTATACTACCCATAGCAATCTATACATTCAATGCAATCCTTAACAAAATACTATCAACATTTTTCACAGAGCTGGAACAACAATCCTAAAATTTGTATGGAATCAGAAAGGACCCTGAATAATCAGAGGAATGTTGAAAAGAAAACCAAAGCTGGTGGCATCCCAATTCTGGATTTCAAGCATTATTACAAAGCTATAATCATCAAGACAATATGGTACTGGCACAAAAACAGACACATACATGAACAGAACAGTACAGAGAACACAGAAATGGCCCCTCAACTTTATAGTCAACTAATCTTGGACAAATCAGTAAAGAATATCCAATGGAAAAAAGATAGTCTCTTCAACAAATGGTGTTAGAAAAATTGGACAGCCACATGCAAAAGCATGAAACCAAACCACTTTCTTACACTAAAAACAAAAATAAACTCAAAATGTTTGAAAGACTTAAATACGAGAGAGGGATCCATCAAAATCTTAGAGGAGAACATAGGCAGCAACTTCTTTGACCATGGCTGTAGCAACTTATTGCTAGACATGCATTCAAAGGCATGGAAAACAATAGCAAAAATGAACTATTGGGACTTCATCAAGATAAAAAGGTTTTGCACAGCAAAGGAAACAGTCCACAAAACTAAAAGATAACTGACAGAATGAGAGAAGATACTTGCAAATGACATATCAGATAAAGGGCTAGTGTCCAAGATCTGTTAGAGCTTACCAAACTCAACACCCAAAAACAAAACATCCAGTCAAGAAATAGGCAGAAGACATGAACAGACATTTCTCTAAAGAAGACATACAAATGGCCAACAGTTTAAAAAATGTTCCATGTCACATGGTACCAGGGAAATACAAATCAAAACCACATTGAGATATCACTTCACTCAGAATGGATAAAATTAACAAGTCAGAAAATAACAAATGTTGGTGAGGATGAGGAGGAAAGGGGAACACTTTTACACTGTCAGTGGGAATACAAGCTGGTACATCCACTGTAAAAAACAGTATGGAGGTTCCTCAGGAAGTTAAAAATAGAACTACGCTATGACCCAGCATTTGCATTAGTAGGTATTTTCCTCAAAGATACAGATGTAGTTATCTGCACCCTAATGTTTATAGCAGCAATGTCCACAACAGCCAAACTGTGGAGGGAGGAGCCCAGATGTCCATCAATGGATGAATGGGATATATATATATATATATATATATATATATATATAAATAAAATGGAATAATGGAATATTACTCAGCCATTAAAAAGGATCCATTTACATCAACATGGGTGGAACTGGAAGGTATTATGTTGAGTGAAATAAATAAATCAGAGAAAGACAATAATCATATGATTTCACTCATATGTGGAATATAAGAAATATAACAGGGGATCATAGGGGAAGTGAGGGAAAACTAAATGGGGAGAAATCAGAGAGGGAGACAAACCATGAGAGACTCCCCCCCCCCCATGAGAGACTCTTAACTACAGGAAACAAATTGAGGGTTGCTGGAGGGGAGGAAGATGGGTGCATGGGGTAACTGGGTTATGGACATAATGAGGGCACATGATGAAATGAACACTGTGTTTATGCAACTGATGAGTCACTAAATTCTACCACTGAAAATAATACACTATTTGTTAATTGAATTGAACTTAAATTTAAAAAAAATAAAAAGAATATTGCCTAATTTATAGGTCATTGAGTCAATCAACTAATGTTTATTATATACCTGTTATGTGCCAAGCATCATTCCAGCTATTAAAGATACTACATTTAACAGTCCAGACAAATTCCTTCTTCTCCTATGTTTCTTCAGGTATTGTGATGATTAAATAAACTGTCACAGTGCTGAAGTACATAGGAGGTGTTCAATAAACATTACAGAATGATGGCTTTGATTCCTGACGGCTTAAGACCCTGTCATCAAGAGGCTTACTCTCAAGTATGCAGATTCGTCCCCCCTGCCTGCCTTGTTCCCCCACAGGCCTGGGAAATCTATTTGGGGAAAACTATTTTCATCTTGAGTAACAGAGACTGTATTTCCCTCTGGCCTAAGAGGAAATAGCAAAGGAGAGAACAGACTTCATTAGGTTCTGTACTTCCTCTGTGAGAGAAGTTTCCACAAAGCAGTTCACAGTGCGAAGAAGTACAGTGGATTCTATGCTGTGTTTGCCTGTAAGTCAAAAGACCCATGATGAGATGCTCCAACTTTTGCAGCTTTGCTTACCCATATGGAGATGGAGATAAGTAACAGTCTTAGGCATCTATGTGTTTACATTCAATCTCGCTTATTCAAGTAACATTTATTGAAGTAATTTCCATGCGTGAGGGAGGTAAACTTCAGTTTTCACAGCTGACTGCAGTTCACATTGCTTATGTGCAAAAAATTTGGCAGCAGCAGTGTGCTCTGAGATTATATAGGAAAGAAATATCTGATGGAATCCACAATATTTTCCTCATGTTGTGATGCACTATAATTTCCCTAATCTGTATGTGTGCCTCAGAAAATATAAATAGGAAAGACATTTATCACAGCCTAGAAAGTCATCTATTTATTCACCATCTAGCCATCGGATGGTCTTTATTAAGCACAGTACTGAGAAGAGCACAAAAGGCACATAAGACCTTGCTGCTTAATTCGGGCGCCTGGGTGGTTCAGTGGGTTGAGCCTCTACCTTCAACTCGGGTCATGATCTCAGGGTCCTGGGATGGAGCCCTGCATCAGGCTTCCTGCTCGGTAGGGAGCCTGCTTCCCCCTCTTTGCCTGCCTCTCTGCCTACTCGTGATCTCTCTGTCAAAAAAATTAAAATCTTAAAAAAAAAAAAGACCTTGTTGCTTAAAGTGTGATCAAGCTATGGGCAATTAGCATCATCAGCAATGAGTTCTACAGAAAGGCAGAACCTCATGTTCTACCTGAGACCTACTGAACTAGCATCTACATTTTACAAGTTCCCAGGTGATTCAAATGTATGTTATAGTTTGAGAAGCCCTGATAGATGATATAGTTGTGATCATCTGGAGAGCCTACTGCTGGGAGACAGAATTACACACAATATTAAGAAATAATGGGAATGACCATATGATTTTTTTCCCTCAAATTAAAATCCAAACTTCCTGCAATGTTGTTTTCTTTCTTTTCTCTCACTGTTGTTTCAAACTTTTTCCTACCACAAGCAACCGGGCTGAACTCATTCAAAACGGTATTATTCCTGTCTGTATGGATTTATTTCCCTGGTTTCATTTCTTCCTCATGAATTTTTAGCTTTGGGCATGCAAATTCTCTATTCATCTTGTTTTTGAATAATTCAGCCTCACTAATATGTGAATTCTTTTTGCCATCAGCTTCATATATTCATGCCAATTGTTGGTGTCAGATTAACGGAACAGGTTAAAAAAAAAAAAAAAGGACTCCAAAATCAATTATGTCAGGGTTTGCAATATTCTTTACATTTGCAGTAAAGTTTTCTGTATCTCCTTTTCTGTGAACTCACATTGATTTTTTAAAAATTGAAACATGACTCACCTACAAAAAAATTATGTCCCTTTAAAATACAACTCAGTGGTTTCAAGCATATTCACAAGGTTGTGCAACCACCACCTCATTCCAGAACATTTTCATCTCCCCACAAAGATACCCCATACCTGGTAACAGTCACTGTCATTTTTCCTTCCCAAAGCTCCTGGTCACCACTAATTCACTTTCTGTCTTCTATGGATTCCCCCATTCTGCACATTTCCTACAATTGTAGTCATTTGGTATATGGTCACTTGTGTCTGGTTCCTTTCACTTGTCATGTTTTCAACGTTCATCCATTTTACCGTATGCATCAGTTCTTTCTTTATTCCTTTATATAGTTGAAGAACACTCCATCGTGTAGATACACTACAGTTGCTTATCCATTAATATGTTGATGGATATTTAGGTTGCATCTGCTTTTTGGATATGAGTAAAGCCAAGGTATGGCTTGTTTATGAGTAAAACTGCTATGAACATTAATTTACTGGTATTTGTGTGAATTGGTGTCATCAATTCTCTTCTGCATGTACCCAGGAATGGAATTGCTGGGCCATATGGTAACTCCACGCGTACCATTTTGAGGAAGTGCCAAACTGTTTTCCACAGCAGTTACACCACTTTAGATCCCCAGCAGCAATGAGTGATGACTCTAATTTCTCCACATTCTTGCCAACACTTGTTCTTGACTGTGTTTTTTATTATAGACACTTTTTGCTGTGAAATGGTATTTCATAGTAGTCTTCATTTGCCTTTCCCTAATCAGTAAGGATATTGAAAATCTTTCATGTGCTTGGTGGCCATCTGCATATCTTCTTTGGAGAAATGCCTACTCAAATCTTTTACCCATACTGGGCTTTTTACTGTTATTCTGCAGAGTTCTTGATGCATTCTGGATATTAGACCCTTAATAGATTACTTATTTCCTAAGATTCTCTCCCATTCTGTGAGATATCGTGTCACTTTCTTGATGATGTTCTGTGAAGCACAGACAATTTTTGGTTTGTTTGTCTTAATGTAATCTAATTCATCCACCATTTCTTTGGTCGCTTGTGTTTTTAAAGTATCATATCTAAGAAACTATTGCCTAATCCAAGGTCATGAAGATTTGCACTTTTATTGTCCTTTAAGAGTTTTTAAATCTTAGCTCTTATTTAAGGTCTTTGGCCCATCTTGACTTAAGTTGGGCATATGGTGTGAAGTAGGGGTCCAGTTGCTCCAGCATCATTTTTTGAAAACATCAGTTTTTGAATTGCTTTGGCACCTTTAACAAAAATCAGTTGATCACAAACATATAAAATGGGTTTATTTCTGGACTCATAATTCTATTCCACTTACTTATATGTCTGTCTGTATGCCACTAGCACACATCTTGATTATTGTATTTTGTATTAAATTTTGAATTGGAAAGTATGAGTCCTCCAATTTTGTTCTTTTTCAAGACAGTTTTGGCCATTCTGGGTCCCTTCAATACGACTTCTGGATCAGCTTGGGAAATACTGCCATCTTGATATGTGAAATCTTTCTATTCAAGAACATGAGTCATCTTGACATTTTTGTAAGTATTCTTTCATTGCCTTCAATGATGCTTTTATATTATCAGTATATAAGTTTTATATGTCTCTGGTTAAGTTTATTCCTGAGTATTTATTTCTTAAGGGTGCTATTATATGTGGAATTATTTTCATAATTTCATTTGCAGATCTTTGCTGGTGTGTAGAAATACAATGAATCTTTGTACATTGATCTTCTATCCTGGAATTTTGCTAAACTTATTTATGAGCACTAATGGATATTTGTGGATCTTTTAGTATTTCTATAAAAAAGATCATGTCATCTATAATCATAGCTTTACTTCATCCTACATGTTATATGCCTTGTATTTCTTTTTCTTGCTTAATTACACAGGCTCAAAACTTCAGTATTATGCTAAGTTGAAATGACAAGAGTACATGTCCTTGATCTTAGTCCCTTAGGTCCCTTTGGCCATGGAGGCAAGAGACACATGACCATAATGTGTCCCTTATTCTATTAACTCATTGCATTATATTGATTGATTTTCATATGTTAATGGAATCTTGCACTGCTGGAATAAATCTCACTTGGTCATGGTGTATAATTCTTTCTATATGTTGTTGCATTCAGTTTGCTAGTATTGTTTTTAGTATTTTTTAATCTGTATTCATAAGGGGTATTGGTCTATGGCTATTTTTTCATAATGTCTTTTCCAGCATTGGGAAGTGTTTTCATTTTTTGTGTATTTTGTAAGAGTTTGCATTATTATAAAATATTCTTATTTGTCCCTAGTCACTGTTTTTATCCTTAAGTCTATTTTGTCTAATACTAGAGCCAATCCATGTATCGTTAGCTTAATCTTTGCATGGTATGTCTTTTTATATCTTTTTATTTCCAATCTATTTTTGACTTTGAATCTAAAGTGTATTTCTTTTAGACAGCATATACTTCGATCATTTTTTGTCCATTCTGCTTTTTGATTTGAATGTTTATCCATTTTCACTTATTGTAATTACAGGGCAAGGTTTATATTTGCTGTATTTTGCTATTTGTTTTCTGTGTGTCATATATCTTTTTGTTCTACCTACCCATTACTACTTCTTTGTGTTAAACTGATATTTTCTACTTTATCGTTTTAATTCCATTTTCCTTTCTTTTACTCTATTTTTGGGGGTTATTTTAAGACAGGTTGCCCTGGGGATTATAATTAACATCTTAATTTATAACAATCTAGTTGCTTTCACACAAATTTAATTTCAGTAGTATGCCAGAACTTTGCTCCTATATTGCTGGATTCTCCACTTGATCTTCTGTGTCATTACTGTCATATAAATTACATCTTTAGGCACTATGTGCTCATCAACACAGATTTATGGTTGTTGATATATGCAGATATCCTTTAAATCAGATAGGAGAAAAAAAGATCTATAAGCCCAAATACATTTATACTGTCTTATACATTTATTGATATAGTCATCTTCAATTGGTACGTATTATTTTTAATGTGTCTTCAATTTACTGTTTAGTGTTCATTAATTTCAACCTAAAATATTTTCTTTAGTATTTCTTGCTGGTCTGCTAATAATGAACTCTCTGTTTTTATCTATCTGATAATGTCTCTTTTTCATCTTCTTTTTTGAAGAATAGTTATGTTATAGAATTCTTGATTGAACGGATTGGAAAGTCTTTCAGCACTCTATATATATATCATCTCACTGCCAACTGGTCTCCATGGTTTCTGATGAGAAGTCAACAGTTAATCTTACTGATGGTCCCTTATATGTAATGAATTCTTCTCTTGCTGCTTTCAAGGCTTTCCCTTTGTTTTTGTCTTTCAACAGTTTAATTATAGTGTGTCTAGGTGTGACTATCTATGAGTTTATTCTACTTGAAGCTTGTTCATTTTCTTCTATATTCAGATTAATGTTCTTCAAAAAAATTGGGGGAATTTGGGGCCATTATATATTTAATAGTCTTCCCTGTTTGCTCACACTTCTCCTTCTGGGACTCCCACTATGAGTATGTTGATGTGCCTCTAAGTCTCTGCTCATTTTTCTTCATTGTTTTATCTTTCTGTTCTTCAGTGTATATAACCTCAATTAATTTATGTTCCATTGTGCTGACTTTCCTGCCAGCTCAAATCAGTTATTGTGTTCTTCTAGTAAATTTTAATGTCAATAGTTGTACTTTTTAACTTGGTTCTTTTAGTTGATTTCTGCCTCTTTATTGATATTCATTATTTGGTGAGACATCATTCTTATGCTCTCCAATAGAATGTATGTTTTTTTATTATAATTAAAATAACTGATTTCAAGTCTTTGTCTAGTAAGTCCAATACAAGAGCTGCCTCAGAGACAATCTCTATTGACAGCTCTTTTTCCTGTTTAGGCACCATCTCTTCCTATTTTTTTTTTCTTTCATGTCTCATAAGTTATCAGAAATTGAACATTTAAAATAACATGGCAACTCTGAAAATCAGATTTTCATCCCTTCCAGTGTTTTGCTATAACTACTAGGTTTTGTTTTATGTCTGTGTGTATGTGGTTGTCATAGTGGTGGTGGTGGTGGCTGTGGTTTGTTGGTTTAATGGCTTCCCTGAAATAACCTTGTAATGTTAATTCTCTATTCTTTTTCATTTGTGGTGACTGAAGTCTCTGCCTAGTCAACATCATGGTCAGTTAATGACTGGACAGATTTCCTTAAATGAACCAGTAAGTCTACCAGGCTCTGTTGAGGGCCTCTGTCTGTCTACTGGGGAACATATTCACGACTCAGCCAGGTATTTTATGATTCTACCTTATGTTTCACTTCCTGCTTACAATGAGCCTCAAAGTAGGCCACAGGTGAGAACTTAAGGTCTTCTCAGGTCTTTCCTGACCATACACATATCCCTACACATGCATATAAACTTTTTGATCCTTGTGATTGTGTCTGTGAGTTTTTCAAAACCCCTGTGGATATCTCTTTTCCCAGGTTTTCCTTTAAAGTTTTTTAGTTAGTTTATGGTTTTCTCCAACTGTTATCTACTGCTTCAGACAGACACAGAAGTAGACAGTCTACCACTAATTATTTTTGGCAAACAGTACCATGAAACAAAGGGGTTTTTTTGGATTATAAGAGGTCTAAGTTAGGGGAAATAAAGACTGTCTTGCAGGTGGGGTCTTCCAGGGAACCATTAAATGGGTCAAATAATGATAATCTATGGGAATGTAATCTAAAGGAGCTTCAACCCTGTTTCTCTTCTAGTTGCTGCCAGGATGCTATATTTAACTATAAGCATGAGCTCTAGGTTTTCAAGGCAACCAGTTACCACAGAGCTTAAGGATCAGAAGATGGCAACAGGGCAAGTTAAAGTACTCTAAGAAGAAGGCTCACTGTTTTTACTGAGACCCAACCATTGTTATTGAATAAAAACTTCCCATAACACTGGAATGAATTTGATAATTTCTGAAGTTACAAAAATGTTGATTCAGACTACTTGTTATCAATTTTTGTAGACTTTATGGAAGAGAGAATTTTCAGAGACTGCCATTTTTGTTGACATCAACAAAATTATTTATTTTATTAAATAAAAAATTTATTAGTCTAAATTTATTTTGTTAAATAAATTACTCTAAGTTAATTATTTTAGAGTAAATATATATAAAATATAAAATACTGGTCTGAGGGAAAATTAAAAAGTCTTAAAATTTCTTCTTGTTTTATTGTTCAATACCTCCCATGGGGAAACAATACATTATGTGTATGATACTCTAATTTTATGAACATTATACATATTTATTTTCCTGAGAATTTTTTAAAACCATAAATATGGTCTATATTATATTAAACACAAACAGGAGAATATTTTCTGAAGATGTGTATTTCTCAGAATATCAGCTATACCTTGGAAATGTGGACTAGCTATTTTAGAGAAATAAATTATTTCAGGCCTAGACTTTAGAATTCAAGCAATATAGCAAAGTAAGCTTTGATTTAGATATCTCATGTTTAAGATAGGGCCTGGGGGCACTTGGGTGGCTCAGTGGGTTAAAGCCTCTGCCTTCGGCTCAGGTCATGATCCCAGGGTGCTGGGATCGAGCCCCGAATCGGGCTCTCTGCTCAGCAGGGAGCCTGCTTCCCTCTCTCTCTCTGCCTGCCTCTCTGCCTACTTGTGATCTCTCTCTGTCAAATAAATAAATTAATATAGGGCCTAGAACTAGAATTTCCACTGTAGAGCAGGAGCCCCAAAGAGCAAGCCAGTTAGGGTGCCATCGGTACTTTTTGTTATTAAACAGACTGCTTATGATATCAGTATTGATTGTGTTTTTTTTCGTAGTGTTACCATTGAAGGTGATACCCTTTCTGAAAGCTAGATAAGAATGTGTACTCAGGAGAAATCTAGCCTAAACCTGAAACTGCATAAAAAAAACCACATTTACCAAAGTTAACATTTTTCACATTTCTGATCAAGTGCAACATCATTATATGTCCTTAGAATCAGAGCTTATAGGAGGCCAGGAGGACAATTTTGTTTAGGCTGCATAGTCATGAAGGACTTTAGTGTGAGACTTCCAATCTTATCTCCAAATTATATTATCTATATAGTCACTGGATGGGAGGGGGCGAACACTATAGGAATGAAAAATATATATAAGACATTGTTGCTTAAAGTGCAGTCTGTGGACAATTAGCATCACCATCTTATGAGAGATTTTCACATACACAGAATTTAAGACATCACACTAGACCTACTGAACCAGAATCTACATTTAAACAAGATCTCCTGGTGATTCATGTGCACATTAAAGTCCGAGAAGTACTGCCATAGATAATCTAACCATGGATTGTTGAAATTTGATTGTATACACTCCATTAAACAAGGCCTTGGGGAATTTAAAAGGTTGTTTTTGATCTTTCTAGCTACTCTGCTCCTTTCAATTGCAAAAGCAACAGGGCAGCTAAAATATTTTAACCTCAAAGTGGCCTCTTCTAAGTTATAAGCTGAACTATATTAAATATCATTCTATATAATGTAGCAGTAATAGTTCTGTGGTAGAGAAAAGTCATGTTTTTTTCCCCCAAGAATGTTTATTTATTAATCCTAGAGAAATTCCATGGTCAAGTCATTCCATGTACTGAACAGGACAAACCAAAGAAGGTTACTTCTTGAAAGAGTTGCCAAACACCATTCTTACATATTCAACAGGGAGAGGTGAAAATGACAATAATGGGCAGTCCTACCTTGTGGCAGAGCTGAGATTTCCAAAATTTACTGAATATACGAATTGTCACATTAAATGGGAAATTCAGCATTAGGTTGTTCAGGGGTCTTGGAAGAAGCCCTGAAAGATAAGGAAGATGGAAAGCAGAGCCTGAAATGGGGATTCAGATGTATGAGATATACTGAGGGAGGGTTCTCTGGTGAAGGGGAGTAAGGGAAAAATATGGGCAGGGAAAGCAGATCAACAGTGTGGTGGGAACTGACATGGTATCTAGCTTCAATCTGATCCCACAAGGAACTCTGGAGTATGAATTTCACCACAGAGCCCCCTCTAAGCCACAGAAACTAGCCTGTGTTGTCCCCATGTCACAAGTCTCTGACTGCCTCTGGATGATAGACATGACCTCATTGGCCAAGGGCAATTCTCCAGAGCAGGGGCCCCTTTGACAGCCAACACAGCACCTCCTTTATGGAGGAAATCTAGGAGGAATACCAACAGGGCTACAAAGGAATCATATTGGGAATGAACAATGACTCTAAAGCATCCATACTATTATTACCCATGAATACAAAGCTCAGTATGATCTGACAGCCTCAGAGGAGACAGAAAATAGATCTTGATATAGGGCATATTTTCCATTCATCCATATTTATTTAATCTGTATAATTTTAGCATGTGTGATATGCATAGTTTTAAGCTGAGTTCTGTAAGTTTTTTTTAAGTATTTCAATATATTGTGTCTTACTTTGGGTTCCTTTAAATGCAAACCCTGAAACGAGGACTTGGATGCAGGTAGTGTATCTAGAAGTAAGTCCAAGAAGCACAAAAGAGGATTAAGAAGAGAGAAGAGAAAGGAAGAAAAGGTTCACTACCAAATGGATTGTGAACTGTAGGTAGTAGAAAGCCCTTGAACAGTGTACCACCACTTTGGGCAAATGGAGTTCAGTCCCACTGGTGACATTTTGAGGAATGCACCAGAATTGTACCAATTCCCATCCCTTGTCTTGTGAAGATTGCTTCTGGAGGTATGAACTCTATAGCACATCCTGGCTACCATGAACATAGGCTGTACACAATGTGACTTCAGAGAAGAAAATAACTAAGTTTAAACTAATCAAAGCTGTCATACAGGAAGCAAAATTCAAATACAGGGCTTGAGAAATTGCTCCAACTGAGACAGAAGAAAGGCTAAGGACTATGATACTATGCCAAGTAGAAGGAAGGGAGTCTGCACTTGACCTTGCAGAGAATGAGGTGTTAAAAAGATTAATATGGGCACAGAATACAATAAAAGCACTGATTTATTACAATCACTATGACAGAAGCGTGTACCACGATCAGCAAGCATGCAGTCATCCAACAACTATGCATTTAGCACCAACTGTATACACAGCCCTTGTAGCATTAGGGTCAGAGAGAGAGCAACCCAGAACTCACCCAGTGTGGTCCTCCAGTCTGAATTAAGTCAAGAGGAAGCAGCAATTCTCCCACAGCAAATATCAGCCGTCACATGTGGTACCAACTTGCCTGCTCTCAAGATTCAGGAAAGCGGTCCCAGACTCATTTGAAACTGTGGGGTCTTGGGAATATCTGAGAGAATTCGTCCTCTATCTGATGGGAAGTCACTAAGCCAAAGTTCAGAAGGCCAAGGTTCTAGTTCCTACTCTGCCAGTAAGCTTCACAAGTTTTACCCTCTCTGGAACTTTACTTCTTTTTCTCTAAAAGTAAGGAAACCCACCCTGGGGATGTCTGCAGCTTTCTCCAATAAACATTAAGCTTTAAGGAAACCTCAACCCTTTTTATATGGAACTACCTGGATGATTTCCTACCTCCTCAAAATCCTGCCATTCATCCCACACATTCTTTCAGAAAGGTCCAGAAATGTTTTTGGTCCTGCCTTTAAAGTAGCGTGGCAAAGTCATTCCACATATTAAAGGTCATTTGCCCATTTGCAAGGTTTGTAAAGCAACTACATTCTTTTTTATTTGTTTGAAATTAGCTGCCTTGTATTTCACTTAAATAAAAATCTAGTGGAAATTCTTCACCTCATCAATTTTCATAACTCCAAGCAAATTCAGTCACACCTTCCTTTTGTGCAGAAAGCTCTTCTGTAGCGTGTCTTGGCTTTCTTTCTACATGAACAAATATCTCTAAATAATGTTACACAACATTTGTTATTTCCTATAATACAATATTTTTTTATAGAACAAATGATGGTGGTAATGGATTTTTTTTAAGCTATTTATTTATTTGACAGAGATCACAAGTAGGCAGAGATACAGGAAGAGAGAGAAAGAGGAGAAAGCAGGCTCCCCATGGAGCAGAGACCCCGATGCAGGGCTCAATCCCAGGACCCTGGGACCATGACCCGAGCTGAAGACAGAGGCTCAACCCATGGAGCCATCCAGGCACCCCATCCACAATAAAATATTTTTAAAGAAACGCACGCGCACACACACACACACGTGAGAAAATGTGCGATTGATAACGGAATAATAGACCATGCCTATTGGAAAGCCTTTCTATTCACAATACAGAGCCACTACAAAACCAGGGAGGGATGGGGAGTGCTGTGAATTGTGTAAGACTGATGAATCACAGACCTGTACCCCTGAAACAAATAATACATTCTATGGTAGCTTACATACAACTTCACCATATAATCCAGGAAGAAAGAAAACACCATTCCGGATCTGTGAAATGACAATAAGAGTCAGTGCTCATAAGTATTCCCAAATCTGCATGGTCAAGAGTACAATCTGAATATGCCAGGTGTTCCACCTCCCAGCCCAGACAGAGATCTAAGCTGTGCTTCTCTGAATAACTCATCTGAGAGGATCAAGAGCACATGTCGTCCTTGAATTCTGGAGTAACTTGGCAAATGCAAGTTCAGTCAAAGGAGTAATATAACAAGTGTTCCAAGTGTAATAATAAATTTCTACAGCCAGATTAATAGGACATGCAAGACCTAAAACCTAAGTGGGAATGAAAGCTGCTCTTTTAAATGGGGGGAAAAAAATCAAAATGTGTAAATGAGAGGTGTGACATTGGTCACACATGCTAGAAAGGTCTAGATTCCCAAGGACAAGGGCATTTTTTTTTTTTTAAATTTCACTAAAGAGTAAGTGTTCATGGCTAATGTTGCAGCACTAAGTTGCACTAAGTGAAAAATCTCATTTGGTTGCTATTTTTGATAAAGAAACTATTTATGTATGTTCAGCGAGGGATGGACTCCAGAGGGACCAGATCAGAAATGTCACGTGTTTAGAAGAATTTGAGAGAAAGAAACAGTTTATCTGTCAGCCTTGGACATGCACCCGTGATGCCTTAAACATTATGCATATAACAACTCTGGAAAACATGTTAGTTTTGCCCTCTGGGATTTGAAGGAATCAGCTGCAAAGAAATGAAAACAACAAAGGATCCGCTTTACATATTTGAATTCTCTAGCCACCACATTATTTGAAATCCAAAGTTTCATAAAAAGATGGCCTAGGGAGAAAACTTTGAAGGCCATTTAGTCCAAGTGCCCATCTATGGGGGAATATCTGAAGGGTGTTTATTCTAGGCTTGGATATTCTGGAGGAACAGCAGATGGGGTCATTTGTCCCACTCTCACTGTCCTGCAAAGCCAAGACTCTCCTACCCGCTTGCTTCCTTCCTTCCTTCCTTCCTTCCTTCCCTCCCTCCCCTTTTCCCTTCCCTCCTTTCTTCCCTCCTTCCTTTTCTTCAACCTTTCCTCCCTTCTTTCATCCCTCCCTTCCTTACCTCTCCTTCCTTCCCTCCCTACCTCCTACCCCACTCTCTTTCCTCATTCCATTCTCTTTCCTCTTCCACCTCCCTTCTTTTTTCCCTCCCTTGCACCATCTTCTCCTCCTTCTGATTTTCTAGCATCCCTCTTTATGCTTTTTCCCTCCTCATATCCCTCCTTCCCCTTCCTCCTTTAAAAAAAAAAAAATGCCTTGATATTGAGAAGTTTTACCTTCTGCTGTGCTAAAAAATCCATTCCCTCTAAACCATCTCAACAATGTACAGTTTTTGGCCTCACAACCCAACAGAATGAGTCTCTTTGGCCTGCAGAACTCTTTTCTTCCAAATTCTACCAAAGCCTCCATGCCTCTCCTTTCCCAGATTCCAAATCTCTCCAAAAATTCATACGTATCATTTATGACCTAAAAACCAGGATTGCAAATTGGGAAAGTAGCAAAATTTTTAATGCTTTCATATTAAGCTACATGTTTATGATTTTTATACTTTACCTTAAGGATACCAGAGGAGCTAGCCAGGTAGTAATAATACAATAGTCCAAACTGTTGCCTATTTACCACGTGTCCAGATAATGTGCAATGTGTTTACAGGGGCTAGCTTACTGAATTCTCTCCTCCTGCAAGAAAGCTATTTATTAGCTTTTTTGGTACAGAGTGTTGGAGAAACATGCCCAAGGGCAGCGAGCTAAGAAATGATAACCCTGGGCCTTGAGCCTCTATTCATCTCCCAAACTAGTGCTCTCAACCACTACCCAGTCCTGGCTTTACGTGCACATAAGGTTTCATTTCCAAAAAGGCATTAGGGCTAACTTATAATTCTACCCAGTTTTACGGTCAGCATCCTCAGGAGTGCCAGCAGCCTTGCTCCCATTTATGAGCTCCCCACCGCTTAGAGAGAGGTGCTCAGCAGCCGCAAAACCCACTGGACTGTGTTTTGCCATCTCACCCCAGTCCGGGCTGCTCCTTTGTCCTGGAAAGTCCTGCAACCCTCCACAGCCTCTCTCCATGCCATGTCTGCACCCAGCCTTTTGGACAGACCTGTGAGTATCCAGCCCTCCCCATCCTCACACCCGGGACATCACCTCCCACCTGCCCTTGCCTATCACTCAGCACGTTGCCTTAGCTCAAGAAACTTCCCAGCTCTGAGGTTCTAATGTGGGAGCCTCTCACTGCTCTCAGAGTATGAGGGTTTCCAGGGCAGAATCCAGGCCCCAGACAGCACTTTGCACACGACAGGCCCTCAGCTCACACACGCTGGACACATTGATCAATGCATCTCCTCCCCCAGCATCTCCACTGAAGACTGAATGCACCTTCTCTCCGGAGCGACGTGCACAGCTCCAATTTCTCAAAGGAGCAGAGCGGACCTCAACTCCCAAATTCCTTCCCAGGCTTCCTTGTTTGCTTTACAGCATGGCCCAAACTCTGAGTTTCTCCCAGCAGTCGGCATCGAAAGGGGAGATTTAATAAGCAGCCAACAGTGTATTTTGTGCTCTAATCATCATTCGCACAAGACCAGAAAAGAAAAAAAGGAGAAAAAAAAAAAAAAAAAACTGTACTAGCCCCCAGAGGGTCTCAGCTTCCAAAGGAGTTGTTAGAAGAAGATTGCCCTTGACGGAGGCCCTGGAGAGGAGCTAGTGCTTCCCGTGGCTCGTGTAACCAGGAGCAAAAAGCCCCCGAAGCATTGGGGCATAATTTTCTCTCTTAATAAAAGATTAATTCCCACATAAAAGGCTGTGTGGGACCATCATTACTTGCCAGCAGGGCCATTCAGTGTCCCCGTGCTGGCTTTGACCTGCTCTGGAAAGCTGTATAATGTACTATCAGGGGCATCATTCCAGAAGCGGAAGGATGCAAATGAAACCAAGGAGGAGGCTGTAGAGGCCCAGATTGAGATGCCAGAATTTTGCTCTCAGCTCTGACATTCCCATTTCTGTTCATTGGTTTCCATTTCCACTTACCAGACCATCTCAGGGAGACTGTCTCATTCTCGCTGCATGACGAGCGTATTAGAAACACCTCTGCATGTGTTCTTCCTTCTGCCTGCTCGGGTCTGGCTTGGGTTTCTGGTGATGGTAGCAGCTCCTGCCACTTTTTAAACATCTTCTAGCAGAGTAGGCCCAATGCTGGGCATCTTCCTTTGAGTTGTATCTCTTAATACATGTCAGGTCTGAGACAGACACCTGTATTAAAATTGTAAATCTATAATCAATAATAATATATGGTCTATCCTTCTATGTAATTGAATTACTATTTATAAAATGTACAGCGGATGTGTGATTATAAAATAATACTCCCGGGGCACCTGGGTGGCTCAGTTGTTTCAGTGGCCGACTCTTGATTTCAGCTCAGGTTGTGATTTCAGGGTCATCAGAAGGAGCCCATCAGGCTCTGCCATGGGAATGGAAACTGCTTAAGATTCTCTCTCTTCCTCTTCCTCTTCCTCTGCCCCTCCCCTCTCACTCTCTCTTAAAATAAATAAATAAACAAATAAATAAATAAAATCCCTATTTTGCAACTTCAACTTAGGTTGGAAAGATCACCTTGGGCCCCTCAGCTAATTAGTAGTAAGTATTACATTTAAGTCAAGGCTTTTCTAACTTTTTTAAGTTCTTGCATCTAACTAGTCTGATATATTACCTGCGTGTTCGTCCTTCAAGGCCAAGTTCAAATCTTACTCCTTATGAAGAGCCTTTCTTGGTGTCAACAAAGCTGAGCAGTTTTTCTACCACCCTATCACATTTTTACACATAAAATTAAGTAAGTCTGAGCCTCATCAAGGCTTATCTCAACACAGACCAAAATCAGATCAAATATCAGTCAGTCCCATATCCAGAAATTGTAGAAAATAAGACAAAATCTTTTTGCAGGCTCCTAGAAATAATACAAAATGTGGGTTACATTCATTAAACCTAATGTAAATGGCAAATATCTTAAATTCATCACATAGTTCTCCTCACCCCCTATCTATTCTGTAATAGTTCCTCCTTTGCCACCTGATAAAAACTTAGCAGACCCTATGACTTATCGGGTCACAATTATATCATCCAAATTCCCCATTACTTTAAATCAGAATTAACATGTCTAATCCTTAGATCTTTTCTAAGGCTCTTGCTAAGGCCTACCACGTAAAAAGGAGGGGAGATATTCAGAAATCTATTTTCCTGTCTGGCTCCTCCTTCCATAGCTCTCTAAGCTTGGTTTCTGACTTTTCTAAGATTAGGACATGGTATGGGGTTTACGGGGAAGTTTATACTAGACTGAAACTCTCGTAAGCTACCTCTGTACTCTTTATAACAAAAACAATGCATACCGTATATATTATATAAAATAGGCATTATTATATTGTATAAATAGCAACACATAATATAAAATATGTAATACTGGGGTGCCTTGGTGCTTCAGTCAGTTAAGCATCTGCTGTTGATTTGGGCTCAGGTCATGAGCTCAGGGTTGTGAGATCAAGCCCTGCATCAGACTCCATGCTGAGTTTGGAGCCTGCTCAAGATTCTCTCTCTTCCTCTCCCTCTACCCATCTCCCACTCCCCAAAAGAAAAAGAAATGGGTAATATTAAATGTCACAAGTATCTTCAAAAAATTCATAACAGCACAAAAAAGAAAATAACAGTTATCCCTAATCCCACCACCTTGAGTGACCTCCACCAACATTTTGCTGTACCCCACTGATACTTCTCCTTCATCTACAGATTTCCATGTTGCATGTAGTCTATTTAAGGAAGATACTTTCTCCAGATGGTGTTTTTGAAATCTTAGCAATGATTTTTCTGTCATATGATTCCTGAATGCAATACATACCAAGAAATCACAAATCACCTGTTGATAACAACTATAATGTCTTTGCCTCTCACAACTATGCAGATGGTCAAGTGCGCAAGTTCTAAGCTAAGAGCCTAGAACTCAGAGCTAGACTCCTTGGGATTCCCCTCCCCCGACTTATAGGTAGTACCCTTCAGTAAATGAAATCAATTAATGTTTTCATGTCTTGGTTTTCTGAACTGTAAAATGGGGACAGTTACAGTAACTGTCCTCATAGGGTTATTGTAAAGTATACAATATACAAATGATCATGGATGTTTAACATTGTTTGAAGAGTGTCCACCAAATGGTAAGTTCTATGCAACTATTCACTATAAAGATGGGGATGCTGATGCTGACATAATTATACAGTGAGAAATATACTTCCCAAGAAGCTTGTTATTTACTTGGCAAGATGAAATGAGTATAACCTTTAAGTGCTAATCTAATTATTTTAATTCTTATAAAAAGTTGCAACAGGTTTTAGCAAACAAGGTAGAACTTGGTAGAATTTATATTCATTTGAGTCCGATGTTTCATATATGTACGTTATTTTTCCCTGCATTGGTCTTCCATTTGTCAACTTTTTTCTCAGTCTTCTTCATGTCCCCTAAAATCCAAATCATTTTTAGAATTTAGGATGACAGTGAATGGTCCTTATCCTAATAAATAAATAAACTGTGCCCTCGCAGGAGAGAAGCCACACATGAACATCACCGCTGCCAGTAGCACTATGGCCCACCACACATTCGCACTGAACTCATCTCTGATCAGACGATCAGAAAAGAGAGTGAGGCTGGAACGCCATCATCATCCTCTCCTCCCCAGTCACCTGCCAGTGGATTCCCAGAAACTGGTGTGACTGGAACATCTCCTCTAAAATTGAGAGATCCCAGAAGGGCTGGGGCATACAGTAGAGGCTAAGAATTAAGAAGGGAAAATTCTTCAGGTGTCAGGTCTCAGGGTGTGGAGGGGGTGTACCAGGAAAACCTGAGAGGTACTTCATGTTCATTAGCCCAGACACTTGTATAATGGTGATCTCAATGTTCGCATCATTTTTTTCTTTTCCTTGGTTACTTCCTTTTATTCACTAGGTTTGGATTTTGAAGGATGATTAGGAGCTTTTAAGGACTAAGGAAGTAAGAGCATTCCATACAGAAGTATTATCTGCAATGCCGTGGAACCATAAGGTTCCTGCAAGTGGCTCCTGGAGGCATGTACATGGCAGTGGTCCCTCCAAGTTAGTGGTTCTCTATCTTGGCTGTGTAGTTAAAACTACCTGGGAATCTTTTAGAAAGTCTAGTGCCTGGCTTTCACCAAAGCCAGTTTCAGTCAGGAATAAAGAGGGTGAGACCCAGGCATTAGCATTAAAAGCTCCCTGGTTTATCTCAGTAGGCAGCCAAGGTTGAGAACCCATGTAGTAGGCTAGGGCTACAACGTCTAGCCCTGTCCAGACAGGTGTGTTGTTTTCCATGTACTAAAACCCTGTATCTTAGATTAGGTCCTTGATCGCAAGAGGAATGGGTGGAGGTATGGGAGAACTATAGACCTGGTTTTGTGGCCTGAAGTTTCTGGGTTCATATCCCAGCTCTGTCATTAACTCAGCTTCATGGATAAGGATCATTTATCAAGCCTCAGGATCCTTCTTTGTCCATTCAGTGGGAATTATAATAATATCAATTTTGGGGGCGCCTGGGTGGCTCAGTGGTTAAAAGCCTCTGCTTTTGGCTCAGGTCATGATCCCAGGGTCCTGGGATCAAGCCCCACATCAGGCTCTCTGCTCAGCGGAGAGCCTGCTTCCTCCTCTCTCTTTGCCTGCCGCTCTGCCTATTTGTAATCTCTGTCTGTCATATAAATAAATAAAATCTTAAAAAAATAATAATAATATCAATTTTGTAAGGATTTTGTAACAATTAAAAGGATTAGATAAAAAGTGCCTGCATGGTGCCTGGAACATGATAAGAGTTCAATAATTAATACCTGTTGTAGTTATTATATGCTAACTACCTGTAATTTTAGAAATAAAAATAAAAAGCATGTGCTATTGACAGGGGAACGGTAATACCACAGTCATGTACACAGGATAGCACAATTCAAATGAATATATGTTCACACTACGGATTTATTTAATGTTAATGCCTGCCTTTAAATTCGTAAGTGCTCATAATTATGGATATTAGTGTTCTAAATGGAGGAGGTATTTCCTATGCAGGATGTGATGCAGAAAGGGAATTGAAATTCAGCGGATGCATTCAGTGGGTCTGTTGAAGACCTCTAAGCGATATGGAGACATTATTGTATCCATCTTGGCAGGTATCCAGTGGAGTAGATAAGAATATGGGCTATCATCCAAGGACAGATCAACGAAGTGGCCCATGAACTCCTGGAGTCATAAAATCATAAAATGTTTAACTTGCAAGAGATTATATAGTCCAATGCCTTTAAAATATATATATACTCTTAGCAGTGGAACACTATTCTCCACAGAAATCTTAACTGTTGATGCCCAGCATTTGTGAGTGAAATTTTTGTGGAAGTAAGTCTTTACCTCCTTTACCCTAAAGGGCTATTTGGAGCTCTAAGGATTCCGTTTTGAGTTAGAACCACCTCTAGCAGAGGGTTAATTTGGTGGCATGCAATTAAACTCACCTCCAGGTGCTTTGGCTACTGTGCATTCTCCTCTAGCCCTGATTATGGACTTGGCCATGTAACTAGCCATGGCCAATGAGACAGTGCATTCTCCTCTAGCCCTGATTATGGACTTGGCCATGTAACTAGCCATGGCCAATGAGACATTAAGCAAGCATGACGCAAGCAGATATGCATCCAGCTTTATGGTGTCCTGATTTACTGAACCAGCTGTCATGCTGTAATAAAGCCTGAGCTAGGCTGCTGTATGATAAGACTATGTGAAAAGAGAAACCATGAAGAAGAGCATTAACCAGATTTGTGAGTGAAGTCCTTCGTATTCTGCAGCCCCAGGGTAACCTCTAAGCAACTTCAGCATCATGAGAGACTCTAAGTGAGACCAGCAGAAGAACCAGCAAGTCCAGCCCAGATTACAGAATCATAAGGAAATAAAATCAATAGCTTTTAGCTGCTAAGTTCTGGGGTGAATGATTAGCAAATCACTTTTCAGTTACCTGTTGCTAGATAGAGCCCCTATTATATCTGTCACATCTATCCTTGTGCCTTGCATTTAGAAAATGCTTTAATAAGCACCAAACTGACCTGATTAGCTAGTAAGAAGAAGACCCAGAAATAGTATTAAAGTCATCTCATTCTGAATTCAGAGCTTGTCCTAATTCACCTGATCCCATATCAGTGGAATATAACCCGTAAACTCTAGACACCCAATCTAGATTCCTTAACATTCACTTTATTTTGAGGTAGAAAAGGCTATTTGGTCCCTAAGACCAGAAATCTCATTTCAGAGCAGCTAAGAACAAGAGGCTTCGAAGCAATGAAATAGGATGTCACAATGTCCATGGACTTTTCTTAGAGGAGAGAGTCTCTCTCAAAACGTACATGCTCTTATTTTACATCAAGTTCTATTTTAACATGGTTTTCTGAATTGTTGGGCTATAGTAGATTGTATGGAAGAGGCACTTGAAGTAAACGTATTAAAACTTCAATAACAGGTCAAGAAAAAAATAGAAAAACTACATAAAAATACAGACGTAAGTATTCAATAACATTTTAAGAGTCTGGGGCAATGTGGTATAGATATTAACAACCCTATTCACCATATGAATTAATTACAATATACCAGAAGGACTGATTAGTTATCAATGGTCTTGAGATATCAATAAAAGTTTGAGTATCCTGCTTGATAATTATTATACCTTTCTAACTTACACAATACTGTAGTGTACATATGGTTGTCAATCTGCTATCTGTCTTTTGTGAAAATTATCACTTCCACATTCCACAGCCTTCTTATTTGTTCCATATGGTTCTGGTGGAGCTGAACTCCATGACCCTCAAAAAAAAAAAAAAATTCATAAAACCCATTTCTGTCCAAAAGTATATTTCTTCCCATTGGCCACAGCAATTGGTTCAGGGACAGGCATGTGCCCAAGTCCGGTTCTTTAGTTTTCCCCATGATTTTTTCCAGAGCTATACAGAATACTATCTTCTTTTCCCCTGGATCATAAGCTCTCAGGATGCTGTAAGGCCTGGATAGGTAGCAGGAATGGAGGTATACTAACTGAAGCCAACTTTCTTCCACAAGCAGAGAGCCTTTCTCAGAACAAAGCTAAAAGGAAGTAAGAACTGCCAAGAAATTAGAGGAAAGACAAAATTTAAGTGATGACTGAGCTCCTAAATCTAACTGCAGCTTCATGCTGTGAACTTCCCAGAGAAATGAGCTTAAGTCAATTGCAATTTTCTCATGCATACAAGAGACTCTGGAATAATAAACCCATTTGACAGTTTCTAAAATGTTTTCACATTCATTACCCATGGGTCCCTCATGGTAATCTGCAGAGTGATCGAGCTGGTTAGATGATCCCCATTTTATTGGTAATTTTGTGTCACAAAATTATTGTCCACAAACCTCTATTGATTAAATCGTTCCAGGGTTTAAAGTGGTAGAAATTCAGTTACGTGGAATGCATCATTTCCACTTCTCAGTGGATAACAGAAGCATCGCTCTTAGGGAATGTATTTGAGAAGCTGCACCATCTTTGGTGTCTTTGGTACAGAGGCAACATTCAGCAATGACTCAAAGGAGGAAAAAGGGCTCAGAGTCTTCAGTTGGGTTCCTTGAAAGCAGAGCCCAAGGTGGGGATTCTTATGCAAGTGGCTTAATGGGGGTGAGCTCACAAGAGATGACTAGAAAGGGATAGGATCAGGGAAAGAGCTGAGAAAGGACGTGATGTCAACTGGCATCTGGCCTCAGCCTGATCCTTCTAGGAGTCAGGAGCAAAAATGGCACCACAGAATTACCCATCCCCCACTGAGGCAAGGGGAACCAGCTCTGTGCCCTGATATCAGCTGGTCATTGGCTCTGGGTTGCCCCCACATTGCAGGGAAGGGCAAAATCTCCAAGCATTTCTGGGCAAAACAGCTTCTGTGGTTTGAGCTGATTCTCCTGACAAGACAACTGGGGGCAGCTCTGTGCTCCTATTGATCAAAACAGGTAGCTGAGCCCTGAGTTAGGCAGAAAATTTCCTGGGTGGGGTGCCACACTGTTTACTAAGAAGCCTAAGCAGGGCTCCGCCTGAAACAACACTTCTTTCCATAACCTGCATGTGAAATACCTTATGCCCCACAGACCAAGCATTTGTGAAATAGCCATCTAATGCCAGGCCTGGTGCCAGGAGCAGTAGTATCCTACCTTATCCAAGCATTATGTTCTAAAGTAAATGGGGAAGATGCAAATAGCATGAAGTCAAAATTACCATAACATCTGCATATGTATACGTGTACACAAACACACACACACACACACATAGACCCCTGCGTGTGTCTATGCATTTATATATAATAGATAAAATATCAACTATTCATAATAAAGGGTATATATATTTATAAATAAAATAATTTACTAGATTAAATTTGTATTTAACTGGATTACACTGCATCTGTCAAGAAGCAGATTAAATCACACGTGAGCAATACTGGAGGATTTTGCTGGAATTCCGTCATATCCAAGTGCCCAATCTGAGGCACTTCTCAGCAGAGCATTTCTGATGGGGTCTCTGACCTGGGTGCTTCACCCTCACAATGGATCTTTGATTTCCTGCTACTATCATTACCGTATCTGGTAGTTAAGTACTATGCTCTCAAACCTGCAGACCACAGATCAGGTATTTATAAGTGCACAGAAAGAAGTTGGGTGGCTATGGGTTTTATTTCTTTCCTTCCCCCAAAAGAACATGGCAAGGAAATTTATTTCTTCTTAGAATTTGAGAGGACTGTCGAGGCAGTGAACTCTGCCTCACTATACTGGGTTAAAAAAAATTCACTTTTCTTTATTTGTCACAATTAAATAAACTCTATTCTCCTGCCTGGCTGATGAAAAATTCTGTCCATTGTTAAAGTATAATTTTCAAAAAAATGACATAATAATGCTTAGGCAAATATAAAATGAACACATGTCAGAGATTTATTCAACTCATTAATTACTGAGAGAAATAGTAAGGTGTTAAAGCCAGCCCAAAGAACATTTGAAAAGATAGGTATTCATAGCCAAGTTAATAAAGGCAGGTTAGGATAGACTGCCTACAAAGATGGTTTAATGTCCAACAGGGTGATAAGCCATAACCTTTGAGGTAATCCGTTTCACTGATTGGAAGTAATTTGCATTACTACTGAAAAAAAAGTCTGCAT
This sequence comes from Neogale vison, assembly GCF_020171115.1. Lineage (NCBI taxonomy): Eukaryota > Metazoa > Chordata > Mammalia > Carnivora > Mustelidae > Neogale > Neogale vison. The sequence continues at coordinate 37,695,030 of NC_058098.1, read as the reverse complement.
GAGAGCATGTAGTTTCACTGAGTCCAGGCCCTCTAATCAGTGGCAAACTGTGAGTTAAAGAACACACATTTGCCTAATCCCTGGATGGCCCTGCACTTCCCTATGGTACTGAAAAAGCAAGCTAACCTTTCACTTTATTTCTACATTTTGAGTAATTTTTATTAACAATCATCATTACTGAGTCACTCTCTCCCTGCTGATGGGCTCTTGCAAAAATGTTGTGTCTCTGAGAAGCCAGGAAAGAGAAAAAAGTCCAGACCTTTGGCACACCACGACATCATTTTTACCAGTGTCTTTCTGTGACCTGATCTTGATGTTGTGTTCAGGCCTTTACTTTAGATTGCCTCAGTGTGAGACACAGACCCTAGGATCACCCCCAATGACCACCACCTTCTAGCATCCCTGTCTTTGCGTAATTCCTTCCCCTTGAGTGTGGGTGGAATCCAGACCTTTCCTCTAGCCAATAGATTACTGCAAAGCTGAAGTGATTCTGCAGGTGTAATTAAAGTGGCAAGCCCATTGACTCCAAGTAAAGAGAAGTTTTCCAGGATGGGCCTTAATTAATCAGGTGAGTTTGAATTAATCAAAGCTCTAAAAAAGGGAAGCTGAATCTGTAACGTAAGCTACTTCCTCTTACATTCTGGAAGACAACGGAAGCAGCAGACTTGTCACTAGTCAAGGGAACTGGTGAGTATTCAAGCAGCTTTATAGCTGGGACCAGCACATAACTCTCCTTCTATCACTTTGGAAGCCCTCTGCCATAAACTGGGCTCTCAGACCACTAAGTTTTTTCCTAGAAAATGGGAAAATATGCAAATCAATCAATTTCTTTTCCCATCTTCCCAAATGTAAACCATGTTACCCCAGGTTCATCAGAAGGCTGAGGGTATGTATTACATTCTTTTATTAGGATGTATAACACCAGAGAAGAGGAGCAAGAAGTAGAAAGAGCCAAGAAGGGAAGGAGGGAGAGCAGATAGGAGGTCACTGCCACTAGGCAAACACACATAAGGAATCATGGACGGAGCCTTTGTGAATCTGTGTCAGTTACCTCCCAAAACTGGAATGTGATGCAGTGAGAAAGGAGAAATCATGCAACCAGTGGTTCCCCTCTCCAATGATCCAAAGGCCAGTTTCTAGGGAAGGTTGGTGGGGAAGGAAAGCGTCAGTCCTCCCATGAGGGCACCACTTCCAATACCCAGCACTGGGTATTGGAGACACTGGAGAGAATGTGACCCTCAATCTTTTCTCCTTTCTGCCTTTTTCAACAGACTGAGTATCCTAAATTTTCACAGTCGTTGACTATGGCTTCATCTGTGCCCTAATTCTTTGTAAGACTTCCCAGCACTCTTAACTTTTCTTCTTAAAAAGAAAGAAAAGGGAAAGAATCAGGGAAGTCAGCATTTCCTTTGCCTTTACAAAGTAACAGAACAGAGCTGAGCTTCTCTGGGGCCCTGATCTTACTGGACATTTTGGCCTCCACGAAACTCTACTCCAGGATCTAGGGTCAGAACCACTTCCTGTGAATCCCCACAGCTAAGATTTGTCCCAGTCAGGGTGAGAAGGGAAGCCTAATCTTCTTCCCAAAAAGTTCTACACAGACAAGGAATAAAAGGCAGTTCAATTACATGATAATTGACTCTAACTGGCCCTCCCACAGGCTGTTAAATTCTTATCTGCAGCCTGTAGCATATTAGAATGTTTTAACTCCTATATCCTGCCCTGAAGAAGAACACAATAGAAATGTTAAAAACAAAACAAAAAACAACCACTAAGCAGCAGAGCTTGGAAAAAGAGAGCTCCGGTGAGGTCAATAAAATGGCAGCCATTTTAGGAGCAGTTTCAAAGAGCTGTCAGAAGGGAATGTGACACTTCTGACTGCCTTCTCACTGCAAAGGGGGAAAAAAAAGTCCTCAAGGGATTACTATGAAGCACTAAGAGAGCCTCTTAAATGAACATATCTTCCAAAAACTTCTCTACTTTCCTTCATTTGTTCCATATATGCATTGACTCCACTCAGGGTACAGGCACTGAGTCAGGACTGGAGATACCGAGGGCAGATGACATATGTGGAGCCCAGCTCAGGAGAGCATGTTCAGTGAAGATGACACCAGGACCCGCTGAATGGGCAAGGGTAGGGAGAGAGTGGGTGCAGAGAAGCTGGCTGGTGGGCTCGGGGTGGCGGGAAGAATAAGGGTAAAGGGCTACATTCAGAGTGAACACAGCTGGAGTGAGCTCCTGAAAAACAGGATGCAATCTCCCCCACCACACTCACTCACAGCACACACACATTAGTCTTTCAGAATGACCTAATATAAAGAAGCACCTCCTCCATGAAACTTCGAGAAAACTTGAGATGACCTCCTTGTTTATCTAGACAAGGCCAGACACAGACCCTCCAAATTTCCCATCCTCAGAATAGCAGTCTTCAAGGTAAAACACCCTCTGTTCTACTATCCTGTCATGCCCCTGACCTTCATCCCACTTCCCCACATCCAGCTCTTCTAGCTTTGTTCACTCTTACCTATAAAAGAAAAGCCCTTTTTGCTTCACCCTGGGGATGCTGGCAGACCTTATGGGCAGAATCACCTCCCTGTTGCAAAAGCCTCTCTCCCCGCCCTCCTGCAGCAATCCTTTAGAATAAAGCCTCCGTTTATTAAGTCCTGACTTGTTTTCTATTTGACACGAGTAAGAATCTGAGCTAGTGGTTCTTAATATTGACAGCAATTCTTAAACTTGTGCTTAGTCAGAATCCCCTGAAGCAAGGCTTCTTAAGACTCAGGATGCTGGGCCTTTCTGATTCTGTAGGGTCTTGGGAGTGGCCTAGAATCTGCATTTCTAACACTTTCCTCAGGGATGCTGATGATGATGCTTCAGAACCACTGATGTAGACCTGGACAGGGAGAGGCAAGTGACAGGCCTGCCAGAGAATAAGGCAGAGGCCACAACATGAAGGACCATAGGGTTTACACTTTGATGTCGGGCACTGATGAAGGATGGAAATAGGAAGACACCAAATCACACCTGCCTCTTTGGAAAAATCCCTTCATCTGAAGCTTGGAGAACAAATGGGAAGGGGTAAGAATCAGGGCAGAATGCCTATGAGGAAGCTGTTGCATGATCCTGGTGAGAAATGATGGGGGTCTGGGTGGAGGTGGGGTGTGGAGCAGATGACTGGAGAGAAGCAGATTCAAGTGATATTTAGGCAACAGCACACACAAGGCACACCAGCTGACTGAGATGGGCCGTGAGGAAGAGGAGGGAGTCCCTAAAGGAAAGTCCCTAAAGGAATTTCCTAAAGGAAAGCAGGAAGGAGGAAAAGCTTGAGAGGGAAAGCTAAAGGTCTTACCAGATGGAGATCAGCCTGTTGGAGAGAACTGGAGCGATGATGTCCAGTATGCAACTAGATAGAGGATTCTAGAATGTCAAAGTCTGGTCCAGGACAGAGAAAGGTTTAGGACTCTTCAGGTGAAATAAGTACACACGGCAAGCAAAGCCTTGGAAATGAGAGAGACCATGTCCGAGAGAGGACACGGAGTAAGAAGAAAACAGGAACATAGATGGAAGCCTGAGGAGAAGGAGGTTGACAGAGGACTGATGTGAATCACCCTCCTCCAGGGGCCCCAGCAGTGATTGTCTCAGTCCTTTCTCAGCACAGTCTTACAATGCTCACATTCCTCTCACAATTACATGGGACACAACTGTCTTTCCTCCACGAGACTACAAGTGGAGTACACTGCTGTTCATTAGTAGTTTTGCCAGTTGCCCCATATTGATTCCAACACCAATTCCAATGTATGTGCATATGGGCACAGGGTGGAGGGGTCCCCCCAACACCAAGCAAATCTCTATAAGCTGCACGTCCTCCTACTCTACTCAATTTGACTACCCAGAGATAGCATCAGACTCCATAGGTTAAGGTCTTAGTCCCAAAAGACCGTCACCTCCTCTAACTTCAGAAACCAATTCCAAGTCCAGGGTGTTACCTGGACTTCTGACAGACTTCTGACCATGACTTCTGGCTATAAATCAGAGGTTCCCATGAAACCTTACTTGGGTTTGATCAACATGCTAGAGCAGTTCACAGAATTCAGGAAATTTGTTTACTCACAAGATTACCAGTTTATTGCAAAGGATATGAAAGGATAGGAATCCCTAGCTAGAAGAAGAGATACAAAGAGCAAGGTCCCAAACAAAGGAACTTCTGTCCTTGTGGAGTTTGGGGCCTAGCTCAGTGGCACATGGCAGTGTTCTTGTTCCGCAACCTGGAAGCTCTCCAAACTCTCTCCTTTTGGGTTTTTATACAAGCTTCGTTACATAGAAAAGATGATTAAATCCTTGACCATTGGTGATGGATTCAATCTCCAGCCTCTCTCCCTTCTCCAGAGGTCAGGGGATGGCACTGAAAGTTCCAACCCTCTAATCACATGGTTGACTCCACCGACAACCAGCCCCCATCCTTAGGTGCTTTCCAAAACTCACTTTATTAACATGACAAAAGACATATTTATCGCTCTCCTCATTTAGGAAATTCCAAAGGTTTTAGGAGCTCTGTGCCAGAAATGGGAACAAAGACCACACACTTGTTATTATAAATCACAATATCACATCCTATCTAGTCTTTCTTTTTCTTGGAGAAAGTATTTGACATAACTAACCATATTAATTTGTCAGTGTTTGTTTTTAAGATCTAGAAAGAAAGCAGATGACAAATATCAGAAATGGCTTCTCCCTGCCCTTCTTTCCTCTAGCATCATTAAACAAATGGAAAAGTGACAGATGATGGAGTGACCCAAGGATGAAGACCCTGTCCAGCAGGCCCAAAGTAGGCATGCAAATGGAGAATTCACACTTGTAAATGGTGCTCAAGATCCACCACATTGACTTCTTTGAAGGAAATAAAATGTAGCACTGTGCCCCAGAAATTGTTTGTCATATGGTTGTGCATATTTATAGAGAGACTGTTATATTTTTAGTGGGAGAGAGGTGGGCTTTTTCTCAGTTTCTATGGTAAATCACTTGTAAAGTCTGCATTTGTATGATTAAAGTAATAATGTTGAATTGGCCAATTTGCCCAAGGAAGAAATGCACTGAATTACCAGGATTTAAAATACATACACCCTTTATAAGCAGAACCACACTAATGGAACAAAACGGAAGACCCTTTTTTTTTTTTAATTACCATCTTCAGACATGAAGTTAAAGTCTCCAGATCCCACTTGCCTCCCAACTGTATCGTTCCCTGGAGTGGTGGGTCTGTGTGCACTCAGCCTGGGGGAGTGGGGAACAGGATCCTTCCCCTTAGGATTTAGTTGATCTTAGATCCATGCTCTTCACTATGAGACCCACAAGTCACACATGGTTTCTGAATACTTGATATATGGCGAGTTTAGACAGAAAGGTGCTGTGTCAAATACACAATGAATTAGAAAGAATGTTTTTGATATTTGGGGTTGAATAAAATATGTAACTTCTAAATATGTTTTCACTGAGTGTTAGTTTGCTAGAGCTTCTGGTAATAATGCACCACTAACTGAGTGGTTTAAACAACAGAGATTCACTGTTTTATCGTCCTAGAGCTACAAGTCCAAGATCAAGGTGTTGGCTAGACTGGTTCCTTCAGGGGGCTGTGAAGGAAGAAAGGTCTGTCCAGGTCTTCTTCCTTGGCTTGCAGATGCCTAACTTCTCACTGAGGTCCCTTCACATCATCTTCCTAATGTCTGTGTCCAAATTTGTAATTTTTATAAGGACAGCTGGCATATTGGATTAGTACCCAACTCTAATGACCTCATTTTAACTTGATTAACTCTTTAAATACCCTATCTCCAAATCAGGCCACATTCTGAGGTACTGGGGTTAAGACTCCTACATCCTTTTATGAAGAAGACACAATTCAACCCATAAAATACTGTTTATTCTTTCTTTTGGTAAAAAGCCATTATGACAAAACATAAAATTTACATACACAATTCCCCATTATTTTTCTAGTGGACAGTACTGCTCCAGAATTAATAGTGTTCCCCAGTCTGGGTGGTTGGAGGGGGTGGCACAGGAAGGCTATGAAGGAAAGGCAGTTATGAGCTTTCCTGGGATGCTTATCATCTGAAAGCTTACAGGCCCCCTGAATAACATGATCGTGATTCCCAAAATTCTGTGAGAAGTCTGAACCCAAGTTGACCTTGGAATGCCATCATACTGAGAATAAACAGAAGTTTCTCTATTCCTTTTCTTCTGTTGGAGTTGGCTAACAGAGAATGGAGCCCACTTTGTTCCTGCGTTCATCCACTGACTCACGCACGCATCCATCCGTCCATTCACTCACTTATTCACCTACTCACATTACATTTCAGTCTTTTGGAGGCCTATAGTTGGCGCCTATAGAATATCTTCAAGATCTTGACTAAAGTAGAGTTTGGTCAGGGCAGCTGAGGAAGATAGATTTTTAAATAGGAGAGTAGACAGCAATCCGAGCTAGGAAGAGAAAACAGAAAAGAGATCAGGAAATGGAAGGATGCAGGAGAGCAAGAAACAAGAGACCAATAACCAGGTTCTGTCCAAGGATTTCCTCTTCCTTATTTCTTATGGAACAGTAAGGTATTTTTTTAAGGAAAGTCTGCCCAGAAGTCAGATGTGAACTCTTCTCACTATGCATAGTTCCTGTCAGCACTTCTTGACACCTCAGTAGCATTCAAGGCCTGTGGGAATTTCTACTTTGCCACCAGTAAAACAAAACAAAACAAAAAAAACAACAAAAAAAAAAAAAAAAAGAAAGAAAGAAAAAATAAATAAATAACAGCGTTGAATTAATGGTTAGGAGGGAGCTGTTACCAATTTTTGTTCTTTTTTTACCAAGTCAGGGAGCCTAATTACTCTAATTTAGCAAAGGCATGGGAGGTGAGCATGATAGTGATGGGGCTCAGAACACACTACCCCAGAATATGGCACCTTGGTATACCGAATATTTTTAGCTGAAGGAGTTTGAGAAAACAGCAGAAACAGGAAGGTCACTCTGACCTTTTCCCAAGTTTTGTCCTGAAACTGGTCACAAAACCTTCATGTAAGAGGTGCCCTTCTACACTGGGAGGAAAGGAACATCCTTATCTCCTAAGACAAAGAAACACTGAGAAGGATCTGAACAAACCAGACTTGCTACACCTCCCCCAGTCTCCTATGCCAGTTTCTACAGGACTGTCTACTCTTCACCAAACCCAACATAAAAATGCTCTGGTTTTACCATTTCTTTGGCTCTTCATTTCCTTCTGAAGCCTCCCTTGTCACCTAAAATTTACATGAAATAACTTTGTATGCTTCTGCTCATCAGTCTTTGTCAGTTAAATTTTCAGACCTAGCCAGGGATCCTAAGAGGGTTAGAGAAAACTTTTTCCTCCCCTACAATAGATTCTTGAAAAGTACAGAAGTCTGATATTCTTTTTGGCTGAATTGACGCTAAGTCATCTCCTGTGTAAAAATCACATGTGGCGGGGCACCTGGGTGGTTCAGTGGGTTAAGCCGCTGCCTTCGGCTCAGGTCATGATCTCAGGGTCCTGGGATTGAGTCCCACATTGGGATCTCTGCTCAGTGGGGAGCCTGCTTCCCTCTCTCTCTGCCTACTTGTGATATTTCTCTGTCAAATAAATAAATAAAATCTTAAAAAAAAAAAAAATCACATGTGGCCTCTCTCCCTGGATGCACAGAATGAATTCTTTTTAACAAGCTTCTGTTAAGTTGTTTGCATCTCCTAAAAGAACCCCATGGAGACTGAGTTACTCAGAACTAAAATTAACTGAACCCCTCACTTCCCAGATTCATAATAACCCTGTGCAGCATGGGGAGCAGCTGGTAGGCATCCTAATCTCTCTGGATTGACCTCTTTGCCATTCTCCTTATCACTATGGCAGAGCACATTTCCTTCCCAGGGAGGAAACGCAGAACAATTCCAAGTCGGCAGAATTGCCCGGAGGAGATAAGGCTGCACTGTATTAACCTTCCCACCCAATATGCTCCCAGCTCCAAGAGGAGGGAAAACAAGGCTTAAATTAATTTGGGTTATTACTGACTCGCTTAGGGTGGCTCCCAGATTTCAGATTGCTTCTCCTCTCTCAGGTCTGGACGTCTCGAGCACAGCTTTCTCTGGGACAAAGGGACAGGTAGGTCACACAGATTATATCTGCCGAAGGGTCAGGAGACAAATGCATCTTACGGCAACTGTCAGCCACATGACTTTCTCAAATGCTTACATGAAGGCATTTTAAAGGTAGACCACAACAGGAGGTCCTAAGTAGACCATGGAAGAAGGACTTGGCAGAGATAATTGGTCACATAAAATGCCACATGGGGACCTAGTAAAGATGAATTAGCTATAAATCATTTGAGCAATAATATATTTAGCTTTTACTTGGCAAATTAATAAATGAGAAGGGACACAGGATCTCTCAAATCACAAATAGGAAAAAATAAAATGAATTCCTTGTGCTTTTCCCTATATTATCATAATGTAACTGGCATATTGAAAAGCCATCATTCTAGCCATTTTATACTAGTCCTTCTCATTTCTTGCTGTAGTTCACTGAGATCCGTCTAACATATCCTTGTTCCAGGGCCCCTTATGTAAGTGAGAACTATACTTCCTACAGTTGGATTCCTGCCATTGCTGTTTAAGACCATGTGTGGTAGCTTCATATTTCATTTAGTTGATTTAAATTAAATTTAATTAATAACCTCTGTGCATCTACACCTTTTATCCTGTAGCTTCCTAGCCCCTCCCACTCTCTTTCTCTTGCTGGGCTTGGCCACGTGACTTATACAGGCCAATGAGAAGTTAGCAAATGGGAGGACAACAGAGGCATGAAGAAATTTGCCCATCTCTACTTCCTCCCTGCTTCTCTGCAACTTCCTGTGATAACAGGCACACAGAGGCTGGCCTTGCAGAGCAATGTGAGAAACCGGAGTTACGTTTGGGATGGAGACCTGACTCATCTGAGCAGAGTACCCCCTCAGACCAGCCAGTCTCCCAGTCAATCTAAAGATTTGTGAGAATTAAGAACAATAATAATAATAATGCTCTAAGACACTGAGTTTCGGGTGATTGTAATGCAGCATTATTGCAGCATAGCCGAGAGGAAGGGAAGGTGATAAATGAATACTTGATTTTATTTTTTTTTTCTGCCAGATAAGAACTAACAATACATTTTGCTAAAGGGGTACAAACACATCTTGCCATTGCAGAAATAATTCGCCATTTGACAATTCTATGTCTTATACTTAAATTTGACATTCCCAAAAACTTGGCTTGAAGGCTGTGAATACTGGAGGAACTGTCTTGTTCCTCCCCCTGGGATCTGTAGGTGTCCAGGCAAGAGGCTCTCCCCTGAGCCTTAGGGGTATGACAGGTTCAATTTCTTGCCCCCTGCAGAAAGCAGGATCTCCTCTCCTCAATTTCTGACAGCCTGATCTCAAACTAATCCCATGTGGACTCCAAGAAATCAAGTTTGTATGCTTGATATTGTATTAATTGTTTTCCTCCAAAACTATAATAAATTTGCCTTTCTCTTGTTTTTGAAAGAAAGTGCAGGGGTGAAACATTAAAGCTGAAAGAATGTTGATGATCATCTAATCAAATAATTTTCTTATTTGCAGAAGGATCTATCTTTATGAAGAGAAAATACATGGGCACTGGTAATGAATTTTCTTCAAAGGGAAAAAAGCAGAGATTCCCTGTTTGAGGCAGGTTAAGGGGAGCAGAGTGAAGGAAACCTCTCTCTTAATGCTCTTCTCTTTCCTTCTCCCACATCCCTAGAGGAGCCCTATGGCACCAAAGACACCCCCTGGGTCAGATCTTCTCAAACTTTCACAAGTACAAGAATAACCTAGAATCTCATTAAAATTGAGATTCAGTATCTTTGGATTAGGGCCTGAGATTCTGAATCTCTCCCAAGCTCTCAGGCAATGTAATGCAGCTGGTGCAGGAGCATCCTTTGAGGGGCAAGGCCCTGGAACCCTGCAGAACAACTCCAAAAACACTACCTTTCTGAGGACCTCCTTTGGCAGAGAGGAAAGGGGACTCCAGGATGGTCACATCTAATGTCAGGGTTGGAATTCCTCACACGGAGACTGGTGTTCTCTTTCCCATCTCCATATATGGCCCCAAATGCCCCCAGGTCTATGCATATCAGCTGATAGAAGCACTAGTTAATAAAAATGCCGATCTAGACTTCATACATGCTTTTTCTTTCTCCCAAAATGTTTTAACTCACCAAAAGATTCTCTGGTTTTAAAATCAACTAGTTCCAAGAAATTTGGCAGACTAAAAATACACCCAAAGTCTTCTAGTTTAAAATAGCATCTGTCACAACTTCTTACATACCACAAAACACATATAAATACACAGAAGATAAAATAACCATAACAAAACAAAATGATCAGATGACCCCAAAATGGAGAGTGCTGAGTGACCTTGCTCCAGAATTTGGAAGGAATGTCCTCTGTCTATAAAGTCATTGAAAGTGGGTTGTTCCTGCTTTGCTACATGACACAGAGCAGCTCTATTTGCTGGGAAAAGAGGAGGATGAAAATGCTTCCCACCAGGACTCATAGAGCCTTGGCATCTAACTCCCAAACAAAGCCGGCAGCCCATTTTAGTGAGACAGCCATGTCACACAGTTTGAGTAGGAGATACCATCCAGTCCAGAAGAGTCATGCTAGGCAGGACAGCTCAACTCAGAGTTACACACATCAGCATTCACTCATGATTCAACTCTGCCATGAGAAAGGCTTTCCAGCACCCCCTAAGGCAGACGGAATGCTGAACTAAGGCCTATCCACAGGCTCTGTGTCCTGATGGATGTCCAGAGAAAAATTTCCCTCAATCAAGAAAAAACAGAATATGCCAATACATGATCTTGAAGAAATTCTACAGACCAAAGGAAAGAGGATTTTATCCTTAAAACTCAGAGGAAGAGCATCATGGAAAGAGAATTTTGGACCTCCTGTGCCCAAGCTGGGCACATTACCTAGAAGGTTCTCACCTACTCCCTCTTTCTCTCTTTTCACGAGCTCACTGCTTCTCTTTATTCAGATTTTACCTTTTCAAAAAGTCCTTGCTTTATCCCCTAGATTAACGTAGGCCACTATTATACACTCTCAGGGCATCCTGTGATTTTGTCAGTATATAATTATTTGTGTAATTATTTCGTTTAATGTCTGTGACTAATAAAGGTGCTACTGAGCGTGAAAAAGGTATTGGGCAAATAACTGTTGAATGAATGACTAAGTCTCTATTGACACAGAAGCCATACCTTAGTCTACATAAAATAGAAACAGAAAGCCATAATAACAATAAAAGAGAGATGAATACAGAACCTCAGAGTAGGTTACAAAGCAGTGAGTGGAGACAAGGTGAATGAGGAGATAGGGAAGGGTTTTAAGGATACTGACATTGGAAAATCAAGTTAAAATCCTCACCAGAGGTAAGAAACCAGATCCAACATCACTAAAAATCGCAGAGCTGCGAAGGACAGAATTGAGAGAGGATTTTCTCAGAATTTAAAAGAGAAAGATGAAAACAATGTAAGAAATTATATATAAAGAGCTAGGGAGTAAAAATCTAGTTTAAGAGTTACAGGCATATCTGCTGATATAAAACAAAGGGATATCAGAACCAAATGCAATAAAGACCAAGTTTAAAAGAAAAAGAAAGAGTTCAAGAAAGTTCCTAAGTATAATGGTTAATAAAGTTCATCTGTTAAAATAAATAAATAAATTAATTAAAAACAGTGAGAAAGAAACCCACAACTAGGCACCCACAACTAGGCAAAAATGCTTAAAAGGCATTTTGAATGAGTAGAATACAAAAACTAAAACTAAAACAAATCCAACGAAACAAGGTAGGAAACACAAACTACCTCAAAATAAAGAAAAATAAGTGCCAGCAAAAAATGGAGGAAAGACTAGAACAGACAAGGCTTGTGAACCAGTAATTTTATACACAGTCAAGCCATTACTCGTGTGAAGGAAGAAAAATAAGGTCTTAAGCTTGCAAGTCTTCAGAAATTATATCAATCTTGTACCCTTTCTGAATAGTATTAATGATAAATTACCAAAAGTTTACATCCTGCTGAATAAAAGATGATTCAAATTAAAGTGTCATGTTTTATTGTTCAAATATACACTTGCAATGTAAATTTAGCAGTCATAAAATGGTATGCATAAAATAACAGCTCACCAAATGCATAAATTAAAAACTGTAAGATGAAATGGACAGAGTCACAACCAATGGAGAAGATTTTAAACAAGATTTTTAAAGTTTTAATAGATGAAGAACACAAGAGATAAATAAATACATGGAGAATCTAAATAATATAAAATAAAATTTGTAGGGGAGAATGAAAATACATAATCTTGAAACAAAAATTCACCTCTTTTCCAGGTTTCCCTGAAATCCTTATAAAAACTGGTCATGTATTAAACAGCATCCACAAAATTTTGGAACTTGTAATTAACAAAAATTACATTTGCCACATTTTCTAGCACAGATGTTTTAAACTAGAAATTGCTAGTGAAACTCTTAATAAGACAAAAATAAACCAGCCTTTTGAAAAACATAAATTTTGTCATAATCTGAGTTGAGAACATGATATGAGAATATGAGTTTTCACCTTAAACTACATGGTCTCAAGTTTCTCTTATGGTATTTCAGTAAAAATAGAAAATACATGTGTGTGTGGTCATTTTAATCTAGACCACTGGATATTCAGTTGCCCCAAATTCTCCAGAGTGGTTTGTTAGCACTCCATCAAAGACCACACTTTCAGGGTAATTATTCCAAGTTCTGCAGCAATGTCGATCTCAGAACAAAATCTAAGGTTTTGTGAATTAACATAATTTATGTCAAAAGTGAATTTTGTTGAGTGAGTCTTGCAGTTGTTGTTTTTGTTTGTTTGTTTGTTTTTTATCACCACAATGGATTTTAGAAATGAGTTTGTCCTGGCAACATTAATGGTGCTCAAGGTATTTGGGTTGGTTAGAAATATGCAAGAGCCATTCAGGCCCTTGTATGTACTGGGTATAACATTCAAGGTATCCTAGATTCTTCTGGGTTAGGAATGGTACCCTAAGCTTGAGTCATAAACAATTCAGCATTCAGCAGATAATGAAGAGGATTCTTGGTTGTCAGAGTCCATTGTATGCTTAGCTGCAACCTGCTGCCTTTGTCTTGGGTGAATATTTTATGGAATATTCCAATATTCCAACATTTATGGAAGGTACTATTAAATCACCTAAAAATAGAGATGGAGTCTTTATTGAGCCTGCAGAGCACAGTGTGTGTACTCTCAATTTTACTTGCTAATAAATGTCTGTAAGTGAGGCAGAGATAGCTACATCTAAGATTTGGCTTCATTGCAACTTTTTAGCAGGTCTATGGAGAGGAAACTTATCACCTCCCACATTATGGTAGGCTGCTGAAAGTTCTCTCAAAGAATAAACTGGCTGAGTTCGACCTAATCAGTTAAAATCAGTTCCCAATCAGGCACAGCAATGCCTCCAATATACCAAGTTAATGGCCCATTTTGACCTATTATAGGGACTTCTAAGTACAATAGCACAATTTCTCACCTCACTGATTCAGGGTGAAATATTAGCAATAGTGATTAGTATACTGCTAGCTATTAAGATAAGAATACACTATTATAAAGAACTCATTTCCTAATTTTATATCATTTAAATTAAACAAACTTAAATACCGACATATGGCTAGTTGGCTACCTTATGGGACATCACAGATATGAAACATTTCCATTATCACAGTTCTATGCAGGTGACATTAGAATCAAGAAAGTGATAGCATGATTCTCCTGATACACTGCTTCTCTTAAGTCATAACCTCAATTAATAGTATCCCTGAATTCTCCTTGTCCTTTAACTAAGTATTCCCTTCACACTCTTATTCTGGCCTTGGTTACATGGCTTGCTTTGGCCAATAGAACAAGAGAAAATGTAACACAAGCAGGCTTTCTTTCCCTTGATTTTGTGCAATCATCATAAGAACATGCCCATACTAGTTGACAGAGACACTTGAGAGACATTTGGAAGAGATCCATGTTGTCCCTTTTTTTTTTTTTTTAAGATTTTATTTATTTATTTGACAGAGAGAGATCACAAGTAGGCAGAGAGGCAGGCAGAGAGAGAGAGAGAGAGGAGGAAGCAGGATCCCTGCTGAGCAGAGAGCCCGAAGTGGGACTCGATCCCAGGACCCTGAGATCATGACCTGAGCCAAAGGCAGCAGCTTAATCCACTGAGCCACCCAGGCGCCCTTTTGAGACCAGCCTGGACCAGCCAGCCTCTAGCTAAACAACCAGCTGACTACGGACAGATGAGTGAGCTCAGCCAAGGTCAGTGGAAACATCCAGTTGACCTATAGACTCAAAAGAGACAAGAAATGGTATGGTTTTAAAGCCCTAAGTCTTGACATTATTATAATTGTCTTGTTACAACTGCCCTGAAGTTATCAATCACAACCAAACTCAACTGAAACTCAACTGAATAAAAAGAAATAAATGTCTAGGGAAGATTGGGCAGATGAAAGATAGTGTTATGGACTATATGTTCACGACCCCCTAAAATTTGTATCTTGAAACTCTAATCTCCACTGGGATGATGGTATTTCGTTGGTGGGGCCTTTACAAGGCAATGTGGTCATGAGGATGGATCTTTCAGGATGAGATTAGTGCCCTTATATTAAGAGACATGATAGAGTTTCCTTTCTCTCCCTCACCCTACTCCCTTCGCCCCTCTGACTACCCACCATGTGAAGAAACCAGGAAGAGGGCACTCACCAAGAACTCAACCATGCTGGCACCATGCTCTCGGACTTCCAGCCTCCAGAGATGTGAGAAATGAAAGTTCATTGTTTAAGTCACTCAGTCTGCAGTATTTTGTTACAGCAGCCAGAACCAACAAAAGCAGATGGTATATCTCAGGTAGGTATGTTGTCCCAACCCAGGTAATTTCTCCTTCTTTTCTCCACTTACAAGGATACCTACAAAGGAGTCTCTCACCCTTCTCTACTCAATTATTTACTACTCTCATGGAAGGAGGAGTTGATAATCAGATGGATCAAAGTATAAAATATTTATTAGATCAGGTATTGTAAACATAGGAATTGTATCTATAAAAGACAACATCTAAGGTCCCACTCATTCTCTTTTACTTCTTATTCTCCACCAAGAAGCTCAACTTTATTTGTCTTCTATCCCTGTCACCATGCTAGAAGGATACCATGAAAGGCGACAGGCCTACTTTCCTGAGGTAAGTACCATCCTTGCCTATGTGATTTGACAAGAAAAGAGGTTATCAGAATCATTCCACTGCAAATATATCTCAAAATATCCAACAACATTATTTAGATTCTGAATAGAATTGGGTAACAACACACTTTGGCCCAAGAAATAAAACCAACACAGCTATCATCTGAATATAGGATGAAGCTGTCTGATACTTGAATGCAATAAATTAACAACATTACTACTTTTTTCTCTTTTGGCTACTGACCTTTGTATGCATTTTTTGCATGGTCAGATTCCATTCAAAAAGGAAGCATAAGAGGTAGCCCACCCCTCATAGCTTGTTAAAAAATAATCTTGAATTAATTTAAACTCAATTATGGCTATTTTCCCTTATCCTATATACCACACTCCTTAAATAAGTGTCTAATGGGCAAATTTTAGACATTATAATTAAATCCGTTAAGAGAATAGTTATAAAGAGAGGTTCTGGGAACAGAAGACATTAACAAATTATCTATTCTTGGAGAGTACACACAAGATTTGTAGTTCAGGTTGAGAAAGTGATTAATATGAGCAAAATCATTTTAAAATATTGGTGTTATGACAGCAAGAGGAGCAAAGGCACAAAGGTGGAGGAAATATCTATCTAAATGAATAACTTGAGATTGAGTTTATACCTTTAAATACATTCAGGCTGCCTACATTCAAAAAAAGGCAAAAAGAAATCAATTGAAATCCCATATAAAATGTTGGTGATCCAAAGGGTACAATATATCAGACACTGGTAGAGTAAATGAAAGAGTCTGGGTTTGGTTTTTTCCTCACTCAAATGTGAGAATGTAAATTTGGAGCAAAGATATTGAGAGTAACATTTTTTTCTTCGAGCTCAGAAGTTATTAGAAAAAAAAGAAGCTGCTAGAATATGGTCTTCCATATTGCAAATCACAACTAAGTGGGGGAAACATGGGCACCAGGGGGCATGGAGAGACTGTTACATAGCATAGGTAACTAACACCTATGCTAGAAGAAATGGAACAGAGATTCGAAACCAAGCAAAAGCAACAGTTTTCTTCAAATTTCCCTCAAAGAAATTAAAAGTATGGCCAGTTTAAGTAAAATAGTAAAACAGATTCCATCTCTATTCTTGCCCCAACCTTCTAAAGTTTGCTTTCTAGTCATCTTCACTCTGTCTTAATTCACTGTTACCATCATTCTAGTTTATTCCAAACAGTCCTCTGTTTTGAAGATTTACTACACAGCATAAAGCAGTCAAATCTTCCCACAAAAGTTGTTAGCATCTCTCCTGACCTTGAGTGTTTCTCATATGTAAAACCCAGAACCTAAGTCAATAGAACAGACTGCTCCCCAGAACAGGATTTTAACCATATACACTCAACAACGTGGTAGGTGTTAGTCACCTATGCTATGTAACAGATCACTCCAAAAGTTAGTGGCTTAAAGCACAATCATCATTTATGGCCTCTCATGGTTACTGTGGATGAGAGATTTGGGACTAGTCAATTCGGCAATCCTGACTTTGGGTCTTTCAATCTACCTTAGGGTTGTAGTCAGATGGTGGCTGAGACAAATATCTTCTTAAACCTTCTCCACTCATATGTCTCATAGGGCTGTAGAGACATAAGTAACTGGGGTCCTAAATCTCTGGGGCATCTCTGATTTCATTCTCTATCTCTATGTGGTCTTTGTATGTGGTTTCTCCATAATAGTGGCCTCAGTGTAACTGAACTTCTTATATGTCAGCTTAGGGTCCCAAGTACATGTCTCAAGAAAAAAAAAAAAAAAAAAAAAAACCGGTAGTAGCAGTGTGACCATGTCTAGTTCAACTTTAAAAGAGTTACTTCTACCATACTTGATTGATTGAGGCAACTGCAAGAACCATCCAGGCTCAAGGGAAGGGAACTTAGACCCAATCTCTCCAGGGAGGAACAACAACATCACAGTAAAAGAAGAGTGGGTACATGTAATGGCACAGTAGTTTTGGGGAAATGCTATGTGTTACAACTTCTCTTTTAGTAGCCCCATGGCTCTTCAATTTCTCCTGTCTGATTAAACATTATAATGAACATAAGTGAAGTCAAATAACAGAGTTTATCAAAGCTAGACGAGAATGTTAATGCAAGATATATCAAAATCAATATCCTGAATTATATCTTGGCAGACTTGGACTGCTGAGTTTAAAATAACAAGATGAAGTTTATAAAGAGCCATGTGTGGGAATTTAAAAATAATTCTATGAATGCACAATAGGGAACTCCTGGGTTGGCAGGAGTTCATATGAAAAAGAGTTGGGAATTGTAATCATGAAATGTATCAAGAGTGGGATGTGATTGCTTAAACAAATGAGAATCTGATCCACATTTAGGTTGTATTTGTGATATATAGTGTTCATATTATGGGAAGTAAAAGCCTTTGCTTTCAATTAACTATTCATTCACTCAATATGCATTTATTGTGTTCTTACTATATGCTAGTTGCTATTATAGCTGCTGGGAATATACCAATGAACAATCACACAAAACCCTACCCTCATAAAACCTGCATTCTAGTGGAAAAACAAATGATGAACCAGATAAAAAATACTAGAGAAAAAAAATGATGAAAAAGAAAACAAGAAAGGGGAATAAATGTTGGGAATGAGAGGGTTACAATTTTAGATAAGGCAGATAGGGATGTCTTCATTGAGGGGGCTATTTGAGAAAAGATGAAAAGGACAAAAGTGAACAAGCCATGCTTATCTCAGGAAAGAAAGAGAGAAGGAAATATCAGGGCAAAGGCTCTGAGGAGGCCTGGCAGTGAAGAGCCCAGTGTGGCTGGAGCAAAGTGAGCCAGACAGAGAGCAGTAAGAGATACCATCAGAGAGACTATGCAGAGCTGATTTTCTAGGCCCTTGTGCCTCCCTCTCAGAGTACTGGATCTCACTCTGAGGAAAAAGAGAAGCCAGAGGAAGGCCTGAACAGGGAAAAGACATAAAGTGATGGAATTTCACCAATGAGCAAAAGAGGCCACTGTATTGAAGCATGCAGGAAGACAAGTTAGGAGATATTGTCAATAATCCAGGCAAAAGATGAAGGTGACTTAAACCAAGATGGTGAAGTCCCAAAAGTTCATCTTTGCTTTTTTTCCTTTGCCTTTAGAGACATATCTTGAAAAAAGTTGCTGTGGCTGATATCGAAGAGGTTATTGCCTATATTCTCCTCTAGGGTTCTGATGGATTCCTGTCTCACATTGAGGTCCTTTATCCATTTCGAGTTTATCTTTATGTACAGTGCAAGAGAATGGTCGAGTTTCATTCTTCTACATATAGCTGTCTAGTTTTCCCAGCACCGTTTATTGAAGAGACTGTCTTTTTTCCACTGTATATTTTTTCCTGTTTTTTTTGAAGATTATTTGCCCATAGAGTTGAGGGTCCATATCTGGGCTCTCTACTCTGTTCCTCTGGTCTATATGTCTGTTTTTATGCCAGTACCATGCTGTCTCTATGATCACAGCTTTGTAGTAAAGCTTGAAATCAGGTAATGTGATGCCCCCAGTTTTATTTTTGTTTTTCAACATTTCCTTAGTGATTTGGGGTCACTTCTGATTCCATACAATTTTTGGATTATTTGCTCCAGCTCTTTGAAAAATACTGGTGGAATTTTGATTGGAATGGCATTAAAAGTATAGATTGCTCTAGGCAGTATAGACATTTTAACAATGTTTATTCTTCCGATCCAAGAGCATAGAATGGTCTTCCATCTTTTTGTGTCTTCTTCAATTTCTTTCATGAGTGTTCTGTAGTTCCTCAAGTACAGATCCTTTACCTCTTTAGTTAAGTTTATTCCCAGGCATCTTATGGTTCTTGGTGCTATAGTAAATGGAATCAAGATCAAAAGCTTCTGCACAGCAAAGGAAACAGTCAACAAAACAAAGAGGCAATCCACAGAATGGGAAAAGATAGTTAAAATGACAGTACAGACAAAAAGTTGATATCCAGAATCTATAAAGAACTCCTCAAACTCAACACACACAAAACAGACAATCATATAAAAAAAAAATGGGCAGAAGATATGAACAGACACTTCTCCAATGAAGACATACAAATGACTATCAGACCCATGAAAAAATGTTCATCATCACTAGCCATCAGGGAGATTCAAATTAGAACCACATTGAGATACCACCTTACACCAGTTAGAATGACCAAAATTAACAAGACAGGAAACAACATGTGTTGGAGAGGATGTGGAGAAACAGTATCCTACACTGTTGGTGGGAATGCAAGTTGGTGCAGCCACTTTGGAAAACAGTGTGGAGATTCCTCAAGAAATTAAAAATAGAGCTTCCCTATGGTCCTGCAATTGCACTACTGGGTATTTACCCCAAAGATACAGATGTAGTGAAAAAAAGGGCCATCTGTACCCCAATGTTTATAGCAACAATGGCCACAGCACCAAACTGTGGAAAGAACCAAGATGCCCTTCAACAGACAAATGAGTAAGGAAGATGTGGTCCATATACACTATGGAGTATTATGCCTCCATCAGAAAGGATGAATACCCAACTTTTATAGCAACATGGATAGGACTGGAAGAGATTATGCTGAGTGAAATAAGTCAAGCAGAGAGAGTCAATTATCATATGGTTTCACTTATTTGTGGAGCATAACAAATAGCATGGAGGATAAGGGGAGATGGAGAGGAGAAGGGAGTTGAGGGAAATTGGAAGGGGAGGTGAACCATGAGAGACTATGGACTCTGAAAAACAATCTGAGGGTTTTGAAGGGGTGGGGGATGGGAGGTTGGGGAAACCTGGTGGTGGGTATTAGAGAGGGCATGGATTGCATGGAGCACTGGGTGTGGTGCAAAAACAATGAATACTGTTACGCTGAAAAAAAGAAATTAATTTAAAAAAAAAACAAGATGGTAACAGTGAAAGGGCTGAGAAGTGGTCAAATTATGGATATATTTTGAAGGAAGGGCAATAGCATTTTCTTATTTATCAGACACAGCTTAGGAAACACAGGAGTCGAGATAATATCATTTAGTGGGGCCTGGGCATTTGCTGAGATGAATATTGCACATGAGCAAGCTTTGGGTCAAATAATGTGAATTCTTCTTAGGATATATTTATTTTTAAATATCTATGAAACAACCAATTGGATGTATCAGTCAGGAAGGTGGATATAAGAATCTGTAGTTCAGGGAAGAAATCCAGGTTGATAATACAAATTCGGCAGGCATCTATAAGGAAATATTCAAATCCATAAATTTGGTTGAAATAACCAAGAGAGGGAGAATAAGAAGTTCCAAGGATAAGGCCTCTTCAAATATATCCTAAAGCTTAGAGACTGGGAAGGTGAGGAAGAACCAGCACAGTGGATTAAAAAAGTGGTCCTATATGTAGGAAAATCAGGCAAATAGGGTACCCAGAAAGCCTAATAGAGAAGGCATTTCAAATAAAAGAGGAACTGATCATCTGCTGCTGAAAGCTCAAGTGAAATAAAGAATGATAATGAATTTAGGACAAGATTTTTCAATGCAGAAATCACTGGTGACCTTGATAGAAGCAGTTTTAATGGTATAATGGGGGCAAAAATTAATTGGAGTGAGTTTAAGAGAAAATGGAAGAAGTAAAATAGAAGATGGGACAATTGACAGAACCCTTTGAGTTCTGCTGTAAAGGGAAGGACACAAGTCAGGTAATGGCTAGATAGAACTACAGTTAAGAAAGGAAAAATTATAGGCGCCTGGGTGGCTCAGTGGGTTAAGCCGCTGCCTTCGGCTCAGGTCGTGATCTTGGGGTCCTGGGATCGAGTCCCACATCGGGCTCTCTGCTCAGCAGGGAGCCTGCTTCCCTTCCTCTCTCTCTGCCTACTTGTGATCTCTCTCTGTCAAATAAATAAATAAATAATCTTTAAAAAAAGAAAGGAAAAATTACAGCACGCTTCCATGCTATTGTGAGGATTTTAGGAAAGGAAAGAACACTTCAGGAAAGGGAAAGAAGAATTACTGGACTGATGACCTTCAGAAGGTGAGAAAAGGATGAAATCTAGTGTACAAATGGAGTGACTGCCCTTAGCAGGGGTATGGGTAGTTCAGGCTTGCTAATAGGAGAGAAGCCAAAAAATGGGCAGAGATGAAGATAGGGGAGCACAAGTGGTGGAGGGAGATTATAGGAGCGTTCCTATGAATTTTGCCATTTTCTTCCTGAAATGGAAAGCAAGGCTATCATGTGAGCATCAGGATGAGGAGGGAGATGTGGAAGGTCAGAGCACAGATGGGAAGGTATAAAATGGTCTTGTAGGGGAATGGGAGAATGGATGAGGAGAAAAAAAAATATGAGTGCTGTGTAGAACAAGACACATTTGAGGTTGTTGACTGTGAATGAATGTGAAGACCAATCAGCACAGCTACATATTCTTCTCCAGACACTTTCAATGACAGGTGAACAGGTACAGAGTAGGCAGAAAGATGCGGCAAAGGCTGTGACTTAGTTGAACAAGGGTTTCGGTAGGGTGTTGGGTTAGCAGACAAGAGAGTCATCATAATCCTTGGTCTTGGGATTTGAGTGGATAAGGAGAAAAGTGAGGATTTTAAGTGATTTTGACAGACTGAGAGGAGGTGGTTGTTTCTACAATTTGGAGTTCTCAGAACTAGAAACTATTGTAGGTGTATACTAGGGGGCGTGAGATGGAAAGGCAGGAGGTAATAGTGGTAATATGACATGTTTGGCACTGAGAGAGTAGGGGGGTATGGTTATTGGCAATAACAATGCCTAGAATATAAAGACTCAGTGTGTGGGAATGGGTACAGGACAAGAGCATGACACGAGAGAACATGGAACTAAGCTACCAATGAATTCATGCTAGAAAACCCAACAATCATCCAAGAGCTAAATGGTTCAAAAGAATGGGCAATGAACAGAGAACTGTACAGATAATTACAACAAAGAAGGGGTGGCAGGTGGATTAAAGTAATGACATGAGAGTCAAGTTGAGGGGTAATGTTTAGAGAACAATGAGGGAGATGGTCTGGAATGGGTCCTCCTCCATACATCATCAAACCCAGTAGCACCTACAGTATAAAAAAGGAAGCAACCATCAGCTGAGTTGCAAGGGAAGCAAGGTGATAAGTTTCCAACTAGAACCAATAGCGAAGAGGATAGTCCCAGAAGAGGGTGAGGTTATGGGCTAGTTTACTCGTGACTGTGAGTCCAGGAGGTACAATGGAGTGTTTTGAAAAGATGGAGAGGGTGGGCTATGAGATCAAAAAAGGTGATGGACAGAGTCATGTGAGAAATAAGGCACTATCTTGAAGACCTAGGCTTCTTAAGGTGACTGACATATACAGGGGATAAAGGATATAGTAAATATCCATTATAAAGGATATAGTAAATATTTTTATATCCTTTACATTTATATTTATATTTGTATTTACATTTATATATCCTTTATATCTCACTCCAGAGAGTGGTCTCCAACCTGTGAAGGTTGGGGGGAAGAGAAGCTGAGAGTTCTTGCAAGGAAGGCATACACTTCCACATTTAAGGTTCTATGTTCAACTCATAATGCTGTTTTAAGAAAATATAAATGAACTAGAGTCTATTGAGATGAACAGGCCCAGAATAAGGGAAATACAATGGAAATCCATTTTAGGAACATCAACAGAAAAAACTGAGAAGGATTTGTTGGTTCTTTGGGAGACATGACAACTGTCTTTAAGTATCAGGAGCGTTTAATGTAAAAGCATCTTACTGCTCCAGAAATCAGAACTTGAACCCGTTGGTTGAAAGCTATAGGAGAAGAAATACCTGCTCCAAAGACTGAGTCCACCAGTGATGGACCAAAGTGCAGCTACCAAAAAGTGCTATCCAAAGACTAATGCTGATCGACAAACTATTTGTTACCAGACGGTGGTAAGGGAAACATAAAACTTGAGAGTGAGCATTTAGAAACTATTAGCAATTTTTCTATAATGTTTACTCATTTTTTGAAATGTAATTTTAGGTTTGTTTACTCAAATTAAAAAATGTGGATTTGTGCTTTGCATGTCTTATTTCATTTTCTTAGTATTTTGAATATGAGGACATCCTGTAGAATTTTTTAAAAAGTAGATTTGCTATCATAAATAGCTTGAGAGTTTGAACTAACCTAGAATATCACAGGCCCATTCAGCAGTCAGCTCTTGATTTCTAATATTCTTCTCCAATAATAAGAATCAGGGCTCCTTAGAGAAATGGCTGATGTTAAGACTGAGTCAGGAAATCAACAAGATGAGCCCTGAAGCATCTTGTAGTGCCAAAATATAAGAAAGTGTTCTCTCTTACACACACACACACACACATACATGCAGACATATGGGTTTGTCAAAGAGACACAGGAATGAACTGAAAGAGTTTGTAGTGGCCAAAGTGAGAATACTTTGAGCAATAAATAAAGTAGCACTGGATTATAACCCAAAGTATTAAATAAATATCCATGAGTTTAAATAAATAAATACTCACATGGATATAAATAAACAACCACATAAATAAATGGGCAGGAGTGTCCAAAACAAAAACTTGTTTTCTAGTAAAGAAGTATTTAAAATAATCTATGTAGTTACCCTGTCGTGAAGGAGGTGAAGAACAGAGCTGCAAATAGTGACTTTCTTCCAAACAGCAGAGTACAGAATGGGGAAAAAAGCATAAATTTATAGTGCAGAAACTTCAAGCCAAATACTCAAGGTCAACATCAACAGTGATAATTCATATTGATAGTATCTACCGTCAATGTGATGTGGTAAGAATGGCACTTTACCTCTGTGGTCTGCCTCCCAAAAGCATAATACCTAAATCTAATCATAATAAACACATCAGATAAATCCCAACTGTAAGACATTTGCAAAATGCCAGAACAGTATTCCTTAAGATTGTCAAGGTCATCAAAAACAAGGAAAATCTGAAAAACTGTTATAACCAAGAAAAGCCTAAGGAGACATGGAGGGGTTATCCTGAAACAGAAAAATGACATTAGGCAAAAGCTAAGGAAATCTGAAAAAAAGTATGGTCTTTTGTTAGTAGTGATGTACGGATATTTGTTGATCAATTATGATAAATATATCAATGTAAAATGTTAATAGTAGGAGGAACTGGGTGTGGGCTATATAGGAACTTTATACTAATTTCACGTTTTTCTGTAAATCTAAAACTCTTGTAAAATAAAAGTTTATTAAAAAAAGAAAGAAAGAAAATATTCAAGAAGAGGTTGTGCAGGGCTTCCTGTTCACAAAGGGAGAGTAAAAGGAGGTCTGGAATAGAAGACCTGATTACTCTTACTGATAAGGGGAAATCACTTAATTTCACTGAGCGTCCATCTCCTCATCAGCAAAAGAGAAATGATACCACTTTTATCTACCCCTAGATTTAAGACTCAGATGACACGATCCATGGGAAGGATCTCTGAAAACATCATAATCTATATACAAGGAAATTTGGAAGTTGTATCATTGTCATATGCAGAGAAAATCCCACATGGGAGATCATTTGGACTAATTCCAATTACAATGTCATATATGTGTGTACACACACACATACACAAGCACACACACACACACACACACACACACATTCCCCTGGGCACCCTACTCTCAGAGGTTCTGACTCAGTAGTCAACAGATCCATATTTTGAAGCTTCCCAGGCGATTCTGATACACAACCAGATCTGAGAACCACGAAACTGTGTGAATTCTAAAACCTCTTCTTATGTTACATGTTACAATCAAATGTTAATGACACACAATTACTTTTTCCAGATATGTGGCACCCTTTGAGAAATATTGGAACTTTGCAATAAAAGTATAATTTCAGGCATAGCCAGCCTGTGGGTGATGTGGGTGAACAAAAGGTGTTAGTCACAACCTGTTCTGCCTATTTGTAAATTCAGCTCAAAAGGGAGGACCTTCAAGGTAGCATGAGAAGGTCATAGCTGTTTACTCTTCACTTAACTGGGGTCCCTCAGTGTGTGTGTGTGTGTGTGTGTGTGTGTGTGTAATTCAATTGGGAAATACCATATACACAACAAAATGTATAAGGTGGAATTCTTAAGTATATAGTACCTTGATTTCTTGGGACACATGTAGCCAACATGGCCATCATCCAAATCAGGATATAATTTCCAGCACCCTATAAGGCTCCCCAAACTCCTTTCCAGTGTACAGTTATAACCCAACTATCATGACTCCACTCCTTGGTTGAGTTAGAGATTGTACCAGGTGGAGTTGTCACATTAACGAAATTTTATTTGCAGTCAATAAGGAGATCTTGGGGCATAACCTCCAAAGCCAGGTCTCCCTGAGCAGGGATGAGTGTGTTTATTGTATTTAGGGTTATGACGAATATTCAGAAATGGGACTTTTATCATAACATTATAATGAGGCAGAGGTAAGCTTCAGGCGGGGGAAGGGTTATGGATATGCTCCAAGAGCTGAGAACGGGGATAAGCTAGATGGATCTTGGCTCCTTATCTCGGGTAATGAATGCAGGGCCTTGCTTACTTTCGAAATAGCACTGGGAGTTTTTCCACTGATTTATTGTCTCTGATACTGTTTGGCTATTTTCTGGCGTTGGTAGAGACTGATAGTATTTGCATTCCCTTTGTTCCCTTAAAATCCTTATTAACCATGGAGGTTTTTGCATTTCTTTGTAATTCTGACACCTCCTGGGAAGTTCTGTAAAAAAGTGTGCTAGGGGCAAGTGAAGTAGCTAAGGCAAAGATCACAAAAATTAGCTGGGGCCCTGAAATGATTTCTCCCTTTTTCTGGGGACCCCTAACTTTCTGCTTACACAGTCACCTCACCAGCAGTAGCCACTTTTATGCATTCCTTCACCATCAATTAATTTCACCTGTTCTTGAACTTCATCTCAATGGAATCATGTAACTGTTCTTCTGAGTTCTTCTGTAACTGTGTTCTTTCCTCTCAGCTAATAATCTGTGCGCTTCATCCATATTGGTGGACATACCAGTGGCATGTGGTCTTTACTGCTGGTCTTCCAGGTCTTAGCAAGATCCCTAAATGATCACGTTCACATTGTCTATGTGTAGATTAAATAATAATACAAGTACAGGGACAGAATGACAAGTCAAAGATGGGAAATCCTAAAGAAGTTAATGTTCCACTAGGGTAAACTTTACCAAGAGAAAAAAATGGCATCCTTCAAGGTCAGCCCCCAGCTGAATCTCCAGGAAGGAAACAGAAAGCATGCTCCACCATCACCTCCCAGAAATCTCCACTTTTGTCAAAATATTCTTCTTGACTTGTACATATGCTAATGTTTGAGAACCATTTCTGGGAACTCTACAGAGAATGTAGAAAGGGGGCTTTCATCAGGGGAGGTGCCCACAGACTGCTGAACAAAAGCTAGTATTTTTGAAATGTGACTTTCGGATTACCCCCTAAAAGGTCTGAGTTTGATGGGACTGCATCTAACTGAGGTGTTTTTTTCCCCTTCCTTGAAATCTGCCTGCCCTGAGGTAAAGATTATTTTTCCACAAGACTTGATAGAGCATTTTTAACCAGAAAGAATAAAGAAAAAAGAAAAATGATGGGCCAAACGAGAACAGTGCTGATTTCCTTTCAAGTGTAATGTCAAAGCTGATTATCAAAGCCACTCTCAGGGGTTCCAGGAAATACAGCTTTCAACAAAGCCACAGGAGTTTTTCCTTATTCTCTGTGGTCTGCTGTGCAGTCAACCAACCATAAAATCATACACATATACCCACAGCAAAACCACTGGGCTCTACTGAGTGCTCTGAATCGGCAAACATAATCCAAAATACTATTTCAGACACCTTAATGAAAACCCCTTCCCTGGGTTAGTCTGCATTCATTTGCTCATATAATTTCCATGTGTTGAATTCCAGTTGATAAATAGAACAGTCAATCAACCTATCATTCTACTGGCAAAAAATTTCTGTGGATTTCCAATTGTTGCCCCTTACTTTATTGCACATTTCACCACATCCATGGTCTTCTTCTGAGCTGTATATGTGCCCAGGGAAAACAATCATGCAGTCTCACAATTTCATAGAACTTCCAAATAAGTCCCACTTGGGGAGTGTTTTACTAGTACCTTTAGTGATATTGACGGCTGACATTAGTAGCTCTGACTCACACAGATCTTTACCAAATGGATTTTATGTCCACCACAGCAGAATCCTTGAGAGATGAAAAATCCTGTACCCATTGCACAGATGAAGAAACTGAGTTTAAGCACTTGCTTTGCCTGAAATTTCTTAGTGAACAGGAACAATACCAGTATCCAAGCATATGAAGTCTAGCTCCAGATAACATGTTGTTTTATTTTTCTACAAAGAAATGCTCTGTTAAGATCAATTCAAGAAAAAATTAAAACTGGTAGAAGCCATAAAAAAGTGGTTGCTAGGGGTTGGGGCTGAGAGAAATAAGGAGGGGTTGATAAAAGGGCACATACTTTCTGATACAGGATGAATAAGGTCTGAGGATCTAATGAAAAATATGGTGACTATAGTAGTTGATGATACTGTGTTGTATGACTGAAGTTTGCTAAGACAGTAGAAGTTTCTTCCCCTTGCCAAAGAAGAGAAAATGAAAAAAAGATAAAGATGTGAGGTGATGGACGTGTTAATTAACTACATGAGGGGGAATCCTTTCACATTGCTTATATATACCAAATCACCACGATGTATACTTCAAATATTTTATAATTTTATGTGCAAATTATACCTCTTAGATAATGCTGTTTTTTTTAAAGGCAAAAAAGGAAAAGGACATACTTTTGAAAAGGAGTAATTTTTAAAGCATAAGAGGATAGTAATTTTGCTTCCTTCTCACACTCTCATCAAAATCATATTTCCAACGGTCTCACATCTCACTCACACATTCGGTGTGGACATGTGTGTCCTGGAATGGACTTCAGGAATCTCGGAATCTAATACCGCTCAACCAAGAATGCGTGTACAGTTGTGAATCACTCCTTTACCTGTCTCAGTCTTTACTGATCATTAGTAAATAAGCCTATTGACCCTACGCCATCTTTAAGGGTTCTCCTCGGCTTAAGATAGATTTCTCTAGGGTGACTTAGGGAATATTTATAGGCAGCAATGTCAGGATGCTGAGGCCAAAGTTTCTGGCGCATTGTATGCCATCACCTCAACCCACCTGACTCCTCCCCGCTTCCGTGTGTAGAAGGTGGGCAGTGACCTCCAGCACCTCAGCTATGAAACACTGCCAAACTGCAAAATCCCAAAGCATAGCTCTCAGCCAGCAGTTGGAAGGAGCCATGGGATAAATACTCCAGAATCCCCATCCACCTATGGAACAAGTCTGGAGGCAATTTCTACATCTTTCCTGAGAATCTCAGTGGGATTGAGCCCATTCCTTACAGGACTGACCAGCTTCATTCCCATTAGCTTTTCTCCTCTCCCTTTCATGTTCCCTATGCCCCCTACCTGTGCTTCCTAGGTTCAACTTCCAAGGATATCCACTGATATCCTTGTCTCAAGCTCAGCTTTTTGGAGAACCCAAAGCAAGACTTAGGCTTTAGAGGAAGGTTACTGTCTGAATACAGATTTGGGTGGTACACAACACTAATGTATATGCAATTAATCCCTTTAAGTTGTTTCTTTATAATTTACTGTGAGACTTTCCAAATAGTTCTTTACATGTACCTACCTGCAAAGTTTAGGTAGAGAGGTGAGGACATGACATACTTAGTGTGTGATGTGGTTTTCTCTAAATAGAAGAATCTCCACAAAACTTTATTTTGTTTTAATATAGACTACTGGACACATCCCCTTTATATTTTATAAAATTATAATTCTTCAGTTAGCCCCCCAAATCATATCTTAAGGAATTGGTTTGACAGTGATGTATTAAGGCAAAAATTTCTACTAAATTTCTTATTAGGTGATCTTCATTTGGAAGCTGATCACAACAGTTGCCTGTCTTATTAGTAAGGGCAGTTTTGGCTGTGAATTACAAAAACCCTCGTCTCTAAGGTAACCAACTCTCTCATTTTCTTTGGGGCCATCTTGGTTTTAGTACTGAAAATCTTGAGAAACCCCTTAGTCATGGGCAACCCAGAACAGCTGGTCAACCTATCAAGTTCCACCCAACCTGATCTATACCATTTAACCATCTCTCTTATCTTGAGTAGGACATCTAACTCTTCCAGGAGATTTAGGTCTTATATTTGCCCCTTTCCCCTGGAACCACTTGATGGGAAACCAGGTAGAAAAAAAACCTGGTAGGAAGGCTTGGATAGAGATACATATACATACAGATAGGTAGATAGATACAGATATAAATACAGATACAGACATTGACATCCACTCTGTTCTTTAAGGAGTCATTCTCTTTCACTCTTTGGGTCTCATCATCATTATTATTTTTCCTCCTCTTTTTTTCCTTTACCTCCCACATAGGTCTTTCCTCTTCATTTTATATTCCAGCCCCAACACTCTCATTTTCACAGCACCCCAAGGGACTCACACTTCCCTCCACCATCTGTACCACCAGATTCAAATAAAAGTATGCTCCAAGAAATATGTTATTCTGAGAAAGAAATGAATAGATACATTAAAAGCTAAACATAAAAATATGCTATAGAAACTTAGAATGCAGATCTTCTTTCCTTCAGCTCACTGTTTTGATCAATGCCATTTTCTCTAAAAATTGTTAAATGCCCATCTCTTGATTCATGTAAAACTTTTACTTTAGGCCTCTGTGGCCAGGAAGTAATCATTTTAGTCACTAGGGCCCTGTTTAGTGTTTAAAGTAGTTAACTCATGACAGGCTTAAAATTCCACCAACCAGAAATATTATTAAATAAAAAATTACTGGCTGGCCAACTCCTGAACTTGAGTTTTAATTCCCATGCTTAAGGTGGAAGTGATAAGGTACATGAAAACTCTAAAGAATTGTCTTCACCAAGAAGGCCTTAATGTTCCCCTCAGCTTGACTGAACTTTAGACAGGCAACTGGCTGACTCTACTCCACTGACCTCACTTTGCTTGGGGCATTTACTTTTCATAACTGGTAATTGTACATCCTTTCTCTGTCCCTGTGAATATTTGCAAAAGCCTCTCTACAGTTTTCCAACCCAAGAATGCCTTTTTTAAGGATCTGAGAACCAACTCTTTGAAATGTAATCATTGAAAAAGATAGAACTCCTATCTTCCAGTTTCTGTGTGAGGGTAGAACCCTAACTTCCCCATGGAAAACTACCATCTGTCATTAGAAACAAAAAACAAAAAACAAAAAAACAAAAAAAAAAACAAAGGAAGGAAGGAAGGACAAACGAACTTCCTTTTCCTTGGAATAAAGCCAATAAGCAGATGCCGAAAATTTGGTCTTCCAAAACATTTTTACCAATGTCTTGCCACTCTTCTAGGTTTTATCTCATATCCTGTCTTTGACTCTGTCTTATCTCAGGCATTATTTTATCTTATCTCTATGGAACACCCTCATTCTACCATGTTTATCAAATCCTGATCAATCCTTCAAGGTTTCAGTGAGCTGCCATCTTTAATATGAATATTTCCATGATTAAAGCAACCAAAATATTCTATTACTGCTCCTAATTCCTACAGTACCTTGCTTGGCTTCTTTCACACCTCTGTCCTTTACCCACCCAGTTTCTCCTGGGAATTATTCCTTAATAAATCATTTACACCTGCACCCTTGTCTCAGGACATGCTTCTGTGGAACTTGTCCTGAGAAACCACCTTCCTGAATGACTTCACCTAACAAGATGCATCAGGCCCATTGAGATCTTGCTTGCCTTTCTAGCCTTGTCTCTCATCTCTCTCCCCAGGTTATTCAGTGGTCCATCTGAGCTGCCATTTGCTCGGGTTCTGTGCTTCTGTATGTCCTTTCACGCCCCCTGTCCATTTATCCTTACCAACACTCGGGAGCCTTAACAAATTCTCTTTCTTCCCCACTATTCTAGGCAGTTTCTCACTTCTCTTACAAAAAAAAAAAAAAAAAAGAATAACAGATCTTTAAAATAGCACAGCTTTTTAAAAAAACACAAATAGTAAGATGATTTAGTACTGAACCTCAGCAGAGGGATTATAGGCAAGTTATTTAACTTCTGTGGGCTCTGATTTATTCACATATGAGGATGGTAAGATTCCACATCCTTCATAAATGCATGTAAGGTGCTTAGTGGAATATATAAAACATATGCTGTGGTAGTTTTATTAACACTGATGAGAGAACTATATTTGTTTCCCTATAACCTAACCAGATTCCAAAAGTGTGACTACTATATCTGGTTTATCTCCTGTACTCCTGATT
The DNA here is from genome assembly GCF_020171115.1 of Neogale vison. NCBI lineage: Eukaryota > Metazoa > Chordata > Mammalia > Carnivora > Mustelidae > Neogale > Neogale vison. Next base: position 37,663,433 of record NC_058098.1, on the reverse strand, counting down.
CCTCACACAGTGCCTGGCTTGATAGATAGCCAATAGACAGGTGATGAATAAATAAATGATACGTAGCCAGTGAGTTCTAAGACCAGTTTCTACTCTTTATGCACAACCAAGAAAGAAACTCGTAATCTATTTCAAAACTCAAACAGCATAAAGTAAAAGTAAACATTCTGGTAATTCTTATATTTTCTCTTTTCTCCAATATCTGCCTTGTTTTCTCTTTCAAGCTACTGAAAGTCTTCCTTTTCCAATTTGAAAAGATGGTCAAACATGTATGAGCACAAGCTCATCTTTAAACTCATTAATAAATCTGTGTTTTCTTAGTACCTATTAGAAAATCTGGTTGCGCTTGCTCTCTCTCTCTCTCTCTCTCTCTCCTCTCTCCCTCCCTCCTTCCATGTTTCAGAGATCTGGAGCTGAGGTGTGATTTTACATTTTCTTTCCTCTTTCCCTCTTTTCATTTTTGATGACATTTAAAAACCTGTGACCCTGAAAACCTTAACTTCTCAAAATGAGATTCTTCATTTTCAAGAGATGCTGGAAAAAACTTCTTTTAATAGATGGATATCATCAAAATTACTCTTCCTTTGGACTTTGTCTCCAGAGATTTTTGAAGAGAGCTTTCCATTTAGTAAGTCATTTTCTAAAATTCTTAAAAGTTTCCTGGAATGAAAGCTCTTGGATTCTTAAAGTGTTTGTGAAATGGTCCTCATACTTAAAATTACTAGAAAAGTGATCTCAGTTTATAAAGAGATTAACTCATAAAATCTTAGCCCTGTTTGTCCCTACTTAACATGTAGAATTATTTAATAATATCTACAATGATGCCAATAATGATTTCAGATATCTGCCACCTTTCCCTCCAGTGGTCTCTGTTGTTGAAGATAGTATTTTTCTCTTCTAAACCCCCATGGATGTCGTGTTCATCTTTTAACACACCTCCCTTTGTATCCTGATTTGGAGTTCTATTTTCACATTTGTTCCCCTACCAGATCATAAGATCTCACCAAAGTCTAGCACTGAGTCTTGGGTAGAGTAGGAGCTTTAAAATATTCGCTGGGTGAATGAAAATGGCCACAAGATGTGTGTGTGAAAATAAATCAGTGAAATACTGTGGACAATATATCCTTCTTAGTCACAAGATAACATATAGATTCATTTGATATTAATGATAATATTATAATGATTAATGATCACAATATTAATGACAAAAGCCATTAAATTGTCTTATTCCAGATGCAATTTATTTTTTTTAAAAGAACTTAATAAATTTTAAGTTCTATAACCAATTTTCTTACATAGCTATGGCCCCAAGAACTTAGACAATGTAAAGAAGAGAAAGTACAGGTAATACCACACAGAAATGCATTTAAACTCAACTCATATCCATAGTTCTCCCCTGGCTGATGGAACAAAACCACCTTTACCACAATACCCAATGCAAATGAATGGGAACTTCAACTTCAGTTGATCCTTAGGGGAGCATATTCATTTCCTTTCTTCTCGTTTCCTAATTAGAATCTCTTACCCAGTCACTCTGCCACCAAATTTCTTGTCTGACTCAGTATTAGGGGTCTGGTTATGCTTTCAATATCTACATATTAATTTCCTTTGGGCACCTGGCTTATATTACAGAGAACTTTTCCTGCTAGTTCATACCCCTGTTGAGCCTACAATCAATTTTATGACAATCCCAAAACATTTTTCCATCTATGCCTCCTCAATTCTATTCATTGGGGTAGTAGTAAAATTCGTCTTAGGGCAAAGATATTTATTTAGTTTGGGTATTCTATTTCCTAGTGGTCTGAATGTTTAAGTGGAAGGGAGATTCAACACAACTAACAGATATGGCACACATCTTATTTTCACACAATGAATAGCCTCCTCCCTGTATAAGGATTAGCTTTATGAATTCTCCAGGAGAAAACATCTGTTTTACCAATTCATTTCAAGAACTGCCAACTATTCAGAGTACTATTAAAAATACTGATGTGATGTCATTAATAACTCTTGTAACCTTTCTCTACAGATTAAGAAACTAGAAGAGTGCTAATTTCCTTTAAAGCGTATCTTAAGTCAATATTCCCTAGAAAAAGAGCTTGAGATGCGGGTTATTATGCATGTGGCTTAATGAGTGAAGGCTGGAGAAAAAGAATGAGGGAAAGAGAAAACAATAAGGGGAAGGAACCCAGCAACAACATGGTCATAGCTGTATTCCAGCCCCATGGCAGTATGATCTTATAGGAGTCCTGGAACATCCACAGTACCATAGAGTTGGTCCTCCTTGAGGCAAGAGAGCTAACCTTCTGATCCTCTTTTTAGTCTTTAGCTGTGGGCCACCCCCAGGAGGAGGGCAAAGACTCTCCTAGACTTTTCTGGGTGCGGTCACTCTCATGGACTGGAGTTGGAGGAAGTTCTCTGAAGAAGGGGGCAAATCAGGGGGAGGAGTCAAGATGGCGGAGAAGTAGCAGGCTGTGACTACTTCAGGTAGCAGGAGATCAGCTAGATAGCTTATCTAAAGATTGCAAACACCTACAAATCCATCGGCATATCAAAGAGAAGAAGAACAGCAATTCTAGAAACAGAAAATCAACCACTTTCTGAAAGGTAGGACTGGCAGAGAAGTGAATTCAAAGCGACGGGAAGATAGACCCCGGGGGGGAGAGGCCGGCTCTCGGCAAGCAGCGGAGCAACGGATCACAAAATCAGGACTTTTAAAAGTCTGTTCCGCTGAGGGACATTGCTCCAGAGGCTAAACCGGGGTGAAGGCCACGCGGGGTCAGCGTGACCTCAGGTCCCGCAGGGTCACAGAAGGATCGGGGGTGTCTGAGTGTCGCAAAGCTTACAGGTATTAGAACAGGGAAGCCGGCTACAGAGACGGAGCCGACAGTGAGCTCACAGCTCGGGGTTACCTTAAACCGGTCACAGGAACGGTGAGGTCGGAGCGCGGCCGGAGGTCAGGAAGATGGGAGTTACTGGGTGCTGTTCTCTGAGGGCGCACTGAGGAGTGGGGCCCCAGGCTCTTGGCTCCTCCAGGCCGGAGACCAGGAGGCTGCCATTTTTATTCCCGTCCTCCGGAACTCTACGGAAAGCACTCAAGGAACAAAAGCTCCTGAAAGCAAATCCGAGCGGATTACTCAGCCCAGCCCCTGGTAAGGGCAATGCAATTCCACCTGGGGCAAAGACACTTGAGAATCACTACAACAGGCCCCTCCCCCAGAAGATCAACAGGAAATCCAGCCAAGACCAAGTTCACCAACCAAGGAGTGCAGTTTCAATACCAAGGAGAGCAGCAGAATTCCAGAGGAGGAGAAAACAAAGCACGGAACTCATGGTTTTATCCCCATGATTCTTTAGTCTTACAGTTAATTTAATTTTTTTTCTTTTTCAATTTTTTTTCTCTTCTTCTGCTAAAATTTTTTAAACTTTTACCCATTTCTTTTTTAACGTTTTTTAACTAGTTTATCTAATATACATATATTTTTTCTTTTTTATACTTTTTCTTTGTTGTCTTTTTTTAATTGTTTCTTTTCTTTTCTTATCTTTTTTTCTTTCTGAACCTCTTTTTATCCCCTTTCTCCCCCCTCACGATTCAGGATCTCTTCTGATTTGGTTAAAGCATATTTTCCTGGGGTTGTTGCCACCCTTTTAGTATTTTACTTGCTCCTTCATATATTCTTATCTGGATAAAATGACAAGGCAGAAAAATTCACCACAAAAAAAAAAAAGAACAAGAGGCAGTACCGAAGGCTAGGGACCTAATCAATACAGACAATGGTAATATGTCAGATCTAGAGTTCAGAATGACAATTCTCAAAGTTCTAGCCGGGCTCAAAAAAGGCAAGGAAGATATTAGAGAAACCCTCTCCAGAGAGATAAAAGCCCTTTCTGGACAAATAAAAGAACTAAAATCTAACCAAGTTGAAATAAAAAAAGCTATTAATGAGGTGCAATCAAAAATGGAGGCCCTGGGACGCCTGGGTGGCTCAGTTGGTTGGACGACTGCCTTCGGCTCAGGTCATGATCTCGGAGTTCCGGGATCGAGTCCAGCATCGGGCTCCCAGCTCCACGGGGAGTCTGCTTCTCTCTCTGCCCTTCTCCTCACTCATGCTCTCTTTCCCTGTCTCTCTCTCAAATAAATAAATAAAATCTTTAAAAAAAAAAAATGGAGGCTCTCACTGCTAGGATAAATGAGGCAGAAGAAAGAATTAGCGATATAGAAGACCAAATGACAGAGAATAAAGAAGCTGAGCAAAAGAGGGACAAACAGCTACTGGACCACAAGGGGAGAATTTGAGAGATAAGTGACACCATAAGACGAAACAACATTAGAATAATTGGGATTCCAGAAGAAGAAGAAAGAGAGAGGGGAGCAGAAGGTATACTGGAGAGAATAATTGGAGAGAATTTCCTCAATATGGCAACAGGAACAAGCATCAAAATTCAGGAGGTGCAGAGAACGCCCCTCAAAATCAATAAGAATATGTCCACACCCCGTCACCTAATAGTAAAATTTACAAGTCTTAGAAAATCCTGAAAATCCTGAAAGCAGCCCGGGAAAAGAAGTCTATAACATACAATGGTAAAAATATTAGATTGGCAGCAGACTTATCCAGAGACCTGGCAGGCCAGAAAGAGCTGGCATGATATTTTCAGAGCACTAAACGAGAAAAACATGCAGCCAAGAATACTATATCCAGCTAGGCTATCATTGAAAATAGAAGGAGAGATTAAAAGCTTCCAGGACAAACAAAAACTGAAAGAATTTGCCAACTCCAAACCAGCTCTACAGGAAATATTGAAAGGGGTCCTCTAAGCAAAGAGAGAGACTACAAGTGGTAGATCAGAAAGGAACAGAGACAATATACAGTAACAGTCACCTTACAGGCAATACAATGGCACTAAACGCATATCTCTCAATAGTTACCCTGAATGTTAATGGGCTAAATGCCCCCAATCAAAAGACACAGGGTATCAGAATGGATAAAAAAACAAAACCCATCTATATGTTGCCTCCAAGAAACTCATTTTAAGCCCGAAGACACCTCCAGATTTAAAGTGAGGGGGTGGAAAAGAATTTACCATGCTAATGGACATCAGAAAAAAGCAGGAGTGGCAATCCTTATATCAGATCAATTAGATTTTAAGCCAAAGACTATAGTAAGAGGTGAGGAAGGACACTATATCATACTCAAAGGGTCTGTCCAACAAGAAGATCTAACAATTTTAAATATCTATGCCCCCAAGGTGGGAGCAGCCAACTATATAAACCAATTAATAACAAAATCAAAGAAACACATCAACAATAATACAATAATAGTAGGGGACTCTAACACTCCCCTCACTGAAATGGACAGATCATCCAAGCAAAAGATCAACAAGGAAATAAAGGCCTTAAATGACACACTGGATCAGATGGACATCACAGATATATTCAGAACATTTCATCCCAAAGCAACAGAATACACATTCTTCTCTAGTGCACATGAAACATTCTCCAGAATAGATCAATTCCTCAGTCATAAATCATGTCTCAACCAGTATCAAAACATTGGGATCATTACCTGCATATTTTCAGACCACAATGCTCTGTAGCTAGAACTCAACCACATGAGGAAGTTTGGAAAGAACCCAAATATATGGAGACTAAACAGCATCCTTCTAAAGAATGAATGGGTCAACCGGGAAATTAAAGAAGAATTGAAAAAAATCATGGAAACAAATGATAATGAAAACACAATGATTCAAAATCTTTGGGACACAGCAAAGGTAGTCCTGAGAGGAAAATATATAGTGGTACAAGCCTTTCTCAAGAAACAAGAAAGGTCTCAGGTACACAACCTAACCCTAGACCTAAAGGAGCTGGGGAAATAACAAGAAAGAAACCCTAAACCCAGCAGGAGAAGAGAAATCATAAAGATCAGAGCAGAAATCAATGAAATAGCAACCAAAAAAACAATAGAGCAAATCAACAAAACTAGGAGCTGGTTCTTTGAAAGAATTAATAAGATTGATAAACCCCTGGCCAGACTTATCAAAAAGAAAAGAGAAAGGACCCAAATAAATAAAATCATGAATGAAAGAGGAGAGATCACAACTAACACCAAAGAAATACAAACAATTATAAGAACATACTATGAGCAACTCTATGCCAACAAATTTGACAATCTGGAAGAAATGGATGCATTCCTAGAAACATATAAACTACCACAACTGAACCAGGAAGAAATAGAAAGCCTGAACAGACCCATAACCAGTAAGGAGATTGAAACAGTCATTAAAAATCTCCAAACAAACAAAAGCCCAGGACCAGATGGCTTCCTGGGGGAATTCTACCAAACATTTAAGGAAGAACTAATTCCTATTCTCCTGAAACTGTTCCAAAAAATAGAAATGGAAGGAAAACTCCCAAACTCATTTTATGAGGCCAGCATCACCTTGATCCCAAAACCAGACAAGGATCCCATCAAAAAAGAGAGCTATAGACCAATATCCTTGATGAACACAGATGCGAAAATTCTCACCAAAATACTAGCCAATAGGATTCAACAGTACATTAAAAGGTTTATTCACCACGACCAAATGGGATTTATTCCAGGGCTGCAAGGTTGGTTCAACATCCGCAAATCAATAAGTGTGATACAATACATCAATAAAAGAAAGAACAAGAACCATATGATACTCTCAATAGATGCTGAAAAAGCATTTGACAAAGTAGAGCATCCCTTCCTGATCAAAACTCTTCAAAGTGTAGGGATAGAGGGCACATACCTCAATATCATCAAAGCCATTTATGAAAAACCCACCGCAAATATCATTCTCAATGGAGAAAAACTGAAAGCTTTTCTACTAAGGTCAGGAACACGGCAGGGATGTCCATTATCACCACTGCTATTCAACATAGTACTAGAAGTCCTAGCCTCAGCAATCAGACAACAAAAAGAAATTAAAGGCATCCAAATCACCAAAGAAGAAGTCAAACTATCACTCTTCGCAGATGATATGATACTATATGTGGAAAACCCAAGAGACTCCACTCCAAAACTACTAGAACTTGTACAGGAATTCAGTAAAGTGTCAGGATATAAAATCAATGCTCAGAAATCAGTTGCATTTCCCTACACCAACAACAAGACAGAAGAAAGAGAAATTAAGGAGTCAATTCCATTTACAATTGCACCCCAGACCATAAGATACCTAGGAATAAACCTAACCAAAGAGGCACAGAATCTATACTCAGAAAACTATAAAGTACTCATGAAAGAAATTGAGGAAGACACAAAGAAATGGAAAAATGTTCCATGCTCCTGGATTGGAAGAATAAAAATTGTGAAAATGTCTATGCTACCTAAAGCAATCTACACATTTAATGCAATTCCTATCAAAGTACCATCCATCTTCTTCAAAGAAATGGAACAAATAATCCTAAAATTTATATGGAACCAGAAAAGACCTCGAATAGCCAAAGCAATATTGAAAAAGAAAGCCAAAGTTGGTGGCATCACAATTCCGGACTTCAAGCTCTATTACAAAGCTGTCATCATCAAGACAGCATGGTACTGGCACAAAAACAGACACATAGATCAATAGAACAGAATAGAGAGCCCAGAAATAGACCCTCAAATCTATGGTCAACTAATCTTTGACAAAGCAGGAAAGAATGTCCAATGGAAAAAAAGGCAGCCTCTTCAATAAATGATGTTGGGAAAATTGGACAGCCACATGCATAAAAATGAAACTGGACCATTTTCTTACACCACACACAAAAATAGACTGAAAATGGATGAAGGACCTCAATGTGAGAAAGGAATACATCAAAATCCTTGAGGAGAACACAGGCAGCAAACTCTTCGACCTCAGCCGCAGCAACATCTTCCTAGGAAGATCCCATCGCCAAAGGCAAGGGAAGCAAGGGCAAAAATGAACTATTGGGATTTCATCAAGATCAAAAGCTTTTGCACAGCAAAGGAAACAGTTAACAAAATCAAAAGACAACTGACAGAATGGGAAAAGATATTTGCAAACGACATATCAGATAAAGGACTAGTGTCCAAAATCTATAAAGAACTTAACAAACTCAACACCCAAAGAACAAATAATCCAATCAAGAAATGGGCAGAGGACATGAACAGACGTTTCTGCAAAGAAGACATCCAGATGGCCAACAGACACATGAAAAAGTGCTCCATATCACTAGGCATCAGGGAAATACAAATCAAAACCACAATGAGGTATCACCTCACACCAGTCAGAATGGCTAAAATCAACAGGTCAGGAAATGACAGATGCTGGCGAGGATGCGGAGAAAGGGGAACCCTCCTACACTGTTGGTGGGAATGCAAGCTGGTGCAACTACTCTGGAAAACAGCATGGAGGTTCCTCAAAATGTTGAAAATAGAACTGCCCTATGACCCAGCAATTGCACTACTGGGTATTTACCTTAAAGATACAAACGTAGTGATCCAAAGGGGCACGTGTACCCGAATGTTTATAGCAGCAATGTCCACAATAGCCAAACTATGGAAAGAACCTAGATGTCCAGAATGGATAAAGAAGATGTGGTATATATACACAATGGAATACTATGTAGCCATCAAAAGAAATGAAATCTTGCCATTTGCAACAACGTGGATGGAACTAGAGCATATCATGCTTAGCGAAATAAGTCAAGCAGAGAAAGACAACTATCATATGATCTCCTGGATATGAGGAAGTGGTGATGCAACATGGAGGGTTAGGGGATAGGAGAAGAATAAATGAAACAAGATGGGATTGGGAGGGAGACAAACCATAAGTGACTCTTAATCTCACAAAATAAACTGAGGGTTGCTGGGGGGAGAGGGGTTGGGAGAAGGAGGGTGGGATTATGGACATTGGGGAGGGTATGTGCTATGGTGAGTGCTGTGAAGTGTGTAAACCTGGCGATTTACAGACCTGTACCCCTGGGGATAAAAATATATTATATGTTTATAAAAAATAAAAATTTAAAATTTAAAAAAAAAAGAAGGGGGCAACTCTAAGCTATTACAAGCTTCTGCTTGCAGCATCTGGGAGAGAGATGTACTACTTCTATGAATGTAGATTTGGACAGGAGAATAAATTGTTAGTTTCTACTATGAACTGTTTCAGGACTAGCTTCATCCTTGTATTTTTTTAATACACCAAGTAAACACAAATGCTGAATCAATTGTTCTCAGAAAAGGAAAGTAATATGCTTGAGTGGAGGTAATCAGTAAACTGCCTCCCTAGTGGAAAATGAAGACCATTTTATAAGATTAAAACTCCTTCAAATGCCTTCTTAAATCCACAAAGCCAGGCTAAGAACTGAAGGATGATGAGTGTAACTGGAGAATGTCAGATTAACTCTCTGCCCTTCAGAGAACACTTATCTGCATGTAACCAAAACCTTCAACGCTGAGTTAAACAAATAGTACCTTACTAAGAAGTCAGGAGAATCACGGTCTAAGATAATCCACAATATCATCCAAAATTTAACACCTTTCATACTGAATTACTTACATTTATTCCTTAAATGTGGTGGCTTATTTGTTGTCTCATACTCACAATAGAGCTGCCAGACTACCAGACATCTCACTTGTGATCCAGAAAAAAGGAAGTAAAGAGAATTAAAAGAGCAAAGGACATGCTAGCCAAGACTATTTCTTGTATCAGGAAAGCAAACAATTTCCCAGGAGCTACACACTACATACTTAACTTTTAGATCTTATTGATAGAGTTGAGTCATATCGCCATCCTTAGACCATTTACTGGCCATGGGAGATAATCATAATTCATTTAGATCAACACTATTCTACAGAAATATCATGTCAGCCACATATACAATTTTTTGTATATATAATTTTTAATTGCCTAGAAGCCATATTTAAAAGGTAAAAGAGGTAAAATCAATATTAGTAATTTATTTTTATTTAATCCAATATATCCAAAGTTTATTAAGTACATAATCAACATAAAATAATAAGCTATTTTACATTTTTAATTAAATATTTGAAATTCAGTGTGTATTTTGCACTTGTGGCACATCCCAATTTGGACTTGTCACATTTCAAGAGCTCTAAGATTGATGGCTACATACCAGACAAGCACAAGTCTAGGCCAATCATGACTTATCTCTGGAAGCTAGGGTAGGAAACTGTCTTTCCTAAGATCCTGCTAATCTCTGCTTCTATCTGAAGAAATCTTGATTCTGTTAACATGGAGGACAAGGGAGAGAGAGATGGGTAATGGGTAGGAAAGAAACGATGTCTATTCCAGGCCCCCATCAGTGTCTCTATTATCCGCAGTGTCCCAGTGGATGAAATCCTACCATTTACAAATTTTTCTGTGGTTGGATTTTTTGAATTAAAGTTCACCTTTTTTTTTTTTTAAGATTTTATTTATTTATTTGACAGAGAGATCACAAGTAGGCAGAGAGGCAGGCAGAGAGAGAGGAGGAAGCAGGCTCCCTGCTGAGCAGAGAGCCCGATGCGAGGCTCTATCCCAGGACCCTGAGATCATGACCTGAGTTGAAGGCAGAGGCTTTAACCCACTGAGCTACCCAGGGGCCCCAAAGTTCATCTTTTTGAAGCATATAATTGGCTGATTGCCTATGGATGACTTTAGTAAAATCATGACTTTTCTCATATCAAAGATCAGAACCCCAAAATAAAGAGATCCAGAAAACAGGTATTTTGATGGCAAAAGGGATAATGAGTATGGGTCATTCAGGAAGGGCAGAGGCCAGGGGAGCTGAGGTGACCAGAGAAATCCCAGGGCAGCCTGCAGACACTGCACCCCTGTTGGGAGAAGAATAGGAACTTACAAGGCTAAATGGACATTGAGACCTTGAAATAATTTGGGAAATGAAGCTTTTCACCTCATGCTTTGCTCCAATTCTGGTTAAATATTTGAGCATAATATAGACCAGACTCTGCAAGGGGACCAAGGAAGAGTTTTATGATCTTCTTGAACGTTTAAGCAGCTCATCTGGTGCACTAATGGTATCCTCTTAGGCCACCCGGGAGGTCAAGCACAGCTCTGGAGGACAGGACTTGACCATGCAGGGACCTTCCCACTCAAGCCTCTATGTCTCTCTCACTAAGGTTTTTTGTTGTTTTTTTGTTTGTTTGTTTTTGCTTTTTTTTCATCTGGGATAGGACCAACTCCAGCTAAAGGAACTGGAAACTCTGGGATGTTCAGAACCCTTCCCTGGACCAACCCTCGATCAATCAGGAATGGCAGTAGGTGAAAAAACACTCCTGCTTCCTTAACTCTGGGTGAAAAATTACAAAGTATACCTTGTATATTGTCCCAGAAGGTCTCAGCAGGATTAGCTCCAGTTGCCCACAGAAATATAATATGCTCTTTATGGGCTTTCTTTCTTCCCTGTCTCACTTCTCTGCTTCTCCTCTGGGCTTCTGCATTCACATACAAAATAAGGCCCTTCCAATCAAATGCTTATCTTGGTGTTTGCTTGGAGGTCATTCTTTAAATCAAGACATTTTGTATAGGAGATAATGTCTTAATATAATAGAATTATATTCTAATAATCATTATTTTTACTAATGTTTGCTAAATCTTTTTTGCTAAATTATCCTTTGAAGCATAAAATTTCTAATCAAGTTTTCCTCCACCCTATAGTCTCAAGAAATCCAAGAGATAGGCCATGCCCAGAAAAGAATCATGCTATAAATATTTAATTTTAAATAATAAATGTTAACAGGTGGAAGCGCTGCTGAAATACACTCTTTAGGTTCCAAGAATTCTTTGTTTCTCATAAGTCCAGAATATGTATGCAAATAGAGTATGGACCATACTTGTGCTATCCGAAAGGTAGTCACTACCCACACACAGTTAAATTAAGATTACATAAAATTAAACTTCAGTTTCTTAGTTGCACTAACCACCTTTCGAGCGCTGAATAGCACAGGTGGCTAGTAGCTATCCTATGGGACAGTGCACACAGAACATTGCTATCCTTTTTATAAGTTCTATGGGATAGCACTAAGCTAGGCTCTCACAGTGAGCAGATACATGGAGGACACGCCTCCCTATTGTTCAATGTACACAAGCAAACTGATCATGTATTCTTTCCTTTGAGCTTGTTTTTAGTTCCACAGTCTTTCCAAAAACAAAACTCTGGACTGTCATGTACAAACAATTAGAACTGGCACACATATTAGCCAGAGGAATGCTAAGCTATGCTGCAGGAAAATATTAACCATGAAAATCACTAATCAGGGAACCTGCCAGGACAGTCATCCGCTATGCTCTGTGCAATTCCAGGCTACTTTCATCAAACAGGGGATCTGATAAAAATAGTTCCTCCTGAGAGCAGACCTCGTTAAAAAGAACAGAATGCACTGGCATATTTCAAAATAACTACTTCTCCCCTCCCCTTGTCAGAAGCACAGGGTGTTTTACTGTCATCTTCATTGTGGAAATGTGGTAGGGTTCCTGGAGATAAAACTCACCCCTCTATGATTGGATCCCCCAGGAGTTTCTAATTCATAGACTGGTCCACACTTAGCTTTCAGCAATTCATCAATTATAGTTTTGGTTTTTCTACCCAACCCCAGTTCTTGCAGAGGATTTTTTTCATGGGTTAATGGTCCGGTAAGTTGTGATTTTCTGTATCTACCTAACTATCTCTCCAGTTTTGGGGGGGTGGGCAGTGGTTTGCCCTGTGACCTCAGTTTTCTAATAGATCAAAGAAGAGTTGCTGATTTTCTGCTTGGTCAGATTTCAACATATTATTAGGATGGAGTGATCATTTCCAAGTTCCTTATACACTGGACCAGACACCAAGTGTACATTGTATTTTATTTTTTTAGTTATGTGCTTCTACTGTGGGGTAGATGGCCTGCTCCTCTTTCTCTCCTGCCCCTTTATTTTTCTTTTACCATTCTAGACTCTCTGCCCTGAAAGCCCTCTTTAATGTTCTGATTAAAAGTGGCTTCTTTTGGGAACCCTCCTACACTGTTGGTGGGAATGCAAGCTGGTGCAGCCACCCTGGAAAACAGTATGGGGTCCCTCAAAAAGTTAAAAATAGAGTTACCTATGACCCAGCAATTGCACTACTAGGTATTTACCCTAAAGATACAAATGTAGTGATCCAAAGAGGCAGGTGCACCCCAATGTCTATAGCAGCAATGTACATAATAGCCAAACTATGGAAAGAGCCTGGATGTCCATCAACAGATGAATGGATAAAGAAGATATGGTATGTATATATATACATACCATATATATATATGGTATGTGTATATATATATATGTATATGTATATATATATGTGTATATATATATATATACACATACACACACACACATATATACACAATGGAATACTATGCAGCCATCAAAAACTGAAATCTTGCCATTTGCAACAATGTGGATGGAACTAGAGGGTATTATGCTAAGCGAAATCAATCAGAGAAAGACAATTATCATATGATCTCTCTGATATGAGGAATGTGAGAAACAAGACAGAGGATCATAGGGGAAGGGAGGAGAAAATGAAACAAGATGAAACCAGATAGGGAGACAAACCATAGGAGACTCTTAATCTCAGGAAACAAACTGAGGGTTGCTGGAAGGGAAGGGGAGGGATGGGGCTCTGGGTTATGGACACTGGGGAGGGTATGTGCTACGGTGAGAAAAAATAAATCAAAAATTTTTTTCTTTTAAAGTGGCTTTTTTTTTTCATTTTTTATTTTTTGTTATTAAATTTATTTATTTATTTATTTTTAATAAACATATAATGTATTTTTATCCCCAGGGGTACAGGTCTGTGAATCGCCAGCTTTACACACTTCACAGCACTCACCATAGCACATACCCTCCCCAATGTCTATGACCCCACCACCCTCTTCCAAATCCCTCCCCGCAGCAACCCTCAGTTTGTTTTGTGAGATTAAGAGTCACTTATAGTTTGTCTCCCTCCCAATCCCATCTTGTTTCATTTATTCTTCTCCTACCCCCTTAACCCCCCATGTTGCATCTCCACTTCCTCATATCAGGGAGATCATATGATAGTTGTCTTTCTCTGCTTGACTTACCTCGCTAAGCATGATACCCTCTAGTTCCATCCACGTAGTGGCAAATGGCAAGATAAAGTGGCTTCTTTCACTAATGTTTTCTTCCATGTGGTTATCAAATTCCTCTACCCCAAGTGTATCAACCTAAAACTCATTGTTATATCTCAAGTGTTCTCTTTATTTATGAAGAAACCTGTCCCAATGACTCAGTCATTTGGAATTCTTTCTCTATATAGTGATACACCACACAGTATCATTTCCCAGACTTATGAGCCATATGCAACAATTATGGGACAAAAAAACAAAGTGCACATTTTCCATGGCCATTTGAACCCCAATACCTTCTGTTTGTATGTCCATAGCTGGCCCATCTCCCACAGCACACTTTTAGGATTTTGTTTTCTAAATTTTAGGACTTTGAACTAAAAATCAAACATTGATTGGCTTGCCACCCAATGATCTAAATGTTCCATTTGGTTATTTCTGGACAGCCTAGAGCAATGTCAATCTGTTTGTTCCCTTCCTCCAAACTCTCTTCTTCCAAGCTGAGGGTCTTTTGAAGAATTATCTCTGTTTATTCACTAGAAGAAATAAAACCCAGGTAGAGGCTATGCCTGGTAGCAGCTCAGAGCCTTCGTTATCTGCAATTTTGAAACCTTCTACTGGATAGCATAAGTGCTTTGAACTACTAGGGACCAGTCTGCTATTTTTTTCTTTTTTTGGTCTCCGTTTTCCATACAATTGGCTTTGATATCAATCTATGAATAGTTAAAATATATTTGCCTCTTACTCCCTCCTAGACATTTTCACAGACTTGTTGGCTTTGAGAAATCATATTACAGTAAACTCAGTATTATCCCACTAGGCCAAGGAACAACTTTGCCCCCCCTTGCACTGAACATTAATTCCATTGCCTGATTGATTGAGATGAACAGATTTTCACAAATAATTAAGAAATACATCTAGCACAGGTTCTGGGTTAAACAGAATCTAATGTTCTTTGATGATTCAGAGGACACTTTTGTTCTTGTGTTACTTAATCATCATTATTTGGAAAATCAATTGCTAGTTCAGCAAAATTTCCAACTGATACATGCAGATAAAACAAGTGTTTAGAACCTAACACACTAAGCTTATTCCTGTAGACATTCTAAAGCTGCAAGTCTTCCTTCTGTAACCCCAGATGACATAGATATGTCCAAAGTTTTGTTTTCTTCTGGAAACCAAGGGCCTGGAAAAATGTTTTATATATATTTATATATATATATATATATATATATATATATATATATATATATCACATTGTAAGCTCAGTAAGTAAGTGTTAATTAAAAAGAATGAACGGGTATGTCCATAAAATATTTTTTGAGGCATCCGTCTTATTCCAGGGAGAACAATTCACTGTCCTTAAGAGACTGTCAGTTTCGCGAGCCTCCATTCCTACTGAACTATCCAGGAGGTTCTTGGAAAACACCCATTGCTTGTTTTCCCCAGGCTGTTTAGAAAACAAAGCTCAGGGACACCTGGGTGGCTCAGTTGGTTAAGCAGCTGCCTTCGGCTCAGGTCATGATCCCAGCGTCCTGGGATCGAGTCCCACATCGGGCTCCTTGCTCGGCAGGAAGCCTGCTTCTCCCTCTGCCTCTGCCTGCCTCTCTGTCTGCCTGTGCTCACTCTCTCTCCCTCTCTCTCTGACAAAATAAAATATTTGAAAAAAAAAAAAAGAAAACAAAGCTCAGAAGCAGTATAGAATGACCACATTTCAATTGCATTACTGGGTATTTACCCCAAAGATACAGATGTAGTGAAAAGAAGGGCCATCTGTACCCCAATGTTCATAACAGCAATGGCTACAGTTGCCAAACTGTGGAAAGAACCAAGATGCCCTTCAATGGATGAATGGATAAGGAAGATGTGGTCCATATATACAATGGAGTATTCTGCCTTCATCAGAAAGGATGAATACCCAACTTTTGTATCAACATGGATGGGACTGGAGGAGATTATGCTGAGTGAAATAAGTCAAGCAGAGAAAATCAATTATCATATGGTCTCACTTACTTGTGGAGTGTAAAGAATTACACAGAGGACATTAGGAGAAGGAAACTGGGCGAAATCGGAGGGGGAGATGAACCATTAGAGACCGTGAACTCTGAGAAACAAACTGAGGGTTTTGGAGGGGAGGGAGGTGGGAGCTTGGGTGAGGCTGGTGGTGGTTATTATGGAGGCACGTATTACATGGAGCACTGGGTGTGGTGCATAAACAATGAATTCTGGAACCCTGGAAAGAAATTAAAAAAAAAAAATGACCACATTCCCTCTCTATAGAGGTTCCTCATGCCAATTTATGACGTTATCATCTCAATATCCAATACTGTCTCGTATAAAGTAGTCCTTTCTGCTTCATCAGTGCTCCCCGGGGTAGCTTTTGCAGGAGAGCTGGTCGTGTGACATCTCCTACCTTCCCTCTTGCTCAATAGTCACAACCTTCTCAGAGAGGCCTGAAATCCATTTGTCAGAGAAAAAAGCTGTTCGTCCTTCCACTCCCACAGCAAAATAAGGCTTAAATGCAAGGCCCCAGGCAGAGGAGCACAACCGGCTTACATTCTTACAAAGGCAGAATCTTTCTGAGAGCAGATCTGAGCAAAGATGAAGGTGATTCAGACATCAGCAGGATGGTACACTAGCAAGTTACAGGCCCTTCCTCTCCCACAGAGACACCAAGTTAACAACAATATATGAATACTGTACAGGTACACACAAAGACATCTGAAGAGAGAGGAGGCCTAGAGGCCTAAGGGCTGGAGGAGGATTAGAGTCAGAAAATTCAGCCTTATCTCCCCGTTTGGGAACAATTTAAACACACAATAGCTTTTACACAGAGTTGAAATTTTGTTCTTTAAATCTTTAGTTACCACCTGTCTCCAAACTGTCTTGTAAAATGGTAGATGCCTTTTGCAAAAGAAAAGATGCTTTTGATTTCAAAATTTGCATTCTCCCTTTGGAATGAAAAAGTACAAAGACAAAAAAAAAAAATTCTCCATTAAATTCAGGAACACATTGCATACCTCGGCTCTCTAACGTTTTTGTTTAAGATGTCCCTTCATTCTTGCTTATCTCCTATCATAGGCTGTCTGCACATACTAAGCAAGACAAGGTGTACCTGGAATATTTCAGTAAATGTATCTTTTTTTCTCTACCCTCTCTAACTTTGCACCCTAGCCCCCATCACACTTGTTTTGAATGTGATGATTTCATCTGTTCTGGTTTCAAGTAGTTGTGACCAGCTTCATCTGTGAGACTCAAATAGTGACAACTAAGTCCCACATAACTTGCATTGAACATTCCTCCTTGCATTGAACATTCATGCCCTGTAATTTGTCCGTGTTCTCAGAATTTTACCTTAAAAATAAAATGAACACTCTGAGGCTATTGTTATTTAAAAATTTAATGATTTTCTGCACTAATTTTAATGTTTAAAATATTGTTCTTTCTTTTCCACATGTGTATCCACAGATGAATGATTAAAGATGCGATGTGTATATACACACACACACACACACATACACACAATGGAATATTACTCAGCCATAAAAAATAGTGACATCTTGTCATTTGCAACAATATGAAAGGAGCCAGAGAGTATAACGTTAAGTGTAATAAGTCAGAGAAAGGCAAATACCATACGATTTTACTCATATGTGGAATTTACAAACAAACAAAAAGAGACAAACAAGAAAAACAGAATCTTAACTACAGATTACAAACTGATGGTTACCAGAGTGGAGGTAGGTGGGGGGATGTATATGATGAGCACTTAGTAATGTATAGAATTGTTGAGTCCCTATATTTTACACCTGAAACTAATATAACATGATATGTTAACTATACTAGAATTAAAATTTCAAAGTAAATATATTGTTCATTCTTTGACTCTTACAGCAAAGTAAGGTTTAAATGCAAGCAAAGATGAAGGTGATTCAGACATTAACAGGATGCCATACCAGGAAGGTGCAGATCCTTTTTGCTCCCACAGAGACACCAAGTTAATACAATATATGAATTACTCTGTGAGTACTCAATTACAAAACAACACAATACCATACTAAAATAGAAGGTTCTCCAGTAAAGGTAAATATGTGAACAATAGAGTACCCTGCTCTACTGTAATTTTGGCACATACAATTTAAATGACAAAAACATCTCAAAACTATAAATCTGTGTTATAGGTATATCATATATAAAGAATTATATATGGTATATATGGGGGTAGAGCTATAAAGGACTAGAATTTTAATATGTTAGTGAAGTTAAGTTCAAATATCAGTTTAAAATAGAATGCTCTAAGACATTTTATGTAATTGCAGTGGTAATTACAAAAGAATATCTGCAGAATTTACATAAAATGAAATGGTCAAGGAACCAAAACGTAGCACTACAGAATATCAAGAAAACAGAAGAAGAGAAGGGAGAGAGGAAAAGAGACAAAAAAAACTACAGGATATTCAGAAAAGAATTAATAAAATGGCAATAGAAGTCCTTCCTTAGTGGAAATTACTTCTAGTAATTAATTAAAATATATAGGTTGTCAGAATGGGTTAAAAAAACAGGACCGAACTACAGGATATATACAAGAGACTCACTTTTGATTTAAGGAAACACATAGACTGGAAGAGAAATGATGCAAAAAGATACTACATGCAAATGGTAACCAAAAAGAACAAGAGTGGCTCTTCTAATATAATAGATTTTAAATCAAAAATTATTAAAAGAGACAAATATTATATAAAGATAAAAAGCTAATTCCCCAAGAAGATTAACAATTATAAATATTTATGAACCAAATTTCAGAGCTCCTAAATATATGAAGCAAACTTCAGTCAAATTGAAGTGGAAAATAGACAGCAACAAAATAATAGTAGGAAATTTCAACATTCTACTTTTGATAATGAACAGAATGAGATGGAAGATCAATAAGGAAATAGAGGATGTGAACAACACTGTATATTAATTGTACCTAACAGACACATACAGAACACTCAACCCCAAAATAACAGAATATATATATATATATTTCTCAAGCACACATGGAACATTTTCCAAGACAGATCATATAGTATGCTAAAAAGCAAGTCTAAACAAATTTAAGAAGATTAAAGATCATATAAAGTGTCTTTTCTGATCTCAATGGAATGAAACCAGCAATCAACTGTGCAAGGAAAACCGGAAAATCCATAACTATGTGGAAATTTAAAAACACTCTTTAAAAAATGGGTCAAAGAAGAAGTCACAAGAGAAATTAGAAAATTTCCTAAGGTAAATAAAAATGAAATCACAGCAGAGCAAAACTTATGGGATGTAGCAGAAGTAGTGCCAAGAAGGAAGTTTATAGCAGTAAATGCCCATATTAAAAAGGAAAAAAGGATCGCAAATCAACAGCATAACTTCACACCTGAAGAAACTAGAAAAAAAAAATTAACCCAAATCTAGGAAAAGGAAGGAAATAATAAAGATTAGAGCAGAGAGTAATGAAACAGGAAAGAGAAAAACAACAGAAAAACATCAATGAAACTAAAAGTTGTTTTTTTGAAAATACTGAGAAAATTAACAAGCCTTTGATTAGTTTAAGAAAGAGGAAGAGAAGATTCAAATTACTAAGGTCAGAAATGAAAGAGGGAACATTACAACCAATGCCACAGGCATAAAAAAAGATTGCAAGAAAATACTAAGAATTCTTAAAACTCAGCACATAAATAGTTTCCAGGGGTTCAGGTGCAGAGGAGAATGGCCATAAAACCCCACAGTTAGCATCATACTCCGTGATGAAAGACACAAAGCTTTTCCTCTAAAATTAAAAACAAGGTAAGGAAGCCCACTTTTACTACTTCCATTCAACATAGTATTGGAAGTTCTAGCCAGAGCAATTGCACAAGAAAAAGAAATAAAATTCAACCAAATCAGATAGGAAGAAGTAAAATTACTTTGTTTACAGACAACATGATTTTATATGCAGAAAACCCTAAGGATTCCACATACAAAAATAAAAGCTGTTAAAACTAGTCATCATATTCAGCAAAGTTGCAGGAGGCAAAACTGATACACAAAAATCAGTTGTGTCTCTATACATGAACAATGAATGACCAATCTGCAGGGGAAATTAAGAAACAATTCCATTTACAACAGCCTTGGATAGTACTATAAAATACATAACAATGTACCTGACCAAAGAAAACTACACTGAAAACTACAAAACATTGATGAAAGCAAATACACAAGATACAGATAAAAGGAAACACATCCTGTGTTCACAGATTGCAAAGCATAACATTGTTAAGACGGCCATACTATCCAAAGTGATCCACGGATTCAATGCAATTCTTATCAAAATTCCAATGGCACTTTTTGCAGAAATTGCAACATTCATCCTGAAACTCATATGGAGTTTGAAGGGATACCAAATAGCCAAAACAACTGTGAAAAAGAAGAACAAAGTTGGGAAACTCACATTTCCTGATTTCAAAATGTATTATATATAAAGTTGCAGTCATCAAAATAGTGCGGTGCTAGTGTAAAGACACACTGACCAATGGAATAAAATAGAGAGTCTAGAAATAAATAGTAAAATGATCTTTGACAAAGTGTCAAGACCATTCAAGGGAAAAATGATAGTCTTTGCAAACGGAGTGGGGAAAACAAGATGTCCCGTGCATGAGATGAAGTTGGACCCTTATTTTTCAACATGTATAGAAATGAGCTTGAAACAGATTAAATACCTAAACATAAGACCTAAAACTATAAAACTTCTAGAAGAAAACACATGGGAAAAGCTTTATGGCATTAGACTTGGCATGATTTCTTGGCTATGACACCAAAATAAAAGGCAACAAAAAAGCAAAAATAGGTAAATGGGACTACATCAAACTTAAAAACTTTTGTGCATCAAAATACACAAGATGAAAAGGCAACATATGGCATGACAGAAAATACTTGCAAATCCTAGATTAGATGAGGGATTAACATACAAAAATATAAAAAGAAATCTAAAAACCAAACAAGAAAATAAATCAAATAATGTGATTTATAAAATGGACAAAGAAAAATAGGCATTTCTCAAAAAATGATAGACAAATGGAAAAGCAAATCTAACCTTAATGCGGTATCTCTTCACTCCCATTAGGATTGCTATTGTCCAAAAACAAAACAAACACAACAAAAAACAACAATCAAAACAACAACAAACAAAAAGTGCTGGCAAGGATGTGGAGAAATTGAAACCCTGTACATTAGAGGAATTATAAAATCTCTACAAACAAAAATATGAAGTTTCCTCAAAAAATTAAAAATAGAATTACCATATGATCCAGCAATTACATTTCTGGCTATACAGCCAAAAGAAAACGGGCTTTCACCAAGATATCTGCACACCTGTGCTCATAGCATCACTATTCACAATAGCCAAGAGGTAGAAACCACCCAGATGTCTATCAATGGATGAATGGATAAAGATCAACATGTGATAAACACATGCAATGGAATATTATTCAGCCGTTTGGAAAGGAGGAAATCTTGTCACATTCTAGGACATGGAGGAACTGTGAACACATTGTGCTAAGTGAAATAACCTAGTCCCAAAAGTACAAATACTGCATGATTCTACTTATCTGAGGTACCTAAAGTAGTCAAATTCACAAAAAACAGAAAGTAGAATTTTGGCTATCAAGGACCAGGACCAGGGGTAGGGGGAGAAGGGGAGCTGTTTTTCAGTGGGTAAATGGTTTCAGATTGTGCAAGAGGAAAAAATTTTAGATGTTTCAGAGCAATGACAGCACATTTAACTACTGAACTTTAGACTTAAAAATGGTAATGATGTGGGGCACCTGGGTGGCTCAGTGGGTTAAAGCCTCTGCCTTCGGCTCAGTTCATGATCCCAGGGTCCTGGGATTGAGCCTCACATCGGGCTCTCTGCTCATCAGGGAGCCGACTTCCTCCTCCCTCTCTCTCTCTCTGCCTGCCTCTCTGCCTACTTGTGATCTCTATCTGTCAAATAAAATAAATAAAATCTTTAAAAAAAATTAAAGAAAAATGGTAATGATGTTAAAATTTGCCACAGTAAAAAATACTGCATTGGGGCATCTGGTTCAGTCAGTTAAGCCTCTGACTTGATTATGGCTCCAGTCATGATCTCAGGTTCCTGGGATGCAGCCTTGAGTTATGCTCCATGCTTGGGTGCGGGAGCAGCTTGGGGATTCTCTCCCTCTCTCTCTGCCCCCTCCCACGCAAGGGTGCTCACATTCTCTCTCAAATAAATAAACAAATATTTATTTTAGAAAATACTGCATTAAAATATCATGTACTGAGTTTTCTGGCACCCACTTAAAATTTGCACTTCAGTTAGATTCCTCATCCAGTCCCAGCTCTGTACTCCCTTACCAGCCAAGGCTTATAACTCAAGTGGTGGGAAGGAAATTCCATACTCTGGGGAGGGGAGTTAATGGGGCCGAATTTGTCCAAATTCCTCTTATTTCTCTCTCTATCCATCAAGATATATGTGTACTTGGTTCTTGATGAAGAAAGATACAGGCAAAGATGTTGCCAGATTTAACTGCACTGAATGTTTCAAAGATCCTGATATCACATCTTGCTCCATAAACCATTCAAAGGCTACAAAAATTCGTATTAGTCATTCAGCATCAGACACTATCTCCCCAGAGGACTGGAGACCTCAGATGGTTTAAATAAATGTCAAAACTGGCTTTTAAAATGGCATTTAGAGTTGAGTAATAATGCAGTTCATAAGAATTGTAGCTTAGAGCCCAGACAGGATAGGTATTTGAATACAGGATTCTGAAAAAAGTGATTTTCTATACAAAAAAACACTCTCTAAAAGAACAAAACAATCAGAATGCAAAAGAATGGAGAAGGTAATTAGTATTTAATAAGACTCGTTCCACTTTGTTGAAAAGAAGCAAAGTTAATAAACCTAAAACTAGGTTAATCTTCTATCTAGTCCCTTAAGCCTGCCATTTCTTATGTCTTTATTGTATTCCAAATGCACCCAGAAAAGTCCATCAACAAGGTATTTTGCAATATCTGTTAAAATACATTCAACGAGTATTTGAGCACCCGTTTATAAACACTGAGAATAGAGCTGTGGAAAACAAAACAAAACTAAACTAAAACCCTCCAATTTCTTGAATAAGAAAACAAACAGAAACCTTACGTTCTCTGTTTTCTCTCATTGAAGAGATACTCTGGAATTCTGGAAAGGGAATAAAACACAAGCTTTTCTAAATCAAGCCTTCCAAAGAGTTTTCTATGGACCTCAATTTTATCAGTCGGAGCTTAATCCCCAGCCAAATCTCATTCTCCGTGGCCCTGAGTCATCTGAATTATTAGGATGTCAAATTCTCTAGCAGCAAAGCCTTACCTAGGAGTCGATTTGCAAATGATTTGTTGAGGCCATGCTGTCTGAGAGAATCCAGCAAGGGAGAAAGGGAAGCAGGATGGAGCAGGGAAAGAGGCCACAATGTGATCTCAGGTGACCCTACCTGGAGCTCTGCAATGTAAATTACATCAGAGTGGTCTCACCTGGAAACACTTGACCTACAGTTGGTGTATTATGAAGACTAAGGGAAAAACTCCTCAGCATCTTCAGGCGAGGTGGCTCTCGTTCGCTGAGGACAACTGGAAGATGGATGTCCATGTCCAGTAAATATCTAGCTAGGGCAACAAGAGTGCCCACTCTAGTATCACAAGTGTGGGTTTTTCAGGGAAGTGGCCACAAAATGGCAGATTGTGAAAAACCAAAGGATGACAATATTGCTTCTCCTAGAGAAACAGTCTGAATAATTTCTAAGTGATGCCCGGGACCTCCTCCAGCCAACCATGTTTTCTTTAATATGTGGTCTTTCCTCATTCATTGTCAAATCCTAGTAAAACTAGAGCACTCTTAGTGAGCAGCAGAAAAAGCTCTCCCAGAACTGTTGAGCTAGAGCCAGCTTTAGAGGTCTTCTGGTCCAATAGCTTTTAGACATTGGTATCTAAGAGCTCTCATTCACCACAAATCTTGTGGAAATCCAATATGGAGATCCAATGAAAAGGAACTCATACTGGTTGGAGGATAGAGGATGGATGTCAATCCTTCACAGTTGGAGGCCCCCTTGTACATTTTTCCCTCCAAATACTAGAGTATGTCTTAGGTTAGATTCCCTAGAAGCAAAGCCTCAGTTGGAGTTCTTGCAAGTGATAGACTGATGGAGCCATCTCAAAAGAAACCTTCAAGGAAATGAGGGAAAAAGGTAGAGCAGAAGAAGGTGGGCAAAGAAATAAAAGGTCTCTGGTGGCTGGCTGGCTTAAGGCTGATCCCATGGGGAAGCTTGAAGGGTACCACAGTTATGTCTTAAATTGTGGCAACGAGCCAAGATTTTATCCCCCAGCATCCATCAGTCATTGGTTTGGGGCTGCAGAGAAATTTCCTGGAGGCATTTCCTGAGGGCATTTCCTGGAGAGGTGGGGCTTGTTGGCCAAGGGCAGTTCTGTGAACAGGAGGAAGCTGTGAGTTATTTGCTTCCAGTACTCCCAGAAGCTAATGGAAGGGCTGAACAGAGGGGCACTGGGAAGGCCCCAGTAACTGACTACAGTAGCCCATGGGCTTCTTTACAGTTTTAGCCACTTAATGGGACCACCACACAATAAGAGCCCAAACCCAGGGCAATGTCTGAGGAACTGCTTGAAAAGCCATAATCACAACTACCACACACACTTTCCATTTGGTCTTCCGGGTTGTGGTATTTTTCCCCCCCATAGTGTGAGTTTTATCAAAGATTTTTTTTAAATATGCTTTCATTATGTTATCTCTAAAGAAGCCAACTTTTGATTCCAAAGGGAAGTTGCCAAAAATATAGATAAACCTCTATGTTCGTTGAGGAGATTCACAGCTTCTGTTAAGGCTGTTCCTTTCCAGTCTCAGTGGTGAATCTGTGCCAGGAGAGCCCCCTGCCCATCAGGCCCCTGCCCTCCACACCCCCATCACTCCTCCCCCAGCTTGCAGTCACTCCCAGGAGAAGATATGCCTGGGTGTGTTACTATGACTACCCTATTTTCTGTAGTTTCTGGGGGTTTTAAATAGCCAGCCAATGAGCTCCGTTTTTACATTTTGTTGTGTTTTCCCTGTTGAGTCCTTTTTTTTTTTTTCTTTTTCTTTTTCTTTTTGGCTGTTATCACCACAATATCCAGTTGGAAAATCTTGTTGTGTTGGTTTTGTCTTAAGAAGGAGAGGAGGCAGAGAAAGTATTAGCAGAAGGCGGTTCAGTGCAAAGATATCAACCCAAGAGCCAGAACTGGAAATTTCCTTAAAGATCTCAATCATGTGTTTTTAAACTATTGTCTGAGGAGCCCTGGCACTCCTCAGAGGTGGCTCTGGGTTGGTTGTCAGAGACACAGGGAGAGAGAGAGAACACCAGAACCAAGCACCTGCTTACCACCACAGAAATCGCTCTGTTGTTTGTTTGCTTTTTTTAAGTCTACTTTATATGCTGTTTTATATTCCATGAAAGGATTTGAGAAGTTAGTTTAAAAAAAAAACAAAAGAACCAGGATTTTGTCTGGGACAGACACTTTAAGTCACGATCCATATTCCTCAGAACTTAATCATTTCATGCACATCACTTGCATATCTTTACCTGAAGACCTTCTCTGGTGGCAGGAACCACCTGCCTCCTGGGAGCAGCCTTCAGTCACAGACTGATGGCAGTGGGTGTATAAATGCCCCAGCTCCCTCACCTCTCAGGCAAGACATCTTTCAGGCTTATGGTCTGTTCTGTGTCCCAGTCGTCCCCAAAGGCAAGAAGCCCCTGGCGCCCACAGGGGTAACCAACACAATATCACACCTCCTATTAGCTGCTTTCCCTTCCTTGCCCCACCTCCCCACAAATATTTCCTGGGCTCCCTTCCTAGATGAACTGCTTGCATTCAAATCCTTATGTCAGGGCCTGCTTCTCAGGGAACCCAAACAAAAACATGGCCCAGTTCTGTTCAAGACACAGAAGAAAGCTGGATATTCAAAAGAAAAAGTATTACACCTGTTTTTCTCTAAATTTTACATGTTTCTTTGCCTTTAAAGAGAAAATTAAACTAAATGATTTTGAATGATTTAATGATGGAGGAATGACTTCCTGCTGCAGACAGAGGAAACTCTGGGCAATGTGCTAAAAGCAGCAATCTGGTGATAGAAACAGCTCCACATAAGAAGTGCACAAACTGTCATTCAAAGAGTTTAGGTGAGTGACTCAAGGGATCCAGGCAAGGTTTAGATGACCTGGGTGTAAAGCTTAATTGGGTTCCCTGATTCAGTATCATACAACATAGCCATTAATCTTTTTTTATTAATCTGTGATCTTCAGTGATTCTTTTCTCACACAGTAGCAGTCCTAACAAAATATATATTTCCTATATCTACTGAAGAGGTTACATGAAAATTAACAATGTGTATAAATTATACTAGACATACGTGGATTAATACACAGTTCAAATACTGTAACTGCACTTTTCTGACATTTAGTCAACATTGTCTTCTTTAAGTCTTCAGTTCTATAAATTGGGAGATTTTAATAATTCTCTAACTTGCAGAATAAAGAGATAAAGGCAGAGTAGAAATGACTAAATATTTTTTTCAAAAGTTCTGCTTTTATGACTGCTTTCAGCTCAGGTCATGGTCGTGGAGTTCTGGGATCTAGTGCTAGTTCGGGCTCTCTGCTCATCAGGGAGCCTGCTTCTTCCTCTGACCCTCTCCTTCTTGTGCTCTCTCCCTCTCATACTCTCTCTCTCAAATAAATAAATAAAATCTTTTAAAAAATAAAAAAATAAATTTTTAAAAAATATTTTTAAAAGTTCTGCCTTTATATATTAAAATGTCCATTTCTTTTCAACAATGGATTCTCTTGGCCTAATACCATGTGCCTCTTTTTGCATCATATGTTTGTGAGATCTCTCTACTCTCCATGAAACAAGCGTCTTCCCAACCAGATCTCCTCCTGCCAACAGCTGCCAACCTTTGAAATGTATAAAATGGAGTGGCTAGGGCACAAAAGGAGAGATGGCAATACCGAGGTGACTTATCTCTTTGGAATGTTTAAAGCTATCCCTTCTCATGACCTTACAAACATCACTTTGTGGACCACATTGAAGAGGACTGCAGTGCTATAGCTGCTGCCTCTGCCTATGCTCATGAATTGAAGAAGTGATCCTCGGAGAATGTGCTAGATTGCTTTCACTATTGGTCCCAATTAATGACTTTCCTATATCCATGCTCATTTTCCTATAACTTGGCAAGCCCAAATACTCTGACCCTGGGCTCTACCTTATGATTAACTAGGAAAATTCATCACCAGTGATATTGCACAGTTGAGAGTCTAAGCCTTTAGAGCTATTAGGCACTCTTTCTATGACATGAGAACATGAGAACACCCTGCCTCTGACATGAGAACAAGGTCTGTCAAGGAGAGGCCATATGGAGGAGAACCAAGGTGCCCCAAATCAACACCTGGCCAACCCCCAAACCAGAGCTGACTATCTAACCAGAAAAAAAATGCAGAATCACAAAGAAACCTACCTGAGACCTGAAGAATCTCTCAGTCCAAATTGATCCCAGTCCAAATTGCCAACCTACATAATCCTGAGTTAAATGAAGAGTTGTTGTCTTAAGACACTAAATTATGGGATCACTTGTTATGCACCAATAGCTAACTAGTACTGCTTCCTTACTCTGAAAGAAGCTTGAGAAAACATATTTGGTATTCAGTGGGTTTATGGTGCCCACACGACCAAGTCAAAGTACCTTCGCTTTGTACAGTGGGATTTTCCCATTCAATTTCTATTTAACTTTATGATATCACACTCATCTCATAAACCCTTGTATAATAAGCAGTGAACCTTCCCTAAGCAATAAACTCTGCAGGAGTCCCCCTGCTTTTCCTTGTAGAATAAGAACAACTTATAATTAAGGTGTGTAAGGTGTGTATTATGTATTAGGTGCTGTTTAAGAATATTACAATTATTATTTCAACTAACTTTCACTATACTTCTCTAAGAAAAGTTGCTGCCATTATTCCAAATTTAAATATGAGGAAACCAAGACATAAAAAATTTAAATAATATGCCCAAGGTCATGCAGTAGTAGAGTAGGGATTCAGTCCTAGAATAACTGCTTCTAGAGGCCAAGGGCTTTTTTAACCATTGCCTTCTCCTATTCTGTGCCTGAAGAATCTCTCAGTCTTTCAGAATAACCTCTGGCACACTTAGCTTCTCATTTCAAGACCTAGCTTCCCCAACAGAGTTACCCTAATACCACTCACTGTGCTCTGGGAAACATTCTAAGACCTTTGTATACTTGAGTATTAATTCACTCAACAACCTATAGTTATTAGTATCCATCATTAACCCTATTTTACAGAGGAAGAAACCAAGGCAGACGGGTCAAGTTACTTGCTCAGTGTCATACAACATGTTAGTGACAGAAAGTTGATTCAAGCAGAGGCCATCTGGCTCTAGAGTTCAGATTCTATAGCACCACAAACTATTTTTCTCACAGACTTGCTCATATCCAGGGATGGGCTTCTGTGGCTCCCCTGAAAAGAAGTGTTTCTTCCTTCTCTTGGTTCCCCACACCTTCATATGCAGACCACTGTCCCAACTTCTATATTTATGCCAAAACTTAACTCTGCCTATCTCCCTATGAAAAAAATTTGCTCTACCAAATGAGGGACCATATTTAGAGTCATAAAAATATATGGGCTTCCCTGTGGGAAGAGAATCTTCCCATCTGTTTCAACTAATAGGTAACCATAGATCATACATTCACAAACTTAAAGATAAACTGTAACACCAGTGGTGGCACCAAAGATGCCTTTACAGGCCGGTGCACCCATACCTCAGCTATGAGAGTGTTGGCTGGAAGCAATTCACAGCATCCCTCTTTTCAGGATTTCCTTCATTCAGTAAAAGACTGTCCTCCTGAAAATGTCAGGGAGGGTCGACCAGGGAAAGACTGAATAATAAGGAGGTTCCAAACCCTCAGGCAGAAACAACTCTATGGTGAGATTCATACTCTAGAGCTCTCTGGGGAATTAAGCGGAAGCTAGTACTCAGCTGAATCCATGTCTTTTCTTGGCTCTTTCCCCTTCCTCATTTTGCTCCCCTCACTGCTTTGCACGTTTCTCATGAGAGTCCTCCTGCAATAAATACAAGAGAATCCCCATCGCAGGCTCTGCTTCTAGGGAATCGAACCTAAAACAAGAGCCCTCTAAAGACAGGAAGCAATTCCATCATAGATAAAAGAGGGGTTTCTTCTGGGAAAATGCTATATATTTATTTTTTCATGATAACGTGGCTGTTTCTGGTATCTAAGTCTGAAAAAAATAGTACTGATCAAAATTAAAATAATGCCTGCTCTTAGGTATGCTAGGGTGATAACCGCTGCTGTGACAAACAGACCTCAAAATGCACTGTGTCAAGTAAGATGGAAGCTCTTTTCTCCTTATATATCAATCGGACTTTCTGGTTATTGGGTCACTTGACTCTACACAGTCTTAAAGACTCAGGCTGCTTCTCATGTTCTTCCACCATGCCCTATTGAGGGGGTGTTCTCTTCTGCATATTGGGATCTATGGTACAGAATCTGGTCTGCAGCAAAGTAAATAAGTGTATGAAGGAAGCACACCAGCCCACTTAAAGACTCTGTTATGAATGGATGTCACTTCCGTTCTCATTCCACTGGTAAGAACCAAGTCACCACACCAAGCTGTATGTGGGGGTGAGCACTGGAGTGCAGGTGGTCAGCCACCTACACTGTTGAAGAAAAAAAAAAGAAAAAAAAGAGGAGAATGGATTTTGGTGAAGAGTCAGAAATCCCTGACATCATCCTTACTATTAGTTTTGTGTTGGCTCACGCTATTTTTTCTAACATTCAACATAAAGAAAATGAAAACACATGAAGTAACAACTCTTTAAATTAACTGCCAAGTCTGTCATTTTGTAACTTCAAAGCTTGTAAAACCTGCTTTAGAAAATTTCTTGTCCTCATAAATGTGTCTGTTGTAGGAAATAGTGTGAACTCATAAATTGTGCCTGATATTAATCATTAAGTTATAAATGAAGTCACCTGGGTTTGTTTTTTTTTCATTCCATCTTCTATATCAGAACTGCTGAACAGAATTTTCTGTTATGATAAAGATGTTCTATACTTGTGCTGCCCAGGGCAGTAATAGCTGGACACATGGGACTATTAAATACTGAAAATGAGGCTAGGATGACCGACAAATGAAAATTTAAAATATATTCAACTTTATAGGGCACCTGGGTGGCTCAGTCAGTTAAGTGATCGATGGTTGATCTCGGCTCAAATCTTGATCTCATGGTCCTAAGTTGAAGCCCCACATTGGACTCCACGCTGGGCATGGAGCCTACTTAAAACAAATAGATAAATAATAATAAAAAATAAAATGTATTTGATTTTAATTCACTTCAATTTAAAACACTAAATATGGCCAGTGGCTACCATACTGGGCAAAGCAACTCTATATAATATATAAACATTCTGGTTCAGAAAAAAGCAGTTTAGTTTGTTCCTCTGACAGCAACTGCTTTTACCAAATTTGCACTGATGTTTCCTCTAACAGCTTCTGATCCAAAGTCAAGGTGAAGCTTTGTTTCTTCAAGGAGCACTATCCTTGCTGCTATCTTTCAGCAGTGGGCAGAGTTATTGGCACACAAAAGGCTTTTAATAAACATTCGCTTATCTAAATAAATGATTGAATGGTGTGTGCACTGCCCAGCTGAGCTGAGTCTGCCATATAAACCATGTTTTGACCTGGCTGTTAAGTCAGAGCATTCTGCAATGCAAAGTTACCAAGAGTGAAATAATAATTCATAAAAATTATGCACTGATGTGATTTAATTTTTGAGATGGGGACAATTACTGGACCAAATACATCATGGCTATAGTGTCTTGTGGGCTAGATATGAGCAACGGCATACAAACAACTTACACTCCAAATAAATTCTTCACATTCCCCATATTTTGTTTCTCTCCCACAGATGCAACACAACAGTATTCAGTTAACAGCTGTATACAACTTTACGAGAATGGCAGTGCAGTCAAGTACCAGAAGTCATAAGCACATTTGCCATCTGGATTCAAGATGAATGTAATTTATCCATGTCTGGGTTAATCAGAGTTTAAACTCAGTCAACTGACCTACCAGATACGAAGTCATCGTTTCATAAATGTGGGCCAAGTCAGACATAGAGCTATTAGCCCATGTGTATTATGCTTAGCTCCACTTATCTCTAGAGTAGAGCACCCAATGCTTGCATGGTTTTTACATATTTGTTGATCATCGTGAAATAAGTCATCCTTGCTAAGACAATCTGACTTAGGAATAAAATCCTAGTTATGCGGATAGAACCAGAAGCAGGTTTTTTCCTTTCCCCAAATTGATAGGACCTTACACAAAAATACAGACTTAAAATTATGATTAAAAACAAGCTTCCATGCTACATCCCATCTCGCCTAGACCTGGCACAGAAGAAAAGGAAGGCCCTTCAACACAGAGTCAAAGAAAAGGCTACAGTTTCTCACCAGAGTGGGTCAAGCATGGAATGGAGAAAGAAAGGATGAGGTGAGAAGATGGAAAGAACAGAACAGAACTGAATTCTTCAGAATTTGGAAATGGAATAGAACTTTAACCAAAGGGTCTCAGCAGGTGTAGTGACTATAAGGCTTGTCCTTCCTGAAGAAATGACCATGGGACTGTCTTTCTTTCAGGAGCCAACCGAGTTCTCAGTCTTAGTGAGTGGATAGAGCCCCACCCAGGTAAGAGTAATCTTCCCATTTTCTAAAAGTAACTGATGAATTCCAGTCACACTCCTAGGTCTCACCTTTGCATTTGTACCTAAATTCAAATGGTTGCATCATTATCAAGTGGAATTAGGAAGCTTTATTTTTGAGACCTGTAAGCTTCACCTAATTTAATTTAATCTAGTGATCAAAGAAAGAAGGACTTATTATGAAGCATGAATTATTTGGGGAGGCTCACGTACTACAAGAGGATTGGGCCAGAGACCTATGAAATAACAATTAATTATTCACCTCCTAGATTTTCCAATTCCATACTTGGTCAGTGGGTAAAATGGGTTCTCCTTTTATACCACCTAGTACTCAAAAGCAAATTCCAACCTCGACTACATTTGAGAAAAGGATATGGTACTCATCACACATATTTTAGCATCTAAGAATAACACACATATATAAAATCCTAGATGTAAGCAAAAATGGCAGAGTAAGGACCTCTAAAATTTTACCCCCTTTAAAAATCAATGAAAACTTACAAAATTACTGGATCATGTGGTATTTCTATTTTTAATTTTGGAGGACACTCCTCCACACTTTTCCACAGTGGCTGCACCAGTTTGCATTCCCACCAACTATGCATAAGGGTTCCTTTTTCTCTACATCCTCACCAACAACTTTTATTTCTTGTGTTTTTTTATTTTAGCCATTCTGACAGGTGTGAGATTGTATCTCACTGTTATTTTTATTTGCTTTTCCCTGACAATGGAACAAATGTTGAACATCTTTTGATGTGTCTGCTGGCCATCTGTATTTCTTCTTTGGAAAAACTGACCCAAAGAAAATAAAAACTAATTCAGAAAGATATATGCACCCCTATGTGTATGTATTGCAGCATTATTTACAATATTCCAAGATATGGAAGCAACAAAAGTGTCCACCCATAGGTGAATGGATGAATGCATAAAGAAGCTGTGTGAGAGAGAGATATATGAATGGAATATTACTCTGCCACATAAAAGAATAAATTCTTGCCATTTGCAACAACATGGATGGATCTAGAGGATGTAATGCTAAATGAGATAAGTCAGTCAGAGAAAGACAAATACCACATGATTTCACTTATATGTGGAATTTAACAAAACAAACAAAGAAAAAAAAGAGACAAACAAAAAACCAGAGTCTTAACTATTGAGAACAAACTCATAGGTACCAGAGGAGAAGTGAGAGGAGGGATAGGTAAAACAGGAGAAGGGGATTAAGGGTATACTTATCTTGATGAACACTGTTTAATATACAAATTGTTGGATCATTATATTGTACACCTGAAACTAATATAACACTGTATGTTAATTATACTTAAATAAAAATATTTGAATAAAAACATACTATAAAAAAAGAGAAAACACAAAAATTGTCAGAATCAACTTTTTTAGAACTCCAGCAATTAACCCAAGGCTCTCAACAATATGGGGAGTGTTTGGTTGGGTAATACATTTGAATCTCAGTAAGAACATGAGATTTGTGGCTCCCCACTCCAACTCAGCAGTACCCTTGAAAATAATAGGCAACATTCCATGTGGAAGGCACAGAACAAAGCCTCACTCACATTATTTTGGCATTATTTAGCCTGTCTGTGTGTCCCTGGAAGAGCCCACTTGAAAAGCTTGTTTTTATTTGATCTAAGTCGGAGCTAACTGTGCATAAAGCCTCTCCTTGTGGGGCATTTACCGAAAACAATAAAAAGCTACAGTCATAAAGCTGTGACTGCCTGAGATGATAGATACAATTAAGGCAAACAATAGACTAACAAGAAAGCTTAAAAAGAAAATATGGGGATGAAGAAGTCTGTGGGGACTTTGGAAAGCTCCATCACATTCCTATGAAAGTAGAAAGTCACATGCATGCATAAGGCTATATGCCTACTCTGACAGATTTGGAGACTTTGCACAAGCAGGAAGTAAAAGCTAAGGGAGAGTTATCCATTACCTGGATGGGTGTTCAAGGTATGCCACTAAGCAAAGACCAAAGACTTATTTGTTCCAGGCATTTAACGAAATCTATGTTGAAATATTAGCTAACCACTAAGCTAACTCAGTAGAGCCTTCAGTGGACACACACAAGAAAAAAAACGCAAACTTTACAGAATTAGTTCAGAGAAGTCACTAAACAAACAAAGAATAACTACTATAAACAGCAATGACAACAAACACAGGGGAGGGGCAGAGTAAAATTTCCAAAGTTATTACATGTTATTTAACGTATCTAGCGCTCCCCCCCGCAAAAAAATTAAGATACATGCAAAGAAAGAAGAAAGTATGGCTTGTGCAATAAGCCATAAATAAAATAAGCAATCAACAGAAACTCTCTGAGAGGAGTGGCTCAGTCAGTTAAGTGACTGCCTTTGGCGCAGATCATGATCGCAGCGTCCTAGGATGGAGCCCTGCATCTGGCTCTCTGCTCAGCAGGGAGCCTGCTTCTCCCTCTGCCTCAATGTGTTCATGCTCTCTCTCTCTCTCTCAAATAAATAAGTAAAATCTTAAAACAAAACAAAACAAAACAAAAAACCCCTGAGGAAATCCAGAAGGTGGACTTACTAGACAGTTATTTTAAACCAACTATTTTAAATACGTTGAAAGAGTTCCAGGAAAACATGTCTAAAAAACTAGAGTCTGAGGAAGTTGGCTCACTAACTAAAGAATATCAATAAAGACATAATAATTACATAAACCCCAAATAAGAAATGTGGAGTTGAAAACTGTAAGAAAAATTTAAAAAATTATCCAAAGGGCTTTACCAGAAGATTTTAGCAGGGGAAAAAAAAAAAAGAATCAAGGCACTTAAAGATGGGCTAAGGAAATGATTCTGTCTGAAGAATAGGAGGGGAAGAAGAAGATGGAGAAATGAGTAGAGCCTCAGAGACCTGTATAAACTGTTGAGTATATCAACACATGCATATTGAAAGGCAAGAGAAAGAGGCAGAAAAAATATTTGAAGCAATAACGGGCACCTAACAACAAAGTCCCAAGATACATTAGGTAAAAACTGAATTAAAGGAATAATAGAGAATTCAACAATAAAAGTTGAAAATTT
The DNA here is from genome assembly GCF_020171115.1 of Neogale vison. Lineage (NCBI taxonomy): Eukaryota > Metazoa > Chordata > Mammalia > Carnivora > Mustelidae > Neogale > Neogale vison. The sequence goes on along the minus strand of NC_058098.1, from coordinate 37,628,462 downwards.
CAAAATACCACTTTTGATAACGGATAGAAAAACTACACAGAAGATCAACAAGGAAACGGAAGACTGGAGCAGTGTAATAAACCAATTAGCCCTAGAGAACAACTATAGAATCCTTCACCCAACAACTGCAGAACAAATATTCTTCTCAAATGCAAGTGGAACATTCTTCAGTCTAACCCATATGTTAGGCTATACACCAAGTCTCAATTAATTTAAAAGGATTGAAATCACCCGTCCACAGTGAAAATAAATTAAAATCAATACAGAAGGAAATTCAGGAAATTCCCAATTATGCATAAGTTACAGAATGCACTCCTAAATAAACAATATGTCAAAGGAGAAATCTCAAAGGAAATTAGAAAATACTTCGAGATGGATGAAAACGAAAGCACAACATATCAAAACTTGTAAGATGCAGCATAAGAGCTCAGAGGGAAATTTGTATTTTTAAATGCAAACATTAAAAAGAATGATCTCCGATCAACAGCCTAAACTTACACCCTAAGAAACTAGAAAAAAAGAAGAGTAAACCAAATCCAAAATGAGTAGAGAAAAGTAAATAATATTTTAGTAGAGAAGTAGAGAAAAGGAAATAGTATAGATAATGAGTAGAAATAAATGAAATAGAAATTAGAAAAACAAAGAAAATCAAAGATGCCAAAAAGTTGGTCCTTTTAAAAGATCAACAAAATTAATAACAGTTAGTCAGATTATTTAAATCTAGTTAGTTAATTAAAAGAATAAAAGAAAGAAGATAAAAATGACTAAAATCAGGAATGAAGGATGAGGCATTACTATCAACTTACAGAAATAAAAAGTATAAAAGAAAATACTAAGGACAATTTGTATGCCAACAAATTAGATAACCAAATAAATAAACAAATTCTTAAAAAGACACAAATTTCTAAAACCAGCTCAAGAAAAAATAGAAAGTATGAATAGGTCTGTATCAAGTTAAAAATTTCATTACTAATAAAGGAAATCCACAAAGAAAAAACTCAAGACCTGAGTGCTTCAATGATAAATTCTACCAAACTTATAAGAATTAACATCAATCCATCACAAACTCTTCTAAAAACAGAAGAAAGAAGCACTTCCTGCCTCATTCCATGAAACCAATATCACTTCTATACCAAAATGGACAAAGACCTCTGACAAAAAGACAATTATAGAACAATATTCCTTATAATAATAGACATAAAAATCCGCAACAAAATACTAACAAACTGAATGCAGCAACACATAAAAAGAATTATATACCAGGATAAGTTGGGATTTATCTTAGGAATGCAAGACTGGTTCAATATACAAAAATGCAATCAATGTAATAAACCATATTAATAGAATAAAGGCTAAAAACTACACAAAACAGACACGAGAGAAAGACTGACGAAATCCAACACACTTTCACAATAAAAACATTCAATATACTAGGAATAGAGGGGAACTTTCTCAACCTGATAAAGGACATTTACAAAAAATCTAAAGCCAACGTCATACTTAATGGTGATAGAAGTGAATGCTTTCCCCCAAGATCTCACCACTTCTATTCAATATTATACTGGGTAGGCTAGGAAAAGAATCAAAAGGCATTACTGGAAAGGAAGAAATAAAACTTCTATTTGTGGATGACATGACTTTATGTATATAAAACCCTAAGTAACTAACAAATACTTAATTACAGCAAATAGGTAAATTTAATAAGTTTGTAGGATACAGGATCTATATACATAATCAGTTATATTTCTATACGCTATGAATACTCCAAAAATAAAATTCAGAAAATAATTCCATTCAAAATAACACCAAAAGAATAAAATACTGAGGAATAAAGTTAATCAGTGAAGTATAAGATTTGTTCACCAAAACTATAAATCATCACTAAAAGAAATAAAAGAATGCCCAAATAATGGGAATAACATCCACATTCAGAAATTGGAAGACCTGATGTTGTTAAGATGACAATACTCTATATTGATATACAGATTCAGTCAATCCATATCTAAATTCCAACTGGCATTTTTACAGAAATTGACAACCTGATCTTAACAGTCATATGGAAATGCAATGGATCCAGAATAGCCAAAACCACATAAAATAAAATTAAAAAAAACCAAGGTTGGAAGACTCACTCTTTCCTATTTCAAAACCTGCTACAAAGCTACAGTAATCAAGATTATGAATATTGGCATACGGGTATGCAATAGGTCAAAAAAACTGAATTGCACGTCTAAAAATAATTCCACACTCTTATGGTCAATGACAGTGAAACAGGGTACTAAGGAAATTAAATAGGGAAAGAACAGCCTTTCCAAAAAATGCTGCTGAAACAACTGGATAGCCATATGCAAAACATGAATCTGGATGTCTACTTTACACTATAAACAAAAGTCAGTTCAAAATGAGTCGTAAATCTAAATGTAAGAACTAAAACTCCTTAGAGGAAAACATAAGTATAAATCTTCACGACCTTGGATGAGACATCATTTTGTAGATATGAAACCCAAAGCACAAGCAATCAAGGAAAAAGTAAAGTGGGCGTCATCAAAATTTAAAAATTTTGTGCACCAAAAGATACCTTTGCAGAATGGTAGCAAATATTTGGGAATCATTTATCTGATAAGGATTTAGTACCCAGAATATATAAAGAACTCCTGCAACCCAAAAATAAAAAGACAACCCATTTATAAAATGCGAAGAATTCCTTTTTTATAGTAGTAAAATATACATAACATGAAATTTACCATTTTAACCATTTTTAAGAGCACAATTTAGTGGTAATCAGTACATTCATAATGTTATCAATCCTAACCACTATCCATTTCCAGGATTTTTCATCATCCCAAGCAGGAACTCTGTACCCATTAAACAGTAACTCTCATTCTCTCCTCTCTCCTATCTCTAGTAACTTCTTGTATTTTTCATCTCTGTGATTTAGCCTCTTCTGGGCACTTCAGCTAAGTGGAATCATATAATATCCATCCTTGTGTCTGGTTTATTTCAGTTAGCACAATGTTTTCAAGGTTCATCTATGCTGTAACATGTATCAGAATTGCATTTCTTTTACAGGTTGAATAATATCCCATTGTATTTATATACTGCATTTTTTTTTATCCATTCCTTTTTCAGTGGATATTTGGGTTATTTCCATCTCTTAGCTATTGTGAACAATGTGACTATGAACATTGGTGTACAATTACCTGTTTGTGTCCTTGATTTCAATTTTCCTGAACATATACATAGGAACAAAACAGCTAGAGCATATGGTGGTTCCATGTTTAAATTTTTGAGGAACATGGGCAAAGTACATGAATTGACATTTCTCCAAAGAAGATATACAAATGGCCAATAAATGCACAAAAAGTTCTCAGCATCATTAGTCATTAGGAAAATGTAAATTAAAACTACAGGTGGCACTTCATTCTAATTAGAATGGATTTAAGGAAAGAAGCCTGACAACATCAAATTCTGAAAAGAAGGCAGAGGCAACTGAATCTCTCATCCATTGCTGGTGGGAATGGAACATGGAACAGACACTTTGGAAAGAATCTGACAATTCTCATAAACATTTACTTGCTGTATGAGCCGGCAATCTCACTCCCAAGTATTAACCCAAGAGTAATGAAAACATGTCCGCAGAAAGATATGTACAAGAATGTTTAAAGTAGCTTTATTCATAATACAAAACTGAAATTAACCCAATGACCCTCACTTGAGAATGGAAGCAAAACAGTGATACTACTCAGCAGTGAGAAGGAATAAAACACAGATACACCAACACAGATGAATCTTGGAAACATCAAGCTCAACAGAAGTCAGACTCAAAGGGCTAAATACTGTATGAGTCCATTTATAGATCATTCCAGGAAAGGCAAACCTGTAGGGCCAGAAAATATAGCAATAGTCAAGAGCTGGATTGACTGCAAAGTGTAAAGCTCTTTATGGTGAAGGTGATGGAAACATTCTATACGGTGATTACTGGTGGTCATATGCCTACCCCTGACCCCTGAACAATAGGAGGTAAGAGGTGCTGACCCCCACACAACTGAAAACACACATATGGTTTTGTTTTGTTTTGTTTTTAGATTTTGTTTAATTATTTATTTATTTGACAGAGGGAGAGAGATCACAAGTAGGCAGAGAGGCAGGCAGAGAGAGCAGGAGGAAGCAGACTCCCTGCTGAACAGAGAGCCCAATGCGGGACTCCATCCCAGGACCCTGGGATCATGACCTTAGCTGAAGGTCTTAGCTTCAGTGGCTTAACCCACTGAGCCACACAGGCACCCCCCCACATATGGTTTTTTGATACCCCTTAAAATTTAACTACTAATGGCTACTGTTGACCAGAAGATTTACCAATAACATAAACAGTTGATTAGCACATAATTCATGCTTTATGATTCATATACTGTATTTTTATACACTAATAAAATAAGGTAGAGAAAAGTGTTAGTAAAAAATCAGAAGGAAGAAAGAATACATTTATAGTATTGTACATATATTGATAAAAATCTGCATATAAATGGACCTGCACAGTTCACACCCATAGTCAAGAGTCAATGTTTGGGAGGGGCACCTAGGTGGCTCAGTACGTTAAACATCTGCTTTCAGCTCAGTTCAGGATCCTGGGGTTTGGGGGGGGGGGTCCCAGGAGCCTGCTTCTTCCTCTCCCACTCCCCCTGCTTGTGTCCCCTCTGACACTGTCTCTCTCTCTTCAAATCAATAAATAAAGTCTTAAAAAAAAAAAAGGAGTCAATGTATTTGTCAAAACTCTAAGAACTCTATTCTTATAAAATGTGACTTTTACTAGATGTAAATTATACCTCAATATACCTGCCAGAAGTAAAAAAAATGTGCTCCAGGAACTTAATACATACTTGTTCTTATTTCGGTCCATTAACTATTCTTTTTTTCAGCTACTTTTTTCCCTCTGAGAGACAGGAGACAAAAAAAAAAAAAAAAAAAGGTTGGGGTAGGGGAGAGCAATGTTCTCAGATGCTGTAATTGGGCTCTTCTTTAAATCTCATTTCCCCAAAAATGAGCCAAAATAAATGACACACTGGTGACTCAGCAACACACTGAAGAGACAGAGCAGACAAAATAAAATAACATGATTTCATTTGTTGAAATTTATGAAGTAATTTATTTATAATGATTACAGCTGTGCAAATAGCTGTACTGGGGCTTCTAGGGCCATTGTGCAACCTCTGTTCTTTGTGCAAGCAGGGTCCTCTCTGAGAACGTGAACCCGGTGGATCTGGCTACACTCAAGAAGCTTGAAAGAACGCAGGTCTTCAGGACAAGACTCAGCCGGCACCAAAACACAACGCTTGCTAGATTACCAAAATCAAGCCTGATTTCCACTTGGAGTGATAACTCGAGACACATTGAACACACAACAAAACAGGGGTTGTTTATTGCTCTGCTTATAAGTCCCTCTGAAAATGTCAGTATTTCTTATCGGTGGTTCAGATTATGGGGAGAGAATGAAATTAGGAAAATGGAAGCTGTTGGTGCTTTCAGCATACAATATTTTCCTTGGTTCTCATCAGGCTATAATAGAGATTTACGGGCTCTGTTTAGTATAATAATAAACAAATTACCTTTAAATCAAGGATCAGCTGTTTGAGTTTAGCAGATAACACCTGCTGTGAATCATAGGCGGGAGCAGGCCTAATCTGAGAAGATTACATACCCTCTATTCCCTGCCTTACCCTGCTGGTGGCTGCCCTGTCATTTCTCCAATTTTAATGTCAGCCAACATCCCATGGCGGCATTGGGATAGAGGAGAGGAGGGAGAGTCATAGCAGGGAATTTACTGGCACCAAAGAGCTAGACTGCACCATATCCCTACTCTGAATTAATTACCATCTTGAACCCAAAACTGTATCAACATCTTGAGATATGGAAAAAAAAAAAAGAAAGAATTTGGGGTATGCTACGTAACAGTTGAAGTAAATGTTCACTAAGTATTTCAGGGGACCTCGAGTTTCCAAAAAGCCATCTCTTGCTTGAATTCCAACCCTAGGGCCTCATATCTGAAAGTCTGCACCAACCTTGTATTAAAGGTAACTAAGAACTGTATAGTTCACAACTTTTGTTCCCCCTCTTATCAACAATATTGGTTTTAAAGAAATTAAAATATTGTAAACATAAAGTTTGTGTTATTTCTATTGTCTATTTCTATTTCTGCTATTTCTATTCATGCTTCAGTCATTTAATCTTTTCCATCATTTATTTTATCACCCAAAATATATCAAGCTGGTGTGCTCATGATCAATAGAAGATAACCAGGGATGTCTAGTCCACTCATTCATCCCACACATACTGGCCAGACCCCTGCCACGCTGGGCACAGCAGATGGCAGTCAACAAGACAGGGAAATCCTACACTGCTCATGAACTTAATATTATAAGGGCAAAGACGGAAACAGCAAAAAAATGTACAAAGGAGATAATTAGAGAGTGTCACAAGTAAAGGAAAGAAATAGGTGATGAGGTACAAAATATAATCATAAAAGGCCTAAGAGGGATAGAGGACAGGAGACACTTCCCTCTCCTACAGTGGCTAACATCTGAAATGCAGTGGTATAATGTGATGTGGCTTTACAGCCAAAAAGGAGTGGAGAAACCATAGAGTCTGTATAAAATGATAATTTATTTTACATGTAGGAATAGTAGATTCTGATAGAAAAACTGGAGTAGTCTAGGCCACATGAAAAAGTTTGGGTAGGTCCCTAGGTCTAGGGCCACCACAAATATAAAGTAGGTCCATTGGGAATATCAAATATCAATTCATTGAGATGCTATGCCAGGGATCCTTGTGACCCCTCACTTTTCCCCCACACTCAAACTTCCTTCAAACCTTTCTGCCAGAGGACGTGAACAGACGTTTCTGCAAAGAAGACATCCAGATGGCCAACAGACACATGAAAAAGTGCTCCATATCACTCGGCATCAGGGAAATACAAATCAAAACCACAATGAGATATCACCTCACACCAGTCAGAATGGCTAAAATCAACAAGTCAGGAAATGACAGATGCTGGCGAAGATACGGAGAAAGGGGAACCCTCCTACACTGTTGGTGGGAATGCAAGCTGGTGCAACCACTCTGGAAAACAGCATGGAGGTTCCTCAAAATGTTGAAAATAGAACTGCCCTATGACCCAGCAATTGCACTACTGGGAATTTACCCTAAAGATACAAACGTAGTGATCCAAAGGGGCACGTGCACCCGAATGTTTATAGCAGCAATGTCCACAATAGCCAAACTATGGAAAGAACCTAGATGTCCACCAACAGATGACTGGATAAAGAAGATGTGGTATATATACACAATGGAATACTATGTAGCCATCAAAAGAAACGAAATCTTGCCATTTGCGACAACATGGATGGAACTAGAGCGTATCATGCTTAGCGAAATAAGTCAAGCGGAGAAAGACAACTATCATATGATCTCCCTGATATGAGGAAGTGGTGATGCAACATGGGGGCTTAAGTGGGTAGGAGAAGAATCCATGAAACAAGATGGGATAGGGAGGGAGACAAACCATAAGTGACTCTTAATCTCACGAAACAAACTGTGGGTTGCTGGGGGGAGGGGGGTTGGGAGAAGGGAGGTAGGGTTATGGACATTGGGGAGGGTATGTGCTTTTGGGTAAATTGGAAGGGGAGATGAACCGTGAGAGACTATGGACTCTGAAAAACAATCTGAGGGGTTTGAAGTGGCGGGGGGGTGGGAGGTTGGGGTACCAGGTGATGGGTATTATAGAGGGCACAGCTTGCATGGAGCACTGGGTGTGGTGAAAAAATAATGAATACTGTTTTTCTGAAAATAAATAAATTGGAACAAAGAAAAAACAAACAAACAAAAAAAAAACAAAAAAAAAAACAAAAAAGAAACTTGGAAGGCGAAGAGTGATATCTACTGAGGAAATATAAAATCAAACTTGAAATGCTGTAGGATACTTGTCACTTTTCATAGATAGTTCTATGATTTATTGATTTATGATTAAATCATTTATAAATTAAAAAAAAAAAACAAAAAACAAAAAAAAAACCTTTCTGCCAACCCAGACAATCGGTTTTGGAGTTACATGCACCATTGCTTTGGAGAAGTCTTCAGAACATAGGCTTTCAGCTTGGTAAAACCACCCCCATTCTGGAATTCTCTGGTAGGTCTTTAGGGCTCAAAGAAACAATTTGTTCAATGACCGCATTTTCTGATACTGGCATAGGACCTCACAAGATACAAAGTATGTTAGTGGACACTACTGCCTGTGATTCTTACAATATTACCAGGGAGATACTGCTAATTTCACCTTATAAAAGACGAAACCAGCCTTAGGAGGCCATATGACCCGGCCAAGGTCACACAGCTTGTTCTAAATGCAAAGCTATAGCTCAATTCCAGGTACAGTGACCAACTGCACTGGTTTTCTCAGGACTGAGAGGGTTCCCAGGGAGTGTGATTTTCAGTGCTGAAACCAGAACAGTCCCAATAAAACCAAGCGATGTGGTTAGTGCTAATGCCAGGTCCATTTAACATCATGTCTAGCATGCTTGCCACCCAATGACAGCTAGAGCAGGACTCCAGTTTGTTGTTTTTCATGGCCCTCGGGCAAGTCATTCTCATTGACCTGCATCGTAGAGCTCTAGAATGAGTCACCACCCTCTTCACCCCCGTCAGCCTCCAGCAGCTGTGTACACCATAACGCCACATGGTTGGATGGCCATCCTCTGAAATACACACCTGAGGAGAGGGCAGTAAACTCTTCAAAATATCAGGGCAGCTTCCAACTCCTGCGCACTCCTCAGCAACCTCTAGGCTCTTCTTTGCCTGATGCAAGCATTGGTTGGAGAGGAGGAGGGGAGTTATTTTAAAAGTTTTGCCTGCATCTCATCCGGGTATTTGGCAATGCAACAGTCATGCTGGGTTAATCTTTGCCGTGGGTGTCTCAGGAATGACAGTGAGCAACTTTATGAAAACTTTACAGTCGGTAACATTACTCCCACGGCGTGACAGGGAGGGGAGGAAGGGAAAGTTAAACAGCTCATCACTGTCACTTGAGCTTGAGAGAAATCCAATCCTACAAATAACAAATGGTAAGAAAGACCTAAAGTTCTTTGTGCAACAACTTTGCTGGAAGTATGCAAAGAAATTAGAACAATATCTGGAGAAGGTATTCCAAACAAAAATCATTGACTTGGGTTTTAAGGTTTTTAAGTTGTGTATAATTTCTCAAATACTCAAGGAAAAACTGGTAGTCTTAATGAGGGCAGGGAACATTTGTTGAATGTCTACAATGTGACAGGTGCTCCTGTCAGTATTTTATGACATTGATTACTTACAACATATTAAATCTTCACAATAGCCATATACTAGAGGTACTTTATTTATTGGCCCCATTTTACAGTTGGGGAAACAAGACACAGAATGGTCAGAACTCCGCAGCAGAAACACATTCGGTGTGTGAAGGAGCTAGGATCTGAACCTACATTGATTCTGGAATCTATCGGCCCAAGCACCACACAGCACTGCTTCTCCATGGTGCCAAGGAAAAGATTTCTGTCCACCAAGACCAGTACCCAAATCTCCAGACATTCACGAATGTAAATAAACTAGGAGCAGAATGATACCTTGTGCATGCAGTAAGAGTAGAAGCATGGGTCTTTCACAGGATGGTAAAGAGCAGTGGTTTGGCTCCCTCAGTATTTAGTGAGAGCTGAAATGTAACCAAGGAGCCCGTCCAAATGCTACTGTTTGCATTTCATTAAAATTTTGTCTCTGTGAAGTTGGTCCTTAGAATATATATACACACACACACACACACACGCACACACACACGATTTCTAGGTTCAGTGGTAACAAAGTAACCGACTCTGCCAAACATTCTCTCTATCTTCATAAATATATCCAAGGATACAGAGAAGTTAAAGGGGAAGACAAAAAATTGATAGTAACAATGCAAAGGAAAGTTAAGATGAGATGCCAGGTGGGAGAGGAATTTCTATTAACTACAGTGACAGAGGGTTGGGTTAGGGACTTTCTTCTCAGACTATATACCATACTTAATGCTCAGAACAAATCCAAAACAAGCCCTAAGAAGACAGAAGATAAAAAAAAGATAGATTTTTCTCTTACCCTTTCTACTACATCCTATGGAGTTGTACCGCCGAGAAAAACAGGCAGCCATGTCCCACAGGCTAAGAAATCGGTTCCTGAACCACCCCCAGGGTCCTCCCTCCATCTTTGACCCTGTCAGCTTCTTGGTTATTTAAATATTTAGGAGACTACAACTCCCAGCATGCACTGGGAGTGCATGGGAAGCTGGAGGCTTAAAGATGGTTGAGTCCTGAAATGTTTCCTTACATAAGGATATGCTTTGTAAGACAGGGTGGAAACACAAGAACCTTCAGTAAACCAGGTTGGTTGTGGGGGGTGGGAAAGAGTAAGTTGGAAAGGATAAAAGAATTCCCTGGTTATATTCTATGGGAGAGGAAAGGTAGGCCATAAACACAGTCTCATTTTAATTAATAAACACTTAAACTTTTCATTCAAGAACAATTCATCTGTAAACACCAGTGTAAGCTTTCTTCCCTTTAACATACAGGATATAAAACATTTCAGAAAAGTATATATCTGAAGCAAATTTTTTAAAAAATTTATGTAAAATTTAGAGTATATATATAGATATAGATATAGATATAGATATAGATATAGATATATCTGGATATATCTCTATCTATCTATCTATCTATCTATATTCATTTCTTTTCACAGAAAAGGCAAGTATCAATAAACCAAAGCTAGGAAAATAAGTACAAAAAGGAGGATCAAAACAGATTTTTAAAAAGCTAGCTGAAATTAAATTTTAAAACAAATGGAAAGAGAAAATTAACAGAAGTAAAATGGAAAGTAATAAAAAAGAATATAATGGTCATGGCAAAAACAAAAACTAAAGCACTTTTAATGGATCAAGTCAAAAAGAGTGAAGAGGAGGGGCTCCTGGGTGGCTCAGTGGGTTAAGCCTCTGCCTTTGGCTCAGGTCATGATATCAGAGTCCTAGGATGGAGCCCCGCATCAGGCTTTCTGCTCAGCAGGGAGCCTGCTTCCCCCTCTCTCTGCCTGCCTCTCTGCCTACTTGTGATCTCTGTCTGTCAAATAAATAAATAAAGTCTTTAAAAAAAAAAAAGAGTGAGGAGAACAAACAAATAGAAACAAAAATATGTTGGGGGGATGGTGAAGGCATATAGAGAAAACAGATTCAAGTAAAAATTATAGGTGCTCCTAAAACAGAAAACAGAGCATCAGAACAAATGCTTTTTTTTTTTTTTTCCTTTTGGTCAAAAAGGTAATTAGTAACATCTTTAACAAGTTTGAAAATTTGTATGCTAGGTGGAAGGAAGAAAAATGAAACATGTATCATTTTCCTTTCCCCACATGGAGATAAAGAGTCAGTCTTTTTGATGAGAAGAAATGTGGTAAGGTTAAAGTCACCCACAAGTACACTTTAAAAATAACCACTGAATGTAAGCGTAAGTAAAATAAAGTCTATAGACAGAAAAAAGGACAATCAATAGAAAACAGGGAAAGTTCAACACAAGAAGAATTTGGGCCAAGTTTTTGTTTTTTATCAGTAATATAAAGAAGTTAAATTTCTCCATTGAAAGTGAAGTTTCTTTTAGATTAAGTGAAAAATTTGACTATACCCAAGACCATATCTAAGACTACAACTACAAAAAATATTTAAATAACCAAATGAAAAACAACATATATTCAAGCTCAACACATTCAAAAGAACAGAAAAAGCACAAACCACATCCTCTTAAGATTATTCAATAAAACTAGAAGTTGTTAAGAGGCAAAAAATCCAATTTTTTGAAAATTAATAATGTTCTGTATGCTTCTAAGTAATTACTGTGTCACAAAGAAAATAATCATTTCAAGTAAACGTTTAGAGTGTAACAAAACTATCTTTTTGTCATTTCATAAGCAAATATATGGCATAACACAAACTTGCACTCGGTTATACAGTCAAACCCTTTTATGGAATTGATGTTAAAAATGGACGAGTAGGGGCGCCTGGGTGGCTCAGTGGGTTAAGCCTCTGCCTTTGGCTCAGGTCACGATCCCAGGGTCCTGGAATCGAGCCCCGCATTAGCCTCTCTGCTCAGCAGGGAGCCTGCTTCCCTTCCTCTCTTTCTGCCTGCTTCTCTGCCTACTTGTGATCTCTGTCTGTCAAATGAATAAATAAAATCTTAAAAAAAAAAAAGCGGACGAGTAAAATACGTGAAATAATTAATAAAAAATGAAAGTATGATATAAAACAGAAGAAAAAGAACTAAAGAGAGCAATTGATGGATTTGAAAAGAGAAATAGAGAATTCATAGATACATTCTAGAGCTAGATTATGTGTGTGCGTGTGTGGGTCTGCGCGCGCACCCGCATTCATTTGCAAACTGTCCCTAGGACACGGAGGGCAAGGAGAGACCTCAGAAAGGAGCAGACCCTCCGATGGGTGGGTAGGTGACCATTTGAAAAGCAAGGGAACTAACTTGCAGGACTTGTCCTGAGCCGCCGCAGGACGCGTGGATGTCCGCATCCACCCGCCAGAATCTGAAAAGTGATACGGCGGTCTTACCTGGCTTCAGTCACGTGCATGGCCCCCATGTCCGCAACAACTTACTGGCAAAGCTGTGTCCTTGAAAATGGCTCCCTCCTTGCGATGGCCGGTGGAACCTGTAGTCCAAGGACGGGGAGGGGGCGAGGAGCCTCCAATTGCCCGGATCCAGCTTATGGGTCGGTTGGCAGTCACGTCCTTTCCGTGACCTCCGCCGGGAGTGAAAAGTACAGAGAAACTTTACAACTCTGAGATTCAGTAGAACCATCCCTAGGTTCTCACGTTTCTAGGTGTGAATGTTGGTTCCATCACTTAACGAAGCTGTGTGATGCTGCATAAGTTGCTTAACTTTGCCAATCCTCAGATTCTCGATCTTAAAAACGGCAATAATGATACCACTTTCATGGTAAGATAAATTGTGTGACGTCTACTTAGCACCCTATGCCTGACATACTGTAAGTTAATACATAATGGTTATTCTATTTACTCGGATTCTTAGTAAATACAAGGAAAAAATACCAGTAAGTAGAATTTGTTATAAGAACATTGTAACAGGGATGCCAGGATGGCTCAGTTGGTTAAGCAGCTGCCTTTGGTTCGGGTCATGATCCCGGCATCCTGGGATCGAGTCCCACATCGGGCTCCTTGCTCAGCGGGGAGCCTGCTTCTCCCTCTGCCTCTGCCTGCCATTCTGTCTGCCTGTGCTCACTCTCTCTCCCTCTCTCTCTCTGATAAATAAATAAAATCTTAAAAAAAAAAAAAAAAGAACATTGTAACAATAGAGTGAGACTAAAACCTACAAGATAACATCATGCAATGGGTATGCTAATAAATAGAGATGTCTTCAGAAAACTAACAATTAAATATCAATGCCAGAATTGACCAGAAAAGTGATCAAACATATTTATACCTTAAGGAAATAGTTATTTCTTATATTGGCACAAAAAAATAAAAAGCCACACAGATCCTTCCTTCTCAATGAACAGAAGTAAGTAACTTTTGTATCAAAACCTGACATAGACAACACTATGGGGCAATGAATTTATTTTTAAGATTTTATTTATTTATTTAACAGAGACAGAGACAGGGAGAGCAGGAACACAAGCAAGGGGAAAGGAAGAGGGAAAGCAGGCTTCTGGTCAAGCAGGGAGCCCCATGTGGGGTTTTGTCCCAGAACCCCTAATCATGACCTGAGCTGAAGGCAGACATTTAAGGACTGAGCCACCTAGGTGCCCCAGGGCAATGCATCTCAAAAACATGCTTCCTGATTGTCCTAGAACCATGGATATGAATAAGTTTCAGCTTCAATGTTTTTGAGAATGCTCTATTAACTCTCCCAAGACATCCCTAAATACACACACATACATATACTGCACATATTTGAGAAATTCTGTGCTCCTACAAAATCCTGGTCTCCCTTATTATATTATTTTATTGTATCACATTTATTAAAATGTGCCCCAAGTTGCCTATTCACTTGTCCATAACCCCTAGCCAATTGATTCTGCAATACTTGGGGCAAGGACCTTGTCTATATTTTTGTCATTGTAGCCCTACCTCTATTATTTACTTGCAGTTTGAATGAAAATATTACAGGATAAAAGTATATATTCCCTAACAACAATGAAAAACTCTAAGTTCCAAAAAACACTCAACAGAACTCTTATCTAAAAAAATTATTCATTTCAACTCTCTAACACAAAATACACGTTTCTTATGCTTACATGACCACAGAAACATTGTTGCCATGTAATACCAGCTTAAGAAATACTCATTAGAGTCCATAGTCTCTCATGGTTCACCACCCCTTCCAATCTGAGGGGAGTGAAGTGGTGGAGGGGTGGGAGGTTGGGGTACCAGGTGGTGGGTATTATAGAGGGCACGGCTTGCATGGAGCACTGGGTGTGGTGAAAAAATAATGAATACTGTTTTTCTGAAAATAAATAAATTGGAAAAAAAAAAAAAAGATATGTCTCCAAAGGCAAAGGAAAAAAAAAAAAAAAGAAATACTCATTAACTGGGTGCTTTGGATGGCTCAGTCGTTAAGCGTCTATCTACCTTTGTCTCAGATCATGATCCCAGGGTCCTGGGATCCAGGCCTACATTGGGCTCCCTGCTCTGTGGGGAAGCCTGCTTCTCCCTCTCTTGCTCCCCCTGCTTGTGTTCCCTCTCTCTCTGACTAATTTTATCAATGAATATTAATGCAGAATATCTAAATAAAATATTAGCCAATTAAATTCCATGTTATATTTTTAAAATCCCCCACTTTGATGAAAAAGAATTTATCCCAAGAATACAAGGATGAATTGTCATTAGAAAATCTACTGATAAAAATACATGAATCGGTCAGAGAAGTAAAATATATGCATATGATCAGTTTAACATACACTGGGGAAAAAATTCGTAAAATTTAGCCCTCCTTAGGGATTGTTAGAACCATCTTTTCCTAATGAGAGAAAATTCCTATCTTATAACCAACAATCATAGGCATCTTACAAGCTTTCTCCTCTCTTGCCTGTCCTGGTTTCCCTTTTCTTGAGTTAAAGCAAAAGTTTTAACTCAAACCAAGTGACATTGAGGAACTCATCTTAAAGTTTCATGCATGATGAGTATTAAACACAAAGTGCTCCACTTTATACACCTCAATGCATATTTTAAAATCAGAAACAAAATTAAAAAGCAGATGACCTAGGAAATATTTGCAAATATATGAGAGAGACAGTATCCCTAATACACTGAAAGTACTTATACTTTACATAGAGAAAGAAACAAAATATCTGTAGGACAGCGAGCAAAACATATAAACAGATGATGAAGATAAAATAATTTATCCCTTTATATTCTACTTATGTTTACATTATTTGTTACATATATAGTGTTATAATTTTTAATATATTTACTTTTTTACTCTACTCTTATTTGCATAATCCTATGGTCACAGTGATACCTAAAAATCCTATCATCTCTTATTGATTCTCCCAACTCCAGTCTTTCCTTACCTGGGTCAATGTTATATTCCATAAGATTGTCTAAAAGCAAAATTCTAATTGTCTTCTCAAATACTATCAGTGACTAAGGATTCCCAAGAGTAACCAAATTGACAGTGAATATAGTTTTAGCCCAGACAATTCTGACATTAAAGTAAAACACCTCATGGGTATGTGGACCCTTATAGAAGCAACCACCGGAAATAGTAATCCATTCACTCATTCATCAAATTTTTGTTAAGTCTCTAATGACTATAGTACTGCACCAGGTTCTGGGTGCCAAAAGATGAAAATCACAAAGTTCTTGCCCTGAGTATCTCACAGGCCAGAGAAGAAGACAAGCATAACAGATAATGTTGACCTAAAACAACAGGTAAACAAAGATAAGCTCCAAAGTGTCAAAAAGATGAGTTTATTTGGGAAGAGCAGAGACTTGCAATTCAGGACATGCAAATTGCAGCAAGCTACAGGCAAGTCCATTGAGGGATTGGGGAAGTGCGTATTTCTGGGCAGGGAAGATAAAGAAGGGGGGGGTTCGGTTAAAAGTTGTTAAAATCAAAAGCGAATGGAGACGAGCTTTAAAAATTCCCTCAAGCAGATAAAACCCTTGCAGTCATACAAATTCAGTTCAGTTCAGCTTATTTTGTGAGACCAACCTATCATGGGTCATTTCTTGCTCATATCTCTGGAAACCATAAGCAAAAATTTCCCAGATTGTTATGAGGTAATGGCTGACCAACTGCCTATCACTTATGAGACATCAGCCCCTCATTCCTGAAGCTCTCTTTTCCTGAGGACACAAGCATGAGACTTTCCATATTATACCCTCCAGTTCCATTTCAGATTGAAATTCTTTAATGCAGTACAGTGAGCTAAGGATCACATCGGTCCCATTCACAGAATGATACAGAAACACAAAGAGATGCACCTGACTTAGTCTAGGTCTTCCTAGAAGATGCTATACCCAAGCTGAATCTAAAGTCTGAGCAGCAGTCACTCAGAGAAAAAGGCCCCGTAGAAATGATAATATAAACAAAGACAAGGAAGCAAGAAGTAGTATTTTATATGTCATGACATTGCTGGACCATATATGGTAAGTGAAGGAGTGGTGAGGGATAACGCAGTAAAAGGCAAGTCAAAGCAGGCCATGGGGGGTCTTTTTTAGGTTCTTGGAACTTGACATGTAATAAACTCTAAACTCATTGACAGTGGGGACCACCGGGCACCTTCACGGTTTATCTAACACATCTCTCTTTGAATTGCCGGCTAGAAAATTGCACTTACAGTGCCTAGAATGCAATAATCAGCCCATTCTACGAAGTCTTCCTTGCATTTCCAAATCATCTGGAAAGAAGACAAATGTTGCACCTGCCAAAAAACCTTGTATCAAGCTGAAAACTTGTGTTTCTAGGGCAAAGACTCTCAATAGCTCAGAATGCGCAATCTTTATTTCTCTGGGGCTTGTTTCCCTTTCCTCTAGTCACTTACATTGAACTTCACTGTTGCATTTTGCTAGATAGGAAGCAGATATAACCTGAGGCAGAACGTTTTTGAACTCAAGGTTTAATTCAGTTCCAAGCCAGAGTTTCATTGTGTGCATTATTTATCAATAGTATTTAAGTGCCCATGGTGAGCCAGTCCCAACTTGGTTCTATAAATAAACCATGTCAGACTTCATTCCTGTCTTCCAAATTCTCAGACCCCAAAAAGGAAATGGGGAAGCATCTATACAGTTTTCATCAGGCTAATTAAGACTAACTGAAGCCTAGCTGTTTGGCCAACCACACCAAAAATAAATAAATAAATAAATAAATAAATAAAAATAAAAATAATTTTAAAAGCCTCTCAAACCTGGGAGGTAGGCAGTTCTGTGAGGAACCCTTAGTCTCCTTGCACAGGTTTTCTTTCTCTTTCTCCTTTTCTTTTTTCTTTTTCAAAGCCTTTACCTTCTCACAGCATAGAGATTCTTTTCTCAGGTCTGCTTCAACTCAGCTGTGAAAAGGAAGATCTCAGAGTCAGGAAGTCTTTGATGAGTGACAAAAAGGCCTCTTGCTGTGCTAACATCTGATGGAGAATCAGTCATAGAATCTCAAGAATTAAAAGAAATTTAGTGGGAAGTGTGCCGACTTCCATTTCTATCCCTTATGAGACGATTTTATTCTTGATGGTAAGAGAGGACCTGGAAAGGAAACACGTGGGCCCTGTGAGTTACTCATAATCTGGAGATTCTCAGTCATAAGTGCCAAGATGGAAGCAAGAGATGGAGTCAAAGGATGGTATTATAGAAGAGACTAAATATGGTAGTGCAGTCTAGACATTATAGGAAAGACCCAAAGTCAGGTGTAGTCCCCACAAAGAAAGAAGATGAAGAGTTTCCATGCAAAAGAGGCTGATATAAAATGGAAAAGCAATAAAAGAAAGTAGACGTCAAAAAGAAAATCTTGGATTTGTAATGAGGAAGGGTTGGGTATACACAGTCTGGGGATGGGCTAATGCCTGGGTACACTTCCCACTCAGAGAACAATGGGACGATCTTAGCAGGAAGTGTGAGCATGGTGGTCGCTGGAGCCCAAGGAACAAATAGCCATTTGAGATCAACAAACAGTCTAACATTGAGATGAGGAGGTAGGACAGGAGAGGCCTTTCTGGAAAAGAATGGGAGGGGCGCCTGAGTGGCAAAGGTGCTTGAGCATCTGACTCTTGGTTTTGGCTCAGGTCATGACGTGATCTCCGTGTCGTGAGATCGAGCCCCGTGTCAGGCTCTGGGCTCAGCAGAGTCTGCTTGAGATTCCCTCTCTCCTCTACCTGTTCGAAATAATTAATAAATCAATAAATCAAATCTCTAAAAAAAAATTAACGGTAAGAGAGGGAAAGAAGGAAGTTGTGAGAATGTGTAAGAAAACGAATGCTAGATGCAAAATCAAAGCTGAGAAGAAGCAAGGAAAGGCCCGGAAGTAATAAATAGGCACTGAGTGGCTTCTTAGTGACAGAATAAACAAAGGGACAATGACCAGACCATATATAAAATTGGACTCTGACCCATAACCCACAGCAACCAGCTCAGGAAGCCAAACCACAGCCTCTGTAGCAATTGGACCTAAATAGCCAGGGCATGATCAGTAACTGATAGCTTCTCTAATTTTTGCTCCTACTTCCAACTTGGTACCAAGTGGAGAAAGCCAAATATGGGCATCTAACCAATCACACAGGATGCCCAGCTTCTCAGTAGCCCACTTGCAGCTTCCCATGCCAATGAGGGCATCCGGGATGCCTTCCTGCTTTTTTTCCATGATAAAGCTTTCCCGCTCCTCTGCCCAGCTTTGAATTGCTGCCAAACACAAGCAATGGAGCCTGACTCCCTTGTTATAACAGACTCTGAATAAATAGACTTTCCTTATTCTCATTTGGGAGAGAAGAGGTGTCTTTTTTCCCTCCATACTTCTATACACCCAACATGACTTTGGGTGCTGGAAATGACAGTGAACACATCAGGAAAGGATCTTTGCCCATATGGGACTAACATTCCTTTGGAAGAGCTAAACAATAAGCAAGGAGAGAAATTAAGCAAACATTATGATGATAAACGATTGTGGAGGAAATAAGACAGATGATGTCATGGGGACATGGCTACTGTTGTACTGAATAGTGAAGAACAAGGAGGCAACATTTCAGCTGAAGACTAAGAGATAAAGAAAAGCTAGCTTGTTAATTGCCAGGAAAGAGACACCAGGTAAAGTGAGGCTGGATCACACAGGATTGGAGAAGGATGTTATTCCCAGTGTGGAGGGACAGCCTCGGAAGGTTTTAGGCAGCAATGCTTGAGGTTCTAAGACAAATGCGAATGTACAAGCAGAGCCAGTTTTAAATGTTCCTTTCCACTCAATTACCACCATCAAGTCAGAGCCATTAGTTTATCCTAAAGATTTCGAGTGTTTATGGTGATAGCAGAAGCGCTGCTGGGATAATAGTGGTTCAGTGTAATTAAGCACCTCTGCTCTTCCATCACGGAGAGACAACAGGCATCCAGCTCTTTTTTCAACATCCTACGCACAGCTCATAATGGACAACCCATCAATATCCTTTTCCTGCCATACGAAGATTATTTTATGAGGATCCTGAAAGCTTTAATAAACTCTCTTAGATGATTTCTTTATGAGGTAGGGAATTAGCAGAGCTGAGCACGAAGTAGGTTAGGATCTGTCAACAAAGAGGGCACCATTGTTTTTATGACTTCTACCATGGTCCCTGGATGGAAAACTCTAATTAGCTGAGATATTGATGACGTATGTGGTTGCATCGATCTGCTCTCTAAATAGCAACTATCTCTTTGCTCAGACAGGGACTTTGCTCAGTTCTGACCTCATCAAGCCTGCTCCATCCCAGGCAACAGGCTCTTTCAAAGGCTAAGCTTACTCATTGCCCCTGGGTGTTAGAGTTCCAGGCCTAACACACTAAATCCCAAGTCCCTAAAGAAAAGACAAGTGTCATAGAGGGGTGAGGTTTATAATTTCAGCCACAGTCTACTTTATGATACAGAGCAGTTCAGCTGTCCATGTAAACTTGCTCCTCAATTTCTGCTGTTATTCCAGATGAAGATAAGGGCTGCGCACCATGATGCAGAAAAAAGGTATTGTCTGGTCAGCATTGCCATAATCATGGCCAGGAGTATCAGGAAGTACTCCCTGTTCCGAACCAGTCGGTCCACTGGAGATAGCATTCTAGAGTCTGCCAAATGTGTCTCTCTGTGTAAGCTGCAAACCTCAAAGGGCAAGTGAAAAGAGATGAGAAGGGAAGTATGGCTGGCTGATGTGGTTGAACTCAGCAAGCATTTCATCAAACCTTTTTCCTCTTTGTCCTGGGCTCACAGCTGGATTGCTCTTCCAACCTTCCTGCCTTTAGGTGTGGCTATATGATGGTCTTAGCCACTGGAAAGTGAGCAAAAGGAAAGCCTGTCCTATCCAGGTCTGGCCTGTAAGCCCCCTGCCCACCACTACCACCACATGCATTCCTCCAAGCACTCTTTATCTTCCCTTAACTTGATGTCAATGAACAGCACCATCTGAGAAACTACATTGGAAATAGAAGAATCACAAGATGGGAAGTAGGGGGTCCCTGAAAAAAACATTGGACGGAGAGCTGTGTACCAACTTGGAACATCCGTTATGGACTTACAGCAATAAAAAATAAATTTCTCCTTTCTCAAGTTTCTGAGATGTTGGAATTTATCTGTTACAGCCACTAGCATTCACCTAATATAGTGGGTCTCCAACTAACAAAACCAGACTTTCAAAGAATTCACACACGAAAAGTGTGTTGGGAATGTATTTATGACCTTAGGGTTACTGCCATGGTCCATTAAGTGAGAAAGCAGCAATGTTTCTAACAGATTTATTGAGGTTTAACTCACATATCATATAATTTGTTCATTGTAAGTATATAGTTCTAAGGGTTTTAGTGAACATACTTTACATACTATTACACAGTTTTAGTTATGTAGAACATCCCCCAATTCTTTCCTATATGCAGTCAATCCATGTTCCCAGACCCAGAACCAGGCAAATACAAATCTGCTTTTAGTATTTCTGGTATTTATTACTTAATACAATGCTTTTTAAGTTCACCCATGTTATATTATTAGTAGTCCGTTCTTTTTGACGGTTGCATAGTATTCCACTGTGTGTGTGGGTGTATAAAATTTTGTATCATATATAATTACATTTAATTTTATATATATTTATTTATATAAAATTATTTATATTTATATATAATTATATATAATTTATTTATATTAATTATATTATTTATATAATTATATAATTTTCTATATAAATATATATATAATTTTGTGTATCTATTCACCGGTTGATGGACTTTGAATTATTTTCAGTTTCAAATGATTATATTTGATGTTGTTATATATCATTTTGTGTACATGTTTTAATTTCTCCCCAGTAGGAGTTGAATTTCTGGATTATATTAACTACTATTTCATACCCAAGAAGAGTCTTCTTTGATTCCCTTAGAAAGAATCTCTCCCTTGGCATTTAAAATAACTTTGTTCATTTTGAAATACTGCAGGTATCATATTGAATTCAATTAAATTTTTGTTTTCATTCACATCTCTCTCTGCTAACTACACTATAAGCTCCTTTAAGGGTAAAAAAAAAATCCATTTTTGTGTGTGTGAAATGATAATGCTTAGAATAGTGATGAATACTCAGTAAGTGTTTATTGAAATAGCAAAATGCCAGACAGCTTGAGGTAAAAGAGCTTTTGTATAATCAGAGTGCTGGACTACATTTGTCAACTTGGCTAACTCTGGGAACTATGTTTCCAAGAATTCCTTCTCTGTTGGATCCCAGTTAGAGAGAGCCAAAGGAAGAGCGTACATGGGACTTGGAAGAAGGAAGTGAAACAGAAATCATTATTCTCCAGGGGATATTGAGGCGAGGTGTGACAGTGATTGGAGAGGATACGTCTGGCGAGTCTGCTTGTCCCCATCTCTTCATGCCCTTGTTGTGCTCCTCTTCCTCACTGCAGCCCAGTCTTACCAACACATGCTTGGCTCTGGATCCATGGAGGTAGGTAAGCCCTACATAGAAGCAAGAGCTTTCCCATAGATGATGCCTGGCTTCCTCCTTCAGGGATCCCACTCTGATGTCCTGATGCTCTTGGTTACAGAATGTTCCTGCAAGTTCTGACATCACCCACCCCAGAGCTCCAGTCAAACAAGTTAGCAGCTGATTCTCTTATTTCTCTTCTGGATCTGCACATCCCCAGCTCTTGCCACAGTTGTGTGAGGTCTAATTCCCATAATAACATCCTCAGGTCATAGTACTTGCAGTAGTTCTGTTTCCCTGGCCGAACTCTGACTGATAGAATTCTCCAGGCTCAGACTGTTTGTAAATCCTCACCCTTTTGTGAGCCCAGCGCTGTGGCCCAGGGCCTCTTAAAAAGCTTCTTGGTCTCCTCTAAGCAGGTGGGCCCTCCCTGTCCAATGTGACATTTATTTTAAAGGTCTCTCTATGCACAAAGCATTACCCATGAGATCTGGGAAGAGTTTTGTTTCCAGCATTAAAATGTCACTGGAGATTTTTAATGATATTGTTTTTTCTTTTTCTTCAGCCAGAATTTAAATTTTTCCTGATAACATTTTAATTGCTATTAGAATTCCTAGGTAACTGGCATCCCTTAAATTTTTGTTATAGGTGTTAATTGCTATCTTGAATTCTAAGGAAGATAAAGACAGTTTAAAATAAACATAAGGAAATAGACAGATCTAGAGTGGTTTGAGAGAGAGAGAGAGAATCTGGGAAACAATAATTGGGGGCACTGCCATCTTATTTTCTTATTATTTTCTTCTCACACTTGTACCCCAATTGTTTTAATTTAAAGTAAAAAAAAAAATCTTATTGGGTCAAATTAACATCTCCTGTCCTTACCCTTGTCACACAGCAGATCTGAGCACTCAATATTCCTGCCTGTAGTAGATTCTCTTCTGATATCTTGTCAATGGTAATTGGAGCGATACTGCAGATCAGAGACGGAAGGAGTGACACCACTAATGGTCTTTATGGCCAGTTATTACAGAGGGTTGTCCCCCTGCCAAGGAAGCCGTTGTCTGGTCATGATCTGTGACAAAAGCAAGGCTCTAAGAGTCATGAGATAATTGGTGGTTGTGTCAGTACTTAGGGGCTCTAATGAGTCCAATTTCCACGAGCCTAACTATGAAGTGGGTACAGCTTTTTGTTGAATTTTATTTTAACTGATAGAGACAGACTTACTTCGTGCTGCAGAGGATCACTTGAGCTCTTCCCTGCATCATACATTTCTAAGAACAGTGCAAAACCCATTTTCCTGGAAGCAGGATGAAAGGGAATTTACCTTTTTTTTTTTTTTTAGAAGCATGGCAAAAGATGCAAGACTCTTTGCCAAGAGGATCAATGCAGAGAAAAAGGGTTGACTTAAGAGAAAAGGCCAAGACCCACTCTGTTCCTGGAGGTACAATAGAAAACCCAGTTCCACAAAAACAAGTTAGTTGGAAGGTGAAAGCAATCAGTCTCTACCAACGTATTTGTTTTTCAGAAAAGGGAATCCATTCATGTTTGCAATTAAAGCTCAAAAAATAGGCCATGGTGTTAGGTGATGGAGAGGGGAAGAGGGGCTGATCAGAGCCCATGGCTACCGGTGGTGCATTCACCTATTCTGCTACTCCTGAGTTCATCCTAATTCTAGCTGTATGGGGCACCAGTGACATCCCAAGCAGGAATTCAGAGCTCAGGTGGGGTGGTGGCTAAGCCTGAAGTCTCATTGCCTGGGTGTGAATCCCAGTTACTGGGCTAAGAAGTTGAGGAACTGTGGGAAAGTTACCTAAGTGTTCAATGTCTCAATTTATTTTTCTATAAAACGGGTATAATAATAGCATCCCTATCATAGAGCTAAGAAAATAAAGCGAGTTAATAATGTAAAGTACTTTAATAGGTGATTGGACCAAGAGCTGCTATGCCATCTCCAGAACCCTAAACATCCACGGATGTCATTACAGAGCTTCTGTCACAGCCCAGGCCACCTTCCATAGTCACAACTCCATGTTGGTGTAGAGTTCTACCAACACACACACACACACCCTCTTTGTTGCAGTCATGGCCACTTAGTCTATTAAAAATACTTTCCTTGTCTATAGACAAGGAAAACTGGTCCCCAATCATATCCTCTGGCCTATTTTGTATCTCTCAAGAACGCTCTCCAATGTGCCTTTGGATCCCTTTACGGATTCACCATTGGCCACCAGTGGAATAATAGGCAAGTGGTACATCGGCCCCAGGAGCTTAACTCCACCACATAGTTGCTGCAGATAACAGCCTGTTTTCTGCCTCACCTCATTTTGCACAAGTTGAGCCACAGACCTCACTACTCAAAACACAACCTCTGCCTTCTGCCCCAGTGAGTTTGCTAAGCAAGATAGTAATGCTGTACCAGTACCCCAGCAGTTGTGGGCCACCCAAGACACGCAAGGAGTTCATTACTTTGATAACTACTCTCCATTTCTCCTCATAGTCCAGCATTGGCTTCCGCTTTCAACGCTGATGCTCAAAAAAATTTTCCCACCGATATTCCAACCTGGATTTCTTTCCTAAATCAGCTGGCCTCTTCTTTTCTTGCTAGGGCTTAACCATACTTCCTTCTATTTCCTTGAGAAACGAATGCCCTGAGATTGACCACCAGTCAATCCAAATAGATTGTAGTTCAACAACCTCCCCAAGAGCTAAAGGTTTATGTATCCTCTGGCTCATGAAGTAGTTGGGCCTCTGGTAAGTCTTTGTCTCATCACTGTCACTGTAAAGATTGGTAGTTAGCCATAAGAATGTCAATGAATGAAGTTCTGCATTCATTCATTCCCTGCATGTTTCTGTAAAAAGTCTTAAAATAATTAACAAAAGACATCTTTGAGGTTAAATAGTGTAAAGCAAAGGCTGGGAAGTACCCCAAAATGTTTTCTGCTCTGCAACACTGTTTAAACCATGTCACAGATTTAATTCTGAGCTTCCCAGCAACAAAGTCAAAGAGGAAACACATTTTTTTTTAGATTTTTTTTTTTTTTTTAACTTGAGAGATAGCACAAGAGGGGAGAGGGGCAGAGAGGGAAAAGTAAATTCTCTACTGAGCAAGGAACATGATGCAATGCAGGACTCGGTTCCAGGACCCTGGGATCGTGTCCTGAACCAAAGGCAGATACTTAACTGATTGAGGAACCCATGTGCCCCAGGAAGGAAAAACATTTAATGACAAGACATACGAGACTATTTGTGAAATGCTAGCCACAAGATTTTTTGGAGATATTCAAAGGTTTTCCTGTCAGTAACGTGTGATAAAAATCACACCTTGACAAATACGGGGTTCACAGATTCTTTTCCCTTTTGCTAACTCCAGAGCCACAAAACTCCATCATAAATGTGCCCATCTGACTTCCAGCCAACAGGGGCTGCAGAAACAGCAATTGTATCTCAGAGCCAAAGTACTGGAGTTGGGTTTTAGAACAAAAGTCAAGACCCTGAAAAGCCCCTGATTAACCCCAAGAGACTACATTTCCTCTGTCTGTTTTAATTTGCATCAAGTAATATGCCATTAATCTTCATTGATCCTCACGTTCTGCCTGTCCCTGCTATTTTCTAGGGAGCAGAATTCAATTTTCTATGCAGGCAAGCCGGTAGGCCTTCGGCTGCTTTAGAGTTCTGTGTGTAGACATCACAGTCACACTATTGAAAGTTCCAGATGAATGGCTACCTCGAGGAGCTCATTCAAACACTGGATGGATTCATCATCAAAATGAGAAAAATTATGGCCGTGATATCAGAGATGAGCGTTCCCTCAATTTTTCTTCTTCTATCTTTTAAAAAATCAAATTTGTAGCCAGTGTGACTCGTGTCACCAACAAATAAGTGTGAGCATACAGAAATAAAGTTTAGATTTGAAATCAAGCCAACCTTTAATTAAATCAGTCTTACAAATTTAATAATCTTTACGGTCATTCTTTTGCAGAGTGGTAAAAAGATATACATGATAGGCAAGACACACGTGATTATAGCTTGCATCATAACATAACCACAATGAGCATGTTTTTTTGCTAATCTAGGATTAAAGAAATTGAAAACTGGAGAGAAGTTGTATTGAGGTCCCTTTAAGTGCCCTTGAACCTGAAGTAAAGGGGCCCACTGATTAATATTTTCCAAAAGGGTCCTGATAACTAAGTATTCCAGAAGAGAGAGGCAATAATCTGTCCTTCTTTCCAAAGGAATATATTCCATACAAGTTAAAAAAACAAAACAAAAAAAAAGCTGTGTGGATCCCAAAGAAAATTCCATCTGTGAAGATTTTGATCAAATATCATTTTTAAGCCTGGAACTGAAATGTCATCAGTTAACCATCACTTTCCATACCCAGGATACATATTAACATCTAAAAACATAAAATTTAAAATTGACAAAGATAAATAGACAAATAAAATAAAATTGGCAATATTATGGGTAATATACATGTCAAATGATGTATATATGGAGAAAAGATGGAAGATGTATATGATGTAAGATTACTGTCATTCACTAATAGAGTACTCCTTGCTCTCTAAAGTAGAGGTTGGGTTGCTGTTCTCTGCACCATTGCCATTAGTGGGGGCCCTGAGAATACAAGCTTAAGTATCATGAATTATTGGCAGGCAGAAGCTCGCTGAACCAACACATGGCTTAACATGTTCTCTTTCCCCTCTGCCATGACAACCAAGAAGTTTTCAGATAGCAGCTACTCTGTCAGCCTGGGTCGCTGAATGGAGACAGCAGAGAGAAGAGCACTCAATCAACCCATGATGTTCAAGCAGCAGAAGCTACATAATGTCTTTTTGAGGTTGGGTGTTACTGCAGCATAACATCACTAATCCTGACTAACTGACCAAGTTATGTGCCACGAGATCAGGATAGGCTAGATTATGTTATAATAACTAATAATTCAAAATCTTGAGTGCTTGAACCAGCTAAGTGTACTTGTCGCTCATGCTATGTGCCCATCACGGGTTACTTGAGGAGACTGCTCAACACAGTCACTCAGGGACTCAGGTAATTGCCAATGCAAGGAACAGGGGACATGACAATCCTACTGTATGCCCCAAAGGAAAGATTTTCTATTTTTTTTAAGATTTTTATTTATTTATTTGAGAGAGAGGGAGAATGTACAAGTAGGGGGGGAGACAGGCAGAGGGAGAGGGAGAAGCAGGCTCCCCATTAACCAGAGTGCCTGACATGGGGCTCAGTCCCAGGACCCCGAGAACATGACCTGAGCTAAAGGCAGACATTCAACCAACTGAGCCACCCAGGTGCCTCAAGAAAGACTTTTTAAAGAACATCTATGATATGCCCTCATGATCAAAATACAAGTGTGATACCCATTTTCTAGAGGGTATTACCAATTGAGAAAGCTTTAGCAACTGGCTTTAACTCACAAGGTATGGGAGGAAAAATATCTGAACCTGACAGCCTTAATCGCAGGTCCTAGACCTTTAAAAACTGTGCAATTATGGGGCGCCTGGTGGCCAGTCATTAGGCGTCTGCCTTCAGCTCAGATCATGATCCTGGAATCCTAGGATCCAGCCCCATATCAGGCCTCTTTCTTTTTCTTTTCTTTTTTTTTTAGATTTTATTTATTTATTTGACAGAGAGAGATCACAAGTAGTCAGAGAGGCAAGCAGAGAGAGAGAGGAGGAAGCAGGCTCCCTGCTGAGCAGAGAGCCCGATGTGGGACTCGATCCCAGGACCCCGAGATCATGACCTGAGCCGAAGCAGCGGCTTAACCCACTGAGCCACCCAGGCGCCCTTCAGGCTTCTTTCTTGATGGGAAGCCTGCTTCTCCCTCTCCCACTCCCCCTTCTAGTGTTCCCTCTCTCTCTCTGTTAAATAAATAAATAAAATCCTTAAAAAAATAAAAATAAAAATTAATTAATGAATGAAAAATTAAAACGGTGTAATCATACTAAGACTCTACTATTAATGATAATAGTGAGCATTTGGAGATGGTACAGAGTAATAATGCGGAGTACTGGTAGCATGGAGTATTATTAGTAACAAACAATAATAATAGCTAGTAATAGCAGCCAATCAGCATTAACTAAAGATAATGGCTAACAAAAAGGCAAAATAGCCTAGTGGCCAAATGACAGTTTCTGGCCAGTGGTTATGTAAGTTCTTGGGCAAGTAACTTTCCATTCTCAGTTACCTCATTTATAATATGATGCTAACGGTAGCATCTCTCTTGTAGGGTTGTTCTGAAAAGCACATGAGTTGCATAAACAGCCTACCTCAGAGGACACCTTCAGTGACTGTTTCCTAAGTGTTTGCTGTACATTGGGCATTGTGTTCAGGGCTTTGCATGGATTGCATCATGCAATGTCCCAAACACTGTCGTTGCAATAAAGGGGCCTCATCTTATCCACAGCTTGTGTTATAAGATTCACCACCCCTCCTACAATTCCTTCTTGTCTCCCTCATATTTTCTCACATACTAATCTTCACTATAACCCTAAGTGTCCATTGTGACCAGCACCTATAACACTTCAGTCCTACACCTGTCCAGGCTTTGTACTAATCATCTGAGTTCTTCTGGAATTCTTACTAGATGACTCTAAGGCACATGTATCAGAAGCCCTGGACTCTGTGAGCATACCAATTTAATCCTTTAATATTCCTATGAATAAATTTTGTATGCCCCTGATGTAGATAAAATGTGTACTCCCAATATAGATTTGGGGTCAGAATGAAGAATAAAATAGAGCCAAGTCCTCAACAGATACAAAATCCAATTTAGAAATAAGAACTGTATAAAAAATTAAGAACTGTGGGGCGCCTGGGCGGCTCATTCCTTAGGCGTCTGCCTTCTGCTTAGGTCATGATCCCAGGGTCCTGGGATTGAGTCCCGCAACGGGCTCCCTGCTCGGCGGGAAGCGGGAAGCCTGCTTCTTCCTCTCCCACTCCCCCTGCTTGTGTTCCCTCTCTTTCTCTCTCTCCCTCTGTCAAATAAATAAATAAAATCTTCAAAAAAAAATTAAGAACTGTACAATGTTATTTTTATAT
This sequence comes from Neogale vison, assembly GCF_020171115.1. Taxonomy (NCBI): domain Eukaryota; kingdom Metazoa; phylum Chordata; class Mammalia; order Carnivora; family Mustelidae; genus Neogale; species Neogale vison. Next base: position 37,599,234 of record NC_058098.1, on the reverse strand, counting down.
TCTCTCTCTCATTCTCTCTCAAGTTCATAAATAAAATCTCTAAAAAAAAAATCCAAAGTATTTAAATGATTATATACCACATAAAAAGTCATATTTTTTAAGTATCCTCATTTAGAAAGAGACATGCTGACTTAAGTTATTAAAGATATGTCAAAAAAGGGAGTATGTCATTAGTTTTTTCAGTAATGAATACATATAAAATTATAGTTTGAAACATAATTTCATATCAATGTAAATACCACAAAATACTAATTTTTATGAACAGCTACTGGGGATTCTTACATTTCTCATAAAGCATAAAATAATTTATTTTTATAATTTTCCTGTTGTGTTTCAAAGTGCGTAAATGTGAGAGAAGACCTCTGACTCATAATTAGAAGTATGTCTTTGCAAATCATTGTGTAATTATGGTTAATCCTTATTTCAGTAAATAATATGCCAAACTTAGAAATAACAAACATTGCTCTATTTTCCCTTTTTATCGTTGGCTCCTGATGTGCCATGGAAAGTTCCTAATCTCTCTGAGAAATAGATAATAGGATTGTAGCCTACAGATCTAGTGAAGACAATCTTAATGGGATTTTTATGTGTCTCTTAATTTGTTTTCCACATCAGCATTTCTTTACCCTCCCACCTAACCATCAGTCTCACCTGGACATAAACTAAACAATATATGACTCCAAACGAAAACAACTAAACTTCATGATGGCCCAAACTACGATGATGGCTGCCGGAGTGCACCTGAGCAAGAAACTGAGGGAGGCACTCGGCCCCCACATGCTCATCCCCAGTCCACTAATCAGGTATGTGCCCACTCCATATGCATCCCACATCTCTCAGCCTTATTTTAAAATAATAGTTAAATAATTATCCTTCTTATTGAATTTTTGTATATGTGCTGCTGAAGCAAGCATTTACTTATTGAATTTTTAGAAAAATAAATTAAAAGAGATCAGTTTCTTTGAGCCGCCGGAATATCGTAGAGGTAGGAAGTACTGGTCCACCTTATGACAGATGTGGCTAGGGGCTTAATTACTAGCCTTTCTTAGCTTTTCCCTTACCAAGATACCTTAATTTTATTTAGGGCAACTGTATCGGTTAGCTCTTGATGCATTATAATCCATCCCAAGATTCAGTGGCTAAAAATAACCACTGTTGTTCAATGAGTCAAGGAGATGGGCTTGGTTCAGCTGCAGGTTCCTTTCAGTCTTAGTGAGTTTCATTCATATGTCTGAGAGCTAAGGCTTGGCTAGCTGTTGGCTGGGTGACGGAGGTAATAGAGCCACATGAATCTCACCATCCAGCAGGATAGCCATGGCTTTGCACATAGTGGATCAGTACAGTTGTGAGAAAGCAAGACAAATATCCCTTCTACTTTGCTCTATGGCCAAAACAATTTCTGAGGCAAGCCCAGACTGAAGTAGTGGGGAAAGACAAAAGACACTTTAACTCTTTGTGGGAGGAGGTTCAAAATCACATCATATGAGTGGGGAAAAAGGAGAGACATAACTGCCATCACTTTTGCAAACAATTTGCCATAGCAGCAATGTGTCCGGGTTCAAAATAAACAGCAACAACTAGGGGAAAAAAAAAAAAAAGTTTCCCAGCTTTCCTTACATTAAAGGTGGTCAGATAACACAGTTCTGGACAAGACAGATAAGTGAAATTTCTGAGAAATCTTCTTTAATGGTAAAGAGACTTAGCTGCCTTACAGATGTTGTCTTGAATCTTCTTCCTCTTCTTCCTGGCAGGAATGCAGAAGCAGTGCTGGAGGTGAAGCAGCCATTCTGAAACCTTGAGGCAATAATGATCAACTTGGAAACCACATCCTAAAAATGGCTGAATGGAAAAGTAAATGAAGACAGATAAAGCCTATTCCCTGAATACTTTTTACATGGAAAACAAACAAACAAAAAAGCAAAAACAAATACTTTTTACTTGTTTAATCACTGTAGGTCATTCCTGTCACCCAGTGATGAATGTACATTCTCTCTCACACACACAGTGAGAGCGAATATACTTTCTCTCTTTCATTCTCACTCGTGCGTGCACACGCACGCGCGCGCACACACACACACACACATAAGCATGTCATGGTATGGGAAATCCAGTTAGCATATTTATAATGGCAGCCATTTAGGAGAGAAAAACAAGAAAACATATTTCCAGGTGGGTTCCCTGGATCACCACAGGTGCCTAAGAGAAGGGAGAGTATTAAATAGAACACAGACCCAAGGCTAGGGGAGATAAGCCCACCTGGATCCACCTTAGAGCAGGAGTGATGACTGCCAGCTCTAAAGCAAGCCTAACATTGGATAAACACATTCTCAAAAATTACATATCTAAAGCAATATTTGGTGTCATGAAGACAAAGTAAAAAACTATATATGAAATAGAAAAAAAAATGAGAAAGCCTACAGGTAAGGTTTTTCCTGGGAATATAAGAATTGCTTTCACTTAGTATCATTGTGGAAAACTCAATATATTGGAGAACTGACAGCATTTATGTGATAAAGTCTTTGGAAAATCATTAATTCATTCAACAAATATTAATCAAGCTCCTTGATAACTGATTTATAATGATTCTTTTTAAATTGAATTAATTCTCCCATACTTCACAAGATACTAAAGGGCTGTCAGATATGTGACTTTGAAGGAGAACAGGACTACAGTCTCTTCCCTTCCCTTCTCCTCTTCTCTTACTGTTTGCTTCCTTTCATTCCCTGTCCCTCCCTTTCAGGAAAATAAGAAGAATCTCATTAACACTTTCTTTCTTTAGGTCTGTGATTCTCGAAGCCTGGGACAATACTGGTTTCTATGATGAAGGCTTAGATGGTAAGTAATGCTTAAATACATGGTGAGAAGCTTTTTCCATTTTCCATTTTCTATCTCTTTATTTCTTTGCCTTTAATTTAAAAAATGTTTTAATACCATAGTTATGAATGGGCTGTAAGAACAATACAAAAAGTAGCCCCCTGCCTCCCATCTCCTCCCTCTTCACTTCTCCCCAAAGACAACCACTTTTGCTGCTTTTAGCTGTTTTTTTTTGTTTGTTTGTTTGTTTTATTTCTTTTCAGAGTAACAGTATTCATTGTTTTTGCACCACACCCAGTGCTCCATGCAATCCATGCCCTCCATAATACCCACCACCTGGTTGCCCTAACCTCCCACCCCCCACCCCTTCAAAACCCTCAGATTGTTTTTCAGAGTCCATAGTCTCTCATGATTCACCTTCCCCTCCAATTTCCCTCAACTCCCTTCTCCTCTCCATCTCCCCTTGTCCTCCATGCTATTTGCTATGCTCCACAAATAAGTGAAACCATATGATAATTGACTCTCTCTCCCTGACTTATTTCACTGAGCATAATCTCTTCCAGTCCCGTCCATGTTACTACAAAAGTTGGGTATTCATCCTTTCTGATGGAGGCATAATACTCCACGGCGTATATGGACCACATCTGCCTTATCCATTCGTCCATTGAAGGGCATCTTGGTTCTTTCCACAGTTTGGCGACCATGGCCATTGCTGCTATAAACATTGGGGTACAGATGGCCCTTCTTTTTACTACATCTGTATCTTTGGGGTAAATACCCAAGAGTTCAATGGCAGGGTCATAGGGAAGTTCTATTTTTAATTTCTTGAAGAATCTCCACACTGTTTTCCAAAGTGGCTGCACCAACTTGCATTCCCACCAACAGTGTAAGAGGGTTCCCCTTTCTCCACATCCTCTCCAACACACGTTGTTTCCTGTCTCGCTAATTTTGGCCATTCTAACTGGTATAAGGTGGTATCTCAATGTGGTTTTAATTTTAATCTCCCTGATGGCTAGTGATGATGAATATTTTTAGCTGGTTTTTAATAGTACTTATTTTCTTTTTTTTTTTTTTTTTAGAGTGAGAGTATGTGTGCATGAACTAGGGGGCGTGCAGTGGAAGAGGGAGAGAGAGAATCTTAAGCAGGCTCCACCCCCAATGTGGAGCTCTAGTCAGGCTCGATCTCACCACCCTGAGATCATGACCTGAACTGAAATCACAAGTTGGGTACTTTACCAACTGAGCCTCCCAGGCACCCCCTTACTTTCGTATTTGAAAATAAAATGCCTATACTACTTTTTTGATTGATCAGATTTATCTTTTGATACTCCTTATCGTTGATCAAAATTCTTATGTAGATTTCAAAATATGTCCATAGATTTTCTGATACTCTCTGCTGGGCCTAATTCTGCTTTTCTTGAGTGTGGGCTGAAATTTGTAACTTGCCTCTGACAAATGGAACAAAGCAGAAATGATGGTGTTTGACTTTGGAGATCAGGTCATAAACAAGCACCATGGCTTCCATCACGGTTTCTCTTCTCTTTCTCTCTCTTGGGCCACTTCCAGGGTGATAAACTGCTGCCATTTTGTGAGGAAATGAGGCACCTCTCCAATGTCCATTGAGGAACGGATTCTTCTTGCCAGCTGCCATGTGAGTGAGTTTGGAAGCAGTTCTTCCTGCCCCAGCCAAGTCTTCAGATGACTACAGACCCAGCCAACATCTGGACTATAGCTTCATGAGCAACCATGAGCCAGAGCCATCCAGCTAAGCTGCTTCCAAGTTCTTGATCCACAGAAGTGTGAGGAGAATAAGTGTTTACTGTTTAAAGCCACAAAGTTTGGGAGTAATTAGTTATGCAGGAATAGATAACTGGTAAAGTACTTTAAACCCATTTTCCCCATACTCCTGATACAGTTACCTGGCATTTTCAATTAATCCATCACATCTATTTCATTTTATCAAAATCAATGTTATTCACTAAGCCAATTATTGTATTATAATTACATATCTTTCCTTTTGCAACATTTTGTTTTTACTAGAATTAATAATTGGCCTTACTCTGCTAGTCATACATAGTTATCAATACATCTGTCCTCATTACTTTTCCAAATATTTCATCAGACTTATCATATACTTCTTAGAAGTTTTCCTTCCTCTAAAAGGCATATCATAATAGACCATGTTTAATAAATAATCATAATAGGTTTAATAATGATAATAGATCATTTTTAATAATAATATTTACAATAGTAAATAAGTGTTATTTAGTTTTCCCCCATGGAAACATTTTTCCCAGAGCCATGACCTTTTGCTCCAACCCAAATATCCTTTCTCTAGGACTGTCATCTTGGGAATTGTCTTTCCTAAACTCTGGAGCTTCCATTGACTACTCATATGTGTCATGACCCTTCCTTCTTAGGTCCTATATCTTTTGTCTCTGTGTCATTTCCTCTTTGTAGGAGAACATACTGCAATAACTTCCTAGACATAGTTGCACGTGTGAGAAATTGGATTTTGACGTATGAAAATGACTGATTTCTTTAAGATTATGAATTAGGAGAGGATTTTCTATGTGAAGATTGTTTTTATTCTTCATATTTGTTTCTTCCAGATTCTTTTCCTATTTTTCACCCTTTGGTTTTTCTCAGAAGTCATTCCAATGTACAAAGAAATGAATGAACCATATACATTAACACATTACAATAAATAACTTTTTAATTTCAGAAGAAATGTGATAGGAGCAGATTTTAATTAGTCTTATTACTTTTGTTATTCTCACTTCTATATGCTCACAGTGCTTCTTTATATATTTATTTCAGCATTTGGTAACCTGCTAGTCTCCATTAAAATGTGAATTCATTGTGAATCTTTAGTTGATGCCATTTCATCATGTCAAATTTACAAGTGAAAATCGATAGCTTAGCAATACTTACCATTGCCTTGCTATCTGTTCAGGATTGTCTAGAATCCTGGAAGATGGAACCAGATTCTATATACACAGGATGTAAAACAAGCCAAGCCAACTTTTTGCACTTCAGTCTCTTTGTCTTTTAAAACAACAGATTTTGTAGATGATCTGGTAAATGAGGGACTTCTCAAATCTAATATTCTAGATGAAAATGGTTTTACCTATCTCTGATCTTAAAAATGTAAATTATACATAAGTATACTAGTTTCCTAGGGCTCTGCTATAACAAAATAAAACAAACTCAGTGTCCTAAAACAATAAACATGTATTACCACATACTTATGGAGATAAGAGGTTCAAAATGAAGGGATTGATAATATTGGTTCCTTTTTAGAGGGTCTGAGGAAGAGCACTGTGGGTCAAACCTTGGCTTTTCACTCTGAGATCCAAGCTAAAATGGAACTTCTGATCTGGGATGTCCAGTCCCATAAGAGAGGCTCTTAGATCTTCCACTCAGTACTGGTGAACATTACCTGGTCGATTTTACAACAATGGGGGATGGAACAACACTCAACTCTCTCTGAAAAGAGCACCAAATAATTGGTAACAATAATGTAATTTTCAATGAAGGGGAAGAGAGAATTCAGGGGTATTTAGCACTCCAAAAGGAATAAAAAACCTTACCTGCCAATGTTTTTCCTCCCCATTAATTGGATAAACATAAATTCAAAAAGAAATCACAAATAAAATAATTATTTTTAAAGAAAAAATATGATGAAAAGTTAGATATTGGCAAATGACATATCAGATAAAGGGCTAGTATCAAAAATCTATGAAGAACTTACCAAACTCAATACCCAAAGAACAAAATCTAATCAAGAAATGGGCAGAGGACATGAATAGACATTTCTGCAAAGAAACATCCAGATGGCCAACAAACACATGAAAAAGTGCTCAACATCACTCAGCATCAGGAAAAACAAATCAAAACCACAGTGAGATACCACCTCATACCAGTCAAAATGGCTAAAATTAACAAGTCAGGAAAAGACAGATGTTGGCAAGGATGCAGAGAAAGGAGAACCCTCCTACACTGTTGGTGAGAATGCAAGCTGGTGCAGCCACTTTAGAAAACAGTATGGAGATTTCTCAAAAAGTTGAAAATATAGCTACCCTAAGACCCAGCAATCACACTACTGGGTATTTATCCTAAAGATACAAATGTAGTGATCCAAAGGGGCACGTGCACCCCAATGTTCATAGCAACAGTCCACAGTAGCCAAACTAGGAAAGAGCCTAGATGTCCATCAACAGATGAATGGATAAAGAAGTTGTGAGATAGATAGATAGATAGATAGATATCTCAGCCACAAAAAAAAAAAAAAAAAAAAAAAAAAACCAACCTTAAATCTTGACATTTGCAACAGCATGGATGGAACTAGAGGGTATTATGCCAAGCAAAATAAGACAATCAGAGAAAGACAATTATCATATGATCTCTCTGATATGAGGAATTTGAGAGGCAGGACAGGGGGTCGTGGGGGGTAGGGATAGAAAAAAATGAAACAAGATGGGGCCAGGGAGGGATACAAACCATAAGAGAGTCTTAATTTCAGGAGACAAACTGAGGTTGCTGGGGAGTGGAGGAGGTGGGACAGGGTGGCTGGGGGATGGACACTGGGGAGGGTATGTGCTATGGTGAGTGCTGTGAATTGTGTAAGACTGATGATTCACAGACCTGTACCCCTGAAACAAATAGTACATTATATGTTAATTTTTTAAAAAAGAACTGGAAAAAAAAGTTAGACCAAGTGTAACAATTTTAACAATACTTATAAAGTTTAGATTGACCTCCAACATGTCTCAAATTTATTAAAAAAATAATATGTAGTTTACAAGGAATATACTTTGATAGACTTAGAGCAAAAAGATAAAGTAATGCTAAAAATAAAGACATAGGTTGGGACACCTGGGTGGTCCAGCTGGTTTAAGCATCCAACTCTAGATTTTGGCTCAGGTCATGATCCAGATTCATGAGATCAAGCCCCACATTGGGCTCCACTCCGGGCATGGGGTCTGCTTAAAATTCTCTCTCTTTCTCCCCCTCTGCCCGTCTACCTTCTGTGCACATGAATATGCATACACACACTCTCTCTCTCTCTAAAAAAAAATAATAAAAATAAAAACATAGGCAAATGTGAATCAATCCACCCCAAAACAAAGAAACAAAAAGAGCTGATAGTAATACATCACAATTCAAAGGGAGCACATTGGTTCACAGAATGATCCTGTTAAAACATCATTCAATGAGATCATGTCTGTGCTCAAAACCCTGGACCTCAAAAATAAAAGCATGCTTATTTTCTATAACCTACAGGAACCTAAATCTCCTGGCCCACCTTTACCTCCCTTCAGCTGTCTGACTTTATCTCCTATAACTTAGCTTTCCCTTCACTTTCAGCCACATAGGAAAACTTCGTACCTGCTGTTCCATCTGCCTGGAAGGCTCTTTCCCAAATTATCTCCTTCAAGTCTTCATGGAAAATTCACCATCACAGTGACACTGTGTTGGCCAGAATTTCAGTCCCTTGTCTTGAGGTTACACATCACCCTTCCTTGCCTTCTTTTCTTTCTTAGCCCTACTTGGCATACTATATATTTTATTTGTATATGATATGTGTGTTGTCCAATTTCTCACTAAAATATAAATCCCCAAAGTGAGAATTTCGGTATGGCTTATTAATACTGTATATGCTAGAAGTGTTGGTGTATGTTTTTTATAGTGGGCCAAATAGTAAATACTTCAGGCTTTGTGGGCCATCTGGTCTTTGTTAAAATGACTCAGTTCTGTCACTGAGGTACAAAAATAGTCATGGATAATACATAAATAAATGAGCATGGCTGCAGTCTAATAAATATTTCTTGGCACAATTTTACGTTTTACATAATTGTCAAGCATCATGAATATCATTCCTTTGTTGTTGTTGTTGTTGTTTTCCAAGCACTTAAGCACGAAAAAACTTTTTGAGATCAAAAATCCATACAGAAGCTGGGAGCAAGCTAAATTTGGTCCAGGGGTCACAGTTCACAGACCACTGCTCTCCAAAAATGCTTGGCATGTGGTAGGTATTGAATGAATGAGTGTGAAGATGTCAATATTTATACCTGAATATTTAATAGCAAAGATGACTAACAAATTACATTAAAAAAATAATTGACTGAAATGAAATAATCTATAAAATCATAACAATAGTAATAAACTTATTTTATCATTATTAATCCTACAGATGAAAATAGAGAGCACATAAGTGCAAGAAGTTGTACAACAGAGGTTGTAGATGGATGCTGGTTTTGCTTACTACAATTGGAAAGCACAACTAATTTGCAAGTACTTGAAGAATGTCTAGGAATGCTGTGCCAGCCTTTAAAAATGGATACGTTCATTTGCACTCTTCACATTGAGGTAGAGTCTATGTCTACCCAATCTGGGTGGCCTTGTGACAGCTTTAAATAACAGAGTAAGCAGAAGTGATGCTGTGTAATTGCTGATGGTAGGCCATTAAAGGCCATGCAGCTTCCACCTGTGTCTATGGGAGTGCTCACTCTCTAATGCTTCCATTTGGATACTCCATCTCAGAATCCAGCTGCCATACTGTGAAGCAGTCCAACCCATTTGGAGAGGTTAGTGTAAGCACTCAAGCTGACAATCCACGCTGAGCCCAGCCTTCAAGTCACCCCATCCTAGCTTCAAGGCATCCCTGCCTAAGCTCCAGAAGCCCCCAGAAAATGACAACTCTCCAGACATTCAAGTCATCCCACCCCTAGTCTTTCTTGCTGAGGCCCCAAACACCATGAAGCATAGACAAGCTATTCTTACTATGCTCTGTCTGAATTCCTGACTGAAGAAATCCGTGAACATAATAAAATGGTAGTTGGTGAATGACCCCTTGCTTGGGGCAGCTTTTTATTTAACAATAGTTCCTAGAAAATAATTCATCATAATACCAGCCCAAATGAAAATTACTACATAACTCAATTTAAAAAATTCAGATTACTCATAAGTAGAACTAAAACGAAAGCACAGATAAAATGTGAAATCTAAACTCACATTAGCCATAGTGCCCTGAAAAGTGATTCAGTGAGGAACAGGAGAGACTAGGTGCTGTTGTTTCCTCAAATACAAATAAGCTGAAGTTTTCGAGAGTACCAATGTGTGGAATACTGTAATACAAACAAAAGGAAATTTTGAAAAAGACTCTAGCTCAGAACTACACTTTTCATCTGATTATTCCCATGACTAACCAGTTGTGAAATTCTGCAGCTTTTACTGGTATTTCCATTATTTCTTCCTCTAAAGTGCTACAGACCAAATTCATCTTCTCGCAGCCCCTCTACTTCATTATCTGAGTAACTTCTCTCTTGACTTCGAGACTGTCGTTCTTCAAAATAGCTCTCCCTCTGTCTCCGGAGGCTTTGATTTAAGCAGAAGCTGTATCATGTCACTCCCTTTTCAAAAAACTTCAATGGGATCCTTTGTGTATAAAATTAAAGCCTAAAATCTTTACATGGCAAGCAAGGTCTTCAAAGGCTACTCCTGCAAAACACTTATCTATTCTCATTCCTCATAAAAATCCCTACCTTCTAATCACTTAATATTATTATCTAATAATGTGGATATTATTTTTAAATATTTTTAAGATTTTATTTATTTCTTTGAAAAAGAGAGAGCTCAAGCAGGGGGTGGGACAGAAGAGGGAACAGCAGACACCCCACTGAGCAGGGAGCCAGACACAGGGCTCTATTCCAGGATTCTGGGATCATGACCTGAGTCGAAGGCTTCACCAACTGAGCCACCCAGGCACCCCTAGTAAAGTGGATATTAGATGGAAGCATCATTCATTCACATTGCCCTAGCCAAGGGTATTTATAATAGGGACAAAGATGGCTACAAATCTAGAAACCTGGGCTTTTAGAAAGGATTATTTTGGAGGTAGTTCATAGAATACAAATAAAATTATTTCATTCTAAGAAAAAGACTTTGTTGGCTCATGTATATGAAAAATTGAGAAGTATCTGGCTTGGGCAGGTCATGATCTAGGGATTCATGTGATGTCCTTGATCTCTCTCTGTCTTTCCATCTCTCAGTACAGCTTTCTTCCATGTGGGTTTCACGCTCTGGCAATCTCTCTGCAGGCGCTAATTCCTAGCAGCTCTGAAATTACATCTCACCATCTTTGCTTGGCAACACCAGTAGTAAGTAAGCTTCTTTTTTCCTAGAAGTTGCAACATGAATCCTAGAATTGATTTGTATTGGCCTGACTTGGGTTGCACATCCATCCCTACGGCTAAGAGGAAAGAATTCACTGCTTCAGACAGGCTGAGAAAGATGAATCTGGTGGTAGAGTTGATAAAACCTAAATACACAGAATGAAACTCAAACAAGAATAGTTGCCCCAATATGGTCTCACATCAGGGAGAGGAATGAATTCAAGATATGCATGGACAGCCTTCCCTTATTGCATAACTTCTCAAAACTTCCTGAAAAAAGTATTCCATTTAATATAGAAAAGATGCTATCTAAAGGGCCCACCAGAGAAACTATCTTTGAACATTTATTCATGAGAAAGAGGGAATGGATGTTGTCTTCGTAGTTCTGCGGGTTGTGCGAAGGGCTAATGAGTGGAAGTAATAGAAATTTGGGTTCCTAAAGAGAAGAGTGTTTTATTCAGAAAACAGGACAGGCTGACTACAGGGAAGAGATGGGTGGAGCAGAATCTAGGAGAAGGAAAGTTCGAGGAAAATGTTCTGCTGTATCATGAGGCAAAGGCTCAGGGGTGGTAAATAGGTTATCAGTTTGCACTTGCACACCTCACTGGATTGGAGACATTCAGTTACCCTATGAAACTTACCTTTATCTGTTAATACACCAATTTCCAGGGTTTTGAATGAGCTGGAAGCTGGTCCACGGAAACATCAGTCAATCACTGTATATCTAGTGTAGGCCTACTGTACAATTGTCAAATAAGTGATTCAGCAAATGGCTTGGATTTGAGTCCTCACTACACATTTAATTTACATAAATAATGTATTGAATAATTTGGTCTGCAAAAAGCTTCATTTCTTCACTCATCTCTAAGAGAAATAATAATAAGCCCCGACCCATGACAATACTTTGAAGACCAAATTAAGGTGCTTCATCTAATGCAGGATTCAAATGTCTTTACGATGTTGATTAAGCACTCGTTGTCTTTTGCTCATAATTGGGGTAAGAAATTAGCTATTTCTTACTTGATTTTGGGAAGTTTACAAGACAGAAGGTGAAAGAATTAACAAACATCAATTAGGAATTAACCTAAATATATAATAGTCATTTGAGCCCAATCTGGTAACAGATAATGTTTTTAAGTCCATCTTATTCTACTCTAAAAATTATGAGTAATTTGACTTCAATTCTCTCTCCTTACCACCCACTTCCTACCCCCTTTCCACAAACTATTTTTATTAAGTATTTATCAATTCATCTTACGAGTTTCTTATGCAAAACAAGATAAAAGTTTCTCATTTCTCTTCATAGCGTCTGCTTGAGAAATGACTCTGTGCAGAATTCAGAGCAAAAAAATATGTTGCTAGAATATTAAAGAAACACAGATGATTAAAATATCACACCTTGCCTGTTTCTTTGGCAAGCCGAGTGACGAAACAAAGATGAAATATTAGCATGTGTTTTCACATGAATATGTTGGGGGGAAAAGAACTTCACAAAATTTTTTTTTTAATTTTGTTTTCACTTAGAGCTGATATTTTTTAAACCTTCAAAATTTGTCTTGATTCCTCTCCTAAATAATAGCTCAGACAAGCCAGATACAGAATATTCCATAAGTCAGACTTAGAACACCATTACAGTATTTTTGACCAAGGAAAGAATGCCAAATACTTTCTTCTCTTAGTATTCAAGAAGTTTGGCCCGAGTTTACAGATTGGAGTTTCGTATACCTGGCTTTTTTGAAAACAAGACTCAAAATTAAGGCTCCCATTAGGGTCTCTTAAAAATCAGAACCCCTCAGGGAGGGTTGCCTGGCTGACTCAGTCCATAGAGCATGTGACTCTTGATCTCAGGGCTATAAATTCAAGCCCAGTGCTGGGTGTGAAGATTACTCAGGAAAATAAATCCTTTTTTTTTTTTTTTTTTTTTTTAAAGATCAAAATCCTTTGAATCCATCTTTATTCAGTAAAGGACCTAAGAGTTTGGGTAATTTATCCTCACTAAGTCAAATGAGACCTCTAACAATTCTAAAAACATAATTGTTTCATTGAGATATAATTTAAACACCATACACTTCATACATATAAAGAACAAAATTCTGTGAGCTTAAATAGATTCACAGAGTGGTGCAACCATTGCCACAATCTAATATTAGAACGTTTCTGTCAGCCCAGAAAGGAACCTCATGCCCATTAGCAATCACTCCCCATTCCCTCTCATCCCCCGACTAGCAAACTACGAATCTCTTTTCTGTCACTATAAATTTGCCTCTTCTGGACACTGCATATAAATGAAATCTGGCAATATGGGGCCTTCCGTGACCAGCTTCTTTCACTTGGAACATTTTCAAGTTTCTTCCATGTATTATATATCAGTACTTCATTTCTTATTGCCAAATGATGCTACATTGTGTATGGATATGCCACAGTTTATTTATTCATTTATCAGTTGATGAACATTTGGGGTTGTCTTTACTTTCTGGCTCAGGAATAATGCTATTTTGAATATTTGTATACAAGTTTTTGTGTGGACATACATATTCCTTTCTTTTGAGCATACACCTACTAGTGGAATTGCTGGGTCATATAGTAATGCTGTTTTACCATTAGAAAACTACCAAGTTGTTTTCCAAAGCATCTGTGCCAGTTTACATTACTAGCACCAATATACAAGGCTTCCAATTTCTCTACATCCTCACTGACACTTGTCATTATCTTTTTGATAATTGTCACCCTAGTGGATGTGAAGTGTCATTTTGGTTTTGACTTGCATTTCCCCGATGGCTAATGATGTTGGGCATCTTTCCATGTGCTTATTGACCATCTGTATTTTAAAGAAATATCTAGGGGTGCCTGGGTGGCTCAGTGGGTTAAAACCTCTGCCTTTGGCTCAGGTCATGATCTCAGGGTCCTGGGATTGAGCCCCACATTGGGCTATCTGCTTAGTGGGGGGGCCTGCTTCCTCCTCTCTCTCTGCCTGCCTCTCTGCCGACTTGTGATCTCTCTCTGTCAAATAAATAAAAAGTCTATTTACATCTTTGGCCCATTTTCTAATTGGGTTGTCTTTTTGTTGACAAGTTGGTGGAATTATATATTATGGATACTACAACCTTAACAGATATATGATTTGCAAATATTTTCTCCCCTTCTGTAGGTTGTCTTTTCTCTTTCTTGATGGTATTCTTTGAAACACAAAAATTCTTAATTTTGATAAATCTAATTTATCTTTTCTTTTGGTATTATATCTGAAAAGACTTTGCCTACTTCAAAGTCACAAAGATTTACTCCTATATTTTCTTCTAAGAGTTTAATATCTTTAGCCCTTACATTTAGGTCTATAAACCATTTTGAGTTAACTTTTGTGTATGGTATAAGGAAGAGGTCCAAATTGTCCTTTTGCATGTGAGGCTGTCTAAGCTCCATTGATTGAAAAGACTACTCTTTCCCTTATTGAATGATCTTGGAAATTTGATGTAATTTCTGACACTTGAAATAGTTGTGAACATTCTAAGTAACTTAATCTGGACATTTTGAACTACAGTGAATCTAGATTGTTAAGCTTTTCCATTGGATTTTGCTTTCATTTGATTGTCTTTTAAAAGACATGGATAATGCCTTAGTCCTAAACTTCTGGATTATTTCCAAAACCTAATTTTCACCATTCTCTGAAAATGTGAAAATTCTTGGAATTTTTCATTGACTCTCTTGAATATTGTTCTGCAAATCTTTGTCACAGTTAGCTGGGTAACTGAATGTCCTAACTAATGCTCCCTTGTGAATTTTACAGTTGACAAAATCTAATCTTTAATCCCAGTTCCATCCTTACTCTAAGTTCAGTTACCTGGTCCTTTTTGGTTTTTTTTCCCCCCTAGTGTAATTTAAGGCAGGTTTGATGTACAAAGCACACTATAAAGCATCACCTGGGCCAATGTATGTGAATGTAAATGGGAGTATTTTTAGCAATAATATTTTACCACAAGATACTGAGTAATGAAAAGAGAGACACATAAATTTTGTTTACCTAAAGACTCCTCATTCTTAAAGATTTATTTATTAAATATATACAATTAATCAAAAGATATACTAAATTTGATTTCCTTGTCATATCTCAAGCATCATATCTGTCATGATCTTATTATTATTCCCAAACTTAATATGATATGGTAGTAGTCAAAATGTCCCTATTCATAGGAAGTATCAATTAGATTTCACTACGTAACAAACATCCCCAAACATATAACAATGACCACTTGCCTAGCTCACAATTCCATGGGTCTACTGGACAGTTCATCTGATCTGGGATTGTGCAACTAGTCTTGACCAGGTTCACTTAGGAGTCATGCAGGTCAGCTGGCGGCTGGATAATCTAGCATAGCCTCACGCACATCCTGGAGGTTAATCAGCTCTCAGGCACCACCTGCTGTCAACATTCAGCAGCCTGCCCAGACTTCACAACGAAGTTTCCAGATCCTAGAGTAGCAGGAGAGCGTAAGCCCCCATTTACAAGCACTTTTCAAACATTTTATAACACATTTGCTACTGTACACTAGCCAAAGCAAGTCACAGGGCCAACCAGTTTCTAGAGGATGGGAAAATCCAGTTACACAGAGAAGGAACCACCAAGTATGTGACTAATTTTGCAATTGACTACGGAAAGCAAAACACAAGATTTCGTAGTGATACTAAAATAAGATCTTTAGCATGGGACTTCCAATCACGAGTTCTCTACACATATTACTATTTAAATTTTTCTGCTACTTCTGGATAATTTCTTTAATAATTATTTTTGTCTTAATTGAGTGAGTTGTTATTTTAATAGGGATAATGCAAGCATGTAGAAAGAAAATGTAAGGAAAAGAAAGAGGTACAAAATGAAAAGGAAGACTCTCCCTCAATCTTTCTCATTCCCTACCCCCCTCCACATGGACCACTTTTGTGTAGTTCTTCCTTCAGGCCTTTGGATGTAATATAAAATAAAATGTGCCTTTATGTCCACATTTATCAACACTAAGCAGTATCTGTTCAGGCACAGTGTGGATATAAGAAATACTTTGTTTATTTTCTCCATAGCTCTTCCATCTAAATAGAAGGTACAAACTTCTATGTTTATTGATTCCATTTTTAAAAATTTTAAACCATATACCAAGATCTCTATTTTAGATCCATCAGCTCCAAGCTGTAGCGCTCAATTTCTCACCATAGAAGATGAGGTATTCAATGCTCTGACATCTTTCCACTTGGCTTTCACAGCCTGTACCTCTACCACTTGTCAGAATCTGTCAGGCATCGGATTGCTTTGACAATGTTGTATAGTATTTATATTCTGACTTCTATTTATAATAAAGTTCCGCATCCACAGTTTGGTTCTGAAAACCAATAAACAATATTAAAAATATGATGATTATGCAGAAATTGGTGGTGTGATTGAACTCACAAAGAGGCAATCCTGTCTCTTAACCTGAGTCTCTTGAAGGAGAATATTTCAAACATCAAGGTCAAATGTATATTATGACATTCCATCACTTGCTTGATATAAAGACACACTTCAGTGTGCTTCAAATTTATAACATGATTTTCTTATACAACTTTTATAAATCTGTTGGAGAATTTTATTGCATTCCCTTTGTTTTTCTTGTTGTCAGAGAGAAAGTATTCATATTTTATCACATTCTTTAAAGCATCAACTTGCCTTATCATGCTACTTGTTAGATGATATAAAATGCATCTAGGGCCGTAAGCACAGCTGTCTTCTTCTTGTTTCTTTTTATTGTTCTCCTGGGTTACTTCTATTGTTTCCTCAGGCCTTTGAATTTCTCTTGGATTCTTTTAGAAATGGTGCATAAGAGGTGAGTTTAATGAGTCCTTACACGAATGAATGTATCTTTTATTTCCTAGAATTCTAGCTCCTTGGTTTTTTTTTTTCTTCTTACAGTTTTGAAGGCATAATTATACCATCTTTTAAGATACAAGGTTGCTGATGTGAGAATTTTAATGCCAATCTGATTCTTAATCATTCGTATGCAATGCAGTTATGTTTATTTTAAAAAAATTTAATTAGGCATAATGTGCAATCCAAAAGTGGACAAATTATAGCTTGATGAATTATCTGAAAATGATCACATAAATAAGAGATAAAACAATATATGTATCTCAGAAGCCCTCTTTGAATCCCATTTTCAATTACTATCCCCTTCTTCCCAGAAGGCATCATTTTCCTGATTCCTAATAGCCTAATAGTTTTGACTGTTTTTGAGTTTATAAAAGAGTAACGAAATACTGTATTTTCTTTTGTGACTAGCCCCTCTCACTCAACATTAGGTTTCTGAGATTTATCCATATTGTTACTTATAGAAGTGATCTATTTATTTCAATTTCTGAAAAGCATTCCGTTGTATGAATATATAAAAACTTGTTTTTTTTTTAATTTTATACACATTTTTTTTTGTTTCTAGTCTTTTGTTGTTATAAATAAATTATAAACATTTTTGTTGGTGCACACATATTCAGTTTCTAATGTGTTCTATTTTATGCCTCTTAGGGTCATAAGGTATGATTATATTAAGTTTTACAAGATATCATCAAACCATTTTCCAAAGCATTTGTATCAATATCATTCTTACCAGCAATGTAGGAAAGTTCTAGTTCCTTGAAATTTTCACCAGCACTTGGTATTGTCAGTCTGTTTAATTGTAACTCCTTGGACTGGTGTATAGTAGCATTTTGTTTTCCAAACTTTGAGTATCTCTGTAATATCAATGTTGGCCATTTGTTATATAGCTGGTCAAGTTTTTTGCCAATTTTCCCATTGGGTTGATTGTATTGGTTAATTGATTTGTAGGAGTTCTTTGCATGTTCTGGAAAACTATAACCTTTAGTTGGTTATAACATATATCTTCTCACATTACCTTCTCCTATTCTTTGGCTTGCCTTTTATACTCTTTTAATGACATGTTTAATGAACAGAAATAATTTATTTCATCAATCTTTTCCTCTATGGTTAGTGCTAAAGTGCCCTCTTTAAGCTCCTTACACTTAGGTCATATTCTATTCTATTTTGTGGTCTTCTAGAAATTTTGCTCTTTTATCATTTGCATTTTGATCCATAATCATTGGAATTGATTTTTGTGAAACATAGGGGTCAGGATTCAAATTTTCCAAGTTGACATCCAAATGACTCAATACATTTATTTAGGGAAAAAAGTCTTTTGTTTCTGGGTTACCATGATACCTTTGTCATAAATCAAGTATCCATTAATACATGGGTCTGCTTCTGGACTCCATTATGTTTCATTATTCTATCAGTAAATCCTGGCAACTGCCACCCATTTTAATTTATGGTAGCTTTAAACTGATGGTGTAGGTAGATTTGGTAGCATAGGTCCTCTAACTCAATATTTTTAAATGTAGTTTTGATTATTCTTGGTCTTTCACATTTCCACATAAATTTTAGAGTTAATTTGCCAATTTCTACAAAATCACCAGCTATGATTTTGATTGAAAATTTATTGTATATCCTTAAGGAGAATTGACATCTTAATAATATTAATTCTTCCTGTTCATGAAAATTGCATATATCATTTTATCTTTTGATTTTCTTATTTTCTGGCAACAGTGCATCACATTTTGCTATGCAGAGGTCCAATAGATTTTTACTAGACTTATTCTGTATGTTTGGTATTTTTGATGCTGTTATTAAGTAGTATCGTGTATTTTAATTTCAGCAAATTGTAAATATTTGCTAGTGTTGTACATGACATGATGATTTTAAAGATCACCTTGTATCATTGACCAAATGTTACTTCTGAAGATTCCTTTAGATTTTCTACATAAACTAGTCAAGGCATGTTGTCTTCGAGTAGTAAGTTTCAGTCTTACTTCTTTCCCAATTAACCATATTTATTTGTTTTTGCTTCATTCCAGTAGATAGAACCTCTTGTACAAAACTGAAACATATGGTAATATCAGACATTCTTCTGTCAATCCCAGCCTTGGGTTTTTTCCCTAGACACTCATATTTAGATTAAAAAAGCTTCCTTTCATTCCTGGTTCGCTAAGGATTTTTTTTTTTTTTAAGATTTTATTTATTTATTTGACAGAGAGAGAGATATCACAAGTAGGCAGAGAGAGAGAGAGGGGAAACCAGGCTCCCTGCTGAGCAGAGAGCCTGATGTGGGGCTCGATCCCAGGACCCTGGGATCATGACCTGAGACGGAGGCAGAGGCTTAGTCCACTGAGACACCCAAACACCAGACGGTAAGGATTTTTTTTTTAATTAGGTAGGTTTTAGCCCCAGCATGGAGCCCAGTATGGGGCCTGAACTCACCACCCTGAGATCAAGACCTGAGCTGAGATTAAGAGTCAGATGCTTAACTGACTGAGACACCCAGGCACCCCACAAAGGACTTATTTAAATCATAAATGATAAAATAAACAAATTTTATAAACTGCCATTTCTGCATCTATTGATTATTTTTCTGCTATGTTCTGTTAATGGGATAAAATACATTGTTTTTTTTTTTTTTTGTATTTAATCAACTTTGTGTTCCTGGGATAAACGTAACTTGGTCAAGACCCATTTTGTATGTTGATATATACTGTTTGCTGATTTTTATTTATTTATTTTGTTTCCGAATTTTAAAGAATTGTTTTCATCTATTTCCATGTAAGGTATTGACTCATTATGCTTGGAATAGAACTGCCATGTTTTGTTATCAATATGCTATCAATATGCTAGCCTATTAAATGAGTTGTAGAATGTTTCCCCTCTTATTATTCTTTGGAAGAGTTTGTATAAAATATGTATTTTTTTCTTTCTTTTACATTGAGAGGAAATTTCTGGAGAAGGGATCATTGCCTGAAGAGTTTTTTGGTTTTTTTTTTCTCCTTCTTCTTTAAATATTTTACTAATGAATTTATTCAATTATAGATTCAATTTTTTTTTCAATTTATTTATTTTCAGAAAGACAGTATTCATTATTTTTTCACCACACCCAGCGCTCCATGCAATCCGTGCCCTCTATAATACCCACCACCTGGTACCCCAACCTCCCTCCCACCCGCCACTTCAAACCCCTCAGATTGTTTTTCAGAGTCCATAGTCTCTCGTGGTTCACCTCCAATTTAAGAATGTTTCTCTCTTTATGGGTACAATAGCATTTCAAATACCTCTGAGGATTTTAAGCTTAAATTAGAATCTCTTCCCCCAGGTTATTTACTTATCCCCTTAACTCTGTATCTTTTTGTTTATCTTGTTCTTCCTCCTCTGCATGGCCAATTGTCTTCAAATACATGGAAATGTTGGTTATCCAATGATTTACTGTCAGAGAACCAGACGAATAACATCAGCAGCAGCCTTGGGTGTGCTCGGCTCCTACCAGTTTCTACACTAGAGGACTTGCTGTAAAATCTGGATGTGTTATGAGATGACATCATCTCTAAGAGAGCAGGAAGGAAGCTGTGCCCCTCCTCCAAATGGCATAATTAGAGGCGTTCTAAAAGAGAGAGCTAACCCCTGTTCTGGATGCCCATGTTCTGCTCAGAACTTCCGTTTCTTTAAAAAGTATCTCTCTGCCTTTATCCTGGAAATGAGGTCCTCAGCTATACTCAAGGGATGACGGAGGAGGGTGAGAGAGGCTATTCTACAAGCCATTTAGCAAAGAAATCAGCCAGCCCTCTGCTTTTCGTCCCTTCTCTCCGTTCCGCTCTCCATACCCTCTAATTTCAGTGGTCACAGCACGAATCCTGCACTCAGCTACCAACTTCTCCTGAGCTCATTCAAATCACCTGCAGGCATGATTCTACTTTTCTACCTTCCAGAAATTCGTGAGCATCTTTGGTCTCACTGATGTTCCCTTTTCCTGTTTTAAGTCCTTCCTGTCATTTCAATGTTTTACTTTTTGTTTAGCTTGTTTTTTTTTTTTTTAATTCTACAATGGATCTTTTTTTTTTCTTTTTAATGGATAGACCCAAAAGATTTATTCACTCACGGTTCTTGAATTTGAATATTATATTTGCATATTGTTTATTACTTTTAATGTTATGTCAATAACATGCAAATAGGGAATTTAAAGTGATAGTGGAGTATGTTCAGAATTATTTTTACAACACCTGAGATATACAAACACACAAATGTACATGGAGGTAGGGAGAAGGGAGAGTGAAGATAAGAGAGAGAAGATATAAAATTTAGGACAATAACTAAGCAGCTGTCTAGGGAGTTTCCTGCTTTTAAATTTTTTTTTTTTTTTAAGATTTTATTTATTTATTTGAGAGAGAGAGACAGTGAGAGAGAGCACGAGCGAGGAGAAGGTCAGAGAGCGAAGCAGACTCCCCATGGAGCTGGGAGCCTGATGCGGGACTCGATCCCGGGACTCCAGGATCACGCCCTGAGCCGAAGGCAGTCGTCCAACCAACTGAGCCACCCAGGCGTCCCGGGAGTTTCCTGCTTTTAATGAGAAAATATCATAAGTATGCTGGGATAAGATTTAAAATTTGCCTATGTTATAAATCTACACATAAATCAGAAATTAACAAACATCTGGGACGCCTGGGTGGCGCAGTTGGTTGGACCACTGCCTTCGGCTCAGGGCGTGATCCTGGAGTCCTGGGATCGAGTCCCACATCGCGCTCCCAGCTCCATGGGGAGTCTGCTTTGCTCTCTGACCTTCTCCTCGCTCGTGCTCTCTCTCACTGTCTCTCTCTCAAATAAATAAATAAATAAATAAATAAAAAGATACACAATTCTTAAAAAAAAAAAAGAAATTAACAAACATTTTAGAGGTCTATGTCTGCTAAAAATACTATTTTATTTTCATTTTACTCATACATATCAATAGATTATGCTTATCTTACATATATCACCAAGAAAAGTCCTAGTTTATCAATAAAATTACCATTCTATTAACATGATAACTTCATGCTTATCTTAATTTATAGGAAGGTATGTTATTGTCTTGAAAATAAAAACACACATCTTCAACTTCCCTTTCCTTGCCCCCTAACCCAGTGTCAACCTCACTGACTAATCTATATGGACCTAAAAATGTTAACAATAAAACAAGGGACAAGCCAGTGTCCAGGACTGATGCGTAAGTGATTTCATTGGCAATGCCCAATTCACTACCTAGGAAACCACTCTGGTAAATTATTTTAGACGGCACAAAGAATTCCCATATATGCCACTGTTTAATTTTCAAAACATATTTTCTCAATCTGAAAAAGTATATCATTTTCAAGATGTGATCGTTTTTCTCCTTCTGCCTATGCCAGTTCCCTCTCCCATTCTCTCCCCTGCTTTGTACCCCAGGAGGTTTCTTCACTTGGCGTAGCCTTTACTAGACCTCCTTGCCAGCTGGCTTCCACTTGGCTCAGATCTTAGGGAGTAATGGCAGAAGATCACAGGATGGGAGGTGAGAAAAGTCAGAGGATTTCTCCCTGCTCCCTCCCTGCATCCCTGTCTGCCTATATCCAGCTCCCTCTATACTTCCAGCTCTCCTTGGACTCCAGCAACAACAATCCCCCCCCAAGGTGGTAATGACCTCCCATTATTGCTGGTCTCCATTCCCCAATTGCTCTCTTAGCCCCGACCATGTCTCAATAATTAGTCGTGTCACTAGAGTCTCTTGTCACCAGAGTGAGCTCTGTGTGTGGTTGGAACCCTGACAGATACGCTAGATTTCAGAAATGGTGTAGTTCAAATCTCATAGGAAGTATTTCTCTCAGATGGTATTTCTACCGAGAGTCATATGGGGCCCTAAAGAAATCTCTGCTACCTCACAGGTAGAAATTCTACTGACGTCCCCTGGTTGGTGAGATTTTCGATGACTAGAAGCTGTATTTCTTTAAAAAATTACTGTGTTTAAAGTTGCTTAACAGCTTGCCCTTTGAAATATTTGATACATATAGTCCAGTGGTTCTCACCCTCAGCTGGGGAGTTGTTTAATACCAATTGTGGTAGGTGGAATTCTAAGATGGCCCCAAGATTTCCTGCACTCCCCACCCCCAGTGTACACACTCTGCATAATACCCAGGATAGCTTACATTTTTGTGATTAGGTTATGCTATATACGGCACAGCTGACTTTAAGAAAGGGAGATTATCTAACAGGACAATGCCAATTGTATTGCAATATAAATGTATCAAATCAATATGCTACATACTTTAAACTTACACAATGTTATAAGCCAATTATATATTAATAAAAAAAAGTTTTTCAAAAGAAGAAAGAAAAGGAAAGAAAGAAGGAGGGAGGAAGAGGAAGGAAGGAAGAAAGGAGAAAGAAAGAATTATCTGAACAGGTGTGACCTAATCAGTCAAGCCCTTTAAAGGCAGAGAGAGTCTTGTTCAGCTGGTCATGGAAAGGAAGTCAGAGAGATATGAAGAATGAAGGGTTTGACACCAAGGAGGTTATCTGCTGCTGAGGTGGAGAGGACCAGGTGACAAGGAGCTCAGAGTGACCTCCTAAGAACTATCCCCAGTCAGAAGGTAGGAAGACAACAGGGACCTCAGTCCAATAACCACAAGGAAATGGATTCTGCCAACAACCAGTGAGCTTGGAAGAGAATCAAGAGCCCCAGAGAGAAATGCAGCCTGGGGCAAAAAACTGATTTCAGCATGAGGAGAATCCAGCCACTACACACCTGAACTTCTGACCTACTGAAACGTCAAGGTCATCAATTTGTGATGTCTGAAGCAGCTAAATTAACCTGGCAAATACGCAGGTAATATGTTCAATGTAATAGGAAACTAACACAGCAATGCCCCAACCTCCCAAAATTCTGGGGGTTTTGGTTGATCGGGGTCCATGCTTGGGCAATTTTCAATACCTTTTATCCTAAGTGATGCTAATATTCAGTCAGGAGTGAAAAATCATTGCTCTCCCGCCCCTCCCCTTTAACTGACTGGAACTAGCTGAAAAATAACCCCCTAGAATAGTTTTCATCTTTCCAGTTCCCCTATTCCACAAATAGTCATTGGATACTCACTGGGTGCCAGGTGCTTGGGCCTGGGGATTTATATAAAGTGAAACAAAATCAGACATAGTCACTTCCCTCATGGAGCTCACAGTCAAGAGCAGGAGAAAACACATTTTTTTGAACACCTTGTTTTTCTGCACATACGACTAGGTTTATTTTTACAAAAATTGGAGAAAATAAGCACTTGCTTAATACTTAGAGGGTTGCCCTGCATCTCATAATTCAGGGTGCCCTTTCAATTACTTTAGTTTGAACCACAAAGTCCTGTGTGGGGAAGATAAATTTACTGGAAATGACCTTGATCAGCATGAGTTTGGTATGCTTACAGAGGTCATTTGATTAATTCAGGGGAAAAAAAAAAAAAGTAGGATAAGAATTAAACATAGACTCGGTCATCATTCTTGGCATTAAGATTACACGTGTTGGCTGTCATAGTAAATAAGTTTTAAAGTCCTCTAAAAACAGAGCCTGGAGAAGAAAAAGATTAAACTAATAATGTCACAAAGAAATATAAAGTAACTACTGTGATAAGCATTTCCAGAGGGAGGTACACACACAACAGGGGGATTTGACTTAAGGCTGGGACAAGAGAAATGTCAAAGAATGTGTCTTGGAGAAAGTATTCTTAAGGAAGTCAAAGAGGACACCAAGTGAAGCAGGATTGAAAGGTAAACAGATCGCTCACACAGTGATTCTCAGGCTTGGCTGCAAACTGGAATACCCTGGGAAACTCTACCCCAGAGATCCTGATGTAATGTGTTGGGGTGCCGTCTGGGCTTTCCCAGGTCATCTCACTTTACATCCAAACAGAAAAAAAAATGAAGAACCAAACAAATTTTTTTAAAAAAGTCTGCATTAAGTCTTTGTGGCAGGGAGGGGGGCATCTTTAGGAACTGAAAGAAGGCTGAGCAGAAGGAAGTCATGACCCGCCCAAGATTTTCAATAGCCACATTACAGACATACATGACACAAACCTGCCCTAGTCGAGTCACTATTCTCCAAACTATTTCTGATATGCTACCTTGTATGGAAAAGTACTCTCCAGGAATTCAATAGAGATTTCACCAAAATTCAAAGGAGTGTCCTAGGTTAAAAAGTAAAGGAGCTTGTAGCCCATTTCTACAACCCGCCTACCCACACCACCACCACCCCACATGCCCACCGCTGAACCTTGGTCCACACAGAAACATGTTTCTAAATTCCAACCCCATGACTGGAAAGGAGCAAGAGTGCTCTCCTGAAAGAGAGAAGGAAGGTGGCATTTAAGGGCACATGCATTTTTCTCTGGCCTGCCCAACTGTGCAGCCAACATTACATTCCAGGTAGCATAAAGATTTCACTACTGCCTGGAGTACAATTTGTCCTCATAATCGTATTTTGATATGGCTGCACAATTTGCATAGAGCATAGGAAATAAACTTGTTTTTTTTTTAGATTTTATTTATTTGGGTGTGGTAGGATGGCTGAGCCCAGTGATGGGTATTAAGGAGGGCATGGATTGCCTGAAGCAATCCTGGATGTTATACACAAACAATGAGTCATGGAACACTACATCAAAAACTAATGATGCACTGTATGGTGACTAACATAGCATAATTTTTTTTAAAAAAGATTTTATTTATTTACCTGAGAGAGAGAAAGTGCACAAGCAGAGGAAGGCACAGAGGAAGAGGGAGATGGAGAAGCAGGCTCCCCCCACTCAGCAGGGAGCCCAAGAGGGGGTGCCAATCCCAGGACCTTACGATCATGACCTGAGTGGAAGGCAGCTGCTTAACCAACTGAGCCATCCAGGCACTCTGGAAATAAACTTGACTGACATGGGATAATAATCTAGAAGTGTCTTTTGGCAAAAAAAAGAGCTGATATTCTCAAACTGCCAAATCAAACAGGGTTGTACAACTTACCTCAGCCACTGTCGTCTCTTACTCAGCTTCAGTAAAGTTGGCCTAATTGCTATTTCTCTGAAACCCCAGCATGCTCCTGCCTCAGGTGCTGGGTACGCGGCATCCCCTCTCTTGAGATGTCATTCCCCTCTATCCCTCCTTGCCATTCACTTCCTCACTTCGCTCAGAGTCTCCCTCACAGAGGGTTTCCATCATCACCCAATTAACAGCCCTCCTAGGATCCTCTATACCCCCACCTTGCTTTAGTTTTACTTATAACATTTATTACCCTGTGAAGTATTAAATAAAATTATTTATTTTTTGTCTGTTTTCCCAACCCTGATCCAGTTTGTAAGCTCAATGAGACCCATAGCTGTATCTGATTTGGTTACTAAATTACCTTAAAATCTAGAATGGTGGCTGGTACCTACTTAGTGCTCAATATGTACTTTTTAAACTAAAATATGACTATCAGTAGTAACATAAAAGAACCAAAAAGTGTTTTCAGAAAGAATATATTCTTACAAAAAATGTTAAGACCCTAAGAGAAAAGGACACATGGCGGAAAACCATAAAATATTCCACAGCTATTTTCTGGAAAGTTGGTAATTAAATTTTACAGAATGTCAACCTTCATTGAAAATTGTACTTTCATAGATAGGGCTACTTGAATAAAAATTAAATTACTTTTATGTAGCATATTCCATTAAATTCTATAGGCATTTTATTTCATCGAGGCAAATAAAAATAATACAATTTGAAGCTGAATATTCCCTCATCTTTCTGTTAGAAATCTCTGTGGAGGGGCACTTGGGTGGCTCAGTCATTTAAGCGTCTTCCTTCAGCTTAGGTCGTGATCCCAGGGCCCTACGATGGAGCCCAGCGTAGGGCTCCCTGCTCAGCCAGCAATCTGCTTCTCCCTCTCCCTACTCTTGCACTCTTGCTTTCTTGCTTGCTTGCTCTCTCTCCCCTTATAAAAAAATAAATAAATAAAATCATAAAAAAAAAAAAAAGAAAGAAATCTCTTTGGAATGGACAATGATATATAGATCAAAAAAAGTTACATATTTTTTAAATCAAAAAGCCATAAACAAGATATAAAGACATTCAAAGTGTAGAAAATAAAAAGTGTGAATAAATATATTTTCAGTTCTATTCTTAGTTCTTTAGTTTCCAATTTTGTTTAGTATTATACTAAGAGATCTAGCATCACAATAAATCTATTTCCTTGACATAAGAATTAAAATCCCTGCTTTAGATACCCCCCATTTCTCATTATAGTCTCATGGAAACCTCCTATAATCCTTTCTCATTGAGACTGCAGTAATCCCATGGGACTACTATTTTGGTAATGATGGCCTTGCTTTAATGCAATTAATTATTCATTATTTGAAAAGAAGTTACAACAATAGTTGTCAAAGCTGGGTGTACACTAGAATCAACTGGAGGGCTAGTTAAGACAGATTGCTGAGCTCCACCCCGAGTATCTTGATTTGAAGATCTGGAACAGGGCCCAATAATTTGCATTTCTCTCAAGCTCCCAGGGGATGCTGATACTTCTGGTTCATGGACCATCCTTGGAATAACACTGGTCAGCTGGGTTCTGAGGGTTCCCTTTTCTTTCTCTATTTCTTACATTTCAAAACCACCCAATGAGGTGGGCCCACCAGAGAAAGAGTGAGTTAAGCATACACACATAGTTACTTGTGAAAAGTGTGTGTGTTTTATTTTTGATAACTAATATTCTGTATATATCCTTTCACACATTTATTTATTTTCTCTCTGATAGAGAAAGAGAGAGCAGGGGGAGGAGCAGAGGCAGAGGAACAAGCAGGCTCTGTGCTGAGCTCAGAGCCTGAGATGGGTGGGGCTCAACTCAGAACCCTGAGATCATGACCTGAGCTGAAACCAAGAGTCAGGTGCTCAACCAACTGATCCACACACATTCCCCCTCAACTTGCTTTCGTTTATTCATATTTGGTTTTGAGGATTCATGTCATGTGCTAGCTAAATATCTAGTTTATTCATTTTTGCTCTGTCATAGTATCTGTTGTAGGACTCTATCAAAAGTTTAACTCTTCCCTTGAGAGACATTTAGGGTCTTTCCAATTTTTTTTTACAATTACAAACACTACCATGGTCAACACACCTGTACATGTCTTCTTCTGCATGTGGGTCAGACATTTTATGAATGGAATTGTTAGGTCATAGGATATGTGAATCTTCCATGCCACTTAACGAATTAGATAGATTGTGTGAATGGTGTCAGTTAACGGAAATAGTGTGGACTGCTTCCTGTAACAGTGTAACACAGAGCTTTGGCCAATTGGGTGGTAGCAAATATGACACACACAGAGGCTTAAAAAGTGATTATGTATTTCTGCTCTCATCCTTACAGGATTAAACATGCTCACATTTACGTTTCTGAGACTTCCAGGAGAATGTACCTAGCCTCGCCTGCTGGAGGAACATAACAGACATATACATTAAAGAAAAATGAAAAAGAGCCCAGGCATCTCATTGGCCATCTTAGACCAGCCTTCAAGCAAAAAATCAACAAATGTTACTTGTCTACACTTGTTTGACTTGTCAACTGACCTACAGCCGACCACAGATGCATTAGTAGATCCACCAACAGCAATAAATAGTTCTTGTTTTAAGACATTAAGCTCTGGAGTGGTTTCACACACAGTATTATTATTGTATAACAGAACTGCTATACTTAATATTGCTAAATATTTTCCCAAAGTATTTGAACCAATTTACATTCCCATCAATGATGGTTTCCCACATCCTCCTAACACTTCATATTATAAGATTTAAATGCATTTGCCAATAAGACAGTTGTGAAACTGTACCTTGATGAGAGTTTTATTTTTACCTCCATAATTACTAGTAAGTATGAGCATATTTTCACATGCCTTTGAATTTTGTACTTTTCTTTGCCTCAGCATGAATTAACATTAAATTAAATGAATTAAAACCATTCTAAGATCTTTAAAAACTAAACTTTCTGAGAAAATTAAACTT
This sequence comes from Neogale vison, assembly GCF_020171115.1. NCBI lineage: Eukaryota > Metazoa > Chordata > Mammalia > Carnivora > Mustelidae > Neogale > Neogale vison. The sequence continues at coordinate 37,570,362 of NC_058098.1, read as the reverse complement.
CACTAAGTTGGGGTAAATCCAAAAATTAATTAATTAAAATAAAATGCCACTGCCCCCCTCAAAATTAGCCTTTCTGATAAAAGAATGGGAATATGATCAATGGGAATCATTCTCTCAAACACCTATTGGATCATCAGTTATTCTGACTCGTAGTAATAGGGTGTGTGTGCGTGTGTGTGTGTGTGTGTGTGTGTAAGAAAGACGTTATTATAATATCCAACTTAAGTGTAGGGTAACATTGTTGGATTTGTCATAAACAATGCTAACAACAATTGCTTGAATTTGCAATCTGGGATTGCATGAATTTGAGCCACCAAAGCACTGCTGACTTGCTTAACTTGGGTGAATCTCACTCACACCAGACATAGGACAAGATCAGTGCTCCTGGCTATCAATAATTAACAGATGGCTCTGGGTTTGATCTGCACTCATCCATTTGCATTCTGATCATGGGACCTCTGGCAGTCTACAACCCCTAAAGGCAATGTGTATGGCACAGTTATCCTTTACCCTACAGCTCCCTGTGGTTGGTCCCCAGGATAGTCCCACCATCCCTCCTCACACCTTGTGTCAGGAAGTTCTCTGAAGTTGGCCATGCCTATCTTCTCCAAAGGGTTTGGGGACCATTAGCCCCCAGTTCCAATGGACTCTTCAATCCATGTGGCGGAGTGGTGCTTTCCTAAATAAATCTTAAACCACGTCTCATAAGGGATGGCTATTCCTTGTTCTTATGGGATTGTTCCATTTGTTCCTTTCCCTCTCTCCCCTTCTCCTCTCAGTCACATCTCTTTCTATTTCCAGTTTTGACAAGTATCTATTAGGTGTGCACATGGGCCAACACTGCAGTGTAGAGACTAGCCATAGCCGCTACTCTCTTGCCTGGCACAGAAGAAAGCCATTTAAAAAGTAATTACAGTCCTCCTGGGGGTTACATTAGCCATTTATTATTAGCCCATACCTGAAGTCACAGCGTTAGTTCAATGCTCTACATCGAGTGCCTTGGAACTTAAAGTACAACCCATTTATTTAAGCTGCTATTTTTAAGGTGAAGATTGATTCCTGTCCTTAGTCCATACTCAGAGCCACATTTTCTCATTCTCATTCTCTCCATAGTAAAGAAGAACACACACACACACATAAAAAAGGAATAAATTTAATTATGAATCTGAACATAGTGTCACATTCATTTCAATCTTGTGGAAAACCTGGTTAAACCTCCCAGAGGATCCCTTTCCGTGTCACAACATCATCTTCCTTGTGACAGATTTTACATTTCTTTTATATCATGGGGTAATGACTAAATTGCTGCTCAGGGAAATGGTATTTGGCTAAAGGAAAAAAAAAATATTGGTGCAGGGGGAGAGATTTGTGCAGTCTGAATGCCTAGGCCAATTTCTGATCTGAAGAATAGAATACCAATTATGTAATGAATCAATATATTCCCCCACAACACAGTGGAAAAGAAAAGGGGCTGGGCTAATCCCAAATAAGATACATTGTAGAATAGAATATGACACCAACTCATGGAAATTTTCTACTATATGTGTCCAATGCAAAAAAAAAAAAAAAGAAAAAGGGGAAAGTGCCTTTTATGCCAAACATATATCAGATAATGACATATAATGAAATGCACACATCTTCTGGGGGAAAAAGAGAAGCTATTATATTCCATTGAGAGGCATAATGTATCAAAGAACTAAAAGGCTCCCTTCGATGCCATAATTTTCTCCAAAAATTTTCTGGAAGTATTTCACCACTTTAAAATATACCCATTAAGACCAATACTATCTACAATAATTTGAAAGACTATAGATTGAACTTTAATACAATTCTTCATATATATTCCTTTGCATACTGATAGGGAGGAACTGACAGCAAATTCTGTGCCCCATACATATACTGCCAAAACTTCAGAATAGTTCCACATTTCTCTACAGATGCTTCATAAAGGGGTTGTTTTTCATCCATCCCTACATTCATTCATTACTATTCCACAAATATAAATTAAATACCTACTGTGTATCAGGCATGATTTTCCATGATTAAAAATAAAACGATGAAAGAAAAGATAAAATCTCAGGCTTTCTGGTGTTTATGTTGGGCAGAGAAATATTACACTTTGGAACAATTAAATCCAGGGAGGAATAAGTACACCAAAGGAAATAATGGAGGGCAATGACATAGAAAACACTGAGAGAAGAGGGGACCTACATTAGAATGGATGAAGGCCTCTTTAAGGGGTACCAAGACATGAAAGATGAAGGCAGCCATGAGGAGATATGAGGAAGGGGTGTCACACATAGACACAGAGGCCCCAGACAGCTGTGGAAGATTCGTGAAGCTATATTGTACCCCTGACCTTATCTCTGCAGTGCACACTGTTGGCCATCAGCCCAGATGCCCAAGAGCAAATTCCTGTATTCTTTACTTGTAACATTGTGTACCTGCAGCTTCATTCATTAGTCTTCTCTTGGGCCACTTTTGCACGACTTGAAGCAAAAAAATCAGATGTTGGTGTCTTCTGAGAGGACCCGAAAAAAGATACCGGCATGAGGGCTTAGCTCTGTGACCCTGAGTCGGGGGTGGGAAGTCTCTGCAGTGTAATCTGCATTCCTGAGATCTCCATGGGATCAGGCTGAGGCTGAATTTTTGCCTTAAGTCCTGTCCTGGTTCAGCTTCCTCTTCTTCCTTGACCTGCTTCATCTGAACCCCTTCTTGGTCTCTCCTGGGAACACATTTTACATGAATCACCTTCACTCAGATCCTCATTGGAGAAACTGCTTCATCCCTCGTCCTGACTGAAATCCCTCGTGCATGACTGAAAACATGCCATGGTGCTTGCTATGAATTATCCTGGTGTTTCTGAGAATTGAGGAATTTAGGGAAGAAACCTTATTGGTGATGATGATGATGATGGGCTCTGGTACCAGCTTTTGTAGAACATAATTATGTGGCTCTAACAAAATTGTAACTCTGGACTTTGGTTCTACACCTGTAAAATGGGGGGTGGAGGGATTGGCAGCCTCCAGGGAAAATTTCCTAGCATAAAACAATATGCCACACGTACACATGGGTGGGGATGACCTACACAGTCATATACATTGCGCATATCTAGAAAGATAACGGTGGTACGTCCAGTGGGATATGGAGAGATCAGTGAGTGATTTTTCCGGCAATCAGTAAGTGGTCTTTACTTGGTTTACTGCTGGGAGAGATAATGAGGAGCAGTTGGTTAAGGCCAAGAGCAATGATCAAGGGAGGTCCGCTGGGAGTCAGGAGGGTTTGTGTTGTAATTGTGCCTTTACCTTAGACTTAAGTAAGATTGAAAGATGGGCAACCTCATCAATGAAGGGAAAGGAAAAGGAGCCAAATGAGAATACACTTAAGAAACATCTGCTCTCTTGGTGGGAAAAGCAGAAGCTGGTAAGAACCATGACAAAAGCTGCCAAATCGTGATTGCTCCTCAGTCACGGAACCTGGACACATCTACTAATTCCTGTTCCATCATAACTAGAAAGTAACTTCCAAAGCTTAAGGACAAAAAGGGAAAAAAAAATGGAGAACAAGCAAAAAGAAGATCAACTTGACATTGCACAAAAGAAATAACTATATGACAGGTGTTCAGAATGTATTATTTAACAGTACTTTAACAACCATCGCAGTAGAAAAAAAATAGATCTAAAATTATCTGTGTGGTATCAGTGACATTACCGAGTTGCTGGTTGCCTAGTCTGTAAAATGGAGACTATAGGGGCACCTGAGTGGCTCAGTGGGTTAAAGCCTCTGCCTTCGGCTCAGGTCATGGTCCCAGGGTTCTGGGATCGAACCCACATCGGGCTCCCTGCTCTGTGGGGAGACTGCTTCCCCCCCACCCTCTCTCTGCCTGCCTCTCTGCCTACCTGTGATCTCTGTCTGTCAAATAAATAAATAAATAAAATCTTTTTTTAAAAAAAAAATGGAGACTATACCTGATTTTTGAAGGGGCATCGTGAGGTTATAGAGAAGAGGAACGGTTGACATGGCAGACACTGCCGACAGTAAGGACCCCATCCAGTGCTCACGAAGCTCTTTCTACCCCTTTTATACTTTCTCTGTTTTTCCTGTGGCTGACTCCATCCTTACTGCACCGTGGTGGCCCCCACGCCCTTGATAAAATACCAATTATTGACATGTTTTTCTACTTTATCCTTTGTACATTTCCTCAGCGCACAGATTCTGACCTTCACTCCTGATTCAACACGTGGTAACCGTGGATATGACAGGCCCCCTCCCTCGACCACTCTGTGGTCTCAGGACCTCATTAGGCATGTATATCAGCACTGGACAGGGGTACCTGGCATCAGTCCCCCCACTCCTGACTTTCCTTCACTTCTGGTGAAAATCACGCCACTCTTAACTTATCCTGTGCTTCTTGCAACTTTGTCCATACAATTTGATCTTTTAAGGGAAAAAGAAAAAAAAATACATCTTTATATCCCCAGGCATTTTGTGTCCTTAGCTAAAATTAGTACAGTTGCCGCTCTGCTATTTTAGGCAATGCAGGACATCCCTCGGTCTTCAGACCTACCCGCCTAACCAGGTGAGTAGCATTACGCAATAGGTGGTATGTAGGTTAGACACACCCAGTCTGCTCTTTCTACCCTGGTCTGCCAATAGAGTTAGCAAGAATATGAGCCGATGGGTGCAAAAGCCAGGAGAATGGACACATGTGACATGGAGGGAAGACGTAAGTGGAAGAGTGAAACTCCCAGGAAGATAATATTTTAGGCCAGCTTCCCTAGAAGCAGAATACAGGTTGGAGATTCTTGACAAGTAATGGGGTGTTTTCAGGAGAAACCTGGCAGGGAGGGAGAAAAGCAGGCTAGTACGGAGAGAGAAGGTAAGCAAATATATAGTTTCAGGTGAAGGCTAGTCTCCGTTTGACCCCACAGGGAGTTTTAAGATGCGAAGGGCACTGGGAGCCGTCTGTCATTGTCGGAGGGCTGCCGCAGAAGAAGGGCACGACCTACGCACATCTCTAGACGGTGCAGCTCCTGGAAACCTACAGCAATTCTCTCAGGAAAAGCCGGCAGCTGTGAGCCAGTAATAATCAATATTTCGCTGGAAGAAGGAGCCCTTTCCTGGTAAGGGGGTTCATGTGAGTACCAATCCTAGTGGCAAAAATGACAGAAACAGCAGAGCAATGTGTAAAAACAAATTTTTAAAAAGACCATGGAATCCTTAAATTCAGGGATTGGACCTTTCACTTGGGTTAAAATCTCATGTAGGTCCGTAGGTGAAACAGATACTCAATGTTAGGTCATCAATGATTAAACTAAACCACAATTTATTTGGGATAGAATGAACTGGAAGAGGAAATAGTTCACCTCCAAGTGGGACATCTGAGTTAATAGAGCATGAAAATTATTTCAAGAAAAACGGAAAATTGTACCTAATCAACTCTTAAGATTCTGTCTTATTCTACCTCTGTCCTTCAGCAACAGATAAATTGTGTGGCAAGGAAGAAAAGTATAGGATGTGGCATAAAAAAGGAGGGAGTTCTAATCACAGCTTGGTCCCTGACTAATTTGTATGTCTATGGATAAGCCTTAAATGAACAGTCTCAGGTAATTCAGTTCCAACATGGAAATTGTAATAACTGAGATGCCTCACCCATGGGGTTCTTCCAAGGCTCAAGTGAGTCAATGCACTGGGAAGGAAACGTGTGTCTTTTCAATGCAAGTGATGGACCCCCAAGTCCACGGGCCCAGGGCAAAAAGTGATGTATTGTGTAGGGTCTGGGTTCAGCTGGCCACAACGGCTGGCATACCAGGTCCCTCTTACCATCTGTCATATCTCTTCCTAGCCCAGTGTCAGCTTCATTCTCGTGGGTTGGGCTGCATTTCTCATGAGATTGACACGTGACGGTGAACAGCTTTAAACTTCATCACATGAGGGATGCCTGGGTGGCTCAGCTGGTTAAGCTATTGTCTCGGCTCAGGTCATGATCCCAGGGTCCTGGGATTGAGCCTCATATTGGACTCCTTCCTCAGCAGGAAGCCTGCTTCTCTGCCTCTGCCTGCCACTCTGCCTGCTCATGTTCTCCCTCTCTCTCTCTGACAAATAAATAAATAAATAAATAAAATCTTAAAAAAAAAAAACATAAAAACAAAAACTTCATCATATAAGAAGGAGGAATCTTCTTCCTCTGGTTCTTAGTTAACAAGAAAAAACAATGCTAGCTAGAACTCTCTTTCCTACAGATTGTAAACCCTGTGAAAGAGATGTCAGTAGGCACAGTGTTTGGCAGCCTCTCTATGACATGGGAAATTGGGGATGAAATAGTTTCCCGAAATGAGGGCTGGTCCCAGGAGAAAAGATCTGAGGGGGAAACAAAAGATGACTCTCCACTGGGACGCTAGAAGTGGTGTCAGAAGATAGAAGCTCGAGTGCCTTTTTTTTTTTAATATATTGTGTCCTTGAGCACATCAATAAATCTATCTGAACATCTTCTTCATCTACAAAATGGGAATACTAAAATATATTTCACCAGGATGTTTGAGGATGAAAATAGATAATTTATGGGTGAGGATACTTTGAAAAATGTAATGTGCTTTCAAAAATTATAAGAAGGTGTTACTATGAACTACTGTGCATTAAGTACACAGGACTTCCCAGGTATATATGCATTTTGGATTTGTTTTTTAAATGAAAGAGAGAGAGAGAGAGAGAAAATGTTTTAGTGTCTACCCTCTCAAAGTTTGCAGCCACATCCACCATGCTGTAAGGAAATCGACAGCCACTGCAAGGAAACAGCTTTAGCTGTAGTCAGTTCTCCCTTCAGAATAGCCGGTCCCGGTAGGGAGTGACTCCGGGTACTGTTCAGAGAGGTGTCAGTTCTACAGAGATTTCTCCTTTCATTCTGAGAAATCGAAAGTGATCCCAGCATAAAGCATTTGCAGCTGTGTTGGGAAATGAGCTAGTCACGCCTCGGCAATTTATGGCCAATTTTCCATTAATAAGAGAGAATGGAGTGTGGTTCAATCACTTTACAATCCAAACACTTGTTCTTAAGAATGGGGGAGACAGAATACAATGGTTTTGTTCTGTTTCTGAAAGAGCATTAATTCAATATTGTGTATCTTTGAAGAAAAACATTTTGATGGTTTTAGGAGATGGGAAGGTAAGCTTTACAGGAAAATATTTATCAAGACAAGCATTAGAAATACCACCTAGAGTCCATCTGTGAAAGAAGGGCCTGAGGCCATGACCATAGTACAGGTAAGGGGAGTGGTGGGGAGGAAAAAAGAGAGTTGGAAGTGGGAATGGAAGTTTCAGGGCATAAACCCAAGACTGGGGTCTCAACTGAGTGATGGATTCCTCTAGTCAGAGGCCAAGAACCATGTGTGCATTGAAGGCTAGGTGTAGCAGAGCTAAGAATCAGGGTGGGACACAGAAATTGGGACACAGATGATGCTGAAGGCCCAGGATAGCTAGTTTTGTAACATCAAGGCAAACGGAGTGAAAGAGATGAATTCAGGGAGAAGGCTTGTGATAAGACACCAGTCAACTCTTGCCCCAGCTGGAAGCTTGTAACATATTCCCCAAGACATGTCTTCCCAAGGTTTGCAACAAGGAAGGCAAAACATTGGTTGCAAGAAAACTCTCTGTATGTAGAAAATGAAGTTGGAAATTGCTTGCAGGTTCTGAAGAGGGAGAGACCAAAGGTTTCCCAGAATCATGGAGGGTTTCTTCTGTGGCTTCCATTCAATCCGTTTGCCAGGTCCATTCTCTCAGTTCTCTCTACACGGCATATTGCCAGGTGCTTCTCTTCACGTGGTTCCTTCAAAAGAAGATCTGGATTGAGAATTTGGGTGCAACTTTGGGAGGTGATATGAGGAAGACTCCTGAAGGAACAGGGAAGGGAAGCTAATAGGAAAGGAAGCCAATAAAGGCGATATCAATGACCAGTGGCCTCTGTTGGCATCTGGGGTGGGGTGGGGGGTGGGGGATGCTGAGTAGAATCTGTCTCAGAACCATCCTCTGAAGCACAAGGAGGCCAGTGTGTTCATCCATCAACTCCTATCCCTCATGAATCACATTCATTGAGGGTGGCTCCTTGGGAGGCTAGCTCCCCAGCACTTCCAGACTCTACTTAGTCACTAAAGGGAGGAAGGCCCCAAAGTTGCAGGTGACATCCAAGGTGGGTCAAGGTGGCAAGGAAGGGGCACAGCCAGCACATGCCACAGAGCCCCAAACATCCACACCCCTCACTCAAAGTTATCTCCCTAGTAAACCACTGCACTTCTACTTTGACTTGAAAACTTATCAGTGCTTTCCAAGGGTCAGCTGGGTTTATCGCCAAATACATTAGAGTTCAAATTGTGATTGTTTTAGGTAAGCAAATTAATTTTATGTAAATCAAGTATATGAAATATGAGTGCACAAGAAGAGATGCTTTCATGAAAAATAAGTTGAGTTCCTCAGAATAGTTTCAGGCAAGCAAACCAGTAAAAAATGTATAGAAACTGTTGAATTAGGTGTGGCTGAGAACACTGAGAAGGGCTCAGGGAGAGATGGTAACAATCGAGGGAGATTATTCAATCAGATTGCTTTGCAAGTCACTTTAATTCTTGCCCCAATGTAAAGAAAGTGAGGTTGAGGATCTTAAGGGATGCATTAAGTGAGTGATTTATGAAGAGAGACTACACATCATGCCAATTAAGAGAAAAGACCTGAGCCTTACATCAAAGATTGGCAAATGAATGTCAATTTATATGTTTTAAGTTAAAATAAAAATGTTTAAGGCATGTATGAATCATTTTTTATGACCCTTTGCTTTCCGTATTTTTTTTTTTTTCAATTAATCAACCAATTGCTAGTGTGACAGGTGCCTCGACACCATTCCCAGGAAAATGCTCTGAGACCACGGCTCGATCCCTCATACAAAGTCGCTGCCAGGAGTGTTTTATTTCAAGCATTCCACGAAAATTGAAGTACAAGGGAACGAGTGTTTCCTCGGGGGAAGGGAAGGGATTAAGGATCAAAAAGGTTAAGGTTTCACTCTGGGAACAGCTCAGCCCAATCACAAAGAATCACAGAGCTAATGAAATAGGCAAAGACAGGAAGGTGAATCCCAGGGCTTCGGCGGCACCCACACTAGAGTGAGCTTTGCAAAGTTACCAGGGGGCACAACAGTACCGTTCTGAGGATAATGGGAAGACCCGACAAATAAACTTTTACTAATTTCCAGAATAAGAACGGTGTCAAACTCTTAGAGCCATAAGATGGAGATGCTCAGACTCTGGAGATTGCCTTCGGTCCCCTCCTCTTTTGATCATTTCACACCAAAACCCATTTATTTCATGCTTTGACTACCTGGACACTTGTCACTTTGGAGAAACTCATGATGTTGTTCTTCCGGTTGGCAAGACTGAGAATTACCGAGGTTTGCTACAAGGTTTTGTGGCTCACAACAGGTACCCTGGCTTACCACCACCGATATGTTCCTATCACCCTGGAAATATTCTAGCAATATCAGAATGAACCAAATGGGTTTGCTTTTCATAATGACTGAGATTTTCAGGACAACCAGGTAACCACACTGTGACTATTCTTCCCCCTTCGGCTCTAGGGAGCTTTCCTGGATGGTGGGTCTGCATTCACAGGACAGGCCAGATGAGCTTAGATCTGTTTAGAAGGGGGGCTCTGGAGTCCAGGTGTGGTGGGCAGAATAACAGCCTCTCCAAGCTGGGCACACCCAACTATCCAGAACTCGTGAATACGTTATGTCACCTGACAAGGGAGAAGCAAGGTTGCAGATGGAATTAAGGTTGCTAATTAACTGACCTTATTAAGATCAGCCTGAATGATCTAGATGGGCCTAACGTAGTCACAAGGGAGGCAGAAGAGTAAGAGTCAGAGTATTTTGTAGGTTTGTTTGTTTGTTTTTTAAAGATTTTATTTATTTATTTATTTATTTGCCAGACAGAGATCACAAGTAGGCAGAGAGGCAGGCGGAGAGAGAGAGAGGAAGGGAAGCAGGCTCCCTGTCGAGCAGAAAGCCTAACGCAGGGAGGGATCCCAGGACCCTGGGATCACGACCTAAGCTGAAGGCAGAGGCTTTAACCCACCGAGCCACCCAGGGGCCCTGAGTCAGAGTATTTTGATGTAAGAAAGCCTCAACCAGCAACTCCTGGCTTTGAAGATGAAGGATATGAGGAATGCAGGTGGCCTCTAGAAGCTGGGGAAAAAAAAAAAAAAAGAGCCTCTAGAAAGAAACCCAGGCCTGTCAACACATTGGTTTGAGTCCAGTGAGATCCACCTCAGATTTCTGACTCCCAGACTCTGAGACAATAAAGTTGAGTTGGTTTAAGCCACTCAGTTTGTTATCATTTGGCAAAGTAACAATATGGAACTAATACATCTGGATACCTGCTGCTTGGCCTCAAAGTAGGTGTAGGGGCTCTGGGTAGGCGAATGCCTCACCCCTCCAGATTCCTTGTCCTTGGGAGGAAAATGTGGCTACAGATGAGCTAGAGGAGGACCTCTAGCAAGGCCCTGAAGGCCTGAGTCCAAATGAGGTAGGTGTTGCAGGAAAATGCTGTAACAGGAAAATGCTGCAAGGAAAGAAGAAAGCCTTGTCGGACAATGACAATGGGAAGGCCCAAGTCTGCCAGGCAACTGGGAGGGATCATGTAGACCAGGTTACTGGAAGGGGTCAAGCCCCCATGCTCTATCCCCTTTCCGACTGGCATTTGGCTTCTGGGTTAGAAAGAGCCATGTTCTGCTTTGCATTAGAGAAGGACAGTGAAGAAGGGAGATTCTGAGACGGGGGGGATGAGGACAGAACTGGGGGAAGGGAGAAAGAAGGAACTGAGACAAGGAAATGGTGGGAGGACAATTCCCCACAATCTCTATAACCAGTTAAATTATACTCACTAAATAGTTTGCTTGGATAGATTTCTTATGGAGACTGGCCAAGCAATGGAGCTTCGCGCCTGCAACAACATGGGTTATAAGGGAAGCCAGAGCATATCTTGCAAAGCCCCTCATCCTCCTAGCTTTCAACACTGTCAGATACTTTTGGTGCAGAACTGAGCTCCTCCCTGAGAAATGTCCTCACCGGGTCATTGTCCCATCCAGGGGCAGCCTGCATGCAATGAATGCCTGTTCCGAGTATGAAGGTCCAGATTCATGACCCAACTTGAGACACAGGGCTACCCAGGCTTAGATAAGAGGAATCCTCTGTGACAAGTGAATCACAGCCCAGATTCTCCCCAGGTCCAACCTGCCTCTTTCACTCTCCCACAGAGGATCCCAAGAAAACTCACCAAAAGAATTCCTGCATGGAATTCTCAGAGTCTCAGACTCAGCTTCCTTCAGAAATCTACAATGGGGCTGGAAAAGATAGCAAGATATCCTCAAGGGCCATAGAATTAGAAGAACGTTGGGGGAGAATGGCCCTCCGTTAGGGAGAAGTCTGGATTGCAGGAAACAGTGGAATTGCAGTGAATTAGATCCTCAAGTGTCCGAACACATTCCATATTGTCACCAAGAGCCACAAATGCCTTGTAAATCCACGTGTGGCCCACCCACACTGCACAGGAAAGGACATAAGGGAATCTTCATCCTCAGGTCACACAATCATTTCCAGGACCTCTGCAATTCTATATGCTTGACTAATAAGTTGCCTTTTAGGTTTTAAATAAAAAGGAAAATGGCTAGAAACTGGAAGGAGATGCAAGATATGAATAAAGAGATTGAAGAGTGACCACATATCAGCAATTTGCCTGTAATGTTGGAACTTAAAATGCCTGTAATTCATTCGGAACTTAAAACCCTACACAAATGTCCAGGCTAGGTTGCCTGGATAATCAGTCTAATTTGGTTTGGCATTTTGTGAAGAATGAAGAAAAGCCTTAACAATTTGGATTCCTTGATCCATTCATTCCAACTGCAGAAATGGCAAGACTGGCACTAGATTCTATACTTAAGGGAGACCATCAGTTTATTTTTGAAGGCATGATCAAACCATTATTTATAATTCTCAACTGTGGAAATAAAAAAAATTCATTGATCACCGCAAAAAAAAAAAAACCCTTTTTTTTTTTTTGGCAAATTTTGCAAATTTTGAGACATCCATGTGATAGAATTGCGCCTCCAATAAGAAATCCCTGGTTGTTTTTGTTTGTTTGCTTTTTAAGCAGGATCCACACCCAGCATGGAGTCCAACTTGGGGCTCAGACTCACGACGCCGAGATCAAGACCCAAGGTAAAGAGTCGGGTGCCCAACTGACTGAGCCACGCAGGTGCCCCAAGAAATCCTGTTTTTAAAGAGGTGGGAATGGTGTGAGGAAACACATAGGATATTAAGCAAGTCTGGTCTTTACCATGTAAAAGTACATGACTATGAATTATTAGGTGTTTTTTTTTCTAGTGGGAGAACTAAAAGCACACAGATGACTCTTAAAAAGGCAGCCTCTTTTTACAATGAATGTTAACATTTTTAAGTGATTTTAAAGGCCAATTTCTAATATCTGTCAATTCCCTGGAAGAACATTGTTCCTGTTTTAAATAGTTCAGTTGCAAGATATGAATCAATACATAAGGAGCTATTTAGCATCACTGTTGTGATCCCAGTGGTGTCCTAACAGGGGCATCAAGAATGCCGCAGTTATAATAAACACAAATTGACACTCTTTAGTGGTTAAGTCTCCCTCTAGAAAAACTGTGCTTTTGGACACGTGTGATATAGCAAACCTAAAGACAGAACTATCTGTGCTTGAGAGCAGTGGATTGCCAAATCTGGTCCCTGGGCCAGAAGTAGCCACCTCACCTGGGAACTTGTTAACTTGTTAAAAATGCAGAATCTCAGGTCCCTCCCCAGCTCTGCTGAATCAGAAACTCTGGGGCAGGATACAGCCATCTTTTACAAGCCCTCTGGGGGAATATAATATAGGCTAACGTTAGAGAATCTTTTTTTGACATTCATGAACTGAGGAGCAGACAGGACAAATGTGGATATGACCTCATGCCACCTACATTTTTCAAGGGCATCAATCTAAAGTTCTCATTAGATTCTCAGAAGAATTTGTGATCCAGAAAAAGAAAAGATATATATGTAAAGAAAGAGACATATATATATCACAAGTATAACAATAGCAACGGGATTTCAATCTCACAGGAACAGCAAGGACATAACTACTCTAAGCAATTAGGAACCTCTCTGTCTCAAAGTCCTCAGTGACTCTAGAAGGTTAACATGGTAGATTTGGATGCCTGACTTTAACAGCTTGTGGTAACTGATTGCATTAAAGTCCCCAACTCTTGGGCTCCCCACACCCTGCAAATGGACGACCTGTAAAAGACTGGTCTCTGCCTTTTTGATCTGCCCAGCATTCCCTCCCCTTTCAAGGGCGACCACTCCCAATTTGGGAGATAGGCTCACCCTCCATTCCATGTGATACTAGGAGAGCTGTTCATCACTGTACCCCACCCCCACGGTTACAGGAATGAGTACCTGATTTCCAAAAATAGCAGTCCATTGGTCTGGTCAAAATGATTGGCCAAGAGGTGTTCGCTTGACCCAAAATGGGCCAAAGGAGTCCTTTCCTGGGATTTTATATGCACATACTTAGAAACAAGATGTGTCCCCTCTTCCCTGAAGTTACTAAGCTAAATGGATGGGAGCCTAGGCTTGGGTGTAAGACACCCACACACAGAGTTTGGAACCATATGTTTTAGGAGAATGAGCCCAGTAAGAATCGAGACAGAGAGAGCGAGTAGACTCATTCACATCTTGGGCAAGAAAGGAGAAAAGAGAGAAGGTGAGGGAGGCCTTTTATTATTATTATTTCATTTTATTTAGTTTAATGTTGTTGTTAGAGTTCTGTGAGTTGGCAAGTGTAGGCAGTTGTGTGCCCACCATCACCATCAAGACACGGACTAGTTCATCACCCAACATATGTCTGTCTGTGTTCACCCTTCCTCCCACATCCTGGCAGCCATGGATGTTTCATTTGTCACTACAGTTTGCCCTTTGCAAAACTGTCATACAGATGGAATCATAGAGTATGTGGTATTGGGGGTCTTATTTCCTTCGCTTAGTACAATGCATTTGGGATTTTTCCATGCAAGTATCTGTACAGGTACCATTGCTTATCTTTTCAGTACTCTGTCCCTCTCCATTCCTGAGTAGTATTCCATTGCCTGTTGACAAACATTTATTTCCGGTTCGAGGCAATTATGAAAAAGCTTCTAAAAATATGTGCATACACAGGTTTTCATCCAATTTAGATAAATACCTAGGAGTAGGATTTCTTGTTCATATGGTAAAGATATATTTAGCTGTATAAGAAACAAGAAAACCATTTTCCAAAGGGGCTGTCCCATTTTGCATCTCTTCTTGTAGTGCATGAGAATTTCTGTGGGTGTCTCCAGAAGTTCTTAAGGCCAGTCCCTCCCCTTGATCTCCTAATTGAGTGATCAAATTTGTAAGTTTCTTCTTAGTATGGCCAGCATCTCTTGTATAATTTATTCTTCTTCTGTATTGACCCTGTCATTCCTGGGGATATTTGTTGAACATCTACATTAAAAATACCATTCTAGGAATTGCAAAAGAATACAGTGTTTAAGGTTTTTAAATGTTTTTCTCTCAAAAAATTCTGGAAACTATTGGTATCATTAGTCAGGACAGAACCTCTCTCAGTGGCTAGGACAGAGAACCCCAGCAAGGCTGTGCCTCCCTTTACCTAACATCTACAGTATGATCTAGCCCACTCTTAGGAGCCTGAGAGAGAAACACAAAACCATCCCCCAAAGATGCATTTTTAATGTTTGCTTACAGTGATGGGGACACTTCCACGCTTATATCGGAAGCTGTTATGTCCTATACTTGTGAGAATATTCTTTGTTATGTCATACATTATGTAAGAATATACTTAGGGAACATTAGAGATTTTCAGGGGAAAGATATTTTTGCCCAGACAACTCCTATCACCTCAATGGGGTTGAGTATCATCTTACTAGAAACTGATTCCCAGTAAGATATCCAAAAGTCATGCCATAAATAAGACCCCCTTGCCCTTAGGGAGAATTGGACAAAAGGGACATCTATTTGAGTCCTTGAGCCAGGGAATTTGTTAGTAGCAGAACAAAGAGAATAACAATTTAACAGCTGTCCATTCATGTCACAACTTGAAACAAAGCTCCTAGATAATGCATTGAAAAGAACCTGTGTACTCTTTCTTAGGAGGTAAAATGTCCTGTTACTTCTAAATTTCTGCAGTGAACACAGGGTGGAGTGTGGGGTGGGGAGAGTGGGAAATGGGGAGGGGGGAGAGCGGAGGAACAGAATGGGCTACCTTTTCTTCCTCTTTCTCTTGTTCCCAAGAATAGCCTATAGAAGCTTCAAGTGGGACTACTAGTAGGTTCTGTCAAAAATATGGTATGAAAGGTCTTCAGATAGAATCCTCATTCAATGTCTGTCCAAATTTGAGGTTAGTTGGGAACATTATCTTTTTTTAATACACTATACATTAACTAAATCCCTGAACTATTTCCTTGCTACTAAAAAGGAAAACCATTAAGTGTGGGTGCTTTACCTGCTGTCCAAATGGGAACACAAGGTTGGGCTAAATCATTGCTCAATGTCTACTTCAGTGACACTAATCTCTGGAAATGAAGACAAAGTAGAAATAACCAAGAGTGTTCAGTCTGCCTCAGTTATAATGTAACAGAAAATTGTTCATTTCACATAAATCTATGAAATGGTAGACAACAACCCAGGTTAAATGAGAAAGACTTTCTGACAGATGTGCCTGGGTGGCTCAGTTAGTTAAGTGTTCAACTCTTGATTTCTGCTGAGGTCATGACCTTGGGGTCATGAGATTGGGGCCCGTGTGTGCTCTGTGCTGAGCATGGAGTCTGCTTGAGATTCTCTGTCTTCTTCCCCCTCTACCCTTTCCCCTACTCTCTAAATAAATAAATAAAATATTTTTTAAAAAAAAGAGAGAGAGAGAGAGTTTTTGAGAATATTAACAAGTGATCCTAACTTCAGGAGAATAAAAAGAAGGCATTGAGGGTGTGTGTGTGTGTCCTGGTATTTGGCATTTCTTTTTTTTTTTTTTTTTTAAAGATTTTATTTATTTATTTGACAGAGAGAAATCACAAGTAGGCAGAGAGGCAGGCAGAGAGAGAGAGGGAAGCAGACTCCCTGCTGAGCAGAGAGCCCGATGTGGGACTCGATCCCAGGACTCTGAGATCATGACCTGAGCCGAAGGCAGCGGCTTAACCCACTGAGCCACCCAGATGCCCCCGTATTTGGCATTTCTTACACACTAAATGAATCGTGAGTTTTCTGATAAGGACAGCAGGAAAGGATTTATAGCATAAACAGCCACACCTGATCGTACGAGGAGTACCTACCATGCCAAGGCTATAAAGGAAATCAAGATCAAGGGTTTTACTCTGGTGGAGAAGTAGGGAGGTTAGGCTGAGATGAGAAATGTGGGCCATTAAAGTGGGTAAACCCCTCTAGAGGACTGGAAAGCAAAACCAAGTCCAGAGTGCCAACACTCATGTGCGACACTCACACCTCGGAGGTCCTAAAGAGAACAGTGGTTAAGCCCAGGGACAGAGTGGCAATTTTCCCCCACAGAGCAATATGCTATTCCTTTTTGTTCTTGTGCCTGGCGACGACCTAATGAGTCCTTACCGCTACAGCATCTCTCCCCAAGCAGGATAAAGGTACTCACCAGCTTTAGTAGATGTTTTAACATGAAAACACCTCTATAGTCCTCAGACTTAACATTTGAAGTCAACAATATAGCTAATGTGTGGGAACAACATCCATGACCGTATGCCCAGCATCATATTGTGCAATATAAGGGGATCAAATATAGGTAGTATATAGTGCCTAATCTCAATGAGTGTAGATTATTACAGTCAAGTGAAGAAGAAAAAATAAAACTTTCGTGGCTGGATATGTGGATGGATGAAAATATCAACTTAATGTTTTCTCTTATTTCTCCTATTTTATTGTCCTCCTTTCTCCCACTCAAATATGTATCCACTTTAAGATATTAAAAGTGGAATATCATTACTTGGAGATACTCATTTATGGTTTTCTCGACTTTATGTTCCCTTTCCCTTCTCTCACTCAGTACTCCCAGAGTAAGATGAGAAGGAGGGGAGGCCAGTCCAAGGGCATGTTATCTAATTGTATGGCTCCATCTGGTTAGGGACCTCATGACTTGGGTTATAGAAGCACCTCTGACCGCCCTCAGGAGGAGAAAAGAGGGGAGTCTTTACGTGCTGAATTCACAGGCTTGATGTACGTGTGTCCATGTGTGTCTGTTTTGGTGGAGAGGTGTCTTAGATGATAAACACATAGATATTGTCTAAAACACATCCTGACTTTTGTGTCCAAAGGCCTAAATTCAGTGACAGGGTGGGTGTTGGTAGTAATAAAGCTTGTTTCTCAGGAAGCAAGGAGCCTTCCTTTCCCAAGTCAAATAGAAGATACTTTGTAAGCTTTGAACAGTAAAGAGAGGTGAGCAGGTGAGCAAGCATTTGGGAGCTGAAATTATCATTAGAGTGGTGTGGGGATTGTCTATGAGGTTATCAGGGTAAGGAGAGGCAATTCAGATGTTTCTCCAACAACACTAAAACAAGAGCTTCAAAGATGTTGGGATTTGGAAGACATAAGCAGAAGTAGGGAGCTAGCCTAACATTTACCCTACCTTCTAGCCCTGAGGTACAAAAAGCTTTGGCTGGAGGGGCTCTGTAAGGCAGCCTCCTATACCCTCCTCACCTTCTGTCTCCATCTTCCCCAGATGCTACTCCTGTAGCTTAGGACCACTTTCCAGAATAAACTGCCTGCCCTTGAGCCCTTCCCTTGGGCTCTGTCTAGGGAGGGGAGCAGGGAAACCCAAACCAAGACAACAGAAAAGGTGAGTGTGACTTGAGAAGTTTTCAGACCCATTTTAAAAATGTTTATACTCATTTGAACTTCGTCACCCAAGTCACTCTTTGCTCCTATTCCAATTGGTTTCATTATACTACTGGGTATTTACCCCAAAGATACAGATGTAGTGAAAAGAAGGCCCATACGTACCCCAATGTCCATGGCAGCAATGTCTACAATAACCAAAATGTGGAAAGAGCCAAGATGCGTTTCAACAGACGAATGAATAAAGATGTGGTCTATATACACAATGGAATATTACTCAGCCATCAGAAAGGATGAATACTCCACTTTTTCATCAACATGGATGGGACTGGAGGAGATTATGCTGAGTGAAATAAGTCAAGCAGAGGTCAATTATCATATGGTTTCACTTACTTGTGTAACATAAGGAATAACATGGAGGACATTGGGAGATGGAGAGGAGAAGTGAGTTGGGGGAAATAGCAGGGAGAGACAAACCACGAGAGACTGAACTCTGAGAAACAAACTGAGGGTTTTAGAGGGGAGGAGATAGGGGGATGGTTGAGCCTGGTGGTGGGTATTAAGGAGGGCATGTACTGCATGGAGCACTGGGTGTGGTGCACAAACAATGGATCTTGGAACACTGTGTCAAAAACTAATGATGTACTGCATGGGGACTAACATAACATTAAAAAAAAAAAAATCTATTAAACCTGGAAAGTCCCCTCCTAAATGCCACACTCAACCAGCTGCTCCCATGTTTCATCTTTCTTGAATGTCTTTACAATATTTGACAATTCCTTCAAGCTCAGGTCTTCTTTGCTTCGCAGGATACTGCCCCGACCGTTTTCTTTCCCAGGATGCCCCTCTGGCTCTCCCTCTCCCAGTAGCCTTGAGAACGGGCTCTTGAACCTAATCTGCCTCTAGCTCCATCCAGTTCAATTGAAATCCTCCACTGTGTCTTTTCATGTGTGGGTTTCAAATTTGGATTTCCCCAGAGATTTCTCCTGAATTCCAACCCCATATTTACACCTATTGGGTGAAAATTCCATCCTGGACGTTATATAAAATCTCAGTAGATCCATAATTAAACCAAACATTCACTCTAAGCTGGAAATGCAAATATTAGGGGAAAAAAAAAACAACAGAAAAGGCTGAATATGAGAAAAACAGGAGTACCTGGGTGACTCAGTCAGTTAAGCATTTGCCTTCTGTTCAGATCATGATCCCAGGGTCCTGGAATAGAGCCTTGCATGGGGCTCATTGCTCAGCAGAGAGCCTGCGTCTCCCTCTCCCTCTGCATCCTGCTCCCCCTGCTTGTGCTCTCTCTCTCTCAGTCTGCCAAAAAATAAATAAATAAATAAATCGTTTTCTTTTTTTTTTTTTTTAAGGAGAAAAACAAAATAGAAATAAATGGCACGTCTAGAAGTTTTAATCTTAGGGAAAGACAAAAAGATAAAATACAAGGAAATAGGAGGAATCAAAAGTAGAATATTCCAACCTGGTAAATAGAAAGAACAGTGGCATTTTAGGAGCGGGTTGGGGGAATTGAGAGAAAAGCAATTTTAGGGTGAAAGGAAAGATGAAGAGCTCTGTGTTGATCATATTAGGTTTCTATACTGACTCTTCTTCCTACTCCATCCCTATCAGCAGACCTATGGTCCTTTTTTATTTTTCTCACTGATCCTGGTCACATGATATGTTACTACCACATTGAATTCTACTTTCTTCAGTCTCACTGGGACTTCTTGAGGAAAATGTCGCTAACTTCCAACAAGGTATTTCTTTTCATTTTTCTCCTGAAGCCAAACTTGTTACTTTATAAACAATACAAGAAAAATTATTTATAATACAGAAATAAAATTAAAAAATCAAAATAATAAGAATTAAAATATACCACATATAAAAATAACCACCAAAACTCCCACCTGGAATCCTACAGCTATCAGATTTTCTAAAACCACTCCTTACTTTCGAGAAATGACTGAAAAGTTTGTTCTATATTATTTTAATACTCAACATGCATCAGGAAAATACCATTCAACCAAACAACATAAGGCCTGTGACTAGAACCAGGTTGACAAATTCATGGGAAGAGTCCAATGGCATAGAGCATATATTTTATTTTATTTGCAAATCCTTCATGCCTTCCACTCTGTTTAGAGGTCTGAAAGCAGCCACCTTCCTAATAGCCTGATTTACTTGTCACCCACCTTTGTGCCATTAGAAACCTGTTAATTGCTGTCTTGGTAACAAAGGAAAACAACACCATTGTGCTACTTATAAAAGACCATGTGAATTGCTTCTCCTCCGAAAAGGCAATGATTTTAATTGACTTTATTTTCCCAAAAAGAAATAGAGATGCACAATCATGGTGAGGTCTGCCCTCATTAATGGAGATGCATCACTAATTTAAGATGAAAACTGAAGTCTGGTGAATATCCATCTTGCAGCTCTCCAGCCTGAAACACACAGAATCTGATGCGTGAGCTTCTCTCAACTCCCCTCCCCACTCAGTATGCTCCTCCTGGGACCCGATAAAGGACCCGGGAGAAAGTAAAAAGCTGCACATTATTCTGTAGCTTTATCCCGGCTGCACTTTGGAAAACAGATTTGCAGGCTCTGAACCAACAGGTAATAAGTCACTCAGCCCATTTTCTCAGAATTACGGCTGTGCCATTATTGTTTGCTTCCCAGTAACTATAACCACGGACAGTAACAAATACGCAGAGACATTTTCTTCTCCGCACCTCAGAAAGCTACGCCTTCATGAATATCTCTTCTTTAGCTATTTCCTAATCCAATTTTTTCATGTCAGAGCTGGGAATTTGTGTGACAGGGCATTTGGTGTGTTTCCATAAGGCTACAATCAGCCACACTCCTGCTGATTCGAGGTAGCTTCACAGTTTAAGTCTGTGATAATCAGCTGGATTCTCAGGTCTGGGAGTGGCCATATTCATAAGAGCCCCAGATTATAATAGAAAGCTGGGGGACAAGTATGAATGGTGGGGGTGAAGATACATCCCTCTTTTGACCTACTGGAAGAATTCGTTGATGAAAATTTCATGTCCTCAACAAATACTTCCTGTGTACCAACTCTGTTCTTATGGGGCCCCTACCATGCTATGCAGGGGGTGGGGAGGCAGCTGTGAATAACATCCCTGACATTCTTGCTCTCCCGGAAAATGCATACTTGGCAGGGAGTGACATTACAATTATGCAATTAAATTAATGCATTCACAGAGAAAGTCTAGGTAATTGTGCTCTGAAGAAAATCCAAGAGGTATTGTGACAGACAGTGATTGTGGGGAGGGTAGCGCCGCTTAAAAAGACATGGCCAGGCAGGGTCTCTTGGAAGAGATGACATTTGAGATGAGGTGGTTCTTTTAAAATATGTCCCCACTATGGGGCACCTGAGTGGCTCAGATGGTTAGGCATTTGCCTTTGACTCAGGTCATGATCTCTGGGTCCTGAGATCGAGCCCCACTTTGGGCTTCCTGGCTGGCTCCTTAGGGAACCTGCTTCTCCATCTCCCTCTGCCTCTCCCCCTGCTTGTGTGTTTTCTCTGTCTCTCTCTCTCTCTCTCACACACAAGTGAATAAATAAAATCTTTTTAAAAATAAAATAAAATATGTCCCCCTAATTCTTTGATACTCTTCCCATCAAGAGGTGGAATCTATGTCCCTATCCCTTTTGCTTGAATCCAGGCTCTCTGCCTGACAAACAGAATGAAGCAGAGGGGATACCATGCCAATTCTCCAGCCCAGGCCTTAAGAAACTGGCAGCTTCTACTTCTGTGTCTGGGGAGAGTGTGGGGATGCTTGTTCTTGGAACTTGGCCACCATGCTGTGAAAATGCCTCATCAGCACACAGCGAATTATCTACCATAGAGAGGTCAGCCCCACATTGCCTCCTCCTGCCACATGTCACTTCCAGAAGCAGAGATCACGTCTATCATTGATCTGTAGCCCCTTCCTAACCCCAAATGCCACTTAGCATGACAGAGTAGAGATGTAGCCGCTGAGATACAGAGATGTAATTCTACCCTCCAGGGCATTTGTTATATATGTGCTATCTATAGGTCAAAATATTCATGGTCCATATAAATGCCTTATTCTTTGCATAGAAAAAGGGCACCATAGGCCTACTGCCACCAGGATGTAAACTTTAAGTGGCAGGCAAGTGACAGGTCAATGTAAGAAATACATCAGGGTCAGCCAAACACTTGAGCAGCCTTTGGATGTATGGCCCTTTGTTGCTTGTCCCCCAGATAAGACAATGGGGAGTCAAATCCAGGTGTCTCTTCTTGGAATGCCAGAAGTTGAATTCTTCATCAGGATTTTCAATGGTGACTCAAGACTCTCATTTATGCTAGGAGGAGCTGATTAAGTCGTTTTACTTCATGAGCAATGAAGGGTTTAGAGTTGATTTTTCTCCTGGCAACAGTTAATTCTGGTAAAACAACATCATGAAAATGTTGATGGAGAAGAGCAATACTAATCCCTCAGACGTTATTTATTAGCGATGTGTTATGTAACAAATACAAGCCATAAATTTAAGGAAATTAAATGTCGTTAATCATTCACCATTTATAATGAAGACCCACACAACTTCAGTTGAACATTCTCTTCTCGCAATCTGCTTATTACAAGCTCTGCCGTGGCTGCCTTTTCTATCCTGTGACATATCTTCTTTCCTTCTTCACTTCTTAATCTTCCTTTATAATTCTATGAAAAGTAACTCTTCTCTCTATCTGTTGTTACGGCTTACCAGCCTAAGGCAAGTTCTCTCTGCCTTTTTGCTGAAAGGAGCCTGAATATTTGTGTTCAGGTATAATGTGCCCAACCCCCAGGGGACAAATCCTATTTGGTCTAAACCCATTCCATTTCACCTGTAATTTGTCTATGTAGATAATGTAACATGTTCTAGCCAATAAGATGGCTGGAGAATTCTGCTGAGGCATTTGGGTAAGACTTTTCACATTGACTAGGAAAAATAAGGAGAAGAAAACCTGCTTGATGCCTCCTTACTGCTGCTCCGAGCACCGTCATGGGACAATGTGATATTTAGAGCTCAGTCAGCCATCCTGTGACACGAGGACAGACACCTCTATTCTGAAGATGACAGATGAGAAGGAAGGAAACGCCTGAGCCTTTGATGCTATCCAAGTTGTTCAACCAACCCTGAGATTGCCTGACAACAGGCTTCTTATTAAGTAAACAAGAGCCTGTCTTGAGTTTAATGCATATTTGTCCAGCTCTTTGGTCTAATGAGGTTGTGTTCAGCAAAACGAGTGAGAGAAGAAAAGAGCAGGACCATTCCTATTACTCACAAGACTAGGGTAGGATCACAACAATGGCCCACATGCCATATGCCTAAGTACTGAAAAGTGATAAACTACAAACCACTACATAAAGTGTGTTCTATCCTTCTATCTTGGAAAATACTCTTCCATCATAATCATTTGAAAAGCCAAATTGCAGTTTTGAATGTTTGGACTCTGTTGGGAGCATCGTGTTGGAACACAGTGGTGCAAGGAGAGCCAACTCCAGTCCTGGATCTATGGGTTGGCCCTCTTCCTTTCTCATTCCCAAGCTCGAGCCTACATGTAAGGTGTCCTGAGAAAACACCTCTGGACACTATCCTGCAAGGTTAATTTTCGTCCACCTTCGCCCATACTCCAGCCACTTTCTGTCAATCCCCGGGCCTCAGGGTATACACACCTTTGGAAGGGCAGACCTCAGGAAGAGTCACATGGGGGCCCTGGAAGCAAACTTTTATGACCCTTTGGAAATAAATTTTAGGGCGCTGGCTACCTGAAGAGTAATCTAGACAAAAAGACTTTGTCTCTGGACCATAGCAGGCATGGAGTCTTCCCAAGCACAAGTGTTAGAGCAAGGGTTCCCCCTGGCTGGGTCTAAGACAGTGCTGAGGAAAAGCCCATCAACAGATGACAGTAACCCAAACATGACGGAAGATGGGCAGAAATGCAAAGATCCAAGCAGTATGTTCATCCCAGGAACACCAAAAATAACTCTTCCATTTTTCACTTTATTTGTAAGATCAGAACTTCAGCGATTTTCAGCAAATAAAAAAAGTAGTTGCTCTTAGATATAAATACACAGAGATGGGTCTGTCCTGACGCTAATGAAACTTAAGAGCCAAGACCCCTCACTGCACAGGTTCTGAGAAAGAAGCCTTGGCAACACGCGCACATGATGCTGATGCCGCCATTTGGTAAACAAGAAGGCAGACATCACCATACACTGAAGGGAGCAGAAAATTTTTTTTAAAATATATGTAAAGATAGGGGCACCTGGGGGGTTCAGTTGATGAATCATTTGACTCTCGATTTTGGCTAAGATCATGATCTCGGTTGTGAGATTGTACCCTGCCCCTCCCATCCCCCCACTCTGTGCTAAATGCAGAATCTGCTTGGGATTCTCTCTCTCCCTCTCCCTCTGCCCCCCACCCCCACCCTAGCTTCCTGGCTTTCTCTCTTTCTCAAATAAATAAATGAAATCTTTAATATATATGCGTAACGGTAAAATTCTTGGAATTCTTAACTTTAAAAGTGATATCTGGAGTGATGAAAAAATTCTGGAAATAGACAGTGTATTAGTCAGAGTTTTCCAGAGAAACAGAACCAATAGGATATATATAGCTATATATAAGAGGAGAGTTATTATAGGAATTGGCTCACACAGTTATGAAGGCCAAGTCTCGCAATATGCCATCTGCAAGCTGGAGAACCAGAAAAGCTGGTGGTATAATTCAGTTCAAGCCCAAAGGCCTGAGAACCAGGCAGCCACTGGTGCCTTCAGAGTCTGAAGACCCCGAAACCAGGAGCTCTGATGTCTGAAGGCAATAGAAGATGGATGTCCCACCTCAGGAAGAAAGAATTCCCCTTTGTTTTGCATTTTCGTTCCACTCAGACCCAAATGAATTGGTAATGCCCACCCACATTGGTGAGGGTAGATCTCTTTACTCAGTTGACCAAATCAAATGCTAATCTCTTCCAGGAACACTCTCACAGACAAACCCAGAATTACTGTCTGGGCATCATCCCTTAGCCCACTCCAGTTGACACATGAACTGAACCATCACAAATAGCCCTGGTGACACAATATTGTGAATGTTTTCAATGTCGGTGAATTATACATTTAAATGGCTAAAATAGTAAATTTCATCTTGTGTATTATATTTTACCACAATAACAAGCATCCCCCAAACGTATCATCTTTAGGCCCCACACGATTGTGTGATGCCAATCATTCAATCCTTCCACTACCCATTCTTTGAGCACTTGAGAAGCATCAAGTATCGCAGAGTTAAAGGTTAATAGACAGCATCTTGAAGGCATCACCACCCTCCTGCCCCTCACTTCCCTGAAGAGTATCTTGAAAGTGGGAATTATCTTAGCCTTTTTAGTGAGTTAGACATGACACTTGACCTCAAAGAGCTTTGGCTCCATGTCAAAGGCCAACTTGAGCAGGAATCACTCACACCCAAAGCCATCTTGGAGATTTAACAACATAATGTGTGTAAGGTGCTCGGCATGGGCCTGGCCAGTGTCAGACACAACCCATGTAACTTCACCCTGTGATCCACAGCATTATCCTCTCTCCTCTCCCCGCTCCTAGAGGGTTTTGTGACACAAATTCTAAGGGAGCCACAGACTCATGCAGTTTACAATCTCTTAAGTATTTTGCCAATTTTGTGCTCCGTGTTTAGGGAAAATTAAAGAAGGAAAATATCATCGCCTATTTCCTATAAGTGCTGGGCTGGAAAGAACATAGACAGGAAGGAGTCAGTCTAAATCTGTTTAAGGCTGGTCTTCCCCAGAGGCTTCCCTGTTGCGGGTGGGCTTAGGAAGCACTTTTAGGGAAGGGGGAAGTGAGACTGGCAAGGGGTGGGGGCTGAGGAAGGAGAAGTCAATGAGCAGGTCCCCACTGTGGTAGACCATGGAGGACCTCTGGGAAACCGTGGCCCTGCCTGGGCCCAAAGCTGCACATTCCAGTTCCCCTCCACTGTTGGCTGAAGACGGCTTCTGGAGGTGCTCACTTCTCAGCACATCCAACAGGCCTGCTTCAGGAGCCAGAGAAAGCACAAGCACTTAGGTGGAGGGGTACAGGTGTCCTCTGACTGACATGATCAGTGCATGCTGAAGGGGAAGGACTGAGAGGATCTGGGAGAGGTCCCATCAGTGCCTGCTTGTACCACCACCTTGGATAACTCTCAGCACAGTTAAAAAAAAAAAAAAAAGAAAGAAGAAAGAAATCCCCTGTATTAGATTCCTAGGGCTGCCCTAACAAAATACCACAAACTAGGGACACTTCGGTGGCTCAGTCAGTATAGCAACTGACTCTTGATTTCAGCTCTGGTCATGATTCCAGTATGGAGCACACTTGTGATTCTCCCTCTCCCTCTGCCCCTCAAAAACAAAACAAAACAAAATAACCCAGAAACCAGGTTGGTTTTAAAAAACATTAAATTATCCTCTCACAATTCTGGCATCATCAAGGCATCACCAAAATCAAGATGTTAGCAGGGCTATGATCCCTCTACGACTCCAGTGGAACCCTTCCTTGACCCTTCCTAACTTCTGGTGTAGTCTTCCTTCCTTCCTTGGCATTCCTTGGCTTGCAGATGAATCTCTCCAGTCTCTGCCTCTTTCCTCACATGGGGTCCTCCCTGTGCATTTCTATCTATGACCTTATCATAACTTGATTACATCTGCACAGACCCTACTTCCAAATAAGGTCACATGGACAGGTACTGGGGGTTTAGGATGTCAACATATCACTTGAGGGGACACAATCCAACCCACAACAACCTTTCTGGCATCAATATTTTTGTTTGAAAGGTAGGGATAATAATTTACATTTTATCGGCTTGTTTTGAGTGAGAGGGATAAAAACCCAAATTACATAAAATATCACAAAAGCAAACTGGGAGGATCATACAAAGCCCACTCTCTGGCAAATCCAAGGAACTTTGTATAAAAGGAAGCAGAATTGTCTTCTAATAGTTAAACTTGGAAACAAACAAGGAGTCAGAGCAGAAATATACAAAATCATCTTTTAAAAAGCATAATGGGTGACCTAACTGAAGTATTCACCTCTCTAAAGAATGTTTAAAGTAACAGTCAGAGAGCAAAGACTGCCTGTTCCCATCCCAATGGAGAGTGGCAAAGAGGATGCCCTAGAACTTCCCCTTCTTGAGAAGATCCTCACTGCTAGGACCTGTGCTCACTTGTGCACCTGCTGAGGCTGACTGGATGTTCCGTGTCACATGCCTTCTCCCGTGCCACCTCTCTCTCACCATCTTTATTTTTCTCTATAAATTAATATATCAGCATTCTGATTTTATGCCTCGGACCCAACAACTTGCTCCTCTACTCCTGAGAAATGCATCCCCTCCCTCCAGTACTTAGGACACTGACTTTGGCCAAGTGCCCTGGAGAGGAGGGTAGCCAGAGCCTCTCAGCTCAACATGCCTCTTAGTTGCCTTCAAAAGCCCCTGTCTTCCTTGCTCATGCCTATCCCGGCGCCTCTTTTTCATGTGCACTTGAATATCCTGGGAACCTTTTTTAAAAACACAAATCCTGACTCAACACCTCTGGGATGGATTCTGAAACCTGTGATTCTAACAAATTCACTGCTGCTGCTCCTGCTGCTCTGGGGTTTACACCTTACGGGCTATTAGACCTGGCCACTCAAAGGCTGGTCCAGAGACCAGCAGCCGGGGCATTGCCTGGGGGGTCTGTTAGAAATAAAGTTCCTCCGGCCCCGGTTGGACCTACTGAATCAGAAACACAGTGTTTCAATAAGCTCTCCCAGATCTCAGACTCATGAGAATACTGAGCTAGAGCTTGTGCTTAACATGTGTGTATATATATATATATATATATTTTTTTTTTTTAAATATTTTATTTATTTATTTAGAGAGCACAAGTAAGGGAAAGGGCAGAGGGAGGGAGGGAATCTCGAGCAAACTCCACGCTGACCACAGAGGCCAATGCAGGACTCGATCTCACACCCCTGAGATCATGACCTGAGATGAAATCAAGAGTCGGATGCTTAACTGACTGAGCCATTCAGAAGCCAACATGTATATACTTACTACAGTTTCATTTCTGCTTTGTCTGCCATGAAGGATTGAGGGAAGGAAGACATGTGTATGATAAATCATATGAGCATCAGTGAACACAAAGAACAGGAACGTTTGAAAGACCCTGGAGATTCTCTGTGATCATATCAGATGAATGAGTTTATGCATGCCAGGGGAAGGGAAGGAGGAGAGAGACAAATCCTAGAGCCATCCAAACCCACGTAGCCTGAAGACGATGCTTCTTTGTCCCAGAGGATACAGAAAACAGTCTGAGATAAAGAAAGTGACCCACTGTACGGGAATCAGGAACCCTCACTCATCACAGCAGGAAAAGAATTGCCCTGAGGATGTGTACAACACGCAGGAAAGCATCTCTCTCTTTCCTTTTATTGACTTTCCTGTGGTTGCAAAAGCAATAGTTTATAGTCATAGAATATTTAGAAACTACAGAAACAACAAAAAAAAAAAAGAAAGAAAGAAAGAAAGAAAGAAAGAAAGAAAGAAAAAGAGAGAAACTACAGAAAGACAGAAAATAAAAATTATCCGTAATCCCACATATTGGACATGACCACATTATCCATTGGATATGTTAGTGTATATTCTATATCCTATCTAGATATATGGACATATACACATGGATATATTTTTGTAAATATATTTGTAAATATATTGTTGTAATGTAAATGTAAATATATTGATATTTTTGTAAATATCTATCTATCTAGACACACATACACATTTATACATGTTAAATATAAAAACAGAAATAAGCATAGACACCTATGGAATACATTACAGATGCATATATATAGATATCATACCGATCATATGCATACATGCAATATATATTTTTTATTAAATTTATTTATTTATTTATTATAAACATATAATATATTTTTATCCCCAGGGGTACAGGTCTGTGAATCGCCAGGTTTACACACTTCACAGCACTCACCATAGCACATACAGCACATACCCTCCCCAATGTCCATAACATACATATATTTAAAAACATTTCAGAACATAAATGTGCAAATGTGTACATATTATACATACATATGTAATATTATAAATATGTTTACATAAAATAATGTATATACATAGAAGTACTAATATCTACTATAAATAAATATACAGAATATACAAATACATAATATAAATATACATAATTTTTGTATGAATATAAATATACATATATGCACAATTGTGTATCCTACCTTTTTGTATTTAGCACTAATGGCACTTCACTGACTTATACAGGACATTTATGAAGTGCAAATTTTAAATTCCCCAGGTGTCCACCACGAATCACTACTCTCTCCAGCACCCCCCACCCCCAGCTAGAGGCGATACAACTTGGCGGGTGACATGAAGACTCAGCAGAAAGTGAAGAGGTAAAAATCAGCTCCTCCTTCCCATTAGAACCAGTGGACCAAGTAATTACATTGGGAGAGCCAGCTCTAATCCCCAGGTCCCGGGTCACCACCTCTCACACTGATGCCCTTCACAGTCCAGCCCACATGCTAGAGCCAAGTCAGGGAGGAGAGGCACCCAGCGAGCCTCTTGAGGGCTTTCTCTCTCATTTCAGACAAGCTGCCTCACTTTCCAGTGCTACCTAGCCTAAAAATTCTAAGTGAACTGAAATCAATTGTGTTTTGAGATTTCTGTGTGTTGGGAGACAATTTCACATCATCTCCTGAGCTAACTGGGGAACCACTGTGGTGTCTTAAACACAGTTAGAAATCAGTCATAAAACCATGCAAGGGTTGTCCCAGACCTACCACAAAGCCTAAAGTCCTCTTCTTTCCTTTGTCTTTATCAAGAGGTCTATCCCAGTGGAGTCTAAAAAATTTTAACCAAAATGATGCAGGCTTTCATTTAAACCCTTTAAAAATAAATGATTTCTCAGAGCTCATTTCCATGTTTGTTCTATTGATTCAATTGAAAACAAATTGTAACACAGAGCTCATAATAAGACTAAACTGTCCGGGGATTATTTTCATTTTTGGAATAATAGGTCTTACTTTTTTTTTTTTTCCTCTCTGCTGCTGCAATTATGATAGAACAGAAAATTAGATTTTAATTAATCAGCAAGTGTTCCTTTCCTCCAATCACTAGGAGTTTTGGGGTTGTAAAGCTATAGTGTAAAGAAGTCACATGGCTCCAAAAATAGCTGGAAAGAAACAAATGAGTCCTTGCCCTGGTGCTCTTCTCAGACACCCTAGGCAGTTCAAAGCACATTCCTCCAGCCAGGGTGGGAACCTCATGAAGGGGTGGATTGGGGGCACAGGAGCAGGGATGCTCTTGTTAAGGACGGGAACCAGATGCGGCACCCAGAGTCCCACCCAAGATCTCCGAGGGGGCAGTGTAGCTGCTTTTCTTGTCAGAGAAGCTGAGTCATCCGACTGCTTACCCTGAGACACCTGCTTCATTCTGTCACCAGGAGTCACGTCCGTATCCAGCACGAATGCAACGGTAACTGCCCTTCCCTCACTTCTCTGCGCTCTCTTCCCAGCCACCCAGAGACCTCCTTTGTCTCAGGGACCGCCATTATAAGCCTTATTAATTATAGATCAATCTCTAATTTGAAGGTATGAGCCGAGGCTGTAGGGGGTCTCATTAACATAAGAATAAAAGCTGATTCAGAGACTAATTATTTTGTATCCCCCCTCCCAAAAATAAAAAACAAACCAAAACAAACAAACAACAAAAAACCTCAGGCTGGATTTAGGTTTGAGCAAAGCAGTTTCTCAGCAATGAGCACGTCTTGTAAAGGATTATTTTAAGACACACAAGCCATTTTTGAGGCTTTCTGTGCCTCTACCTTTGCTTCCTTTTTCACGGCTGATGGTTAAGTTAACTGTGCGTATGTGTGCTTCTGTATAGACATGTGTATCAGGACGTAACGGTGAGAGCAATTTATGAACTGATTCAAGGAACTTCTGTAGGAAGGTGTTGACGAAGAGTCCTTGTAGGAGCCACAAAGATATAGCCAAGTTCAAACATACTTATGAAATGCTAAATGAGCTTCACTTATTGATGATTACGGATATAAGCCAAACAGGCTATTCGACAAATGAATATCTCTATTTGCCTGAACTATAGCTCACTGAGGAAAAAATGTAAGGTGTCCATTGCCTGCTGGCAGCTACCAACTGTTGATCTGGAGATGTCTGGAGACCTCTGACAACTTTACACTTATCTTCATCAAAATGAAGAATACAGCTATTTTCAAAAGCTAGATTTAGTCAAAGTTTTCTACCTTTTTATTGTAGGTTAACATGCCTTTTATTATACACCATGGTGCTAAATGGTAGTTTTATAGTTTTCTTATGTTATTGGGTTTTTGTTTTGTTTTTATGTTCTACCTTAAGAGAATAAAGTCTGGTAACCTCAGGCTACTTACATATTTTTTTTAATTATATGATGGTTTATTATCAGAAGCAGTTTTGGCTATAAGGAACAGAAAACTCAATTCACGGTGGCTTCAGCAATAGATTGTTGTCTCACATAATGCAACTTCTGAAGGTAGAGGTTTTGAGCACTGTTTCTGTGTTTCTAACTGGTCCCTTTGCCACCTTTATTTTGTTGGCGCATTGCCTTTTTGTATGTATGCTTGTGGTCCCAGCAAGGCTGCTTCAGTTCCAGGCATCATCTCTGTGTTCCAAGCCAGAGAAGGGGAAAATGCAAAGCCAGATGTACTATCAACATGGTGCAATAACTTTTCCAGAATTGCCCACACCCCTTGCAGACTTCTGCTTAAGTCCCAATGGCCACAGTTTTGTCAGAGGATCACATGCTTACTCCTGGATATAGACTAGTCTGAGAAAGTGGACACTGACCTTTTCCTATGTCCTATATTGATAAAGCTATGGGAGAAATGACTCCAGAATCAGCATTTGGTTGGCCAACCCATACTGTCAGCCATATCAGTGATATCAAAATTTGACCCATATCATGGTATTTTCCAAACCCTAATGTTTGCCAAAATGTGGTCCCTGAACAAGCATCATAAGGACCAAGTGAGAATTTGTTAAGAAACACAAGTTCTGGGATACTCCCCTCAGCCATGCAAATCATAAATTGGGGCTGGGCCCAATATTCAGGGGGATATGATGCACTTTCATGTTTAAGAACCACTGCTTGGGCTATTGCCAGAATCACTACCTGGCTGTGATTCTTAATTGGAGGGGTGAAAGCATGCCTTTAGAAAAACATCAAAATAATCACCTAGAGGTAAGGGAGTGTTTCAAACTATTCATGGCCCTTTTGCCCAGATTTCATTGAGCACTTGACCACCAATTCTCAAACTCAAGCTTCAAAGTCACCATGCTGGACTCAGCCCTCAAATCTCTGATTCAGCAAGTCTTGGGGGTAGCTGGGGTGGGGAGTAAGG
Source organism: Neogale vison (assembly GCF_020171115.1). NCBI lineage: Eukaryota > Metazoa > Chordata > Mammalia > Carnivora > Mustelidae > Neogale > Neogale vison. The sequence continues at coordinate 37,537,942 of NC_058098.1, read as the reverse complement.
GGTGGGAGGTGGAAGGAATTCCAAAATTGTTTTTCTAATAATTACCAGGGGAAGCTGATGCTGGTCCCAACTGTACCAACCATCCATGTGTGGTCAGCAGACCAACACCCTTGGCATCACCTGGGCGCTTGTTAGAAATGCAGAGTTTTCTGGCCCCAGCCCAAGAAAACCAAATCAATCTCTACAACAGGACCCAGCAATCTGTTATTTTAACAAGCCCTCAAGGTAAACCTGATGCCCTATAAAATTTGAGAACCACTGTCCTAGACTAGTGCTTCTCACACCTTCTGATACACCCAAATCACCTATGAATCTTCTTAGAAATTCAGGTTCTCAGGGCGCCTGGCTGGCTCAATCAGTAGAGCTTGTGACTCTCAAGCTCCAGGTTGTGAGTTTAAGCCCCACATTGGGTGCAGAGATTACTTAAAAATTAAAATCTTTAAAAAAATCAGATTTGAATTTATTAGTATATTTGTCTGCTATGGTCACAGAGTACCACTGACTGAATGACTCAGACAACAGAAATGTATTTTCTCATCATTCCAGAAGCTAAAAGTTCAAGATCAAGGAGTCATTAAGGTTGATTTTTTTCTGAGGCCTCTCTCCTTGCCTTATGGATGGCTGTTGCCTCCCTCTGTCTTCACATGGTCTCTCCTCTAGGAGCACACATGTGTCCAAATGTCCTCTTCCTGTAAGGACACTGGGTCAGTGTTCAACCCTAACGATCGCATTTTAACTTCATTACCTCTTCAAATTCCTTGTCTTTAAACATGGTTACTTTCTGAGGCACTGGGAATTAGAACTTCAGATAAGAATTTGCAGCGAGGGCGGGGGGCACCTGGGTGGCTCAGAGGGTTAAGCCTCTGCCTTTGGCTCAGGTTGTGATCTCGGGGTCCTGGGATCGAGTCCCGCATCGGGCTCTCTGCTAGGCAGGGAGTCTGCTTCCTCCTCTCTGCCTGTCTCTCTGCCTACTTGTGATCTCTCTCTGTCAAATAAATAAATAAAGTCTTAAAAAAAAAAAAAAAAAGAATTTGCAGGGGGAAACGATTCAGCCCATACCAGTCGATACAGGGTTAAGTGTGAAATTCTGCATTTCTAACCAGCTCGCAGGGGATGGCCATGCTATTGATCTGTGGACCATCCTTCGATGACACTGCTCTAGGGAAGAGCAGCTGCCCGTCCATGACACTGCCATCAGGCACAGCTGTTATTAATAATGGAAGGCTGTCATCTTCCTCAGATGTGGGGAGGCGAAATTAATTTCTATTGTTCTGGGACTGTTACTCTGTGACTTTAATGTGCATCCAATTCATCTCGGGAACTTATCAAAAATGCAAATTCCTGAGTCCCACCTCCAAAGATTCCAACTGAGTTGGTCTCTGAAGGGGCCAAATGTACATCCTTCCTTTTAGCAGGACCTGAAGGTCACTCAAATACAGGTGGTCCTCCAGACCATGCTTTGAGAAGCACTGATCTGCCGCATTTGTAATTTGCCTCCCCAACCGCCTACTCAGTGGGCTCTTTGACGCAAGAGACAGGTGTACATCAGGGTGTCTGGAAATTTAATATGCACATGCTTCTCCTGGAGCCCCTGTAAAAATGCAGATTTGAATTCAGTAGTTCTGGGATGGAGTCTGAGATGCTGCGTTTCTAACCAGCTCTGAGGTAATGTTGATCCTGCCAGCCTGTGTACCAGACTTTGAATGACAGTGACAAAATTCTATGTCTCACACTGCCTGGACAGGGCCTGATCTCACAGGCTCGTTTAAGGAAGTCTTTGTATAATTCATGCATTGACCATTTATCTTTCATACATCTTTACACTTTAATGCAGTACATAATATAATAAACCTTCCATTATCTGATCTTCTTGAAATTGATTCCTCCTCCTGTTCATATAATTCTTAATTCAATTGTCCTGGGGACTCTCCTTGAGTAATAGAAATTAGAATGTTGGACTGCAGGATCAGAATTCTAAGTAACTTTGACAAATTGAAGAAATGTTACATTATAAATGAACAGGATAAAGTCCAATAGGGATAGGTGCATGTCAGTGCCCTTAGGCATGAAAAGTAAAAGATATGCCATGAGAAAGTCTATATAGCACACAGGAAGTAGAAATCCACATCCTCATCACTCAAGGTGAAAAATTAGACCAAAAATGAGCATCCAGGCAAGAAATTGTGGAGGAGCAAGACAGCAAATGTCTCTTTTACAATATAAAACCCCAAGTTAGGAAGAAATATATAACTAGGCATTAAAATTACTCTGCAGATTACTATATTTTAAATATTACACTTGTGATAATTAGGTTTGTGTGGCTCCTAAACTGATTTTGACATTTTCTTCTCAGGGAATACTTGCTCTACATTTATTTCCCTTAATAGTTAACTAATGCCAATCCTGGCCCATTAGCATCATCTGGGCTGCTCTTAAAACTACTGCTATCCAAGACCATCTTTGTTAATATCCTAGGGCGGCTGTAACAAAATAGTACAACCTACGTGGCTTATCACAACAGAAATGTATTATCTCACAGCTCCAGAGACCCAAAGTCTGAGATGTGTGTATCAGCCATGCTCCCACTGACACCTGGATGCCAGCATCCCTCCTTGACTCTTCCAGCTGCTGGAAGCTCCAGTGTTCCTTGCCTTGAGGCAACCTAACGCCAGTCTAATCTTGCCATGCCATTTCCCTTATTTCTTTTCACATAATCTCTCTGTACAAGTCTTTGTATTCAAATTTCCTTTTTAGAAGGACACTAGTCAGATGAGATTGAGGTACATGCTATGACTTTAGTTTAACTTGGTCACCTCTTTAAAGATTCTCTTTCCAAATAAGGTTGCATTCTGTGGTACTGGGGATTAGAACTTCAACATATCTTGCAGTGGGGGGGTGGGATTAGGACTTCAACATATCAGTGGGTAAACAGAATTCAACCCATAGCAACATCCCAGATCAATAAAATCAGGTCTCTGTGGTGAGGCCCTGACATCAGCATTTTATAAGTGCCCCCAGATGATTCTAGTACACAGCTAAAGCTGAGCATCACTTCCCTGGGAGATGTTCTGTGATGGCCACATTGCCATGGGAAGCCACTGGTGTTAGAGCTAGTGAACGCTGGGGACTAAAGCACCAAACCTGAGGCAAAAGGAGATAAAGAATGAATATTCTAAAGCAGTTTTGGTTTGTTTGTTTGTTTGTTTGTTTGTTTAATCTGAAATGCACAGAAAATAAAGTAAAAAGCATACTGCAGCCGAGGCATACCCAGAGATTCTGAGGTCATGGGTCTGGGGTGAGACATGAGCCTGGAGAATTTTAAATGCCTCCCAGTCATCCTACTGTGCAAGCAAGCTGGGAACCACTGTTTACCAAGACAGATTTGCTACAACATGACCGGACTGGCCCTCAAAACTGGAAAAGCTAGGACAAGAACCCCCAGCACCTGACCCCAGGGCTTGGCTCTTTCTGCTCCCTATCTGACCTTTTCAACAGATCATCTTACAACATCATGCCAAAGGATCATTAAATATTATCTTTCCATTTCTCATATAAATGTGAGCAGGTCTTTCTCATTTTAAAAAACATAAACTACCCCTAACTCTACTTCCAAATCAATTACCTTCCATCACCTTACTATTAGGCAAAGGGGAAGGCAAAGGGAAAATACTGTAGACTCAAGATGAGTTTAGAGGAAAGTTTTCACTTTCCAGGTACTTCATGAGCCTCTGATACATGATTTCTGGCATGAACCATTTCCCTGAAATGGAACTCATATAGGTCACCTCTTAGTGGCCAAATACAAAAGACCAGCAGTTATCATCTTACCTGAACTCTGTGACATGGTTTTCAAGACCTTTGCTGGCTTCCCTCCTCTTCTGTGTTCTTCCTTTGCCTTCCATGGAATCTTCTCTTTTAATTTCCTTTGGGGGCTCCTCTTGTTTGCCTGCCTGTAGATCAAATTTTGGTATCCATTTTAGCCTTATTTTTGTTTCATCATGACTTAGGTTGAAGCATATGATATTATGCCTTGTGTAGCCCAGGTTAAATGTTGGTCACATCATCTTGTTTAATCTAATGCTCAGTCTCAGTACACTGGTGACCACACTACACATGGCTTCAGCCATCACCTGTATACAGAGAGGATACTCAGACTAGTTGTCAAAATATTCTAATATTTCCTACCAACTAGTAAATAGTTGATGCCCAGTGCCCTCCATCCACCAGTGCCATTTCATAATCCTATCAGTCCTGCCTCTTTTCCTGCGACTCCTGTCACCAAAAACAACAGGAAAATGCCTAGCATAACAGGGGACTCCCTGAGACCCTGCTTCAAGACTAGAACCAGTCTCTGTTCTGATTGGTTGTTGTCCTGATTGAGGAATATTTTCATATTACTGCTATATAGTCATGATTTCCAAATGTACCTCTCCAGCTAAATCACCTTTTCCTAGCTTCAGACACATATTGAACCTGACTCTCCCTACTTGGCTATCACATAGCATATCAGAATTAATAGGCCCGTGCTCGCTTTGGTAGCACATATACTAAAATTGGAACGAAGAATTAATAGGCCCAAGATGGAACATCAAACCCCCCCGCCACAGTGACAAGCTAACTTTGATGGCTCCAGTGAACTACATCTCCAGGAATCCATGTCCTTGTGTAGTGCCCTGTCACACTGACTCTGGACTTGGCCACTAGACTTGCTTTGGCCGATGGGACATTATCAAACGATGGAAGTGGAGGCTTAAGAAGTGTTTGTCCATTTGGAATACTTGCTCCTAAGGGCATCTGTCAAACTCTAAAGTAGCTCAGACTAGATTTTGTTATGATGAGACCATCCTGAGAAGGAGAGGCCAGAGGGAGGAACATTGAGACCCCAAATAACACAGAGCATCCCCAGTCCCTCCTGTCCAATGTCTAACCTACCGATTCTGAGAAGTAAAACAGATGTTTTAAGCTTCTATATTAGCCAAGGTTCTCTAGGGAAACAGAACTGGTAGGATGCATATGTGAGTATTTAAATGCATGGTTCATGTGATTATAGATATTGACAAATCTCAAGATCCGTAAGGTAAGTTGGCCAGTTGGAGACCCGGGAGAGCCAATGTGTAATTCCAGTCTAAGTCAAAAGGCCTGAGAACCAATGGAACAGATGGTGTAATTCTAATCTAAAGTCAGGAAGCCCAAGACCCAGAAAGAGCTCATGTTCCAATTTGCATGTGAAGGCAATAAAAAGCTGACATCCCGGTTCAAAGGCTCTCAGGCAGAAGGAGTTCTCTCTGACTCAAGGAGAGTCAGCCTTTTTGTTTAATTCAGGCTTTCAGCCAATTGGATAAGGCCCATTCACATTAGGGAGGGCAATCTGCTTAACTAAGTCTATCAATGAAGATGTTAATCTTATCCAAAACACGCTCAGAGAAATGCCTAGAATAATGTTTGACCAAATATTGAGGCACCCTATGGCCCAGTCAGGCTGACAAACAAAATTAACCATCACAACTTGTAAGCTTTTGGTTGGTTTGTTATGCACCAAAGATGACAGAAAAAATATATTTTTCTGGCCTATCTCATACAGACTCAAACCTGCTCCTTATATAATATGACCCACTTCTAGAAATGATATTGTCATTCATCTACTACCCAAATCCAGAATCTAGGACTGTCCTAGAATAACAGTTCTCCTTTGTTTGCACTGGATCTCCAATACTTTTTAATTCTGCCTCTTAATTAATTTCAAAAGACTCTCTCACCTCACTTCACCACCCCTGGTAGAACAAAAATGGCAAATAGCTGGTCCTGTGCTGTCATTCCTCCCACCGATGACCATGGCAAACATGGCCAATCTATCAAAGCCCTATGTTCAGCTCACCCAGGAAAGTGGCCGCATAATTCTCCTCAATGCCCCACTGCATGGATTTACTACAAATCAATCACACGGTATGCAACATATTCGCTATCCCTGTTCTAGACACTGCTGATTTATCACTTATATTAAGGCAAAAGCTATTTTGCTGGTTATACCAACCTCCCCTACCACTACCCAAATCAATTTATCTCCTACCCTTTTAGAAGGATTACCAAATTAATCTTTCTAAAATGCAATTCACATTGTCTGGGTTGCCAACCTGTGCTCACCTCAGGACTCAGAGGTGACTGGGTCTGTGGTAGTTAGATTGGTAGCAAAGATGGCTTTAGTTCTCTGCCCTCCTCTGTACGTACAGCCCTTACAGTGTGACTTTGCAGCTCTTCCTACCAAGAGATAAAGTCTGTTTATTACTCCATCCCTTGGATGGGGTCTGGTGACTGGCTTTGAATAGGAGAAGTCACACTGTGGAGATTCTGAGCCTAAACCTCAAGAGATTTTCAGTGCTTGCTCTCTCTCTTAGAAACTTGCCTCTGCCATGAGAACAAACCTGGGTTAGCTTGCTGGGGGACAAGAGATAACATGGATGGAGCCATACCTCCTAAGCGAAGTGCCCACATAGATATGTCAGAGAGTAGAGGCAAGAGCAACAAAGGCACCTGACTACCCACAGCTTATCAGTTTGATGCACAAACCATAGCCACTCAAGTGACCCATAGACTCATAAGGCTTTGTGGCTGTTTGCTGTATAGCATCTCAAGGCCACAGGTAATGAATGCAAGGGTTATGTGAAGGACCTGTGAAGCAGACTCATCAGAGCTCTGTTTGCATGAGGAACTCAAACACTGCTGCAAGAGAATTCATCCAACTGAGTCAGAAAAACAAATTTAACAACCAGTAAAATCCATAGGTGGTCATTGTAGGAAAACCTTTACAAGGCTATAAGAATACAAGGGGCATCTACAGACCCAACAATGCTGATGCTAGCACTTTCATCCCCAGTGGGAGACAAAGCCTGCATCAGCACCTGTGTATCCCCAGAATCTTCAAAGGGCATTTGCCAGCATCAGCGGCCTCTGCAGCTGACATCCCTGCAGGGGACCATGGCAGAGAAAATGGTAGACACCACATGGTAGCTAAGAAGATTGTATTTGTAAAAACATTTGAGGTGCCTCTGGGAACTTCCAGAAATAAAAGAAGGCATCTTGAAAGGTCCTGCCAAAGAAAGAATGTTTTGTGATAATGTTTTGGGATCTATCTTAAGCCACAACCTGATATACACTTGGGAGATGATTTAGAAAAGTCTAAAATTGTTCAATGATTCTCCTTTGCCCTCAAAGGAATAAAGCTGGTTAACACTGAAATACAAGTTCATTCATCCCTCAACTCCCATGTGCGCATGTCCACATGTTCATACACACAATGTCCACCTGCATTATTTCTGTTCATTTCTATATTCTCCTTGTTCTCCCCACACCTCTTAGATCAGATGCATTCTCAGTCCCTGCTGTCTCAACTCATGAGGTGAATTCCTCTTTCAGAAAGAGCATCTCAGAGACCCCACAGGTGACCCCCCCCCCCAGGAGACACTGGGTTTTAGGCAAGGAGTAGAAGCTACAGTTCTTTCCTTGAACCTACAGTGTCAGCAAGGGGAGGTGGTCCTCTCCCTCCAATGGTAGAAGCAGAATTGAACCTCGCAGTAGAATGACAAGAAAGAAAGAGAGAAAAAAGGAAGGGGAGGGAGGGAGAGAGAAAAAAAAAGAAGGAAGGGAGGAAAGGAAAGAAAAAAGAAAATGAAAAAAAGAAAAGAAAGCCTCAAATTCAAAATTCAAATTGATTGCAGGTCCTGCCTTCACGAGTGAAGTCTACTTTTCCATCCCTCGAATCTAGACTTGACCGTGTAACGCTTTTGTCAATGAGACATCAGCAAATGCAATGCTGAGAGAGGACTGAACAGTGCCTTGCATTCAACTAAGTAAGGCTAGCTCTATTTCCGATGTACCTGGAACTCTGAAATAGTAATTTGAAGGAACCCAAGCTAACCTACTAGAAAGGCAAAATGGAGGAACGACAAAGCACCCCAGCCTTCAGTCCTCCAACCACCAAACATGTGAGTAGGGTCAGCCCTGCCCACTCATTTCCAGCTGAGCTTCCAGATGCAGTGAGCTTAGGCAAGACCAGAGAGGAGGAATGGCCCAGTCTAGCCCAGCCCACACTGCCAGCCTACAGAATTGTGAGCAAATAAATAATTGTTTGGTGTAACCCATGAAGTTTTGGGATAGCTCGTTTATGCAGCAAAGGCTACTGGGCACATCACTAAAAATAGGTCATATGACCTCAGAGCTAAACAGGGCAGTGAAGAGTCATAACAATCCCTCATATCAGATGGTCTTTCCACACCACAGCAAACTGCACAAGGGTTGGGATGGGAGAATTTATTTCTGGGTCTATCACCAGAATCTTATTTTAAAGTCCCCATGGGAATGAAGACAAAACAAACAAGAAAAAACAATATGTGATAAAATCAAAACAAAAGCTTCTTTCAAATCTTAGAAAATAAAACAGGTGTGTTTTCCTAAGAAGAGTAATTACACATATGTAAATTATATAACTGTTCACGTGGTCTTCTTTCTTTAGTTTTAAAAAAAATTCAAACCCAAATTTAAGTAAGGGGAGGTGACTTTTACATGACTAGGACTTTTCAGAATACCAAGTATATACTAGTCATTTATTTATTTGGGGGATCACATTTTCTACATGTTATTAAAATTTTTACTTCTATTGCTTTTTCACCCTTTACCTATAATATATTTTTTAAAGCAGTCCAAATGGTTTTTGGATGAAGATCTGATATATGCAGTATTCACTTGTTAATTTCTTCTATTTTGACCTAAAGACAAAGCAGAATACCATTTCTTTCTTGTGTCATCCTCTACTTTTTCCACATGCCTATGGATAGAGCCATGGGAAGGGAGGAGGAACTAGGAAATAGAAGTGGTAAAACATTTTTGCAATTTTCCAAGTCCTAGGTATAATCTAAGGGATGTGCATTTTCTATTGAAATAGTTTCTCCCATAACAGTGCACACTTTTATTAGAACCGTATTTTTGCTGACAGAACCCAGTTACTTCACTCAGCATCCTGCATATAGAAAAAGAAAAAAAAAAACCCACAAAACATGTTCACCACTGTGATATTAATATACTTTGATTTGCTCAGTGTCTTATTTATTTTTTAGAGATCCAGTCTTCCTTGACACTTCCAAATGACTATGGTACTGGCTGCATTTGAACCAACTTATTTGAATTTTGATCTACGTCTTTAATCAGGCACATTGCTTTGAATACATTAGTTTGAATAGTAGAGTCAAATGGCTCTTGTTTTTTCTGTAATGTGAGTAAAGAAATTAATAGGATTTAGGGATTAGCTTGAATGTCTTCTTTTATGTGACCTAAATAATATACTGTCTTATTATTACTGCATTCCTGACAATAAAGCGTATAGTGTTTTCCAATGTGTTAAAACAATAGCTATATAAATACAAAACATATTACCCATGTCTGTTGTGTATTTAATTGTCCATTATTAATATTAATCATCTTTGCTTTCTTCCAGAGAGCTTAAAGTCCCATATATTTTACAATCAAAACTGTCAAGAATTATAACACTACTCTATGTGATCTCTATAAAAGGAGATATAAATGCCAATCAAAAGGGCCATTGGTTGCTTCATTTATATTCAAAGTGCTTCTGCACATAAATTACATTAATAGTTTATATTCTTTCTACCTAGTCTCACGAGGAGCTCAGAGCATGTCAGTCCTTTCCTTCTTGTAACCTCTGCTTGAGGAGGAATCAGCCCTGGTGGAGCCCTGGGAACTCCCTGACCTCACACAATCCACCAGACATGGAGAACAGGCGAACAGGCCACCCTTTGCCTCTCTTCTAGACATTTCCAGATCCAGGGTCTTGAGGCAACAGGGAGTGATGGAGACCCTATATGCTGCTGACCTGACTCAGGTGACATATGTAGGTCACTGTTATGATCCTGTCTACCAACCTGAAGCTGCCTGGGGCCATGGCTCTTTTCTCTCTACTTTGGCAGGGGGCAGAAATTATCAAATGGTACACACACTGAAATGTCACTGCAAGCCAGAACAGACTCCTTTTGAACTTCTGGGAAATATACCTGACAACGGGTCCAGAGCCTTCCAGCCTGATTCCAACTTGTATGCTTTAGTGAGTACTATTTAACAGAAACTCAAGAGCATGTACAACTTAAAAGACACTTTATTAATACATTTTGTAATGTCACTACTTTATTCCAAACACGTCCTGAGAACGTGCTCCCAAGCTCAAGGCAGGGAATGCCTATCTAAAGAGCCATGTGTTAACAAAAGAGGCCATTCCTCAAGGACAGCAGAAGTGCCCCATCAACTGCATGATAATATTTGAAGTTATTGTCTTCCTGCTTTCTTGCCATTTTCTAGGACATCTGAACTTGCAAACATGAAACCAGATTGGGGGAAAGGCATCTTCCAACTGACATATAGGTCAACCCTTTCAGATGATGAACAATGAAGGCAAGATCACTGCCAGAGTTCTGTCTATTCTTCTGGGCAAACCTTGTGATTTTTCCTCCTTCCATTCTTACAACTTTCTGGCTCTAACAGGAAGCTGGAGTAGCACCGTTAGGGCAGAATCTAATATCCTCATTGGCTGGCACTGTGTCTTTGCAGACGAGGAGGGGGTACTCACGGGGAATACACGACAGTAGATGGAATACTGCTGGTTTATTGTTCATTTTCTCAAATTGAGAAACAGTTTAAAACCACTATATTTATTTAATTACTTCATTAATTAAATCATCATAGAGTGTCTATATGCCTGGGACAGCACTCAAGACCTATGGATCAAAGTAAATGAGAACAAATGGTCACTGCCATTTCTTGTGTCTTATGATGGCAGATGTTCATTAATTTACTCAAACAAATATTTATTGAGTCTACAACTATGTGCCAGGCGCACCAGTAGCTCTGGGAAAACAGCAATGAATAAAACACTAAAATCCTTTCCCTTAATGGAAGCTTACAATTTAATGAAGAGAACACTAAAAGTAAAAAAAAATAAAACCAGAACAAATAAGTAAAATATACAGTATGTAGATTGTGCCAAGTTCTATGGAGAAAAAGCAAGCAGGAAAGGGATTAGGAAGTGGGGCAGGGTTTCATTTTGCCTAGGCCCCCCAGGGAAGACCTTGAAGTGAAGAAACTACTGAAGAACCAAAGCTATAGAGGAAGTATCCCACATGCACACCTAAGGGAGGAACATTCTAGACAAAGAGAAAGCAAAGGCCAAGTGCTGAGAGGACTGTGCCTGAACAGACAGTTCCAGGTTTTATATTCCAAACATGGCACCACAATATGGCCCATCCCATATGACCTTTCAGAGCCTTCCCCTCTGCTATCTATCAAGAAGTAAAGTCTATGCCTCCTCTCCCTGGATGTGGACAGGGCTTTGTGACTGCCCTGATTTGTAGAGTAGGACAAGTATGACAGAAGTGACACCAGGGGGTGCCTGGGTGGCTCAGTGGGTTAAGCCTCTGCCTTTGGCTCAGGTCATGATCTCAAGGTCCTGGGATCAAGTCCCACATTGGGCTCTCTGCTCAGCAGGGAGTCTGCTCCCCCCCACCTCTGCCTGCCTCTTTGCCTACTTGTGATCTCTGTCTGTCAAATAAATAAATAAAATATTAAAAAAAAAAAAAAAGAAGTGACAGTGGGCAACTTCCAGGCGAATTCATGAAAGGGAGTATAGCTTCTTTTTGGCTCTCTGTCTTGGGATGCTTACCCTGGGAACTCAACCACCAAGCTTCTGCTTGGCTCTCTTTCTTGGGATGCTTACCCTAGGTACTCAACTACCATGCTGTGAGGAAGCTCAGGCCACGTGGAAGCCCACATGAAGAGGGACTAAGGCTGAGACTCCAGCAGACGGCCAGCAGCCAGGTGAATGTGTAGTCTCGGAAGCTGCTCCTCCAGCCCTTTGTTGAGCCCCGTTCACTGATACCATGGACAGCAGCAATGAGCCTTCTCCACTGACCCCTGGTCAAATTGCAGAATTGTGAGCCAAAATAAATGACGGCTCTTGTTTTTATCCACTCTGTTTTGGGGTAGTGAAAGAGCCAGGTAACCAAAACAAGTGACGATGGCATTGTAGTTAGAATTAGTTGGATTAGGAGGCAGTCAGAGGAGAGGAAAAGACCCTCCAGAAGGGGGGACAAAACCTCCAAAGTTTTACAGTCCATTGAAAATCCTTTGCCTTTCACTCCAGTGGGAAAGCCACTGGATGAACAAGTAAATGCTAGTCCCTCTCAGGGTCCTGCGTGTCATCAAGAAGACAGCCTCCAACAGACACACACCTTAAACATGCTTGGGTAGAGATTCATTTATTTATTTATTCTTTCCCCCCAGAGAGGGAGACCTCTGTCTACTTCCCACAGTCAGTGTTTTGCATTCATGATGGCAAACTCACTCACAGACTAATCTGACCAGCCTGTTTCCTGGAACAAAAATTTTAATATTTGCCAGAGGATAACCTCAAGCATGCCCATTGAATGTTGGTCAGCCACAGCCTCCAGTTCATAAGGAGACTACAATCTCCATGTATATACAGATTTCAACCAACTTAGACCCATAAATGACCAAATGGGGTAAGTAAAGGGTACTTTCCACAGAGGATCTGGACTTTGTTTTCCCTCTAGTTTAATAAGCCTTTAGTTTGCTGACTTTGAGGGCTGCAGGGTAGCCCATCTGTCATGGAGACATTTGCTTCGTTGTGTGGGAGGGCAGGCACACACAATCCTAGAAACAAAGCGTTTTTCAATGCTGAGAAGCTCAGAAAGACAAGCATTAAAATAATCAATCCTTGCCAAGGTTTTAAACAGGTTAATACACCAATGTGATGATGTGCATTATCCGCCCCCATTTAGGGCCAAGTTTATAAAACATTCTCAATCTGGGAGTTCGTAAATCTGGAACACCCTTCAAAGAAATGGGCTGAGGGGAGGCCCCATGAAGATGACAGCTAAGATGAATCTGGAGGGAAACAGGCCACTGCTCTTGACTCACAAAGGATAGGGTCATGTGCAATTGCCCCTGGGGACAAGGCTTCTGGATTGAGGTCTAGGACTAGTGGAAACAAGCATTCCATTATGCATTGGTTCAGTCTGTGGGAACTAGTAACGGTGATAAATTACCAAACATTACATTATGTTCCTGCGCAGATTGAAAGAGAACATTTGGGTAGGTGGATGAGCAATGGGACTCAACAAAAGACGCATTAGATCAGGCCCAGTCAGGAAGAAATAAACACTTCTGTTCTTGCTGTTTTGCTTTTGCTTTAACAAACAGGATCACAAACAGGACGGCACTACACTGAAAAGCATTCTGGTAAATGTCCTCCACGGCTGCCTCAAGAACCTTCATGTTCTCTGTGGTGAGATGGAGGACGGTAATGCTGGTGATGAGAGGCAGACCGGGAAAACAGAAGAATGATGGCACACTTTCTGATTTTTTTATTTGTTCCTACAGATTTAAGACCATGTCATTCCACCAGAGGGATGCTAAGCCTTTCTTAAGGGAATCCAGTCAGAGAAAGGAAGAACTAGAGGGTTTCTTCAAGATCTTCTTCTGATTTCATAGATGAGAACCCTGAGGCCCAGAAGAGTTAAATGTCTTGTGCAAAGTCCCTAGGTCTTTGGGAACCAATAATCATATACCTTTGAGTGTAGGACCCTTAACACTATTTACTTCAGTGGCTGATACACATGCCAGTCATCCAATATCACCAGCATTAGCACCTCATATACAAAAGTCACTCAGTAATGATGGTCTCCCTACCCAAGCCTGCAGGATCTTTCAGGGCTAGGTCTTGTTTATGCTTGCCCCTCCCCACCCAGTGTCTAACAAATTGTTTTCCATGTCATAGGGGCTCATTTTCAATAGAAAGATAGACAAATGTTAGATTCCACACACACTCAAAATGTTAACATTTTTGTTGTTTCTTATTGCTGAAATACCAATTTCTTGACTGATATACCAAGGATTTATCGATTGCCTGCTCTTCTTCATTCAATGAATAGATGGGATTGAGCATCTTTTATGTGCTAAATGCCATGGATATAGTAATGAGCACAGCAGGTGGACAGCCTGGTTTCAAGGAGGTGACATTCCTATGACTGTCTATTGCTCAGCAGTCAAAGCAGTTGACCTGGCTTGACCGGGACTCACAGGCCAATCAGATGAGGTGCAATTATGTATCTAAACCTGCCAGACAGTCATTCAAGACAGATGGCATCAGCACGTTCAAATAATAAGTTACATGGCTATTCAGGGGATGAAAGAATTAGCATGGCCCCAACAGTCTCAAGAGATCCCAAGGACAGTTTGAGTAGCTTCTTGTGAATATGGCAGAATTTGAAAGAGTAGAGAGGAGAGGAAAGGGAGATGGAGTAAGTGGGAAAAACAACACGAGCATGAATAAGGGGCCAGGAATGACTCCAGGTGAGCCAGATTTTAGGCCAGAGGGGGTGAGGTTAAGTAGGGCCAAATGGTGAAGGCATCAATTATGGAAAATCCCAAAGATAAAATAATATACTTAAAATTCATTTTGAAAAAATGGCTGGAAAGTGAATGACAGGTCATCTGTGGGTGTATAATCTACTTGAATATGTTTCTGTCCAGATTGAAGAGACCCCAGGAAACTTACTCCCCCATAACCCATCCATTCCCTTCAGAGCAACAGTTATTCAGGTAAGGAAATGCACAGAAATATCACAAGGCTATGAGTTGTCAAAATGTGAGAGATTAAATTCCATGATCACTTTCTTGGAACATATTCCAGCTGTTAATACTTTACGATGAATACTCCATAATTACTTCTTTAGAAAATGAATTCCAAGTATGTACTTACACTTGTCCATCTATCTTTGAATCTAGTCTCTGTAAGCTGAGTCCAGAGCACAAACATAATTCAAGAGAATTAGATTTTTTAAAAAAATATAGAGAGAATAGGTGCATATTGTATGTTAAAATGTCTCTGCCATGGCTAGATGCCAAAGTTCAAATATTGCCCATAATGAAGAGGTGTGTATGACAGAGGAGAGGGTGGAGACAATGAATAGATGTGTGGATGAAATAGCTAAGTCTTAAATTAACTACTTTAACAGTCAGTTGTCCTACCATAAAGTTAGGGACCTTGGTCTAAGTGGTAGATTGAATGCATTGCTGGCCTCAATCATCAACCTCCCTCTCTCAACACACACACCCTCTAACTTTGGAGTCCCTTCCTGCCATGACTCTGAGACAGCCTTGGGACTTGTTGTGCCCAACAGACTGGAGTAGAGGGAAACCCGACCAGTTCTGTACTGAGAACTCAAGAGATTTTCTGTCTCTGCCCTCTTTCTTGAAACCCTACCAGGCCACCATCTGAATGTGCTGGGCTACCCTGTAGGATGAGAGACCACATGGAGCAGAATCTCACTGTCTCAGCTACAGCCAGTTTAGCCCAATTACCAGCCAGATGATCCCCAACCAGGTGAAACTCTGACCAAGCCTAGCAGAACCATCTACCCCAGACACAGCTGATTCCAGATGCATGAACCTAGACCAGAAATACTGTCAGCTGAAATTCTCGGATTCAAGAACAAAAACACATGCTTGTTTTTTTAATCCACAGAGCTCCTGGCAGATTGTTGAATAATAACAGTTATCTGATTGAGAACAGATCCTGGCTGTACATTATAGTCTCTTGGGAATTAAAAACAAAAAAACAAAACAGCAATGCCTACTGATTTTCTCTCTACACCAAGATTTTGTTGAATCCACATAGGTATTCTTGTATTTTGTTTTCTTAAGTGCCCCCAGATTTCTAATGGGAAGCCAGGGTTAAAACTTCTGGCCAGAAATCTTCTTGCCCCTGTTTCTCCAAATACTAAAATTCTAGGTGGGTGAGGCGTTTGTTGTTTTAGGTCTGGATGATACTAAATTGTGTTTGCTTTTGCACATGCATGCCTGATAAGATGAACATGAACCTGACTTCCTACATGTGAAGTACTCTTCTAAATGTCCACCAGTTTATCCAAGCAATAAGAAATGATTCTTGTCCCCAAAGCCAGGGCTATTATTACCTATGGGATGGGTCCCAAAGGCCCCTCCACCCTCTGTCTGGCTGCTGACTATAACATACATAAACTCGTTTGCCATTTCATATTTAGTTTAGGCTGGGAATCAGGCACAACCAGACACAAAAGGGATATGACAGCAGTAGATCCCTGGAGAGTGGGGGAGGGACTTTCGGGGGGTACACTGCTTTTACCTTCTAAATAAGTAATTGTCGGAGGTTGGTTTGTGAGTGTAAGTGAGCCACTGGGAGGAGAAACTGGATAAGGAGCATTTGATTTGAGAGTAAGAAGATCTGTGTGGTAGATCCTTTGGTGCCCTGTCCGAATCCCCTTTCCTGAGCAGGTGTAACTCTCCCCCCAGATGTGTAGATATTGCCTGCCAAAGCCTTGCTGCCTGCCCCATTTGCGAAAGAATTGCCTGTACAGACAGAAGCTACTGGCCTGGAAATACCTGGGAGGTTATGCCCTCCCCACCCATCCTGGAGGCAACCTGCAGCTGGCTAATGACCGAAATACACAGAGTACAAAAGCTTGGCCCCTTTACATCAGTCAGAAGAGCCTTCTGGTATCACTGATATTCTAGAACTCTCCATGGGATCAGCCTGAACCTCAATTTAGTGGTAAGAAAGCCTATTTTTTTCTTTCTTCCCTTGTCCTAACCTGCTTCCCTCCCTCCCTTTCTCCTAAGAGCCCTTCCTCAATAAATCAGCTGCACCAGAATCCCCATCTCAGGCTCTGCGTCCAGGGAACCCAGCCCAAGAACATCTGATTTCCTGAAAGGTCTCCGATTCGAGCCCTGACAACACCTCTCTCAACCCCGTCTTCCCGGCCAAGTGCACTGAGGACGAGCCTCCCTCTTCTAGCACCGCACCACCCACAGATGCTCGCTCCAGTGAGGACGTCTTCTCAAGTCCAAACGGTAGTTACTGCATCGCCACTTTCCTTTGCATTCTTCAGGGTTTTTACTAACCTTCACTCTGACTTCACGCATCCTGGGGAACCTCCACCTCGGGCAGGGTTCTAGCGAACTGTCTCTGCCTCTGGCTTCCTTCCTTTTAAGAAAGTACTCAAGGTCATAATCGAGCCCAGCTTCCTCCCCCAGCACCAGCCCACGCTGATCTCTTTCACCTCCTTCTTCACCTAACATCTACCCTGGCAATTTAAGCCCAGAAAGAAATCCCTATGTGCTATCGTCATGCATCACATTTGTTTCACCATGTGTTTTATTCATTTGTCTTATCTCTCCAGCAAAATAGCAGGTCCTCAGGGATAGGGGCTGTACCTTTCTTATAATTTTGTATTCCTTAGTGCCTGGTTCTATAGATAGATACACATTAACCGGTGACCTACAAAGAAAAAGTCTCAAGTCACACTTAGGTCTAGTCGCACAGGGGTACACAATGTAACCTTACTGTCAGAGCACAGGTTAACTCAGTGGTTGGGATTTGCCATTTGAGAATACCACATCTTTAACAATTACATTCCCTACAAGAAGGACCCAATAGACTGAAATGCCAAATTGCCAAGTTTCCTAGTTAATTGTGAAGATAGATACATCTTTTCTCCTTTGCAAATGCTGCTGTTGTTTCACATAATAACTTTAACTGTAATGGAAATGAGTCTGGACAGATCAATTTTTAGCCCTCAGCAAGTTAAGTTTGTCAATACAGAATGTAAACAGCAATAGAGATTGGTAATTAATAGTACAGTTTTATTCCAAAATTATAATATGTCTCCTTTTTCTTTCCCAGTTAAATTCAAAAATCTTTGGTAATTAGCACAATTTATACAACTAGTGTAAAAGCCATTTCTCTAAGTGCACATTACACAAAATGATCTACAATTTCAACTTAAATTTTGCAAGAAACAAAATACACAAATGTGGTCAATGTATATAAAGGAGGCTTTAAATTCTGTCCCAGAATTTTCATGTCACAAATTTCAAATTATTTTAAATTAAATTCCAGTAAGCATCCTTATATCGGACTTAAGTATATTTCTCATAACTGAAGACACAGTACACTTATGAAAGCGTGAAAATGTCATTGAGTTGTACTCCTCTGAAGGTCAGTCTTCTGCCAGGAAACTCCACTGAAGAAAACAGCAGAAATAGCTAAGCAATCCAAAGTCAGTTTGCAAGAGAGAGAGAAGGAAAGAAGGAAGGAAGAAAGAGGGAAAGAGAGGAAGGAAGGAGTGGGGAGGGAAGGAAAGAGGGAGAAAAGGAAGGGAAGACAAAGGGAGGGAGGGAAGGATGAAAGGAAAGGTTTAGGAGGAAGGAGGGAAGAGTCACTCTGGATTGTTGAAATGGCTGTGCTTAAGCACAAAATTCGAGGGTTGTGCTTTGACAGAGAGGCCCTCCTGGCCCATCTCCTGGCCTTCTGATGTACTTGGCATACAGTTGTGGCCTACTTGCTTATCTAACTTGCCAGCTCCAGTGGATTAAAATCAGCAGTTTGTCAAGGCAGGAGAGCTGCAGGAGGCTTGCTAGCTCCCTATAAAGCCATACCTGGAAACTGGAGAAAAGACAGAAAAACACTGCATGACACAAAAAGTGACATTCACTATGGTTATTGTGAGTTTTCAAGAAAAGACAAGTTTCGTTCTGAATCTTTGTTTAATAAGGTACAGAAATGTGTAACGTGTTTCTGAAAGACTTTCAGAAAGCCCTGAAAATCCAAAACATTCATGAATGTTTTGTTATCTTGATTCCATAGGTCAGTTTCTATTTCAGGTACTCTGACCTAGGTCCTCATAAATTAAAGGAATGTTCCTCAAATGTCCCAGACTTCCTAATAGACCTGAAGATTTTTACTTGGAAGCCAAGGTGACCATAATTATTATGGTTAGCTTATTATTCAAGGGTGCGGGGTGGGGGGGAGGAGCAGCAAAGGGTGTATCATAAGATAGACTTAAGATGATGAAGGAGGATGTGTTTCCATTTTCACTCTATGTAGATAACACTTGAGTTTCAAAAGCAATGGAGCAGAATTGAAAAAAATAGAGGAAGAAATATGTCCTTAGCCCAATTTATCCCAAGAATCTTCTATAAACATTAAACTAGATTCTTTCAGGTCTCCATTATAAATCTAATAAATCAAAGTCTTTAAAATAATGTAACACTGCTCTTCATCCATCCATGACCTATAAGTTATAATCATGAAAAGAAGGAAAACAGTTGTTAGAGGCTGAAGACTCAGCACTTTTAAAGACAGAAAGGCAGTAAGTTTTGTGTGTGTTGAGTTTGAGGATTTCTTTATAGATCATGGATATCAACCTTTTGTCTGTACAGTCAATTGCAATCATATAAAAAATGGGCATAAGATATGAACAGACACTTCTCCAATGAAGACATACAAATGGCTATCAGACACATGAAAAAATGTTCATCATCACTAGCCATCAGGGAGATTCAAATTAAACCACATTGAGATACCACCTTACACCAGTTAGAATGGCCAAAATTAGCAAGACAGGAAGCAACATGTGTTGGAGAGGATGTGGAGAAAGGGGAACCCTCTTCCACTGTTGGTGGGAATGCAAGTTGGTGCAGCCACTTTGGAAAACAGTGTGGAGATTCCTCGAGAAATTAAAAATAGAGCTTCCCTATGACCCTGAAATTGCACTACTGGCTATTTACCCCAAAGATATAGATGTAGTGAAAAGAAGGGCCATCTGTACCCCAATGTTTATAGCAACAATGGCCACGGTCACCAAACTGTGGAAAGAACCAAGATGCCCTTCTACGGATGAATGGATAAGGAAGATATGGTCCACATACATTATGAAGTATTATGCCTCCATCAGAAAGGATGAATACCCAATTTTTGTATAAACATGGACGGGACTGGAGGAGATTATGCTGAGTGAAATAAGACAAGCAGAGAGAGTCAATTATCATATGGTTTCACTTACTTGTGGTGCATAAGGAATAACACAGAGGACATGGGGAGATGGAGAGGAGAAATGAGTTGGGGGAAATCAGAGGGGGAGAGGAACCATTAGAGACTGTGAACTCTGAGAAAGAAACTGAGGGTTTTGGAGGGGAGAGGGGTGGGAGGTTGGATGAGCCTGGTGGTGGGTATTATGGAGGGCACATATTGCATGGAGCACTGGGTGTGGTGCATAAACAATGAATTCTGGAGCACGGAAAAGAAATTTTAAAAAATATAAGAATTAAAAAAAAATATATATATATATATATATAAAAGAAAAGCATTAAGTGCTTGATATGGCTGTAGCTAAATCAGAGAGTATAAGAGAGGCTGGTATGGGAAAAGACTTCTAGAGATTCGGAAGTGTTTGTAGCTTAAAGTAACCATGAGGGTCATGGATTATATGGGCACTGCTGGACTTGGCACTCAATGGAACAAAAGCATAAAGGATGAGAAAGTTGAGCAAATGAATTTTGAGACCTCAAGCTTGGTTACCTATAGTAAAGGAGGGGTTATTATTGTTGTTGTTGTTTTTATTTATTTTATTTCATCTTATTCATTTTAATTCCAGTATCATGAGTATACAGTGTTATGTTAGTTGCAGGTATACAATACAGTGATTCAACAGGAGGCATTGTTAGTAAACACATGAAGGTAAGAAGATGGCGTAGTAATGTTGAGGGCAGACAGCCCTCCAGAAGGAAGTCTGAAAAATCAGTTTCAAGTTCCTGAGAAAGCTCTAGAACACCGTATCATCTACCTAGATGTGATTATCTGCATTCCAGAGCAGTGCTACAGATCAGCAGCAGCATCTGGAAAACCATGAGACCTGTACCATCTTGAGGTCTGCCCCAGACCTACTGAGTCAGAGTCTGAGATGGGAACTGACAGTCTGCATTTTAGCAAACAGTCCAGATGATTCTGAGTGCACTAAATCTGGGAAGCTCTGAGCTAGAGAGTAGATGAGTTCAGGGAAGGAGAAAAAATATACACCTCAAAGAAAAGATGTTTACACATTAGGGGGTTCTTTTAGGAACTGAAGGAACTGAAAAGCAGGAAGAAGAAGAAGAAAGAAGAAGGAGGAGGAGGAGGAGGAGGAGAAAACCCAAATCAAGGAAAAATAAAATTATTTGTGCCCTTATTTTAAGCTTCCTAAATGTTAAACTCTGAGTGATGGGACCAGTTAGGGATTAGGTAAGAGAAACCTCGGTTGGCTCCAAGAATCATCTGTTCAAGTGGAAAAAAAGACTGTTCTATACAAAACAGGGCTTTGGTCAGCTCTGGATAATGGTGGAGCTATGAATGATAATATTCTAGCAGAGTAGCAGAACTTCTGGCTGCATTTGCCTGTTACCCCAAGAACACGGGTCTTTAATCCCACATTCAAATAGACAGATCATGTGTCTAAGAAGCTGCCACAGAGGAAACATGGGAAATCTGCAGTGGGTCCTAAAGGAAAGAAACAACAGAGCTCACTGGTCTTGCCCACCTGTAATTTATCAATTTTATTATTTTTCACACAAATATTGAATTAGAGTGTTTTAATAACTTTCCTCTAGCAAATGAATTTCTCTCCAACATGGACTAATAACAGGCACAGAACAAGTTCTCTATGGTCCCTGATGCTGGGAGAAAATTACTTCCGGCCATTATAGCTCAGTAATGACAGCATTTAGTGTTACCCCATCATCAAAGCAATCACAAAATCATCCAGAAAAGTACCTATTTTCACAGAGCACTGAGCTGGGCTCATAATTCTGGAGTGAAGGTGTCTGGCTTTTCTGCAACGCAGTAGCTGGTGCCCGCGGGCAGTGTATCTACTTCCCTAAACTAATGTGAGTAAAGGACATGTCGCTGGGGTGGGAAGACACTTCCAGTTTAATTTTGTTGCACTACAGAAACTTGTAAATTCCATTTTGAGCGTGGAAGAGGTCTTTGTTCGGTGAACAAGTTCTTTCTAGCAGCCTCTGTCCTCACTGGCTTAATATCATAGTTAGATATACCAAGGTTGGTAAAATTCTTGTTTAAGTAGATAGAACGCTGACTATATTTAGGATATATTTGTTTAATTTTTTAATATGTATATAATATGTAATATAATATATTATATTATACTATATTATATATATATATAATTAATATAATATAAAGGCTGGTAGACCACCTTTGGCTATTTACTTTCTTCACCACAGAAGCTCGTCCTTTATCCTACCCTGTTCAATGTTCCACACCAAAAGGAAAAAGTAAATTGGAGTCCAGAAATAATCAAAATCAAAACAAAAAAATTTAGGTGTGGAAAAAAGACGACAGCATGTTAAAAAGACGACAGGATGTTAAAAACTTGAGGTCAGGGGTCAGAGAGACCTGGGTGCCAATCCCAGCTCTGATATTCACTGTGTGACCTCCACTAAGTCACTAACTTGAGAAGCTTCAGTTTCCTGATCTGAAAAACAAGAATGAAAATCCCATCTCCCAACAGAAGTGTTTTGTGAATTAAATGAGATGATGTATACCTAGTGTTTAGTTATCAAGGAACAAGAAACTCTTGCCACAATGTAGTAGAGGTTCCTTATGTTGCTACACAGACCACATAGTGGAATATATGACCCCAGATTCAAATTCTATCTCTACCTCTTATTAGCTAGCATTTCTTAAGCCACTAGACTCTGGTTCTCCTCTCCACTGGCAAAATGGAGGGGATGGGTTAGAATATTCTTCAATACCCTTTATCTTAAATATTTTATACACCATACACCTTTATCAGTTGCCCTGAGACCTTCCTGTCCTCGAAACTAATTATAAAAAGAACCCGTCTATGTGAACTCTACAAAATGATTTGAAGATGTGACTCAATTTTTCTAAATTTCTAAAGTAAACCATATACTGGGGTGCCTGGGTGGCTCAATTGGTTAAGCATCTGCCTTCCCCTCTGGTCATGATCCCAGAGTCCTGGGATCAAGCCCCACACTGGGCTCCCTGCTCTTCGGGGAGCCTGCTTCTCCCTTTCCCACTCCTTGTGCTCTCTGTCTCTGTCTCTGTCTCTCTCTCTCTGTGTCAAATAAAAAAAATAAAATCTTTAAAAATATTTAAATAAAATAAAGTAAGCTATTTATTGAAAAAAAGACATTCACACAGAAAAGTGACAAATTAAAATTACCAGGACGGATGTTGCAATCAGCATCCAAATCAAGAACTAGAGCTTTACCATCAGAGTCTTAGGCCATTATGTCTTTTTTCTTTTTTTTTTTTTTTCTTAGTACACATAGAGAATATCTGGTAAATACATAAGGAACGGTTAACATGCAGGTTTTGCTTCTAATTAAAACAACAACAAAAGCTAAATTAGGAAAAAAAAAAGCCAACTGAATAAAAAGCATTCTGGATGGGAAAAAGAAAAAAAAGGATCAAGATAAATCATCTCCACATTAAAACCCACTGCAAAGCTAATTTCTATGATTCTATTATGTCCGTGCTAATTTAGCCACCAAGAAGAAATTCGAGTGCAATATACTGTTCAAAATAAAACTCACTGCACAAATAAGTCAATAAAACCTGTTAATAAAAATAAGTAAAACTCGTTTCTTTACATGCCCATTGCCGCCGTTGGCTTCCTGAGGTCCCAATCCCAGAGCCTTACTGGGCTCTCGCTAGCTGCTGTCATTTTTACAGTTTGCTTCTCGGACTTTCTGCGCTTTCTGCTGCCCCTTGGTAGAAGGGTTTGCAATACAGCCAGACCTGGCTGCACTTGGAAATGGCAGCCAGCACGCTGAAGCAGACCTGCCCTGCTAGTGGCATCATTATCTTTTAGACATACCTATATGCTGAGTGCCAGAAAACGGTTCTCAAAGCGTGCACACTTTTCCTTCTAGCACACACTAGCTCGAAGCATAAAAAGACTCCATACGAGTCAGAATCATATTCTCCCAAGCTTGACACCTAAAACCACATATGAAGAGAAACATTTTGTAGGAAATGCAAACTTCACTACGTTTTACTCTCATGTTAGCTTGCAAAGAATTAAAAGGAAAAGAAGGGAAGGTTTTCGATGCTATTGACAAATGAGAACAAAAAGACTGTGGGTTCTCTGAGAATGCAGTTTCTTTGAATTCAGGCAAGAAAAGGTAAGGTATCTTCGACTTTATTTATCTTGCTCAATCCCCTTGCCCCTGAAGCCTGACCTGTAATTCTGCAGCGAATCTGGAACAAAGGAAGACAAGAAAAGGGGGAGAATGGGGGAGGAGAAAGGCGAATAGAATAACCAGAGGAGAAGAAGGGCAAAGAAGGCCTGGGTAGGGTCTAGTGCTGAGACCTTCGTGGGCCCCGAGAGCACAGTGGGTGATCGTCTGAAATATTACCCAATGTTTTCATTCCTGGTGGTTCACACTGCCCTTTCCTGCCCTCTTCCCTCCCACTCTGCCTGAGGCAGCCAGTGCTTACCGGGTGGAGCTCAGTGGGAAGAGGAAAAAAAAATTCAGTTCTGGGTCCTGATTCCAGATTTGCCTCTTGAAAGGCCATTTCAGGGAGAGAAAGGAGTAGTTGTTCAAACCAAAGCTTTCATTTGCAAACCAGAAATGTTAAAAAAAAAGAAAAAAGAAAAAAGTTTGCAGTGCTCAAAACAGAAAAAGGATTATTTTTATTTCTGTTTGTTTTGCTACCCAAAAGCCATAGAGTAGGGAGGATTCAGGACTGGGTGTGACTTTGGGGCATTTCCTGAACCACAATGGCTGAGGCTGAAAGGAGCCTTCCTGGGCTGGGGCTGGGGCGGAGGACCCAGAGGGAATCTGTCAATGGAAGTGAGGTGCCCGGGTTCTCCCTTTTGGGAGAATCTTCTGTGAGATCACACAGTTTTAGGGCAGGCTAGGAGGTGAGAGGCAGGCCCTGTTCAGGCAAAAGGTCCTGAGCTCCCACTTCAACCCAACTTCACTGCCCCTATCCACAACACAGTGAGATCTAGAAATTCCTGAGAGAACAGACTGGGATCCCAACCCCCAACCAGCAAAGAAGGTAGACATCCAACTGGAAGCCATGGCCAAGGACCACAGACAGGAGCAGTGGATAGCAGAACATGTCCAATGCCCAGAGAGTTGATGTGACTTGGAGATGGAAGCAGTCCCCAAGAAAAGGCAGGGAGGACTAAAAAAGCATGCACTAACTCCATTCCTCTCATTCCAGATATCTGCCCTCTGAACCTAGCTCTCCTTCTTGGGATAAAATAAGGATTAGGGCTTCCGTATACCTGCCTACTAATGTGTCCACATCAAATTTCACAACAGCTTCAAAAGCCTCCTTGGTGGTTCCTACTGCTTCTTCATATCCCTAATTTCTAGTAAAGGCATCCCCTCCCAGGCAAGAAGAGTTAGTGTTGGTAACTATGTCATCAGGGTAGTGTAATTAGCCATCCAGCAAGGGGGTGCAAGGAGGTCCTGACATGAACGGGGAGTAGTCTTACAGCCTAGAAACCTACCACCCTTCCAATGATTGAAGATGTTCGAAAAGCCATTCTCTTGATTCACCCCTGTACCCCAATATCCTGTAGCATCACACTGAATTCTGCACTCCATTTCACCTCAGGGGACCAAATGGGGAGGAAATGACCTCCATCCCCATGACAGATTCTTCCCTTGAACCTTTCCCCATAAGGTCATTTCTGGCCCAGAGAAATGATGAAGAAGAATTTTTGCTGTGAAGCAAATCTATTACAGTCTATGGAGATGCTCCCAGTCAAATGTTCCCTTGCTGGCTTTTAAGAGTTCTTCCCAAGGTGTGACCAAAACCAGCAGCATCACCTGGGGGCTGGTTAGAATGCAAATTCTCAGGACCCCACCCAAATCTACTGATCAGAAAAGTCTAGAGTAGGAATTTGTTTGAACAACTACCCCATTTGGACTCCCAGCCCATGCATGTTAAGTATGAAATACATTGTCTTTAGAAACCTAAGTGGTCCCTCCATATTGATCTCCACTAAAGATTGAAGGTATTCTTCAGATAGAAATCTTAATGTCCTCTGCTCCCCGAGCCTCCAGCAGCCTTTTAGCAGGCTCCTGTGAGCCCTCCACCAGGAACCTCAATTCATCCAACAGTCCCGAGGATCTTCCATGGTTGGAATTCTGAACTCTCTCTCTCTCTGAGGCTCCAAACCTCACCGTTATGGCTTTGTGATATGCAGAAATTGAGGAGACAAAATCCATCAGCCATTTGAAAGCAGTCCACTTGACTCAACTTTTATTTCAGAAAAGAGGTGGCCCATGAGCTTGGGACATTATCTAGCTGCCGCTGCCTGGTTGCAAACAGAATTCCTGTCTGCGAGATATTCTCATTCCCTAGCTCCTCTTGCTATTCAAAATGTGGTCCATGGACCAGCACCATCAGCATCACCTGGACACTTGCTAGAAATGCAGTCTCAGGGGTGCCTGGCTGGCTCAGTCAATAAAACATGCAACTCCTGATCTCGGACTTGTAAGTTTGAGCTCCATGTTGGGTGTAGAGATTAATTAAAAATAAAATCCTTTAAAAAAAAGAAAAAGAAATTTAATCTTGGGCTTCACTCCATATCTATCAAAACAAAATCTGAATTTTAGCCAGGAACCCAAGAGATCTGTATGCTCGTTAAAAATTGAGAAGCAGTCTCTGTAGCTTGGTTGCTGTTAGTCCAGTCTGCACATTAGGGCCACCTGGAAAAGTCTTACAAAAGCAATAATGTGCCCCAAGGCACATTATTTAACTAGTCCACAGTGAGTCCTGGGCACCAGTATTTTTTTTTAATTCCCCCAGGTAATTCTAATATATAGCTTGGGTTAAAACCTAGTGCCCTGCCTAAACCAATAGACCCAGAAATGTCAAGTTTCCCTGGCTGAAAATTTACAGGTGACTTAAAGGCATAAGGAAGGAGGAGAGAGGGATGGATGTGCCAAACACATTACAAATATTAGCTCATTTACCTCTATGAATAACGCTGAGAACGTGCTATCAGTAGAACCTTTTAACCAATAATGGAAATGGAGGCTTTGAGAGTTTAACGTAGACAGGATTCCAAATTAGCAATTCCAGAATTAGCAAGTTGTGGAACCAGGATTTAAAAGCTTGAATTGAAAACCCTATTTGCTAAATACAGAAACTAAGTGATACAAAAATGAAAAAAAAAAAAAAAAGTAGAAGTATGCCATGAAATATCAGTGAGATAAACCAATGTTCCAACACATGAGGCATCACAGCACACAGAATTCTGAATTGGTTCACACTATGATCAAATATAAATGCTAGACAAGATGCTAGATGAAAGGGGGTTTCTCTGGACTCTTCATACAAGATTTGCAGGATCTGTGCTCTTTCTCCCGCCCTCCTTCTCAGGCATAGCTCGGGAGGTGCCCTATCCAATGAGGGATGTGAGGGCTACCATCTTGCAGTACCACTCTGCAGAAAACGGAGTGTGACAGACATTGAGCAGGGACATATAGCACTCCACTGTGCAACCTGATGATGGGTCTCCCTTGTCATCTTCTTGACCCCTGATTCTCAGAGCTGGGTATCTCCCAGAGGGCAATAAGAAGGCAGTATGATTAGCAAATGGAACGTGCATTCCCCTCAACCCCACCATGCCAACTCCTCCATTGACTATGTAACGTTGGTCAGGGCACTCAACCCTCCCACACCTCAGATAACTCAACTGTAAAATAGAGGAAAGGACCACACAACATCACCCTGGTGGCCTGGCTGTGGTAAAGATTGTGAGGATATATATATAAAGCATGGAATACAGTGTCAATGTGGAATTTACTGCTATCTCATGACTTCGAATGGGCACCCTTCCTCCCTCATTACCTGAAACCCTTACACCCACCAACATGGATACTTTTTGAGAGTCCCTCTTCCACATAGAGTTATCAGCCCCATGCTCACCATTAGCACATCTAGAATATATTACAGAAATAACCCAATACACTGAGCCAAGTAAAGTTGTCTGCATAGCTGCCTTTGTCGTCTTGATCAGGAGCTCCATGAAGACAGGGACTGACTTATTTCCCTTTAAACCCCCAGCACCTATCCCAATGCCTGCTTAAAAATGGACTCAATGGATACTTGTAGAACAAAAGAACAAAATATAAATATCTGGGGCTGGCCCTTCCAGAAATGGCTGGTGCTTTCCCCAACCCCCAAAATGTGACTGTTGGGTCTCTAGGTGGAACAGGCATTCCCACACATCATCTTTTCTGTAGCAACTTATCCATCACTGGTCCACCAGTCTGGTCCTCCAGATGGTTGTTTCTTACTCATAACCAAGGTAAAGCAAAGTCTCAGGCTATTTTATAACCCCTAAACCTCTCCTGCAAAGGCCTTGAGCAAGATAATTCCTGCATGTCTGGTACAATGAAAGAACATCTGGAGGGCATTCTCAGCTGTTAAAATCAATTTCTGCCCCATGAGTCACAGGTTGGATAACCTCACCTTCTGAGAAACATTCTTGTAGATTTCCTTAAAATGACCCATTATTGATAAACATATATACATATCTTCCACATAACCTAATTTCATCTCCATATGACCCCATCAAAATAAGTACTTCCATGATTTAGGAATGGAGCATTTTCCATTTTCCTTGTCCTGGTGCCCCAAAAAAAGCCTCCCAAATCCTACTTTCCCAGCCCCTTCTTAAAACTAAGACATGAAAATATATCACAATTTTGGCCAGTGGAACCTGTGGGTAAATCTTCTTGGAGAGGTTTAGGAGATAACAAAACTTTTTCACCTCAATAAAAATAGATGCAAGTAAGAGACACCATTCTTCTTCAGCTGGATGTTGCCATGGCTATAATGTGATGCCTGGAATAGTAGCAGCCATCTTACAACCATGAGGAAGGAGAGCTAAAGGCCCAATCCAATATGGCAATGGTGGGGGGCAGAAAGAGGAATACTTCATGACACCATTGTGTCACTCTCCCATCCTTGGAACCATCTATTGCTATGCTTGTTGCTATGGTATATAATAAAGGTTTTCATTGCCTAAGCTACTTTTAGGTAGCTACTATGTTACTTGTAACTGAAACATCCTACCTAGTACAACAAGGAAGAAGACATGAGAAAATAATTACTTTGGCCAAAAAGACCACATTGCAATTAGGGAAAGAAACGAACATTATAGCAGAGGAAAGGAAGTAATATTATTAATTCATCATGAGTGGGGAGAGGAACAAGATGGTAGAGGAGTAGGAAACCTAATTAGCATCGGGTCCCAGGAGTTCAGCTAGATTGCTATCAAACCATTCTGAACACCGACAAACTCAACAGGAGATTGAAGAGAAGAGCAGAAATTCTAGGAACAGAAAAGCAACTACTTTCTGGAAGGTAGGATGTGCAGAGAAGAGAATCCAAGGCAACATACAGGGAGACAAATGTTGGGGAGGGGCAGCTCCTGGCAAGTGGTGGAGCAATGGAGCACAAAATTGGAATGTTTACAAGTCTGCTCCACTGTAGGATGTCACTCCAGAGGCTCAGTGGGAGATTGGGGGATGGAGCACTTGTGGGGACAGCATGGTCCCAGGACCTGTGGGTTCACAAAAAGACCAGGAGTGTCTGAGTGTGGCAGAGCTCCCTGGTATTGGAGTTGGGAAGCCGACTGCAGAGATGGAACTGAGGAGTGGGCTCTGAGGTGTTACCTTAGACCATGACCTGAGGCACAGTTGGGCCACTGCTCTTCGAGGAGAGACTCCACAAGTGGCAGATCTGGAAAGAACTCCCTCCTTCCTCCTCTGGGAGGAGCAGTGTGGGAGCACGCAGCAGGAATCTGCTGGGTTTGGAGACTGCAAACAGGGCCACAGGACAGAGATAGAAATGCTCAGTCACAGGTGGGGTGAGCATGGAGTGCAGCCACAGAACAGGGAGATGGGAGGGATTGACTGCTTTTCTCTGAGCCTGCACTGAGGAGTGGGGCCCCCGAGCTCTCAGCTCCTCCAGGCAGAAGATTGGGAGGCTGCCATCCTCATTCCCGTCCTCCAAAGCTGTACTGAAAGTGTTCAGGGAACAAAAGCTCCCAAGAGTGAACTGGAGCAGATTACCTAGCCTGCCCCCAGGCAAGAGTGGTGCAATTCCACCTGGGGCGAAGACATTTGAGAATCACGGCAAGAGGTCTCTCCCCCAGAAGATCAACAAGAATATCCAGCCAAGATCAAGTTCACTAATCAGTGAGAACAGCAAAACATCAGAGCTATGGGAATACAGCACATAGACTACTTCATGGCTTTTTCCCCATGATTCTTTAGTCTTTCAAAATAATTTATTTTATTTTATTTTTTTCTTATTCTATTTTTTAAAATTTTTCCTCTTTTCTATTTTAGCATTTTCAGTATTTTATCTTATTAATACCTTTTTTAAAATCTTTAAAAAATTTCATTGTTATAGTTATATCCTAGCCCTTCATTATATTTAAACTTATTTTTTGTATACACACAGGTTTTTCTTTCTTTAAAATTTTGGAATACAGTTTCCTCTAACAGATCAAAATATACCCTAAGTCTAGCACAAGACTTTGTTCTAGTCTCCAGCCTGATCACATTCTTTCTTCTTCTTCTTTTTTTTTTTTTTTTTTTGGTTCTTTTTTTAACCAACTTCTTATCTTATCAATTCGTTTTTTAGAATCTTTTTAAATTTTCATATTTACAGTCATATTCCATCCTTTCATTGTGTTTACCTTCATTTTTGTATATATATAAAAGATTTCCTTTCTTTAAAATTTTGGGAGGCAGTTTCTTCTAACAGACCAAAATATACCCAAAATCAAGTGTGTGGCTCTGTTCTATTTATATTATATAATGTATAAATAATTAAAATTATATTACTAATTTTATAAATTTAAATATAAATAATAATTTATAATAGGAATAGATTTATGTATTACATATATTTACAGATATATAAGCATATGAATATAAATTTAAAAATATGTGTGTGTGTATGTGTGTGTGTGTGTATATTTGTTGTTATTGTTGTTTTGGTTTGGTTTTTTCCTCCTTTCTTCTCTCCTCCAGTTTCAGGTCTTTTCTGATTTGGTTAGGGTATATTTTTCTGGGGTCATTGCTACTCTTTTAGTATTTTGTTCTCTCATTCATCGATTCTTATCTGGATAAAATGACAAGGCAGAAAAACTCACCTCAAAAAAAAGAACAAGAGGCAGTACCAATGGCTAGGAACCTAATCAATAGGGACATTAGTAAAATGTCAGAACCAGAGTTCAGAATGATGACTATCAAAGTACTAGCTGGACTTCAAAAAAAGCATTGAAGATATTAGAAAATCCCTTTCTGGGGAAATAAAATCTCTTTCTGGATCTAACCAAGTTGAAATTAAAAAGCTATTAATGAGGTGCAATAAAAAAATGGAGGCTCTTACTGCTAGGATAAATGAGGCAGAAGAGATAATTAGTGATATAGAAGTCCAAATGTTGGAGAATAAAGAAGCCGAGAAAAAGAGAGATAAACAACTACTGGACCATGAGGGGAGAATTCAAGAGATAAGTGACACTATAAGGTGAAACAATATTAGAATAATTGGGATCCCAGAGAAGAAGAAAAAGAGGGGGCAGAAGGTATATTGGAGCAACTTATAGCAGATCATTTCCCTCATCTGGTGAAGGGAACAAGCATCAAAATTCAGGAGGCACAGAGAACCTCCCTCAAAATCCATAAAAATAGGTCCACACCCATCATCTAACAGTAAATCTTACAAGTCTCTATGACAAAGAGAAAATCCTGAAAGCAGCTTGGGTCAAGAGGTATGTAACATACAATTACAATGGTAGAAATATTAGACCGCCATCAGATCTATCCACAGAGATCTGGCAGGCCAGAGAGAACTGGCATGATTCCTACAGGGCACTAAACAAGAAAAATATGTAGCCAAGAATACTATATCCAGCTAGGCTGTCATTGAAAATAGAAGGAGAAAAAAAAAAGCTTCCAGGACAAAGAAAAACTAAAAGAATTTACAAACACCAAACCAGCCCTACAAGAAATATTGATAGGGGTTTTCTAAGCAAAGCAACATACCAGAAAGGAACAGAGGCACTATACAGTAACAGTCACCTTACAAAGTACAAAGTTCAACATTACCTTACAGGCAATACATAGGACTAAATTCATATCTTTCAATAGTTACCCTGAATGTAAATGGGCTAAATGCCCCAATCAAAAGACACAGGGTATCTGAATGGATAAAAAAAAAAACAAGACCCATCAATATGCTGTCTACAAGAAGCTAATTTTGTACCCAAAGACACCTCCAGATTTAAAGTGAGGGGGTAGAAACAATTTACCATGCTAATGGACATCAAAAGAAAGCTGGGGTGGCAATCCTTATAACAGATAAATTAGATTTTAAAATAAAGACTGTAGTAAGAGATGAGGAAGGACACTACATCATACTCAAAGGGTCTGTCCGACAAGAAGATCTAACAGTTTTAAATATCTATGCCCTTAACACGGGAGCAGCCAATTATATAAACCAATTAATAACAAAATCAAAGAAACACAACTACAATAATACAATAATAGTAGGGGGTTTCAACAATGGACTTTAACAACCCCCTCACTGAAATGGACAGATTATCTAAGCAAAAGATCAGCAAGGAAATAAAGGCTTTGAATGACACAGTGGAAGAGACAGACATCACAGATATATTCAGAACATTCCATTCCAAAACAACAGAATACACATTCTTCTCTAGTGCACATGGAGCATTCTTCAGAATAGATCAAACCCTGGGTCACAAATCAGGTCTCAACTGGTACCAAAAGATTGGGATCATTCCCTGCATATTTTCAGACCACAATGCTTTGAAACTCAAATGCAACCACAAGAGGAAAGTTGCAAAGAACTCAAATACATGGAGGCTAAAGATCATCCCACTGAAGAATGAATGGATCAAACAGGAAATTAAAGAAGAATTTTAAAAATTCATGGAAACAAATGAAAATGAAAACACAACTGTTCAAAATCTTTGGGACACAGCAAAGGCCATATCAGGAGTAAAGTATATAGCAATACAAGCCTTTCTTAAGAAACAAGAAAGGTCTCAAGTACACAACCTAACCCTATACCTAAAGGAGTTGGAGAAAGAATAGTAAATAAAGCCTAAACCCAGCAGGAGAAGAAAAATAATAAAGATCAGAGCAGAAATCAATGAAATAGAAACCAAAAGAACAGTGGAACAAATCAATGAAAATAGGAGGTGGTTCTTTGAAAGAATAAATAAGATTGATAAAACCCGGGCCAGACTTATCAAAAAGAAAAAAGATCCAAATTTATAAAATCATGAATGGAAGAGGAGAGATCACAACCAACACCAAAGAAATACAAACAATTATAAGAACATATTATGAGCAACTATACACCAGCCAAACAACAATCTGGAAGAAATCGATGCATTCCTAGAGACACATAAACTACCAAAACTGAACCAGGAAGAAAGAGAAAACCTGAACAGACCCACAACCAGTGAGGAGATTGAAGTAGTCATCAAGTCTCCCAACAAACAAGAAACCAGGGCCAGACAGCTTCCCAGAGCAATTCTACCAAACATTTAAAGAAGAATTGATACCTATTCTCTTGAAACCGTCCAAAAAAATAAAAATGGAAGGAAAACTTCCAAACTCATCTTATGAGACCAGCATTACCTTGTCCCAAAACCAGAAAAAGACTCCATCAAAAAGGAGAATTACAGACTAATATTCCTGACGAACATGGATGCAAAAATTTTCACCAAAGTACTAGCCAATAGGATCCAAGAGTACATTAAAAGGATTATTCACCACAACCAAGTAGGATTTCTTCCTGGGCTGCAAGGTTGGTTCAATATCCACAAATCAATCAATGTGATACAATATATTAATAAAAGAAAGAATAAAAACTACATGATCCTCTCAATAGATGCTGAAAAATCATTTGACAAAGTACAGCATCCTTTCTTGATCAAAACTCTTCACAGTGTAGACATAGAAGGTATATAACTCAATATCATCAAAGCCATCTATGAAAAACCCACAGAAATTATCATTCTCAATGGGAAAAAACTGAGAGCTTTTTCCCCAACATCAGGAACATGGCAGAGATGTCCGCTGTTAACACTGCTATTCAGCATAATACTAGAAGTCCTAGCCTCGGCAATCAGGCAACAAAAGGAAATAAAAGGCATCTGAATCAGCAAAGAAGTTCAATCTCTCACTCTTTGCAGATGATATGATACTTTATACAGAAAACCTAAAGGACTCAACCCCAAAACTGCTAGAACACATAGAGGAATTCAGTAAAGTGTCAGGATATAAAATCAATGCACAGAAATCAGTTGCATTTCTATACACCAACAATGACAAGATAGAAGAAAGAGAAATTAAGGAGATGATACTATTTACAATTGCACCCCAAACCATAAGATACCTAGGAATAAACCTAACCAAAGAGGTAAAGAATCTGCACTCAGAAAACTATAAAGTATTCATGAAAGAAATTGAGGAAGACACAAAGAAATGGAAAAGCATTCCATGCTCATGGATTGGAAGAATAAATATTGCAAAAATGTCTATATTACTAAAGCAATGTACACATTTAATGCAATCCCTATCAAAATACCATTATTTTTTTTCAAAGAAATGGAACAAATAATCCTAAAATTTATATGGAACCAGAAAAGACTCCATATAGTCAAAGGAATGTTGAAAAAGAAACCAAAGTTGGCAGCATCACAATTTCAGACTTCAAGCTCTATTACAAAGCTGTAATCATCAAAACAGTATGGTACAGACACAAAAACAGACACATAGATCAATGGGACAGAACAGAGAGTCCAGAAATAAACCCCCAACTCTATGGTCAACTAATATTTGGCAAAGCAGGAAAGAATGTCCATTTGAGAAAAGACAGTCTCTTCAACAAATGTTGTTGGGAAAATTGGATAGCCACATTCAGAAGAGTGAAACAACTATCTCCTTATATCACACACAAAAATAGATTCAAAATGGATGAAAGGCCTCAATGTGAGGCAGGAATCCATCAAAATCCTGAGGAGAACACAGGCAGCAACCTCTTCGACCTCAGCCGCAGCAACGTCTTCCTAGAAACATCGCCAAAGGCAAGGGAAGCAAGGGCAAAAATGAACTATTGGGACCTCATCAAGATCAAAAGCTTTTGTGCAGCAAAGGAAACAGTCAACAAAACCAAAAGATAACTGGCAGAATGGGAGAAGATATTTGCAAATTACATATCAGAAAAAGGAATCATATCCAAAATCTATAAAGAACTTATCAAACTCAACAGCCAAAGAACAAATAATCCAATCAAGAAATGGGCAGAAGACATGAACAGACATTTCTGCAAAGAAGACATCCAGATGGCCAATAGACACATGAAAAAGTGCTCAACATCACTCTACATCAGGGAAATACAAATCAAAACCATAGTGAGATACACCTCATACCAGTCAAAATGGCTAAAATTAACCAGTCAGGGAATGACAAGTGTTAGCAAGGATGCAGAGAAGGGGGAAACCTCCTACACTGTTGGTGGGAATGCAAGCCGGTGCAGCCACTCTAGAAAACAGTAACGAGGTTCCTCAAATAGCTGAAAATAGAGCCATCCTATAACCCAGCAATTGCACTACTAGGTATTTCCCTAAAGATGCAAATGTAGTGATCCAAAGGGGTATGTGCACCCAAATATTTGTAGCAGCAATGTCCGCAATAGTCAAACTATGGAAAGAGCCTATATGTTCATCAACAGATGAATGGATAAAGAAGATGTATATATATACAATGGAATACTATGCAGCCATCCAAAAAAACCTGAAATCTTGCCATTTGCAATGACGTGGATGGAACTAGAGGGTATTACACTAAGTGAAATAAGTCAATCAGAGAAAGACAATTATCATATGATCTCTCTGATATGAGGAATTTGAGAGGCAGGACGAGGGGTTGTGGGAGGTAGGAAGGGAAAAAGTGAAACAAGATGGGACCAGGGAAGGAGACAAACCATAAGAGACTCTTAATCTCAGGAAACAAACTGCTGGAGGGGAGGAAGTGGGAGGGATAGGGTGGCTGGGTTATGAACACTGGGGAGGGTATGTGCTATGGTGAGTGCTGTGAATTGTGTAAGACTGATGATTCACAGACCTGTAACCCTGAAACAAATAATACATTACATATTAATAAAAAAATTAAAATTAAAAAATTAAAAATAACTCATTATGAGCAACACACTCTATCAAGAGCCATATATTAAATACACTATTTAACACTACAGGAATATAACACAGAGATATTTAATTTTATAAAAGAAAATTCAGAAAGGCTAAGTAACTTACTGTGAAGTAGGAAGTGGCAATTTTGGTATTCCAACCCACGTTGGTATGACTCCAATGTCAAGAGAGATTTACCACACTATATACATGCAAAGTTGGTGCTCCATTAGTCTACCTTTTGTATGACTGTGTTCCTCAGACCTTTTCCTATGAAAGGATTTTTGTAGGAAGTGTTTAAGGCATAAGGAGAAGCAATGGTGTTTGTGGAAAGAGAGGGAGAGAAAGAGAGGACAATAGCAGAGCACTTGAAAGCTACCTAGAAGACTTCAGATTATACACAGAACAGACCTAGATAAACACTGCTCTCTGGTTAAAAAAATACACACATGCACATCTATACACATATGCATTATCAATATTTTGTAGTTTTTATTAACTAAGTTATTTGATATATTTATGACATAATTAAGGAAAACTTTCACAAATAAACTTTATCTATTTTTGGCTGGATAACAATATATCTGTTTACTTTTGTTAGACCTTGGAAATTTCAATACACTGTAATTGTATTTCTAATGACAGAAGATTCATCTCAGCTCATAGTGTATGCATTTCATTATTCACCACATTTATATTCGAGCAAATGAACTTCTTCATTATACATTGTAATCCTTTTGTTGCACAATGTTTCCATTTTTGAAAGCCATGTAATCACTTCATTGTGGTGTTGGCAATTGTCATTATATAATATATAAAATTTCAAAAGGATGCAATTTAAGGATTTTGATCTTGCAGCATAAATATATGCATGACATGCAATACAAATAAACTTATTCCAGATGGTTGCTTAAAACAGATAAATCAAATTTCCCAGTAGTCACAAACTAAATCCTCAACCAAATAGAGTTCTTTCACTGATTAAAATGCCCAAACATGTGACTCCAAACAATAAATGTGACAAAATTGTGGTGGGTCATGATAAAACTAAATAAGATGTTTTGGCTATTTTAAGAGTTT
Source organism: Neogale vison (assembly GCF_020171115.1). Lineage (NCBI taxonomy): Eukaryota > Metazoa > Chordata > Mammalia > Carnivora > Mustelidae > Neogale > Neogale vison. Next base: position 37,500,668 of record NC_058098.1, on the reverse strand, counting down.
TGGGGAGTGGCTACTGAAGATGAGGGCCCTCTCACCTGAAAAGTTCAGGTTTTAAGCTCAATTCTGTCCTATTTCAAAAGACCTGCAAGCTCAGCATGTCTGGATTTCACGGGAAAGGAAAAGGACACAGTGCGTTTAACCCACCGACATGAGGTTGGCAGTACTTTCTCCTTCCACACACCTTCAAACTATATTTACCTGCCTTTTAAACAGAGGCGAGAACAAAACACTACAGAAAATGTTAACTAGGAAAAGCATGTTGGCTCAGTAAAACAAATAACCCTCAAAGATAGAGAACTGCCTGTTTATGGACTCCACCCCAGTTAGTCCTGCCTTGTGTGGTTACAGCTGAGGCCCAAGTACATTAGCAAACAGCCCAGCTCTTTCTGCTCTGTTGCTAGCCACCTTCCTGCTTTCCGCAGCTAGTAAAATTAAACCTCTTCCATACAACTCTCATGTGCACAGACTGTAAAGTGAATGTAAATTAAAGTAACACATTACCCAAAACTTCAACTTCTTTAGAGAGCTGCCTGCTAGTCCCACTTTTGCAAATAGTCTTCATTTACGCCATATGCAAACACTTGGGTGCGGTTCACAGAGACGCACCTTTGCCTGGGAACACCCATTATGTAACCAACTTACTTGGGCACACAGATCAGTTATACTCCCCAGTGCCCTCGATCCATGTTACTGACGTGGTTCAAGGACCAACGCCTTTCAAGGCTCAACAAACTTTTGTAAATGAAGTATTTCCAATGAATAGCAAAGGATGGCAAAATTGCAATAGAAAAGAGGTTAATGTAGATGAATAGGCCAGAAGGAGAGAGAAGGAAGCAAATAGCCAATAAATGTAAGACAAAAATACATCCTTTTCAATAGTCAGATAGAAGCAGCTAAAAACAAAGAGGTGATCAAGATTGACCAAGACTTTTTTTTTTTTTTTTTTAATAATAATAATACTGTTCTGTCTTGGAAATGCTGGGGGGAAATGGGAGAACATCAGCTGTTGCTGCTTGTAGTAGTATGAATTGTTATCACAACTGAAAATAAGAGGCACATACAAACTGACCCAAGAGCTCCTTTTCCATAATGAAATCCTCCCCTTAGCGTCATACACCACTGTGACCACCCACTCAAAGCCACAGAGTCCCATGAATGCAAAAGCACTGGCTAAATTTTGACCATCAATCAATTAGTCCAAACCAGAAACTCTAGGGACATTAAAAATTCTCAGTTTACCAATAGCTTTAGTCCATGCCAAATTATACCATCTGGTACTTAATATATTCATTAATCCTCATGTAGGATTATAGTACAAGGAGCATATTCAATCAATTTCTCACATCATATCTAATAGGTATTGTAATAGCATAAATATTCCACATGGGAGGGGTCTATTCACCCACTGATGCTTGACAAATGTTTGCCTATGACTTTCATGAATGCTTAACAAGGTCATGTTTAAACTCCAGGCACACAATGGAAGACCATAATCCTATGGCTTTTTAGGCAGAGATATCTCAAACAGATTCATAGCATACCCACCATTAATGTAGGATATCAATACTCATCAGATAATCTTCAATAACAATTCCGGAAGTAGGTACGATTACTGTGTCACATTCAAAACTTCTGCAAAGATACACCTGTGGCCAACAGAGGCCTGGGTTCATGAAGGAAATGCCTAATGCTATCATTCGCAAGCCATTATCTTTTCTCACTAGCATCTCAGCCTAGGTGAGTCCTTTAAATTGAATAGAAGCAAGATGTGTGAGTTGCTTGATTACACGAAATCAGGCTGCACAGAGTCCCACCTGATGTCCGGCTGAGACTCATCACCACCTTTTAGGAAACTTGTCATTTTTTAAGAGAAAGGAGCAGCAATCGCTGGGCAGCCATGACTGTTATCTGCACTCCAGGTCGCTGGCTGAGCCACATTTTCTGCTAATTAAATTCACTGTGGGAGATTCCTAACGTGTGTCTCCATGGGAAATGGATCTGAAAACCTGGATGATGCCCCTAATTGCTTCTGGTAACAAGGTTATGAAACCCAGGCTGTCATACCTCGGGAAAGCAGAACTCAGATAAGTGGGTCTATCCCTCACAGACCATATGGGTTTCTTCAGCCTACAGCTGAAAAAGCTAAAACAGGGCTCAGCTGCAACTGTGCACTTCCTGAACAAATCCTGTCACTTTGTACTTTCCAATTACTTACCTGGAAACACTGCAAGCAGGTAATTGTGGAGAAGGACAATGGCAAATCAGCAGAGGCTGTTTGCCTAACCTGAGCTGGAAGATCACCTGGCCAGGTCTATGCACAGCAGGATGATTCAAAGTGTGTTCAACAGATTGCAGCAACAGTGCCACTGGAGAGCTTGTTAGAAATGCAAATCCTCAGACCCACTGACTCATGGTATCTGAGGAGTAAGCCCGGGAGTCCAAGACTTAGCAACTTCTCTGGGGGATTCCGATGTCCACTAAAGTTTGGGAAGTCCTGATCTCAAATACACTGGATTACAAGTCAATCAAAGAATGTGATTCTCCTCCTGGCTTGGTCACGAGTAGTTTGCCCTTGGGGGGCTACTTTAGCCTCTGTGACCTCAGTTTCTTCATTGGTATGATCATCTACTGCTGTGTGAAAGCACCCATGGTTTTGTGAGTTGATGGACCCAGCTGGCAAGTTCTCGCCTGTGGCTGAAGTCAGATGGCAACTGTGTGGGAGTCATTTGAATGACTGGCTGAACTGGAAGTTCAAGATGGCTGTCACATTCACATGCTTGGCCCCTGAACTGGAATGGCTTATGGCTAGCTGGGTGTCTCTCTCTGTGCGGCCTCTCCACATGGCTAGCTCAGGCTTCCTCGGAGCATGGCTGTCTCACAGTGCTGGAACTCTGACACAGTGGCTGACTTCTCCCAGAGTATGTATTCAAGAGATGGAAGCAGAAGCTGCCAGGTCTTGTTAAGCCTTAGGCCTGCAACTGGCACAGTGCCCCTTCTGCCACATCCTTTGAGTGAAAAACAAGTCATGGAGTCAGCCCAACCCTATGGAAAAAGAGCAGGATTGCCTAAGATTGGGATTTGGGGGGCATCTTTAGGGACAGGTTAGTACACTCACTTATAAAATAAAGGAAGTGGGCTACACTCCTGAAAGTTCTTAGTCTACGGTTTTTATGGTTTTTATAGTATATGATTCTCTGATACAGGCAATACCTATATTTCATAGAGTCCATTACATCCATCTCAAGGAAGCCCATTTCTCCATAATATCACTGCCACTCATTTAGCATGAAGCACATGCAGTCTTGCATTATGATTTACCTTACAAATGTAGTTACTCTGACTTCCCAACGCAATTATAAAATCCTCAAGGCCTTTATGCCTCCTTGAAACTCCATTACCCAGTGCACTGACCTATATATCATATTAGGCTTTCAATGAAGATGTGATAATGATGATGATGATGGGGATGATGATGTTGATAGAATCTCTGTGTTACATTATCCTGTCGACTTGAATGAGTACAAAGCAACCATTTCCAAAGCCGAAAAATAATATCACATGCCTTTTGTAATTTTTTACAGGTCTTCTTAAGGTAGACTTCTTACGATAGACAAAACAGAATTGTAAATATGACTTCCATTGAAGTACAGCTTGCTTTAAAGGTAGACTCTCCTTTTTTTATTTTCTGGTGCACTAGGGACAGGGATTGGTGGTCATGAAACCACTTCATTTTCCTCCTAGGCATACAGGAAGGCCACATTTCTTAGTCCCCCTAAACCTCAGTAGGACCACAAAACTGAACTCTGGTCCATAATCTTAGTCATACAGCAGTACAGTCACAAGATAGAAAAAACTTGGTCCCTGATTTCACTGCTTGGAACACAGCTACCAACCCAAAATACCCTCTTTGCATTTTGTATGAGTGACAATTAAACTTCCTTTGAGTCAAGGCTTTGGATTTGAGGAGTGTTTGTTCTATTTGTTATAGCAGCTAACCTGGTAGCTATACCAGTCAGCAGTTTATTCCCAGAATCAACCCCATGAGTCATTGTCCTACATCAATACTTTAAAAATTGGCATTCAAATTGAAATTTTTTATCAATTAATCTATTTCTGTATCATTTTAATGGGAACTTATAATGCATTGTTTAGATATTTCACATTTTATTTAATCAGATTCACAATATTGTAAATTTATAGCAGGGTTTCACTACTAAAACAAATTGATTGACCTTGACAATCAATTTCTGCAATCTATTTTCCACCACATCCCCAACAAGATCTCATACACAAACTATGTATATTTGACTCTCCAGTTTTGTTATCTTTGCTCATTCCATCCCACATCTCATTCAATCATTTGTTCAAAAATCTACTTGTGAGCACCTGCTATGTGCCAGACAGTATCCACTATGTACTGGATGCCAGGATAAACAGAACATGGTCAGAGGAAATATAATCACGACCACTGAAGGGCTTATAAAGTGTACCAGAATATAAAAGCTGGTTCTCTTAATGATGATGAAATGCAGAGACGTTTTACAAAGGTTGTGACATCCAGACTGAGTTTTGAGAGGTAAGTATCAGCTCATCAGTATCTTATCAGATAAAGAAGGCAGGGAAAGGTAAATCAGACAGAGGGAACATGAAAAGTGGAAGCCATCATATCTTGCAGTATGGTCCTAATAGTGGTCTAAGAATCTGGTGAGCATGACCCCAGAGATAACTAGATGACCAACCCAAATTCAGGAATGATTTTGAGCTGGGCAGCATTATCCTAATCTTAAGAGAGATATGTGAGTTTTGTGTTCATACCTGATTGTTCTGTTTAACCCCAAGATTTAAATGAAGCACCTGGCCAATTGAGATGATTCCTGACATATTTCCACCTAAACTTAAAGGAACCATTTACTTACTTACAGAGGACTGGATCTTCAGGTTAGGCCTCCTGAAGGTCTACCATGAGACTCACTTATTCATACATTACTATTATTCTCTGCTGTGCATTCCTTTGGTGAGGATTTTGTAGCCCAGAAGATTACACCTCCATCCACCCTGGAGAAGGTGGTCAGTCTCTCTGCCTGAGTGCTGATTGTGCTCAACTACCTCTCTGTATCCTTGCTTTCCCCCCAAACAGTACTAGTGCTTATTATTTCGTCCCATCAAAGCCAACAGATATTATTTGCCAGGTAAGTGGTTGTACCCAAAACGCAGTGTGTTTGGGGAAACTACAGTTTGCTTGATATGGCTAGGAATATACTGAATCAAGAAAAGGAATGTAAGAAAAGGAATTCAAGGATCAGGTCAAGAGGACTGTTACACACCATGCTAAAGAATGTGGGTATAATCTTATTAGGCCAAGGGAACCCAAGATATGGGTGTGACATGATAAGAACAGATTTGAGGGACACCTGGGTGGCTCAGTGGGTTAAAACCTCTGCCTTCGGCTCAGATCATGATCCCAGGGCCCTCGGATCAAGCCCCACATTGGGCTCTCTGCTCAGCAGGGAGCCTGCTTTCCCCTCTCACTCTCTGCCTGCCTCTCTGCCTACTTGTGATCTCTGTCTGTCAAATAAATAAATAAAAATTTTTTTTAAAAAAAAAAAGAACAGATTTGAAAAACAAAAACAAAAATATCTTACTCACACTAGAAAAGCAAACGTTGCAAGGTAAACAATAGGAGACTCTTGAAAAAGAGATATTTGAATAAGGGCAGGAGAGTGGAGAAGAGAGTACATATTGCCAAGATATGGAAGGAGCAGAATAAACCAAATCTGATGATTTGAAGTTTAAGGAGGGAGAATTCTGGGATGACTTCAGGATATATTCCATTATGGGGGACAATACAGTGTCATAGTGTCATTAGTCAGCATTAAGCTAAAACCTGTTACCAGCTGGAAATGAGTGCTAGAATTTAAAACCAATGTCTCTCTGGATAGGAAAAATGGGTTTGGGAATTATTTGTACACAGAAATGGTAATCAAAAATTATGTTGTTGATTGAACCAAGAGCTAGTGAACATGATGGGCAGCGATCCAAGCACAGAATCCTAAGAAAAAGAAGCATTAGGGAACTAAATAGAGAGAAAAGACACCCAACAGAGACCCAAGATATGTCATGGAGGCAGAGTATTAGGAGAAACAAATACAGAAGGACCTTCCCTGGGTCTCCAAATCCCCTTCATCCTTCAAGGCCTGACTGAATTCTATGTCCTCCATAATGTGAAGCCTTATTCATAGTGCTGTCTCCTACCCTACAGTGTCTCCATCAGCCCACACACCAAACATGACCTGGTATTATTACCTCCCCACACAAGCTCTGGCACAAGGGGTTATCCCCTTGGGTGAACACTCAGTTCCAGGCCTATGATTTACTTTTCTCCCATCCCACTGGGAAAAGATGTCCTTAGTCTTGGCCGTTCTCAGCTCTTATTGGCACTCATCAGATCAATGCTTACGTTTAACCAATTACTGAAGCCAGATTTGGGAGGGGGGGCGCTAGGCTTCAATTGGCCAAGGCAGGTCACATGACAAAGAAATGGGAACAGAGCCCGCTTCACCCTGGGAGGACAGTGACCTGAATCAAATGACATACACCCAAAAAGAAGAAGGATTACTCGGGGGCGGGGGGGGGGGGCGGCGCTGGAAACAACTGATATTGGATAAGCAAACAAGAATTTTGTATAGTGAGGCCCGTGCATGCAATGGGCATTGAACAAATATATCTTGACCCCCTGGTCACAAGCCAAAAATGTCCGATTTGTTCTCATCATCAAGAGACAAAAAAATGTGTCATTATCACAAGAAGTGACTTGTTTATGTGGTAAGGAGGAATCAGAAAGAAAAAGAGCTGGCATTTGCACCCACCATCACTCTGACTGGTAGAGCAGGTGAGAAAGAGACAAACAGGAATGCTGAATAGGACAGTGAGGGAGGAACAGGTCTTCCTGGGGGGCCACGGGCTTTAGTGAGTGAGTGGGGACTGGGGTGTGTTGTTTTGAAAGCCACCCAATTTGAAGTCTTCTCAGGAGTGAGAATAGCAAGCTTGGCTATATAAATCAAATCTACATTATTAGAAAAGTTTGGCCTTTGCTAAATTACCTATGAAAACTTACCCTGGCTGTTAAGTGGAACCAAAAAAAAAAAAAAAAAAAAAGTGTTCATTTCAAAGCTAAATGTCAAGCTCCCTTAAACAGCTAACACTTACCAATGTGGGAGGGGTGGCAGGGGAGAAAATGCTGGGCAAATTAAGGGCAATAAACTTTCCAGACATCTCTATCTCCATAACTGCTTAGAGATGTCTCCTGGCATTCTTAGCTGGGAAATTCTGTCTTTCTATTGTGTCCATCTATCTGCAGCCCATTTTTTAAAGGGATGCTCACAGAGCAGCCTTTGAAATCTAAATTGAAACACTGAAAGACACAGCAAAATCGACTCAAACTCATTTTATTTACAGATGCAGCCAGAGGTGTGTTCACAGGCAAGGCAACCAAACAAATGATTCCAGAATACTAAGTTAGCAAGTTCTAGAACTGGGAGACTGCAGCAAAGAGCCAAAACTACTCTTTGCAAAACTAAAATTAAGAAGCCCCTTAGCCCTATATGCATCCATGAGTCAATTATCTTTTCCTAAACTGCACCATTTATTAGGAAGAAAGTGGGGAAAGTAAATGTACTTTATACTGAAATATATTGCTAGGAGGGATCAGGTAAGAATACTTCCAAGTCAGTAATTTGTAAGAAAATTTGACCTGCTGAAGTCTTTCAAATCAGAGTATACCAGGTTCATACAAGGATGGTTGTTCTTGAGTATTTACAGATGATAGCTACACAATGCTTTAATTATAATTTCCCAGAACCCCCAAATACATATTATATCTGCCATAATGTACATGTACACATACACAAATGAGTCTGTTTCATGTAAACACATGAAAAGGCGCTCCAAAGTACAACAGAGTTTGGTATCAAACTTGAACTTACTTGGTGGCTTTCACTTATTTCCTACTGTATGGAAGTTAATGCAGTGAGCCCCTTGGGTTTCCAAGGAAGAGAATGGGGATGTTCATTTACTCAGAAAAGCTACAGGAAAGGAAAGGGGAGCATGAGTGCCTCCAAAACGTGATTCAGTGCTTCCAGATATGCTCTGTTCATGACCACACCCTCTTCCAAACTATGGGCATGAATAGGGACTTCACAGGGTGTGGGAACTGCTTAAAATTTTATATTATAATCCAGGTTCTTATAATGTATCTTATAATTCATTTGTATGCATATCCATAGCCACACGTGGACCTATATCTCCTTTACATTGTGTTCCTCTTCTCCTTACAAACCGTACTCCCCAGTTGAAAAGAAAATTCTTCTTAATTACCCATGGGACTTCCTCTATCATCTAGAAGCATGTGACTGAAATGTTGTAGTGGAACCAAAAGTGACTGTCTCCCACTGGGAAAGGGTGTGGATTTCTACACCAGTGCCACAGAATTATTTGTATAGAGACCCCAGGAAAAGGGCAGCACAGGAGTCACTAAAGCCCAGGCCTCACCTATCATCCAGGCACCCAGAGTGACCATGGTCAAATTAACATGATGCCATTGTTCCATTGGAATAACCTGCTCATTGAGGTCTTGTCTTTTTTTTTTTTTAATAATTATTTATATTTTTTTATAAACATACAGTGTATTATTAGCCCCAGGGGTATAGGTCTATGAATCGCCAGGTTTACACACTTCACAGCACTCACCATAGCACATACCCTCCCCAATGTCCATAACCCCATCACCCTCTCCCTACCCCCCCTACCCCCAGCAACCCTCAGTTTGTTTTGTGAGATTAAGAGTCTCTTATGGTTTGTCTCCCTCCTGATCCCATCTTGTTTCATTTATTCTTTTCCTACCCCCCAAACCCCCACGTTGCATCTCTACTTCCTCATATCAAGAAGATCATATGATAGTTGTCTTTCTCTGATTGATTTATTTCGCTAAGCATAATACTGTCTGGTTCCAGCCTTGTTGTCACAAATGGCAAGATTTCATGTCTTTTGATGGCTCATAGTATTCCATTATATGTATATACCACATCTTCTTTATCCATTCTCTATCCCTACTCTTCAAAGTGTAGGGATAGAGAGCACATACCTCAATATTATCAAAGCCATCTATGAAAAACCCACCACAAGTATCATTCTCAATGGAGAAAAACTGAGAGCTTTTCCACTGAGGTCTTATCTTTATGAAGACCGTGATTCTTGGCAACAGAATGGGTATGCCTTCCTTCTGTGCCTTTCCAAGGCCTTGGTTAAAAGGATAGTAAGGAAATGACACTGAGGTTCATGGCCCAGTCTTCCATCCACATAGCAAAGTGGCCCCAGAGGCCTCTGGTGAAGTGCAGGGATTTACTGCCTCCTCATTGTTTTTTCCTCCACACTCTGGGACATATCTTTGCTATCTCCCTGGCATTTTAAAAGTATAGGATTCCTAATGCCATTGCATATAGGATCATCCCAGTCCCTAGGAACAGCTCTCTGATAAAGGACAAAGACTCTAGGGTCCAAGCAATTGTCATCATTAGAGCTACAAGAGTCTTGATTGTATTAGCCTAGTTACCAAAGTTACCTAGTTACCATGGCCCATGTTGTTCCCTTTCCCAACCTCAGGTTGTGACCACTCACTTTTACCACCTAAGATCATATTCTTAGGGAGAATTCCAAGTATAGCTGTATGGTCACTGAATGCAGTGTTTTTTTTTTTTACTTTTTGTCATTGTGTAGAGAGCTAGAAAGGGCTGGGGAAAGAAATCGACTTTATTTTTCTACATACCTTTATGATTTATGAAAAATTGATCCACTCCCTTCAGTTAGATAACCATGAGTCAGAGAAATACAGTTACAATAAAGTGGCAGTGTCATTTCTAAAGTAGACCACGCTCCAGTTCACGAATGATGGCCAATTAAAGTAAGTTATTCCTGTCTGGTGGGGCTGTGTGTGAGATGAACTATCACCCAAAATGAATTAAAGCCCAGGCTTGGAAGATTTCCTGTTGACTAGCCTGCGGTATGATTTATAATTACTTCTGTTTACATGTAAGGTGGGGCAGAGTTGCCAGGAAGAAAACTGGCCTGGAGTTCACCTGAATATGAGTAAGAGCAATGAAAAGGGCATCTGCTTATTAATGTTTTGATTCGTAAATATTTCTTCAATCATCATAGTGTCAGGGATCTACATGGATACAGATATGGGGGAATGCTCAGAACCAAATATCTAACACAATGGTTTGCCTGTGAGGCTGGTCACTGGGACCCACCTTACATCCTGGAGAACTAGGGTATATCTCGATGTGCTTTCTGTGTTTCCAAACTTAATTTTGTCATCATAATGACTCTCTTTTGTAATGAGTACTTTTTCTCTATTTTGAGGCTAGTTTCCTTTTCTTCTTTTTTAAATCTCAACTTCTCTAACCTTCCTAAGATCTAACAGAAGCATACCCTTAGAGTCCCAATTAAAATCTGAACCAACCCGTCGTCAGTCATGCCAACTGTATGATTAATTGTGGGCAGAGGGGAGGAAGAAATTCCACCAGACCTGTGCTTGACTCTTTCTATACCTTCATTTTTCCTGTTCTGCTTCTGTGTCTAAATACATCTGTATCTCTCTATCTTGCTATATCTCCACATCTCTGTGTATCCCCAGGTGTGAGTGTTTCTCTAATCCCTCCTTCTGTGTACTCCCTCCACCTGAAATTCTCTCTTAAACAGAGACACATACACATATTCTCACATACATCCCACTTAAGATTTGGAGGCACAAATAGCAACACCAAAACGCCTTTCCTGCCTATACCCTTAAACATGGCCCTTCATGAAATATGAGTCTTCCGGGAGCCAGTTGAGTCAAGGAAAACAGGTTCCCATGCTCTTCAGATCTGTGTAGCTGGGGCCTTTTGTAACAGCCCTACAGTTTGCTCCATTCCAGGCTCAGATAACAGCCCCATGTCTACTCAGCAGGAATGTAAAGGCCACTGGCCTGAGGATGGGACATTTAGTATCAAGCCAGCCTTGCAGCTAATTTTTTTTTTCTTTTTTTAATTGTGGTAAGAACACTTTACAGAGATCTGCCCTCTTAATAAAACGTTGAGAGCACAATATAACATTATTAATTGTAGACACTGTGCTGTACAGCAGATCTCTAGAACATACCCATTCTTACCCACTGGACAGCAACCCTCCATTCCCTGCACCAGCATCTGGAAACCACCATCCTGTTCTGTTTCCACAAGTTTGACTATTCTAGACTCTGTATACAAGTGGAAGCATGCAGTAGTTTTCCTGCTATGACTGGCTTGTTTCTCTTAGAAGAAGATCCTCAAAGTTCATCCATGTTGTCACATATAGTAGGATTTCCTTTTCTTTAAGAGGCTGAATAATATTCCATTGTACGCATATACCACATTTTCTTTATCCATTCATCCATTAATGAACATTTAGGTTGTTTCCACATCTTGGTTATTGTGATGAAGACTGTAGTGAATATGGGGATGCAGATATCTCTTCAAGATCCTGATTCCAATTCTTTTGGATATATATACCCAGAATCTAAGCACAATGGATTTGAACTCCTGCCCGGTTCCAGAAAGGCATCCTTGCCTCTACCTGGAGTTGGAAGTTGTATGATTCCCCTGTTCTACTCAGAGTATTTCTGCCTTATGTCTTGGTTCCCCAGAACATGTTCTGGTATACTGCCCAGTTCCTCCAGTTTCTACTGCAATTATTTATTCCCTCATTCAACTGATAAATATTTGTTGAGCTTCAACTCTATGCTGGAGTCTAGGTTAAGTCAGAGGTAATAATGGAGCAAAATGATACCTTCATCTGATCTTCTAGCTGCCATCTTTAGATCTTCTAGATCTGATCTGATCTTCAGAAACTCACATTTTACCTCCAGCCCAGGCTCGAGCCCCTGTAATTCATTCTTTCTCACAGCGTCTCCAATCCCACCTAACTTTGACTCACTTCTCTGCTTCTCCTGATGCAAACCTTCAAGACCCTGGTTCCCATGTACCCCTGTGACCATCCCACCTTCAAATCAGTCTAGTCCTCTGATCCCTCCCCCCCCTTAACTGGCCTATCTCTACTTCAGAAAGACACTGACACCCAGGGAAGGCAAAGGATTACATGTTCTCAGCATGAAAGTCATTCCTTTCTCTTAGAAAGCACACACTAGTATTCTTCTTGACTTTAAGTATAAATGAGGAAACTCCTCCATCATGGCTGCACTGTGGCTCCCTGTGCCAAGTGGAAAGCTCTATGTTCACTTTTCTTCACACATTACAACGAGGGCAAGAGCTAAGCTTGGCTGTGAGAAGAGATGCTGTTCTTAATCCCCAAAGCCTCCTAAATAATCAGATTCCATGACAGGCTGAGTAAAGGGTCTCAGAACCCCAGGTACTTGCTTGGCCTTCTGAATAACACCTCTTCTCACTGTAAAAAGACAGTGGCCATTAATTTACTGATGTCAAGATTGTGCATGTGCAAGATTCTAGTGCAAGGTGGTGGGGGGGGTGTATTTAAATGCCATTAGACATTTCTTTGAAAGCTAAAATATTTACTCATCATGTCATTTTACGTCCCTAACACAGGTCATCAAAAGCCCTGAGATTCACAAAATTTCTTGCCCCCTTTCTTGTGCTGCGACATCTATTTCCAATGAGTCTTAACATAGCCTTATTGTATAGCAATGGGAAAGGAGTTCCAACTCCCATGGGAAGCTTATAATGAAACCATATTCATAAATCTGTTCACTCTTTCCACCACTTCCCTTTTACCAGAATTCTTGTAAATGTGGTCTCTCTGCCTTACAGTTCATATATTAAATGAATAAGTAACAAAGGAAAAATGCTGAATTTCAGAGCACATCACCGAGACCAGAAGATAAATATGGTCATAGAAACCCTCTGTGCTCGTTACTGCCAGATTCTGGGGTGTGGCTGCCACAGCTATGGGGGTGGGCAGGGTGCTGGAAGGGGTTCCATTCCCTCCCTGGGGTCTTAATCCCCTGGGCAAAAGCTTCCAGCAAAGCAAAGGAATGTAGCATGTGTCAGTTACCACGTCTGTGTTTAACATTTTATACGGTCCAACTCAAGGCAAATAAATATTTCAGCAAATAGAACTGCCCTGTGATATATGGGAACGTCACTGAATTAAGAAAGCCACTAAATTCACTGCAGTCACAGAGAAGTAGGAGGAAAGGACAGGAGAGAATAGGTTGATTTATTCCCTCCTTGGCTCTTCTAAGATCTTTGCTTTGCCCTGTATTTTTTTCCCCTCCTCCCTCTCCAGGCCTGTCCTCAAATGTTTTCCCTGATTGTATCATCACTACTCTTATTTTCTCAAATCAGACTCCTGAAACAGAAGTAAGAGTAACGTGAGTGTGAATCTGTACACCCTTTTTTTCCAGGGGGTAACCTGAACATTGAGCAATAAGTATTTCTCTCCACCTCTCTCTGCCCCCCTCCCCCTGCCCCCAGCTTCACTTCCGGGAATGCAGAAAGCTTTAGTTTATTTTACGCAGAGACAGGCAGGGCACAGGGACTAGAACTTGGTAGTAAATTCCACAGTTAGGGAGCAGGAGCTTCTAAAAGCCCTTCCTGAGATTATACTGTGGACAAATTAAATTGCCTGCTGCTTGCATTCTCACTGGGTGATTTGGGGACCTATGCTGACAAAAGATCAAGCAAATATATTCAGTCCAGTAGTTGGTTTAAAAAAATAGTGAAAAAATGGAGAGTCCAACACTGCATTTTTTTAAAACTACAATTCCTAATGGAGGGGATGGAGGCTTGACATCTAATACTTTTTTAGAACATGGGGACCTGTTCTTTGAGTAACCTGTGTTCAGTAAATGCCACACTCTGGGCACTTCTGCAAGTGGAAAGTTATAGCTCTCCAGGCTTCAGATACCAAAAGACTTAATTCATCTCTCCACATCTTCTGCAAGGCTGTATTCTCACCTGGCAGCACTTCCATAAATGATATAAAGTTTGAGAGAGAGAGAGAGAGAGGGCCAGGAGACACAGAGGTCCACTCAAGGATCGGACAGCAATGGGACATCAAGCACTGCTTTCCTTCAAGATGCTCTCCAGACATTTTAATCATCCTGAATTGCCAAAGAGAGTTCAGGCCAAGCAACAAAATTCCCATATCATCAAAAGAGGCCATCTTTCATGCAGGAAATTCATAGGCTAAAAGGGAGCCTAGACTGAAATCCAGGCATTTCATTAAGGAATTACATCATCTTTGACTGCATAATGGCAAAAAAAAAAAAAAAAACCCTCTAGCATTGCACTCATCAAGCAAAACTGCCCAAGGGGACCTACTAAAGCCCAATGTTGTGAGGACTTGTCAAGGTCACACAATCCACAGACTACTTGGGCCAGCACAAAGCCAGAAGTAGGTCAGTTCATGGTAATGGGTGAGATTTACTATACCCTTTCTAGCATGAGCCTCCTGGAATGGAAGAGCACATGCCATCATCAGCCTGTCAACCATGAATTTGTAAAGTTACACAGGCAAGATTTTCAGGTCTGGTTTCCCTTCTGTGGCAATCTACTCTGCCCCATAAAGTATCTTTTCAGCCCCCAGAACACAGAAGACCCCCACTCCCAGCCCCACTGAGAGGCTTATTTACTTACTGAACTTATTATAAACCACTGCAGGGAAAACAGAGGAGAACAAAGCAAACTAAGTAAAGGAGCAAATTATACAGTTCTTAAAATCATCACTGTCTATCATGTAATCCTAACTCTGTTCTCAGTTGTTCCTCCAGAAGCTTTTCTGACTTCACATTTTGCATTGTGGTTTCTGTATCTAACCTGCACCCCTTCACAACATTTGAGGGTGATCAGAGCAGGCATCTTATTCCCCAGCTCCCACAGGACCTGGTCCCAGGTCTAGGAAAAGACCCGAATTCGCCATCAGGAGATGGCATTAATGTCATGGTCTCCTCTCTTGCTCAAGAGAATAATATCTCTGCCTTGCTCTCCCACCTCCCGTTTGTGCGCAAGCGCTCTCTCTGTCAAATGAATACATAAAATCTTTTTCTTTTAATAAAAATATTTTATGTATTCATTTGAGAGAGAGAGAGAGATCACAAGTAGGCAGAGAGGCAGGCAGAGAGAGAGGAGGAAGCAGACTCCCTGCTGAGCAGAGAGCCTGATGCGGAGCTCCATCCCATGACCCTGAAATCATAACCTGAGCTGAAGGCAGAGGCTTTAACCCACTGAGCAACCAAGGCGCCCCAATAAATAAAATCTTAAAAAGAAGAAGGAGGAGTAGGAGAAGAAGAAGAATTAGCATTTGAGGGACATTCCAGGCTGAATATACTCCTCAAAATGGCCTGCAGGCCACACCCTCACATGTCAAGAAAGCAAACCAACACCCTGCGTTGCAAACAATATGCAGTATATAGGTAGAAACGTCTGGATACTATATATAGGAAAAAAATCCAGTTTAAATTTTGGGAGTGGTCTTTGGCAGTCTATTATCTTTCACCATGTAACCCTAAGCCAACATTTCTAAACCATAAAAATAATATGAATTTACACACAGACCTTTCTCATGATCCGGCAATTTCACTCTCAGATTTCATTCCATAGAAGTGAAAATAGAAAACCCCACCAAAAGTCTTATACAAGAATATTTATTCATACTGGCCAAAAACTGAGGACAACCCAAATATCCATCAGCAAGAGATTTGAGAAGGATGCTACTATAAAAACAGACAATAGAATGTGATTCAGCAATAAAAAGAAACAAACGTGATTTACACAGCTACACAGATACATCTTGAAAACCAAATGCAATACTGGGTAAAAGCAGCTAGCAAAATTCAAGAATAAGCAAAACTGTTCTATAATGATGGAATGCATAGGAGTGATTGACCGAAGGTGGGGGAAGCTGACTGGAAACAGGAGGGAGTTTCTAAGATGATGAGAATGTTCTGTATCTTGAGCAGGATGTATGTTACATGGATAAATACACCCCTTGACTTATGTACTTAATCCATGCTTTTCACTCCTTAAAAACGATATATCCATTATTAAAAAAAAAAAAAGAAGTAACGTAATATTGGCAATCTGAAAAGTGTATTCCATAACAAAGATGGGTTTTATACACTTGATGTAATTAAGTTCACTTTCTGTTATTAAACAATTAGTTCATCATAAGCTCAGTCCTGTTGAGTGTCTTTGTTACTTCTAGTTAAACAAACATCCCCACATCTTTTGCTTCTTTTTTTTTTTAAGTTTTTATTTATTTATTTATTTGACAGACAGAGGTCACAAGTAGGCAGAGAGGCAGACAGAGAGAGAGGAAGGGAAGCAGACTCCCCACCAACCAGAGAGCCGGATACAGGGCTCAATCCCAGGACCCTGAGATCATGACCTGAGTCGAAGGCAGAGGCTTTAACCCACTGAGCCACCCAGGTGCCCCATACATCTTTTTATTCTTAAAGATTTTTATTTATTTATTTGACAGGGAGAGAGAAAGCACAAACAGGGGGAGAAGTAGAGGGAAGAAGAGAGGCAGGCTCCCTGCTGAGCAAGGAGCCTGACAGAAGACTGCATCCCAGGACCCTGGGATCATGACCTGAGCAGAAGGTAAGCTTAACTAACTGTGCCACCCAGGCACCCACATCCCAGCATCTTGACAGCACATTCTACAATCAGGAGGAGCTGGAGAACCTTAGATGATACCCCACACCTTTTGACAAGTGCACTCTAACAGAAAACACCCCAATCAAATCAACTGCAAGAGAGAGAAAAGAGAACAGGGGCTGTGTTTGGGGATCTACCAAATATCTCCACAGCACTGAGTGCACCTGAAACACTGCCCAAACTCACCAACTAAAAACTGAGAGAAAGAGCTGGAGTTGGCAGCATTCAATAAATCATTAAATACAATACGTCTGCTTGGGATGAGCTCTACACCTGGAGAGAAATTTCTCCAGTAAATCAACTGGAGCAAGGTGATTTTATAATTACCCATAAATAGCATTTCTGCCCTTATATCTTAGACAGAAAGTCAGGATTTGAGAGCTGCTGGCAATGAGACGAGCCTCAGATGGCGATGCAGCAAACACGTAACGGTACCAGCCTTAATAATATAAGAGCATGTCTAGATTTGAAGAAAATCATCACAACTTAAAAAAGAAGAAGTACTGTCATTGCCAGAGAATATTCTCACATGACACAAAACAGGATTGATTTTAATGCCTTCTTAGGTCCACCCCTGGTGAAGTAAGCACAGAGAAGGAAGGCGACAGAGAGAAATCTAGAGAAGTACATACCCAAGGGACCGTACCCTACTGGGTGGATTTTGTGAGCAGGATAATATGGTGATTTACAGTCCCAATGCAAATGCACTGAATATTTTAATTTATATGTCTTTTTCAGCTCTAATTGCTCGTCAGTTTGAAAAGCAAAATGTTTGTAGGGAGTCTCATTTCCTGCCAATGAGATAATATGGGCTTAAATGTCATAATTGGAGTGAACTACATGGGTCTTTAACTTCCTGGTCGGGACCCAGCCACTCTCAATATTTCCAGGTAATAGCCAAAAGATTTAGAATCTCAATTAAAAATACTATTTCCCTTCCCATTAGAACTAAAAACAGAATGCTGATCAATGGACGAATTTACTATTTGCACTCTGCTTAAGAATATAGGCTAAATTATCTTTATGAGGTCAAGTTCTGAGCCCTCACCTATTTATGAAATAAAGTGTGGAAAATTAAGATGTGAACTATCTTTTTAGAAGGTCATTGTAGCAGATGGTATTGGTGCTCCTGGAAAGCTGACCAGCCGCAAGTACCTGCCAGCTTCCACTGTAAGGACTTTCTCTGTGTTGCCCCCACACATGGCTGGTCAGAAGTAGCATCTCTAGAAACTACCCTCAGCAGATGAGGAACAGGAGTTGGTGAATAAATGCCCCAGCTTCTCTTGGTGGGACAACACCAAAGTGTTCTACACTGTCCCCTAGAGGTCCCCAGTGGTATTGAGCATGGTTGTTCAGGGTGTAGTTTGTCATTAACATATCCTGGGCTTTCTTCCCTTCCATGTCTCAACACTTCACTGCCTTGTAGGAACAACCTGCCATCACAACCCACATAAATGACTTGCACTCCAATCCTAGTCTCAGGGTCTGATTGTCTGACATTAAATTCAGAAGGATTAGAGAAATTATTTTCCCTCAACTATGTGTGCCAAAATAAAATTTCCCCGTAGTGTTAACTCCACTCAGGAACAGAGGACTGGCATGCCAACAAGAAGCTGGTTGTTTACTCCATCACTCTTGGAGTATTTTTTATTTTTTTAATTAAAAAAATTTTTTTAACATTTTCTATTTACTTATTTTAAGTAATCACTATGACCAACATGGGGCTCCAACTCATGACTCCAAGATCAAGAGTCACATACTCCACTGACTGGTGCCCCTCTTAGAGTAATTTTTAAGTAGCGTATCTCTGTCAGGATATTTTCTCCCATTTCTGTCCCTATTAATCAGCCTGTCAGGTCTACATGTCCATTTCACTCATCAGGGTAGTCAGTGCAGTCCAATCTAAGACCCCTCATTAATATTTGGAAGTGTCTAGAACTCCGTGATACAGGCGAGTTCAGACTGGAAAGAATTCACAGCAAAGTGTTGGAGGAGAATAATGCAGTTCTGATACTTCCTATTCACCCTCAAAAAGAGAAAGAGCAGCCATTCAAGGCTTTAAGAGACAAGGACAACAGACTGGTCAGGAAGACTTGGAGGAGACCCTGTCCTCATATTCCTTAGGCAGGGCCACGTATGTAGGAAGGAACCAATTGGGATTAGGAGGCTTAGGTTTTGTCCCCACTCAGCAGAAGCAAGCCTTGTGACATTGGTAGGTCCCCTTAATCCATCATTGGCCTTGGTTCCTCGGTCTCTGAAATAAGAGGAAATAAACTAAAGAATTCTTCAGCTCTTTCATCCTACTCTCTAAAAATGATGCCAATTTATCATTCAAGTAAGTGATGTAATTGTGAAAGGGGGGGGGGCATAATAATCTCCTAGACTTGAAAGTGTCTTAACTGATGGGATATTGGCTTAGGAAATTGTGACTTTTGTCATTCAAAGAAACCTAATCTAAACACTTTAAGAAATTCCCACAACAGCCTTGCTGGTGAAATTCAGAAAATACTTCTCTCTTTCAGCAAGATAAATCCAGAAACTAGGAACAGGAAATATAAAAGAAAAAAATATATATTCAAGACTTTGCAAAAGATTGGAGGTAAGATGCTGAAGTTAGAAATATTCACTTTTGAAAGTGTGCTCTAATCACCGTGTCAATTGAGAATAGATATAATTAATATCTTTGAGCCCTAGCGACTAGTGGTAGCAACTAGAGATATTTGGGGTGGAGGTGGGGCTTTGGGCCATTATGGAGATTCAAATCAAAATCACATTAAGATACCATCTTACACCAGTAAGAATGGCCAAAATTAACAAGACAGTAAACAGCAAGTATTGGAGAGGATGTGGAGAAAGGGGAACCCTCTTATACTCTTGGTGGTGCAGCCACCAAGTGCAGCCACTTTGGAAAACAGTATGGAGATTCCTTAAGAAATTAAAAATAGAGCTAACCTATGACCTGCAATTGCACTACTGGACATTTACCCCAAAGATAAAGATATAGTGAAAAGAAGGGCCATCTGTACCCCAATGTTCATAGCAGCAATGGCCACAGTCACCAAACTGTGGAAAGAACCAAGATGCCCTTCAACAGATGAGTGGATAAAGAAGATATGATCCATACATACAATGGAGCATTATGCCTCCATCAGAAAGGATGAATACCCAACTCTTGTATTCTTTTGCTATGATAATTGACTCTCTCTCAGAGAGAGTCAGCATAATAGAGATTATGCTGAGTGAAATAAGTCAAGCAGAGAGAGTCAATTATCATAGGGTTTCACTTACTTTTGGAGCATAAGGAATATCATGGAGGACTTTGGGAGATGAAGAGAAGAAGTGAGTTGGGGGAAATTGCAGGGGGACACAAACCATGAGAGACTGTGGACTCTGAAAAACAACCTGAGGATTTTGGAGAGGATGGGGTAGGGGGTTGGGTGAGTCTGGTGGTGGCTATTATGGAGGGCACTTTTGCATGGAGCACTGGGTGTGGGGCATAAACAATGAATTTTGGAACACTGAAAAGAAATAAAATGAAATAAAATAAAAAGGATTGCCGGCAACCACTGGAAGCAAAAGAGACAAGGAACAGATTCCTCACCTCATTGAGCCTCCAGAGGGAGCAAGGTCCTGATGACACCATGATTTCAGACTTCTGCCTTCCAAAACTGTGAAATAATAAATTTCTGCTATTTTTTTAAGATTTTATTTATTTATTTTAAACTAAGAGATAGAGCATGCAAGCTAA
Organism: Neogale vison; assembly: GCF_020171115.1. Classification (NCBI taxonomy): domain Eukaryota; kingdom Metazoa; phylum Chordata; class Mammalia; order Carnivora; family Mustelidae; genus Neogale; species Neogale vison. The sequence continues at coordinate 37,480,211 of NC_058098.1, read as the reverse complement.
TCCTTGTAGGCAAGAGTGGTGGGGGAGGGGGGAGGAGGGGAGGAGGAGGGAGAGGGTCAAGCAGAGCTGTCACAGAGTTCCAACCCACCACTGAGAGATCATGACCAGAGCCTAAATCAGGAGTTAAATGCTTAACCTACTGAGCCATCCAGGTGCCTGCCCTTAGATTTCTGTTGTTTTAACTCACTGAGTGTGCAGTAGTTTGTTATAG